>NC_081185.1:90844725-92184725 GCF_029867415.1 Vicia villosa | reverse complement strand
TTTTAAGGGTTCCATAACAGTCCCAAATGCTCTATAATGAATCCCCTGCACTACCAATACAGTCCCAACAATTTATATCACACATATATTCATAATCATCAACATGCAACATATACTCATCAATTAAGTAAGTTGATCACATGCAATATGGATTATCACTCAAACCCCAATTCCCAACATAAACCCTTGCATACAAATTCCCCAAGGTATCTAACTAAGGACTCACCTTGCATCAATGGAGGTTAAGATCATGTTCTTGCTGCCATTGGACTATCTTCTTGACACAAACTACACCTTCAAGTTCACCAAACCCGTAACCCCTCTTTCTTCATATTCAGCATGCATGTCCCAACTTCAAACTCGTTTTTCTCCTTCAAGACAGAAGCTATAGATGCGAACCATAGGTGCAAATCGAAGAGAAATTCGTTAGCTTTCCAATGGGACCAGAATCGTTACGATCGGAGTTACGAGTTGAGAGATATACCTGATTTAGTGGAGCTGTATCAAGGGTTGCGAAAATGGAGATATGAAGATGATGAACTTCTTTCTTTCCATGTTCCTATGCTCTCTCTTCTTCAAAAATTCTGATTTGGAATGGTTATCTCTACTAACCATACTTTAAGTCCATGCAAATATCATTTAAGGTCCAATGTGCCCTTTAACTAAGTGGTATTTACATAAATGCCACTTAGTTCAATTCCAACCAATTCCATTGCTTTCTCTTAAGACTTCTAATACAATTGTGCTTAGATGATATGGGCTAAGACCAAAGTGCATTTTAATTATCAATTAACCAATTTAATGATAATTACCGGTGTCGGATAGTCGGGGTATTACATATATATATAATTATATATTATAAACTGTAATTCTTTCGGTTCATTCTATATTATTTAATATTATTATAAAAACATATAATTAACCCTTTTTTGACTCTTTCAATAATGAAAATATTAATTACTCATTATATATGTTTAATACGTAGATTACTTTTTAATTAGTTTTTGAATTATAATATTATTTTTGTTGTAACCTAATAAATATGTTGTTAAATGTTCTATTAAATTATTTAGAATATAAACGTCAATGTGAGATCTTCTTTCTTTTGTTTTTTTGTTGCTAGTATTTAAGAATGATTTTGCTTTTCTTTTAGCTTTTTGTTGTAATTGGTCTTTCTTTGAAGCACGTTAAAATTTGAACTATATATTTCTCTTTTGCACAGTGAGAATGTGAAAATGTTCTGTAGAGATATTTTTATAGAGGCAATATTTTAGCTCAAGATTTGAAGATGGGGTTGATTGGTAAAAATGTCACATCCGCAAAATATTAAAGCAACAAGAAATTAAGTTTTTATAAGTATATATATATATATATATATATATATATATATATATATATATATATATATATATATATATATATATATATATATATATATATATACACCAAATATGGAACTTTAATTTTAAAAATGAGCCATTAATTTAAATTATTTCTTGATTATTAAAAAAATTATATTCAAGTTTGGTTAAATTTTTTCTATTAGTTACTTAATATTAATCTAATATACATAGAATTAAAATTAAAAACTAGTCGAAAGAAAGTTAACACAACTTAACTTCTTTTAATTAAAAAATAAGTTGAGTTCATTTCTAGAATTAAAAATAAAAAATTTGAGAACATATGTGTTGTGTATTATGCATTTTTACAACTTCTATTATTAAGCAAAATAACCTCTTAATTTAGAAATTGCGAGTATTTAAAAAAAAAACTATATCAATGAACAAGTAATGATGATATCAAACTTACTCTTGGTTGGATCATTTAAATTTTAAAGTTGATGGTGAAGCCAATCATGTATCTATTTTTTATTAAAATTCAAAATTTTAAATTATTAGTAATTTTCTCATTAAATTCATCTTTTATTTCAAAAATTAGCACGGTTCAAATTAAATTTTTAAGGTATTGAAAATTTGTCTACTAGAGACTTGTCTTTCAACCATTTCTTTAAACATTCATTATTATCAAAGGAAACAGGCCTAAATTGAAGGATTCAGCGGCCTCGACGTACATGAAGCTCTTTGATTTGATATCAAGAGTACTAATTATTGGCTAGAGTGCGAATTTGTGATAGGAAACATTCGAGAGATGTCATGGAAAGGCTAAGGTACATGATTTGCAAGAGAAATAACTATCAAGTATGACTCGACCAATTTGCTCATCTAAATTAAAAGGTAAAAAAACTCATTTCCTAGAAAAAAGTGAGAATATAATGAATCTTTCTTACTACCTAATAATAATTAAATAATAATAATAAAAGAATTAATAATATACATAATAAAAATAATAGAAATATTATTTCAAGAAACTATTTCTTTAAAAAAATAAATGTCCATGTCTAAATTTTTGTAGAATTGTATTGGATCGTCTTCCAAACGAACTTAAATTAATTTCTTTTGTTTTTGTTGACATTTTTATCATGAAACTATATAAGAATAAAACATATATTTAATTTTTTTCTGAAATAGTTAATTAAAATGAAATACACACGTTTAAATTTTCAGGCATTTAACATTCATCCATAGTTTGAAATAGGTGACAAGAATTTACTTTTAAATTCTGATTCACTTGTAATAGTCATGTTTAAGGAATTATTTTATTTTTGATAATATATATTATTAGAAAATATAAATTCAAAATACAATAAAGCAATTCATTTTATTTATTTTGATTTATTGAAGGGTATATTAACTTCTCATTCATTACAACAACATTTGCGAATTAGTAATCCCTCGCATTTAACACCTTTTTTATAGCCATCTGTGAATTTTTATCATATGGAGATGTTCTAGGACTTTTTAGAAAGCTTAAAGAGTCCTCTAAAAGTAACTTTCGGTTTCATCTCAATTGAGTTTACCATGTTCAAGTTATGATCTTTGAGAGAAAATGACTTTTTGCGATCCTTTAGAAGGACCTATAATGTTTTGGCTCATATCTCTCAAATGAAGCATTTCTGGCCTTGGCTTGTGAGAGACAAAATTGTAGAGAATTCAATTTCCTTCAAAATGAGCTTCGGATGGGAAATTTCTGATGTTCCATGTGAAAGTTATGGCTGGTCAAAGTTCAGTTGACTTTCTTCTAGAAACCTTAGGTTTTGTTGATTTCTGAACTTTCCTTGATGAATCATGATCAATCCTTGATCAAATGATGAAAGATACTTCAAAATAAGGATGTTGACCAAAAATCGGGATTTTTGACTGTACTTTCCCCATAGTTGACTTTTAGGTCAAATTGGTCGACTATTGTCCATTTGAGTCGTTGGTTGATCAAACTTGTGAGTCAGAGCATGAAAATTGATGTGAGGATTCTTTGAATCATATGAGATGCCATGGAATCCACTTGAGGCATCAGAAGTCGATTTTACTTTGAGAAATACAAAACCCTAGTTTAGAGGCTATTGTTTAGGAGAGAGACTGCATGCTTCCTGTCTGTGTATCTTTGAGCATTTGAAAGTCAGATGGACTAAAATATGATGGGAAAATTGTGGGGTATGACAGATTGGAATCATTTTGCTTGCAGAATGGAGGCGAAGAAGCATGTAATGACGATATGGATGAAGCTTGTGATTATGAAGATGTGGAAGAAGCTTCTCGTGAAGATATGGAAGAAGAACAAGGAGATGATCAAGAAGAAGAATATTATGATGTATGAGTTTAATTAATAGTATAGTTGTGTTTTATATTATGTAACTCTTAGAACTTATGTTTTGAATTTGGGATGACTCTCTTGAGAGAATTAAACTTGGCTGTGTTTAAGAATATGACATCAAAACTGATCCATATTTTAGCGACCTTATTAGTCGGTAACGTCACTTGATGTTATTTCTTAATGAATATTTTGTTCTTGACATTAATGTTTAATTTGCTTATAATTAGATTCTAATCATCAATGTCTACAAAAATGACTATTATTGTTAGAAATTTATATTGATATAAAATGACATTTTTATGCCATGGCACAATAAACCATATATGGCAAGATTAAGGGTGTAGAACGTACAAAATATTTTAAGGGTTTGAAATTGGTGGTCACAAACAAACCGTGGCAAGATTAATGTTGTAAACGTACAAAATATAGTCAGGGTTTGATATTGGTGGTCACAAACAAACCGTGGCAATAGCGTGGCAACTAAAACGCATTCTATACATAAAGTAAGAATCGTGGCTTTACGATATGGCCACAGTTTAGAACTGAGGCGAAAGACAAACCGCGACCTTAATCTAGATCCCTAAACCGTGGCCTATACAAGCCACGGATGACCATAAAACGTGGCACAAACAAGAAAACGGTGGCTTATACTTTAGGCCACGCGCGCATATCCCACAGTTGTATTTCTGTGGCCAAAGCATTAGACCACGGTTATTTTGAATATTAACGCGGTTTTCTGGCCGTGGCAAATGACTTTTTTTTAAGTGACATAACTAAAATCTCATAAAACACAACACACCTCTCCACCAAGATCCTCAATATGAGATAGTTGATAACCAGCACAATAAGTGCACTAAAGCCAAAAAAAAACAAGAAACCTAAGAAAACTAGTGTCTTACCCGTGCGTTCGCACGGGTACCCGTCGTTTCCGCGCATTTGGGTTTAGGGAAATTAGAAATGTTAGAAAAAGATTATAAGTTAGGTTAAAGGTTATCTTAAAGAAAAATAGTGTGTAAAACATAAGGGAATTGAAAAGTTGTTGTTGGGGAAGATTCGTTCGAGGGTATTAGTGAAGTTGCAGATATATCGAAGGTCAATAGTGAAGGTGGAAGGTGTGACAAAGGGAATTCATTATTTTGATCAATAACTTCGTGTTCCCGTTAATATTAAAAAAGTTGACCAGGAACTTAATGTTTAATATTAAAAAAAAAATTATTGTTTGTGTTTTCGTTAATATTCAATATTTTGTTAAAAAGTCCGTGTTCCCGTTAATATTTATTATTTTGATCAATAAACTTTGTGTTCCCGTTAATATTCAAAATTTGTTCCCGTTAATATTCAAAAATTGGATCAGTAACTTAATGGGATACCCGCGGCACGCTTATTTTGTTCAAATAAGCGTGCCACAAGTATCCGTTGTGGCCGTGTTATTTTGTTCAATATAGATATTACTACAGAAGTAAATGTCCTAAAAACAAATTTTAAAATATATAAATTTCTTTTCAATAGGTTAGGCCAAAGTTTGGGATATATTGATTAATAATATATCAGTAGAAGAAAAATTCATGTTCTTAGTAAATTCATGTTTCTGTTATTAATCAATGTTTTGATCAGTAACTTCATGTTCCCGTTAATATTTAATATTTTGATGAGCAATTTAATATTCCCGTTAATATTCAATTTTCTGATCACTAACTTCATTTTCTCGTTAATATTAATAGTTTAAAATCAATTTAAAAATCAAATATATTATTTCATATATATATATATATATATATATATATATATATATATACTTGAATCAATCGTATAATTATTCCTATATATAAATAATTTTGTTTTGGAATTATCTATAAAAATATTTAAATCAATAGTAAATTCATTGTTGTTATTGTTCAATATTTAATTAAATGTGTTAATATAAATATCATATACGCGTACCATATAACTACCCGTGTGTGTCCGTACTATATTATTTCGTATTTAGATGGAATTGACCCGTTAACGTTTTAATTTAAATATTTCAATTATTTTATATTATATATAGATAAATATATATTGATCATTGATGAACTTGTCCGATTAAATGTTTAAATTTTATTAAAAAAAAAAAACAAATAAGAATATTTAAACAAATATGATTCAGTTTCAATACTCTTATTAATATCATTTATTAATTTATAATTTATTATAAAACAGTTTATTTAAATTTAAAATTTTAAAATTAATTTGACTTTTTGTTTTGTTTTATATATTTCATGATTGTACCTCATGCATACATGGAGATATCACATGAAGGAATCCCATGAAAAGTAGATCTTAGAATTGTCAAAAGGAACTATAAAACAAAGCACAAGAGTGAACAAAAAGGAAGGAGAAATCAGCCCCTAGCGCCAAAAACTCACACAAAAATTCTCCACCATCCATAAAATTCATCATGTAAAACCACTCTTCAAATCAACGTGGTCTGGACTTGAGGTCTCTTATGCGCCTTAATTATGTAACTAATTTGAGACAATGTTGGTGTATAAAAAATGACAATGAGGATTGGTATTCTCCTCTATCTGGATAAGGAGTAAATCGTTTTGGAATATTCTGTTTGATAATTCCAGCTTGTTAGTAGATAACGGTGCGCGGATAAACCTTTAGAAAGATAACTGGTGTGGCAAGGCTATGATTGATATCTTGCAAATTCCTGAGGACAAACATTTCCATTTAAAAGCTAAGCATAAGGACATAATTCATGGTAACTCAATTGTCATACCTGTTAGCTTAGCTCTATTGTGTCCGGCTTTGTCTCATATGGCTTCAAATGTTCATATTAACATGTTAAATCAAGATAGAATGGCTTGAACATCAACTGATAGCTTGCAATACTTATAGTGAAAGATGCATATTCTCACTTTAGTAGACATATTCATGGTATCTTCCAAATATTGTGTCATACATCAGTAAATGAAAATCTAATGACCTATCCAATAAACATGTTACCAATGAAATCAACCATAAAAGAGAATGATAAAAAAAACTCATTGACAACAATCGTAATTGAACTCAAGATTTTGTTTGACATCAATGATAAAAAAACATACAAAAGAAAAAACTCATTGACAACAATCCAACTTTATGCATTTGGTCAGTAAAGGAACGAAAAGAAACAAAGGAAACTCTTATGATCATAAAATCACATCTTGGCAACATATCCAAGAAATAGAAATCTAGCACCATGTGATGCTATTGCACAATTATCTTTTCTCTTAACCAAAAATTGTGCCTTAACAAAAAGAAAAACCACACTGATAAACATTTAAAAAACCACACTAATAACAGCATCGGCGCTATCAAACCTGTGATGTCCACATGGTTTCTCCTCCACCTCAACCGCTGCTCTAAACGAATCTGTATCACCTAATTGTGGATTCACACCGTCTCTCCCAGTAAATCTAAGCGGCGGTTTACCACCAGAAGGCGACAATGGTATCCCTGAAAGAAACAATGCAAACTCATTTCGCTCTCCTTCATCCATCGACAAATTCGACACCAATGGGACGCTTTGCTACCTAAAGGAACAGGTTCATACAGATCCAAAACTTAAACAATGAACCGGGTATTATTCAAGTACATGTAGAAAAGTATATTCATATTTTCTATAGGACTAAGAAAGAAAAAATGATACAGTTGACCATAAAGAGCTCCATTATGCCATGCCTCCACTGGTTGCTGTCTTGATTATCTGAAAGAGAGTTGTGCAATAAAAACATGCAAACATGTCAATGAAACTATACGACATAGCCCATGAAAATGCTAATGAATGATAGGTAAATATATAATCCTAATCTGTAAGAAGGTAATTAAAACATTTACTCAAGCAACACTAATTCCTTTGGGATGCTCCTCATAACTTTAAAACATTTACTCAAGCAAACAAAGAACAATCGACTCAAGAAAACAAAGAACAATCGACTAACATTCTCTTTTGTTTAAGAACTCGCATGGCTCTAGATTTAATAGCTTCGAGAGTAGGACCAGACCTTGTTTTCTTGATCTGTTATTTGTATCTACTGAGTTCGAGCAGAGTGTCCTGTAAGTCATCGATGGCACGTTTTGATTCCAGATCAGTTTCCTCCCTTTCAATTTCTGATTCTGTGATTGTAGAACAGTTGGCAATCGCCGAAGCATTCAATTCATTAGCGTCATAACTCTGCACATCAAGATTCTCATGACATGATGACTCTGGTAGTGACGTTTCTGTATTTGAGACACTCCTTGCAATATCTGAATGTTCTTAAACATTTTCATATGAAATACAATCCCTGAGAACTGGAAATGATGTCACTAAGTTGTCATCAGGTCCAACACCAGCTGCGTGGCTTAAAAGTTCCGAGCTGCAAGCATTATTTCCTCTACTACTATCATCATTTTCTACTTTTTCATCCTCAATAAAAGTTGAATCAATAGGAGAAGCTTCAATTACATCTGGCATTGCATTTTCTGAAGCATGATTTTCATTTAGAAGTTGTAGGATGAGATTAATACCTGGATTTAACTGGTTAGTGAGACTGCTAAAATAAACTTGCTAAAGCCATAAACTTGAAAAACTCATCTGAAAATAGCCTTTGAAATGCGTATCTCCTGTCTCTTACTCAAGAATCCATATCTCCATTCTCAAATTATTGCTCTAACCAAACTGGAAAAGCTCATCTGAAAATAGCTTTTGAAATGCATGGTCTTGTTAGAAATGCACGGTCCGGCTATAAATCAAAATAATTAAGGCAAAATTCTACTAACGCATGGTCCTGTTGGACATAGTTTTAAACAGTATTAACATATTGTCAACCTTGATACCAGGAAGAACTCCAGCTTTCTTCAACACATCAGTAAAGAGTTCTCCTATACATAATTGAAAAAATATGTCAGGGTCATAATCAGAGCCGTCTCAAGTTTTTAAAAATCCCGTATAGTAATAAATAGAGACCCTAGTATCTTTGAAATGTTAATAAACAATCAGCATCTATAATACCTGCAGCAGTTTTTTGGTATAGTGTTTCCTCAAACATGATAACACCACTGAGGCACTCTAAACAGCCAGGGGCAGTGAATAATAGTTCGCGAAGAGTGCGCCTGTTTCCTTCGGTATTCTCCACGCTGATGTTGGCGAATCGCTTGCCGATTGTGCCCGTAGATTCATCAGCAGCAAGGATACCTTTCCCAGGAGAGCCAATGTAAGCAGCATTGGCAATGAGCTCATCTGCAATTCATGTTAAATGCTTTGAAAACATGAAATATAAAGAGATAAATTTTGAACCGTTCCACATAGCACATCACAATAGTCTTAATTCAACTTGCAGCATCGAAAAGAGGGAAAAGGAGGACACAATATAACAGATTTTGAGATGCAATTGCAGCCACATTGATGATAATAATAGTTCACATTTGATCTTAATATAGTTTTAAATTGCACTCTACAACTGCAATTTAAAACTACAATTTAAAACTATATTGCTGAAAGTAGTCTCTTTCAACTGTTCGCTTAATTGGTACACGAACCCTGTTGTTATTATAGAAGCTAGACAACAAACTTCCCTTAGGATGCAAGTGGGCAAGCTGTCAGTTTCCTCAAGCATAGTTGATCGCTGCTTTCTATTAAATCCACCTTATCAGCACAAGTATCTAATCCAAGCATCTGTTAACATGATAAAGTTCAGATTTTACAAAAGTGGATAAGTTTGGATAAACAACGTACTTAATCTTTTGTAGCATAATTTTCTATCTAGAAGATAAAAAAGTCAAACTGTTTTAATAAGCTACCATAAAAATAAACATAGAATAGCTTATAGACATGTTATAATTTGTTTCAATATATTTTTCTAATCAGCTTCATAAGTGCTTATGTCAACAATTAAGCTCAAATATGTCCAAGATAGAATCAGAATACAAACCTTGAGAACATAATCAGTTACTAAATTGGTTTCTTGGCCTGATAATGCAGTAGTCTTCATGAAAGCATCAATCTCAGGGTCTGGTTTGATTCTAGCTTCTCAAATGGAAATAAGTGTGTATAGATAATCATGAATCATAATGGATCACATAATTATAAGAATGTTATACTTGATTTAAAAGCCATACTGACCAAATACAATCTAGATAGTAAACCAAAAGTACAATCAAGAAAACATGGTTAAGTTGCACAATCTTTATTTATTTTAACTCTTATAGCTTTTCAGCTTCCTCATGTAAAAGACAAAGAGAAGTACATTTTCAGCATGACTCTCACAATTTCCATGGTATTCACCTGGAAGTTGAATGTCAACTTTATCTAAACCAATAAAATTTACATCCTATGATGACTTGCTGAACATTGCATTATCCTGGGCAATGCTTTCGATACCTGCACCATATGACAATTATTATTTAAAGAAAGAGAACATATTATAAAAATTGATCATTATACTCAAAAGAAGGCCAGAAACCTTTGATTCCATTCAGTTCCAGCAGAAACACGGCATGAGGCCTATTGAATGGATTAGGAACCGAAACCTCAATCAACAGCAGAAAACAATACATTACCACTAATCAAATCTACATAACAGAAGTGTGATATAACATAAGTAATGTAGTAAAAATTTATGGTCAATAATGATTTCAAGAACCTTGGATGAGCTGGAGTATGATGGAGTGGAAGGAGGTGCAAAATCGAGCAAGATTGGCCCAGCAGCCCCAACTTGTTGAAGCGAAATTGAAGGATTCTGCAAAATGAAATGCCACCATCCAGTGAGATCATTATTTTTTATTTTTACGGTGCAACAGAGTGTAGCGGCCTCATTAGCAGAAACTGAGAGCATAATAGAAAAGGGATGCAAAGAATCCCATTCATAAAATCGTGGGAAGATGAATATGTATTCTTCTTCTGCAATAGAGTAATGAATTAATCAACAAAGAATAACATACACAAAATATGGAAAGAGCAAAGTGAGCACCTTGGCAGATTCAGCAGGAGCTGATCTATCTCCATCAACATAAGAATATTGTGGCTGAAACCATAAGAGAAATTCTTAATGTTCAATACACATATACACGAATAACACACTACAATTAGAAAGAAATGAGAGAATCCAGAATACTACAAATAACTGATCAAGATAAGCGCTATTTATGTAAAGAATATCGCAAAGAACCTACCTGTAACAGACACATAAAACCATATAGAAGCATTGTTATCTCAATCTCCATATCTGATGAAGACGATTTTGACGTTTCAACAATATCTCCAATTGCTTTCTGCCACAAAACATACACATGAAAATAAAAAAACTCTTCAAATTTTAATTTAAACATACAGGTAAAAAAACACAGAAAAAACTTGAACTCACCATCTTCGGCTTAGAAGAAACATTCAACGAAGGCAAGGCCGTCATCGGCAAGAGTTCAGCTCCTCCTGGAGAATTAGCCCGTCGCCAAAAACTATGCCCGTCCCCGCCGCCGCGTGCTGCAATCCATTTTTTCTGTGACTTTTTCACATAAGCTGCAGATACACATCAAAACAAAAAAAGTACAATAAAACTCCATCCACTGAGAAAAAAATTAATGATACGAAAAATTGCTCTGTCATAGGGATAAAACCATTTACCAATTAGAGGAAGCCGATTTGTTTTGCTATGGAGGAGAATAGATGATTTTTTGCGGCATTTGAAAAAAAAAACAGAGAATGGATCGATTGAAGAAGAAGAGGGTTAGAATTTGGGGAAATTATGGTTCATGCAATTGAATGGAATATGGAGAGTAAAAAAATTGTTGAAACCGCCTTCAATTTGGTAACCTCCATTGAACATGAGAAGTCAAATGGAAGACGAACTCGGAATGGCGTAGAATGAAAACACGAACAAACAACGAAAAATCGTCGATCGCGATTAAGAAAATGAAATTGCGCAGGTAATTTCATGAATATTGAAGAATTCAGAAAACAAATTTGATTGAGAATGTATGATTATGAAGGCGATGCGATTGATAATGGGAAAAGGGAGAGAATAGCATTTGAAAGAGAAACGGTTTTGCGAAACCGCTGTAGAAGAAGAAGATTGGAAGTGGTTGCTGAATGATAAATTAATTTCGTAACCGTGGAGACAATGAGGGGACGTAACCGCTGGAAGTTTAACGTGAAAGAATTGAAGAATAAATTGAAGAACAGAATAGGTGAATTGAAGAATAAATTGAACAACAGAATGGGTGAAGTTGCTGATGTGGATCAACCATAGAAGAGTTGCTGACGTGGATAGCCTAAGAAAGTCCCAAATGGTAGATTTTTCTTACATGATAGATTCAAAACAAGACAGAGTCTAAAAAAACTATAACTACTTCCAAAAGAACCATGCTAAAATTTAAGAAAAGAAAACCACCATCAATAGAGCATAAACCCCTACACGCATATTAAAAACACCCCAAAAAAATTAGATGTCTCATTTGAACCGTTATTGCCGCACACAAAAAATATGATCCACTAGCCAATGAGAAAAAGAACAAGCATACCCAGATAATCTATCGAGAATACTATTTTCAGAAAAATTAGGTACACTTATTCTCAAAGAGTGCGCCTTATTTTTTGTGATTGTTTTATCTTGTGTTTGTTGTGGTTGGTGTACGTTTGGGAAAATACTTAGATGGACACAGCTATAACATTTGGATTTACACACAACCAATCACATTTTTTATTAATTAAATAATAAAACTAAAATTATTTCTCTCCTCTATTATCACACGAAAATACTTACATAGATACAACCATAACACATGTACTTACACACAACCAATCACATTTTTTTATTAATTAAAAATTAAAAATAAAATTGTCTCTCTCCTCTTTTATCTCAACCATCCCCATGATGCCAATTAAAAACGAAATTAAAATTTAAATAAATTTATATTTTCTCTCTTTTCATTGGTTGTGCCTAAAAATATGGATTTAAGTTCGTATCCATGCAAGTATTTCTCATTATCACAATCACCATCCATCTTGACAATTAAAAACGAAATTAAATTTTAAATAAATTTAAATTCTCTCTCTTCTTATTTGTTGTTCTTAAATATATGAATTTAGATTCGTGTGCATGCAAGAATTGCTGGTATACTCGTTATGTTTTTCTTTGAAAAAAATAAAGCTTTATATACATCAATTAGAACAATTCAATCTAGTCTCGACACATATAATAATACACATGAAAAAAATATATGCACGCATACACAAGTTTATTACATCTTATTTAGATTCATAAAGATCATTGGATGTCCTAGGATTTTATTGTTAGGCACAATATATGACTAGACATAATAATAATAACTTAAAACTATGATTCACTTCCATTAAGCATTGGCTTCGTGCATTTACATTTTTAGGAAATTGTTGACAAATTTAAATGGAATAGAAATTTTAAACTTTTGATCCCCTTCAATATTATTACCATTCCCATTTCCTTTGATGTCTTGATTGTCAATCAACTGTAATCTCTTATTTTCCTTAGGACCATGTTGCGGCGGATTTGGTAAAAAATTTGGATTTCTTTTGTCCAAAACTGGTTGCGAGGTTAATCCTAATTGTTGGTGTGAAGCAGATGGTTGAGACTGATTTTTTGAGATCTCCGACCCCAACCAGGCCATGTTTGCTGATTGATTATTGTTTGTGCTGTATTTAGACATGATCTTATTGGACGGTCCCGGAGCATCACCTGCGCAATGAGGACACGACGTGAGTTTCCAGTTCACAGTTCTATAGACTTGTTCAAACATGTAAAACAAGGCTGATGAAGGATGTCTAATAGGACCATTCACAGTGTAATTCAAACAAGCATTAGACACATGAAAATTAACAATCATAGAAAGACCGATATCTAAGCTGTTTTGACCTAAAATATATCCACTATTAAAAGCGTAATAGTGTGCCACAGTTATTGCATAGAGTTTGTTGTCCTCTCTACTCTTTCTCTTCCCCTCTATTACTACAAGGCCTCCTCTTCCTGCTCTACCATAGCAGAAAACCCAAGTCGAAACACCACCGTCTCGATTAAAGGATTCGTTGAACTTGAAGGACGTAGTATATTTAAAGCCAGGGTCACAAGAGTAAATGAAATGAAGAGAATTGTTTTCAGCTCTTCTTGAAGATCTATGGATCTCGAGATTCATACCTTGGCCATAACATATGTGGTCCGTGAGACCGAGAACTACGACATTGACACGGTCACGATCGTCCATAAATTTACCAAGCATGAGTGTGCAGTTTGTCATAAATATGTTGTATCGCATAATCCAACACTCGCAATCTTCATCATCGTCGTCGCTGTCATCGTCGTCGCTGTCATCGTCATCTTTTATCATGTTGATGGAAGCATGGTTTCCAAGTATTACATGAAACTGATCACCACAAAGGGCGTTTCCCATGTGACTGTCAGACTTAGACACTCCAAACCAGGAATTTGTGTTTTGTTTTTCTACAGGTTGTGTTCATTGGGGAAACTTATAAATATGCCAAAACGGAATCGATTATAAAGCTACTTTTTATGGTTCGTTCTTATCTTTAAACACGATATTTAAAGATTTATTCTTACCATTGATTCTTAATAGATCCTAATGCATTTTTATTGTTCGTTTTCCATTATAAATTGTTGCTGTTGTGTTAACCTCACACAATTCCCATATTTTTCCTTTATTTTTAAGATAAGATGTCTTTTAGGGAAGGGATTGACTAATTTGAAACATATACTAAAGGTATGAAACTCATAAACAATTCAGGCAGCAAATTCATTTCCGTTTTCTAAAAGATGTATTACTCATGAATTGAAAATATATATATATATATATATATATATATATATATATATATATATATATATATATATATATATATATATATATATATATATATATATATATATATATATATATATATATATATATATATATATATATATATATATATATATATATATATATATATATATATATGGGAGCATATCAAGTGACAGCATTTTTAAATGAGAGATGAGAGATGAGAGGAATAAATATCAACCATTGGATCCATCAATAGAGAGAATGTTGATACATTAATGTGACTATTACTTTCTCTCTCTTGATGAATCCAATGGTTGATATTTATTACTCTCATCTCTCATTTAAAAATGCTCTCACTTGATATGCTCCCTATATATATATATATATATATATATATATATATATATATATATATATATATATATATATATATATATATATATATATATATATATATATATATATAAGCAAGTACAGTGGCGTCCACTGTGAGACTGTGAGACCCTGGTAAAACTATTCTAGCCATGCCTTCTATTATGACCACCATTCCTAGCCCGAATCGTTCCCACTCATGGTTTCTAGCACTAAAAAAAATGCTTATTAGTGACGTGATTTTCACGGCACAACATCTTTTTTGCGACGTGAACGTCTATGCTGCAAGGGAGTGCGCAACAACTCAGCAGTGACATGATTTTCACGTCACTAATTTGTGACATGAAAATCACGTCGCAACATCCTGCACATAAACGCTGCAATTTAATGACGTGATTACCATGTCACAACTTTGCAATGTGACTCCTCACATCAGCATGTTGTGACGTGATATACATGTCATTAATTTGTCACATGTAAATCACATCACTAAAATTACATTTTAAAAATAAAATATTCTGATTAATATTAATAAAAAGGTTTTTAGTTTTAATTCTGATTTAAAATTAATAAAAACGATTTATTTAAATATAAAATAAAAATTATAATATAATAATAAATAAAATATAATTAATAAACAAAAATAAAAAAATTATGAATTAAAATTAAATTTAATATTTTACATAAATTAAAATTTAATATCTTTCACAATTTCAAATTTCAAATTAAAATAAAAATAAAATTAATCTTTTGTGTCAAAGGTTGACCTGCACAATTGACTTTTACAAGAAGAACTGCAATCTTGTGGATTCTAATTGAATCAAGCTCTCCCCTTTAAGTAAATGATGTGAGTGGATTATAATGTTGAATTGAAGATCCTTGAATCATAGCTTGAGCCATGGAGCCATGTCCTGATTAAAAGTCAACTTCCTAGATGAATTAGGTAAAAACCCTAATTTGTGTACCAGATGAACTTGGAAGTTGCTGATCTTGAATAGAGTCATTCTTGGGCTTTGATTTAGATGGGATTGATCATTTGAGCATATGAGAATGCTTTTACTCCCTTGGAAGCAACAATTTTTTTGATATTTTGGTTAGTAAATAACATATGCATGATGACAATGATAATGATGATGATCCTACCATTTGAAATGGGGTGGGATCTGAGTGGTCAAAAATTGGGGTACAACAGCTGCCCCTATTTTATGTTCCTGATAGCAGATGAGGGGAAGATGGAATCTTCGTCTCAGCACGGTAGGGGAGACTTAAATACAGAATGATAGCACAATTTAGACACTGAGAGTCCACATGCATGATATGAATGCGATGTATATATTTTTGATTTTATATGGAATAAAGAAATAAACAACATCCTTCCTTCATATTAGTAGAAAGGAACCTGATTTATTGGGGACACATAACAAATCGTCCCTGACACTGGGGAGACTAATCAATATTACAGACTGTTCCTGACGCTTGAGAGACTTTCACTCACTAGGGAAAGAAAAACATCAGGCTCCTCAATGAAATATCTCTAACACTAAGAGACCTATCTTTCATTGGGAAAGAACATCGGGCTCCTCAATGAACTGTCTTTGACGCTGAGAGACCTATCTTTCATTGGGAAAGAATATCGGGCTCCTCAATGAAGTGTCTCTGACGCTGAGAGACCTATCTTTCATTGGGAAAGGACAAACTTCAATAAGAACTGCCTCGACCGCTGGAGAAAATTCCATTCATAAAGGATAACTACCATGTTCTGCAACAGATTGTCTTCATCATCTTGAGAAGGCTAACCATCTATTGAAACTCTTATCATGAACTGTCTCTAACGCTGAGAGACCTATTGTCCAAAAATTTCTTCACCACAAATAATTCGATTGCTCCATAGAGATTGTCATCTTCTTTCAAGAAGGAAATGCCAGACATACGTGTTTTCTCAAATAAAGAGACCATTTGCTTGTTGCCGGGTAATAAATTCGGAAGTAGCAAAAATATAAATATGTTGTATCGCATAATCCAAAACTCGCAATCTTCATCATCGTCGTCGCTGTCGTCGTCATCTTTTATCATGTTGATGGAAGCCTGGTTTCCGAGTATTACATGAAACTAATCACCACAAAGAGCGTTTCCCATGTGGTTATCAAACTTACACACACCAAACCTGAAATTGTGTTTTGTTTTTAAAGGTTGTGTTCATTGGAGGAACTTATAAATATGCCAAAATAGAATCGATTATAACGCTACTTTTTATGGTTCGTTCTTATCTTTAAACATGCTTTTTTAAAGGTTTATTCTTACCATGGATTCTTATCGATCCTATTGCTTCTTTAATTGTTCGTTTTCCAATATAAATTGTCGTTGGTGTGTCAGTTAAGGGTCGTAAAACGGGCCGCCCACCCCTCCTTATGCCCGCTAAAAAATGAGCGGGGCGGGCATGCCCGTCAAGTAAAATGGACATAAAAGTCATGTCTGTCCCGCCAAGATGGAAGGCGGCGGGCTTGTCTGCCTATTTTTATTTATATTTTTTAATAGATTAATAGACTTTTTTTACCTTTTAATTAAACTTTTCACATATTTTTTAAAACAATTTTTTATAAAAGCAACTTTTTAACAAGTTTACTTAAAAAAATATTACATATATTTATAGATAAATATTTAAAATAAACTATCAAAAATTGCAATTACTAGAATTAACTTAAAAAAGAGTGAGTTTTGGAGGAGGGGTGGGCTTTGACGGACGACGGGCTTTGGCGGGACGGGTATGACGGGCGGCGGGTTTTGACAGTGCAGGTTTTGGCGAGCGGCGGGCCTAAAATACAAACTCAACCCACCATTTTTTGACGGATGCGCGGGCCGGCCCGACGTACCACGGCCCGTTTTGCCATCCCTACTGTCAGCCTTACACACTTCCCATATTTTCCCATATTTAATTTTATATTTTGATTTGCCATTAACAATATGCAAAACATATTTACACTTATTAATATATAAACTTGTCTATGATTTAAAATATCTTCACTTTTAATAATTATAATTATAGTATATTTATTTTGAGAAAGATAATATATTTATTTTTAACTTATTTTCATATTAAAAAAATCAAATCATTTATATTATATTCATTATTTATTATAGTAATAAATATATATAGTGATTACTGTGATAAATCTATTCATTAGTGTGATAAATCTATTCATTAGTATTTTTCAACTAATAAAAAAACAAAAAGAGAAGTACTTTTTATTATAAAAGAATTATCTTATTTTAATAAAGACTAAGAGAAGTGATTTATTTCATATAATTTTTTTATTATAATATTCATTTCAACTACATAAACTTTATTCACTTTTTTTTTATTACTTTTTTTATTGTAATATTCATTTGAATTACATAAATTTCATTCTATATATTTTACTATGTTTCTTTTTTCAAAAAAAAATCCTAAATTCATCAATTTACTTTAAAAAGTGTTAGGTATGACTATATCAAAAAATAGATTATTAAGACGATTGAATTTCTAAATATTTTTTAGAAGAAAATGTTTTAAAATGTTTCATATATTTAAAAAGTCAAATTTTATTTCCATTTTAAATATATAAGAAAGTATATATTTTAATACCCGAAATATTTACAATCATATCTTAATTAAATTTCTAGTTAGGCTATATTTGTTGGACCTAATTGTAGGGATAGTAAGAACATGAGATAATTATGATTGATGAATACGTAATTTCTTATAAAAAAAATTTTGTTATTCTTTTTGCATTTTATATACATTTTTAACTATCACTATATTATATTTATTTACTATGTATAACGATATTGTATGAACCGTGCAAACGCACCGGTAAATGATTTCTTACTTATTTTCTTTATTTTTCTACTAAAAATATACATTTTTCGACGTGCCAAAGCTACTTAATCTGTATATATTATATTTATTTATTATTTATAACATTGTGCAATCTTTGCGAACGCACGGGTAAATGACTACTCATGGTAGATTTATAATGATACTGTATGATTCGTGCGAACGCACGGGTAGATGACTGCTTAATTGTTTCATTTTTTTCTACTAAAGTATATATTTCTAACTATATTAAATTAATATTCATATAAAAATTATAATTTCAAATGTTTTTTCTTTTTAATTTACGTATCTTTTTATATATATTTATTAACCATCGTTATATATTTATTTATTGTTTATATCGACTTTGTGTGACCCGTGCGAACGCATGAGTCATTTACTAGTATATACTAAAGGTATGAAACTCATCAATAATACAAGTAGCTAATTCATTTTCGTTTTCTAAAAGTCATGTATTATATATATCAGCAAGTACAGTGGCGCCCAACGTGAGACCCTAGTAAAACTATTCTTGCCACGCCTTCTATTCTCATCACCATTCCTAGCCCTAATCACTCCCAGTAATGGTTTCTAGCACTACAAAAAAACGCTCATTAGTAACGTGATTTTCACTCCATAACGTGGAAAATCACGTCACAACCTTTTTTTTGCGACTTGAACGTCTACTCCTCAAGGGAGTGCGTGGCAACTCAACAATGACATGATTTTCATGTCATTAATTTGTGACGTAAAAACTACGTCTCAAGATCCTGCATATAAATGCGGGAATTTAGTGACGTGATTACCAGGTCACAACTTTGCAACGTGACTCCTCACATCACCAAGTTGTGACGTGATATACATGTCACTAATTTGTGACATGTAAATCACGTAATTAAAATTACATTTAAAAAATATATATTCTGATTAATATTAATAAAAAGGTTTTTATTATTAATTATGATTTAAAATTAATAAAAAAAGATTTATTTAAAATATAAAATAAATATTATAATATAATAATAAATAAAATAAAATTAATAAGCAAAAAAAAGAATTAAAATTAAATTTAGTATCTTACATAAATTAAAATTTAATATCTGACACAATTTAAAATTTCAAATTAAAATAAAAATAAAATTAATCCTTTGGGTCTTCTAGCCCGAGAAAATCAGCAGGGTTAATATCATCATCATTCTCTTCATCCATCGGTGCACCCCTAACTCCTACGTTTCTACCAAATGTTTGATTACCGATTCTTTGGAATTGCATAAATAGCCGCATTTGCTCCTCCATATCAGCTTGCCTCTTCGCTATTGCCTCTATTTGTCCTTGTTGATCCTTCATTTGGGCTGTTAGCGCCGCCTCACGTTGCGATGACTCACGTCTCGCCTCACTGAGCGTCAATTGTATTATTGTTTCTATCATTTGCGGTGTCAATTGTGGTGGACGTGACGATCCTTCCCCATCTTTAACTCTTTAAAATAAAGTACTATCCCCACTTCTCAAGGTGCCCGCAAAATTTCCACCACCTAAAAAAACCTAGTAGACCCCTTTCCGCCAACGAATTCACTCCAAATATAAAAATCCACATCAGAATGAAACTGCTCTAAACCTATAGGAGTATATTGAGGATTATTGACCAAAACTTTTACAAGTAATGTATGACAATCCTCCTACACATGCAATAAAATATTAACTCAAATACAACTTAAATTAAATATAACTTAAATTAAATAAAATTAACTTAAATAATAAAATGAAAATAAATTCCCATGTGAATTTCATGCCACAACATCTCAGTTGCCATATGAAAATAACGCTGCAACTTCTCAGTTGCCACATGAAAATCACGTCACGATTAAAGTTTCCATTAAATGAAAAATTATATATACAATATAAATTAAATAATTTACCAAAGCTTTTCGAGTACGCTCGTCAACAAAATCACTCGATTTTTTATCCAAGTCTCTTTAACCAGCTCGATCATGAGTGGTTGTCTCCCCAACTTCTTAGCCTAAATAATAAAATTAATGTTAATTAAAAACATATAATAAAATAAAACATAACTTTAAAAAGTGGTAATAATTACCATGCGTTGAGAATGTTCGTAAGTACTTATACTCCAAACTACATTACGGCTACCCCCTTTTTCAGATGCCCTCATTTTTTTTTTTGCATTTTCAGATTTAGCCTTAAATTTTGGTGTATCTCAATAGATAAGAAGTTCTTCAAAAAAATCTATGGCTATCCATTCGGGACAGCTACCATCAAGTTCCCATTGCTTTCTAGCACGCCGTAGCATGTCAAAAAGTCTTTTTGATGTTCTACTATAATAATATTTTTTAACAACTTTCTCGTTCATTTATTCCCACGTACACTTTTATGATGACATTAAAATAAAAAGTTAGAAAATTAAAATAAAAAATTTAAATATAAATTACTCACAAAATAAATTAATCATACCTTAAATTTACTAAACCAATCATCTTTCTTTGAATCTTCTCCAAAAATTTTCCAAGCTTGTTTATTCATTTGTTGAATCATATAATTTACACACCTCAGTGGTATGTGGAAATCTAGGTGAAAAGCTAGGTGGAAAGCTAGATCTCGCATTCTGCTGGTATGAATAGCTAGGTCCTCTACTTTACTGGAATGGATAGCTAGGTACCCCTGATGGGCTAATAAAAGATGGTGCCTCAAATGGGAACATATGATACTCATGAGAGGAGAGTAATGACATAAGAGGCTTGTTAGACGCTGGCCTAAGGATCTAGAGGGGGGGTGAATAGATCTCTCAGATTTTTTCGGAATTATTTCGAACTAAAGCGAAAGCGGTTCTGAATCGACTTGCGTCTATTCCGGACCGCTATTGCAAGGGTTGTATATGTGATAAAACCACAAGATAACCGAGATTAACAATGAAAGGATATGTTATCGAATCAATTCTTTTTACTAAAGAAAATCGATTAACTTCTAATTTGATAAACTTTGGTTTGCAATGCAGTGATAATGAAAGAAGCAAAAAGACAAACACTTGGTGATAATGTTCAAATTGATGGTGATTCAATGTGTGGTGAAATGTGATGTTTATGCAAGTTCTTAATTCACAATTTTAACACTTGAATCGTTGATCAATTTGCAATTATAACCAAATAAGAACAGAACGTAAATGAAAAGATAAAAGCGACAAGAACACGATATTTGTTCAGGCAGTTCGTCGATCGTCCTCGCTACGACTACGTCTGCCCCCAATTCCAAATTGAAATTGGGAAATCTTCCATTAATTTTGAAATCAGTTTATACAAATAAAATAACAAAGCGATAAACAATAAACCAAATTTGTCGATCCTTTGAATTTTCTTCCCCCTTAATCTTGAGCCAGATCATGGTATCCCAAGAGCTTCACTTGATCCCTTTTCTGCAGTGTCTTGAATTGCCTTGAACCCTTGTTCTTCAATCTTCACACTAATATGGATCCTTGATGAAATCTCTTGATAAAAACTCCCAAGATTCACCAATCTTTGGAAGACAAAACCCTCGGATTTTATTCACAAAAAACCCCACAAATCTTCACCCACTAGGAATCTTCAATTCTGTTCCATGGACGTTATCGATCTTGAACGAAAACCCTCAACGCAAAAATGATTGTGTATAGTTGTGTTGGAGTTGTGTCGATGATCGAAGATGAGAAGCCTTTGTGTATCTTTCAGTTGTTGGTCTTGAGAACTGCAATAATGAACCTTAGATAATATATATGAGAGCTGATCAGTTGGAGCATAGCAGATCAGCAAATTTGGCACTTTTGATCAAATAGGTCGACCTCTTGTAGTGCTTAGGTCGACCTAACAGAGCTGGATTAATTTTGGATGAAATTCTTCCCAGTTAGGTCGACCTGTTGAAGGCTTAGGTCGACCAGAATCCTGTTGAGATACGTTTTGGGGACTTTTCTTCAGGTTAGGTCGACCTAGTTGTTGTGTGGGTCGACCTAACAGTGAGATGTGTAAATTTCACCAATTTAGGTCGACCTGGGTTGTGAGTAGGTCGACCTGTCTGTGGTTTTTCTGAATCCTTCTTGTTTTCCTTGTATTGGGTCGACTTAGATGCAGAGCAGGTCGACCTGATTTGTCTTGAGTGGCCAATACTTGCTTTTCCTTGAGTTCTTCTGCTTGTGCCTTGTTGCTTGTTTGCTTGTGGAGTTTGCCATGGATCAAAAACACCTTTGTGAGTGTGGGCTTGTATTCACAAGGCTGAGTACTGACCATGGACATGTGATCTAACTGGATTTGTGGGGGAGGACACAATTTCGATTGAGGTGACTGACATACTACTATCCTCAGGCGATGGATCTTCTTACCCTTACCTTCTCAGGTCGGGGTGACATTTAACCTATTTATAGAGAATACACAATTAATATATATAATCATCAACACAAATAATAAATTTACAAAAGACATTCTCATCAATGTATGACAATCCTCCTACACATACAATAAAATATTAACTTAAATATATCTTAAATTAAACTAAATATAACTTAAATTAATTAAAATTAACCTAAATAATAAAATGAAAATCAGTTCCCACGTGACTTTCATGCCACAAAATCTGAGTTGCCATATGAGAATCACGCTGCAACTTCTCAATTGCCACGTGAAAATCACGTCACGATTAAAGTTTCCATTAAATGAAAAATTATATATACAATATAAATTAAATAGTTTACCAAAGCTCTTCGAGTACGCTCGTCAACAAAATCACTCGATTTTTTGTCCAAGTCTCTTTAACCAGCTCAATAATGAGTGGTTATCTCCCCAACTTCTTAGCCTAAAAAATAAAATTAACGTTAATTAAAAACATATAATAAAATAAAACATAACTTTAAAAAGTGTATGCTTTGAGAATGTTCGTAAGTACTTATACTCCAAACTACATTAAGGCTACCCCTTTTTCAGATGCCCTCATTTTTTATTTTTTTTTTGCATTTTCAGATTTAGCTTTAAATTTTGGTGTATCTCAATAGATAAGAATTCTTCAAAAAAATCTATGGTTAACCATTCGGGACAGCTACCATCAAGTTCTCATTGCTTTGTAGCACGCCGTACCATTTCAAAAGGTCTTTTTGATGTTCTGCTATAATAATATTTTTTAACAACTTTCTCGTTCATTTATTCCCACGTAGACTTTTCTGATGACGTTAAAATAAATAGTTAGAAAATTATAATAAAAAATTTAAATATAAATGACTCACAAAATAAATTAGTCATACCTTAAATTTACTAAACCAAGCATCTTTCTTTAAATCTTCTCCAAAAATCTTCCAAGCTTGTTTATACATTTGCTGAATCATATAATTTACACACCTGTGTGGTATGTGGAAAACTAGGTGAAAACCTAGGTGGAAAGCTAGATCTCGCATTTTGATGGTATGAATAGCTAGGTCCTCCATTTTGCTGGAATAGATAACTAGGTACCCCAGATGGGCTAATAAAAGATGGTGCCTCAAATGGGAACATATGATACTCATGAGAGGAGAGTAATGGCATAAGAGGCTGAGTACTGACCATGGACATGTGATCTAACTGGCTTTGTGGGGGAGGACACAATTTCGATTGAGGTGACTGACATTCTAATATCCTCAGGCGATGGATCTTCTTACACTTACCTTTTCAGGTCGGGGTGGCATTTAACCTATTTATAGAGAATACACAATTAATATATATAATCATCAACACAAATAATAAATTTACAAAAGACATTCTCATCAATGTATGACAATCCTCCTACACATGCAATAAAATATTAACTTAAATATAACTTAAATTAAATTAAATATAACTTAAATTAATTAAAATTAACTTAAATTTAAGGTGAAAATCAGTTCCCAGGTGACTTTCATGCCACAACATCTTAGTTGCCATATGAAAATCACGCTGCAACTTCTCAGTTGCCACGTGAAAATCACGTCACGATTAAAGTTTCCATTAAATGAAAAATTATATATACAATATAAATTAAATAATTTACCAATACTTTTCAAGTCTGCTCGTCAACAAAATCACTCGATTTTTTGTCCAAGTCTCTTTAACCAGCTTGATCATGAGTGGTTGTCTCCCCAACTTCTTAGCCTAAATAATAAAATTAACGTTAATTAAAAACATATAATAAAATAAAACATAACTTTAAAAAGTGTATGCGTTGAGAATGTTCATAAGTACTTATACTCCAAATTACATTAAGGCTACCCTCTTTTTCAGATACCCTCTTTTTTTTTTTTTTTTGCATTTTCAGATTTAGCCTTAAATTTTGGTGTATCTCAATAGATAAGAAGTTCTTCAAAAAAATCTATGGCTATCCATTCGGGACAGCTACCATCAAGTTCCCATTGCTTTCTAGCACGCCGTAGCATGTCAAAAAGTCTTTTTGATGTTCTGCTATAATAATATTTTTTAACAACTTTCTTGTTCATTTATTCCCACATACACTTTTCTAATGACATTAAAATAAATAGTTAGAAAATTATAATAAAAAATTTAAATAAAAATGACTCACAAAATAAATTAATCATACCTTAAATTTACTAAACCAAGCATCTTTCTTTGAATCTTCTCCAAAAATCTTCCAAACTTGTTTATACATTTGCTGAATCATATAATTTCCACACTTGTGTGGTATGTGGAAATCTAGGTGAAAAGCTAGGTGGAAAGCTAGATCTCACATTCTGCTGGTATGAATAGCTTGGTCCTCCACTTTGCTTGAATATATACCTAGGTACCCCATATGGGCTAATAAAAGATGGTACCTCAAATGGGAACATATGATACTCATGAGAGGAGAGTAATGGCATAAGAGGCTGAGTACTGACCATGGACATATGAGCTAACTGGCTTTGTGGGGGAGGACACAATTTCGATTGAGGTGACTGACATACTTCTATCCTCAGGTGTTGGATCTTCTTACCCTTACCTTCTCAGGTCTGGGTGGAATTTAACCTATTTATAGAGAATACACGATTAATATATATAATCATCAACACAAATAATAAATTTACAAAACACATTCTCATCAATATATATATATATATATTCATTAACACGTTCAATAGATGGTTCATTAGGTAAAATTACAAAAACACATTCTCATCAATATACATTCATTATTCTAAATCTTCACGCTCTTTATCCATGTCATTATCATAATCTAATGTGATATTCTCTTCGAACCCAAACTCTTCACGCCACAACACATCCAACACTCAAAATCTTTAATTGCATTCCCTGCACAAAACTTAGTCAAGTCTAAGTCATACTTTTTCCTTCTAAAATGTCGCGACGTGAACACCACGTCACAACTAAATTTTTTAAAATTTCAAAAATCTCTCTGTTTGAAAGTTAAAGCCTTTATAATTTTTTATATTAATTTTACAGTAGCGACATAATATCCATCTCTCTAATATTACTTTTAAAAAAAGTATGACTCCCACCATGTTAACGTTGTCTTCATTATTTTAATAATAAAAAGAGTAGTAATTTGATTATCTCATCGCAACTACCTTATTTTAGCCACATGATAAACACGTCATAACTTCGCGTGGCTAGGGAGAACTTTTCTTGTAGTGTGGGAGAGCACAATCCCCCACGCAAGAGAATACATGAGGTTATAGTGATCCCAAGGCCATAGCGGAGATTTTTCGCCAAATTAGAACCTGGAGGAAAATGACCTTATCATCGAAAACGCCAACAATAGACTACCCCTACATAAAACACAAAGTGTTAGATCCCCAACCACTTTCAGACAAAATATGGGAGGCAAATATTCTTGAATATTTTAAGCCTCCCTCATTTGCAATGTTTGATGGTCGTAATGACCCATTATAGGAGGGCTAACTCTTTAAAATGCAACTTTTGACTGAAACGCGTAGAGATGCAGCCTTACAATGATATATGATCTTACCTCAAGCTTCCATCTCCGACTAGAAGGAGTAAGTGAAGAAAATTATAAATCAATTTGCAGGGAGTTGGCATAGAACGATGTTCACCACCATCTTGTTTAACATTGGCCAAGGTCCCACAAAGTCATTGATGGATAACCCTGCCCTTTTCAATGAGGCCACCGTAAGAGTTGTCCACTCGAACCTAGAAATATTCGTAGGATTATTTCAAAATACCCTTAAAGCATGGCACTTCAACAAGTTTTGTGCCCATAGGCCAACATCTTCGTTTGTAGAGGTGGTCACAAAGGTGGATTGTTGTATAACAGGCGAGGAAAGTAACAGAAAAAGGATCATGAGATAAAAGAGCATGTTCATAGAGCCAATGGTTCACAACACTCATGAAAGGACTACTGCACTTTTCCATCAAGGACAAAATGATATTTACGAGAGGTAGAAAGGAAGTGGAGTTCTTCACGCCCTTAAACACTTGCCGTGATTAGGTCTGGCGGGAGGTTGTCCACTTATATGACATTCATACGCCTCCTACTCCAAAAGAGGATGTTATGAGACTTACGCCTGACAGATGGTGCAAGTTTCACAAGGTTAAAGGAAGCCACACAAAAGATTTCTACCAGCTCAAGAAGGAGATAAAGTGTTTGATCTAGGAGGATCACCTTAAGTAATATGTCATGGGAGAATCCTCTCAAGGGTAAGGTGGGGTCAACTCCTGCAGACGTGGCAATATTTGAAGCTCCAAATCCATAAAGGAAAAGGACATACGCCATACGCTCATACTATTGCAGGAGGATTCACCAAGAACAGAGAGACTAGTTTTTCCTAACGAAGTTATGTCCTCCAGATATTAAATATAGAGGATCTTCCCAAGGATATGAGGAAAGGTGAGACTAGGGCGCTAGAATATCATATTACTTTTTAAGAGAAAGATGCAATACGAATATATCCCCACAATGATGAACCCATGGTCATAACAATGAGGATTTATGACTAGGAAGTTAATAGAATTTTAGAAGATCATGGGAGCTATGTGTATATATATATATCCTCTATTCAGATGCATTTGAGAGGCCCTTTCTTAATCCAGATGATTTGAAATCCTTCTAGAAGTTGTTGGTTAGGTTTTCTAGAGAGAAAGTACATTAAATGCTACATAACGCTATAGATATCCTTCAGAGTGGGGGAAAAGATAAACAAAACAAGGTCAGACATCTGGTTATAGAAGTCTTCTCTTCTTATATGATTATAGAGCGACCAAGTTTTAATCAGTTGAGTGTTATTTTGGCTCACTTATATTTGTGCATGATATACCCGCTTTCTAATGCACGGATGGGAGTAATCCTAAGAAGTCAATAGTAAATTCTATGTGGAAAATATCAATATGAAAAGAAAGATGAACCCTAGACGTGAACACCAAGAAGGTTGGTTCGGAAATCAAGCCACCTGAAGTAGCTCTTAAAAACATATAACCTTCGTCTTAAAAGAGAGACAAGATATGAGACTAAAGTCTCAGCTGAAATGCTTCTGATGCACTTTTACTTTATCATTATTTGGTTTTGTTGTTTCTATTATTTTGATCAAGCGAGTATTGCATCTCTGTCGTTTGTAAGAACAAATTTTTTTTCTAGGAACACACTCTTTTTCCCTTTGCTTTGTAAGAGAGCATGGTTTTTATTGAGGCTCCTCATATTAATATTTATTAATTATTTATATTTCCATATCCCTTTTTTTATTGGTAGGAAACTGGTGGAAACCGCCCTTAGAGGTGAGATAAAGATGGACCCTCATGGAGGCATCTTTACCTCCCTTAGAGAAGGTTAAAACACACTTGACCCATATAGTGGAGTCCTTGTCACCCTTTGAGACAATTAAACATGTTGGATCATCATATAGGGGTCCTTACCTCCCGTTGAGGCTATTAAAACATGTTGGACATTTATAGAGGGGTTTTTGCCGCTCTTTGAGGTGATTAAACACGATGGATTCTGTCATACCCCAAAATTTGCCCGTCTTATTTCATCTGCAAGGGTTCAAGGTTCAATGGTCGAACTCAAGTCATTATCTCCTAATCAAAAGTTCAAATCAGGGTTTTTTTAACTAAAAGTCAACTCAACTTTGACTGGTCATAACTCTCGCATGTTTTGTCAGAAATTCTCCAACCAAAGTCTATGCTCAAGGAAATTTCATCCTCTACAACTTTGATGTTGGGCCCAGGATCAAGAAATGCACCATTTGGGAGATATGGACAAAAACATTACAGGTCCTTTTGAAAGTCAGTCAGAAGTCATCTTTTTCAAAAGCTTATAACTTGAGCATGGAAGTTTCAATGAAGATGAAACCAAAAAGGCCATTTAGAGGACTCTTTGGGATTTCCAAAAAGTCCTAGAATATGGTTATATGGAAAATATTGAGGGAGATACGAGACGTACAAGTTGGCTAAATTTCAAAGAAGATATAAAACCCTAAGTGAAGAATTTTGAATTTCTTGATTAATGGGCCTAAGATTTCCACTTCAAACATGGTCATGACTTTATAGGAGACCTCTAAATCCATATCCATCCTTTTATAATTCTATTTACTATTTATTTTAATTTGTGTCCATTTAAATATCAAATAAACTTATAAAAAATACCAAAATGAATGGATTAATTTATGTGGGTCTTGTTTTAATCACCTAAGGGCCCAAACAATACCTTAAGAAAGACCAAATCTCGTTCATGCATGGGGGGAGGTGTTTTAGCCAAAATTAGAAGAAAAATCTCATGAATACTTATGCAAAATTCCAAGGGATTTGAAAGAAGAGGACCAAGCCCATATCAAACCCTAAAGACACTCATATATATTCCAAGATAATAGGGGAAGCTGAGGGGCACGAAATTTGAGAGTTGCAGCCAAGAATACAAGGTTTCACGAGGCAAAATATTTTCTAAAATTAGGGCACAAGCAACTTTTTGTTACAGCGAGTCTCAAGCAGTCCAAGGACTTGAATCATCTTCCTGAAGATTTAGAGAGTGGGGACGAGTCGAAAACCATGCCCAGGAACGTCTGAATACGGCATACCATAATTAAGTTTTCACTTGTATTTTGGTTTTTTCGTATTTCGTTATTACAGATGTTTTAATCTAAACTAATGATATCAATGAGTTCATAGGGTAATATGGAAGAGGTCTGGGCCATCGCATGAGCGTTTGCACGTGAGAAAGGGCCTTTGCCATGGTTGCCCGAGTTTGTATTATCTTCTTCATATCTCACGACACAGCCATTTGCAGGTCTAAAGGAGTGCACCGTTGGACTCGCAGCCCTCGAAATAGGGGGGTAGGGTTCTGTTCTGGCTTTTATATGCGTTATTTTTGCAGGAGGAATTATGGAGCAATCGGAGAAGATGGTGGAATTACTATTCCGGCGGCGGTAAGCTTCTTGGACCGGTGGCCTGCGTCGCTGGCAGCCAGCCATTCGCTGGTTGGAATTATGGAGGCGCGCGCAAGGCTTTCATTGGAGGGTCAACTTTCCCAGGGTCCAGCATACGCGTGGCTAGCGTTCAGTGGCTAGTCAAACATCAACCTTCATCTCTCCCCTTGCGATTGGACGAAATCGTTCATGATGGGGCCCAGGTTGAATAAATACTTTTAAATTCTCAATTACTTTTGGCTTCATATATTTTTTCCTGGTCCATTACTATGACAGGAAAACCAAACGATACGCATGGCAAGGAGTGATATTGAGAAAACAACAAAGCCTGGGTTCGAATCCCAGGACCGTCCCTTTAATTTTTATGAGATATTCTCATTAGATCCAGTGCGCTGCTGCCTCTCATGCTCACCACGCACCCTCAATCATGCACCATCAGATCTTTTATTATCTAAATCTAACGTATCAGAATGAAGGTGCATATCATGGATACTCAACCCAGTCTTATGCAATCCAGGCCAGGTTTTTTTTTTGTATCGATCTTTGTATTTATTTTTCTTTTTAGTTATTTACTTAGATTAAATATAAATTAATCTTGGTTAATTTAATCAAGATAGTTAACTAGGTAAGGAAATATAAATAGGATTAGGTTGTAATTAGGTAGAATTATCCTCCCTGATTATTCGATTATTTCAATTATTCGAATTAATTGGTTTTAATTAAGTTTAATTGTTATAAACCCATAAAAACCCAAGTAAGGTTATCATTAGTAGGGTTCGCCCAATCCCATTGCCCATTTGGCAAAGCGATAATACTTAATTCTCGAGTAATTCTCTCCTCAACCCGACTAAATCTATTAGTCGCAGTAGACGAGAGATAAAAATAATAAAAACAATAAACTCTAACTTCCCCTTTAACGGATAAATGGCGAATGAATATCTATTTCATCCCGCCTTCGAATTAGTCGACTCTCTATGTCGTACTGATCAAATATCTGAATAAGGCAATAAAATAATTTAATTAACCCTTTATTTAAATTCTCTCCTCGACCCGACTAAATCTATGAGTCGCATTAGACGAGAGATAAAAATATACATAATCTAAAATACATTTAATTTGCTGCCCGCGATGATCAATCTATCGGTCTGAGTAACCAGCAATGCCCCTTAATCCGTTAGCTATACTGATCAAATCTATTGATCACCGCATCTAACGGTGACATAGTAAATCAGGGTTGTACGCCCAAACACTTAAAACACATCAAACCACAAACTACGGATTTTCATCCTTTCCAATCAGGTAATTCAAAATACCTTTTCAAAACTGCGAAACGGTAATTCAAAATACCGTCAATACAATCAAATTCTAATTCAAAGGTGTACAACCCTGTGCCCGAACTACGTTGACTCTGATTCTCCATAAGGAGATACGTAGGCACTTGGCAACAAGGCGAGTCCCCTTCCTCCAAATCTTAATCATGTCTTTAACCCTATTCAATTCCTTAGCCATAAACCTTTATCTTTGAATGTTAGCCTTTAGGAAAGGGTTGAGGGTGCCTAACACCTTCTCTCGACCTGAATATAGTATCTTACCCTGATCTCTTAATTGCATAGGTTTCCTATTCGCCTTGGTAGAATAGGTGGCGACTCTAAATATTAATTTTTAAGACAGGTTGCTACAGATCCTTATAGAGGGGTCCATGACATCCTTTGAGGCTATTAAACACGATGGATCCTTATAGAGGGGTCCATGACATCCTTTTAGGCAATTAAAATATGTTAGACTATAATGTAGGGGTCCTTGCCACCTTTTGTGAAATTTAACACGTTGAACCATCATAAAGGAATCATTGTAGCTCTTTTTGAGACGGTAATATGCACTAAATATTTAAGAGAGATGTGTGTTCACTCATGGAAGAATATCAACGAAGTGACTATCCTTCATGTCTGAAAGCTTAGAGCATGACTTAGTGATGAGGGTCTTATAGTAACTAGGATACTCCTTGGAGAAAGAGAGGTAAGAGATAGTAGACTAGACGGCGTCAAAACCACAGTCGATACACATGGAGGAATGGGCTTGCGGAAACTCACCGCATGAGACTTCTAAAGACCCGCCTCTTTTAAGGTAGTCATAAAAACTTCATCCCTAATAGCCTAGAAAGAATCACCGTCATGTTTCCATAAAGGAACCTCCTTTTAATCCTAACTAATTTCGTTCACACTTTCACATGCGTTTTTAAGAAGGATAGAAGAAACACTGGAACAACATTGAGAATAGAATTTAGGAAAATAACTATCCCCCAAGAATTACATACCTAGGTTGCAAGAGTTAAGTCTCTTTAAAATCATATTAATTATAAGTTCCCAATTAGACTCCATCCGTGAGTTGGCACCTACTAGAAACCTCATATACTTAAAAGAAAAAAAAATTATCTTGCCATGAAGAAACTCCCCTACAATGAATACAAAGGAAGGATCAACATTAATCCCAAACAAACTACTCTTATTGAAACTAACCCTAAACATGAAGCCAAGTCAAACCCTCTCAAAACCATTTTAATAACCCCTAAGTTCTCTAGTGAGGGATCTCCCAAGGTTAAGGTAACGTCGACATACTGAAGGCAAGGATCCCCTTGTTTCAACCCCTTTTGGATAATAATATTTTTGATTGGGGAACCATTAACTAACACAACCATGTTGTTAGTAAACATATAAGCGCTGACCCAAGATCTCCACTTATCATTAAAGCTCAACATGTAATCCTGGAAGCTCCACATATCAAAACCATACACTTTCTCAAAATCTACTTTAAAAATAATGCAAACCTTTTGTGTGCATTTAGCCAAGTTAATCACCTCAGTAATAGCCACAACTCCATCAACCAACATTCTCCCTTTTAAAAAGGTTAATTAATTAATTAGAAGATATATGCTTGCTCATCACCAACACTAATAGCCTAAACTTTTGCTACCAACTTATACAAGGATCCAACAAGAGATATATGCGGAAAGTCTCTCAAGGAGTACGAGTTCTTAACCTTAGAAATAAGAGTGACAAAAAAAGAAATAAAGCTACGAAGTAAAGACGCAAAACAATGAAACTCATCTAACAAGATCCTCACATGATTCCTCGGCAGACTCCATAACCTTTTGAAAAAATAAAAATAAAAACCGTCATAATCGAGACTCTTATTTCCATCATACTAGGACACCATGTCGACTTGGTCCTCAAGCAGGACTCGAGATGTCAAGCTACTGGTATTTAAACATAAGATAACCACCAGAGGATTAAAACAATGACTAATATGATAAGAAGGTTCATGCAATAACAAGAAAAGCTAATTTGAGAAGCTTCGACTAAATCTCATTTTGTCAACTAATATAATTTCCTTCCAGATGATTTTACCTAAAATTTTGATGTTGTTTTTGTTGACAAATAAGTGTGAGTTGTGTTGAGAAACAAGTGTGAGTTCTAAGTACCACATTGCTTATAAAAGTGGAGGATGAACACTTTATAAGTAAGAAGAACCATACACCTATCACCTTAGGGTTTTGGGTGAATATGTGGTATCTCTCTCACTTGCTTGGATGAGTCTTTGACCTTTAGGTGAGTGTTTAATCCAATATGAATGATTCTCTCTCATGATAACCCATCAATTTTTGTCATCACCCACATTAGTAAAATATTCAGATGAGATTAATTAGAATACACTGTCAATATGAAACCATTTTATATTGTCATCCAATTAGGATGAATTATTTTGAGACATAATTAGGATGAATTATTTTGAGACATAAATATGAAATTAAAAAATAATTAAACTAGTTCAATAACTACTTCTTCCTTATTTATCTTTTTCTTATGTGTCAAAATAATTCATTCTAATTGGATGACAATGTAAAGTGGTATTACACTAACCGTTTATTCGAATTAATCTTTATTCAGATTATCTTTTTTAATGAAAGAAAGAACTTAATGATAAGTTGCAGTAAATTACTAGGAGAACTGTGACCTTTCAAATATTGGTAAAATTACATGAACAAAAAAAGGATGTATGTTATCTTCAAATGCCGCCATTGGTTTGTTGTTATTGCAAACCAGTAAGAATAAAATTCGATTTAGAATGGCCTTCAGAGTTATGCAAACAACATATTTTGTAAAAACAACTTGGTATTTGGCACATTGAATAAATTATTTTATTACTATTTAAACATAATTAAGCAAATATAAAATATCAATTGTAAAGAAACATACAATATAAGAATATCCTCACTTCAAACTCTTCTTACTACAAGCATTTGCACTAGCAAAGCCTCTAAGATATTCACAAATCATAGAAGAAAAAAACAAGAAGAGGTAATAAGAAAGAATGGTAGAGGATAGAAAAGTTGGGGTGGCAATAGATTTTTCCAAAAACAGCAAAAATGCTTTGAAATGGGCTATTGTAAATATGGCAGATAAAGGTGACACTTTTTACCTCATTCACATCAACTCCAGTTCTTCTGATGAGTCTCGTAACAAGCTGTTTGCAAAAACTGGTTCACGTGAGTACTCTATTTTCGAAATTCATTAGTAATATCCTATTGTAGATTAGATTATTATATTTTATTTTCTTTACTCTGTAGCACTTATTCCGTTGGAAGAGTTGAAGGAGGCAGGAGTTATGAAACAATATGGTGTACAAACTGATGTTGAGGTTATTGATCTGCTTGATATAGCTGCCACGCAGAAACAGGTGTTTTTACTTTCATAATAAAAAATATATATAAAGTTATTGTGTTTTTTATCACAGTTGTGTGAAAGATGAACTAGAACGCATAGCCTCAAATTTTTAATTGTTTCATTGAGTCAATTAGAGTTTCGTAATAAAATTGTCACGGTTAAACCATAAATAAATAAGATTTTTAATTATTTTTACAGTTAAATCTTAGACAGTCTACACAGAAGTTCAAAAAACTGAATGCTTATTGTATTAGGCTTGTCTTCTGCCCGACACACCACATGTCTCAATATCCATATCATAATATCGAAAATTAAAACAAGTGTCTAAAAAACTTTATTATTTTCCTCCGATACTCCTTAAACATATTGCTTGAATCCTGTTTCCAATCTGATAATATCGGTTTTTGTCAGTTAAAGTATATTTAAAATTATTATATTGTGATTTAGATTAGAGTTCCATATCATTTTTTGTTAGAGTCTCTCTAGATACAAAGATTTTTATTTATTTTGTTGATACTTGTGAGATTTTACTTTTGTAGGTGAGCGTTGTTGCAAAATTGTATTGGGGTGATGCAAGACAGAAACTTATGGACTCTATTGAAGATCTTAAGCTAGATGCCCTGGTTTTGGGAAGCAGAGGCCTTAGCACAATCAAAAGGTTCATACTTATTTATGGCTTCATATTTTTAATTTTTTGTTCAATGTTAATATGGATAAAATTAGTATTTTCCTCTTTATTTATTGTGATTTTTTGTCTTTTGGACGTGTTTGTTTCATGGTATAAAAATATAGGATATTACTTGGAAGTGTTAGCAACTTTGTGATGGTTCATTCCCCATGCCCAGTAACTATTGTGAAGGATTATTCAAGCAACAGCAGCAGCAGCGACTAGCTTTTCCAATTGGTATCTTTTTCTTGCAATGTACTTTGGGCTAACAATGGGGTTACTCATCTTATTTGCCCTTAGCTTCTCCAAATAATAATTAAAAATAATAATAATATAATTGGAGTGTTTTTATTAATTTGGCAATGTAAATTAACTACAGTAGACTCCTTACTATTATAATTTTTATATATTTTTATAGGTAAATTTATAATGTTTATAATCCCTCTGTTTTTTTATTATAAGTCATTTTAGAACAATGCAAATTATACAAAAATATGTTTCTCTTTAGAGTAACAATGAATCATTACTATTCAACACAACAAACATGACAATACTATTCACCTGCATAAAAACCAAAATCATAATAGCCAAGCTATAGCCTACAGTACCTATCCTACACCATTTCACCAATCCATTTATATACCTTGATCAACAAACTGTACAGTGTTTATTTCATTATTTCAACAAATGCTTTTATCAAAATGTGCTTGTTGTGCTTAGCTCATGAATTTCACCAAAGTTGAACTATGCTTGTTATTGAAACTAAGACAGACAAAAACTGTGTGGTGTATGGCTTGAGAATTTCAACCCTAATTGAGGTATCCAACTACTCCTCCTGTTAATTCAAGGAAACTGTACATGTACCAAACTTACTTTTAATAACAAGCATGCGCGTGGAAACAACTAATAATGTTTGACAAAACTTGCAACGCAAGGAAGGAATTTTAAGGAAGAAATTCAGAGAAATTAGAGATGGGACTCAAACTCAAGGTATTTTCCCTCAATCATGAAGAGGAGATTTAGAGGAAATGGTATAGTGACCCTGAATACAGAGAACGGTAGTATAAATAGGGATCTTAGTAGCTGGATTCAAGGGTGTTCATTTTGTACCAATCACTCAAAAAATCTCTCAAGTACCAAGTGAAAGAGAAAGAGTTGACATTGAGTATATAAGTGTAACACCATTTGTAATTTACATTGTCTCGATTTTACAAATTCTAGTCATTTACATATAATTTCTTTTTGAGTCTTGTCTTTGATAATTGTCATCGAAGCCTTTTAAGTCTTTTATTCAGATTTTTGTCTTTACATACTTTATTGTCTTTACATTAGTTTTACATTCGAAGTATATGAACTCAGACATAACAATCATAAACTTTTAAACACATGTCCTTAGGATCAATCTAATCGATCCTGCAAGTTACCAAAATACATTTAATAATTTGAAAAACTGACGATTGTTTACTAGAAATCAATGGAAACACTCCGTCAAACACATAACACAAATTAAGTCATTATTATCCACCAAAATTCTCCTCTTAAACAATTGATCTTTAATTGCAATTCTGTTATGAATAGAGCGCCAAAGAAAAAACAGAGTTTTAGAAGGAATTTTTACCTTCCACAAATTATTCAAAGCTTTAACCAATACAGGATTTAGGGGAGGCCCACAAAGTTTGGCCTTGAATCGATCATAACCATGGTTTTAAATTGCGGTTGCGGCTGCGGATGCGGTTGCGGTTGTAGTCACTGCGGTTGCGGCTATTGCGGGTGTTGCGATGCGGAATGCGGTCGTTGCGGTGTGAATTCATATTTATGAATATAAAAAATGATATATTATTATTAATTTTCGATTTCACATATCTTCGATTTCCTCTCTAAATTTTCATATAAATTTCATTAATAATTCGTCACCCTTTTGAATATAACTAATCCTTTTAAAATATATCTTAAATCTACGATATAATTAAAAAAGAAGGTAGACCAAATAATTTTTGCGAGCATTGCATAATCTCTTGCAGCCTGATGCGGTCTGATGCGGCATGATGCGGCCGATGCGGTGTTATGATGCGGCCGATGTGGTGTTATGACGCGGTTTTTATTGTGATTTGCAATAATAATCATAGTTTTAAAAACCGGACCGGACCGGCCGAACCGGGAATCGGCCAGGTAACCGGTCTGGTTCAATAGCTGGATCGGAAATGTCATTGAACCGGTGTGAACCGGTGTAAATCGGTAAAATCGGAAAAACCGGCGGTTTTTGTGAACCGGTGGTTTAAATGCATTTTTCCATTTTTTTATTTTAAAAAATTAAAACAATGTCATTTTGACTATTTTAATTAAAAATATAAATATAAATAAAATAAAATAAATAAAATTAAAAAAAATGGTTGTAGATGCGGTTGATTTTGTTACAGATAATTTTGATATTGAAAAAGGAGATTCCAAACATTGAAATAATTTTTCTTTTATTAAAATTAAATTTAGGAATTATTTTGTTATAAATTATTCAATTAAATTATGTTGCGATTAAAGTTTTATTTATATTTTATAATTATGTACTATTTGATTGTGTGTGACACCCATGTGTAAAATTTAAATTTAAATTATGAACTTGTGAATTTTTTTATAATATGATGTTTTCAAAAAAATTTAAGTACTAGTTATATTTTGTAGGGACTGAATCATCCGGTTCGATAGATTTTATACCTATATAATTTTGTTATGACCGGTCTATTCAACCGAGTTATCCGGTTTAATCCGGTTTAGTCATGTGTTTAGACCAGTGACCCAGTGATTCGACCAATAAACCAGTGACCCAATACCCTTACCGGTTTGATGTCCGGTCCGGTTCTTAAAACACTGATAATAATAGTTAATATTACCTACTCAAATGATTCATTAAAATGATAGAATAACAAGTAGTAAATAACATACTAAAAGAAGAAGAAAATGCATTTGATACTCATTTGATAATGTATCTCACATACAATTCGGAATAAGGGGAATATTCTCTATTCATACAATGAATAGAATTAATTAATTTTACTAAATTACATTGATTCAATTCTATTTTTTTGAAAAAAATATATTTCCAAGAACTAATAAGGGAAAAAATAAATTTTAAATAAATAAGGATATTTGATTAACAGAAATTCTCAAGAGTGTAGATTATTCCATGCATATCTGGAAATAATGATTTTCTTCTTAGCCCAACAACAATTAATTCATTTCATCCATACACATACGGCTGATGTAATGTCTTACACCACTTCTTTCCAAATGCGTTAATGGGGAATAATATAATTATTTACTATTCATTGAATAAAGGTTTTATTTTCAATTTTACACTAATAAAGAAAATAATGCATACTATTTCAATGAAATTATTATAATAAATTTATGAATTATAAAATAATTTGGGAGATGAATTTGATGGAATAGAACCTTCCAAACTCTATAAAACCACACAAGACCTTAGTTAGTTTTCATACATTAAAACAAATTCACTTAATATTGGTGCAATGGCTACAAATCAAGAAGAAGTGACACTTATAGGAGTTGTTGGAAGCCCATTTGTATGTAGAGTACAAATTGCTCTGAAATTGAAGGGAATTGAATACAAATTTGTTCAAGAAGACTTGGCCAACAAAAGTGATCTTCTTCTCAAATACAATCCTGTTCATAAGAAGGTTCCAGTTTTTGTTCACAATGAGAAGCCTATATCAGAATCTCTTGTGATTATTGAATACATTGATGAGACTTGGAAGCAAAATCCCATTTTGCCCTCTGATCCTTACCAAAAAGCTGTGGCTCGATTTTGGGCCAAGGTCATCGATGATAAGGTAAATTTTTTAGATTTTTCGTCGTTGTTGCGTTGTAATATTTGGCATCACCACTGAAATGTTATTGATACAATTGTTTTATTTGTCTAATAAATTTTTTGTTGTGGGTTCAAATTCATAACCTTGTATAATATGATGTCTCAGCATCTATTAATTGAGTTGATTTAACGGGCATTATTGATGCATCTTTAACCTATACAAACTAATAAAGATTGATTTTTAAATGATCAGATTGCGGCGCCTTTTTTTAGAGCTGTTTTTGCTGTTAACGATGAGAAAGCGCGTGAGAAGAATATTGAAGAATCATCTGAGGCTCTTCAGTCTCTTGAGAATGAGCTGAAGGACAAGTTCTTTGGAGGAGAAGAGATTGATTTTGTGGACATTGCTGCTGTTTTCATAGCTTTTTGGATCCCTTTGGTTCAAGAGGTAGCAGGGTTTGAATTGTTCACTGCTGAAAAGTTTCCAAAGCTTTACGATTGGAGCCAAGAATTTCTCAACCATTCAATTGTCATGGAATTTGTGCCTCCAAGAGAACCTCTTTTCGGCTATTTCAAAGCTAAATATGATAGCCTTGTTTCTGCTTCAAAATAGATTCAAAATTTCAAGTTTGTGTACTGTTTTTATTTGTCATTGAGTATTTTCTGTTAGGGTTTCATTTCAATATCATGTTTTGTTTTCTGGAATTTCTCCATTAGATTGAAATTCAATAATGTTTTTGTCATATTTTCATATTTCAATCAATAAAGAAAAGGGTTTGTCTCTATATATACCAAGTGTTCCATAGTTTTTCTCTCAATTGGAGCATGTTTAAATGATAGAATGAATTTTATAGAATCATGAAAGGTATCTTAATTAAACTCTTAACATAGAAAATTGAAATTAATTTTATAGCTTAAGATAAGCTATCGACGGTTCCAGATTGTTTAGATATGTTCTGACATTGTGGACCAGTTTAAAATAATTATGTTGAGTTGCAAAATTAGAGACACTATAATTGAGTTACAACTTCTCTACCCATCACAAAAAGATGGTAGTGTACCTTCCACCAATTAGATGACACCATTTAATATTTATGTATTTAATTATTTATTATATAGATTAATTGTTTGAAGTTTTCAATGCAATTTACACTAGAGGTAACCTTACCCAACTTTTTGAGTTGGGTAAATAAGAATTCACCTTTAATTTTTAATCCTCATATACAAAATACAATTTTAAATGAAGCGCAATTGCTAGAAAAAAATTAAAATAATCATGTTTTAAAACAAATTACAAAAAAAATATCATTTTGGAAAAATTTTACACAAGTAACCAGGTTTGGTAGGGCACCCAGGTGCATGAGCCACCTAGAATGGCGCCTCTCAAAAAACAAGTGAATGCGTCATCTAGGATGACGCCAATGTACACTCTAAATATGGGTTGCCATCTTAGATGGCGCCTTAGTGTATATTTTTTTTGTTTTAACAAATATTGATTGAACAATTGAAAAATAAAAGTCGGAAACAAACAATTTCATTAATTTAAACTGACAATACATTGGAAAACAACAGAAACCATAACTGATAAACAGAAAATTAAAATATGATTAGTGTCTCTCATCACATGTATATTGTATTCGACATATTGCCTAGAATTTCATGCGGGAGAATAAGGATAGGCACCTCCGGAAGACACTAGTCAATGCAAGATATGTGTTAACCCAACCTACATTCCAACATTATCGAAGTGAAACTATATTGTCAAATCTGGATGCGGGAAGCTGAGTTGATAACCTTGCCAATGAGAAATAGACTAGGGCTTATGACAACGGGGTACGATGGGACCACATGACAACAAAACTTGTGGAATCCATGAATGGTGTTTTTAAGGGCATTCGAAACCTTCCTAATACTGCACTAGTGGATGCAACCTACTTTAGGATGGCTTCGCTATTCTCAACAAGAGGTAAAAGGTGGAGTGCTATTAGAGAATTGGGACAGTTATTCAGCGAGAGTTGCAAGAAATTTTTGAAAGAACAATCAACAAAGGCCAACAGTTGTCATACCCCAAAATTTGCCCTCCTATAATCAATCAAAAGGTTCCTCACTTCATTTCCAATAACTCAAGGCTCAAGGGTTCTTCTCAAGCAACAGTCTCCTAATCGAGGGTCTCAAGACTAGGGTTTTCATTTTTGTGAATACTCGGGGTCTCAAATAGATCTCAAGGCCTCTCATATGTCTCAAGGCATTTCCATGTCAAAAGTCAAGATTCCATTCCAAAGATCGCTCACTCAATGGTTCAGATGACCAACAATCGACTACGTTGACCTAAAAGTCAACTATAGTCAAAATACAGTCAAACTTCAAGATTTTTGGTCAACATCAAGTAGGTGATGTTATATACATCATTTGATCAAAGGTTGATCATGATCCATTAATAAAAACTCAGAGATGAACAAATTTAAAGGTTCAAATTAGGGTTTTTATAGGAGAAAGTCAACGCAACTTTGACTGGTCATAACTCTCACATGGTTTATCAAAAATTGCCCAACCAAAGCCTATTCTCAAGGAAATTTCATCCTCTAAAATTTGGATGTTGGGTCCAAGATCAAGAAATGGACCATTTGGGAGATATGGACAAAAACATTACAGGTCCTCCAAAAAGTCAATGAAATATACCTTTTAGGTAAAAGCTCATAACTTGAGAATGGAAGCTTCAATTGAGATGAAACCAAAAAGGTTATTTAAAGGACTCTTTGAGCTTTCCAAAAAGTCCTATAACTCTCCCATACAATAAAAATTGAGAGAGATGTGCGTGGTAGAAGTTGGTCAATTTTGGGGAAATACATGAAACCCTAAATGAAGAATCTTGTATTTTCAAGTAATGGGCCATGAGTTTTAGGTTATCCACGTGATTTTGAGATCATGCAAGTCCCAAAGATCATTTGATAATTATTTTTATGATATTTATTATATTTATTTTGGATTTATTCATTTAAATTCAACTTAAATCAAATAAAATCAAAAAATAAATAAAATCAAATCATGCAAAATACTTCCATTCATTGAATCAAGTCAACTCTCATGTACCAAAGGCCAATTACACGTTGGAAAAGTTATGGGAAATAGCATGGAGCTTAAAATAGAAATATTTCATAACAAAATCAAATAAAATTTTCTTTAATGAAGATTTGATCTTTCTCCAAGTCTTTTTAACCTAATTTGATTCTCCTATATAAAGGAGAGAAAGACTCAGAGTGGGGGGACGAAAAAGAGGAGGAAACCCTAGCCCTTGAAGCCTCCTCAAAAATCCAAAAATCACATAAAAAGAGAAGCTTTCGTTTTGGGGGTGGGAGCGATTTACCATCTCTGCCAGACATTCAAATCCACTCCTAAGATGCCAAGGGGTAAGATTGAATGAAGAACGAAGCCTGGTAGCGTCTGAGATGAGTATCACGTGTTCATCACTTTCATTTACATTCTGATTTCTATTCCTTGCATATTGTGGCGTTTTAAATCATACTAACAGTATAATTGAGTTCGTGATAGTGTTTAGAGTCGATTGGAATCATTACATGGAAGGTATAACGCGAGGGTGAAGATTTGCCATGGCTAGGGCATAACAAGGAGGGTTCATCGTTCTTGTAGTTCCAGGCGGTTTCAAGCCCTAACGATTGCACCATTGGATTTGTGGCGTCGTAATTACAGGATCTGGGCACGCTGGGTTACTCGATCAACGCGTTTGAAGGTTTTTACTATTAGCTACGGAAACTGGTAATTACATCGTAGCAAAATTGAAGGCACATCGTAGCAAATTCTGGGCATAAGTTTGGAAGGGACGATGAACAGTACCTGGGGGCCATGGACGACGCGTGGAGGAGGGAGAATGGACAGTCAACGATTGCAGATTGTCTCTCTCTTTCTGATTGGTCGCGCGCGAGGCATAGGGACCCACGTTTGACTATTTTGGTTTAATGTTTGTTTGTTCCTTTTTGTTTATTGGCATGCGTAGTATTAGCAGATTATAATGTTAGTACAGATGGCATCAAGGTGTAGCTGGTAACTATCTGGTCATGGGTTCGAGCCATTCTCGTGCAAATTTTTATTCCTTTAATGCACAGCCTGCCCACAGGATCCAATGCGCCTGCCCTCACGCGCTTCCATCATACACCCTCATCTCTCAACCGTTAGATTTCCCAGCGTGAGATCCCGCATGCAAGGATTTGAGGCGTACCATACTCCCTCTCAGGCGCATAACATCAGATCGAAGCCAGGTTTCTCTTTATTTATTTAATTATTTAGATTAATTATATAATTAATTTAATTTAGGATTAATTTAATTATTTAAATAGGATTAGATTAGATTAGGATTATTCTATAATGATGTAGAATTGTTTTTTCCCGATTATCCGACTATTTCGAACAATTAATTTAATTAATTTAAATTATAAAAAACCCTAAAAACCCTGTACAAATATATTAGGATATTAGGGCTCGCTCAATCCCATCGGCCAGTGGCCAAAATATTAGGATTAGGGTTTTTTCAACCGACTTAGGTATTTAGCCAAACAATTTAATTTATGATTCGCTTCGATTAAATCAATTGATCGCGGTGGATAATAATCAATTGTTTAATTCAAATCATTTAATAAAAATACACATTATTTTGCTAAATGGTTTTAACCAAATCTATTGGTTACAATGATTAGCAATTTTTATCAATTCGTTATTATTTTTAATCGAATCCATCGATTATGAGGGATAACGATAAATTAATAATTATATTAAAACACATTCCATTTGCTAAAAGTGATAATCGAATCAATCGATTAGAATTGCCAGCAATCATTTACTAATCTATTAATTATGGTGATCAAACCTATTGATCATCGCGATTAATAGTACAAATTAAAACTAGGGTTGTACGCCCAAATCTAAAACATTCAAAACATTTCAAATAAAACTACGGATTTTTATCCTTATTCAAAACTACGATAGGCCATTCAAAAAGCCTCTAAAACCATCTCAAATCAAATTTCAAATTATAAGGCGTACAACCCTGTCGCTCGAACTACGTTGACTCTGATTCTCCCTAAGGAGATACGTAGGCACTTGGCAACAAGGCGAGTCCCCCTCCCTAAAATCTCAATTTTTCCCCTATTCACTTCCTTAGCTATTAAACCTCTATAGTTTTGCTATAAACCTTTGCCTTAGATTCAAAGCCAGTAGGAAAGGGTTGAGGGTGCCTAACACCTTCCCTCGACCTGATTATAATAACTTACCCTGAATCTCATAACTGCGTAGGGTTTCCTATTCGCCCTTCAGAATAGGTGGCGACTCTAAGTCTTAATTTTTAGGGCAGGTTGCTACAGCTGGCGACTCTGCTGGGGACACTTAAATGATGAATACTATGCTCCTATAGGCTTTGGCAGGGTTTAGGTTTTTGGCAAACTTTTTTAGGGTTTGGCTAATTTGCCAAAAATTAGGGTTTATTTATATTTAAATATTTAAAGTTTTTACTTTATTTATTTATAATTTCATCTTTTACATCAATTGAATAAATACCTGTTTATAAAAAAAATCTGTTTATTTAAATATTTGCTGCGTATTGTTTTTTTAAATTGCAAGCGGCCGGATTCAAGGTTAGTTTCAAATATTTAAATTTTATTTATTTATTTATTTTCCTTTTCAATTTCATTACTGCAATTTAATTAAATATTTATTTAAGTGAATATTTATTTCTATTATATTTGCTGGTGTTTTTTTATGTTGTGTTAAACCCTAAGTGTGGGAGTTAACTTTGAGATCAATAAGGGAGTATGAATCGCCTACGAGTCTCATTGATAACTCCACTCGGAGTGGGTTGAGTATTCGGAAATGTCCAAAACGAGGCTTGACTTTGTTGAGGGCAGGACTGGATACTTGGCTGATCTCTCCGAGAACCTACCCCAAAAATTCAAACCTCATGGATAAAATGAGTTGTTCTAAAATCCGAAGAGACAAAAAGTCTCGGAGGCTACGAACGACCCCATGAGACCTTCTAGAACCCCCTATTAAAAGGTTGGCTCCCAAGAGCCGCTACGTCGGACCTATGAACCTAGGACTTTTGGGCTTATGTACTTATTATATGTTTGCAATTCATATGCTTCGAGTATCTATGCGTTTCAATTTTGCAGGTACCCCTACGTATTCCCTAGCCTATAGAGATCCTATTCTTAAAATCGTGTCCTTCGTACGAAGGACACCTTTGTTAGCATACGTCGATCGGCCTCTCGATGGCCATGAGATCTAGTGATTGTCTCGAACGGTCACCCCATGCTTACTCCTACGCACTCCCTAGCCCGTAGGGATTTTCCTTTTACATCTTTGTATTTTTACAACCACGTGTCCTTCCCACGAAGGACATCTTCATTAACGCATGTCGATTGGACTCTCGATGGCCATGAGATCTAGTGACTGTATAGAACGGTCATCCCGTGCTTATTCCCGTATACCCCTAACTTGTAGGGTTTGGATTTCCGTTTATACATCTTTCACCCCTAGCCTGTAGGGATTTCTCTTCACCCGATATCGTCCTTAGACAGGATGCGTTCCACATAGAGAACCTTCCCACGAGGGACAGTTTCGTAAGTACACGTCGAACGACCTCTCGAAGGTCATGAGACTTGGTGACCGTCTTGAACGGTCATCAGCTGCTACTTCCCACGCACTTCCTAACCTATTCCCATTAACGTGTCATAATATCTAGCTCGCAAATGTTTCATTAGAGTCTAATGTCATCCCTAAATCCGCACAGGTTATCCTTAGGATTATATCTACTGCACCTCCGCATTGCATTGCATACAAGGAGTCATAATAGGCAAAAAATAAAGGAGTCCTTTGCATACGCGTGCATTTGCATTTTCATGCATTCATACATTTACATTCACATTTGCATTTCTACCTCCGCCCGCATCCATATTCACCGTGCTAGCCGGTTTCCCGAAGCTCCCAAGGAAATAAGAGGATTATCACCTATGGAGAAAGGAAGATAAGCTATCACCGTGCCAGCCGCATGTCCATGCCTTGTCGTAACAGGATCATAAATACATCAAAGGTTATCATCGAGCAAGGATTAGTTCAACAAAGGAGTTCCCTCATAGATACACTTAAGAGGTATCTAGTCATAAAGGGGTTCATCTTAGAACATATCAAAGTTACAAGGACGCTCTACGATAACCTGGAGGCAAGGGTTAGTCCAACTGGGGCAACACCCTGAACAAAGATGCTTAACTACGATGGAGGGAAAGCGACATATGTTAACTCCCCACCAAGGGGCAAAAAGGGTCATAGATTTTCTTTATCAGTTTACAAACACTGAAGGTTGCAAATGGTGTGATACTATCCTGAGAAAAAGCAAAAGAGGTTCAGTCAAAGGAGACTCATGAAGTTCCGATACGACAAAAGCCCACCGCTAACGATATTCCCAACAGGTTTGACATGTCCAAGGAGAACTCGAGGTTACCCTTCACTTCTACAAGTTCATCAACTAAGGAGTAAAACAAGGTCGACGATTCACAAAGGAGATTGCCCTTAGGATCAATAGGTTTTACCATTTCAAGTTGTAATTTCTACGATCACAAAGTGTTATTTGATGTAAAACGTTGTACCTATCGAATAGTAATTCAATAAAATGATCATGCATGTTTTGAAATCAATTCTTTCTCTTCGCTCTTGCATTACTACGACTTTCCATTTCAAATTATCACTCCCAATTATTAACAAACTTGAGGGAGAATGACGAATACAAATAATTAAGTCTCGCAAAACGTATGCTTTCAAGGTAAGACCGAACCGACGATGTACAGGCATTGTTTCGATTCCCAAACAGTGGAGATATAAGGATGTTAATCCCTCGTTACCCCCTCGAGCCAGGAGTTGGAGCTTGTTTCTACTTTTCAAATAAACCTTGATCTTAACCAGGGGCAGGGTAGATTTCGATTAATTCAATGCTGTATTTTGGTTGTCAAGAGAATCAGTCAATCCAAGCAAAGGTTCAAGCATAAGGATCAAGCAAAGCAATGGTTCAAGCATATCTTTTTCCTCGCGTTCATCCAAGGTTGAGGAAGCAAATGAAGAAAACATTCACAACAATCTTCTTCCTCAATACATCATTCAAGATCGAGGAAGTGTCAAAGTCGAAGCTTACAAATCAAAATCAACATGGCAGTCACAACATTCAACATACAAGGATCAAATATCAAAAGAGCATTCAAAAGAAAAACGCCCGCTAAGTCAAAATGAAAAATCTTAGGAAAATGACTTAGGCAAAAATTAGGGCATCCCGATGGATCACATTCAAAGGAATTGATTCATGCAAAAATAAGGGATAAAAGCGAAATACAAAGGATAGTCTTGTGACTGCTAAACCATCAAAGCTTCACATCAATGCTTGGGTCTTTACAACATTTCTCATTGGTGCTTGGATCCCTACTAAGGCTTCTGCTCAACATTAAAACTGAAACGATTCTCTTACAAAACAAATCACATCCATTGGATTAAGCGAATTTTAGAACTTGGAGAATATCAAGGAGAAAGGGGTGGGTTAAATAAATTTTGAGCCTTATATCCATTGTTCTTAAACCACGAACCAAGCCAAGATACAACATTCAAAAGTCCTAATTGAGGCAAGGTTAACTATGAAAGCATATTAAGCAGGATTTGTTATACTGACTCCTAAAGTTTGTTAAAACTATTTCTAATCACTACGCTTCTTCAAGCATTCATTTCTAATCATTCAATATTAATTCATAATGAACCTCGATTTCAAAACTTGCATTTGCATTACATTGAAGTTACTTCTCAAAAGGTACAACACCGTCTATGAATATACACTTAGCACAAAGGCGATCATTTCTGATAAAGACTCCTAAATGGGGAAACCACGTCCAGAGGGTTTTCCTAAACAGGGGCATACAACCAAACATCCTATTAACTAGGGGCACTCTTCCTAAGGTTCAATCGACTTGGGGCACACCTCGAAGCAATAACAAACAGGGGCATGTCAAACATGGGAAGAATTCAAATTCAAAAGGATAGAACACTATGGATAACCTTTCATAACCTGGAGATCAGGGGCACACCCTTCAATCTAAACGTCGAAGCATATGACAAGGCTATTTCCTGGGAGCACTTCCCTCGTAAGCATCTTTTTCCACGAAAATATTGGGGCAATGGATATCAAATCCATAAGACGCACAGCAAAAGGAGAAGGCATCTCCACACTTTACAACCTCGAATCAATCTTTCTCCTAACTACGATCTTCAAAGTTCAAAAAACAAGTATTGGGAAATTGCGCTAGTATCCAACAACCTCATAACATTAGCAAGCTATACACGCTTTGGTTGTCAACAACCTATCATTGAAGCATCATGCAAATACATATAAGTCATGCATTGCATACATTGGCAGATACATTACACCACACCTTTTTAGGTAGTCTTCTTTAAGACATTCTAAGAATTTTTCTAAATAGTCAACTTTAAGACATTGCCTTTCCAAGAACCTTTTTAGGTAGTCCTTTTTAAGACATTCTATTTGCTACGAACCTCTTCAGGTAGTCTTCTTTAAAACATTCTACAAACCTTTTTAGGTAGTCTTCTTTAAGACATTCCATTTCCAAGAATCTTTTTAGGTAGTCTTCTTTAAGACATTCTACAAACCTTTTTAGGTAGTCTTCTTTAAGACATTCTACAAACCTTTTTAGGTAGTCTTCTTTAAGACAGTCTAAGAATTTTTCTAAATAGTCTTCTTTAAGACATTGCCTTTCCAAGAACCTTTTTAGGTAGTCCTTTTTAAGACATTCCATTTGCTACGAACCTCTTCAGGTAGTCTTCTTTAAGACATTCTACAAACCTTTTTAGGTAGTCTTCTTTAAGACATTCCATTTCCAAGAATCTTTTTAGGTAGTCTTCTTTAAGACATTCTACAAACCTTTTTAGGTAGTCTTCTTTAAGACATTCTACAAACCTTTTTAGGTAGTTTTCTTTAAGACATTCCGTGTCCATACCTTTTTAGGTAGTCTTCTTTAAGATATTCTAAGAACTTTTCTAGGCAGTCTTTTCTAAGACGTTCATCATCATTTCCAATAACTTGTTTAGGTGGTCTTCTTTAAGACATTCCTTTTCTACGAACCTTTCCAAGTAGTCTTTTCTAAGGCATCCATTATCATTTCCAAGAACCTTTTTACGTAATCTTTTTAGACACCTTTCAACCTTTCCAGACAGTCTTCCTTAAGACGTCCCTCGTCCTTTGCTAATAACCTTCTCAGGTAGTCTTGTTTAAAGACAAATTTCCATATCCATTCCAGAAACCTTTTTAGGTAGTCTTATAGAAGACATTATTTCGTTCCACTCATCAATCAACATATGCATGAGCATACGCATTATCCCATACATCCAAACATCCAATTCAAAACTCTGGTGCTAAGCTACATTGTCCAGCTGTTTTCCGGTAACCTTACCGATGCCAGTAACCTTATTGAGGTATTCTCTCCAATCACCAGATTGATGCTTCCCAGTAACCTTACCGATGATAACAATCTTGTTGTTCATTTCATGCATCAGCATACATACATACGCACTAGCATATGCATATCATCTAGCGCACCCAAATCCTTACAAAGTTCAGTTCTCGTCCTGGCAAATCGTTACATTAAATCCAGTTCCCGTCTGGTAGTCAGTTCCCGTCTGATTGTTACACTAGCCCAGTTTCCAACCCTCATGTTGTGATAAATGTATTTTCTCCGACCCTTGAGTCGTGAGTTTCCAAACAAGTGAATCCTTTTCATACAAGAAAAAAATCTTCTATGCAGGTAAATTTGTCCGAACCGGGGCAAGTGGATCCCATTGGTGCAGGTGAGCTTGCTAGAGCTATAGCAAGTGATCCTTTTGGGGATTAATCAAAACTATGATAGCAAGTAGGTATGGCTAACTGCGACGACTTACTAGAGCCAGTAAGTGGGCCACACTATCTGCGATAAACTTGCTGAAACTACGATAGTGAGTAGGTACGGTCAACCGCGACGACTTACTGAATAGTAAGTGGACCTTACCATCTACGATAAACTCACTCCAACTACAATAGTAAGCAGGTATGGCTAACTGCGACGACTTACTAGAACTATAGTAAGTGGGTCATACCATCTACAATAAGCTTACTAAAACTACGATAGCAAGGAGGTATGGCTAACTGCGACGACTTACTAGAGCTAGTAAGTGGGCCACACCATCTGCGATAAACTTGCTGAAACTACGATAGTGAGTAGGTACGGTCAACCGCGACGACTTACTGAATAGTAAGTGGACCTTACCATCTATGATAAACTCACTCCAACTACGATAGTAAGCAGGTATGGCTAACTGCGACGACTTACTAGAACTATAGTAAGTGGGTCATACCATCTACGATAAGCTTACTCAAACTACGATAGCAAGGAGGTATGGCTAACTGCGACGACTTACTAGAGCTAGTAAGTGGGCCACACCATCTACGATAAACTTGCTGAAACTACGATAATAAGCAAGTACGGCCGACCGCGACGACTTACTATAACTATAGTAAGTGGGCCCTACCATCTACGATAAGCTTACTCCAACTACGATAGTAAGTAGGTGTGACTGACCGCGACGACTTACCAGAGCTATGGTAAGTGGGCCACACCATCTGCGACAGACTTACTCGAACTACGATAGGGACTGGGTATACCAACCGCGACGACTTACTAGAACTATAGTAAGTGGGTTACCTACGAACTGCAAACCCTCTAGCACTACAACAAGTTAATTATCTTCTACATAGCATTCATCACGTTAGTCCCTTGGCAATGATCTCCTTCAAATCATCTCGCTGATTAATATCACGTTAGTCCCCTGGCAGTGATATAAAGCTACGTCTCTTTGCAAATAGGGATTTATTTTCCCTGATCACAAGGTCTCTCAAACAGTTCTTCAATTGGGTTTATCACGTTAGTCCCTCGGCAGTGATCTTCTTCAATAACAAACAAGGTTCTATTTTTCTTTTCCAAAGTTACTAACTTCAACTAACATACTGACAATCATGCATCATTTAATTAACATACCTCATTCATACATAATGCATATACATACATTACTCTCATTTACTTCTGAGAAGCTTACTGCATCATACATCGCATGCATCATACAATTGCATAAAATTCAGGTTGCCTTTTTAGGCCGTGCTACAACCAAACACAGTGGTTCCTTTCGAAAGCGTATGCCTCACACTCTAAAAAAGACGCACAATTATATTGGGTGGCATTTGTAAGCCCATCTCCCATAGAACTTATCCCAAACAGATGCAAATTTTAGGGCATTCTCAGTGTTCAATCATCTTCCACCTTTAGATCACGATAGGCAGACGTGCCTATCCGATTCTTCAGGTTTAAGAAGAATGAACAGGGGCAGCTGTCATACCCCAAAATTTGCCCTCCTATAATCAATCAAAAGGTTCCTCACTTCATTTCCAATAACTCAAGGCTCAAGGGTTCTTCTCAAGCAACAGTCTCCTAATCGAGGGTCTCAAGACTAGGGTTTTCATTTTTGTGAATACTCGGGGTCTCAAATAGATCTCAAGGCCTCTCATATGTCTCAAGGCATTTCCATGTCAAAAGTCAAGATTCCATTCCAAAGATCGCTCACTCAATGGTTCAGATGACCAACAATCGACTACGTTGACCTAAAAGTCAACTATAGTCAAAATACAGTCAAACTTCAAGATTTTTGGTCAACATCAAGTAGGTGAGGTTATATACATCATTTGATCAAAGGTTGATCATGATCCATTAATAAAAACTCAGAGATGAACAAATTTAAAGGTTCAAATTAGGGTTTCTATAGGAGAAAGTCAACGCAACTTTGACTGGTCATAACTCTCACATGGTTTATCAAAAATTGCCCAACCAAAGCCTATTCTCAAGGAAATTTCATCCTCTACAATTTGGATGTTGGGTCCAAGATCAAGAAATGGACCATTTTGGAGATATGGACAAAAACATTACAGGTCCTCCGAAAAGTCAATGAAATATACCTTTTAGGTAAAAGCTCATAACTTGAGAATGGAAGCTTCAATTGAGATGAAACCAAAAAGGTTATTTAAAGGACTCTTTGAGCTTTCCAAAAAGTCCTATAACTCTCCCATACAATAAAAATTGAGAGAGATGTGCGTGGTAGAAGTTGGTCAATTTTGGGGAAATACATGAAACCCTAAATGAAGAATCTTGTATTTTCAAGTAATGGGCCATGAGTTTTAGGTTATCCACGTGATTTTGAGATCATGCAAGGCCCAAAGATCATTTGATAATTATTTTTATGATTTTTATTATATTTATTTTGGATTTATTCATTTAAATTCAACTTAAATCAAATAAAATCAAAAAATAAATAAAATCAAATCATGCAAAATACTTCCATTCATTGAATCAAGTCAACTCTCATGTACCAAAGGCCAATTACACGTTGGAAAAGTTATGGGAAATAGCATGGAGCTTAAAATAGAAATATTTCATAACAAAATCAAATAAAATTTTCTTTAATGAAGATTTGATCTTTCTCCAAGTCTTTTTAACCTAATTTGATTCTCCTATATAAAGGAGAGAAAGACTCAGAGTGGGGGGACGAAAAAGAGGAGGAAACCCTAGCCCTTGAAGCCTCCTCAAAAATCCAAAAATCACATAAAAAGAGAAGCTTTCGTTTTGGGGGTGGGAGCGATTTATCATCTCTGCCAGACATTCAAATCCACTCCTAAGATGCCAAGGGGTAAGATTGAATGAAGAACGAAGCCTGGTAGCGTCTGAGATGAGTATCACGTGTTCATCACTTTCATTTACATTCTGATTTCTATTCCTTGCATATTGTGGCGTTTTAAATCATACTAACAGTATAATTGAGTTCGTGATAGTGTTTAGAGTCGATTGGAATCATTACATGGAAGGTATAACGCGAGGGTGAAGATTTGCCATGGCTAGGGCATAACAAGGAGGGTTCATCGTTCTTGTAGTTCCAGGCGGTTTCAAGCCCTAACGATTGCACCATTGGATTTGTGGCGTCGTAATTACAGGATCTGGGCACGCTGGGTTACTCGATCAACGCGTTTGAAGGTTTTTACTATTAGCTACGGAAACTGGTAATTACATCGTAGCAAAATTGAAGGCACATCGTAGCAAATTCTGGGCATAAGTTTGGAAGGGACGATGAACAGTACCTGGGGGCCATGGACGACGCGTGGAGGAGGGAGAATGGACAGTCAACGATTGCAGATTGTCTCTCTCTTTCTGATTGGTCGCGCGCGAGGCATAGGGACCCACGTTTGACTATTTTGGTTTAATGTTTGTTTGTTCCTTTTTGTTTATTGGCATGCGTAGTATTAGCAGATTATAATGTTAGTACAGATGGCATCAAGGTGTAGCTGGTAACTATCTGGTCATGGGTTTGAGCCATTCTCGTGCAAATTTTTATTCCTTTAATGCACAGCCTGCCCACAGGATCCAATGCGCCTGCCCTCACGCGCTTCCATCATACACCCTCATCTCTCAACCGTTAGATTTCCCAGCGTGAGATCCCGCATGCAAGGATTTGAGGCGTACCATACTCCCTCTCAGGCGCATAACATCAGATCGAAGCCAGGTTTCTCTTTATTTATTTATTTATTTATTTAGATTAATTATATAATTAATTTAATTTAGGATTAATTTAATTATTTAAATAGGATTAGATTAGATTAGGATTATTCTATAATGATGTAGAATTGTTTTTTCCCGATTATCTGACTATTTCGAACAATTAATTTAATTAATTTAAATTATAAAAAACCCTAAAAACCCTGTACAAATATATTAGGATATTAGGGCTCGCTCAATCCCATCGGCCAGTGGCCAAAATATTAGGATTAGGGTTTTTCCAACCGACTTAGGTATTTAGCCAAACAATTTAATTTATGATTCGCTTCGATTAAATCAATTGATCGCGGTGGGTAATAATCAATTGTTTAATTCAAATCATTTAATAAAAATACACATTATTTTGCTAAATGGTTTTAACCAAATCTATTGGTTACAATGATTAGCAATTTTTATCAATTCGTTATTATTTTTAATCGAATCCATCGATTATGAGGGATAACGATAAATTAATAATTATATTAAAACACATTCCATTTGCTAAAAGTGATAATCGAATCAATCGAATAGAATTGCCAGCAATCATTTACTAATCTATTAATTATGGTGATCAAACCTATTGATCATCGCGATTAATAGTACAAATTAAAACCAGGGTTGTACGCCCAAATCTAAAACATTCAAAACATTTCAAATCAAACTACAGATTTTTATCCTTATTCAAAACTACGATAGGCCATTCAAAAAGCCTCTAAAACCATCTCAAATCAAATTTCAAATTCTAAGGCGTACAACCCTGTCGCTCGAACTACGTTGACTCTGATTCTCCCTAAGGAGATACGTAGGCACTTGGCAACAAGGCGAGTCCCCCTCCCTAAAATCTCAATTTTTCCCCTATTCACTTCCTTAGCTATTAAACCTCTATAGTTTTGCTATAAACCTTTGCCTTAGATTCAAAGCCAGTAGGAAAGGGTTGAGGGTGCCTAACACCTTCCCTCGACCTGATTATAATAACTTACCCTGAATCTCATAACTGCGTAGGGTTTCCTATTCGCCCTTCAGAATAGGTGGCGACTCTAAGTCTTAATTTTTAGGGCAGGTTGCTACAACAGTCATCATGCTAATGCGCTTTTCGATCGATTCAACTGCGCCTTCAATGTTAAAGAAACAATTGACCACAATATGAAGGATTACCGAGACAACATTATAGGGTTCTACTAGATGATCATTGGCGTGACTGTGGAAATTTTCAAACATTTCGCATTCCTTGCTCACATGTCCTAGTAGCATGTGCATATGTATAAATTACCTAGTTTCTAAGGACGGTAATGGATTCAACGGAGAACGATCCTATTCTGCAAAATTTGTTCCAAGGAAAGTAGTCTTCAAATATGTTGTCCATGCCTTCTTAAAAAATATCACATTTTAATATAAATATTTTAGGACTCTTTCATGTGAAACTTCTTTAAAAAATGGTTTTCTTTTAGGACTCTGTCTCTAAGTACTTGAGAAAATTTGGTCAAAAAGAACATTTTCTTATAGTGAACATAAATGCTTCTTTAATATTGTAAAACGATACTCCCTCCCATTATTATAAGAAAATATTCTCCTTTTAAATTTATTGAATAATGAATGGATCTGGTCTTATATATAGACCAGATACATTCATTACTCAATGAACCTAAAAAGAGAATATTTACGTATAATTCAGGTCGGAGGAAATATAGTTTAAGAATTAAAGGAGTGTTCTTTATCCATATAATGAATGAAATTAATGTATATTATTAAACTAACTTTACTATATTTTATTTTTTATTTTTGTTAAGATTTATAATTTCCAAGTGTAAAATTAAAGAAAATTAATGTTTTTAACAATAAATAAAATATGATAAAGGAACTTTTCAAAAGTCTAGATTGTTCATTGCATATTTGTTGTTAGCCCAAAACCACACTTAATTCATTTGATCTATACACGAATTGATGAGAATTATTAATTTTACTCTATTCTAGAATAACGTTCTTATCCTTAAATGTTTGTAACCAAACAAAATAAAGTTCTTATCCTTAATGTTACACTATTATTTAAAAATTAATGAAAAATTAAATATATCATATTACTATATTATTATTATATTATTATATTATGAAAATATATAAAATTAAATTTAAAATTTGGATGGTAGAACCGTTGTACCTTCCAAATTCTATAAAAACACATTAAGTTTTAGTTTGGACTTTTACATCAAAACAAATTCACTTTATAGTTTAAATCAAAAAGTTTGATTTATCCAATGGCTACAAAACAGGAAGAGGTGAAACTTTTTGGAGTTGTAGGAAGTGGATTTGTACATGGTGTTCAGATTGCTCTAAAACTGAAAGGTATTGAATACCAATTTGTGGAAGAAGATTTGGCCAACAAAAGTGATCTTCTTCTCAAATACAACCCAGTTTATAAGAAGGTTCCAGTTTTTGTTCATAATGAGAAGCCTATATCAGAATCTAATGTGATTCTTGAATACATTGACGAAACTTGGAAGCAAAATCCAATTTTACCCTCTGATCCTTACGAAAAAGCCTTGGTTCGATTTTGGTCCAAGTTCATCCAGGACAAGGTAAATTTTGAATCTATTTCATTGTGGTAGCTTTGTAATAAATGAAACTAATCAATGTTGAATATATTTTTTTTATTTCTCAGATTGTGGCGTCTTTTTCTAGAGCTGTTCGTGCTTTTAACGACGAGAAAGAGCGTGAGAAGAATCTTGCAGAAACATCTGAGGCTCTTAAGATTCTTGAGAATGAGTTGAAGGACAAGTTCTTTGGGGGAGAAGAGATTGGTTTTGTGGATATTGCTGCTGTGTTTGTAGCTTTCACGATCCCTTTGATTCAAGAGGTAGCAGGATTTGAATTGTTCAGTGCTGAAAAGTTTCCAAAGCTTTACAATTGGGGAAAAGAATTTCTCAACCATTCAATTGTGAAGGAAATTGTGCCTGCAAGAGAACCAACTTTGGTCTATTTCAAAGCTAGATATGAGCTTCTTGTTTCTGCTTCAAAATAGATTCAAAAGTTCAAGTTTGTGAACTGTTATTATCTGACATTGAGATTTTATGTTAGGTTTCATTTCAATGTCATGTTTTGTTTGCAGGATTTCTCCATGAGATTGAAATTAATAGTGTTTCTGTCATTTTGTCATCTTTCTATCAATAAAGAAAATGGATTCTCTCTTTATATCTTACTGTAGCAGACTATCAAAATTATTTTTTGTATTCATACTAAAATATATTTTTACTTTCCTCTTTTTTATTACATGGATTTTAAGAATATTTTTAAAATAAGAGATATTAAAAGTATGGAGAATGTTTACTATTATATTCGGTCAATCAGGGGAAAATGTTTCGAATTTAAAAGTTATCATTTGTCGTTTTGAAATGGCTTTTAGTTTAAGAATAAACTAGTGTGTATACCCGTGCGAGGTAAGGGAAGTAGCGTTTGGGATTTTAAAAATTTTGATTATTATTTCTTTATTTTTTTTTAAAAGAAAAAACAAAAGAACAAATTCAAAATATCTATTAATTAATAATTAAAATTTATTAACAGAATTTAAATTAAATAAATAACAAATAAATAAATAAAATAAAATAAAAACTATCCTACAAAAAGGGGAAGGAGCCCCATTCCTTCAAATCTTTTTTTAAAATTTTTAAATTAAAATTTTTAAAATTTTATTTAATAAAAACAACAAATAACTTTAAAAAATTTAATTTTTATTTTATTTCAAAATAAAAAAAAAATAGACTTAGCCTAGAAAAACAAAGAACCGTCCTTGATAAAAAAGAATTATTTTGACTGATTATTATTTAATTAATGAATGTCCACAGCTAAATAAAAATTAAATTAAAATAAAATAAAATAAAATAAATAAAGAAATCTACATAAAAGAAATGAGATCTTATTTGATCAATATCTTATTTAATTATATTACAAAACAAAGACCAAATCAAAAGCAACATTTGTTAGCAAACAAAATAATGATAGACATGCAAAATATGTGTATTCACCAATCATAATTGTCTCATTTTTTTTTATAAATTATTAAAATAAATCATACTTAACTTAATGAATCAATTTTCATAGAAACAAAATGTTATTTTCATCTTCAAATTTAATTTCCTCATTTATAAACCTATGGTATTGTTGTTTTCTTTTCATATTAAACTACAACATAAAATATAAATTTATCTTTAGTCTATATCTTAAATTCATTTGCACTTTTTAGATCTTTTACCAATAACATATTTATTTTATACTAAAACAACACAATTTTAAACAATATACTCTATTTTAATTGATTTGCATATGCCTAAAATTAAAATAAAATATATCGTAAATATTAAATAATTTATTTTAATTTTTTCCAAATAAGACAATTAATTTTAATAAAGATAAAATATAAACTCTCTTATCTTATAATAATTATCTATAATATTTTTACATATTTTTTTATAATATAAATAATTTTTTTTGCAGTTTTTAATTCTTTTACCAATAATACATTTATTTTATAATCAATAATATAATTATTTATTAAAAATATTTAATTTGAATATTTTAAATAATTAATTTAAAATATTTTAAATCACATTTTTTTAATGATAAGTGTAAAATAATTAATTTAAATATTTTAAATCACAATTTTTATTTTCCAAATTTTTAATTTAAGCAACATATTATTTTAGCAATAATAGCACTAAAATTTCCACCACTGTCCATTTAAAAATTAACAAAAATTATAAATAATAAATTATTATGTTAAAGTAATGATTAAAAAATATGGATAAAAAATCTACTATTAAAAATAGTAAATAAAAATATGTTACTTCGTGCTTGTGATCTAAATATTAATTAATTATATAGTGTAGAATTTATTTTATTATTTTTTAAAAGGAAATTGTGTTAATTAATAAATACATGACCTTACAAAATCATAACCATAATATTAAGAAGTTGAATAAATAACTATAAATGGGGTAATTAAAAATTCCAAATAAATAATTAAAACTATTAATAATCATCAGTTTTTATTGATACATTTCAACTAAATAATTTTCACGATGTATGTCACGAATATACCCAAACAGTTTTTTATTAACGTTAAATTCTCAAAAATATTATACTTTAATTATGTCATATATTATACCAAGCAAGTCTAATAATTTATTTGTTTAAAATAAATGATGTAATACCCGGTATTATATTGTCCGAATTATTATCAGTAAGATAATGTGATATGATTAGTGAGACAAATATAATACACCTTTTATTAGTAGGCTTAATGTAACAATTAGACCAATTAGTAACAATGGGGTCATTATAGTACTTTCACCCTTAAATAGAATTGGGACTTGTTTGGTTCCCTCATTCTTTCCTTGGTCAAAACAGAATTTTGTGAGGGAGAGAAAGAGAAAAGGAAACGTGGAAAGAGAGGAAGAGGAGAATGTTTCCAAAACTTGGTCCAAGCTCCCTACTTGCATGCAGCAGATTCTGTCCAAGCCTTGCTCCTATCATCATCTCCATCTTGCTTTCAGCTCAATCATCATCTTCATCTCCTCCTAAGGTGAGTCCTTAGATAGAAACTATGGGGTTTGCATGTTGGGGTTTCTATTTGGGGTTTAGGGATTGTGAGCAATTATGAATCATTGATGCTAGCTATGTTTGACTGCTTTAATCCTTGCATGTTAATGTTCCTAAATGTGTTTAGTTGATGCAAAATTCGTTGGGACTGTGTTGGGGATGCATGGGATTGATTGCTGGACATTTGGGACTGGTTTAGAGCTCTTAGAACGCAGAAAATTGATTCTGCTTCAGAGTAACCGGTTACTGGATCCTGGGTAACCGGTTACCCTGTGTAAAATTTGCGTTGCTGGGCATTTTTCATGCCAGTAACCGGTTACTGGCCCCAGAGTAACCGGTTATCCTAGGCGCAGGGGAAAAATTCAGCAACTTGGGAAATTCATATCTCCCGTTTCGTGTATCCGTTTGACGCGTACCATATACCGTTAGAAAGCTAACAAAGTGTATTGTCTAGGAAAATTAGCATTGATGTCTTAATGTCGTTTTTTGATATATCTGACATGCCTATAGTTAAGTGCGACAGTTTGGAAAACATGTAAATTATGCATAGATGGGCTGAATTGACTTTACTACTCTTAATTGCTATGATGTGTTGATATGTGGATGCTATATTGTGATGCGATATGAACAATCTATTAATGCCCGTTGTTTCAGTTAATGTAATATCCATATTTCTCTAAGCATAAGAACATAAGTTAAGGAACCAAATTGTTGGAATCCAAGTGTTTTGTTAAAAACCAACTAGAAGGGCAAATTTGTAATATCAGCATAGTTGTAATATTCTAATTTTTCATTAAGAGATTTTAAGGATAGGAATTTCATTTAGTTGAGATGGAATCAAGTGGCATTATGGTAAATAAAGTCTAGTTGGGGAATACTTTAGTCTTTGCACTCTATCTAAGTCTTAGGGATTGTTTGGTTTTGGGACAATTCTGATTTTTAGAAGCCAAAAACAGAATTGTGGAGAGTAGAAGAGGAAGAAACGTGAAACAAGAAGGAAGGAGAGGAAGACCCATTGCCAACTTCAACTTTCAGCCTTGCATGCACCTTTGATCCATCAATCTTCATCATCCACTTCTGATTTTCGGAGCTTCTTCCTCAGCTTAATCAGGTGGGTCTCTTAGTTAGAAACTTTGGGGAAATCATTGTGGGTTATATAAACTTTGGGGATTAAGGGTTTTTGAGTAAATGATTTTAATCCTTATCTATGCATGTGTTAGACTCTTTTGGTAGAAATAATTCGTTTACATATTGTTTCTATGTCTCATTTTCATTTAAGAATGGATGCATGTGGAAATTTGGGGCTTGGGGACCCCAAATACGTTTCTGCATTTTTGCTGATTTTGCAGAGTTCGCTGCAGCGAACTTTCATTCGCTGTAGCGAACTGTGTAGCGAATAAACCTGGGAGTTGAATTGATTTATTCGATGTAGCGAACTTTCCTTCGCTGTAGCGAATTGGGGCTTCGCTGGAGTTCGCTGTAGCGATTTGACCTGGATTTGAAGAAGTTTAGCTTCTGTTTGAGTTCGCTGTAGCGAACAGAAGTTCGCTGTAGCGAACTAGTCTGAGGCATAATTGGTATTTTTCCCCTTATGAGTGCAGTTTCGTTTCGTATCAGAATCGAAGGCCTCTTATGACTTGTATGACATGTTGGCATGTATTTTAATGTATGAGACTATGATATGATCACCATCTTACTTGTATGCATGTATAATTGAGAAATGCAATTGTTGATTGTGTTATGATGTGATCATTGTTTTCTCGTTCGTTCCGGTTGAACGTTCGGAGACGCTTTGCCTGTGTGGCCTGACCTTGTTGTGGTATACTTGAATCAGAGTAGGCCTGGCCAATAGATCATAAATCGCTTAAGACCACGACTAATGCTGTGTGATCTTTAGTTCGTGCCTTGCTGTGTGATCTGGGTATTTCTTATGCACCTGAGCTACCATTGCGATGCCGCTGAGAGGGTCTTTTAGGGCGTTTCCTCAAGCATGTAAACATCAGCGTGCTTGGTATGGTGAGGGTGTGATGCCATGTAGGCTACATCACGTCGGATAACTCTCCTCTAGTGGTTCCACGTAGGCATTGCCACTAGGCTATCACCCGGTGGGCATGTGTAGTCATCATGGCGTATTTGCACTAGCGGTTAACACATCGGCGTATAGATGATTGATGGGGTCGTGACGCCACTTAGGCAAGGTCGCAATGGGAAAACTCATCGCGGATAGAATTCCAGGTAGGAATGATTCGTTTCATCGAGCGGTGTGCAAGTGCAAGTCTTTTGACGCGTAGGCACAAGGGGTAACTCACTGAGGGTGTGGATGCGTAATCTATTTGGCAGGCGAGTAACTACTCTTGGATTCCCCGTGCACGGGTACGGGTTTGTATACGGTTATTTTTGGTTTGGATCCAGTTTGTGTTTGTAACCTTATTGGATAGTTATGGGACTTCCAATGATGGTGTACCTTGTTTGTACTTGTACCTAGCCGTGAGGTAACCCGGATTCTCAGTGAATTCGTTACTTGCATGTTCCCTGTAGAACTGAGTGAACCCGTAAGATAGGGAGACTCACTGAGATTTAGTAATCTCACCCCATTCCAATTATTCTTTTTACAGGTGGTTCGAGGCAGGATCGAGGCAAGGGTAAGATGGCTTAGCTTCGAGTAGATGTTTCTTGGCGATGTGTCCTGTTGTAGTTTATGATCTTTTGTATCTCCATCTTTTGTACTATGGATATGTATTTGTACCAGTTGGAACTCATGTATTTAGGCCATGACAGTTTGGGCTTTTGTACTTGTACTTATACATTATCTATTCCGCTGCTTATGTTATGATTTTCGAGTACCATTTTAATGCCATATACGTATATCCTAGGCAATGTATGTATGGGGTGTTACAGTTGGTATCAGAGCAGGTCGATTCTCGGCTTTGCCACGAAACATCATAAGTCAGCATAATTCTGCCTCATATGTGTAGTGTCGGCATGATTCCTTATGTCTTACTTATGGCATTAAGCCTGATCAACTTGATTCCGTGTGTAGGACGAACAGGAAGATGGCTGAACAACGCAGAGGTCCCGGAAGGCCCATGACGAGGAATGTGGAGACTGAGCCTGAAACTGAGAATGCAGGTGTGCCTTGGGTGCAGATAATGCAACAGATGCAGCAGTAGAATCAAATGATGATGCAAATGATGCAAGGCATGCAAGGGCAACAACCAACCACTCCTGCTCCTACTCCTTAGGCTGTAGCAGGGCCTGACTTTCGTGCTTTCTTTCGGATGGATCCGCCAGAGTTCTTGGGTGGCTTGGATCCGGTGATTGCTCATGATTAGTTGTACGACATGGTGATGATATTTCAGGCCATTCAGTGCACAGAAGAAGAGAAGGTGATTTTTGCTGCTCAGAAGATGAAGGGGCCAGCAGGTAGATGGTGGAATACGGAGTCTACGTATTTCACGAACCGAGGGATTCCAAAGGATTGGCAACATTTCAAGACAGCTTTCTTGGAGAAATACTATCCCAACAGTGTGCGTGCTTTGAAGGAGCGTGAGTTTAAGTCCTTCAAACAAGGCAACATGTCGGTGTCTGAATATGCTGAGAAGTTTGAGGACATGGCTGCCTATTCCAGACAAGCAGCTTATGCACCAGATGAGTTATGGAAGATTGATCAGTTCCTTATGGGGCTGAATGCTGATATTGTGCACAGCGTGTCTCAAAGGGAGTTTACTACCTATGCTGAGAGTTTGAGGCAATTCTATGTTGCCGAGAACACGTTGAAGAGAGTCCAAGATGAAAGAGAACAGAATAAGCCGGTTCGTAGGGAACAAGTAAGGTCGGGACAGCATTTGAGACCCCGAAATTTTCCGACAATGAAGAAACCAGTTTATGGGGATCGCTCTACTCAGCCCCCTCAATGTGGTAAGTGCAATAGGAAGCATTATGGTAATTGCTCAACAGGTCCAAAGAAGTGCTTCAAGTGTGGGATGACAGGTCACTTTGCAAGGGAATGTGCAGCCCTAGATGTTCCCGAAAAGACTACTGGACGTGTTTACACCTTAGACGCAAGGAAGGCTCAAGGAAACACCAATCTTGTTGCCGGTACGTGCTATGTTAATGATCAGCCCTTGTTTGTGCTAGTTGATTGTGGAGCAACACATTCTTTTATTTCTCACCCTTGTGTTCGGAGGCTTGGTTTTGAGACGAGTCTTCTTCCTAATCCTATGATTATCTCATCGGCTACGGACGATGTAGTAGAAGCTCGAGAAATTTGCAAGGAGTGTTCTATTACCTTCAATGGTCGTAGATTCGTGATTGATCTCATTTGTCTACCTCTTAAGAAGATCGATGTAGTACTTGGTATGGACTGGTTGTCAGCTAACTCGGCGTACATCGGTTGTAAAGAGAAGGCCATCTTCATTCCTGCTGAGGAGACTACACCAACCGATGCCATTGAACATCTTCTTGAAGGTACAGTTAACATGATCAATTACCTTTTTTCTCAAGAGAAGTCTTTCCTTTTGGTTCTTACGTCGGACTCCAAAGATAAGAGGAGTATTTTGGAGATTCCGGTTGTGTGTGAATTTTCCGATGTATTTCCGGAGGATGTTACTTCTCTTCCGCCGGAGAGGGAAGTTGAATTCTCTATTGATCTTGTTCTGGGTACCGCTCTAGTTTCGATCGCCCCTTATAGGATGTCTCCTGCAGAGCTAAGAGAGTTGAAGAGTCAGCTAGAAGAGTTGTTGGCGAAACACTTCATTCGTCCTAGTGTTTCTCCATGGGGAGCTCCAGTCTTGTTAGTGAAGAAGAAGGATGGTAGTATGCGTTTGTGCATCGACTATCGTCAGCTGAACAAGGTAACCATAAAGAACAACTATCCTCTACCGCGGATTGATGACCTCCTGGATCAATTGAAAGGAGCCTGTGTGTTCTCGAAGATTGACCTCAGGTCGGGATATCATCAAATTCGGGTTAAGATTTCAGATGTATCGAAGACTGCTTTTAGAATGAGATACGGTCATTACGAGTTTTTGGTTATGCCGTTCGGAGTAACCAATGCTCCTGCTGTCTTTATGGATTACATGAACCGGGTGTTTCAACCATATTTGGATCAGTTCGTGGTAATCTTTATAGACGACATATTGATATACTCACGGACTATCGAAGAGCACATGGAGCATTTGAGGATTGTGTTGTCGGTTCTCATAGAAAACCAGTTATTTGCGAAATTTAGTAAGTGTGAGTTCTAGATGTCCGAAGTTAAGTTTCTAGGACATGTCATATCTGGCGGCGGCGTAGCTGTAGACCCTTCAAAGGTAGAAGCAGTAATAAATTGGGAACGACCCAAAAATGCAACTGAAGTCCGTAGTTTCCTAGGCTTGGCAGGTTACTATCGGAGGTTCATTATGGGCTTTTCCAAATTGGCATTACCTTTGACCATAATTACAAGGAAGGAAGTTTCATTCGAATGGAATTCAGAATGTGAGAAGAGTTTTCAGAAACTCAAGGAAAAGTTAACTACGGCTCCAGTGTTGGTGATCCCAGATCCAAACCGATCTTATGAAGTGTTCTGTGATGCTTCTAAGAAAGGGTTAGGTGGAGTGTTGATGCAAGATGGACAGGTTGTAGCTTATGCATCTAGACAGTTGAGATCTCATGAAGAGAATTATCCTACTCATGACCTCGAACTCGCTGCAATTGTGTTCGCGCTCAAGGTGTGGCGACATTATTTGTATGGAGTTCACTTTGAGATGTTTAGTGATCACAAAAGTTTGAAGTATCTCTTTGATCAAAAGGAACTCAACATGCGTCAAAGGAGATGGATGGAGTACTTGAAGGACTTTGACTTTGATTTGAAGTACCATCCCGGTAAAGCTAATAAGGTAGCGGATGCCTTAAGTAGAAAGGAGATTAAGGTTGCAGAGCTGATGATGTTAGAATTTGGCCTTATGGAGAAGTTCAGAAATTTGGATTTGCAATTTGAGTGGGCACCAACGGGTGTGTTGATAAGTAACTTGTGTATTGAGAATGAGTTGCGGGAAAGGATCCGTCAAGCACAGTGGAATGATGTAGAATTGCAAGCTAAAGCAAACCGTCCAGATTTCGTTCGTACATCTGATGGACTCATTCTTTTTGGACGGAGGATGTGTGTGCCAAATGACGCGGAGTTAAGGAGGTTAATTCTGGACGGGGCTCACAAGAGCAAATTCACCATTCATCCCGGATCAACCAAGATGTACCAAGACTTGAAAGGGAATTTTTGGTGGCCTGGTATGAAGAGAGATGTGGCTGATTATGTAGAGCAGTGCGTGATTTGCCAACAAGTGAAGATAGAGCACCAAAGGCCCGGTGGTATGTTGCAACCATTGGATATTCCTATTTGGAAATGGGACAGTATATCCATGGACTTCATTGTGGGACTACCACGGGTATTAGGTGGGCATGACTCGATATGGGTGATAGTGGACCGTTTGACTAAGTCCGCGCATTTCTTATCGGTTAAGACGACTCACAAGGTTTCTCACCTTGCGAGGCTTTTTGTAGTGGAGATTGTGACATTGCACGGTGTACCTTCTAGCATTGTGTCGGATAGAGATCCGAAGTTCACTTCCCGATTTTGGAAAGCTTTTCATCAAGAGAGGGGTTCAAATCTGAATTTGAGCACTTCCAACCACCCCCGGACAGATGGACAAACAGAAAGGACTATTCAAACCATTGAAGATATGTTGAGGGCATGTATCTTGGAAATTGGTGGAAGTTGGAAAGATAACTTACCTTTGATAGAATTCGCGTATAACAACAGTTATCATGCAAGTATCGGTATGGCCCCATATGAAGCCTTGTATGGGAGGAAGTGCCGATCATCGTTGTGTTGGTCTGAAGTTGGCGAGAAGGGAATTCTTGGACCGGAGATAATTCAAGAAACCACGGAGAAGGTTAAGATGATTCGAGATAAGATGAAACAAGCTCAAGATCGACAGAAGAGTTATGCGGACAAACGAAGGAGACCGTTGGAGTTTGATGTGGGAGATCATGTGTTCTTGAAGGTGACTCCGAGGTTGAGATTGAAAGGACCGTTTAAGACACGCAAGCTTAGCCCGAGGTACGTAGGACCTTATCAGATCATGAGACGGATAGGTGAAGTCGCATACCAGTTAGCGTTGCCTCCTTCACTATCCGGGCTGCATGACGTTTTCCATGTGTCTCAGTTGCGGAAGTTTGTGCCGGATTCATTTCATCCTATCCTACCAGATACAATTGAAGTTGAACCAGATCTTTCTTTCCAACCGAAACCTTGTCGTATCTTGGAGTATGCTAGCAAGTCGGTGAGAAGCAAAGAGATACCTCTTGTGAAGGTGTTGTGGGAAGAGTCGCGTCCTGACGAAGCGACTTGGGAGCTCGAATCAGAGATGCGGGAGTTGTATCCTCACTTATTCTGGTAAGTTTTTCGAATTCGAGGACGAATTCTATTTAAGGGGGAGAGAATGTAATATTCTAATTTTTCATTAAGAGATTTTAATGATAGGAATTTCATTTAGTTGAGATGGAATCAAGTGGCATTATGGTAAATAAAGTCTAGTTGGGGGATACTTTAGTTTTTTCACTCTATCTAAGTCTTAGGGATTGTTTGGTTTTGGGACAATTCTGATTTTTAGAAGCCAAAAACAGAATTGTGGAGAGTAGAAGAGGAAGAAACGTGAAACAAGAAGGAAGGAGAGGAAGACCCATTGCCAACTTCAACTTTCAGCCTTGCATGCACCTTTGATCCATCAATCTTCATCATCCACTTCTGATTTTCGGAGCTTCTTCCTCAGCTTAATCAGGTGGGTCTCTTAGTTAGAAACTTTGGGGAAATCATTGTGGGTTATATAAACTTTGGGGATTAAGGGTTTTTGAGTAAATGATTTTAATCCTTATCTATGCATGTGTTAGACTCTTTTGGTAGAAATAATTCGTTTACATATTGTTTCTATGTCTCATTTTTGTTTAAGAATGGATGCATGTGGAAATTTGGGGCTTGGGGACCCCAAATACGTTTCTGCATTTTTGCTGATTTTGCAGAGTTCGCTGCAGCGAACTTTCATTCGCTGTAGCGAATGATTCACTGTAGCGAACTGTGTAGCGAATAAACCTGGGAGTTGAATTGATTTATTCGATGTAGCGAACTTTCCTTCGCTGTAGCGAATCGGGGCTTCGCTGGAGTTCGCTGTAGCGAACTGACCTGGATTTGAAGAAGTTTAGCTTCTGTTTGAGTTCGCTGTAGCGAACAGAAGTTCGCTGTAACGAACTAGTCTGAGGCAGAATTGATATTTTTCCCCTTATGAGTGCAGTTTCGTTTCGTATCGGAATCGAAGGCCTCTTATGACTTGTATGACATGTTGGCATGTATTTTAATGTATGAGACTATGATATGATCACCATCTTACTTGTATGCATGTATAATTGAGAGATGCAATTGTTGATTGTGTTATGATGTGATCATTGTTTTCTCGTTCGTTCCGGTTGAACGTTCGGAGACGCTTTGCCTGTGTGGCCTGACCTTGTTGTGGTATACTTGAATCAAAGTAGGCCTGGCCAATAGATCATAAATCGCTTAAGACCACGACTAATGTTGTGTGATCTTTAGTTCGTGCCTTGCTGTGTGATATGTGTATTTCTTATGCACCTGAGCTACCATTGCGATACCGCTGAGAGGGTCTTTTAAGGCGTTTCCTCCAGCATGTAAACATCAGCGTGCTTGGTATGGTGAGGGCGTGATGCCATGTAGGCTACATCACATCGGATAACTCTCCTCTAGTGGGGCCACGTAGGCACTGCCACTAGGCTATCACCCGGTGGGCTTGTGTAGTCATCATGACGTATTTGCACTAGCGGTTAACACATCGGCGTATAGATGATTGATGGGGTTGTGACGCCACTTAGGCAAGGTCGCAATGGGAAAACTCATCGCGGATAGAATTCTAGGTAGGAATGAGTCGTTTCATCTAGCGGTGTGCAAGTGCAAGTCTTTTGACGCGTAGGCACAAGGGGTAACTCACCGAGGGTGTGGATGCGTAATCTATTTGGCAGGCGAGTAACTACTCTTGGATTCCCCGTGCACGGGTACGGGTGTGTATACGGTTATTTTTGGTTTGGATCCAGTTTGTGTTTGTAACCTTATTGGATAGTTATGGGACTTCCAATGATGGTGTACCTTATTTGTACTTGTACCTAGCCGTGAGGTAACCCGGATTCTCGGTGAATTTGTTACTTGCATGTTCCCTGTAGAACTGAGTGAACCCGTAAGATAGGGAGACTCACTGAGATTTAGTAATCTCACCCCATTCTAATTATTCTTTTTACAGGTGGTTCGAGGTAGGATCGAGGCAAGGGTAAGATGGCTTAGCTTCGAGTCGATGTTTCTTGGCGATGTGTCCTGTCGTAGTTTATGATCTTTTGTATCTCCATCTTTTGTACTATGGATATGTATTTGTACCAGTTGGAACTCATGTATTTTGGCCATGACAATTTGGACTTTTGTACTTGTACTTATACATTATCTATTCCGCTGCTTATGTTATGATTTTCGAGTACCATTTTAATGACATATACGTATATCCTAGGCAATGTATGTATGGGGTGTTACAATAGTTGAAGGGCATATTGGACATAAAACCTTGTTGCATGGTCATTAAGACATGTTTGGTGGACTAAATTCATATTGGGGGATAATCATTTATTGGAAGGACTTAAGAGCAAGAGAGAAAGAATAACAACTTATGTTCATCTTCATCAATTGCATTTTCGCACTCTAAGAACATTCTTCACTAAAAAGGTAATATCTCTCTGCTCGTAACTCTGTTTGAGCTGATTCTAGTCTCGTTGAAAAGCTAATGAAATTCTCTTCGATTTGCACATATGGTTCGCGTTCATAGCTTCTGTTTTGAAGTAGAAAAGCAAGCTTGAAGTTGGGACATACATGCTGATTGTGTGTTAAAGATTGGTTACGGGTTTGATCATGTTAGAGGTGAAGTTTTGGCATCAATGGAAGTCCAATGGCTGCATGATCATCATCTCAACCTCCTTTTAGCAAGGTGAGTCCTTAGTTAGAGACTTGGGGGAAAATTTATGGGAAATTGCATGTTGGGGTTTTGGGTGTGAGTGATAAATCCATGAATCAATAGTGATGAATATGATTAATTGCTATTTGGTAAATTCCATGTAATGCATGCTTGATTTAATACTTAGATTATGTTCATGAGGGTAATGTGTACCTTGGATCATGGCTGCATGTTAGAATTCGTTTAGGATTAAATTGTGATGCTTGGAATTGATTAGGAGTGCATGGGACTGATTTAGAACCCTAAAAAAATGCAGAAAATTGATTCTGTTTTAGGGTAATCGGTTACTGGAATTTGGATAACCGGTTACTCTGTAGAAAATTGCGTTACTGGGCATTTTGCATGCCAGTAACCGGTTACTGGACTCTGGGTAACCGGTTACCCTGGGCAAAAGTGCAAAAATCAGCAAACTTTAGAAATTCGTAACTTTTGCATCGTAAGTCCGTTTCGCGCAAACTTTATATCGTTGGAAAGCTAGAAACGTGTACTTTCTAATAAAATTGGTCCCCAAACCAGAATATTAACTTATCACGAGGATTTATGTCTTTCCGATTGTTATTAATTATTATATCATGCATTAAGTAGAATGTTTATTTCTATTACGAATATTATATCCATGTTTGAGATGATATGCAACTATGTGATGTGCATGAAATCCTGTTGACACCGTCGTTTTGGTTAAATGATCGGCATTGATTGTATTGTGTGATTGACGCTTGTTATGCGTGTGGTATGCTAGAATCGAAGTGGGCCAATACCAGCTGGTAAGGCACCATTGTGTATGGACTAGTTTCCAAAGATACCATTGCGATGTACCTACGGGGTCTTTCAGGGCGTTTCCCAAAGGCGTGATACATCGACGTGCTTGATATGGTGGAGCTGTGATGCCAATTAGGCGATATCACTTAGATAACTCACCTATAGTGGTGCCACGTAGGCTACACCACTAGGCTCCTAACCGGATGGGCTTGTACAGTCAATTAGGCGTATTCGCACTTGTGGATACCATATTGCGTATGGATGATGATGAGGCCGTGACGCCGTGTAGGCAACGTCACCGCTATAACTTGTCACGGATGGAATGCCACATAGGATCTATCTGTTTCATCTAGCGATGGGTCTTGTACGAGTCTTCTTGACGACAGGTACTTGGTTACTCACCGAGGGTGTGTGTGCAGCCTTGGTAGTTGGTTGTTACCGCTTCTGGATTCCCCGTACATGGGTATGGGTCTGCATAGGTGTTTGTTGTACTGTCTGTGTACTTGTGATACGATGACTCCTATGGTGGACGATTCATGTGTTTTCTCCGTACTTGTACCGGATGTAAGGAGAAACCCCGGATCAATGGTGGATTCGGTTTTGTTGATGCATGTACCCTGTAGAACCGAGAGGACCCATAGGATAGGAGGACTCACTGAGATTTAGTAATCTCACCCCAATCAACTTATATTTTTTTCAGGTGCAGTTTAGTAGAGTTTGGTCAGTAGCAGGTTTGGACTGAAGACTTGGAAGTGGTGATGGCTCGGAGACCTCGTCAGATCTCATCTTCCGCTGTGCAGATCCAATGAAGACACATGTTTTGTTATTCCTAGTAGAATTTCATGTTGTATTTTATATGGATCTTTCTATAACTATAGCTTTTGTATGTACTCAATATCAATTTTTAACATTCATGCATAATATACTAGTCAATTATGTATGGGGTGTTACAGTTGGTATCAGAGCAGGTCAATTCTTGGCCGAGCCATGAGACATCACTAGCAAATCCCTTCATCCTCTCAAGTGTGCGTTGCTAGCCTGATTTTGCTGATATCTCATTAAGTCGTTGAACTTGATCAACTCATCGACTGAATGCGTGACAGTGGAATTACGGCAGAACCGCCACGAGGACTCGTAAAACCTGCAAGGCTGTGAACCTAAGTTGTTGGAGATGGAAGAGTAATGAATTGTTGGACGTTTTAAGTGGATGATATTGGGGTCTTCAAGCTTAAGGAGGGCGTTCGACACGAAGTAGTGATACCCGAACTGTCAAGGTGTGGATCGAGACAACTAGAACTCCCAAAATTTTGATTGGACAGATTGAAACTTTCTCTAAGTCTTGGTAATAGTAAGGGAAAATCCAGACAGGATTGAGAAAGGGCCTTGTAAGTGAGATCCTCCGAAGGTGTTAAGCTGGGATTTAGTAGGATTCAGCACTGATGATGCTGCTGGTGTTAGGTGTGACTGATGAGCTGATAGAACAGAATAACCTCTGGAAATGCGGACAGAAGAGTTAGACTTTTCTGATTGCGCTGGTACGGACAGTAATTGGATGGGTGAAGTATTAGATTCTGAATCAGCTTGGTGTACCTAAACAAGAGTAATTACCTAGTAGATGTTGGTGGAATGTATGAGTATGGTAACCTACGATTGGGCGAGGCTTGAAAACCCGGTCAATAGAAGAGGATATGTATTTCTGTTCTTATCATTTTATATTTAAGTTCTAGAACTACGCTAGATGGAATATAAAATGATGTAGAAGCGTGAAATGCAGTGACCTAAGTTCTTGTTAGTTGTTGTTCGTCTGACCCCGAGTGAAGCCATAGAACTACGCTTGGCGTTGGGCGTTCAGGCGAGTAAGAACTAAGATCTATCTGGAACGTCAGTAGGATGATCGCAGTTGAGTTGATTGTTAGGAACCATAGTATTCCTATCTGGACTGAATTATCCTTGGAATCTCATGCGTGCGTGGGACGAGTAGGTACGCGCACTGCATGGTAATCCGAAGTTGAACTTCAAATCTTCGTGTTTGGCGTTTTGGCTTTCTGAGTAAGTAAACCTTGATGTGTAGCACTCTCAGGTTTTAGCATCCTGAGGAGTGTGATTCGAAGGACTTAAGGAACGATGAGCCTATTAGAGGGATGTCCAGACACTTGTCGGTTGTGACTTTAGGATATGCATGGAGATCGTTATATGCCACGGAGGTAGATTACCTGGTTACATGGCCTCGGAGTTGGACCACCATGTCGGTACTACCAGATGGGTATAGTGCCCCAGTATCGCTATCGTGCACAAGATGGGTGAGTCATCCTTTTTCCGACATGTGTGGGACAAAGGTGATCTAAAGCTCAAGGTAGAATTCTGATTTGGCACTCGTGAGACGCAGATCCAGACTCTCATAAGGTATGTGGGATAAGGGTCCATACGTCACGCTCGATAGTAGAGGGATAACTAGACAGGCGATGGTGGGACGGATCAAGATCCGATGCTATGCTTATAGAGACTCTGAATGATCGTGCTCGCGCAAGTTAGAGTCAGATTATACCTTGCAGATGTTCTCGTTTCATGAAGTGTTAAGCTGGCAGTTGTGCACATGTGATTAGTGTGGAACTTATGTGTGACGTATCTGGTAGAGTGTCTGTAGATACTCTGAGTAAAGAAATGTCAATCTTGGTAAAGCATGGACATTTTGGTTTGAGAACTGCTAAGGATTTTATAAGAGAGATGTTCGAAGTGCAAAGTGCAATTTCTTGCATTATGGCTACACTCTGACTGTTAGAAGCACTACAATGAAGGATGCAGCCGCCGAGGAAGTCTGTTTAGTTCAGAGGTGGAACAGGCATTTGATGACTGTGTGAATAGAGTGTGGCTATGGGAGGATTGTTATATCAGTAAGTCGCACGAGTTATCAGAGGTGATACTACGCTAAGAGAATGAAGGTGTATGGTTGGTGTCATACCCCAAAATTTGCCCTCATATATCCGCGAATCCCACTTTATTATGAATAAAAGTGACTGCGCATTTGGTAAGAGTGTAAGGCTTACGGGTACAAGGTCCCGGGTTCGAATCTCACTTTTGATTGTTTTTATTATCTTTTTATTTTTTGTTACTAACTTTATATAATTTTTTTTATATTTACTCACAAAAATGTCTTTTTTTATTAATTAAATAGTATTTTCATTTTTATTTTTAATCAATTTTTAAAATTATTATTTTTTATTTAAGTCTTGATTTCATGCTTTTTAGTAAAAGATCCAAGATACAAAAAAATATTTGATATGATTTTATTCCATTCTATTTTAGGATAGTTTCTATTTAAATTGATCAAAATAATTATAATTTAGAGATCAAATTAAATGTTGATTTCAAATTTTAATTAGGTAATCAAGTGTGATTTCATTCTTTTTTAAGTTTAACCTAAACTTCTTCAATATAAAAAAGGGATCTTAATCCCATCATTCTATTTTTATGATATTTATTTTAAATTTATTCATTTAAATATAAAATAAATTATTAAAAATATGAGATAAAAAGGAAAAAAAGGACTAAATATTTGGTATTGGCAAGCAAAGGATCGTGAGAAATTGGTTGCAAATCTGATCAAGTCCAAAAACAGCAAGATTTCATATGAATTTAAGAAACAAATCTCCATCATAACAAATTAAAAAAGGATTTGATCCAATTTTGATAAACCTAATTCCTTGTGATATAAGTACAGAACACGTTCATATGCAAAAGAGAGGTTTTTCATAAGGATTGGCAGCTTGAAAAACTCAAACAAAACTCATAAAATCCGAAGGAAAAACCAGTCTCGTTCTTGAGGTTTTGGACCGATTCAAAGGCTTTTGAAGGTTCTTTCACACTCTCACATAGTCCCTGAAGCGATCCAGATTGTCACTGAGTCGTATAACGCCTGGAATCGTCCCCATTGTTGTCACGGTTTGCAGGGGGATACCTATGGCCACGGGGTAAAACCGTGGGCTAAAGGTTCAGTGTTTTGAAGAAAAACTCCACGAAGAAGAAGCAGCTATGGCGCGTGTTCCTTTTTGAATTCTGCCTGAAATTTAATTTTGGTATATATTTTAACTGAAGGCATATACTATCAGCGTGTACATGCAGCACAGATGGTGGAGGGAAGCGCTAGTGAGACATGAGTCTTGGGTTCGATTCCTGTGGGTTGTTTCTATTTTTCAACATTTTCTTTGGTTACCTTCACTCACAGATTCAGTGCCCGCCATCAAAGCATGCTTATAATACGCCCTCAGCGCTCCACCGTTTGATGAGTATGTCTCCAGATCAAAAGGGCCAGAGTATGCTAGTCCGCCGTGGACCATCACAAGCCATACTACACATGATCCAAGCTGAGTTATCCTAATTTCTTTTAATTTTAATTCTACAAATACTTTTATTTTATTTTCTTATTTTCTTCTTTATTACAATTATCATTATTCGTATTTTTATTTTATCTTAATTTTTATTTTATCTTAGCAAATTAGCTTGTATATATAATAATTTCATACTTATTTATTTTTTATCGAAAACTCGATTTTCTTTCGTAATAATTGTTTATATATTTAAAATTCAATTTTATTTTCATACACACTTCTAATCAATTAAATAATTAGGATTTACATCCAATAATTATTTAATTATTATTTTAATCGAACTTACGATTTTCTTAACCTTAAATGTTTATTTAAATTTTTTTTTATACCTTATGGTTTTAACCCTGGTTTGTCCCGGTAAACCAGGGTTGTAGATTAGTTAATGCACTAAGATTTCTCTTCTTCATGCCTAATTGTCAGGGTTAATTAAAGATCCTCCGACTACGCGCTATACCAATCAAAAAGCTAAGTTTCAATCTTTATTTTATTTATTTATTTAAATATCATTTTACTTTTAATTTATGCTTTATAGATTAAATTAGAATTTATTCTTAAATGCCAATGAATTGTCCATACACTCACTTCCTATTATCTTCCTGCTAATTCCCAGATGTTCAGAGTCAATGCTTCAGGCAACCCCCGACCATCAACCTTCGTCAATCGAAGCTAAGTGTCTTTACCCTTTTTTGTATTTTTACTTTTTTTATTTTTTTTAGGGTTAGCTTTGTTTGCCTCCGAACCGATAATGCACTCACCCCTTCTTTTGTTTATTCTTTTTTTTCCAATTTTCAGGGTTTGTCAAATTGCCAAAGCTACGAGTTTGGTAACCCTAAACTCTAATCTTTTATTCTTTCTGTTTAATTATTACTTATGTCAAACCCTACTAAGGGATCCGCTGGTTTCATTGTCCCCTCCCCCATATTATTGTTGTTCTTGCCTTATATTATCTGCGTGGTTAGTAAAATAGGGAGTGACAACCATTAAATTGAATTAGCCTCACTAATTTACAAGATAATATAATTGAATATAATCACGTGATTGGTGCACACACGCACGCTTTTGGGTAACCCTCTCTGTTGCCTTGTTGCCTGTTGCCTTGTTGCCTTGTGTTTTTCTGCAGAATAGCCAGTCCCTCGAATATGAGGATACCTCAGCCATGTTGCCTCGATAAAAGGTCACGACCCTAAATGATGCCGCCTTCGATACACAAATGACCTCGACCCTCGGAAGTTGCCTACGGAAAAAGGCTGAGGTATCTTCTGGTTGCCTAACGAAAAATGGCTTATTCTGATCCTTGCCTTAGATTACCTGCCCTTCTATGGCATGGGACAGTCTTATGGCAAAGGATGCTTCGACGACCCTTCAACCTCCAAACGAAAGGCTTCCTGCCCTCTTATGGCAAGGATAGACCCTTTCATTCTGAAAAGGCTAAAAAGAGACCTATCATCTGAGTTTAAGGTAATTGCCCCTAATTGCCTTGCAATGCTCATCTTTAATATTCTTTCTCACAAATCTTCGAAAACTGGCTACGCTCATTTACGAGCTAAAGTCCACTTTTTTTCTTTCATCTACTTTTTTCTAAAAAACAACGAGCAAGCAAAGCAATTAAGAGCCCATGGAAAACCATGGATGCAAAGGGTGCCTTACACCTTCCCTTTGCATAAATTACCCCCCGAACTCAGATTTCTTTAAAAGGTTTTTTTCTGTTTCTTTTAGCCTTTCTAACTTGTTTGGATAAAATAAAAGTCGGTGGCGACTCTTGCTTACCGTACATTTTCGATTATAAAAAGTCAGTTCACCGTATTACAGAACTGGCGACTCTGCTGGGGATTTATGTTTCGATAAAAGAGGGGTTACCTTAAAAGTTTAGGAATCACTTAAATGTTTTCTATTTGTCTGCTTTGCTTGTTTTATTTTTCAGGGTTGTTTTGGGAAAATTGAAGGACGAATCCTATTCCCGGATTCAAGAACACTTAAGATTAGGAGTGGCATAGTCATGGCGACCTCTTTCACATATGTGGGAGATGAGTCAATATGAAGTTCACGCTTGAGTTAGGACTCCATAGCATATGCACACCTTTCTCAAATGAGGGAGGTCTATGTATGTGTCTGTGGGTGCGCCGGAGCTCAAGGACTTTTAGTTACCCTTAACCCATCCTGCCCTTTAGGAACGTAGTGGGGGGACTACTCTTGACAAATGTTAAGAACTAGTCGCTACCCGATGCTACAATTCAGATAGGTTCTTTCTCAAAGTATCATTGCATGGTGCGAATGCATCATGTCCGAGGGTGCTTTAGAAGAGCTGACAATTCTGGATAACTTGTAGAACCTGTTGCTGAAATCTCCTTATCCATAGAAATACCCTTGGGAAGGACACCTGATCAGACTCCATGCAAGCCTTAAGCCAAAAATTGTGTGAATTGTGTGACTTGTTTGTGTTTTCTACTAACCTTCGTTTCCTCGCAGGTTTTGTTGAAAGGACTTGTTTGTCCTTACCATCTCACACTAAGTCTAACAAACTGCATTCGCATAACATTCATGACATCATGACATCATAAACATAACGTGATTTAACTAACCCTTTCAAGGATCTTAGTGATTTAGGGCGCACAATCCCAAGTACTCTTATCAAGGACTAAAGTCCTATCAAGGGGCAAGAGGATTTATTTTCCTCTAGCCACATACCTTCCAGTTCAGAGACACTGTACCTATCAAGGGGCAAGAGGATTTATTTTCCTCTAGCCATGTACCTTCAAATTCGGAAGCTCCCGAATCAGAGGCTATGACCCATTGGATATGGTGAGCTTGATTCCCCAAAAAGAACATCCAGAAATCAGAGTTCTTCAAACGAAGAAGCGACCAAATAATTTTTGACGTCGCTAACTAGATTTCCAGAGATCCTTGAAAATATTGCATCTGCATTCATAACATTGCATCACAGGTTCTCGCCACAGGTTTCTTACCTCCTCGCTGTTTATTTCAGCATCATGAATCTCGAGCAATCAGTCAAAGACCTTCAAGCTCAGAATGCCCAATTTCAAGATCTGATCCTGAACTTATCCAAGGGGCAAGACGAGCTGAAAACCCTTCTGACTAAGAAGGGGAAAAAGACCAAGAAGCCCAAAGGAGTGATCAACCTGGGAAGAAGATTCAAGGGTCGTCCCAAGAAGGCTGCAGAAACAGTTCCTAAAGATGAGGAAGAGGAAGAGGAAGGAGATGATCTTAGTGTCAAGAACAATCAGGGAAGCCATGTAGGTTCTGATGGCCAGGAAGAAGAAGAAGAAGATGAGTATCCTCAAGATGAGGATTATGCTGATGAGAAGTATAGACTACTAGAAGAGCGCCTGAGAAGCGTGGAAATTCAGAAGGTACCTGGGCTGGATTTTGAAGAACTAGGACTCGTTCCTGGGATAGTTATTCCTCCGAAATTCAAAACTCCCGCCTTTGCTAAGTACGATGGAGTCTCTTGTCCAAAGATGCACTTGAGGTCTTATGTAAGAAAGATTCAGCCCCACACTGCTGATAAGAGGCTCTGGATCCATTTCTTCCAAGAGAGTTTATCTGGAACTCAACTCGAATGGTACTATCAACTGGAAAGTACCAACATCCGTACTTGGGAAGATTTGGTTGTTGCTTTCTACCAGCAATACCAATACAATGCTGACCTCGCACCAACTCGCATACAACTACAAAGCATGTCTATGGGACCCGAGGAAAGTTTCAAGGAGTATGCTCAAAAATGGAGAGATCTAGCTGGAAGAGTCAAACCCTCCTTGACTGATAGAGAATTGGTTGATATGTTCATGAATACACTTACTGGTCCTTTCTACAGCCATTTGCTGGGAAGTTCGTCATCTGGATTCACTGACCTCATACTGACTGGAGAACGTGTTGAAAGTGGTATCCGAAGTGGAAAAATTCAGGTGGCTACTTCTTCTGGTACTATTCAAAAGCCATACAATCAGAAGAATGAATCCAACACTGTTGGGGCAGTCCTGGTCTCTAGTCAGGCTCCAACACAACAACAACAAAAAGATCGACGCAAGCAACAAGGTGGCCAACGTACTTGGAAATCAAAACCCAAGAGGTCATTTACCCCACTACACATGCCATTGGCTCAAGCTTTGCAACACTTGCTCGATCGGAGTCTGATAACTCTACTGCCTCCATACTCAGCTCCTGCTAATCCCGTCCCTGGGTACAAGCATCATGCAAGATGTGCTTACCATTCAAATAGTCCTGGTCACGATACAGAAGATTGTGGGCCATTGAAACATAAAATTCAAGACTTGATTGAAGAAGGAATTGTCGAATTTGGCCAACCAGAGGAGCCACACAAAGTCTAAAGGATGGCTATTTAGATCATTAATTTACTCGCATTCGCAATTTCTTTCCTGTTTGTTTAAACATTCGTCTTATGTCAGACTCTATTTATTTTATCATAATCATTAATGCATTGCATATGTTTGTCTTGATTTATTTCTCTTCCTATTTCTATATTAAACTTTGTTTTTACTTAGTTTTCTTTATGATATTTAACTCTCGCTAAAGCAGTAAGCCTTTTGAGGGAGGATGACGAAAACGATACCGCAACCTCATACAGTATGCTTTTGAACAGACTATGCTGACGATGTACAGGCATTGTTTCAATTCCCAAACAGTGGAGATATAAGGATGTTAATCCCTCGTCAACCCCTTTGAGCCTAAGGAGTAGAAGTTTTTTCTTTGCATAATTTAAAACCCTTAATCATAACCTGGGGCAGGGTAGTTACTCAGTTAACTCCATTATCTTAGCTGTTGTCTACACAAATAATGATGGGTTCCCGCAACCATTAAGTCAGGCAGTCAATATCCACCAAAAAAAAAGAAAACGCTGTCAAGTCAAAACCTATGAAGGAGACTTATCAAAAATCAAAACATCCCGCTGACTGTAATCTCAAAATAAACAGTTCAGATAAAAGTTAGGGATAACAAAATCAAAGTCAAAGGAGGGCACTACAAATCCTCGACAAAAGAAAAAAAGAGTTACAAAAGAGGGATGACTGCCCGTCCAAATAAACTCCCGTTGCTTTATCCATCATCAAATGTCAATGTTATGACGTCAAGCTTTGCTAAAGTTGAAACACAAAGTTAACTGAGCTTAGGACCGAAGATCATCACGAAGAAGGGTGGGTACAATCAAATTTTGAGCCTTTATCCTTTGTTTCTTAAACCGTGAACCAAGCCACGTTACAACCCTTGAAAGTCCTAACTGAAGCATGGTTAGTTCAAAAGCGTACTGTCGCAAAAAGGGTATCCAGACTCCTTAATGTTTACCATAAATCTTGAGTTGATATCATGTTTTTATAAACATTGCTTTCTTACAACTTTTGTTTTACTAAAAAACATTTTCTAAACTTCAAGACAGACATATGCATTGCATTTTATGAGTGTTATTATAAAACAATTTTGTCTACGTAATTTCAAATGTTTGACATCAGGAAGAATCTGCATAGGGCATAATTAATGACTAAAAGTCCTCCCGACAAATAAATTTGCAGAGACGTCTCGTATGCGTGACTCGATCAGCTAAAAGCTTGTTTACACAAAGGGCATGACATATTATTATCCCGTCTACTATGGGAAAACTAGTCATGATTCATCGAACCTCTCAGAGGCACTGAAAAACCAGAGAAGTTAGTCCATCACTGGGGGCATGTCACATCAGTCACAAATCTCATCAAATGCTATTTAGCTACTAGCATCAGATGATGTCAGTATATGTCTCTTCTTTGAAGTTCTAATTCCAAATTCAAGTATCGGGCATACCAAGCTATTAATTCCAGGGGCAGGTATATCCTCGCAAGTGTTTTTCAACAGCAAGTATTCAAAGACAAGGGGCAATGAAGAATTGAAAATCTCTGGACATTCCCCACAGAGTAGTTTTCATAATATATCCCCACATAACAAGTCATCTTCAAGCAATCTCTTCCCAACAAAAGACATAGTTCCCCAACGGATTTTATATCTCCAACATAATCTTCTTCTCTAGCATGGTTTATTCAAACTCGCTATATCTATCAGAGTTGCCGCTCAGAAATCTGGTCGGATATTATGCTCATCTCTCTTGTCCCCAGGATATATCAGGATCAGATCACTCACGTCAATCTCATCCCCAAGCGAAGATCAAAAATCCCCAGCTGGATATCATCGAACAAAAGACAGGAATTCTCTTGTCATTATCTCCAACAGCACACAAAGATTTATTTCCTCAACCCGCAGCTGCTATACAAAAATTATCAATATGCTTCGACTATATAGTCCATCCCTGCATCACTCATAAATGCATAACACACAGTACTCTCGTTTATTTCGAGAATCTCAATACATGCATCATGACATTGCATAAAACTAATCTTTCCTTTTCAGGTCATTTCCCAATCAAAAGAACATTATCATCCTAATATGGTGCAAAGATGATCTTAACAACAATTTAATTTTGACACTCATTCCAGACACATATACAATCTTGATGCTTCATTCCGGATCTTTCTTTAAAGATAATTCAAAAAACAATCAAAGAACTTTCCATCCTTTCTAGGAGCCTTTCTAGGTAGTCTTTTCTAACACGTTTCTTATCCTTTCTAGGAGCCTTTCCAGATAGTCTTTTCTAAGACGTTTATCATCCTTTCTAGGAACCTTTCTAGGTAGTCTTTTCTAAGACGTTTCATATCCTTTCTAGGAGCCTTTTTAGGTAGTCTTTTCTAAGACGTTTCATATCCTTTCTAGGAGCCTTTTTAGGTAGTCTTTTCTAAGACGTTTCATATCCTTTTTAAGAGCCTTTCTAGGTAGTCTTGTTTAAGACATATCACATCCTTTCTAGGAGCCTTTCTAGGTCAGTCTTGTTTAAGATATATCATATCCTTTCTAGGAGCCTTTCTAGGTCAGTCTTGTTTAAGACATATCATATCCTTTCTAGGAGCCTTTCTAGGTCAGTCTTGTTTAAGACATATCATATCCTTTCTAGGAGCCTTTCTAGGTTAAGACATATCTCAATCTCTTTAGGTAATATTATTCAAATATTTATCTAATCTTTTCTATCTTGCCCTTTCAAGGAGCTTCTCCATTAATCTTCTACAAGACAGTTCTTCCCGAGCTTTGTTTAAAGCCTAATCTTCTTTACATTAATCAATGATCTACCCTATTCAGAAACCTCTCAAGATAGTCTTCTGTAAGACATTACTTCATTTTGATGAATCTCTCCTTCAGACACAGTCAATACATATGATCCAGTCTGAAAAGTATCTTGCTTTAGACAAATATCTTGTCAAACATCTGGATGGCATCTCTAAGCCCATCTCCCGAAAAAGTCCATATCCCAGCAAGGGCAAATTCCTGGGTATTCTAGTGTTCAATCCTCTTCTACCTTCAAATTCCGACAGGCACACATGCCAATCTACATCCTCGGGTATAAGAAGATTGAACAGGGGCAGCTGTCATACCCCAAAATTTGCCCTCATATATCCGCGAATCCCACTTTATTATGAATAAAAGTGACTGCGCATTTGGTAAGAGTGTAAGGCTTACGGGTACAAGGTCCCGGGTTCGAATCTCACTTTTGATTGTTTTTATTATCTTTTTATTTTTTGTTACTAACTTTATATAATTTTTTTTATATTTACTCACAAAAATGTCTTTTTTTATTAATTAAATAGTATTTTCATTTTTATTTTTAATCAATTTTTAAAATTATTATTTTTTATTTAAGTCTTGATTTCATGCTTTTTAGTAAAAGATCCAAGATACAAAAAAATATTTGATATGATTTTATTCCATTCTATTTTAGGATAGTTTCTATTTAAATTGATCAAAATAATTATAATTTAGAGATCAAATTAAATGTTGATTTCAAATTTTAATTAGGTGATCAAGTGTGATTTCATTCTTTTTTAAGTTTAACCTAAACTTCTTCAATATAAAAAAGGGATCTTAATCCCATCATTCTATTTTTATGATATTTATTTTAAATTTATTCATTTAAATATAAAATAAATTATTAAAAATATGAGATAAAAAGGAAAAAAAGGACTAAATATTTGGTCTTGGCAAGCAAAGGATCGTGAGAAATTGGTTGCAAATCTGATCAAGTCCAAAAACAGCAAGATTCCATATGAATTTAAGAAACAAATCTCCATCATAACAAATTAAAAAAGGATTTGATCCAATTTTGATAAACCTAATTCCTTGTGATATAAGTACAGAACACGTTCATATGCAAAAGAGAGGTTTTTCATAAGGATTGGCAGCTTGAAAAACTCAAACAAAACTCATAAAATCCGAAGGAAAAACTAGTCTCGTTCTTGAGGTTTTGGACCGATTCAAAGGCTTTTGAAGGTTCTTTCACACTCTCACATAGTCCCTGAAGCGATCCAGATTGTCACTGAGTCGTATAACGCCCGGAATCGTCCCCATTGTTGTCACGGTTTGCAGGGGGATACCTATGGCCACGGGGTAAAACCGTGGGCTAAAGGTTCAGTGTTTTGAAGAAAAACTCCACGAAGAAGAAGCAGCTATGGCGCGTGTTCCTTTTTGAATTCTGCCTGAAATTTAATTTTGGTATATATTTTAACTGAAGGCATATACTATCAGCGTGTACATGCAGCACAGATGGTGGAGGGAAGCGCTAGTGAGACATGAGTCTTGGGTTCGATTCCTGTGGGTTGTTTCTATTTTTCAACATTTTCTTTGGTTACCTTCACTCACAGATTCAGTGCCCGCCATCAAAGCATGCTTATAATACGCCCTCAGCGCTCCACCGTTTGATGAGTATGTCTCCAGATCAAAAGGGCCAGAGTATGCTAGTCCGCCGTGGACCATCACAAGCCATACTACACATGATCCAAGCTGAGTTATCCTAATTTCTTTTAATTTTAATTCTACAAATACTTTTATTTTATTTTCTTATTTTCTTCTTTATTACAATTATCATTATTCGTATTTTTATTTTATCTTAATTTTTATTTTATCTTAGCAAATTAGCTTGTATATATAATAATTTCATACTTATTTATTTTTTATCGAAAACTCGATTTTCTTTCGTAATAATTGTTTATATATTTAAAATTCAATTTTATTTTCATACACACTTCTAATCAATTAAATAATTAGGATTTACATCCAATAATTATTTAATTATTATTTTAATCGAACTTACGATTTTCTTAACCTTAAATGTTTATTTAATTTTTTTTTTATACCTTATGGTTTTAACCCTGGTTTGTCCCGGTAAACCAGGGTTGTAGATTAGTTAATGCACTAAGATTTCTCTTCTTCATGCCTAATTGTCAGGGTTAATTAAAGATCCTCCGACTACGCGCTATACCAATCAAAAAGCTAAGTTTCAATCTTTATTTTATTTATTTATTTAAATATCATTTTACTTTTAATTTATGCTTTATAGATTAAATTAGAATTTATTCTTAAATGCCAATGAATTGTCCATACACTCACTTCCTATTATCTTCCTGCTAATTCCCAGATGTTCAGAGTCAATGCTTCAGGCAACCCCCGACCATCAACCTTCGTCAATCGAAGCTAAGTGTCTTTACCCTTTTTTGTATTTTTACTTTTTTTATTTTTTTTAGGGTTAGCTTTGTTTGCCTCCGAACCGATAATGCACTCACCCCTTCTTTTGTTTATTCTTTTTTTTCCAATTTTCAGGGTTTGTCAAATTGCCAAAGCTACGAGTTTGGTAACCCTAAACTCTAATCTTTTATTCTTTCTGTTTAATTATTACTTATGTCAAACCCTACTAAGGGATCCGCTGGTTTCATTGTCCCCTCCCCCATATTATTGTTGTTCTTGCCTTATATTATCTGCGTGGTTAGTAAAATAGGGAGTGACAACCATTAAATTGAATTAGCCTCACTAATTTACAAGATAATATAATTGAATATAATCACGTGATTGGTGCACACACGCACGCTTTTGGGTAACCCTCTCTGTTGCCTTGTTGCCTGTTGCCTTGTTGCCTTGTGTTTTTCTGCAGAATAGCCAGTCCCTCGAATATGAGGATACCTCAGCCATGTTGCCTCGATAAAAGGTCACGACCCTAAATGATGCCGCCTTCGATACACAAATGACCTCGACCCTCGGAAGTTGCCTACGGAAAAAGGCTGAGGTATCTTCTGGTTGCCTAACGAAAAATGGCTTATTTTGATCCTTGCCTTAGATTACCTGCCCTTCTATGGCATGGGATAGTCTTATGGCAAAGGATGCTTCGACGACCCTTCAACCTCCAAACGAAAGGCTTCCTGCCCTCTTATGGCAAGGATAGACCCTTTCATTCTGAAAAGGCTAAAAAGAGACCTATCATCTGAGTTTAAGGTAATTGCCCCTAATTGCCTTGCAATGCTCATCTTTAATATTCTTTCTCACAAATCTTCGAAAACTGGCTACGCTCATTTACGAGCTAAAGTCCACTTTTTTCTTTCATCTACTTTTTTCTAAAAAACAACGAGCAAGCAAAGCAATTAAGAGCCCATGGAAAACCATGGATGCAAAGGGTTCCTAACACCTTCCCTTTGCATAAATTACCCCCCGAACTCAGATTTCTTTAAAAGGTTTTTTTCTGTTTCTTTTAGCCTTTCTAACTTGTTTGGATAAAATAAAAGTCGGTGGCGACTCTTGCTTACCGTACATTTTCGATTATAAAAAGTCAGTTCACCGTATTACAGTTGGGTAAAAGTTGTGTAGAACTGCTAGAGTTATCATGAGCTGCAGTACGTTTTGAAGGGTTTATTATACCGGCTAAGCAACCAGACTTGTTAGAAGGGAAAAACATAGCAGTTGTACGCTGTGGAAATCAGTGACAGGGACGAACCTCTAAGTCAGTGAATTTTTGGGTTTCATTGTCCTGAGATCGAAACGTGTACCTAAGTTGTGGTAGATGAACTATATGGAATGGCAGAGTAAGTAGAAGCTTGATTCTGGAGAGTATGCAATGCAACTTTGAAGAGTAGTAGTCGATGATGGATGTATATGGAGTCCTGGCATGTGTTGTAATTGGACAACTGTGGATAAGGAATTATTGTGTATTAATGGAAACTAAGTGATTTATGGATATAACGTGACTCAGAGGATTTCAAGGTGTGTGACTTGTTGGAATCAGAGTAGCGCAACGGATCAAGGAAGAATCATATAAGTCTGAAGTAGGAACGAACGAACTATTTGTAAGATTTTATGTTGGGATGAAAGTATCTTCCTAAGGGAAATTGTCGAAGCGACGTTTCGTTCATTCCAGCCTCTCGAGGATCCACCATAAACTCATGAGGTGTTGTCAATGGGCCAGCTTGGGAATACCTTTTGTGGACGGTATGCAGTCCGATGTTCGTAGGCTATCAGTTTAGCTTGTAAGTCACAAGTGTTGGACATAGTATCGTGACTGCGAAAATGCTGAAGGCTAGAGAGGACATTTAGTTGGCGCAAGTTCTTTGTGGTTATGTCTTGTGTACTACGATTGTGCAGGAAGACTTGGACAATGGTTACAGGTCAGCCGTTGAATTTCGCCTCTCTTCAGTAGAATCTTGTGTGAGGTTGTCGAATGTCAAGGCTATAGTTGCAAGATGATTACACCTTCGCGGTTTACGGTGACAGTTGTTATGTCTAAACTGGAGTAAGGGTTAAAGTAAGGAGATTCAGTTGTATAAGTAAAGGTAAATTTGGGACAATCATCCTAAGACCTTGGGAACCGGAAGTTGAGACCAAGACATTTGGCTAACGCCTAATGACATTGTATGGACTCGAGTGGAGAATAATTTGAAGTGTTATCGCAGAAGTGACGTTGTGGCAGTAATTCTCAAACGGGAAGAAATTCAAGGAGTTGAGTGGATCAGTAATGTCTGTCGAAGGAGGGTGAGCATATCAGAGAATGAAACGAAGGATATCCGACATGAGTGGATTATTAGAGTGTTTGAAGTTTTGGAGATTTAGTGCAGAGCAGTGAAGGTCAAGGACCCTGGAAGGATCTTTCCCCAGATATGTCAAGACGAAGTATCTGGATAGACGTGTTGCTTGAGAGTCAAGGTTCTAACCATGCATAGTGGGACGCAGGTGTTTTGGCAGATTACGTTTCTTCGTATGGAATGACCCTCAGACAGAGTAGTGAGGTTATCTGAAGAGAAATGTAAGGAACATTTCATCCCCTGGTTGGTATAGATTTGGGCAGGTTGTTTCCGTGGTGATTGGAAGGAATTCGAGGGCGAATTCTATTTAAGGGGGGGAGAATGTAATATCCATATTTCTCTAAGCATAAGAACATAAGTTAAGGAACCAAATTGTTGGAATCCAAGTGTTTTGTTAAAAACCAACTAGAAGGGCAAACTTGTAATAGCAGCATAGTTGAAGGGCATATTGGATATAAAACCTTGTTGCATGGTTCTTAAGACATGTTTGGTGGAATAAATTCATATCTTGGGGGATAATCATTTATTGGAAGGACTTAAGAGCAAGAGAGAAAGAATAACAACTTATGTTCATCTTCATCAATTGCATTTTCGCACTCTAAGAACAGCCTTCACTAAAAAGGTAATATCTCTCTGCTTGTAACTCCGTTTGAGGTGATTCTAGTCTCGTTGGAAAGCTCCCAAAATTCTCTTCGATTTGCACATATGGTTCGCGTTCATAGCTTCTGTTTTGAAGGAGAAAGGCAAGCTTGAAGTTGGAACATACATGCTGATTGTGTGTTAAAGATTGGTTACGGGTTTGATCATGTTAGAGGTGAAGTTTTGGCATCAATGGAAGTCCAATGGCTGCATGATCATCATCTCAACCTCCTTTTAGCAAGGTGAGTCCTTAGTTAGAGACTTGGGGGAAAATTTGTGGGAAATTGCATGTTGGGGTTTTTGGTGTGAGTGATAAATCCATGAATCAATAGTGATGAATATGATTAATTGCTATTTGGTAAATTCTATGTAATGCATGCTTGATTTAATACTTAGATTATGTTCATGAGGGTAATGTGTACCTTGGATCATGGCTGCATGTTAGAATTCGTTTAGGATTAAATTGTGATGCTTGGAATTGATTAGGAGTGCATGGGACTGATTTAGAACCCTAAAAAAATGCAGAAAATTGATTCTGTTTCAGGGTAATCGGTTATTGGCATTTGGGTAACCGGTTACTCTGTAGAAAATTGCGTTACTGGGCATTTGCATGCCAGTAACCGGTTACTGGACTCTGGGTAACCGGTTACCCTGGGCAAAAGTGCAAAAATCAGCAAACTTTAGAAATTCGTAACTTTTGCGTCGTAAGTCCGTTTCGCGCAAACTTTATATCGTTGGAAAGCTAGAAACGTGTACTTTCTAATAAAATTGGTCCCCAAACCAGAATATTAACTTATCACGAGGATTTATGTCTTTCCGATTGTTATTAATTATTATATCATGCATTAAGTAGAATGTTTATTTCTATTACGAATATTATATCCATGTTTGAGATGATATGCAACTATGTGATGTGCATGAAATCTTGTTGACACCTTCGTTTTGGTTAAACGATCGGCATTGATTGTATTGTGTGATTGACGCTTGTTATGCGTGTGGTATGCTAGAATCGAAGTGGGCCAATACCAGGTGGTAAGGCACCATTGTGTATGGACTAGTTTCCAAAGATACCATTGCGATGTACCTGCGGGGTCTTTCAGGGCGTTTCCCAAAGGCATGATACATTGGCGTTCTTGGTATGATTTACACACCTGAGCTATCATTACGATGTACCTGCGGGCTCTTTCAGGGCGTTTCCCAAAGGCGTGATACATCGGCGTGCTTGGTATGGTGGAGTTGTGATGCCAATTAGGCGATATCACTTGGATAACTCAACTATAGTGGTGCCACGTAGGCTACACCACTAGGCTCCTAACCGGATGGGTTTGTACAGTCAATTAGGCGTATTCGCACTTGTGGATACCATATTGCGTATGGATGATGATGAGGCCGTGACGCCGTGTAGGCAACGTCACCACTATAACTCGTCACGGATGGAATGCCACATAGGATCTATCTGTTTCATCTAGCGATGGGTCTTGCGCGAGTCTTCTTGACGAAAGGTACTTGGTTACTCACCGAGGGTGTGTGTGCAGCCTTAGTAGTTGGTTGTTACCGCTTCTGGATTCCCCGTATATGGGTATGGGTCTGCATACGTGTTTGTTGTACTGTCTGTGTACTTGTGATATGATGACTCCTATGGTGGACGATTCATGTGTTTGCTCCGTACTTGTACCGGATGTGAGGAGAAGCCCCGGATCAATGGCGGATTCGGTTCTGTTGATGCATGTACCCTGTAGAACCAAGAGGACCCATAGGATAGGAGGACTCACTGAGATTTAGTAATCTCACCCCAATCAACTTATATTTTTTTCAGGTGCAGTTTAGTAGAGTTTGGTCAGTAGCAAGTTTGGACTGAAGACTTGGAAGTGGTGATGGCTCGGAGACCTCGTCAGATCTCATCTTCCGCTGTGCAGATCCATTGAAGACACATGTTTTGTTATTCCTAGTAGAATTTTATGTTGTATTTTATATGGATCTTTCTATAACTATAGCTTTTGTATGTACTCAATATCAATTTTTAACATTCATGCATAATATACTAGTTAATTATGTATGGGGTGTTACAATTAAACAATTGGGATTCTGTGCCTGCGTGATTTGGCGCTTAATATGTGTGTATGCTTGAATCGAAACGGGACGGGGGCTAGGTTGCGTTACATCCCGGGATTTGTGACCAATGGGACAGCCCCGATCATGTGATCTTGGGCTCACACCTGAGCTACCGTTGCAGTGTGCTTGTGAGGGTCTTGAGGAATTTCCCACTTGGCGTTAACACACTTGCGTGCTCGGTATGGTGGCGTTATCCGGCCATGTAGGCCTACGCATGACAGGTAAACCATCTCTAGTGGTGCCATGTAGGCTACATCACTAGGATTTCGCCCGATGGACCCATGTGTCAAGATGGCGTATTATACTCGGCGTTAGCACATGTGCGTGAAGATGGTTAATGGGACAATGACGCCAATTAGGCTAAGGTCATCTCACGGTCGTTTAGGCTTGTGCGAACCCGTCTAATCATCTTGCGGTGTGCTTGTACAAGTCTCTTGACAATAGGCATGGGCGTTCATCGAGGGTGTGTTTTTATAACCTAGTCGAGGCATTAACGCGTTTCTGGATTCCCCGTATATGGATGCGGGTATTGCATACTTGGTTTCTTATATAATTGTATATTTGCATTATTCATCCAATGGCGGATGAATTGATTATTTGCTCCGTATTTTTACCGGAAGTAAGAATAACCCCGAATTAATGGTAGATTCGTTCATTCTTGTATGTTCCCTTTAGATCCGAGTGGACTAATAGGATAGGCGGACTCACTGAGATTTAGTAATCTCATCCCATTCCAATTATATTTTTTTCAGGTGGTTCGAGACAAGATCGTGGTAAGGGAAAGATGGATTAGATCTTTTGGCGATGCTCGGATGTTTCTCTTAGTTCTTTATCGTGCTTACTAGTTATTATGTTTTGGACATGTACTTGTAACACCCGAGACCGAAGAAGGCGAGGGGTGGTTGCACCGCATGGAACACCTGAGGCCGAAGAGGGCAATGGTGGTCGCCACATCGGAATGAGAGGGATCCTAAGGTTGTGCAGGGATGAGACTGCATGGTTGGAAGATGTCTTATAAGGATTGATAGGTACTACCTATACCAACAAGATGCATCTTCTTTTCGGGAGCCCGTTCCATAAGAACTCCATAGTTAAGCGTGCTTGACTTGGAGTAGTATTGGGATGGGTGACCTTCTGGGAAGTTTCTTGGAAAGCGTGCGAGTAAGGTCAAAGCATGCTGAAAAGACCCGTGCTGGTTTGTGGGGTCAGTCGATCATCCCGAAAGCATTTTGGGGCGTTACAAATGGTATCAGAGCCAGACCTCTCCCAGGACGATGTGGTTCGAGGACGAACCATGCGGAAGCTTGTGGGCATGTAACACCCGAGGCCGAAGAAGGCGAGGGGTGGTTGCACCGCATGGAACACCTGAGGCCGAAGAGGGCAATGGTGGTCGCCACATCGGAATGAGAGGGATCTTAAGACTGTGCAGGGATGAGACTGCATGGTTGGAAGATGTCTTATAGGGATTGATAGGTACTACCTATACCAACAAGATGCATCTTCTTTTCGGGAGCCCGTTCCTTAAGAACTCCACAGTTAAGCGTGCTTGACTTGGAGTAGTATTGGGATGGGTGACCTTCTGGGAAGTTTCTTGGAAAGCGTGCGAGTGAGGTCAAAGCATGCTGAAAAAACCCGTGTTGGTTTGTGGGGTCATTCGATCATCCCGAAAGCATTTTGGGGCGTTACAGTACTCCTATGATGTACTTATATTTTGGCCATGATACATCCGGCTTATGTATTTGCGTACTTCTATTTCCACTGCAAACATTATGTAATTGTTGTCTTATGAACCATATTTAATACTTTATGCATATTATTCTAGACATATATGTGTGGGGTGTTACAGTTGGTATCAGAGCAGGTCGATCTTCGGCTTTGCTCAGACACATCTTAATGCAGTACAATTCTGCCTCATATGTGTATAATCAGCATGATTCCTTATGTCTTATTTATGGTATTGAGCCTGATCAACTTGATTCCATGCGTAGGACAGACAGGGAGATGGCTGAGCAACGCAGAGGTCCCGGGAGGCCCAGAACTAGGAATGTGGAGCCCGAGCAAGAAATCGGAGGTACAGGCGTGCCTTGGCAATAGATGATGCAGCAGATGATGCAGCAAATTCAAATGATGGCTCAAATGATGCAAGGCATGCAGGGACAACAACCTCCTACTCAAGTTCCTGTCCCTCAAGCTGCAGCTGGACCAGACTTTCGTGCCTTCTTCAGGATGGATCCTCCAGAGTTTGTTGGCGGACTTGATTCTCTTTTGGCTCATGACTGGTTAGCTGGTATGGAAAGAGTGTTTCAAGCTATTCAGTGTACTGAGGAAGAAAATGTGATCTTTGTTACTCAGAAGATGAAGGGACCAGCCCTTAGGTGGTGGAACACTGCATCTACTTATTTCACCACACAAGAGATTCCTAAGGATTGGCAACACTTCAAAGTAGCATTCTTGGAGAAGTATTTCCCTAATAGTGTGAGGACTCAGAAGGAGCGGGAATTCTAGAACTTCAAGCAAGGCGACATGTCTGTTTCAGAATATATAGAGAAGTTCGAAGACTTGGCTGATTACTCCCGACAAGCTGTTTATGCTCCAGATGAACTATGGAAGATTGATCAGTTCATGATGGGTTTAAGGGCCGACATTGCTCATAGTGTATCCCAGAGAGAGTTCACTACTTATGCTGAATGTTTAAGGCAATGCTATGTTGCTGAAAACATTTTGAAGAGGGTTCAAGAAGAGAGGAACCAGAACAGGACTAATTTTAGGGAGCAAGGAAGATCTACTCAACACTTGAGGCCCCGTAACCCTCCATCAAAGAAGAAGCAGGTTTATGGTGACCAATCAGCTCAACCGCCTTATTGTCGCAAGTGTAATAGGAAGCACACCGGGGAGTGCACCAACTCTTCAGTGACTTGTTACGAGTGTGGCGAGCCAGGTCACATATCCAGATTCTTCCCCAAGAAGAGAGCTCCTGAGAAGACTGCAGGTCGTGTGTACACCCTGGATGCAAGAAAGGCCAAGGGAAACAACAATCTCATTGCGGGTACGTGTTATGTTAACAACCAACCTTTATGTGTTTTAGTCGATTGTGGAGCTACTCATTGTTTTGTCTCTACCGAGTGTGTTTACCGACTTGGTTTGGAAGTTACTCCATTACCCAATCATATGATTATTTCTTCGGCAATGGATGATACCGTGGAAGCTAGACTGATTTGTAAGGGTTGTTCGGTGTCTTTTAATGGCCGTGACTTCCCGATTGATCTAATTTGCTTACCCCCTCAAGAGGCTTGATGTTATTCTAGGGATGGATTGGTTGTCTCTTAATTCGGTGTATATTGGTTGCAAGGAGAAGGCCATATTCATTCCTGCAGAAGAGACTTCTTCCGATGATGCAATTACCAAGTTGATAGAAGGTATGATCAGCGCGGTTAATTATCTCTTTTCTCAAGAGAGATCATTTCTTCTAGTTCTTTCTAAGGAACCTTCTGTGAGAGTTGAATTGTTTGAGATTCCGGTGGTGTGCGAATTTCCTGATGTGTTTCTTGAGGATATTACTTCTCTTCCTCCGGAAAGGGAAGCGAAATTCTCAATTGATCTTGTTCCTAGAACAGCCCCAGTTTCCATCACTCCTTATAGGATGTCTCCTATTGAACTCAGAGAACTGAAGAGCCAATTAGAAGATCTTCTTGCTAAGCATTTTATCCAACCCAGTGTTTCTCCATGGGGAGCTCCTGTTCTTTTGGTGAAGAAGAAAGACGGGAGTATGCGCCTGTGCATCGATTACCGTCAGCTGAACAAAGTTACCATAAAAAACAAATATCCTTTACCACGGATTGATGACCTCCTAGATCAGTTGAAAGGAGCCAGTGTGTTCTCAAAGATTGATCTTAGGTCAGGGTACCATCAAATCTGAGTGAAGAGCTCTGATGTACCTAAGACTGCATTCAGGACCCGATATGGTCACTACGAGTTTTTAGTTATGCCGTTTGGTGTGATTAATGCTCCGGCAGTTTTCATGGATTACATGAATCGAATCTTTCAACCATATCTGGATCAGTTTGTAATAATCTTCATTGATGACATTCTGGTGTATTCTCGTACTCCCGAAGATCATGAAGAGCATTTGCGGATTGTGTTGTCTACACTTCGGGAGAAGTAATTGTATGCCAAGTTCAGTAAGTGTGAATTTTGGCTATCCGAAGTAAGTTTCCTCGGTCACGTCATCTCAGGAGGAGGCGTGGCAGTGGATCCTTCTAAAGTAGAAGCGGTGGTGAATTGGGATCGACCGAAGAGTGTGACTGAAGTCAGAAGTTTCCTAGGTTTAGCAGGTTATTACCAGAGATTTATTATGGGGTTTGCTAAGTTAGCCTTACCATTGACAAAGCTTACACGGAAGGAGGTTGCTTTTGAATGGAATTCCGAGTGTGAGCAGAGTTTTCAGAAACTTAAGAAGAAGTTGACTCCTGCACCTGTATTAGTGATTCCGGACCCAAACCGATCCTATGAAGTGTTTTGTGATGCTTCTAAGAAAGGTTTGGGCGGAGTATTGATGCAAGATGGCCAGGTGGTAGCTTATGCGTCTCGGCAGTTGAGACCTCATGAAGAGAATTACCCGACCCACGATCTTGAGCTTGCTGCAATAGTTTTTGCACTCAAAGTGTGGCGACATTACCTGTATGGCGTTCACTTTGAGATGTTCAGTGATTATAAAAGCTTGAGATATCTCTTCGACCAGAAGGAGTTGAATATGCGACAAAGGAGATGTATGGAGTATCTTAAAGATTATGACTTTGAATTGAAGTATCATCCAGGAAAGGCTAACAAAGTGGCAGATGCCTTAAGTAGGAAGGAATTTCGAGTCGCGGAGTTGATGATGTTAGAGTATGGATTATTGGAGAAGTTTCGAAATCTTAACCTCCAGTTTGAATGGACGCCCAATGGTGTGTGTATTAGTAACTTGAGCATCCAGAATGAACTGCGAGAAAGAATTCGGATATCACAAGAACGTGATGAACAATTGCAAGCGAGCATAAACATGTTTGATTTCGCTAGAGCACCTGATGAAGTAATCTTGTTTAGACAGAGAATGTGCATACCGGATGATTATGAGTTGAAGCGTTTGATTCTTGATGAAGCACACAAGAGTAGATTTTCTATTCATCCTGGATCGACCAAAATGTATCAAGACTTGAAGAAAGACTTTTGGTGGCCAGGAATGAAGAAGGAGATTGCAGAGTATGTATCACAATGTTCCGTTTGCCAACAAGTTAAGATTGAACATTAGAGGCCATGGGGGATGTTACAACCACTGGAGATACCGACGTGGAAATGGGATTCTATCTCCATGGATTTCATTGTGGGATTACATCGTACTCGAGGCGGGTATGATTCTATATGGGTGATAGTGGATAGGCTGACCAAGTCTACCCACTTTTTACCTGTAAAGACAACTCACAAGGTGATTCATCTCGCAAGGCTTTTCATAGCAGAGATTGTACGGTTGCTTGGCGTGCCATCTAGTATAGTGTCCAATCGTGATCCAAAGTTCACTTCGAGATTTTGGAAGATGTTTCATAAGGAATTGGGGACTAGACTAGATATGAGTACGTCTATGCATCCTCAATCCGATGGGCAGACGGAGAGGACAATCCAGACGATAGAAGATATGTTGAGAGCTTGCATTCTAGAAGAAGGTGGGAGGTGGAAGGATCATTTGCCGTTGGTAGAGTTCGCATATAATAACTTTTACCATGCTAGTTTGGGTATGGCTCCCTATGAGGCTCTATACGGGAGAAAATGTCGATCACCACTATGTTGGGCCGAAGTAGGGGAGAAGAGTATGCTTGGACCGGAGATTATACAAGAAACTACCGAGAAAGTCAAGATGATCCAGGATAATCTCAAGAAAGCCCTAGACCGACAAAAGAATTATGCGGACAAGCGGAGAAGACCTCTAGAATTTGAAGTTGGTGATCACGTGTATTTGAAGGTCACTCCAAGATTGAGGTTGGGAGGACCATTCAAAACACGTAAGCTCAGTCCGAGATACGTGGGACCATATCAGATTATGAGCCGGGTGGGTGAAGTGGCTTATCAGTTAGCATTACCACCTTCACTATCCGGGCTGTATGATGTGTTTCATGTATCTCAGCTCCGAAAGTTTGTGCCAGATACTTTTCATCCTATCCTTCCGGATTCTGTTGAAGTAGAACCAGACCTTTCCTATGATCCCCAACCTTACCGTATCTTGGAGCGTGCTAGCAAGTCTCTACGGAGTAAGGAGATACCTATCGTGAAGGTGATGTGGGATGAGACGCGTCCTGAGGAAGCTACGTGGGAGCTCGAGTCAGAGATGCGGGAATCCTACCCTCACTTGTTTTGGTAAGTTTTTGAATTCGAGGACAAATTCTATTTAAGGGGGGGGGGGGGAGAATGTAATACCCGGTATTATATTGTCCGAATTATTATCACTAAGATAATGTGATATGATTAGTGAGACAAATATAATACACCTTTTATTAGTAGGCTTAATGTAACAATTAGACCAATTAGTAACAATGGGGTAATTATAGTACTTTCACCCTTAAATAGAATTTGGACTTGTTTGGTTCCCTCATTCTTTCCTTGGTCAAAACAGAATTTTGTGAGGGAGAGAAAGAGAAAAGGAAACGTGGAAAGAGAGGAAGAGGAGAAAGTTTCCAAAACTTGGTCCAAGCTCCCTACTTGCATGCAGCAGATTCTGTCCAAGCCTTACTCCTATCATCATCTCCATCTTGCTTTCAGCTCTATCATCATCTTCATCTCCTCCTAAGGTGAGTCCTTAGATAGAAACTATGGGGTTTGCATGTTGGGGTTTCTATTTGGGGTTTAGGGATTGTGAGCAATTATGAATCATTGATGCTAGCTATGTTTGATTGCTTTAATCCTTGAATGTTAATGTTCCTAAATGTGTTTAGTTGATGCAAAATTCGTTTGGACTGTGTTGGGGATGCATGGGATTGATTGCTGGACATTTGGGACTGGTTTAGAGCTCTTAGAACGCAGAAAATTGATTCTGCTTCAGAGTAACCGGTTACTGGATCCTGGGTAACCGGTTACCCTGTGTAAAATTTGCGTTGCTGGGCATTTTTCATGACAGTAACCGGTTACTGGCCCCCAGAGTAACCGGTTACCCTGGGCGCAGGGGAAAAATTCAGCAACTTGGGAAATTCATATCTCCCGTTTCGTGTATCCGTTTGATGCGTACCATATACCGTTAGAAAGCTAACGAAGTGTACTATCTAGGAAAATTAGCATTGATGTCTTAATGTCGTTTTTTGATATATCTGACATGCCTATAGTTAAGTGCGACAGTTTGGAAAATATGTAAATTATGCATAGATGGGCTGAATTGACTTTACTACTCTTAATTGCTATGCTGTGTTGATATGTGGATGCTATATTGTGCTGCGATATGAACATTCTATTAATGCATGTTGTTTCGTTTAAACAATTGGGATTCTGTGCTTGCGTGATTTGGCGCTTGATATGTGTGTATGCTTGAATCGAAACGGGCCGGGGGCTAGGTTGGGTTACATCCCGGGCTTTGTGACCAATGGGACAGCCCCGATCATGTGATCTTGGGCTCACACCTGAGCTACCGTTGCAGTGTGCTTGTGAGGGTCTTGAGGCATTTCCCACTCGGCGTTAACACACTTGCGTGCTCGGTATGGTGGCGTTATGCGGCCAAGTAGGCCTATGCATGACAGGTAAACCATCTCTAATGGTGCCATGTAGGCTACATCACTAGGATTTCGCCCGATGGACCCATGTGTCAAGATGGCGTATTGTACTCGGCGTTAGCACATGTGCGTGAAGATGGTTAATGGGACAATGACGCCAATTAGGCTAAGGTCATCTCGCGGCCGTTTAGGCTTGTGCGAACCCGTCTAATCATCTTGCGGTGTGCTTGTACAAGTCTCTTGACAAATGGCATGGGCGTTCATCGAGGGTGTGTTTTTATAACCTAGTCGAGGCATTAACGCGTTTCTGGATTCCCCGTATATGGATGCGGGTTTGGCATACTTGGTTGCTTATATAATTGTATATTTGCATTATTCATCCAATGGCGGATGAATTGATTATTTGCTCCGTATTTGTACCGGAAGTAAGAATAACCCCGAATTAATGGTGGATTCGTTCATTTTTGTATGTTCCCTTTAGATCCGAGTGGACTAATAGGATAGGCGGACTCACTGAGATTTAGTAATCTCATCCCATTCCAATTATATTTTTTTTCAGGTGGTTCGAGACAAGTTCGTGGTAAGGGAAAGATGGATTAGATCTTTTGACGATGCTCGGATGTTTCTCTTAGTTTTTTATCGTGCTTACTAGTTCTTATGTTTTGGACATGTACTCCTATGATGTACTTATATTTTGGCCATGATACATTCGGCTTATGTATTTGCGTACTTCTATTTCCGCTGCAAACATTATGTAATTGTTGTCTTATGAACCATATTTAATACTTTATGCATATTATTCTAGACATATATGTGTGGGGTGTTACAAATGATGAGTAACTTATTATATTATATTAAGCTATAAAACCTTTGTGAAAAAATAATCATTTATTTTATGTACAGCTAAATTAATAATATCTCGATTATTTTAAGTGTATTCATATTAAAAATTAAATAAATATTTATATTTAGTTATTATATTGGAAATAAAAATAAATTATCTAAAGTTCTTGTTGGAACGACTTAAGTTTTCTTTATTTTCATGACGACGAATGAAATCTTTTACGATTACTATTCTTTCATTGTATAATGCAAGTAGTAGAAAATAATATTATTAAGAGCATTTTCTTACATAGATAAGTATTTTGTAGTTTAATGATTATAGTTAGATTATTTATGTTTCATCCTATTAATTTAATTTATAATTAAAATTAGTAATCGTTTATTTATTAAAAAAAGCATATTGGTTTTCTATAAATTACATTAATTATTTACTAAATTTTTTTATTTAATTGAACTTATAAAATATTCTATTAATTTAATTTATAATTAAAATTATTAATTATTTATTTATTAAAAAAATCATTTTTACCATAAATTACATTAATTATCTAATAATTTTTTTGATTTAATTGAACTAATTACAAATATTTTATATGTGTAAAACTATTGGAAAGTGGAGATTTAGTTTTAGAGATATTATTATTATTATTACATATTAATTTTAGAAATATTATTATTTCTATGATTATTAATTTGGGACTGTTAATTTTATATATTTTTGATATATATAATTTTATAAAAAAATTAGTATTCATTTTTTAAAATTTCAATAACTAATTTTTTTTTAATATTTCAATTTATTAGGATTTAATTTTTTAAATTATTTAAAGTTACAAAATTACCCTTATGACAATATCATACATATTTTTTAATATTTTTTGTTTAATATTTTATTTATATTATTTATACTTTCTTGTCATATCCTGTTGGATTCTAACCCAACTTATATTCAGGATAATAATTTGAACAAGTGAGACAAAATAAAAGTTTGTAGGACCTGTAAGCACACTTGTAGAGGAGTTAGAATAAAAGCTTGTTGTCTTCAAAACTTTTTTTTTCAATAAGTAATGGTATATTAATCACAAGAAAGATACACGGTTATGAACCACTTATCTCTTTATACACGATAGAGGATAAGTGTTTCAAAAATGAAAATTACACGCCATAGATGAGACATTAACTGCTCTAAACCACTTCCAAGAAGCGAGAACAATCGCACTATAACAGTCATCAAAATTAAAAATATAATCTTTGAATAAAATAGAATTTCTCACCATCCAAAGAGACCACACCACCGCTTACCAAATGACTCTTACAGTTAATCGCTCTTCTAAAGCCTTAATTTTCTCAAAATGATCACCAAAGTTCTTTAACTCGTCAATCGTTATCTTAACCGAGTTTCCTAACCAATTTCCAACCTTGATCCAAATTCTTGTCGTAATAGGACATGATTCGAAAAGATGGTTAGAGCTTTCCAAAGCTTTAAAACAAAAAACACAGCAACAGTCCCTATCTTCTATCAAAACTCCTCTGTTTTTCAGATTTTCTCAAGTAGGAAGTCTTCCCCATATTTACCTCCAAGTGAAGATGCTTACTTTGGATGGAGCTTTCATGCTCCACATAAATCCCAGCTTATGTAAACTAGCATCCTGCATCATCACATCCGAACATCTTCCATTTATCGCTGCTGCACAACTTTTGATAGTAAAGCTTTCTTCTTCATTTGCTGCCCAACAGAACTCATCACTGTTTTCACAACTTCCCAGCGGATACTGCTGCACAAGGAGAAGAAGCTCATCCACCAGGTAGTTTCCTTCCTCATTTTGCTATTTGAACCAATTTCCCACTTCCCACACACAATTCCCCTCATCCCACCTGCCGGAAGCTGCTACGGTCATCAAAGAACAAGCATCATTTTCGTATAGCTCCAAGTAAGCCTCTGAAATTGGTTGATTCCCCGCCCACCTGCTGAACCAAAAATGTAACACCCCATATTTTCTAATTTTAATTTAATTGGAAATTAAATTATTAATTAGAATTATTTTGGTATTTGGTTGAATTATTGTAGAATTATGGATTAAGGGCCATTGGGCCGGATGGTGAGGTTAGTAGTATGGGGGTGCGAAGTGAGTAAGCCCATTACTAACTATTTTATGTTTTCATAAAATAAAGGAAATTGGGAAAAGAGAAGGTTAGAGGCAAAAGGGACAGAAGTCTGAGAACTGAAGAGTACGTGAAAGAGAGAAGAGCCAAAGGAGAAGAAGACCTTCGAAGATTCGACTCTGAGGTAAGGGGTGATTACTCTAATTATGTAGTATTATGATTTTGATGACGATAGGATTGAATTAAGGGATTAGAATCTCTATTTGGGATGTTAGGTTTTGTGAAATACCAACACTGACTTGTATGATTTGATGAATTGGCTGCAATTGATGATGTAGTATTGTTACATGGTGTTGTGGTATGTTGTTTGTGCATTAGAATCATGTATTTTGGAGTATTTTGATGTTATCGATGATCAATTTCGTAATGGTATGAGTTTGTATGTGTTTGGGATGCATAAAAGTCTTAAAAATCATGTTTTTCAGCTACTGGATTCGTGGGAACCGGTTCCCATGTGGGAGGAACCGGGTTCCAGTGTTTTTAAACGTTAAAAATGACATTTTTGGGTCCAGGAACCGGTTCCCATGTGGGACGAACCGGGTTCAAGTACAAATTCCAGCAGCACGTTTTGAAAACTGTTCTAACTTTAAAAGCTTCTAGTTTTCAAACCGTAAGTCCGTTTTATACGCCGTTTTGGACGTTGTTCCTTAAATTGAATGCTTTACCATATGAAATAAAGAAAACAATAATAACTTGATTTTATTTTGAAAAGTATCGTTTTCTTCAAATGTGGTTTATTCTTGTTTTGCATAGTTGATGAGGTGCAATGAATTGTTGTTTGCATAATTGAATATGTGCAATGATGTGTGTTATTATAATGTGATTGCTTTTGCTTGTTATGCAAATGGATGTTGTTTGTGGTAAATATGGTTATCATGTGTTTTGATGAATGATGATGCAGATGGATGTTATTCATGGTAAATGTTGTTATCATGTGTTTTGATGAATGATGATGATTGATTTGTTTTGAATGATGCATGATACATGTACATACTTGTTGTGACGTTACTGGTAAGATGTGATAAAGCGATGTTAAGCATCGGATTGATGATGATATAAGTATGTGACATGTGTGCATTCATTCATAAATCATTTGCATTGGAAGGCTGATTCCCATTGTGCGGAGATTAGCAGGCAGTCATCGTGTGCCCATGTGGGGTGTGAGCGATGAGGCAGTAGTCGTGTGCCCATGTGGGGTGTGAGCGACTAAAGGGCGGTATCAAAGAGAGAAGTCCTGTGAATGTGATTCACGAATTTTGGTACCACATGCATAAGAGTCTGCATGGTCTTTGTATAAATTGTGACATGTCAGAATGAAATCCGGTGTTATGATTGTGTGGTGTTATTGGTGCATATTTTTGACTTATGCTTGTGATTGGTAATGATAAATCTGAATATGCTAAGTAGGGTGGATAATTGCTTATGAAATTCTATATCTGATGATTTATAATGCTATTTAATTATGATGTAGTCTCACCCTTACTTTGATGATTTCAGATTGAAGTAGCGGTTTAAGCGATCGGTGAGGATGACTCGTAGAGTTTATCCGGTTATGTGGAGTCGTGTCGGTCATGCTCTGATCTTGTAACACTGGGGGTCGATAGTCTTAGAGTTACTTGTTATACGTTGTTGCCATTATTGGCTATGGATTATGTATTGTTGATTTGTTTGGATAGGTTTCTTAACGTTGTTAAAATGAGTTTCTGCTGTGCTAAACACATGTTTGGATATTTGGTTTATTTCTAATAAAGCATGACAAACGACTTGGAGTTTTATCTATTTTTATTAATTGTAACATCCTTGCTGTAAATTACTCTGATTTATTTATATTTCACGGGGGTTTTTAGAAGGGTGTTACAATAGTGGTATCAGAGCAGGTCGGTCCGTCCGGCCAATTGTTGAGTCAGTTAAGTTGCACGACAGTTGAATACTGTCGGCGTATTAGCCCTTGGTACGCGACATGTGAGTGGATCACTGTCGGTACTTGTTTGTTTTGTTGCAGGGGTTGGTTTGAGCGAAGTGGGGGAGAAGCTTTGCTTCTTGGTTATGTTCAGTTGTAAGACGATTAATTAAGTAGGATGTTGTTGGCAATAGTGCAAGCGTTGTTGGAATTGTTGTTTTCCGAATCGAAGGTGACTTGAAATTAGGACTTGACTGGTAGTTAAGTGGGAACATCTGGAAGGAAAATGATTAGAGGTAATTGATGATTATTTGTAGGAGAGGGAAATTGAGAAGTTGTAATGTATCAGCTCTGCTGATGGGCTGCGAAGTTGTCAGTTGAGTAGCTGTGCGTCTCGGAAGAGGTTCAGTTGCAAGTTTGCAAGGAGGATTGTTGTCGTAATGTTTCAGAAATCGCACTTCGGCAATGGAATGTGTTGCTCAAGTTATAAGAATGTTTGGAAGTGAAGAGATATGATAAGGAGCTGTTTGGAATGTGATCGAGTTGAAGAGAATGAGTTTTGGAGTGAAATTTTCGTAAGCAAAACGCAGGAAAATTGCTGAATAGCTGCAGAACTTCGAAAATTCATAACTGGAGTTCTGGACATCCGATTTGAGTTCCGTTTGAAGTGTCAGAAAGCTAAAGAGATGAAATTTGTTATAAAAATGGTTGCAGCAGCTGTAACATATTTAATTGTGACAGGATGATGTTGGAAAGAGGTGAAGTTGCGGTTACGCGTGCTCTTAGAACTAGACTTGTTTGTTGGTACGGCACGGGATGTCAGTGTCAGAGTTGAACGGATTGAAGGAATAATTAAAAGGTTTGTTGAGAAGAAATTTTAGGAATTAAGTGTACCATTTGAGGAGTTTTGGAAATATCATTTAAGGTGTCGCTGCATGGCGTCACTGTTGCAATTTTGGACAACGATTAGAAAATTCATATCTTGAGATCCGAGTGTCTGATTTAAGTGCCGTTTGGGGCATTGCGAAGCTGACTTAATAACCATGATATATGTTGTTATTTGATGTTTAAAACTTGTTTGAAATGTGTTCCCATTATAAAAACAGAGGCGTAGGAATTTTGGGTTGTTGGGAACCGGTTCCCAGATAGAGACAACCCGGTTCCCCATAGTAAAAAATCAGAGACGAGTAATGGGAAGCAGCCAGGAACCGATTCCTGTGTGGGAGGAACCGGGTTCTACTGTGTGTTTTTGGAAAATTGTTTTTACTTTAAAAACCCATATCCTTTGATCCTATGAGGAGATATTCTGAAGTCGGTTAAGGAAGCGCAAAACTTGTTGAATAGGAATGCCTACTACTGCGATTGTTTGAAACAAAATTGAGTAGAATATGTTGTTGAGGAATAATTTGATGATATGATCGGTAATAAAGATGATTTGAGTGCCGATGGATTTTAGTGAGGAGTGAATTAGTAGAAAAGGTGAAATAAGTTTTAGTACGGTTGAAGTCGTATTTATGATGCCAAAGCAACGACATGTATAGAAGGAGAATTGTAGAGGATTTCTTACACCTATTGGAGTGAGGAATAATTTGTTGAGACTCCGAGTGGAATGATACTTGGGCGCAAGAGATGTCATGGGATTTAGAGTGAAACCAAGAGTATGAATGTTATCACGGTCTTTTGCTAAGATGAGGATTTTGATTGGGAACGAGATAAATAGAAAGGTATGAGTATATTAGTGATTATGATGTTGGAAGTACTTAACAGGTGTGTGATGCTAAGTGACCATGAAGCAGATTATGTAAAATGTTTGGATGTTGGTATCTCACTGACAAGATCCAATGAGAGGGAAGTGTGCGAGTTGTAAAGACTTAGAGTGAACTATTGGACTATGACGATGTTAATGAGTTCGAGTGCAAACTCGGAAAGGACACTATTATGTAGTAACGACGGTTTATGCTTAAATATGGTTGTCGGCTATCTATTGACAAATTGAGGACTTGATCACCCTTAATCTCTTGTTGATAGTAGACGAAATCATATGGATAGGATGAGCTTGTTTGTTACCTTAATGGTTTAGGATATGATGGATACTAAGCCGTGAGAATAATCACTCACCATGTTGTATGAATTTATGAAGAAGTGAATATGAAAGAGTGCGACATATTGGATGATGATTTAAGACGGGTAATCAGAATCGCGCAGCGAAAGTGTGATGTGGAGTAGTGTTATGAGTATTACTCGTGGGCAGTGAGGAATTAATATGTTAGGAGCCTATATAGAGGATGTGTATTGATCTATATGTTGGATTTATAATCTAGTGGATGAAACGATGTCATTTCGGAGAATTAGTACTCTTTTGAATAATTGCCTAGATGATGAGTATGTTACTGCGGATGTAGTTAGTTAACGAGTATGTATTCAGCGAAGTTAAGGCGATGAGTGTATACTATATGATGCTATAATAATTTTGTAATATTGTAAAGTGTTATTGTAGATTTCCAGATATAATGAGGAATTATACTCTATGAAGGACGAAGTTGATTTAATTCTTAGAGAAGAGGGAGACTCAGTTTGAGCTATTCTGTAAGCAATGGTATATTAAGGATGATGAGTGTGATTATAATTACTAGTGTGTACTCATTCTGATGGTTAGAATGTTTAAATAGAGGAAGTAAATCAGGACTTTATTTTTGAGTGCGAGGAAGTGTTGCTAAATGGTAGATTAGTACCATGTATGAAAAAGAAGGATTCTGGAACGAATGAGTAAAGAGAGTCGGAATTGGGTAAGACTGAGAAATCTAATTGGTAATGACGATTGTAATGATTAATCAAAATAGTGCAGCAAAAGCGGAATATAACGTGTTGGATAATTTCTGGTATGACTTGAGAGGAGTCAGATAGTTGAAATTCAATGGTATAGGAATGTTATTATCGAGTTTCTTGAAGGAAGCAGTTGGTGAAGAGTGTAAGTATTATTTCATCGCTCATATGGAAAGGTGTGTCTAAGGTTGGTACGTTTGGTAGATGGAATGCCTTACTGCAGTGTTAATCGGGGTGGTCATACCCTGGTTGTGTAATTATATTATTCAGTGATTGAGCGTATTGTATGGGTTGTGTCATACCCTAATTTTTGACCCCCCTGAGATGACATATCTTCAGGATTTTTCATCAGGTCAAGACAAGTACCCAGAGCAGTCATTTCTCCATCTGGTACCTAATCGAGGATGCTCAAAGACAAGAAAGCTCAGGCAAAGGATCAATCAATACAAAGACTAGTCTCTAATACAATCATGGGGCTCAAAAACTTCACTTTTCTCATCTATGATTGATTAGACATCCAGTCATATGAGTACAGGTTTACTCAGGTCACCAAACTAGGGTTTTGAGCCTATCAAGGACTGAAATCAGGGATCACATTTGGGAAACCCTAAAAAACCTCAGAGGGTCATTCAAAGACATCAATCATCTTCAAATAACTCATATTACAAGGTCCACTGGACATCACACTTCAATTCAAAGTCTACAGTCATTACTTTCACATGGTCGACAAATTAGGGTTTTGACCTAATTCACCAAGATAGTTGACTTCTGATCAGGGCATGAATCCAAAACTCAAGACATGATTCAAGGATCTCTACTACCTCCATATAATCCATTTATATCATCCATTTGGGGAGAAGATCTTATTTCTACACAAAAGCCCAAAAATTCACTTTGTCAGGAAAAAGTCAACTGTGAAGGATCATCATTGACTTTTAAGGTTTTTGGTCAAAAAATGACTTTCAAAGATCAATATCATCAATATATGGATGTCAAAGTCATTTGGCCAAAGAAATTCAAAGAAATTCATCAAGGAGCGAAAAGTCGGGAATTAGGGTTTTTGAAGGCATGGTGAGATCTCAAAATTTCACCTACACAACTCAAAAAACTTCCAACATGAAAGTTGTAGATCTTGCCAAATAAAACAACATCTTACAAGGGAACTTTTTTCAAAAGATCAACCATTTATGAAGTTTTGGAAATTTTGAAGTTTAGGTCATAAACACTTAGAAATTTTTCTAAGTGTTTTAACCTAGTTTTCTTCCAACTTTGGCCTCATTTTTCACAAATTTCCCAAAGGATTCTGAAGAAGACATAAACTAATGATTTAAAGTAGATGTTTAGGGCTTTCCAAATTGTGTTCAACCTTCTCAAAATTCAATTTGAGCTAAGAGTTATGCTTGTTCAAAGTTGGCCTCATGAAGTAAAATTATAGGTCATGCATCATTTTGGAACTTTGAAGTTTTGTGCACATGACCTCAAATGCAGATGCTACATGACCCATAATACATCTGCAAACATGCCATGCATTCATTTTCACCATGCCATGATAATTGAAGAAGATTCCTAAAACAAGAACATGTGATTATGTAATGATTACATTTGTGAATTTATGGCAAATTGATGAATCACCCAAGGAATCTTCTCACCAACCAATTAGAGCTCATTTCTGGCTCAGAATTGTCCCCTAAGATCAAGCAAAATCGAGGGCTAGGGGATTGATCAAATGGAATCAAAATTCTCATCATTGCATAAGAGATATTTGCAAATTTCCTTCATGGCTAAGAAAGCAAATCAACTTCACTAAGGAAGCTCACTCCTCTGCAGCTATACTGATCCATTTGCCTATAAATACAGATGCATTCCTCATTCAAAAACACACCAAAGCAACCATATTACTTGCTTTCTCTTTCTCTTCTCTTGTTCATTGTTTTTCAAAGTTCTTTGGCAAGAAGAATCGATTTCTTCAAACCAGAGCTTATCTTTGGGAAGTGAGCATTCTAACATCTCAAGGGAGGTCATTTGAGGTGATCCAAGCACCTGGATCACTTCTGTAAGTGGAGGAACACCATTGTTGCTCTCACTTTGGAGCATCTGCAGTTGGAGGTCCATGGAGTGATTCAGAAGGTTTCAAGGCAAGCCAATCATCCAGACACACTCCTCAGGTCATAGTGAAGCTAACCAGATGGCTACAGCTCACCTGTAACTCGAGAATCAACACCCTCCATGTTCACTTGAAGCTGAAATCGAGGGAAGTCCATAGAACAATTCAGGAGGTTTGAGGTCATTATAAGCATTCAGTTAGCATCACTGAGCCACAAGGAAGCTTTTGGGATCATTCATACAAGCCCAGTTGCTCTCAATCATCCTCACGACCTTCAGTTTCAGAGGTAAGTTTCTGAACCTCACCTCTTTAATTTAAGCACTCTTTGTGATAAAGCTCGATTCTATCTTGTTCAGCATCATCAGAGGATTGAAAACCCTCTATCATCATTCATTTATCTTTCAGCATAGCCATTTAATTTGATTTTTAAGTTTTAGGGTTCTTCACGATTTCTGGTAAATTAGTTAGATGTAGTTAATATAAGTACATGTTAGTTACATATTTAGAATCGTGAGTAAATTTAGAGCAAGTTTGGTCTTTACATCTTTGCAATTGGTGGAGAAATGAGCAAGTTCATAAATTTGAAATTTGAGAGCTTGAGGTTGAAGACGAAGATGGTGGTGGCGCGCAATTTTCAAACTCAGGTCTAAGTTTATTTTATTTTGATTGATACCTGTTTCATTAACGACTAAAACGTGATAGCCCAGTGGTAGAGAGTGTTTGTGTGTTGCGCGTGCCCAAAGTCTGGGGTTCGAATCCCCCTCGCCCCAGACTTTTTGATTCTTTTATTTTTTCAATGATTTACTACTTGTTTTAAAACATAACCAAATGAGTGCAAGTTACTATCACCATGCGCGCGCTGGCCCAGTGGTTTGGTTTTGGGTGTGTGACCTAAAGGGCGTGAGTTCAAGCCTTGCTGAAGACATTTCTATATTTTTTACCACTTTTCACACTTATTTCCTTCACAACTTCACATATTTATTTAACCTATCAAAATAAATCATTTTCACTTCATTTTTCACACACTTCTTATTTAACATATCTATTTTGTGAATAATCAAAAAAATCATAAAAATATTATTTATTTCATGTATTTTTATTAGGTTTAAAATAGTATGTTTTAAAGTGTTTTCTTAAATACTTTAAATATATATTATCACTTTATTTTAACCTAATCACTTTGTAAATAAGTTTATGATAAAACCCTAATTATTTAGGTCTTAATTAAGTAAAAATCTTTATTTTTACTTTGATTAAGTTGACTTTTGTCAATTTTCAAAGCTGTTATCAATCTCCGATTAAACGGATGATTAAGGTTTTCAAACAACAAAACCTTATATCAATCACAAATCATTTTCAATTGCTTTTATCACCAGTACTGTAAAGTACTGGGCCTCTAATAGAGTGTAAGTCCCAAAAACCTTCTCTTCTTAGCTTGTTTTCAAAACTGTATTTTCAAAATCTTCTTTCTGTTTTCAAAACATTCTTCTGGTATTTGAAGGGCATTATTCCCGGTGAAACTCTTCAGATACCTATGTGACCTTTGTCCATCTTCACTTCTTCTGTTTTCAAAAAACCATTTACTGTTTATCATATATATATTCAACTGTTATCCAAAAATACTGTTGAGGCTCTGTACATACTTCTTCAATGGCCTCCACTCCATCCAGGTTAGGCTTTACAAGCTTTCAATTTACAGTCTTTGTTTAAATTACTGTCAAATATAAACTGTGCACATATATTAGTTTAGAACTGCGTTTGAGTATAAACCTTAGGACAGTTAAACTATATATATATTATTAGGAATATGGCCTAGGATTGAGAATGTCTTCCCGGTGAAGGCTCTTTCCTAATTAGAGATCTGTAGTTCAAACCCCCAAGATGAATTATTCCCGGTGAAACATCTTGGCAAAAACCTTAGAATCCAAATAATAGGACACATCCACCCAAAGAGGAATTATTCCCGGTGAAACCTCTTACCCATTTGCTTAGAGCCAAAATAAGTTCAAAACTACATAAGCTTTCTCTTGTGCTATAACAAGGACCCTCGGTTAGCCTCCTCTTGGGCTTTGTACAAGGACCCACAGGCTTCTTAAAAGCATTTCCAGCTTCCTCTTGAGCTTGTATACAAGGACCCATCAGGTTTCTTATAAACATAGGAACAGGTCTTTAGTCACCTTTTAGCTTACCTTGGTGAGTTTCTTCCAATTTAAAACCAGACTTTAAACAAGCTAAGTTTGTCTCAATTTTGCATTGAGTACACTTTTTGGAATGAGAGACATGGACAGTCTCTGTCACCCTTATCTTCATCAATCTTCCTTAGCAGAGTCTAGGATCCATGTTTGATCATCCTCAGCATTGAGTCAGCCTTCACCTTGGGCTTTAAACAAGAAGTCTCACTAGATAATCTTTCTACCATTCATATTAAAAATCCCCTGGAAAGGGTTAGCCTCCAACATCTGTCTAAAATGTCAAATCCCTGGAAAGGGTTAGCTTCCACACATTCCTTCATTTTAATTCAAAAACCCCTGGAAAGGGTTAGCCTCCAAAGTCAATCATCAAATGTCAAAAAGATAATTTCATTCTCTTAGGAAATAATTTCCCCAAAAGAGTCAAAATCCCTGGAAAGGGTCAGCCTCCAAAAACATGATAAAAGTCAGTCTTTTAACAGACAAATTCACCAGCTGAGTCAAAATCCCTGGAAAGGGTTAGCTTCCAAAGAAAAACAGTCTTTTAATAAATAAAACCTCCTCAGTAGAGTCAAAACCAACAAAAACAGTTAGCCTCAACCTTGGGCTTCATACAAGGCACCCAAACAATAAAACTCCCCTGTTAAGAGTCAGCCTCAACCTTGGGCATTGTACAAGGCAGATAATAGAGTCTCCCCAGTGAGTTCTTCATCATTCAGTAGCCACAACCTTGGGCTTTGTACAAGGCAGATAAACCATATCTTTCATGTGTCAAAGATTCCTAACACTTAGGATCTTTCCCCATATAGTCATCAATACTTAATTCATTTAAGAGTCCGCCACAACCTTGGGCTTTGTACAAGGCAGAAAATAGTTTTTTTTCCCTAGCTAGAGTCAGCCACAACCTTGGGCTTTGTACAAGGCATATAAATAGAGTCTCCCTAAGTAGAGTCAGCCTCAATTCTGGGCTTTGTACAGAACACTAAAATACCCTGTAATTAATCCCCAGTGGAGTCATCTCCCAGAGTCAATAATATTAATAAATCAATCAAAAAGCCTCAAGCTTGGGCCTCATACAAGCCAGCTAAAGTCAAATCTTTTATACAGTAGATAGACATAGCTTATCTCTATAGAAAGATATTTTTACTACTCTACCACATTCAAACAAACAAACATTTCATTTCAATTTTAATCAAGTCTCCCATTTAGGATTTTGAAAGGCATGAGCTGGCAGTAAAACCCAGACATGTGGTAACTTTCCCTAATTTGGATGAGCATCTTTCTTTCATTTAAGAGGCATTTGACTGGTATACTTGCACATACACAAGTAAGGTCCCCCTCTTGAATGAAATGAATTCAGTTATTCTGTCACTCCTTTAAATGTTTGTGGTAGAATAGTACTAATACCTCTCTGTAGAGATAATTTCATGTCTCTTTACTGTAAACAGAGATTTAATCCAAGCTTCAACCTTGAGCTTCAAACAAGGCACCAAAAATAATTAATTTCCCTAATTAGTTCCCCGAACTACATTAAGCTCTGACTTCCACTAGGGATATGTAGGCATGAGGTTCACAAGGAATCTCAGCGAGCTAATAAAATACCAAAAATAGTCAGTCTGTCTGTCGGTCTGTCTTCTTTAATCAATTCAATTCCTTCTCCTAATACAAAGGAGAAACTTTCCCAATCATTAGCAATAAACACAAACACAATGACACAGAGAAGGTTCCTGTAGAGTACTACAGATATGTAGGGTGTTTAAACACTTCCCTATGTATAACCGACCTCCCGGACTCCAGAATTTCTAGTCTAGGTGAAATCCCCACACTTAGCAAACTCCTAGGGTTTAGTTGAGATCTTTTTTCCCCTTTCCTACTCGTAGGACAAATAAGAAAGTTCGTGTGATATCGTAGGAAGAACTGAAATAAAATTCATCCCACCACGGGCGCATTCTCCTTCCAAATTTCGCGTGAAGGGTTTAGCGTGCCGTCCTCCCAAGTGAAACGGGGAGGTAAAGAAAACGACCACCACAGGTTGTACCTCAATGTTCTATCGTTGTTAACCTTTTGGAGATATAGCGAGTGGTATACTTTTGAGTGGTCAAATGCGGCGTAAGAGCGGAGATGGAATGCATGAGGCATGCTTATGTTGGTTATGTCAGATGAATTTGGAGGTTCGACTAAGAAAGTGTTAACTGAGAACAGGAGAGTCAGATGAAGGATTCCTATTTGGAACTTTTCACTAGAAGTATGTTTTCGAGGACGAAAACTCTTTTAGTGGGGGAGAGTTGTAACACCCCATATTTTCTAATTTTAATTTAATTGGAAATTAAATTATTAATTAGAATTATTTTGGTATTTGGTTGAATTATTGTAGAATTATGGATTAAGGGCCATTGGGCCGGATGGTGAGGTTAGTAGTATGGGGGTGCGAAGTGAGTAAGCCCATTACTAACTATTTTATGTTTTCATAAAATAAAGGAAATTGGGAAAAGAGAAGGTTAGAGGCAAAAGGGACAGAAGTCTGAGAACTGAAGAGTACGTGAAAGAGAGAAGAGCCAAAGGAGAAGAAGACCTTCGAAGATTCGACTCTGAGGTAAGGGGTGATTACTCTAATTATGTAGTATTATGATTTTGATGATGATAGGATTGAATTAAGGGATTAGAATCTCTATTTGGGATGTTAGGTTTTGTGAAATACCAACACTAACATGTATGATTTGATGAATTGACTGCAATTGATGATGTAGTATTGTTACATGGTGTTGTGGTATGTTCTTTGTGCATTAGAATCATGTATTTTGGAGTATTTTGATGTTATCGATGATCAATTTCGTAATGGTATGAGTTTGTATGTGTTGGGAATGCATATAAGTCTTAAAAATCATGTTTTTCAGCTACTGGGTTCGTGGGAACCGGTTCCCATGTGGGAGGAACCGGGTTCCACTGTTTTTAAACGTTAAAAATGACATTTTTGGGTCCAGGAACCGGTTCCCATGTGGGACGAACCGGGTTCCAGTACAAATTCCAGCAGCACGTTTTGAAAACTGTTCTAACTTTAAAAGCTTCTAATTTTCAAACCGTAAGTCCGTTTTATACGCCGTTTTGGACGTTGTTCCTTAAATTGAATGCTTTACCATATGAAATAAAGAAAACAATAATAACTTGATTTTATTTTGAAAAGTATCGTTTTCTTCAAATGTGGTTTATTCTTGTTTTGCATAGTTGATGAGGTGCAATGAATTGTTGTTTGCATAATTGAATATGTGCAATGATGTGTGTTATTATAATGTGATTGCTTTTGCTTGTTATGCAAATGGATGTTGTTTGTGGTAAATATGGTTATCATGTGTTTTGATGAATGATGATGCAGATGGATGTTATTCATGGTAAATATTGTTATCATGTGTTTTGATGAATGATGATGATTGATTTGTTTTGAATGATGCATGATACATGTACATACTTGTTGTGACGTTATTGGTAAGATGTGATAAAGCGATGTTAAGCATCGGATTGATGATGATATAAGTATGTGACATGTGTGCATTCATTCATAAATCATTTGCATTGGAAGGCTGATTCCCATTGTGCGGAGATTAGCAGGCAGTCATCGTGTGCCCATGTGGGGTGTGAGCGATGAGGCAGTAGTCGTGTGCCCATGTGTGGTGTGAGCGACTAAAGGGAGGTATCAAAGAGAGAAGTCCTGTGAATGTGATTCACGAATTTTGGTACCACATGCATAAGAGTCTGCATGGTCTTTGTATAAATTGTGACATGTCAGGATGAAATCCGGTGTTATGATTGTGTGGTGTTATTGGTGCATATTTTTGACTTATGCTTGTGATTGGTATTGATAAATCTGAATATGCTAAGTAGGGTGGATAATTGCCTTATGAAATTCTATATCTGATGATTTATAATGCTATTTAATTATGATGTAGTCTCACCCTTACTTTGATGATTTCAGATTGAAGTAGCGGTTTAAGCGATCGGTGAGGATGACTCATAGAGTTTATCCGGTTATGTGGAGTCGTGTCGGTCATGCTCTGATCTTGTAACACTGGGGGTCGATAGTCTTAGAGTTACTTGATATACGTTGTTGCCATTATTGGCTATGGATTATGTATTGTCGATTTGTTTGGATAGGTTTCTCAACGTTGTTAAAATGAGTTTCTGCTGTGCTAAACACATGTTTTGATATTTGGTTTAATTCTAATAAAGCATGACAAACGACTTGGAGTTTTATCTATTTTTATTAATTGTAACATCCTTGCTGTAAATTACTCTGATTTATTTATATTTCGCGGGGGTTTTTAGAAGGGTGTTACAAAAAAGATGTATCATCACCGTTTCGAATCCTTCAATTTATCAAATCAGAAACAGAAGTGCCGTTTGAATCCGCACAATCGTTAATAAGGATAAGATCATGCCACCAAATAGAATCACCCTTCGAAATAACAATTTTATCATTAACTAACATCTTGACCTTCGGTTTATAATATCAGTGCTTTAGTAAATTCATCCATATCGCTTCATTCTCATTGAGTATGCGCCACTTCCACTTCACGAGTAAAGAAATATTCATGCATCCAACATCTCTATTTCCCAGCCCACCTTCTTCTTTAAGCTTACATACTTTACTCCAGCTGACCTAATTTATACGATTACCTCCGTCCACCACTCCCCAAAGGAATCTTCTTTGAATTCGCCTTATCTCGCTTAAGACTTTCTTAGGGGCATGGTAAAAGGATAGAGAATAGATAGGTATAGAGTTCAAGATGGAATTAATGAGCGTCACCCTTCCTCCCATAGACAAAAACCTCCCACGCCACTTATCAAGTCTTCTTCTAACATCGTTGAGCACATCCTTCCACATACCTACCTTCCTTGGATTGCCACCAACCATAACACCCAGAAACTTAAACGGCATGACACCAATAACACAATTTAAAAACGCTGACGACATAGCGATAATTCTAGAGCTCAAATTAACACCAAGAATACTACTTTTACCGAAATTGACTTTAAGACCTGACATTAACTCAAACCCCCTTAATATTGACTTCAAGCCCCATAAATCATGAATGTCTCCATTGCCCAAGATTATAGTGTCATTAGCGAAATGCAGAATATCAACAATGTTGTTATCTCCCACTTGAAATCCTCTATACTCCTCCATCTCCTAAGCTTTTTTAACTAATCTAGTTAAACACTCCATAGCAATCACAAATAACAAAGAGGAAATGGGATCCCTTGGCCTAGACCCCGTTCGACCTAAAAATTCTCCGTGCAACTTCCATTTACTATGACTGCCATTGAACTTGTAAAAACTATAGACTCCATCCATTTCATCCACCTTGTCCGATTACCCATCTTCTTCATAAAAAATCTAAGGAACTCCCAATTGACGCAATCGTATGCCTTTTCATAGTCAACCTTCAAGACAAGACACCTTCGACCCTCTCTTTTTGCCATGTCCAGCACTTCGTTAACCATCAAGACACCATCAAGGATATTACTATTCTTTATAAAAGAATTCTGCTTGACAGAAATCATCCCTCTTATAACTTCCTTTAATCTTCCTGCAAGAAGTTTAGACAGTATTTTTTGTAGACAACCAATCAAGCATATAGGTCGATACTCCAAGAGTGTTTAGGGATTCTTGACTTTCGGTGTAAGAGTGACAAATGATGATGAATAGGCTTTGATTAAGTTCGACTTAGCATGGAAATCAACCACAAAATAGAGAATATCCTCTTTCACCAAATCCCAGTGGTTCCTAAAAAAAGCCACGGTGTAACCGTCCGGCCCTGGTGTTTTATTCGCTTCACAGTTCCACACAGCCGCTTTAATATTTTCTTCTGTAAAAGATCTCTCCAATCTTCTTGCATCACCATCCTCCAGTCTATTGAAGTTTAACCCTTCTGGGAGAGGCCTCGTACTACACCTCTCTTTGAAGAATTCTTGAAAGTGATCTCTAATAAAACTCTTCACCTCTCTAACCTCTTCAATCCAACCATTTGGAGTCTCCAGTAAACTAAAAGTCTTCCTACGCATTCTCTCCTTAAGTATATTGTGGAAAAATTTCATATTTAAGTCACCTTCCTTTAGCCAACTCTGCCCCGATTTCGCCCTCAATATAGATTCTTTCAATTCCAGATTCTTCCATATCCCACCCGCTGCTCTTCTTCTAGCCTCAACTGCTTCTGACACATCTCCCACGTCTCCCCCAAAATTATCTATCAAGAATTTATCCATCTCATGTTGTTCATCTATCCTTTTCTTCAATTTACAAATCGATCCAGCCGAAGATATTTTTATTCCAGACCTTTAGCTCCTCCTTAAGATTCCTCAGTTTCTCATAAAGGACATAGTCACCTCTCCCTCTAATTGTTAACTTACTCCACTTTTTAACCACAAAAGCATAAAAAGACTCATGTTTATACCACCCATTGTTAAACCTAAAAGGTTTGGGCCCCCAATTACTTCCACTAGATTTCAGCCAAACAGGGAAATGATGAAAGTTAACTTTCTTCCCTACTATTTGGTTTTCTAATTTCCAGTTAGACATTAAAGAATCAGAAAGAAAAAACCGATCTAACCTGCTCATTGTATTTCCATCGCCACTGAACCAGGTGAATCTTCCTCCCACACAAGGGAGGTCAATTAACTCCATATCCTCCACAAAGCTATAAAATTCAGCGATATCCTTTCCATTGCCTCCTTCACTCTTCCCCAACCATTCTTCTTTAAACATTACAGTGTTGAAGTCTCCACATATGCACCACTCCTCATCAGCTGCTAACCTCTTTAGCTTTGTTAAATTCCTCCACATCTCTCTTCTCAAAACCTGATTGCAGGAAGCATAAACATTGACAAAGTTTATACACACACCTTCGTACTGTTCCTTCAGCCCCACGAACCCCACGCTTTTGAAACTTTGATTAAAGATCATAGAATTCTTCCTCCATAAGATAATCGAACCTCCTGAAGCTCCCACGGAATCCAAGTGAGTCCATTCCACATCCTGCGCACCCCATAATTCGTCAGTAATCTGCAAATTGAATAATGATAACTTCGTTTCCTGGAGAAAACATACATCAACTTTGTTTGATTGGTTTAAGAATCTGATGCTCTTCCTCTTGACACGGTTCCCTCCTCCTCTTATATTTAGAGTTACAATAATCATCTCAATGAGTTGTTAGTCTCCTTCTGAACAAGCATTACCTTATCTCTTTCTTCCAGTTATTCAGTTTTCTTCAACAAAGATTTGTCTGGATCAGCACTCATTATACCCCGCTTGATCATAGATTCTTTTATCTTCTTCGCCACCATGGACTCCTTATTGACTATCAATCGCGAGTTACAATTGGCTATGACGGAATCTGTTATGGATTCGCAACACAGGACAGCTCCATCAGAAAAATTATCTTCGTCATCTTCGTACACCTTCAAATCAGATTTTTTGCTATTGAATTTGGGGGGAAAATTACAGTTCAAGCAAGCAAAATAAGGTTGTTAGATTTCAACGGGCTCTTCCACCTTTTCTCCCAAATCTATTACTTCTCTCTTCTTTCTCGGTTTGAGCTTATTATTTTTTGAATTGTAATAAGCCTTATCAAAAAGGCCCAAAGACCAAGGTATCACACTATCTGGCCCATGGCCCACCACCGACCTACTTCTATTCCCACTAGAGATAAGTCTGGTTAGACATGTAACTATCCTGAACTGACTAAGTCATCATCCGCTGACTCTACTTCTTCTTCCACTGACTCTATATTATTGGAAGTTGGTGCTACCATAATACTCTGACACGTCTCTTTCCTTCCTTCCTTAATCCCCAGGGGAGTACTCGTTTTACCCATAGGTTCTTCTTCCTCATTGACCGAATCTTTATTTTTCTCATCCGTCTCCATGTCACGCCATTCATCTGCTCGATCACTTTCCTTCGCCAGACTAGCCCCATCACCAACGCTACTTGCTATATCAGGGACATAATCGAACTCACTCTCATCCTCTTCAAACCCAGAATCATTAACTGAATCTTCTGATGAAGTTTCTATCTCTTTCCTTAAGCCCTTGTGACATTTATTCCGATTCAAGGTATCCTCTATTCCGGTTGATTCTTCTAACATTAAGATGTTAACCATGACTCTAACCTCTTCATTGATCATCGAGAAGACTTTTGTACGTATAAGTAATCTGGCCACGTCCATTCTCGCTAGATTCTTCGTTCCTTCATCCTCACATATCAAAACTCCTAGTTTTTTTGAGATCAAATAAAAAAAGCTACTGTTCCACGCTTGGCATGGTACCCCGAACACCCTCACCCACGTCAATCTTTCCTTGTCAACCTCTCTGGGACTCCACAATCTAACATCCTTAAACCACAACCGTAGCCACTCATTATCTCCCTCAACCATGTCCTTCAATAACCCTTCTTATGCATCCTCAAGGATGCACAAGTTCGCTCCAAGCGGGATTGCTTTGATTGAGAAGTAGCCTTCAGCATAAAACTTAGCTTGCATTCCATACATTAAACCCGGACTTACCACCTCTGAAGGATAGAAAAACACTTAGAAAGGGGGGGGGGGGGGTTGGATAAGTGTAGCTTAAAAACTCTTAAGATAAAAATACTTTGCACAAAGATTTTTATCCTGGTTCATTGTTAACTAAACTACTCCAGTCCACCCTTGACAAGGTGACTTACCTCAACTGTGGATTTAATCCACTAATCACACAAGATTACAATGGTTTTCCACTTAGATAACCTCTAAGTCTTCTAGAGTATTCTGATCACAACTTGATCACTCTAGGAACACAATGCTTAGATAACCTCTAAGACTTTCTAGAGAATCCGATCACAACCTGATCTCCTCTAGTTCTTTACAAATGAATGTAAACAAATTCTAAGAGTATTACAATGCTTCTTAAAAAAGCTATAATCACAACAGTGATATTTCTCTTAAATTTTAAGCTTAATTTCACTAAGATATTACAACAGCAATGTAGTGAGTTTGATGATGAAGTTTGAGAGCTTTTGATTTGAACAGCGTTTCAGTATGTTTGCGCAAAGTGTTGTATTCAAAGTTGGTAACCTTGCTTCTCATCAGAACTTCTATTTATAGGCGTTTGAGAAGATGACCATTGGGAGCATTTAATGCTTTGCGCATTTCGTACAACATTGCATTTAATGTTTCACTCTTTTGTCAACTACCTCGAGCCTTGCTTTTGCTGTGACTACTGACGTTGCCTTTAATAGCTTCTAACGTTCCTTTTGTCAGTCAGCTTAGCCTGCCATCTTGTACTTCTGATTTGATCGTTTGTAGATACAACGTTTGAATCTTCAGAGTCAATACAGCTTGGTGCAGAGCATCTTCTTGTCTTCTGACCTTGAAGTGTTCTTAGCGTGATACCATGAAAAACTTCAGTGCTTCTGCTTCTGAACTCATGTTCTTCTGATGCTTCAAATGGCCATGTTCTGATTCTGCTTGACCATCTTCTGATGTCTTGTGAGAGCATGTTCTTATGTTGCATTATGAACTTCTTGAGTCAAAGCTTCTGAGCGCTGATTTGTGCATACTCTTTGTATATTTCCTGAAATGGAAATTGTATAGGATTAGAGTACCACATTATCTTAAGCAAAATTCATATACATTGTTATCATCAAAACTAAGAATAATGATCAGAACAAATCTTGTTCTAACAACCTCCCCCACATAAGATCTTTCAAGCTTCTCCAAGACACCTCTATCGTCTTGGAACTCCAATGTCTTTGACGAAGATTCACCCCTAACAACCTCTGCAAAAGAAAGATTCTTTCTGATGCCTTCTTTTCCCATTGTCGTCATTGCCTTCCTCTGATCTTTAAAAACTTCTTTATTCTTGTTATCCCCGTTTGTTATCATAACCCTCTGTTCATGCTGTCTTGTTCTTCTACCATATTTAGGTAGATTAGCAAAAATCTTCCTCCCATCAAGGAAAATGCTATCTAGTTTCGTCTCCAACAATCTTTTATCTTTCACATTATAAAACCTAAAAAAGCCATACTTTTTCCCCACCTAGTCTTTTTGTTAGGTATGAAGACCTTGTCAATGTCACACAGCTCCTTGAACTCATGATAAAAATCCTTGGCCTCCCATTTGTCATCAAATTCTGTTACGAAGAACGTCGTAGTTTCCAAGACATCATCTCTTACCTCTCTTCTCCCACTTCTTTCATGACTGCCTATCCTATGTTTTCCATTCCTGTTGTTCCTAACCTTCCTCCACTCTTTAGTACCGTTGTTGTTAACCATCATATGTTCTACCGTGTTCACGCAATGAGCCATAAAATAATACCAAAACCAAGGCCTCTAACCCTAAGGTTAGGAATTTAAGCCGAAGATCCTAGTACTATAACTAGTTCACCATGGTTGTACTTCTTGATTGAACTTCTCAGTAAAAAACATGAGAACTTCTTAGTAAAAAGCATGAAATGATCCTAACTAGTTGTTCTATCAATACATTATCAAAATTATATGCACTTGAGGTTACTTTCTTCCTTTCTACATTAAGAAATTAGAAATTGATTTTGAGTTATAAATTGTCATTTTTGTTGTCTCAAAACTAGAAATTTTTCAACAAGGTCATCCGCTGATTCGACCATAATCACTTGAAAAGCAGAGGAAACAAGTGAATTCGATGATAAAATTAAATCCACCCTTCCACCGCCGATCAAGTGAAAGGGCGTACAACTGATCTGGGGACGAAAAATCCCCAGTCATACCCTTACTCGAAGAGCTGACCACCGAGTCAGAATAAACGGCCAAAGGCACGCCATAGTATGCCCAGCTCCACCACAAGAAACAAAGATGAAACCCTAAGGGAAACCCAAATTCCCATTGAAGCTCCACCGAATATTGCATGGAAATAGTCAAAGAACGCATGCAATCCACCAAAGGGAAGAACTCCAATTAGAATTTAACAAAATTATCAGAAAAATGGGGCCTGGTAAACGGTTTCTGATAGAAAACCTACAGTCTAACTCTCGCCGGCGGCAAGAAATACAACATCGCCACCGGAAAATAGGCATCTACTGCCCTAAGACTATCCTACCGCATGCATCTCTAAATAAAACCTAAGGAATGTATAAGACAAAGAATCTAACTTACTTGTGGAGGTTGAAAGGAGAGTCTGAGGCTTGGAAAGATGGGACGTCTATGGCGGAGACAACAGCGGAGGACACAGCAGAATAGTGAGGAGCTCAGGAATGCAGAAAAAATGCGTAAAAATTCAAATGAAGGAGGTTTCAAACTATCTATAGACGTTTGGGACCCCTGTCGCACGCTCGCGAAAAAATGAGCAGAGTCGCCACCAATATATTTATCCCATAAGGGAAAGGAATATCAGAAAACCTAACAAAGGAAGGAACAAGGTCTTACGACCAGAGAATCAAGGTACGGGAGTCGGTTACGCGAGGGGAAGGTATTAGCACCCCTCACGCCCATCGTACTCGATGGTATCCACCTATGTTTGTTTCTATCTAAAGGGTGTGTACTATGTCTATGTCTATATGCGAATGAATGCAAAAGAAATACGGGGAAAAGAAGGAATATTTACAAGTGTGCTCGTTCAAGCCCCGCGACTTGATGCCTACGTATCCTTTTCAGGAATCAGAGCGTCGTAGTTCGGCTCCATAGTTTCTGTTTGTTTTTGTGTTTTTTAGTTGGGCGGAGTTAACGCTCGCGCTCTTGCATAAGGGATCGACCTAGGATGCAATAGAGCGGAGATAACAATGCCCTTAAGAAAGGAGAGAGAAGAGAGAGAGTTTGAGCGTTTCGAGGAAATCCCTAAAGCAAGGGAAACTCGAGTTACTCTATGGTTTGTGTTTTTTAGAAGTGGGAACTTACGCCCGAATAGTTCCCTAAAGCAAGGGAGATCCAATCACTCGAACATTCCCTAAAGCAAGGGATGTTCAAGCTTCCATTCCCTTTTTAAGATTTTCACTTTGATTATTAATGTTTTAAGTGTTTTCTTTGTATTTTTTAAAGGGATTTTATTTGAGTATTTATTAGATGTTTTATGTTGTAAAAGAAAAAGAAACTAGCCTAAGTATGAAGGGAATTTCTACCTAATGTTATCATGGTTTCTACCTAAGGTTAGGATTTAAAAGAAGCATGAAAAATAAAGCGCTAAGTAGAATATTGAAAATAGCATAAAAGCATGAAATCGAACAAGTCAAAATATAGCACAAAAGTGAATTAAAAGTACTATTATTTTTATATGATTTTTTGTGAAAGAAATTGAATTGCAACAAGTAAAAAGACTAAAAGAAAAAGCCTACAATTACTATTTTTAGTGATTATTTTTATATGACAAAAATTGTATTTAAATGTCTAAAATGTATGAGGAAAAATTAGCATTTAATCATCTAAAAGAAATTAGTAAAAAGCTAAGTAAAACATGAATTCAATTAATTGAAAAAGTAAGAAGACAGGGGGTGCAACATTAAAATGATGGTGTGAAAAGTAAGCTGGGTGCAGGCCCAAAAGATCAAGGCCCAGAGGCTATTTTTTTATATCAGATTTTGTTTGCAAAAAAAATGGATAGCATGGGCCTCATGGGGGGTATGAATTCAGCAATTTGCACAGGCCCACAGAGTTTTGTTATTGTTGCAGCGTTTCTGGCCAAAAAGGAAGATGGGCCTAAAGGAGGGTGTGTATAGCAGTTGGCGCCAAGGCCCATGGCTATTGTTTGATTCATCACAGTTTTCATTCAGACTTTATAACAAAATTAATTAAACAAAAAATAAAAATATAAAAAGAAATGGAAAAGAGAAATAGAATTGGGGAACTAGGGTAAAATCAAATTTGGCTATTCACCTCTCTTCTTCTTGCGAGCTCCGGAGGAACTCACTCTTTCCGTCGAGCAACTTGCATCCGTCAGAGAAATACGACTTGACTCCGTCTCGATCTCTCTTCTCTCAATTTTCGTTTCTGAATCGTGATATTGTTGTTGTCGCTTGATGATACTTCATGAAGTGAAACCTGAAGGTTCGTGAGGTTGTGCGATGATGATTTTGCGGAGTAGTAGAGGATTGATGATGGAGATGATGATTGTTGAAGAGGTTGCGGAAAGAACAAGTTGAAAGATATCAATCTGATGCCGACGATGATTGAAGTGGTTGAAGATCATGGCGAAGCTTGGAGCTTGAAGAATTGGAGAAGATGAGAAGAAGATGATTGAAGATGAGGATCAAGAGAGAGCTCGAAGATGATGAAGATGCGAAGATTCAGACTGAAGATTCTGATTGTTGAAGAATTGATGATGAAGACTGAAGAATCGGTTCACAGGTTAGTTACATTTTGAACCTCTCTCTTTATTTTCTACTGTCAAGCTTTTCTATCCTCTTCTTTTTTCTGGTGATCGAATTGGAGAATGTGGAGGGATTTGGGGAAGATGAAGATATAGAGAGTAGTTGCAGAGAGATTGAAGAGGGGATGGAATGGTTGGAGATGAATGGAGGTGGAAGGCAGAGATAATGGTGGAGAGTGGAGGAGAAAAGTGGCGTGAGAGTTTGAATTGTGGAGAGAGAGTGTTTATATAAGGATTAGGCTCGGGTGAGTTAGGTTTGGAGTGAGGTTTGGAAACAATTACGTGAGGTTTGGAGTTAGTTGAAGAGGTTTGGGGAAAGTGATGACTAGGATCGGAGGGAACTGAGTTAGTTAGAGGTTTGATCTTCAACCATAGGATTAGATTGATTCAGTTATATGGATGGAGGGTTGAGATTGATTCAGTTAGGGACTGATTGAGTTAGTTAGATTCTGTTATCTGTTGAAGAGTGGATTAGAGGTTAGCTACAAATTCTGTTTTGGCGGTTAGGAGGTAGTTATGGAAAGTTAGTTGTGAAAACAGTTAGGGTGATTGGACTGTTATAGAAATTGGTTAGTTATAACTCTGTTGGAGCTGTTTTTAAAACTGGTGTATTCGAATATGTCTTGACTGAATGTATGATATGCAGGACTGATGCAAACACTTGGTATTGGTTTATGTGTGGAATTCTGAAGTGGAACTTGAGGTGATGAAGGTTCTGAATATTGTTTTTGTGTGCTGCAGGGCTGCGGTTGACACTCGGTGAGGCTGGGCCAGATGTTACACTTGGAGCATTTAACTGCATTTGCGCATGAACCCATATGAGCAGGTCCGTTGCCGTGAATGACATATACACTCAACCGATTTTCTCATCTTGCATTATGTATGTCTAGTTTTAAGCTTCACTCAGTTCCTTTGTGCATGCCGTAAACCATAAACCGCAACCATATTGGATGAACTGCTATGAAATTCTTGCAGGCTCTTTCTCTTGCGTTATAGTATGGATGTTTTGTGTTGGCCTAGTATGTTTGTGTGTATTTATTGTTTTCTGGTTTTTGAACTATGCAGGTTAGCATGGAAACAACTTTGGAGGCATGTGAAGGCATGGATTTCATTGTGAGCATACATGGAGCTGAGCTTTGGACAGGATTGAGCACAGTGTGGATCTTGGGAAATTTGTGGGGCAGTTTTGAATATGGTAAGTTTGTAAAAGGTTAGTTGCTAGTTATGCTGAATGGTAGTTAGTTATTGATTACAAGGTAGTTGTTAGTTTAGAAACAAAGTTAGTAAGTTGGTTACATGCTATGCTGTTTCTGAACCGATTCTGTATCGCCAAGTCCTTTTATTGCCGACTGTCTTCTGTTAATGTGTATGGGCTGAATGTATGATTGTGCTGGATTTTCATGGATGTGTATCATAACTGGTGCGAGGTGAATTGACACATTTGATTGGATCTTGCTGTTTTTTTTTTGTAGTGAATTTGGATATGCAGAATTTGTGGCTGAATGCTTTTTCTCTTCTTCTTCCTTTTTTGTACAGGGCTGCCCTTGGTTTTCTTGTATGCTTCATGATGTTGGCTTGAGGGCACAATACATGGTTTATTAGACACAAAAATTACTATGAAGATGGGAAGAATTGGAAAGGATATGACTCGAGAAGGAAGAGGAAATGGGAGATAAGTCCTTAGGATGAGCAAAGAGATTAGACTCTGACATTAGGCTTTGTAACACGTGTTTTTTTGTATGATTTTCTTTGAATGAGAATTGTTTGAATGGTTCATGGATGCTTGTTGAAATAGCTTTGGAAGTTACTGATAATTTGTAATGATTTTTGTATGGTGTAATGGTTTAGAATTTGAACTTTTCAATTTATTTTGTAATGGACATTTGAATGAGAATATGGGCTTTTGGATGAATTCGAGATTTGATGAGGGATTTTGAAATGAAGGGATATTTGAATTTATGCTTGCAATTTTGGATAGAATTTTCCTATGAGTGAGTTGTGAATGATACTCGAATGGATTATTGAATGATGACTTGAACCTTGTATTGCATGAGCACTCGCCCTAAACTCATAATTGCACACCGCTCTGCCATTAGTCTTCCAACATGTTCCGTATGCACCTAAACTTGCACCAAAAGCCAATGAATGAATACTTTATGCACCATGAAAGAACTTGAACATAGCCAATCTTTAATAAACTTGTTGAACCATAAGTAGCCCAATTTATTAGATGAAGTATTTTGAGTTGGCAAAGTCGAATCCTCAATGCACCTCAAGAATGCATCATGCCTTGATCGAAATGTCTTCCTTAATAAACGACTTTAACATGACGTCCTGAGGAATCCTCTGATAGAGATAAGAATTAAAGCATAAGAGAGTATTTTAACATGAAATTCAGTTGACCTTTGATGATGGACTTTAACAAACTTGAACACCACGAATAAGAACCCTAATTCAGCGATCCTCAGTCAAACTTTTAATGGATGCACACCTTGTACCTTGATGAAGAAGAAGTCTATGAATCGACCATAACACGCATTTTAATGCACACCGAGAAACCAGTTGAGACAAGCTTATCTGAGATAGAACCTCAAAGCTATAGGGAGACCTTAACCTTTCAAACCTTGATCCCAAAGCCAATGAATGCATGAGTTATGTTAATGACCTAATGAGAGGTATGTACATGAGACTATGAAATGCATAAGCCTGAGCCAGTTAGAAAATAAAGGGGTAGGACAAATTTGGGGTATGACAACCCCCACGTGACATGCACGCCTGGGCTAGGGAAAAGAATAGTCATCATTAAACCCTAAACCCTAGTCACTAGGCCAACCGTCATCATGACGCATTAAATGCAACACAAATCTCAAGGCTGACACGCACATGTCACCTATCCACCTCCAAACGAACTGTTCCTCTCCCCGTCTGACACCCAGTTTAGTCGAGCGCCGCTGCCCAGTCCAGCGGGCGACAATCCTTCTCTTCGGATGGTCTCCTATGCCCTTTTCTAGCGGCCTCAAGTCATCGCTTTCGTGATCGGAAACAATGACTTGGGGGCTCCTATTCTGGACTAGTCCAATTGGCCCAATCCACTCGCTGGCACGAACCGGCCCAAGAAAGCACTAGGCAACACACAAGAGCTGATAGGGAAGACTTTTCCCCCTTTAACCGCAAGACTGGAGATTAGCCGAGCACGCTGGGACCCCGTCCCTGGCAACGGCTAGTATCCCGAGCACGACTAGTCAAGACCTAGTCAACGGTTCCTTATATCCTAGGCCGTAAATCATGCCCAGGTCCACGAAGATAGGAGATCCACTCCACTCCAATGAGATCACTTATAAATAGCCCTCTATCCATAGAGGGCAAGGTAATCCAAACTTTGCCCAAAATCTCATACTTTATGTTGTACCTTGTTGTTCTCATACTTACTTTCCCTTCGGAGTACCTTGCAGGTACAATCCCTTTTTTTCTCAACCATCACCGAAGATCAAGCCTACCGTTGTTGGCCACCTGTTCCGCCCGTAGCGAACATATATATCAATATTTTACATTAATTTTATATCTGGTTATATATAAAATATTAATAATAAAAAAGAAACTATAGTGTTATCGGGATAACATAGTAACATGCATGCACTTACTTGTAACTATATATATAATATAGTATTTTAAATTTGTTTAAGAAAACAATTTCATATATATTATCCTTTAAAAATAAGATAAAATTATAAGACATAATTCATATTTATACATCAAAACGTATTTAAAAAATTATAAACTTATTTTATGGTCACATACTGTGAATGACTAAACCCCAAATTTAGTTGTCTCTTATATGTGTCGACTCAATAATTCTTTTTTTTTAAAGAAAACTGAACCGATCGAACTAATTTGAACCACATTGATTTGGTTTGGTTCGGTTTTATTTTTAAATGTCAACCAAACCAAACCAAACTATATATTTTTTCTCTCTTCTTGTTCGGATAAGTTTAAGCGTAAAAACTGTCCAAATACATCGTGAATACCCTAACCTAAGTAAATGTGTTTTATTAAAATAAGTTGATTTTATTCTACTTTAGTTTGGATTTTTATTTCCATGTGTAGAATAGATAGAAGTGGGAAAATTTTTAAAAATTAATTAATAAAGAAAATATAAAAAAAGTTTTAAAAACTAGTTAATAAAGGAAATATAATAAAGATTTCCTAAAATTTAATAATAAATAAAATATGATAACAAATGTCCAAGAGTCAAGATATTTCAATGCATATATACATACACCCATAAATAAAAATAATTATTTATCAAACCAGAAAAAATAATTCAATCTATTATAAAATATTAGTATGATTTAGCGGAATGTATATTCTTTATTGGACGACGGTATAAAATTATTTTAGAATTAGTGTAAATACAAATTATTAGAAAACAAAATTTATTAATTATTATTATTATAAAATTAAAAATGACAATTTCGATGATGCCCATGCACTTATAGAATAGAAATTTCCAAACTCTATAAAAACACATAAGACTACATTTAGGACTCATACACAAAAACAAATTCACTTGATAGTTTAAATTTAAATAAAAAAAATTTGAATTTGTGCAATGGCTACAAATCAAAATGAGGTGAAACTATTCGGAGTTGTAGGAAGCCCATTTGTCATGGGTGTTCAAATTGCTCTGAAACTGAAGGGCATTGAATATGAATTTGTTGAAGAAGACTTGCAGAACAAGAGTGAGCTTCTCCTCAAATACAACCCAATTTATAAGAAGGTTCCGGTTTTAGTTCACAAGGAGAAGCCTATACCAGAATCTCTTGTGATTATTGAGTACATTGATGAGACTTGGAAACAAAATCCCATTTTGCCCTCTGATCTTTACCAAAAAGCCTTGGTTCGATTTTGGTCCAAGTTCATCCAGGACAAGGTAAATATTCTATCATTTTAATTGAAGTAACATTGTAATATTGATAAGTAGATTCTACAACTACATTAAATCGTAATTGCAGTGTGATTTTAAATTACCTATGCGGTTGTGGGAAGAATGACATCCGATAATTTCAACCTTGTTTTGTTCAAATCTTTTCACAATAAATCAAAATTTCAACCTTGTTTTGTTCAAATCTTTTCACAATAAATTAAATTTTTAAAATTTTAGATGACCAAATCCTAATATCTATTTGATACGAAATTTTAACCATTTTTAATGATATATTTCAAGCACCTTTCAATCACTATTCAGGCTGAAACAACCCCTATCCACATTACAGTAAGCTTAATAACAGCAACTAAACAGCCACAACTGCAACTGCATCCATGACTGCAACTGCAACTATAATTTAAAATCATAACTATCATTATTTTGGTTTTCAATGGTAGTTGCCACCGTGGTATTGCGATCACAGTTGCTTGGTATGAATAACGTCAATCCTGATTGAAAGACGCTTTGAATACCTTGTTGAAAATTTGTTAAAATTAAGATTTTTCACTGCATTGAAAAAGAAATCAAATTTGTGGTTTTGAAATTTAATTTTGGTGAGAAAAATTACATAGCAGAAATTTTCTAATCTGATTGTTGATGTGGTCGCGCACACGTGATTTTAAATCTTTTCGCGATTGTGGTTTGATGTTTGCACATAAGCAACATTTCTGCAACAATTGAGCTTGCGGGCATCAAATTAAAATCATGATCACTATCTAAATTATATTTCTGCAATGTGCAGGTTATTTATTAACAAAAATGATACTAATTAAATGCTGATTATTTTAAATGCTTAGATTGTGGCACCTTTATTTAAAGCTGTTCATGCTTTTAACAACGAGAAAGAGCGTGCGAAGAATCTAGCAGAATCGTCTGATGCTCTTCAGATTCTTGAGAATGAGTTGAAGGATAAGTTCTTTGGAGGAAAGGATATTGGTCTTGTTGATATTGCTGCTATATTCGTAGCTTTCTCACTCCCTTTGCTTCAAGAAACAGCAGGGTTTAACGTGTTCACTGCTGAAAAGTATCCAAAGATTTATAACTGGAGCCAAGAGTTTCTCAACCATTCAATTGTGAAGGAAATTGTGCCTGCAAGAGAGCCTCTTTTGGTCTATTTCAAAGCTAGATATGAAATCCTTGTTTCTGCTTCAAAATAGATTCAAAATTTCAAGTGTGTGAACTGTTTTTATCTGTCAGTTTTTATCTTAGAATTTCATTTTGATATCATGTTCTGTTTTCTAGGATTTCTCCATGAGATTGAAGTTCAATAATACTTTTGGCATTTTGTCATCTTTCTATCAATAAAGAAAAGAGCTTCTCTCACTATATCCCATGTTTTAAAAAGTTGTGGCAGATTCCTAAAGATTTTCGTAATTTCAGTCGGTACAGGTGTTACAACGTTGAATACAATTGTCACGGTGTGAATAAATCACAATTTGTTCTTTAACTTAAAAACAATAAATAAAAATATTAATATCAACATTTATCAATCTTGTTTTGTCGAAGTCATTTTCCCTGTCGCAACAGTTTTTAAACCCTTATTTACTATTGTCCTCTTTCTAGATGCAAAACCGCATTGCTTTGCACTCCATACAGATTACCTTTTAACTTTCTTCTATTTTACAACATAAATTTTGAGAATATTCTTTAAAACTGGAGATATTAAAAGTTATGAAGATTTTAAACCAATAAGGGGCACGTGTCGAATGAAATCACACTTTTAATTTAAAAATACTGATATGACGTAGCATAATCAAATGATATGGTTAGGATCAAATGACATCAAGATGTCAAACTTAGTAACATGATACATTCGATAATTTTTTACCGTATATTCGTATAATAAATTCTACTGTTGGATTGAAAGTTACTATCATTTGGATCATGTCTATAAAATTTACCATCAATCGGAAATCATTTGACATGTTAGTGAGATGCATAAAAACCAACGTCGTCCAAAATCAGTCTTTGAATAATGGAGATGTAGTTAGTGATGGATTGGAAAGTCATTCATATTTGTTGTTCTAGGCCGACCATATCTACCACGACCGGCCACCATGAAGGAGTCACACTCCTTTTAGAATCTTCTTGACACACATGACTTATCATCCTGATGATTACAAAAGATCTCAACTACAAGGGCATCTAACAGCTCCCCATAATTCACTCCTAACAAATAGTAAGTTTGTTATTTTCTCTCTACTGGATATAAAGAATGCACCAAATTCAAGTAACAAGTTTAAAATTTAATTTCACTTCACTCTTCTCACTCACATACTTACTTGAGTGTTAGAGTGCTAACCCCTTGCAGGTCATCCCTTGTCCACCGTGTCTAAAACTATTATTCAATATCACTGCTACTTCTTTATCCGATTCTGGATCCAAAAGAGAACATCGGCACTGTCTATGGGAATCGACATCTTATTCCTACTATTTTGATGATTCCACGTTAGTTCTCTAATTTATCAAGCCGTAACCTCCTTATGTCATCGAGTTAAGATCATTTAGAATCGAACATGAAAATCTACTATATTCGATCCAATCAAGCATCATCTCGACTTTGATACATCGAATTTCCATATCTCTCATTCCTACGACTCTAAGTGATGGATGGATGTAACGATACTCTGTCCAACGTCACTCGTGAGACTTTCACTAATGGTCTAATAGTGACCAATAAACCACCTATACCTCTCCAATAGGGAATCGTAAATCTTGGAACGATGGTTCCATTACATCTAGACCTGGTTCAACCTCATCAGATAGCCAAATCTATTCAAGTAACTCTGATTGCACCTCCTATTCGCCTCCATTCTTGCAACCACAAGTCTTACCTGGCATGAAAATTTACAAGCAAACCTCGGAGCGCAAGGTGCTAACAAACTGTTGAACAATATACACAAAATTGTTTGATACCAAAATTCACATGTACTCGAAGAAAGACTACAACGCCTCGAAGAGATCCTCCACAATGATCCTCCTCACTGAAACAAAATCAAAGAGGTTGTATCAAGAATGACTCATAATATTGTCCTAGAGTCGTTTGGTTTGAAAAATGACGAAGCTCATAAATCGAGAGATCAACATAGGAGCAAGAAACGCTAAACACCATCCTAGAGGATTACGGTTGAGGAGGTATCCACACTCCTTACTCGACTCATATAGATAATCAGCTGGGAAAGGTGTCGTGAGATGCATCTCCTATCTATTTGGATTTTGGAAAGCAGGATAATATCCATGGTGAAGCTTCCCAAGGGAAAATATGATGGAAATGGAGACCTCGAAGAAGCACGTCCAACTTGTCAACGACCTAATGAGTTACTTCAGCACCGATGATGCATCCAAATGAAAATTGTTTGCACTACCTCTGATCACATCGATTAAGATATGCTTTACTGGCTTTCCATACGGGAGCATTGTATCCTAGGAGGATTTCTACAATCGGTGTTATACACGCTTCATAACCCAGAAGTAACAGCGAGTGAGTTAAGCCGCTCTAAGTATGAGTGTAAAAGGCAATAAGAAAAACTTTTGATCTCACATCGACCGGTTCACGTAAGTCGTTGTCGAGGTTGAAGGGGTCGGAGAGTGTCTTTAGTGTTGGATCTTTTAGAATGACCTACAGGTAGGAAAAAAGTGAATTCCATCCAAGAGATGTTTTCCATGCTTAAGTCTTACATTCTCTTAGAGGAGAACCAGAGTACAAGCTTCAACAATGCAGCTTCGATCGAGGCCCTCTCTAGTCATTCGGTCAAGAAGGAATGTAATACGGTGAACTAACTTTAAAGAAAATGTCGCGGTAAGCAAGAGTCGCCACCGACTTTTATTTTATCCAATTTAAAGAAAGGCTAAAAGAACAGAAAAAAACCTTTTAAAAGAAATTTTGAGTTCGGGGGGTAATTTATACAAAGGGAAGGTTTAAGGCAACCTTTTCATCCATGGTTTTCCATGGGCTCTTAATTGCTTAGCTCACTTTGAAATGTTTGAAAATGTTTACAGTGAATAAAGAAAAAGATTTGAATAAAGGCTTTAGCTTGTAAATAAACGTAGCCTTTTTGATGGTTTTTGATAAAAGGGTAAAAATAAATTTAAACCAGACCAAGCAATTAAGAGGTAATTACCATTAAAGTTAAAAAAAGTTCTTTTAGCTTTTCAGGGCTATCCATACCATAAGAGGGTAGGAAGTCCTTTTATTGGAGGTTGAAGGGTCGTCGAAGTTATCGTTCGCCATAAGACTGTCCCTGCCATAAATAGGGCAGGTAGTCTAAGGGAAGGACGAAATAGTCATTTTAGGCAACCAATGAGGACACCTCACCAATCGAAAGGGACTATCATCATCATATCGTAGGCAACCTCGATGGACGAGATCATATAACTGAAGGCAACATCGAAGGGACTTATGATCCTTAGTGATGAGAATGAACTGAGGGCAACATTTGCTGAGGCATCCTCGTATCCGAGGGACTTGACTATTCTGTAATAAACAAGGCAACAAGGCAGCAAATAACGAGGCAACAGGCAACAAGAGGGGTTACCTTTAAAGGTGTGTGGGTTCACAATCACGTGGTTCAATTCAGTGGTATTTATCTTATAAATTAGTTATCTAATTCGGTTCAGGGTTGCACTCCCTAGAATTACTAACCACGCAGTAATACAAAAAATAAAGCAACAAAATTAAACCCTAATTACTATTACAACCTCGGAGCAGTTACATAATAAGGCAAAAAACAGTTTGTGGGCAAACCACAAAAAAAGAAATAATTAAATAGATGATAAGCTTAGGGTTACCACAAGGTTTGAGCTTTAATCGGTCTGGTTAACCCTGAAAATTAGGCACAAAGAAAAGAAATGGTTAGTGCATTACAGATTCATTGACTATTGATGCAAACCCTATTTTAATCCAAAAGGAAAATTAAAAAATAAAATGATGTTAAGCAAAAAAAATTAGAAACTGAGCTTTTTGATCTGGTGTGGCGCGTGGCTGAAGGATCTTGGCTAACCCTAAAAATTAATGATAAAAAGAATAGGGTTAGTGTATGGAGGATCTATTGACAAACCTCACAACCCTGATTAGGGCACAAGTTAACCATGGTTAATGGAATAAAACCTTACACTAATTAATTATTGGTTTTCAACCTAATTAATTAAATCGGCAAAAACTAGATTTTGATTAAATTAACCCTAACCATTAACCTAAAAAATTATAATAATTAAATTAATGAATTGATTTAAATTATTAATTCATATAAACATATTTTAAATTATTATTCTAAATTAACAAAATAATTTCAATTATTGTTCTAAATTAACAAGTTAATTTAAATTAATACTTTAATTATTTAAATTAAATTAAAATAATTATCAAAATATTTTATCATGCTTTTTAAATAAAAGTTACATTAAGGAATTAATTTTTAAAAGAATTTTAATTAAAAGAAAGAAAGAAAAAAAACAAGAAAATAACAAAATAATAAAAAAGGAATGAATAAAAAGAAAAATAAAAAATTTTAGAAAACTTAGCTGCGATTCTGTGTGGTACGGTGCTGGAGGTGCATGGTACGTCTACATCTGCAAATGCGTTGGATCTGAAGCTGGAGTAATCCAATGGATGAGCGCTGAAGGACCACAACATCCACGTAGGTCTTAATACACCAGATCCAAGAGCTTCTCCCTTGCTGTGCGCCTTTTCTATTTTGAATGGTCCAATGACGTGCAGACACGTCTTCATCTTCTACCTTGGTCCGTCGGGTTAGACTAAGCTTTACCTACGCTTTCTGCTTCCGTTGCCATAGACCATGTCATGCACAAACAACACAAAACGCACCAGAAATCTTTCGCGACCTTACGAATGAGTTTGTCTCATTCATATGAACACGATGGTACCTGCCAATACTCTTTATTTTACCTAAAATCAAAAGCCTTTATTTGAAGCTCGTAACCCTAACTATGGCACATGACTCATACAAACGCAGAAACATAATTAAAGCTCCAGATTTGAACAAAACATCAATATGAACGTGAATATGCAATCATAAACCAATGAGGATGCGTATAACTATGCAATCGAGTTTGAAAAAAAACTGAACAAACCGTGAGTAATTGGATAGGTTTCTGGAGGTGTTGTTTGCGTGTAACGATCCAAATAGCTTCAGCAAGTTCCCAAGAATGTATTTGAATGCTCAGGATCCTTTGAAAAGCTTTTAATCTGCAAAACGGAACTTGATTTTCTTGGAGTTTTTCACGAGTTTTTTAGGGTTCTTGGTACTGGCAAAAATGTCTCCCTTAGGTCTGGAATCATCATCCTCTTATAGTAGAAGGATTAGGTTAAGTAATTTCAGAAAGAATCTACTTGAATCTTTGATTTGCAATTAGAGAAAATTCGATTGGAAATCTCTTTTACAAGCTTTCAAATTTAGCCAATTTGATTCAATCTCCTTCCAATTAGTTGGTGCACGAAATTATATGGAATATGGGGGTAAATGATGATTGGATTTGATTCAAATTGATTCCTTAAACCATATCTTTGATTTTCTATTGATTTACTAAATTTTAATCATTTTTAAATGAATAAAAATTCATAGTAAATCAAACAATTTCATGGAAATTGAATTTTGAGGCCTTGAATAACTTGAGAGTGAAGATTGGGCCAATAAAGATTGGATCCCTTTGCAAAAAGATTCATTTTGGAGCCTTTTATTTCACATTTTTCCTTTTAAAATTGCCCAACTTTGACAAGGCATATCTCCTTCAATTTTTAAGATATGGAAGAGTTCTAGGACTTTTTGGAAACTTCAAGATGTCCTATTTAAGCCACTTTGGAATCTTTTTTCCATTTGAGGATTTTATCTTGATAATATGGGTTTTGACAAAAAACTGTTTTTGGTTGACTTTCAAAAATAAAGGACCTATAATCTTTTGATCCATATCTCTCAAATGAAGCATTTTTAGACTTGGCATGTGAGATACAAAGTTGTAGAGAATTCAATTTCCTTCAAATTGAGATTTTGATGGGAATTTTCTGATGTTCCATGTGAAAGTTATGGCTGGTCAAAGTTCAGTTGACTTTTAGTCCAAAAATCCTAATTTAGAAACTTTGGATTTTGTTGATTTCTGAACTTTTCTTGATGAATCATGATCATTCCTTGATCAAATGATGAATGATACTTAAAAATAAGGATGTTGGCCAAAAATCGGGAATTTTGAATGTACTTTGACCACAGTTGACTTTTAGGTCAAATTAGTCGACTGTTGACTTTCTGATCATTTGACTGGGCAATCCTTGGAATTGAAGCTTGTACTTTGCCATAGAGATAGTTTGAAGCATCATAGGCCATATGCAATCCATTGGAGACTTTGATTCATTGATCTTCTTCAGAGAATTCAAAACCCTAGTTCATTGAGCCATTGTTTAGGAGGATGTATCTTTGAGCCTTGAACTTTGGTATGAGCTTGAATAGGAGAATTGAGATGGGAAAATTTTGGGGTAAGACAAGGAATCCCACTGTGCTTAGATGAATCTGATCGGGGAATGCAAGGGAGGTATGACCAGTACACATCTCTAACTGTTTCTAAGGAGAAGATCTACCAAGACTATGCCAATACTAAATTTTGAAAGGGAGGGTTCCGAAATCCTTACCTTGTCAAGAAAAGATCTCGCACTGATATATCAAAGTACTAACGATTTCATAAGAGTCATGACTATAACACTAATGATTGCATATAGTTTAAGGATGTCATTGAGAGAAGATTTAAAGACATGGAGGAGTCACGTAAACATAAATACCTCTCAAATACTACAAATTTTGGGACCAAGCGAGAGGAAAGAGGCTAAGGGAAACGCCCATACAACGTCACTATCAGTAGATGTACACCTAAGGAGAATCCCCCATCCATGGGGACCATGGTGAGGAAAATCGTTGAGCTGCTAGCCATCCACATAAAGGATTTAGGTACCTCGATAAAGATCCATGATTGACCCATGTTAGGGTTCTAAGACTCAGAAAAGGTAGTTGGCATCCCCAATAAAATTTCCCCTGGTAATCATAACTATGGTCAGGAAGTTTGACGTCTTCTAGATTCTATTTGATGGTAGAAGCTCCTACAACATTATATTCTTATATTTGTTCGAGAAGATGGGCCTTGACATAGGCAGTTTATGGTCGTATGAAGGCTATGATCTCAGGAATTTAACTAAAAATTATCTATCAAGCCCTCCAGAAAGATTAAGGAGAAGGTGTAGCCATGGAGGTTAATGTAGCTTATCTAACTAGAAAACTCGGTAGGATGGACATCTGTCCTCCAAAACATGGCTAGGCTGACCAAGTTGAACAAGAACGATAAGTGGAGTCTAGCCCACTTGGTTATGTTTTCTTTGTCCCATTTCTATAAATGAAATATGCTATTTTTTGAAATATGCATTTCTTTGTGATTGTACATACTAACTACAAACCTAGGGTACGACCGTTTGATCAAGGCACAACACTCATAAAGTCATGGGTGATTTCTGAATATAATCATAAATTCCCCAAATCACAAAGCATGCACAAAGAAATTATGCATGCTACTAGAGATGCTTTGGACGTTAGGCTAAAACAATCAAAGTCCGACCTAATGTTAGTGGTGTTGCTGGAGACGCTTTGGACTTGTGGCTATAACTATTAACTATCCAACTAAAGTCAGGGGTGATTTTATATACACTTTGCACGTCTAGATATATAAATCAATTTCCCATTAAAAATAATAGTACACCTTCATCTAGCAGCTAGGCACTCCATTGGTCACAGTGAGTTTTCCATAAGTCTACCCTTGAATGGGTTTTCATCTTGTTGGGGGAAGGAGAACTAACCCTTAGTCGAGAACGACCCAAATGACAATCAATAAACTTCGAGGGAAGAACTTATAAGTTTCTCAAACACCCAGAGCTATGCACTCAATATTCTGTAAATATACCTTAAAGAGCTTATACAAATTTTCACTCCAAAAATTACAGTACACGCACATATATGCTCCCATTATAGGGCCATCTTCATGAAGTACGCAATAAAATAACGGAGGCTCGCAGGGTTATTTCCGTATAAAAACAATCTCTCCATCTTAAAGCATTTTATTTGCTGGATTTTTCTCCATTGAGACAACCAAAGGACGATTAAAATGCTCAACTTGCTGCAAAACAATCTCAACGACTACAAAAGTTCCTCAAGGGTAGAATTCGTACAGTCGGCCAACTCTTGAGTCAGAGAGGTATTATGAAGTCACAAAGATTCTTATTCCCCCTTAGCTAATGATAAATTATCCAAAATAAAAGTCAGAGCCTAGTTATTCCTCGCCAGGGTCCTCGTTATATTAGTGGCCTAGTCAGAGAGAGAACTAACAAGATTATGTGGGGGAAAAACATCCTTTACCTCAACAAGAGAGGTAGATGTTATCTCTATTTTCTACAAGTACTTGTATCGCTGAACTTCAGGTCAAGAACACTCTCCTTTTGCAGTTACTTCTCAGCACGATGTTGATCATCCCAAAGAGCTACCCAAAGGCCAGTTCCTCCAAGAGCCAAAACAGCAAAGGCACAACGTGTATACCGAGTAAAAGTTTCCAACTCTTCTACCAAGGTAGGCTCGGACATGTTGGCTGTAACACCCCAAATTCTAGACTAATTATTTATTTAATTATTTTAGCATGAATTTATGAGTCATTGTGAAGTATTAAAAATGTGATGATATGTTGAGTCCTTATTATGGTTTGTGATGATCTGTGATGTTTGAGATTATGATGACTTATGTGATGTCTTGGTGATTCATCTGATGTCATGGTGGTTTGCGTGAGGCTTATGTGTATCGATGAATTTTGGCGTATTTTAGAATAATTAGAATAATAAGTGGAATTATTTTAATTAGTAAAATAAAATAATATCAGTGTTAGAGATATTAAGGGTAAGAGTTGTCATCTGTGAAGAGTAAGTGAGGGAAATATGGGAAGACCATATTAGGGGTCCTAGGGGTAAAAAGAGAAAAGAGGAAAGAGGGATTCATTCTGTACGTTCAAAGTTTTGAGAAGAGGCAGAGGGAGAGAGCTAGAGCACGAAGAACATGGAGGAATACATAGAGAGAACGCGAAGAGAAATAGATCAAAACGTGAATCTAGGTAAGGGGGGAATCTTCCTTTTATTATCTCTTATGTGATCTTGAGTGATAGGTAGATTGATGTATTGTTTGGTTCAATTAGATATTGGGATTGTTAGGTTATGGTGTTATAGTTTGGATTGAATTTATGCAATTTGTATGATCTATTGGTTAATAATGAGTTTAAATGATGTTTGGTGGTGTATGATTGAATGTATGATGATAGTATACATGTATATGCTGTTTAAACTCGATTATGGACTGAAAATAGGTGGAATCGCAGGATCTGTCGCAGACCTGAGAATTGGTAAAATCGCAGGTCCACTAAGCGGAGGGGGGGGGGGTCCGCTAAGCGGAGGACCAGACCTAGTTAGATTCTGTTGAAGGTCGCTAGTGGTCCCCTGAGCGGAGGTCTGAAGGAAGTTCTCTTCTGCCTCACGTCGCTAGCAGTCCGCTAAGCGAACCTTGCTGTGCGGAAATTTTTCTGAACTTTAGAATAGCGTATCTTTTGATCCGTGTATCCTTTCTTATTGCCGTTTTGGGCGTTGTGCAAGTAATTAAATGTTTTATATGATGAATGATGAATATGTGCAGTGGCCGACTTTATTTATTTAAAACTCAAATTAATTACTTGATGAGTATTGAACATTGTGTACATATGAAATGTGTGTGACAATGTAATTGATGTGGTGATGAATTGGCTGTGATTATTATTATGACTGTGATGAATGCATGGCTATTTGAATGATGTTGGAAACATGTACATACTTATTTGGTGATGTGGTGTTGAGATGAGTTATTCATCGTGATCGGTGATTTTTTTAAGTATGATATGTGTGTCCATTCATTCATATGCATTCGGTGATGGATCCCGGTAATGTTTGGATCGATGGTAGACATAATTCCCATTGTGAGGAATTTGTGTCGGTGGGCCGTATCTCGATGAGGCGTAGATCGGTCAGGTGGATTGATTCCACGGTTTATTGGTACCACATGCATAGTGTCAGTTGTGTCATATGCATTCTGTTATTTCGTGATTGAATGGATTTCTGTGTTATGTGGTGTAATCTATTATTGTATGAACTGATGAATAATAGTTGTGAATCTGAATATGTATAATTGGGTGAACGGTATATTATGATGCTTGTTGCTTATGAATTGCATAATATTTACTAACTGAGATTGAGACTCACCCTTACATGTTGTCATTTTCAGATTGAGGAGTAGCGGCATTAGTGCTCGGTGAGGATGACTCGTAGAGTTTATCTGTTTATGTTGGGTTGTGTCGGTCATGCTCTGACCTTGTAACACTGGGGGACAATAGTTTTAGAGTTTTATGAGATTACTCTATTTTATTTGGTGTTGGATTATATTCCCATTTGGTTGCATTGACGATGTTTCTTATTCCGCTGTGATAAACATGATTATGTTTTGGTAAATCATTTCCTAATGAAGCATGACTTTGACCATAGTTGGTTTATTTATTTTTAAATAATTGTGGCACCCTCGTGTTTATGTTTTTACTCTGATTATTTATTTAAATTGCCGTGGGGTTTAGAAGAGTGTTACATTGGCCATATAAAATCAATCCTCTTCTCAAGGAGGGGTTTAGTTATCTCTAGAGAAACTTGAAATTGATAGTGTCAGCAAGGGACATGTAGGAAAGACTGGTATACTTGGAAGTGTCAGAATCACATTCAAAGTAGCGTCACTCCCTGCCGACCATTATTCTAGTTTTATAAAATGGAGTTACGCCTTATCCTTCATTGAACATGCACACAATAATCATCAGAACAAATATACAATAAATACGCATATTAAAGGGAAAAAAGCCAAGAGTTTTTGGAGCTTACGAAATATAAATTTCCTTCCTTCTTGGGAGCAGGCATCCATTAGATTTTAAACATCAATGAGGCGTTACAAGTGTTTCCGATCAGCCTCATCCCTAGGGGGTGTCACCCTTGAAGTAACCTTAGGTTGGTGATAAAGCTCATTAATCGTTTACTCTGGCACAGGTTTTTCAAATTGAGGTCCTTTTATTTATACACAAACACGTTGTTCCCCGTAAGAAAGTGACTTTCAGTCTAGTACTTAGGGAACAACTTAGCACATCTTCCCTCCACTCGGTTCCCAACACTATAAAACGTAGCATGATACTTCGGGCATATGAAGGTGGCTAGAAAGAACATATCTTCAAAAGCATGTAGCTTTGAATGAGGCCTAAAGTCTCGCACGGTCGGGTCCAAAGATATTAATCATATGTTTCACCTCTGAGTCATAGAATAATGGAGACATCATAATATATGGAAGCAAAGAATCATAGAAAATGTCCCATTCTAATATTTCACACCAATATTCATAGACCTTCACATATGCCCAGCTTGTGGGATGAAGTTATGAATGAGCCATTATCAGATGCTTCAAGACTTTTATCCCAAAGGCAATAAAAGGTAAGTGAATACCCAAAATCGAGAAAGCGTATTCATAAAAACAAATGAAGCAATTGCCATATTTTTTGCATATTCTTGTTGGACAAGTGACTTCAAGCATATGAGGGGAGTGAATTGTGGTATTTAAAATTCATGATTACTTTTTTACTTTTCTCGATTAAGATCAGGTTAGTAGTTTAATATAAGTTGATTGCATTAGAAATACATAATAAAAGTAAATGAAAAAAATTTAAAGGGTATGGATAGAGGGATTGCGCTTGATATTTATACAGGTTCAAGTGAACATTAGCCTAGTCCTGTCCCCAAGAGGTTTTCTCGAGATTTTGACTATAAACTTTGAGCTTTTGAAGATTATGCCGATGAACATTGATACAAGTTGATCTTGAGAGTTTTAGAGGCTTATCCCTAACTACAAATAGATTTTAAAATCGGCTAAGCTAGAACTTTTTTAGAAATTTTCAAGTTGATCTCAATAACCAAAAGCATAAATTTTTCTGCCAAAGTTCAAAAAACCAAACCCAAAATTTTAAGACTGATTTGTCTCATGAACCAAACTCAATTCTCTTAAGAGTATCGTACTATCAAGAATCAAACAAACAATACGACCACTTACAAAAATCTCTTCCTCACAAACAGGGTTTTGTTAGAACAAGATTTGTTCTGATCAATATTCTTAGTTTTGATGATAACAAGGATATGAATTTTGTGTTAGATAATGTGGTACTCTAATACATTGCAATTTCCCTTCAAGAAATATATAAAAAGAGTATGCACAAATCAGCGCTCAGAAGCTTTGTCTCAGAAGGTTCAGCATGCAACATCAGAACATGGTCTGGCAAGACATCAGAAGATGGTCAAGGCAGAATCAGAACATGGGTCTATGGAAGCATCAGAAGAACTTGAGATCAGAAGAAGAAGCACTGAAGCTCTCATGGTATCACGCTCAGAAGCACTTCAAGGTCAGAAGACAAGAAGATGCTATGCACCAAGCTGTTTGACTCTGATGATATTCAAACGTCTTATTCACAAACATCAGATCAGAAGAAAGTACAGGTGGCAGGCTACGCTGACTGACAAAAGGAACGTTGGAAGCTATTAAAGGAAACTTCAGTAGACACAGCGTGAACAAGGCTCGAGGTAGTTGACAAAAGCGTGAAACATTAAATGCAATGCTGTACAGAACACGCAAAACATTAAATGCTCCCAACGGTCATCTTCTCAAGTACCTATAAATATGAAGTTCTGATGAGAAGCAAGGTTGACGATTTCGCTAACAATTAACTTGCTGAAACGCTGTTCAAACTAAAAGCTCAGAAACTTCATCTTCATCAAAGCTCACTACATTGCTGCTGTAATATATTAGTGAGATTAAGCTTAAACGTTAAGAGAAATATCACTGTTGTGATTATAGCTTTTCAGAAGCATTGTAATACTCTTAGAATTGATTACATTAATTTGTAAGTAACTAGAGTGATCAAGTGTTGATCAGGATACTCTAGGAAGTCTTAGCTTGTGTCTAAGCAGTTATAATTAGAGTGATCACGTGGTGGTCAGGATACTCTAAGAAAGTCTTAGCTTGTGTCTAAGCATTTGTTCCTAGAGTGATCAGGTTGTGATCAGGAAACTCTAGAAGACTTAGTCGTGGGCTAAGTGGAAAACCATTGTAATCAGTTGCGATTAGTGGATTAAATCCTCAGGTGAGGTAAATCACTCTGTGGGGGTGGACTGGAGTAGTTTAGTTAACAACGAACCAGGATAAAAATATCTGTGCTATTTGTTTTTATCTTTCAAGTTTTTTAAACTACACTTATTCAAACCCCCCCCCCCTTTCTAAATTTTTTTCTATCCTTCAATTGGCATCAGAGCGCCGGTTCTAAGGTGCAAGCACTTAACCGTGTTTAGAAAAGATTCAGGAAGAGAAAAACGCTTAAGTAAAAGATGGCTGGTGAATCTCAATCAAATCCAACTGCATCTACATCTGGCTCTGCTGAGCAATACAATGGTAACAATGGTTATACTAGACCACCAATATTCGATGGTGAAAACTTTGAATATTGGAAAGATAAACTGGAAAGTTACTTTCTTGGTCTAGATGCTGATCTATGGGATCTTCTGTTGGATGGTTACAAACATCCTGTTAAAGCTACTGGTGTAAGGCTCACGAGAAGAGAAATGACTAATGATCAAAAGAAAGATTTCAAAAATCATCACAAATGCAGGACTGTTTTGCTTAATGCTATCTCTCATGCTGAGTATGAGAAGATATCTAACAGGGAAACGGCCCATGACATATATGAGTCATTGAAAATGACCCATGAGGGAAATGCTCAAGTAAAGGAGACTAAAGCTCTTGCTCTAATCCAGAAATATGAAGCCTTCAAGATGGAGGATGATGAAGATATTGAGAAGATGTTTTCAAGATTTCAAACTCTGACTGCTGGATTAAGAGTTCTGGACAAAGGCTACACCAAGGCTGATCATGTAAAGAAGATCATCAGAAGCTTACCCAGAAGATGGGGTCCAATGGTGACTGCATTCAAGATTGCCAAGAATCTGAATGAAGTTTCTTTGGAAGAGCTTATCAGTGCCTTGAGAAGCCATGAAATAGAGCTGGATGCAAACGAGCCTCAGAAGAAAGGTAAGTCTATTGCATTAAAATCTAATGTTAAAAAATGCACTAACGCTTTTCAGGCTAGAGAAGATGATCCTGAAGAATCAGAATCTGAAGAAGAAGATGAACTGTCCATGATCTCCAGAAGGGTAAACCAACTCTGGAAGAGCAAGCAAAGGAAGTTCAGAGGCTTCAGAAGTTCAAAGAGATTTGAACGTGGAGAATCTTCTGGTGACAGAAGATCTGACAAGAAGAAGGTTGTCTGCTATGAGTGCAATGAGCCTGGACATTACAAGAACGAGTGTCCAAAACTTCAGAAGGAAAATCCCAAGAAGAAGTTTCATAAGAAGAAAGGTCTTATGGAAACATGGGATGATTCTGAATCAGAATCAGAATCAGACTCTGAAGGAGAGCAGGCCAACTTCGCGTTGATGGCTACAGAAGATGATGGATCAGAATCTACATCAGAATCAGATTCTGAAGAGGTATTTTCTGAACTATCTAGAGAAGAGTTAGTTTCCAGTTTAACAGAACTTCTGGAACTCAAGGCTCATCTTAGTATCAAATACAAAAAGCTAAAAAAGCAGTTTGAATTTGAAACTAAGAAGCTGGAATTGGAAAATTCTGAACTGAAGGAAAAAGTTTTAAATCTATCCAAAGATAGTGGGTCTCCTTCGGAAACAGAAAAATCCATTCCTAGCATGAATCATATTCTGAAAGAATATGACTCGAGCTTCAGAAAGTTCTTATCTAGAAGTATTGGCAGAAGTCATCTTGCTTCTATGATATATGGTGTTTCTGGAAACAGAAGGTTTGGTTTTGGCTATGAGGGTGATACCTCACATAAATTTGAACCTATTGATGATCTGAAGATCACATACAAGCCTTTGTATGATCAGTTCAAATATGGCCATGCACATGATATTAGGCTCACTTCACATGCACAGAAGTTTAACACTGTTCACACCAAGAAGCTTGTGACACATCCTAAGAAATATCATGCTGACAAACCTAAAGAATATCATGCTGTTCCTCTTGTTAAATATTTTGCTAAACCCATGTTCAAACAGAACTTGAGGAGAACTAACAAGAAAGGACCCAAGAAATTGTGGGTACCTAAGGAGAAGATAATTTCTGTTGCAGATATCCTTGGCGGAAAAGAGGACAAAAAGCAAAATGTCACGGTACCTGGACTCTGGGTGCTCGCGACACATGACAGGAAGAAGGTCTACATTCCAAGACCTGGTGCTTAAACCAGGTGGAGAAGTCAAGTTTGGAGGAGATCAGAAGGGCAAAATCATTGGCTCTGGAACCATAAGTCTTGGTAACTCTCCTTCCATAACTAATGTACTTCTTGTTGAAGGATTAACGCATAACTTGTTGTCCATAAGTCAATTAAGTGACAATGGTTATGATATAATCTTCAATCAAAAGTCTTGCAAGGCTGTAAGTCAGAAGGATGGCTCAATCCTATTTACAGGCAAGAGGAAGAACAACATTTATAAGATTGATCTTTCTGATCTTGAGAAGCAGAAGGTGACTTGTCTTATGTCTGTTTCTGAGGAGCAATGGGTCTGGCACAGAAGATTAGGTCATGCTAGTTTGAGAAAGATTTCTCAGATTAACAAACTAAATCTGGTCAGAGGACTCCCAAATCTGAAATTCAAATCAGATGCTCTTTGTGAAGCATGTCAGAAGGGCAAGTTCTCCAGACCTGCATTCAAGTCTAAGAATGTTGTTTCTACCTCAAGGCCATTAGAACTCTTGCACATTGATCTGTTTGGCCCAGTCAAAACAGCATCTGTCAGAGGGAAGAAATATGGATTAGTCATCTTTGATGATTATAGCCGCTGGACATGGGTAAAGTTCTTGAAACACAAGGATGAGTCTCATTCAGTGTTCTTTGAATTCTGCACTCAGATCCAATCTGAGAAAGAGTGTAAAATCATAAAGGTCAGAAGTGATCATGGTGGTGAATTTGAGAACAAATTCTTTGAGAAGTTCTTCAAAGAAAATGGTATTGCCCATGATTTCTCTTGCCCTAGAACTCCACAGCAAAATGGAGTTGTAGAGCGAAAGAACAGGACTCTACAAGAAATGGCCAGAACCATGATCAATGAAACCAATATGGCTAAGCATTTCTGGGCAGAAGCAATAAACACTGCGTGTTATATTCAGAATAGAATTTCTATAAGACCTATTCTAAATAAGACTCCTTATGAATTGTGGAAGAACATAAAGCCCAACATTTCATATTTCCATCCTTTTGGATGTGTATGTTTTATTCTGAATACTAAAGATCATCTTGGTAAGTTTGATTCTAAAGCTCAAAAGTGTTTCCTTCTTGGATATTCTGAACGCTCTAAAGGCTACAGAGTATACAATACTGAAACATTGATTGTAGAAGAATCAATCAATATCAGGTTTGATGATAAACTTGGTCTTGAAAAACCAAAGCAGTTTGAAAATTTTGCAGATTTTGATATTGATATATCAGAAGCAGTAGAACTAAAAAGCAATGCTGTAGAAGCTGGCAGTCTCAGAAGCAATGGATAAGAAGATCAAGTTGCTGCATCTTTAGAGAATCTCATGATTTCTGAAGAGCCAACAATCAGAAGATCACCTAGACTTGTTTCAGCTCATTCAGAAGATGTGATCCTTGGGAAGAAAGATGATCCTATAAGAACCAGATCATTTCTTAAAAATGACAATCAGAAGCAGTGATCAGAATCAGAAGGCGTAAAGTCTATTCAAAATTTTACAGCTGTCATCTATTATCTGATGGTGAACACGTGTCTGTACGGTTAGTACAAAGCGTGCAGTTGAAAAGACGCTGACCTAGGTAACTGTATTAAATCATTTCATTTACCACGTTCTCTCACCTAAACGTCACTTATCAATTAATGAAAATTGATTTCTCTTGATTCTGTAACTGTTATTTTTTTCTACTCTTATTGCATTTTTTAAATCCGTCTCTATTTATTCTTTTCAAATCATCTCATATATCTTTTTCGCTCCGTGTCTCTTTCTTCTTGCATACTTTCTTTTGAATTCTTCTTAAGTCGCTTCTAAAACCCTAACCGAAAACCCAGAATTTGTTCTTCCTAGCTGTTCATTCTGTTTCAATGGCTGCTTCTTCATCTCAAAATGTTGGTTCATCTACTCTTCTCCATATTCAAGATGAAGTTAATCAGGAACTCACTCCAGTTGTTGCGTGCTCCATTCCTAAGGATAAATTAGAAGTTCTATGTGAACTCATGGTTGATTTTGATAACATTGAAGAAAACGAATTTCATCTCAAAGAAGATATAATTTTTCAAGGATGGACTTCGTTGTTTGCTGAGTTCTGTGGACTAGTCTACCCAGATCTTGTCAAGGAATTCTGGGTACATGCAGTTGTCGCCCCTAAATCAATCTTGTCCTTCGTCCATGGAAAGTTTGTGGTAGTGACTGAGAACATCCTAAGGATGATGTTTGATTTGAGAAACGCTGAAGGAGCTTATGAAATCGATAAAAGGGTAAATTGGGAAGATGTTTTATCTACTCTCTACCCAGACATAAATGAAACAAAGAATGTGAAGGATTTGAGAGATCTCTACAAAATCTGGACCAAGATTCTTCTTGGGTGTTTCTATCACAGGAAAGGGACACATGCTTCTGACTTCATCAACAATGAGCAAAAATACATTTTGTACTGCATTGCCACTAAGAAGAAGGTTGATGCTATCTACATTATCTTCAACCATATGTGGAAGGCTGTGAAGGAGTCGAGAAATGCCTTCAGAGAAAAAAGTTGTACCATCATTCCGTTTGGTAGAATTATCTCAAATCTTCTGGTTCATTCCAAGATTGTTGAGAACCTGGAATCTGAAGGTATTATCAAAGACCTTGCTGTCACAACTGGGGCTTGTCTGAATGCCTTCACTTTAAAGAAGATGAAAGTGATTAAGGCTATCATTAAGACTCCCTAACCTCTTGCTGGAACAAAAGTCAGAAGAGAACCAGTTCTAGCTGAATTTGAAACCTTCTTCAATGATGAGGTACCAGAAGTCAGAACCAGGTATCTGAAGTCACAAAAAGAGGATAAAAGTCTTAAAGATCAAGAGAAAGGTGCTACAATTAAAATAAATCGCAAGAAGGAAGAAAGGACCAAAAGAAAGTTTGATCATCCTTCTGGTAATCAAGTGAAAACTGTTCAGAAAGTTGCTGCTACCACTGAGAAAGAAGTGGTCCCAGAAGAAGTCATTGCAAAGGTTGTTAAGGCTGTTTCTGTTAATTTTGAGAAGAAAAAGAAGGAAGCTGAGAAGAAGAAGAAGAAGTCAAATAACAATGCTGAGATTGTTGAAGTTGTTGAGAAAAAGAAAACCAGAAAAAGGAAAATGATTCTTCAAGAATCCGATGAAGAAAATGTTGTTCAAGAGGCTGTGAATCAACAGGAAGTTCTGGCGAGCGTCAGAAGGAAAGAAATCTCTAGTGGCAAAACAAAAATTATTGAAGAGCCGAAGAGTAAGAAGCAGAAGAAAACTGAGGCTGTGGTCAAAGCTCTTCAGAAAGCATCCAAAGGTATATGTATTTCTGAACCTGATTCTACTCCTGCTGGTAATTCAGAAGTTGCACCAATAGCGGTTGCCCCTATCCCTGAACCAGAAAAAGCCACATCAGAATCACCTATAACTGTCCATGTTCTTACACCTCCATCTTCTCCTGTAACCATTCCTTCGTCTCCACCCACCATCAATCCTGTTCTGGATATACCACCCCTTCAAACTCTCTTTCCACCTCACTCAAATATCTCCATCTCTCAATCTCCTCCCCATGCAATCTTTGAACCCATTCCGTCTACCTCTCAAAACAGCCATAGTGGTTCTGGTCTTCCAACCTCTGCATCACATGAACAGCTGCTCCGTGATTGCAACTACACTCCCAAGCCTCGTCCTGAAGCTGAAGTGGTAGTGTTAGATTCTGATACTGAAGCAGAATCTTCTTTTAGATTGGATAGAGAACCTCAACCTTATTTCATCCCCAATCCTGCCTTTTCAAAAACCAAAATAAAATCCCGCCTTGTCTACCCTATTGGTGTAATTTTTGAAAAAGTAAAGAGGAATCTCAGAAGCATCTTTGACACCTTCAGAATTGTTGAAAGCTCTGGCTTGAATGACGTCGCTATGCGGAAATTCTGGAGAATTTTACGCAGAAAATCAGATGCTCTCTTTATGGAACTTCAGGAAGCTTGTGTAGAAGCTGCTCCACGGCCTCGTGGAATTCTGAGAAGCTATGAAGACTTCTGGTTTGCTCGTCTCAGAGGAAGATATACCTTGGAAGAAAAGTCCTTTGTGGATGAATTGGAAGAAGCAAGACTTGCTGCTGCAATGGAAGCTAACCCTTGCAGGGAGATTGTGGTCTGGATACCTCAATATCCAGTTCTGCTCGGGGATTTCAAGACACTCTTTGACTTTCTGAGGGAAAACCCTTCTAAGAAAGACCCAAGCTTGGTCATTCCAGAATTTGTTGACCCACCAGAAGTTAAAGGTCCTTCTACTCCCAGGAATCTAGCTGCCATTCTTCAGGCTCTTGAGAATGGAGATTCTGAGATTCCAGCTGCAGATTATGGAGATGCTTCTATGCAAGAAGCAGATGTAGAAGATCATGTTGCTGAATCAGTTCCTGTTGAGGAAATCCCTGCAAATGATCTATCAATGGAAGCTACAGATCACAATGCCATCCCACTGGATAGAAGCTGTGAAGCTTCTTCTGATGAACCTTCCCGTCTTGCAAGGACTCTGGAAGTTCTTCAGAAGAACCAGGATGAGCAAAGCTCAGTTAATGCTGAGTTTAGAGCTTTCATAGAGAAGCAGAATGAGCACAACATTGGGGTTCAAGAGATGCTGGCCAAGATCTTGTCAAGACTAGGGTCATCTTAGATTGAGTCTTAGTTGTTCTGTTTTTGCTGCATCTATTTTGTGCATCTTGTTTTCCTTCTCTTCGTGTACTTCTGTACTTGTCTGTTTGAACTTAAATGAAAATCATCTTTCTCTTCCGTGTGTTTCTTTTTGTTTTTATCTGAATCTTTTATGTTTTTTGATGATATGACAAAAAGGGGGAGAAATATGTGATAAACGATTTGATTTAATCAGTTGCTTTACTAACAGAACTTGCAAAGTTCTATGTTTTTAAGTTGTGTTGTTGCAGGAATTGAAGATTCTCTTTTAAAGAGCAACATAAGAAGCAACAAGATGAATTAAGCTCTTGGATTCTTGAAGCATGCTGAGTGATATGAAGCTTCAGAATCAGAAGCAAGAAGGAAGAATGTTCAGATATTCTGATGATAGAATATGATCTGAAACATTATGTCTATTTGTTCTGATACATTCTATATGGCTTATACGGCTCTGATACATATTATATACTCTGAAACATTTTTTATGTTCTGATTCATTCATGCTGACTTTTGTCGTATAGTTTTGTTCTGTAACATTTCAGGATGTAGAGATGCTCTGATGAAGCTCTGGTACATTCAACAATGTTCTGATACAATCTAGCATGAAGTGATGTAAGAAGAAATTCAAGCTCTGAAGTTGTCCCGATGGAAGCAAGAATCAGAAGCTGTGAATGTTCTGAAGATCAAAGAAATTCAAGTTCTGAAGCTGTCCGATGGAAGCAAAAGTCAGAAGCTGTGAATGTTCTGAGGATCTAAAGAAATTCAATGTTCTGGAGCTGTCCTATGGAAGCAGAAATCAGAAGTAATGAATGTTCTAAAGATCAAGCACTGTGAACGTCTCTACCGAAATAATCAGGGAAGTCTTTTATTATTAAAATTCTTCTAGTATTAATTTCAGGGGGAGATTATTCATCTCGGGGGGAGATTGTTAATCTCAGGGGGAGACATATTCACATGCTTATGCTATAGCTGTGTAATTGTCTTTAGCCGTCTGCTCTTTCTGATCGCAAATTCATATCATTTATATATGTTTTTGTCATCATCAAAAAGGGGGAGATTGTTAGAACAAGATTTGTTCTGATCAATATTCTTAGTTTTGATGATAACAAGGATATGAATTTTGTGTGAGATAATGTGGTACTCTAATACATTGCAATTTCCCTTTCAGGAAATATATAAAAGAGTATGCACAAATCAGCGCTCAGAAGCTTTGTCTCAGAAGGTTCAGCATGCAACATCAGAACATGGTCTGGCAAGACATCTGAAGATGGTCAAGGCAGAATCAGAACATGGGTCTATGGAAGCATCAGAAGCAGAAGCACTGAAGCTCTCATGGTATCACGCTCAGAAGCACTTCAAGGTCAGAAGACAAGAAGATGCTATGCACCAAGCTGTTTGACTCTGATGATATTCAAACATCTTATTCACAAACATCAGATCAGAAGAAAGTACAGGTGGCAGGCTACGCTGACTGACAAAAGGAACGTTGGAAGCTATTAAAGGCAACATCAGTAGACACAGCGTGAACAAGGCTCGAGGTAGTTGACAAAAGCGTGAAACATTAAATGCAATGTTGTACGGAACACGCAAAGCATTAAATGCTCCCAACGGTCATCTTCTCAAGTACCTATAAATATGAAGTTCTGATGAGAAGCAAGGTTGACGATTTCGCTAACAATTAACTTGCTGAAACGCTGTTCAAACTAAAAGCTCAGAAACTTCATCTTCATCAAAGCTCACTACATTGCTGCTGTAATATATTAGTGAGATTAAGCTTAAACGTTAAGAGAAATATCACTGTTGTGATTATAGCTTTTCAGAAGCATTGTAATACTCTTAGAATTGATTACATTAATTTGTAAGTAACTAGAGTGATCAAGTGTTGATCAGGATACTCTAGGAAGTCTTAGCTTGTGTCTAAGCAGTTGTAATTAGAGTGATCACGTGGTGGTCAGGATACTCTAAGAAAGTCTTAGCTTGTGTCTAAGCATTTTTTCCTAGAGTGATCAGGTTGTGATCAGGAAACTCTAGAAGACTTAGTTGTGGGCTAAGTGGAAAACCATTGTAATCTGTTGCGATTAGTGGATTAAATCCTCAGGTGAGGTAAATCACTCCGTGGGGGTGGACTGGAGTAGTTTAGCTAACAACGAACCAGGATAAAAATATCTGTGCAATTTGTTTTTATCTTTCAAGTTTTTTAAACTACACTTATTCAACCCCCCCCCCCCCCCCCCCCCTTTCTAAGTGTTTTTCTATCCTTCAGGTTTAACTTACTAGCACTAAGGCAATTTAAAGTGAAAGAAATATTTTCTAGAGAGAGAGAAAGAAGAAAATTAGAAACATAAATTCCAAAGAAAATGTAAATAATTGGAAATTGGTGTGTAATAAAGTGGAGGTGAGCCTCGTTTATATAGGAGTTGAAAAAATTTATCCATGGGCTAAATTAATGAGCCAATCAATTGGCATAAAACTCTGATTGATTGGCCAGTTCATTCTTAATCGATTGGCATGCCCAAATAGAAAATATTGGATATAGAGTAGTTCAAGTACTTAATGTGATGTACCAATTGCTTGGTTATTCGATTAACTCTTCTCCAATTAATTGGTTTAATATTCTAATCGATTGGATAACTTAAAAAAGTTTTACCAATTGATTGGCACAACTTACCAATCGATTGGTTCTCAGAAAAGTTTTACCCATTGATTGGAACAACTTACCAATCCATTGGTTAGTTTATATATAGTTTGGAAAAGGTTTGGAGAGTTTTTTATTCAATTGATTTGGCACAACTTACCAATCTATTGACACTACAATTGAAAACGACGATTGACTATCACCATGTCAAGAAGACTTTTGATACAAAGTGTTGATCCCTTACTTAAAACATAAGCTCCGATATCACTAATTGATCAGCATGAACGGAAAACAGCCACCTTGAGTCGAAGAATCACCTAAAGGTCAAAGACTAACGCAAACAAGTGATTGAGATATCATGTATTTACCCAAAATCTTAAAGTGGTAGGTGTGTGGGTTTTCTTACTTATAAAGTGTTAAATCTCCACTTTTTTAAACAATGTGAAACTAACGCATCTCACACTTGTTTCTTAAACACACACAAACAGAGAGAGAGAGAGAGAGAGAGAGAGAGAGAGAGAGAGAGAGAGAGAGAGAGAGAGAGAGAGAGAGAGAGAGAGAGAGAGAGAGAGAGAGGAGAGAGAGAGAGGAGAGAGAGAGAGAGAGAGAGAGAGAGAGAGAGAGAGAGAGAGAGAGAGAGAGAGAGAGAGAGAGAGAGAGAGAGAGAGAGAGAGAGATTTTTTTAATTTTTTTTTATAATTTGTGTTTGTGACAAAAAATTGTCCATATTTTAATGAGGGAGAAGAATTCATGTTTTAATCCACTCTTGCCATATGTTTTATCTAGTCTCATGATTAATTTTTACATCATGGCACAAAAATAGTCGTCAATCCGTCAATTTTTAGCAAATCAAATATAGTTGTCGTGTGTAATCCCTTTAAGTGTTAAGTTTTGTTTTCTCTCTTGAATTTTGCAAAATGTAAACAAGATTTTTTATTGTTTCAACACATATACAACACCACATTCTTAAAACTGGGATGTTTGGAGTTTATTTTATGAGGAAATCACATATTAATTACAACATACATTTTATGTGTCATACTTAACATCTTTACAATGATTACAAAATTGTGATAAATGAAAAAATTAATTTCTAATTTTTGACATCATTCTTGTCAATCTATTATTAATATATAAAAACAAAAGTAACATGAAATTACACTTTAAGTCCTCTGATAAAACTACTAAAACTTTTCTTATTCAATGGGTAGAAAAGACTTTTATCAAAATAACTAAATATTATTGATTTGATATTTACTACGGGTGATGTGGCAGCCCCCAATAATTTGTTGCATTTTATATTTTTTTTATTCAGTTATTAATTTGAAACTATAAACGATGGTCTACTAGGGTTTTTGGAAAAGCAAAATCTCCACTTTCATTGAAATTCGATAGTCTACCATTAGGGTTTTTGGAAAAGCAAAATCTCCACTACAAAACCATGCAATAAATCCTTGGCCTTTCAATTTTCTAAACCTTTATTCCATTATATATATACTAAACCTTTGTCATTATATATATATATATATATATATATATATATATATATATATATATATACACTAAATCATGTCATTTTCAATTCTTCAAGATGAGAGTTTTTTTGTCATTCCATCTTTTCGTTGTTGTAAGTTTCGATCTTGCAGTTCGTGTAAAATATGTTTTGTTTTTGCAGTTTTAAAGCCTTTGCATGACTCACGCTTTTAGATCTATCAATAGATCTATTTTCTCATCTTTTATTTCATCTGTTAATCACAGTTGATTTGCTCTGCTCCACGGATTAAACGAGACTGCTCCACAGATTAAACGCAACAGATTTGACACTTAAGTCTATTATTAAGGTCACATGGCTTGGAGGCATTTGATAACACAAGCTATTTATTCAATCAATTTTGATTCATACAAAATTAATATTCTGTTTGCCTATTAGTTATGACCTTATTGCAGTTAAGACATATGGGAAAAGAAAAGGTTCGTATCAACATTGTCGTATTTTTTTAGCCTTAATTGGTATTTTGTAGGATTTCATTGATGATTAAATTTTTGTGATGTTGATTAATTTGTTGTGTTTTTAGCCGGAAGGGAGAGTCTAAAATTTTAGATTTCTTCCAATGTGTTTTTCATGTCAGTCATAGAATGACTTTCTCCAAACAAATATTTTTTTTACTGAAGTAAGTTGGAATTCTCTGTATAATCCTAATCATTTGATTTTTATTCATTTATTTTTCAACCATTTGAATTTTATTCATTTATTTTTTTCAACCATTGTATTTATGGCAGAATGGCAGTTGGATGAAAAAGCATGAAAAAGGCCGGAGAGGATCCTTAATTGAAAATATATATTTTCCAAGATGCAGTACCTCCATCAGAGAAACAGATTATATATAAATCTGTACTCCAAAACCTAATCTATATCACTTCTTTTACAGACAAAAAAAGACTGATGTGCATTATCTTATTTATTTTTATATTTTTCACATAATAAAAGGATTTAAAGTCTGATGTGACTTTTTTAAAGTCTGACGTGACATCTTTAAAGTCTGATGTGTGTTATCATATTTATTTTTATATTGAATTTTAGCAGATTGGGAGCTACTTTTGAGGTGTTTTTTCTTCTGATACTAATGTATCTGCTCAACTTTAATAAAATGTTTATTGAAATTAGTACTCATCATAATTTATATAACCAAATTATTTAATTTTGATATATTAGTACTCATCATAATTTATATAACCAAATTATTTAATTTTGTTATATCAATTGTTTATAATTAGATCTTTGATTGATGTGGATATTAGCACACGTATACAATACTTATTTTATTCTTATTTTTAAATCTTAAATCTTTTTTTCTTCTTTATTAATTATAAAACATTTTTGAAACAATAAAAATGCGAATCTATTATAACTATTAAAATTCAATTTTTTGTTTGCTCAATGCAATTAATCTGAAAGGGAGATTGCTCAATGCAATTAATGAGAGGAGATGAAAAGGAGAACCCAATTTGAGATAAAATATATTTTGAAATTATTTAGAGTTTTATAGAAAGGTTTATAAAACAAAACAAAATCAATTGAGATTTTATAATTTTTGTAAACTTATGAAATAACTAAAACCTATGAGAATGTTTTTAAATTAACTTCATAATTGTAATCATGATACAAATATGTTAAATAGTAATCATGAAAATTTAATGATAAATGGTAATCATAAAAAATAATGATAAAAGATAAAAATTTATTAATATAGTCAATTTTATAAACTGAATAAGCTACAATTATTTTTATAAACGGGAATAAGTTAGAAAATAATTTTATGATAATAAATTTAACTATTTATACAATTCTTTGTATAAATGAGAATAAAAATCAGATTATGAAATTTTCATAATTTTTTTATTTTAGAATTAATTTAACAAAGCATTTTAAATTTAAGATCCTTATATTTATTAAACTATCCAATGGAAATTACTTAATGTGATTTTTTTAAATATATGAGAATAAATATATATTATTTATCATATGTTTTAAATTTTTATTTTTTATAACCATATATATTCGGATCTAATTACTCTAATAACATATTCATATTTTAATTATTTGTTTATTTTTTAAATATTTTATCTTTTGCTCTTAATACTTTTGACGGGATACTGTCATACATTTTAGATTTGTAAAATTTGTAAATTTGAAATTTGACGGGAGTTGTCATATATTTTAGGTTTGAAAAAATAGAATAATATCTACAATAAGTTTAATAAATTTTTAAAATTAACTCATTTGGATTTAATTGGAGTTTATTAACGCATCTGGATTCACGGGTAAATGTGAATATATCTATGAGATACCTACTATAATTTGGGTTTATTAACTCATTTGCATTCACGGGTAGATGTGAACTTATCTATGAGATACAAACTATTGCATAAATGTTTTATATATTTATTAACTCATTTGCATTCAAGGGTAGATGTGAACATATCTATTAGATACAAACTATTGCATAAATGTTTGATATATATATATATATATATATATATATATATATATATATATATATATATATATATATATATATATATATATATATATTTATTTATTTATTTATATATATAAATAAATAAATATATATATATATATATATATATATATATATATATATATATATATATATAAAGTAATTTTACAAGTCACAATTAGATACATGTAATGTGAAATCCCGACCAGACCCGTGCGACAACACGGGTTTCCTACTAGATATTGGTATATTTTAAGATTATTAATACAAATCTTAAAATAATAAATTAAAAGTATTAATCAGATGATAGTCGGAAATTAAAATTAAAGTTGTATTAAAACTTAAAAGTCACAAATATTATGAGATAAATATTTTTTCTAGACATGAAATAGAGGAAGTGTGATTTTGTAATAAAATCACAGCACCAAAAACATAAAGATACTTCTTATAAAAAAAATAACATGAAGACAGAAAGTTGATATTCTGAGTATCAATACAGATATCAATAAGTATATTGATGATTGATCTATTTTGAAGAAGAATGAAGTTTCTCATAGACACCTTTGAAAAAGGCAAAAAGCGGGTCCCTAGGAGGCATAATTTCCTTCACAGTTGGATGGTTAAGAAACTCTTGGCTCCACTTATAAAGCTTTGGAAATTTTTCAGCAGTGAATAATTTCAGCCCTATAATATCTTGAAACAATGGAATCCAAAATGCTATGAACACAGCAGCGATATCAACATTGCCAAACTCTTTTCCACCAAAAAACTTGTCTTTCAGCTCATTCTCAAGAATCTGAAGAGCCTCACTTGATTCTGCAATATTCTTCTCACGTTCTTTCTCGTCGACGTTAAAAACGGATTTGAATGACGGAGTCACAATCTGTTCGATTCACATATTAAAACATTTAATTGTAATATTTCTTAGAATGTAATCAATAGGAACATATTTACCTTGTCGTCCATGAACTTGGACCAAAATCGAGCTAAGGCTCTTTGGTATGGATCAGAAGGAAAAATAGGATTGTTCTTCCAAACTTCATCAATGTACTCAAGAATCACAAGAGATTCTGATATTGGCTTCTCATTGTGAACAAAAACCGGAACCTTTTTATAAACTGGATTATATTTAAGGAGTTCATCACTTTTGTTGGCCAAGTTTTCTTGAACAAATTTGTGTTCAATTCCTTTAAATTTTAAAGCAATCTGTACTCTACATACAAATGGGCTTCCCACAACTCCCAAAAGTTTCACCTCATCAGCCATTGATTGGAACACTTCAATTTTTCTGACTATATATTAAGTAGTTTGTTTTGGTGTGCGAGTCCTAAGGTGTTGTGGCTATTTATAGAATTTGGAAGATGGTAATTCTTGATCTAAATGAGTGGTTAACAAAATCTGTGTAACAAATTAAAAAGAAAGTGGCATTAATGTAGTTGATAAATGATGTAAATAGATATTGGTATTAGTTTTATTTGCAAGGGGAATATTTTCACTTTTTGATAAGGGCGATGTATGTAGTACAAGGACTATTATCTCTTTTTTATTTATTTTTTATTTTTTAATATGATGAAATAGTTTAGTAATATAATTATGGTAAAATACTCAATTTTTGTCCATTAATTATATCCTTCGTTTTAGATTGGTGTTTTAATTTTTTTTTCGTGTTACTTTGGTCCCTTAATTTTTAAAATGTTTTATTTTAGTTTCTTTGTCTAATTAGCAGCGGATTTAGCACCGATTTCGATGTTTTTCCGTCGCTAATTAGACAAAAAAAAGACTAAAATTAAACATTTTGAAAGTTAAGAGACCAAAGTGACATGAAAAAAAATTAAGGAACCAATCTTAACTCAAGGGTATAATTAAGGGATCAAAATGAGTATTTTTCCTATAATTATTATGAAATATATTTAGTAAAAAAATTTAGTAAGCTTTTCAAATGTTACGATTAATCAAATCTATAATATAAGAAAATGAGTATAATATAAGAAAAATAGTTGCTCTCAAAAAGGCATTTATGCTCTTATCTCTTTTTTTGCCACGTCATCGATTTGAGAGCAATTTGTGTCCAAAATTTACTTTTTACAACCGAATTATCATTTTTAACCGAATAGTTTACTTTTGCCTTCCACTTTTGTCTATGTTGTGCACTGTTTACATTGATTGGTTCAAAACAAACTACGTGTTTTCAAATTCTACACCTTTTTCCATTTTTCAATGTCACATGCAATTCAAAAAAAACTGCTTCCCCAAAAAGGTACAAAAATCATGTTCTCTCTCTTCCTCTTCTTTTGTTCTCTGTTCCGCTGCCTCTCTATTTATATGCTTCTTTCGTTTCTCTTCTTCTTCCTCTCTCTTCCTCTTCTTATTTCTTCTCTCTTCCTTTTCTTCAACAAAGACAATCGAGTTCTGGGAGGATTTCCATAAATCTATGAAATCTATGAATTTCTTCCTTTTCTTCTCTCTCTTACAGGATTTTTGCTCTTCATCAATTTCATGTTGGTGGTGCAGGAATGGGAAGAAATAATAAATATTGGGGTGTGTAACACCCTACACTACGCCAAATTTGGCTTTTAGCAGCACACCTACAAAAGCGCTTTTACCCAAAAGCGCTTTCGTAGGTTTGGCTAAAAACAAAATTAAAAGTCACGTTAGAAAAGTGCTCTTATAGGGGGGAAAGAAAGCGCTTTTTAAAAGCGCTCTTAAAGGGTGTGTTATGAAAGCGTTTATGTGAAGCGCTCTTATAGGTAGTGTTACAAAAGCGTTTTTGAAAGCGCTCTTATAGGGGGGTGTTACGAAAGCGCTTTTGGTATTAAAGCGCTGGTATAAGGGGGGTGTGTGAAAGCGCTTTTGAAAAGCGCTCTGGTAGCCCTTTTTAAAATTTATATTTCATAAAAGTGAACACGTGCACGCTATTTTTGCAGAAACACAAAACTCCCTCCGTACATCTTCTTCTTCCTCTCCCTCACGTACTCTCTACGCTTCTTCGCCCTCACTCCCTCCGTCGTGGTCTCAGACCCTCCGTCGTCGTCTCTCTCACTCCCAAACCAACTAGCCGCCGCCGCTGCTACGTCGTTCTGTGCTTCTGCTTACACAGAATTGGGATTTTAGGGTTTACTTGTTCAGGTAAAGTCTTCCCACTTTTTTAGTTTTCATTTCATTCATATTTCTCCCACTGAGTTAAACAAACCTTGCTACTGAGTTTTATCCACCATATTGTTTCTATAATTTTTCTAAGTTTTATGATATTAGTAAAAGAAAAAACAAATGTGCACACTAAATTTGTAAATCTGATTTTGAATGTTCATTTCAAAGTACAATGCCTACTGACAAGTTAAGGTGAATACAAGCATGGAATAATTATTCAAAACTTACTCGTAATTGTGTAATTGTATGAATGTTTCTGTTATTTCCACATTTTCGGAATGTAAATCACGATTTAGTTGATGCCCATTTTATATGTGGTTGTGTTGATAATTAGTGAGTACTGTAGCATGTTCGTGCGATTTTGGCTCGACCTTTCGAGCATTACATGTGTAAATTCGATGTTGTCCCGTATTTTGTTTTGCTCGTACAATGTGACTTAATTTCAACTTAATGCATACTTGACTTCTCTACTGTCATATTAATATGTTCATGAAGCTTTTATCTTGATCATATTTATATTGACCATTGACATTGTTTTAACACCTAAAGCCTTTAATGCTAGTGTGATGGTATCGTATTTGCTCGCTTTTGCGACAACTTTTTGTGTGCTTTCTCGTTAGACATTAATGCTGCCCCGTTATGAAAATACATGCTAAATTGTTGTTTTCTCATGAGATATAATTGCTCCACCTTGATTTCTTCATTTGTATGACTCGACTATGATTTGTGGTCGTTTTCACGACGATGTTTTGACATGCGTAGTTGCTGCCCCGGTTTCTAAGTAGGTGTTAAACTTTGATTTACCTTGCGGTACTATGTATCTAGATTTGCTATAACATCTGGGTGATGATTAGTTTGGTTTCAGATCATTTTCTTAGCCATGTTATGTCATTCATTTTGTTCCTATAGTGCTTTCCCATTTGGATTCATTGTATAAAAGAGGCTCGTAATCAATTATACATATTCCCAGGATGTATATAAGGCTAATTGTTCTAAATTTTATTTTTCAGGGGATATTAAAGATTTTTTAAAAGAACATCACTAGAGACATCAGATTAGCTTACGGTGTGTGGTTCCAGAAGTTTCTGAATTTCTCTAAAGGTAATTAGTTATTCGTTTGCTATAGTTTCTCTAAAGGAAATTAGTTATTCTTTTGCTATAGTTTCTGAATCTCTTTCGTCAAAGTAATTAGTTGTGATTTGAAAGAACTGCTATGATGGATTGTTTGCACTTTAATTAGTTGCTTACTTCTCCACTTTAATCAGTCGCACTTTAATTAGTTCCTCTTCATTTGACAGATTATTGCTAACAAGATAGTCCAAGAGGGATACATTTTCAGCGTGTAGGACCTCGTCAAAAGGTATGTCTCCACACATGTGAGAATTTACCGGTTTAGATATATTTCATATTGGCGTGTATCTAGAGTTTGGATTATAGTAATCATTCCCGAATAGTTATGCATAGCGTCTGATCCCAAAAGTAGGGGATAGTGATGCATAGTAGAAGGGGACTGAATACTAATAGTTGATTTTTAGATTATATTAAGTAATACTCATTATTCCGACATGTGGAATATTCTTGATGTCAATTTCGTTAATCGTTAAGTGATGAACTTACTAACTTTATGAATTGAATTCTCTATAGGGGTTACTTGCGAAGAGTGAAAGTTTCATCATTTTTGTTTAGCTTAATTAAGACATGGATAAAACATGGATGAATTCAAACCAATTGTCGAAAGAGTATGAGAAAGGGGTATGGGAATTCGTTAAGTTTGCGGTTGCGCATGCCGAAGACCCGATTCGAATGGCGTGTCCATGCTTGGGTTGCTGTTATGGGGGTAAGGTTGACGGGAATAAGTTGGCATCGCATTTACTACGGTTTGGAATTGATAGAAGTTATACATGTTGGACAATGCATGGTGAGAAAAGTAACGGGAATGTTGAGTCGAGGTGTAATACGAAGTATGCTTCAAACGACGATTGCACAGACACATATGATTATGATCGAGTCGAAGAGATTGCAGAAGCGCTTGAAGAAGATCTTGAGGATTATCCTAAAATGTTCGAGAGGTTGGTAAGCGATGCAGAGAAACCGTTGTATGATGGTTGTACAAAATTCACAAGATTGTCTGCGGTGTTAACGTTGTACAACTTAAAGGCGGACAATGGATGGTCGGATAAAAGTTTCACAGAGTTATTAGCCCTTATGAAAGATATGCTACCAGATGATAAAACTAGAGTAAATTAGAGTAAATTATTTTTTCAAAATAAAATAAAAAAATCAGGATGCTACACTTCACCAACGATAAAATCCTATTCAAACATGCATACGTGGCGGAATAAACATATTATTCTCTTAAAAAATTCTCAACAAAGTAATAGCAACATTTATTCAATCAAAAAGGAGTTCTTATTACTCCAACAAATTCACAAATTAAAAAGTCAACATAATAGCAGACAAGCGTTCACCCCCCTGGTGTTACATATCAGAGCATAGACGCCGACTCATAAAATAAGAAGAGAAATCTCTTCAGGACCTCGCTACCTCGGATTACTCCTGATTATCTGCATGTTACCCACGTAGAGGCAACATTCATACAAAAGGGGTGAGATATCACAACAATATAATAAGTCATTTAATGGTAACTATGCAACAAATATTTCATGCATGTTATCACAATTCAGGCTTCATTAATTTATATCATCGTCACCAATTTAACACATGACAATATACACAAGCACACACTATTCATCATTCAGATCAGCATATAATTCATGCCTCAACCATACAACTCAATCATCGTGCAAATCATGCACCTTTATGTTATGGGACTGACTCGACCTCATGCATATGGTACCAACAGGGCATAAGCCCTCATAAAAGTGTTAGATAATGGGCAATAATAGGGCATAAGCCCTCAGCAACAGGGCATAAGCTCTCAAGAATAGGGCATTAACCTTCAACTATGAATACATGCGACATCGATATGCAACAACATGATTATGCAATTCCAGAGCATGAGCTCTCAACATTCTTCCATTCCAGGCCAACAAATAATGACATTGTTATGCATTATATCATGCAACACACTTCATACAACACTAACACACAAAGTTTAAGCCTCCGACCAAAAAAATCATTTTTAGTTATCAAAATTATTATCACATTACAAAGAATATCTTTATCTTCCCATAGGTTCAAACGGCACATCAAACGGACACCCGAGTCAAAAGTTATAAGTTTTAAAAGTTTTATGAAGATACAAATACCGGCATCGTACTACAACATATACTAACAACACAAAACTTCATTACACCTCATTAAAAATTAATTCTAGAAACTTGAGTCCATTTTTACAAGAAGTACATTGTATTAGCTTTCCACATGTTCAAACGCCGCGTCAAATGGACACCCCAGTCAAAAGTTATGGATTTTTGAAGTTTAGAAAAATCTAACAACACGGTGAAGTAACCGGTTACATGAATCATGTAACCGGTTACATAAATCATGTAATCGGTTACATAAATCATGTAATCGGTTACATGACCCAAAAACTATGTTTTTCACCATTTTTCACACATGTAACCGGTTACATCAGCCATGTAACAGGTTACATCACTGAAAAAGTGTCAAAATCTGTATTTTTTCTTCTGCTACGGGATTGTTCCCCAAAATACCAATTTGTGATCAACAAAAAAAACAGTTTAAACACCATATTTTAAACACAAATTACATACCATATTCTCAAACAATTCACCACAATAATTTTATCAATTACTTTCATATATAGAGATTAACCTATGGACAATTTGTATCAAAACCTAGCATTCAACAACTCCTACATACCCACAATTATATCACCTATTATAGAGTCAGAACCCCACCCTTACTTTAGATTGAAGGTTCTTAAAGCTCTCTCGATGGATTCTTCCTCTCTTCCTCGTTCTCTTTTCCCTCTATTTAACTAGAATAACCCTTGGACCCTTATTATGATAATCCCATAATGCCCTTACTGATATCATCGCAAGCCATTTTAAATAATTCTTATAATTCTAAATAATTATTTCTCATCACTCTATTAAATTATGCTATTTCTTCATAAAATCCTATCTTCGACAATAACCATGTAAAGCACCGATCAACAACAATAGTATCAAATAATTCACAAAAGACCGATTAAAATAATAAAATATTCGAGCGTTACAACGTGTCTCAAGGTTAATTCTTTGACAATCTTCTTCTCACTATGTTTGTTTCAATCCTTAAACTTTTTTGTATTGGGTTTTTTTATTTAACCTAAACCCTTCAATTTTGCAATTAAAGATTTACAGGGTTTCTTCTCTTTATCAATCTCATGTTAGTGTTGCAGGAACGGGAAGGAAGAATAAATATTGGTGTGTCTCAAGGTTAGTTCTTCGACAATCTTTTTCTCACTGTGTTTGTTTCAATCCTTGATTTTTTTTGTATTGGGTTCTTTTTGTTAAACCTAAAGCATTCAACTTTGCAATTACTTTTCAGTTTTCCACATGATTTTCAATCTGGATCTTACCAATGTCATTATATACGGTACTTGGAATTCGTTGACTTTTACTCCCTCTCTCAACTTTGCATTTATATTAATTTTTAAGTTGTTATTTTACCACATAATGACCATATTACATAACTTCAGTTCATTGAAATCTGAACCAGGGAATGTTCTAATGCGAACCTGATATGAGAAAATGGTTTAAAGGGGAATTTCTGGTGTGATTTGGACATGATACTTTTTGGATGGATAACCGGTCAAACTATATAGTGAATCATTATCTCTTGATAAACAGACGTAACTGAAATATAGATTTTTTAACCTTTTTTCTTCCATTTATAGGTATGGAAATATTTTTCTATCTGATATTAGTAATTTAGTATGGGTTAGTGAACTTTTTCGTCCCTTTAAATATTTCAAATTTCATTTTTGGTCCTTCCAAAATTTTCCTTCAAGAAATCGTCCCTTCAAAATTTTTCTTCCGAACTATTGGTCCCTAACGTCAAATTTCGTAGCTAATCAGTGGCTAAAGTCGTAGCTAATCTCTAGCAAATTTGACGTTAGGGACCAATAGTTTAGACAAAAAATTTTGAAGGGACGATTTCTTAAACGAAAATTTTGGAGGGACAAAAAACAAAATCTGCAATATTTAGAGGGACTAAAAAGTTCATTAACCCATTTAGTATTGTATTTCAGTGTTTTGTTAATATTGTGGAACTCTTATGTTAATCTTAACATAGTCACAATACCGACACTCTTTGGAATAATCCCATATGTCGGTTTGAAATTCTACTTCTATGAGAAAATTAAGCGCCATGTCTCTGAGGATTACAAGAAAGACATCATGGTGAAACTCATATTTGGATCTGTTGTCAGAGGAAAGTGCAGACGATATATTTTACTTGGCAGTCCATAAATTATAGATGAATGTTATGTAACATGACAGAGCCAACACTACAAGATTAGGTTTAAAAACATAAGACTTCGTTAACTTCATATATAATCTCCCAGCACCTGTTATCATGAAGGGAAATAGCGAGACTTTTTTGAGCCACAAGGAGATATCATCGACATCTCTTTTATTCGATGAATATGTGCCCTGTTTGGATAAAATGGCTTAATTTTGACGGATCATCTATCTCTGTGTTATGAAGAATGCAAGGCCCAAAAAAAATTAAAAGAAGACCCATTAAGCTGAAAGACTTTATTTAATTATGGGGGTGCGATTAAAATAAGTTATTAGTATTGAATGTATTATTGTTCTTTTATGTTGCTGACCCATGGCCCAGATTAGTGTAGTAAACCCTACTATATATATGCTGTATGATTCGCCTTATGAATTAAGAAGGAAAGTTTGTTTTATCTTATTGTCTTTTAATGCATTCTAGATCTAAAGTTAACCTAGCATAGTCTAACATTGGTGCTTTCATTCTCTTGAATCCGTGGCTCCCTCCAAAGCACCTAACCCTTCTTCTAAAGAAATTGTTGAGGAAGTTGTCCAACTAACTCAAGCCCGGTTGGACCATGCCTTACAAGACACACAAAATCAAATGGATGAAAGATTTCACATGGAAACTGAAGAGTTAGCAAATCAAATGGGACAAGTTCATACAAGATTTGATGTGGAAAGGCATACTGCTGATACTAGATATGATTCTATCATGTCAATACTTCAAAAAATTTCTGCACAAAGGGATCCACAACATTCTGCTACTATTCATTCTACTCCTAGCGCTACAGGTATTACCCAGCCCCCTTTTTCATCTTCTATGGTTTATTCTGTTGCTACAGTAGTTAATACACCTGTCCACACACCAATCCAAACCACTCCACACGCTCACATGTCAGTTCCGCAACCTACCATTTTAACCCCCCAACACCGCTACACAGGCCCCGAACCACCACCACCCTTCCCACATTTTCCCCCTATTTCATAAAACCCATCAACTTTTATTCCTAACCAAAATTTCAATAACACACCTTCACACACCTTCCCCTACCAACAGCTGTCCCAAATACCACCATTACCCACTTTTAGATCTCCTAAATTGGAACTACCTTTATTTGATGGAACTTGTCCTTTAGAATGGCTTTTCCAAGCTAAACAGTATTTTAGTTTTTATAACTTACCACCAGAAAACCTTTTGGCTCTTGTTTCATTTTATATGAAAGGGGATGCTTTAAATTGGTATAAATGGATGCATCAGAATCATTTGCTTAATGATTGGTATTCATTTACAAGAGCATTGGAGCTCCATTTTGGTCCATCTACTTATGAAAACCATCAAGCTGCTTTGTTCAAATTAAAGCAAAATGGATCTGTTATGGAGTATCAAACCAAATTCGAACAATTGGGTAACAAAGTTGTGGGGTTACCACCAAATGCAATTTTAAATTGTTTTATTTTTGGACTACAACCAGAAATTCAGAATGAGCTAGCTGCCAATAGACCTACCTCAATTTCTCAAGCTATTGGGCTTGCTAAATTAATTGAGTCTTAAATTAAAGATACAAAGCCCAAATTTTCCAAACCATTTTCTACAACCTTTCAAAAACCAAACCCCTCAATTTCTCAACCTCACACCACAAAACCCTCTCCCCAACAGACCCAAACCAGCATACTGAACCAAAAATCAGCCCAAACCCCTTTTCTTATCTGCAAACTAACCCAAGCCCAATTACAAAAGCGAAGAGCACAAGGGCTCTGTTTCAACTGTGATGAGAAGTTTGTCACGGGACATAAATGTTCCACTAGCAGATTTTTTATTTTACTGGCTGAAGAGGAATCTAATGATAACCCACTTGAGGTTGTTAAGGCTGCTGATTTTAATAATGATCAAGGATTGGCTGATACCTACTTTCAACTTTCCCCACAAGCTCTAACAGGACAGTTTTTCCCTCAAACGCTCAAATTTCAAGGATTAATTGGTGGTCTCCAAGTGATGTTTTTGATAGACACGGGCAGTACCCACAACATTATGCAACCAAGAATTGCACATCATCTTAATCTTAAAACTACTCCGATCACCCAATTTTCGGTTATGGTTGATAATGGCTCACATTTACAATGTGAGGGAATTTGTCATAATGTTCAAATCCAATTGCAAAACAAACCTTTCACGCTTCCCTTTTATTTGTTACCTATTGAGGGAACATATCTGGTTTTGGGAATGGCTTGGCTTAGAACTTTGGGGCCCATTCAAGCTGATTTCTCAGTCCTCTCACTTACTTTCCAGCATCAAAACGAAAACATAACACTCACAGGTACCACTAATTTTTCACCCTCACAAACCACTTTTCACCAATTACGCCAACTTATCCATACTGATGCCATTGCTTTTTTCCACTTAATGATTATGGAACCTATTGACCCACCAGACCAAATTCATACTTTTCACACCACACCCACGGCCATACCGACCAAACTTACAAAATTACTAACAGATTTTCAAACCATTTTTCACCCACCAAAAGGCCTTCCACCCCCCCCCCCCCCCCCCGTCCCCATGACCACCATATTAATTTATTACCAAACACATCACCCATAAATGTAAAGCCCTACCGTTATCCCCACTCCAAAAAAGATGCTATGACAGTTTTGATACAACAAATGTTACAAGGTGGAATTATCACCCCTAGCACTAGCCCGTTTTCTTCACCCGTTTTGTTAAAAAAAAAGACGGATGAGCTCGGCTCAGCCTCTATTTTCACTAAGTTAGACTTATGCTCGGGTTACCACCAGATCAGGGTTGCATCAAGTTACACGCATAAAACAGCTTTTCGCACTTTTGACGGTCACTATGAATTCTTAGTTATGTCATTCAGTTTGACTAATGGTCCCTCTACTTTCCAATCAGCTATGAACGATCTATTGAGGCCTTACCTAAGGCAATTTGTGTTGGTTTTTTTTACGATATTTTAATTTACAGTGTTAATTTAAATGATCACTTAACTCACTTGCAGCTAGTGTTTGAATTATTACAGGCTAATTTGTTTTTTGTGAAGTTATCTAAGTGTGTGTTTGCAGCTAAAAAGATGGATTACCTTGGTCATGTGATTTCAGCGAGTGGTGTTGCACCCGATTCAGAAAAAGTCAGAGCTATCTTAGATTGGCCACAACCATGTTCTCTCTTGACACTTCGCGGTTTTTTAGGCCTCACCGGTTTCTATCGTCGCTTTGTGAAAAATTACGCCACTCTCGCTGCTCCCCTCACCGATTTGTTACGTTCCACTAATTTTGTATGGAGTATAGAGGCCGATGGAGCCTTTACAGAATTAATGCGCCAAATGACCGACATGCCGGTTCTCGCACTACCAGATTTTACAAAAATTTTTATCATTGAAACAGATGCGTCTGGAGTAGCCATTGGAGCAGTTTTGTCACAAGGAGGGCATCCAATTGCGTTCTTTAGTAAGAAGTTGTGCCTAAGAATGCAAGCACCATCTGTCTATGTGCGGGAGATGTTGGCCATCACATAATCTGTAAAGAAATGGCGTCAATATCTGATTGGTCAGAAATTTCATATTTACACAGATCAGAAGAGCCTAAGGGACCTATTGCTTCAAAGAATTCAAACTACAGAACAACAGAAGTGGACAGCAAAATTACAAGGTTTTGATTTTGAAATTTTTTACAAACCTGGTAAATCAAATCTTGTCGCAGATGCCTTAAGTAGAAAGTTCACAGCCCAAGAAGCAGTTTTGTTGGCTTTGTCTTCACCAACCCCAGATTTATTCAGAACCCTACAACATTTTTACCAAACAGACACATCAGGTCAGAACCTAGTCAAAGAGAAAACTCAAAACAAGACAAACAAAGACTTTCATTTTACACGCGATCTGCTCTACTATAAAGATCGAGTGTTTGTACCTGATATTCAGCAACTACGTTCTAGTATCATGCAGGCTCATCATCATACACCGGAGGCAGTTCATTCAGGTGTGGCAGCAACTTTGGCAAGGCTGCGATCTTCTTTTTGTTGGCCCGGAGTTTACCTTGATGTAAAAAACATGGTTAAACATTGTCCAACTTGTCAACACAACAAATATGAAACACAGAAAAAGAAAGGCTTACTGCAACCATTACCTATTCCTAACAAAGTTTGGGAAGAGCTGAATATGGATTTCATAACAAACTTACCCAATTCTTTTGGCCATACTGTGGTATGGGTCATATGTGATCGATTAACCAAGTTTGTTCACTTTATCCCACTGCCGACACACTTCAGAGCAAAGGATCTGGCTACTCGTTTCACTATGGAAATTTTTCGTCTACATGGGATACCTAAGTCAATAGTTTCAGATCACAACCCTCTTTTCTTGAGTAATTTCTGGAAACATTTCTTCAAGTTGCAAGGCACAAACCTGAAATACAGTACATCTTATCATCTAGAGAAAGATGGACAAACAGAAGTTGTTAATCGTTCTTTAGAAACTTACTTGCGTTGTTTAGCTGGCGACCATCACCTGTAGTGGCACAAATTTTTACATCTAGCGGAATACTAGTATAACACTTCGTTTCACTCAGCAATCCGGATGACTCCCTTCAAGGCACTGTATGGCCGCGACCCACCACAGCTCTTAGATTATGTCACGGAATCCACCACTGAACCATCCTTGGATATGACCTTGTCAAACCAACAGAAAATCATTACTGAACTTAAACAGAACCCCACACGAAGCAGAGTGACTATGGAGAAACAGGCAAATACAAAAAGGAGACAAGTTACCTTTTAGGAAGGAGACTTTGTATTACTGAAACTACAACCATATAGGCAATCCACTATGTTCCGCCGTGCCTCTCAAAAATGATCTCAGCGATTTTTTGGTCCTTTTTGTATTATCAAACGTGTCGACACCGTCAACTATCTCTTAGATCTACCTTCTTCTTCACGGATTCATCCGGTGCTTCACGTCTCCATGTTGAAGGCGTACCATGGCTCTCACCCACCGACGGATCTCACGCCACTGCCTCTTCTGGACTTAGTTGTGTTCCCTAGTAATGATCCGTATATGTCTGAACATCCCATGGCCTTGAAACAAGACACACATGTTAGTAATCACGAAAAATACGGACTCAAAAACAAGTCTGAAGCTTGCTTCCACAAACAATTTATCACCTGGTAAATCGGTGGCGTCTCGGAGCAACAAAGGAGAAGGTGACCAGTTTGAGTTAGGGTTTTCGTTGCACAAGGAAGAACTTAGTACAAGCATTCTGAAGGAAAAAGAAAAGAACATTTGCGTTTTTGAGAAGGGAGAAAGTAGTGAGGAGAAACAGAAAAATCAAGATGTGAAAATGAATAAGTTTTCTAATGTACTTAACACTCCTTTCCTATGGTCACGTGAAGCAAGTACACCTACTACTCTGTCCAACGATAACTTACACGACACAAGTAACTTTTCCCAAGATCCAGCTGTGCACACTGCTCGAGACAAAGCCTTATCTCCCACCACCCAATCAGATGCCACCCCTCAGATTTCTTGTGATCTCCCAAAGATTCCCATTATCTCTTCAACTCCAATTCACGTGCCCATTAATTGTTCACAGCCAGCTGTATCCCACTCCCTTACTATTGCTTCGAATCTGTTTCCCCATGCAGTCGTTTCTTCCTCTCCAAAGGTTGTGTCAAAACCGTGTGGGCTGTATGACAATACACTCAACACCGGCCCACTCCAGCACTCCTTCCCTGACCCAATTCCTTTGAACCTTGAGGACAAGGTTCTTTCTGGGCCCGATAGTAATGTTATGAAGAATGCAAGGCCCAACAGAATTAAAAGAAGACCCATTAAGCCGAAAGACTTTATTTAATTATGGGGGTGCGATTAAAATAAGTTATTAGTATTGAATGGATTATTGTTCTTTTATGTTGCTGGCCCATGGCCCAAATTAGTGTAATAAACCCTACTATATATATGTTGTATGATTCCCCTTATGAATTAAGATGAAAAGTTTGTTTTATCTTATTGTCTTTTAATGCATTCTAGATCTAAAGTTAACCTAGCATAGTCTAACACTATGGTATCATCAAATATTTCGGAACAGCGTCTGATAGTGCAACGTCTGCCTTGGAACCCGTTGTTAAAATTTACCAGCTCAGATTGTTCCGAATTCAGCAGTCAAGTTCTTTAGCTATGAGCAAGCATCTAAGTATGATATGCACATCAACTGTTTGTTTCTTTTCATTTATCTTTGTAATTTTGTTACTTCCATATCCATTTGATTAATGTTTTATACAAATGCATGGGTATTCTAAGTATCTATCGATTTCAAATTGGAAATGGTACTGAATTATATATTTAATTTTCCTTGAGTTGTGAACAACAGATGAATAAAGACAATAAAGATGGAGATGCTGCAGAAATCATTGTTGTTTATCAGCATGCAAATAAATAGTGAATTGAGATGAAAATATTGGTCAAATTCAGGACTTAGAAGAAGTAATTTGAAGTACAGAAGCTGGTAAAACTTGTTGGGGCATTATCAAAGAAGACTTTTTTGAATGTGTCAACGAATTATTCACACATGGCCATCTACCTAAAGCTATAGCTTCCTTCTTTTTTACTTTAATCTCAAAGAAACATAATCCTCAAGACCTTAATGATTATCTTCTTATTTGTTTTGTTAGAAGTGTTTACAAAATTATATCAAATTTGTTGGTCGGGAGATTGAAGGTGGTAATTGGTAAGCTTTCCTAAACACAGTTTTGAATTCATTCCCTTTCTTTTTCTTCTTCTCTTTCTATAAAGCCCCAAAAGGATTTATTCAAGACATTATTATAATTCAAAATGCTTTTCTTTAGAATGGAGAACAGAACAAGAATAAGGATTAATTGGGTCTATTGGTCCTTTATAAGTAAACCGAGGCTAGAAGGGATCTAGGAATCAAAAGCTGTGAAATATTCAATACATCGTTGCTAAGTAAATGGGCTTGGAGAATTCTGTCATATTTTAGTTCTGTTTGGTACTAAGTGCTAGAATTTAAATAAGGATACATTAAAGCTCTTATTCTTGATCATTCATGGAGTGTAAACTACAAAAAACACTCAATTTGGTGGCGCGATCTTAGACTTTCCACTGAAGTAATGGGGAAGATCCTAGTGGTTCAAAGTTCAAACATAATCTTCTAGCATAATAGGTGGTGTGGTGTAGTTCCTTTTTAAGCTTTTGTTTCCAGACCTTTTCAAATTTTCTCAAGTCTCTAGGTTCATTCATGGTTGAGGCAATAGGTTATTGGATTAATATTGTGTGGGAATGTAATTTAGGATGCATTGTAGGTTTGAGTTCTGTCATTGAAGGAAACAATTGGGACGAGCTTGTTAACATTCTTATGAGTGTGAGTCCTAAGTTGAATTCAGTAGACTCATTTGTTTGGTGGTGAAATGCTTTAGGATTCTCTGTAAAATATGTGTTTACTAGAATGATAGACATTAAACTAGTTGGCTCTCGTTTGGAAATGGACAAAATTAGTGCTTATAAGTTGTTATGGACTGCTAATATCCCCAGCAATGTTCAAGTTTTTGCTTAGAGATTGCTTCTAAATAAGCTCCAAACTATGGATGAACTTGCGAAGCGTGGGGTGTACTGGGGTCAACAAAATTTTGTGTGTCCTCTTTGCTTGGGGCTTGAGGAATCATATCTTCATCTTATCCATTTGTTTTTTGTTGCTATAAATATTTGGCAGGGCATCCATGGCGGGTTAGGATTGAGTAGGATAATCCCATATTTAAGACAAATTTTAAAATAATTATTTCGGCCTTTAACCCAATAGATTGCAAAGTCTCTCTAGTCCAGCCCAAGTGTTTATGTTATTGAGTTTGTTTATTCTATATAAACATCAAAATTTTCTTCACCTAAAATAATGTAGGACTATTCTAATGCAGACTTCATGGCTCTCTACTACAATCTGCAACAGTAAACATTAACCATTTACATAAATGGTAATATGAAGATAGAATAAAGTTTTCTTCCCAAAGCATGGACTACTCTAACGAAGTATGATATGAAGTAGCAGTATCATAATCCAAATATTGATAATCCTAGAAGCTTTCCAAAGTATGATTATATCATACAATTAATAGTTCTTAGAAATGATTCTTTTTGGTATACACACCCCATGAAGATTACTATGTTCTCAATATTCCACCCTAGTTTGCTTCAAAATTGCAACTATTTATGATTCCAGGTACACACAAAATCGCAAACAGTTGAAATGCAATTTTAAATATCTGGTTGAGGAAACGGATACGGCAAATCTTTGGAGTATGAAAGCTATCCTTAGAGGATTTGAGTTAACGTCGGGTTTGAGAATCAATTTTCATAAGAGTAATATTTATGGGATTAATGTGGGGGATTGGTTTCTAGATGCGGCCTCGAATTTCCTTGCGTGCAAAGTGGGAAGTTTACCGTTTAAATTTTTGGGTGTAAAGGTGGGTGGAAATCCTAGAAAAATCTAAATGTGGAAGGATTTGATTTCTTTCTTGAAGAAGAGGTTAGCGGTTTGGAGAGGAAAGAGCCTTAGTATAGTGGGCCGGGTGGTGTTGATCAATGCGGTCCTCAATTCTATTCCGATATACACTCTTTCCTTCTTTAAAGCGTCGTCGAAGGATCTTAAAGAAATTCGTTCTATTCAAAGTAATTTTTTGTGGAGTGGCGGAGATTTGGTTAAATCGATACATTGGATTAGGTGGGATATCGTTTGTAAACCTAAAGAGGAAGGGGGTTTAGGAGTGAGAAATGTGGAAATCATGAATGCGGCTCTTATTAATAAATGGAAGTGGAGGATTTTAAACGAAGAGGAGGCGGTTTGGTGTAATGTCTTAAAGGCTAGATATGGTAATGTGAGACTTAAAGTGTTGGTTGGAGACATTTCGGTGGTGGGGAAAAAAGATTCAATTTGGTGGAGAGATGTGTTGATTTCGGATAACTATGAGAGAATGGGTGATAGGCACTTTGCGAGAGCGGTTGATTGTAAGGTGGGGAATGGTAAGGAGACCCCTTTTTGGTATGGGTGTTGGTTGAGTGAGCAGACGATAATGGAGGCATATCCGGAATTGTTTATGTTGGCGGAAAATCACCTCATTTCGGTGGCTGAAGCTGGGTGTTTTGGTTTGGATGGGTGGTCGTGGTCCGTGGCAGACGTGTTGGAGCTGTCTTCGTTGCCGGATGCGGACAGCAGCGGTACGTTGGCATTAGTGCAGGACCTTACGGTCTTGCTGCAGCAGTGCAGCCTGCGTGTCCATGCTTCGGACACTTTTACATGGAGAGATGTATCGTCGGGTGTGTTTACGGTAAAGTCTTGTTATGACCGCTTCAAAACTTATCTCTCGGGTCCTCCTCTCAATGTAGGTTTGGTTAAAGAAGCGTCTTATTTGTGGAATGTCAAAGCTCCCGCAAAAATTTTGTTTTTTGGTTGGCGTTTAATTCATAATATAATAGCAACTAAAGATCATCTTTTCAAAAGAGGTGTGTTGGTGGATGTTAATGACTTGATGTGTGTTTTGTGCATGAAAAAGGAGGAGACTTTATTGCACCTCTTTGGAGGTTGTGAGATAACTTCCCGGATATGGAGAAGGGTGTACCATTGGATTGGTCATGGATTGGAGTTATCTTTTGGCGATTTTGTTGGATTCTTTGCTTCTTGTGGTAAAGTGAAGAGTTTAAATAAGAGGACTATTGCGGCGGTGATATGGTTGGCAACGGCTTGGTGTTTATGGTTGAAGCGTAATGCTTGTATTTTTAGAAAAGAGTCGTTTAGATTTTCCGAGTGCATGTCGGAGATTATTCTCTCCTCTTGGAATTGGCTTTTATCTTTCTATAAGTTAGGTGTTCTTTGTAGTTATCACACTTGGAATATCCTTCCACTCCTTTGTTTCGAGTGCTAGGAGCTTTCCGTTTGTAGTGGGTGGAGTATCCCTTATGCTCCCTATATTAATATCATTGCTTATTAAAAAAAAAAACAATTTGAAGATCAAAAAGTTTGGTCTGCCCTTACTCATATCCATGGGCCAGTCATATCTATCAATTACAGAGTGATGCTTTACATTTTGTGGCTCTACGACAAACCAAGTAAGAATCTGACTGGAAGCCCGAGAGAGTCCGTGATGACCCTCACTCTCAGTTGCAATCACCATAGTCTCTGTTATCTCTCTTAATCTCCTGGGAGCTTTTGTATCTGTGCATACAAACAAAAAAGGAGACGGTAATATGTTGGAAATTATAAAATAATAATTACCATAGTGTGTTCTAATGTGACAAAAATGGGAATAGATTTTTGGTTGTTGCATAAATTTGTTTTTGAATTCAAATTTACAACATTTCATGAAGGGGTGTTTTGTGTCATTATAGATGAACCATTGCAATATATGGTGAAAAGGTGTTGTTTCATCAAGAGTTGCAAACTTATGAAACAACACATGTAAGGCCTATAAATACACATTTATGAATCCAAAATGAAACCAAAAAAAAATTATAAATCCTCTTTCAGACACTCTTCCTTGCATTCGAGTTTTTCGTCGTTCTTACGCAAACTCGACAAAAGGCTGAATTATCCTGGGTATTTCTGCGTTCCAACTCTAAGACATATTGAGAGTGCTTGAAATACTTATAAGGAAAGTGATTTCGTTCACGATTCTAGCCTCGATTCATTCGATTGAAATTGATTTTCTAACAATCTTATAAGTATTTATATAAACGGCTATCGAGGTTTCAATTTCAAGCATCAAAGAAATGAGAGAATAAATCAAATCAAGAACACTGGAAGAAAGAGCACGAGGAAAAATTGGTATTAACTATCCGGGTACGTTTTGTAACTCTTCCGTAGAAATTTATATACTTGTGAAAATCACAATATTAAGATAAATTTATTATCGGTATTATATTTCTCGATATTATTTGACATGCATCATATTAAGTTTGTGGTTCATATATGTGGCTCATGAAAGCTTTTATCGATATACTATGGTCATTCAATCTATGATATATGTTGATTGTTTAGCTTAATGAATAATAAAATAATAAGAGACAAATTGATATGTAACATAAATCTAGAAACTTACATAAGACTGTGTTAGTATTATTATTAGTTTAGAATGAAATTTGAATTAATAAATTATATCATGTCCATAATCTACAATACAATTTACATGTGCATATGTTATTTATATACTGCACTACATAGTGACATGGGCGCGCATTAAGAACAGTGCATTGGTGGAAAAGCAACAACAACAATAATGGGCACGCATTGGTGGAACAGTGCCATGGGACCAATGTCTTGTTTTTGTTTAAATTCTTTACGAAAAGGTATATGTTTCCTTGAAACATTGTATGGAAAATTAAAACCACAGATAGGTTGTATTTGGTCGGAGTGGAACCAGACACCTGTTGAGAAAAATTGTCAATGAACCAATGCAACTTTCATATTCATTTTTTAATGAAAAAGTATTGTTCATATGATACTTGCACAAGGTATATGGTATATAAAGATCATCTAAAAATGGATCATGATTTTTATAGACTTTTAAATTTGGAGTCTAATATAACTATTGAATCCTGAGATGTGGAGTTATGAGAACCTTATCAAGGAGGATAAGGAATTCGAAGAACCTCGTGAGGAAGGTTCTTCGTAGATTGTTGAAACAAAATTGAAAGTTCATCAATGATTGTTGAAAACAACCCGAACTTCAAATAAGCATAAAGTCTTAAAGGCTAAAGATATAAGACCAAACAAAACCGATTGTTGACATATTTATTTTACCTAGTAGAAGAAAATAGTGAGAGTTTAATTTGTTCGTAAAATTCCTATTAATTTTCAAGTGGAAGATGATCCTAAGATTTATAATGAAGAAGTAAATTCAAGGGACTTCTTTTAGAATGATGTTATCCAAGACAAAATAAATTTAATAATGTCTGTCATACTTGGGAACTTGTTGATCTACCTAAAGGATCAAGAATCGTTGGATTCAAGTGGGTGTTTAAAAGGATGTATCATAGTGATGGTTCACTAAACACCTACAAGCATATATTAGTAACCAAGGGATTTTATATAAAAGGAATGTGTTGATTATTTCAACACATATGCACCACCAACAAGGATGACGATAATTAAAAGTATCACTTACATTAGTTTCTTTACATGATCCTATTGATCAAGTAAATGTCAAACGACATTCCTAAATAGAAATCTCAATGAGGAGATTTATATGGAGAAATCAGAAGGTTATGTACTTCCTACTAATGAACAAAAAGGTGTACAACCTTGTTAAATCCTTGTATGGAATAAAACAAGCACTGGAACAATGAAATTAAAAGTTTGACTTTATCAATGTAAGATTCTTTGATTAAGGAGGAGACACACAAGTTAGGGGGAGAATTTTCAATCTTATCAAAACAAGAATTCAAAGAGTTTGTCATCATCAAAAAGGGGGAGATTGTGAAGAGTATCTTATATCTAGTTTTTGATGAAGACAAAGGTTATCAAAGGAGAAAAGGATCAAAAGTGTCATGCACGTCAATGGTGAAGTTGACCAAGAAGGTTTAACATAGAAAATCAAGTGAAGATTTGAGAGAAATAAACATAACCAAGGTACTCATTGCAGTTTTTATTATACTATTTTAAATTGCTCATAATCTCATCTCTCACTTCATCTAAAACTTTCTTATATCATCGTGCATGATTATCTAAAAATATTTCTTCATCTAATTCTTATGACAAATGTTTGTACACAAAGTTGTGTGAGAATATTATGATTTTATTTTCTCCATGTTGATTATATGTTTATCATTATCAACGAGTTGAATGGAACTTTAGAAACAAAAAGGTTTCTAGATTCAATATTCAAGATGAAAAGATGTTGAAATAATATACAGCATTTTCGATCAAAGTAAAGCAAAATAGTGGGGTTAAAAACATAGTCAAACAAACTATATTGAGAAAACTTCCATATTCAAGATGAAAGATCTTGGATTATTTGAAACTCTTTTGGGGATCAAAGTAATACGAAATAGTGGGGGTTATGAACTTAGTCAAACACACTTTGTTGAGAAAGTTATTGATAAGTTCAAATTGCCACGTTTCAAGAAACTGAATATTCAATTTGATCTTACTGTCAAAATGATGATGGAAGAGTTGTGGCTATATTAGAATACGCAAGTGCAATTGGTTCTCTAATGTAATGTACTAGACCTGACATAGCATTTGCACTTAGTAAATGAGTAGATTTACTAGAAATCCAAATGGTGAACATTGGAAGGCCTCCACAAGGATTTTCGATTATCTTTAAAAGAAACCAAAATCTTGACCTCCATCATGGTAGGTTTCCTATCATATTAGAAGGATATACTAATATGAGTTGGATATCGAGTCTTGGAGATCATAAAATTACAACTGAGTGGATATTTACACTAGTTGAATGTGAGATTTCTTGGAAGAGCAAGAAATAAACATGAATCACTCTCTTGACCATGGAACCATGGTGTGTGGATCTCGCTTCCACTAATAAAAGAATTTAAATGGTTGAGGGACCTTTTGTCGGAAGTTCCATTGGCTAAATACAGTGTTTCAAAGGTGTTAACACAATGTGTTAGTCAAGCCAATTTAGCAAGAAAACTCAGATAAGTGTAAAATGGAAAGTCTGGGCAATGAGGCCTTAGACATTCGTGAGAAAATTGATTAAAGATGTAATCATTTACTCGCATATATACGATCGATCTATAATTTCGGAAATTCATTTACAAAGTCACTGGCCAGAGACTTAGTAAAAACAACCCTGAGTGGTATAGGGTTGAAACTCCTTGAGTAAGAGTTCCGACAGCAGCGACAACCCAATCTTACGTTAACAGAACATTAACCTCGAGATTTTCAATGGGTAACAACAAGTCGTTGATTTGGATAATTGTCAAACATTTCGTGATAATGTTGACCTTAAAACGAGGGTTGAGCTTTATTTTAAAACTCTTAATGAAGTTCAATACCGAGGGTACGTGTCTCATGGAAAAGGACACAATATGAACTTCACCTATGTGAATTTCAAGATGGTGCCGTCTCAAAGTGAGAGTTGGAGTTTCTCTCATGAAAAATTCATGAAACAAGATAGCATATGGCCATAAATAAGTGTTAAGCGAGATATGTAGAGGAAGAACCTTTAAAGAGTGTGTGTAAGGTAACGCCGGTCTAATCACATGGATTAATGGTTTAAAAGCACTGCTACCTAATATTTCGATTAAACTTTGCGTTATTCTCACTAAGGTTAAGTTTTAAATCGAAAGATACCTAACTGTATTAACACTCTTAATATCTTTATTTCTGGAATGAGTTTTTGTCATTATTAGAACAAGTGGGGGATTGTTGGAAATTATAAAATAATAATTACCATAGTGTGTTCTAAAGTGACAACACTACAACAAATATAATCTTTAGCAGCACCCCTACGAGAGCGCTTTTAGGAAAAAGCGCTCTTAAAGATTTCGCTAAAAACAAAAAAAAAAACAAGGGAAAAAAGCGCTGGTAAATGGTGGGGGTACGAGAGCGCTTTCTAGAAAGCGCTGGTAAAGGGTGGGGGTACGAGAGCGCTTTCAAAAAGCGCTGGTAAAGGGGGGGGGTACGAAAGCGCTTTCAAAAGCGCTGGTAAAGGGGGGATACGAAAGCGCTTTTATTCAAAAAGCGCTGGTGTAGATGGGGTTACAAAGGCGCTTTTGAAAAGCGCTCTAGTAGCTAATTTAAAATTAAAATTTCTAAAACAAAATTAACAAAACACGCTATTTGCCTTCAGTACTGTTCTTCTCTAAGCTAATAACGAAACCCATATCTCCCTTCGCTCTGCTACTGTTCCATGCGAAATCGCCGCCGTAGAGCCATACGTTCATCTCCTTCTCTTCACTGCAACCACATTCATCCTACAATCATCTTCTTCTCTTCGCCACCGTAGCTCAGCAACAAAGTTCATACGCGAAGGCATCTTCGTCTCCTCGAATCGACTCTGATTTTCACAGGTATCTTTGATTTTGATTCTGCATAGCTGGGTTTTATATATGCTCGACTTTGATTTTGAATACAGTCATTGCAATTGGCATTAGGGTTTGTTTAATCAGCAAAGGTTTTATCAGTCATTGCAATTGGCGTTAGGGTTTGTCAAATAGCAATGGTACAGAGCTATAGTGTTGCGAAATTTGAACTGCACATTGTTGCTTTCTGATACGGATGATTGTTATTTGTCACATTTAATTTGCAGTAGAAAAATTTATGATAGAGATAAAATAGTAATGAAGAAAGTTTGTTGAAATAGAATGGATCAAGGTAACTATGTATGTTGAAAACTACTTCCTGCTGTGTTGTTTGATATCAATTTGAAAATGAAAGTTTGTTTGAGGAATTTGTTAGATAATTTGTTAGATTTTGTTAGAATTTAGATAATTTTATCTCTTGTAGAATTTAGATAATTTTATCTCTTGTATAATTTGTAGTATAGTACTTATTCAATTTGTTTTATTCAATTTGTACCGATTGTTTTATTCAATTTGTACCGATTATTTTATTCAATTTTTACCGACTAATTTGTTTTGAACCATGTATCCGTTTGTCGACTTCTTTACATGTAAATATACTATTTTGACGATTCCGGATCTGCTCATGCACTTATCTTTACATTTCGGGACTGTTTTTTTATCGGTTTTGCTTCTGCCCGTAATCAAAAGTCGGGCTTAGGGTCTGAATTTCGGAAAACCGACTTTATTTTTGAGTCCGTGGGGACGTTTTACCATAGCCATGTAAATTTCGTTCAATTCCGACAACTTTCCGTTGAATGCTTTACTTTGTTTGATACAGGTTCAATGGCTTCAGATACAGGTCTATAGTGCTTTACTAATGTGCTTTACTTTGTTTGATACAGGTTCAATGGCTTCAGATAAAGATGCTCCACCTACAAACTCACAAGAAAACTCACAAGAAAGAGATGCTCCGGATACAAATGCTCCACCTGATACTGAAGCAAAAGAAGTTGCACGAGGCATCACGATTATGAAGGGAATCATACGACATAGAGACCAAGGATTAGTATACCCTTTGGAATGGAATTCTGAAAACCAACCAATTGGTCCTAATTCTGCAAAGTTGACAAGTTACATTGGTACACTTGTTCGTATGCATATTCCAATCTCCGTAGCTAAATGGAATATGAAGAGTGACGACTTGGATAATAAAAAAAAGGCGATTTGGGAAGAGCTTCAGGTATATACCATATATGGTTGTTGTTATTATATTGACGATAAATTGTTTACATTACTTATACTAACACACTATGCGTATGTTTTTTTGCAGAGGACCTTTGACATACCAGATGAGCGTAAAAAGTACATACTTAGTTTGGCCGGAAAAAGATATAGAGGGTGGAAAGCTTTTTTGACAAATAACTATCTTAAGGATAAAGATGGAAACTTTCTTGAAGAGGCGCCGGGAAGACCACTAAAGTATAAGATCTTCATTGATGAAGAAGATTGGGTTAAGTTTGTAAATCAAAGAGATGAAGCTTTTCGGAAAAGGAGTGTCACAAATAGCGCGAGAGCATCAAAACCCGCATATCCATACAAAAAAGGGCGTATGGGATATGCACGCTTGGAGGATAAAATCGTAAGTAAATAGAAATGCGTTTTAATTAATTGTCTAAATGTGTTTTATTTGACGATTTTGCGATTTGTGTCAATGCTTAGTTGGAGGAGTCTAAAAGTGAGGAAACCTCACTTCCTGTACATGTGTTGTGGAGGGAAGCTCGGGTGGGCAAGAATCAAGCCGTCGATCCCGAAGTTCAGAGAGTGTATACTGAATGTGTAAGTATAATACTGTGTCTTTATTTAAATCAAATGTTTTTTAATATATAAATGATTTTTTATCTCCACTAATAATTATTGAAATATAAATGAATTACAGGAGACCTTGTCGCAATCGGTGTCCACCGGTGAGGATCATGATGATAGGAGCGTACTTAGTAGAGCCCTGCATGCTCCTGAGTATCCCGGTCGGGTGAGGGGTAAGGGTCATGGTGTGACTCCAACCTCTTATTACAAGAATCCTAGGAGAAGAAATCCTTCAAATGAAGAAGTGTTGCAAAAGTTGGCGGAATTGCAAGCACAAGTCTCTGCATTGCAAAAAGATAAAGATTTGTATATGAGAGAAAAGTGCAATACTGCATCGGTGAGAGAAACTAGTGATAAAGCTAGTTTCAACGGTCAAAGAAAATTTCCCGAGGTATTTCTTACAAATTGTTCTATTTCCTTACAAATTGTTCTATTTTGTTAACGATAATGACTTTATATTTACTATTGGTTTAGGGCATTTCTTCTTGCCAACTATTCTTATCGGCACCGTGTTATCGCCTAGTTGGCAAGGGAAAAGTGCACAACACTGTGGGAGATTTACTTCACCATAGACCGCTCCCGGATGGACACCTGAAAGTATCGGTGGATGTTGTAGTAGATCATGATGCGATGCTACCGGTACCTGACTTGGTCTCAGAGACGACATTGCTGCGAGATGCAATAGGATCATTTGTTGCATGGCCCTCGGAGCTCATTGTCATTAGTGATGAGGTATATTGAAAACGATTAAGAAATCATTTAGTTTTCGAATGTCAATTCTAAACCGTTTATTAACTATTTTTTACATTTTAATTTTAGATTGCTCCTATAAAACCCGCAAATAAGGGTAAAGGGATTTTACAGGAGGAGGAGTCTGTTGCATCACTAAAAGAGGTACATTTAAAGTGTTAATAATTAATCTGAATCTAAATCTGCATGATTTTATATTTTACCTAACTTATATGATTTTTAGGCATCCGCTCGGGAGTCACAACAAGTGACGCAGCATGTTTGTACCGTACCACCCACTGGTCCTCCGAAGCCAGCGGGAAAAAAAGGCGGTGCTTTTGTGCCTCGGTACCGGTCGACGCTCGCAACAATGGTTGATATGTCCGATTTGAAGGACGGTGCTTTACGTGAAATCGTTATGGATGAGAGTGTCTTCGGTATTGAATTCAAGTCACTTATTGAACTTGATGACTTGGAGGAGATTTTTAAGCATGATCAACTAGGCGTCAATAACATGCACTCATACATCCGGTAATATTCCCTCATCCGATATATTATTTAATTAGTCTCACAATATAATTTATTTACACATTTCAATGAAAATAATCTAATGTTTGTTATGTTTTTATTTAAGGTTGTTGTATGACAGAGTGTTGTGCGGGACTCCGTTGTCTAACAGATTCCGTTTCGTGTCTTCCGCCCACTGCAGCGGAATGGCAATTGCTTCGGAACCGGAATCAGTTAGACAGCACTTAGTCGATAGATTCATGTCCACCGGCAACACAGAAAGTCTGCATCTTTGGGCGTATAATACCCGACCAGTAGGGTTAGTTTCTCATTCTTTGTTCATCTAATCTCTGTTTCTTTTGTGTATAGCAAAATTTTCATATAACCTATTGTTTTTATTTATAGAGCACACTGGTTGCTGCTTGCTATCAACCCTATAAGGGAAGTCGTGTATTATCTGAATTCGGTAAACGGTGAATGGACCAATTATCAGGCCATGAAGGACATCGTTGATTTGTAAGTGGGATCGTTCTAAATATATATTCGTGTATATTTATATATATATTTACTTATTTGTGGGATTGATCTAAACATATGCTTTTATATATTTGTTAATTAGATCAATACAAGTGTTCCGAAGTCAACGGGACGCACAGGTATCCCGAACTAAATCTAGCAACATTACTTGGATCCAAGTGCAGGTACATTATTTTTCACAATGTTGCTTATAATATATTTATGCTACTTGATAAAACAATGCACAACTGTAGAATCTTATTTGTTTTTCTATGTAGTGTCCGCAACAGCGAAACAGTTACGATTGCGGATACTTTGTATTGCGGTATATAAAAGAAATCCTTCAGGCAAATCAATTAGAGATTCCGCTCACGGTATGAATTTATAACTTAAGATAATTTCATATAACTTATTACATTTAACTAAATGTATCATTCATATTTTTTTTTTTGTAGTACCTTGACGAATTCCGTGCCGCTTCATACCCGAAACTTAAGTTGGAAGAAATAAAAGAGGATTTGAGTCATTTTTACATTAAGCACTTTTTCATGTAGGATTTGTGTCGATTTACTTACAATTTTATATAACATTATTGATGTTGTAATATATGATGTATATATATAATTTTGGATATTATTTTGGTATATATATTGTCTTACTGATGGCTGAAATAATATCGTCGAAAATAAATTACAGGTCGAAAATAAATTACAGGTCGAAAATATTACAGGTCGAAAATATTACAGGTCGACTGGGAGGATTAAATTACAGGCTGCACATTAAAAAACCTCACAAACCTACTAAAGCGCTTCTAAGTAAAAGCGCTGACAAAGATTAATAAAAAAGAATTAAAAAAAAAAAAAAACGCAACATACGAAAGCGCTTCTCTAAAAGCGCTCTTAAAGGCCACCCTATAAGAGCGCTTTTCCAAAAGCGCTTTCGTATGTTTCTTTTTTTTTTTTTAACTCTCACAGGGGGGGCTATAAGAGCGCTTTTCTGGAAAAAGCGCTCTTAAAGGGGGGCCTACGAGAGCGCTTTTTCCAGGAAAACGCTCTTATAGGGGGACCTACGAGAGCGCTTTTTCCAGAAAAGCGCTCTTATAGGGGGCCTACCAGAGCGCTTTTAAAAGCGCTTTCGTAGCCTATAGCAGCGCTGGCTTTGGCAGCGCTTTAAAGCGCTGTTAAAGGCCAATAAAAGCGCTTTTAAAGCCCTTGAACGGCGTAGTGCAAAATGGGAATAGATTTTTGGTTGTTGCATAAATTTGTTTTTGAATTCAAATTTACAACATTTCATGAAGGGGTGTCTTGTGTCATTATAGATGAACCATTGCAATATATGGTGAAAAGGTGTCGTTTCATCAAGAGTTGCAAACTTATGAAACAACACATGCAAGGCCTATAAATACACATTTATGAATCCAAAATGAAATTAAAAAAAATATTATAAACCCTCTTTCAGACACTCTTCCTTGCATTCGAGTTTTTCGTCGGTCTTACGCAAACTCGACAAAAGGCTGAATTATCCTGGGTATTTCTGCGTTCCAACTCTAAGACATATTGAGAGTGCTTGAAATACTTATAAAGAAAGTGATTTCGTTCACGATTCTAGCCTCGGTTCATTCGATTGAAATGGATTTTCTAACATAATACAATGTGAAGGTTTTGTTTTTCTTGTGATTAATAATTGTTTTAGCTTGCCAGGGAGAATGAACTTGAATGTGTATAATGCAGTGAAGTGTACATATATTCGATCTGAATCATTGGTTCCTTCAGTGATAGATGTTCTATGCTTGTTGTACCCAAAAAGCACCAAGTGGCAACTGCTACCTGCAATCATTCATTTATACTTGTTGCTGTTATGTGGACTACCATGCAAGACGCTTTTGACTTTTCTTTTTGATATGCTTGCTTTGACCCATTGTTTATAATTTATATTGCTAGTGGTGTTTTTGTTGCTGGTTGAATTGGTAAGTTAGTCATGAAGATTTTATAGAAAAGAGGAAGCCAATTGTTTTATGCAGAGAACTTGAGATAATACATTTTGATGAAAAAGAAACAAGGGCTGCAGGTGCAAGTGTTGGTTTTGTTTCTTATTAAAATCTCACATCGATTATGTAACAAATATGAATAGTATTTATATATTTCAATACTACTATACTTAAGTTGATGGAAGGGTAGAGTATGAATAATAGTTAATTTAAATATTATATATTAGAAGTAGAATTTATGTTTATTGTTATTTTATTTTAAATGTAGTTGAATTGGGCTTTTAATAGTTGTTGGGCTTTTAGTTTATTATCCATTAGTAAGTATTATATATGTAGTGTCTTTGACACTTTGAAGGACATCAATGAAATGAAATGAAGTTTATTTTCTTAGTCTAGTTTTATTGTCTCTTTTATTTTACAGCTTTTATTAGTCTTTCTCTAGTTTTGTTAGGGTTTAGATTTAGCTTCCTAACAATTGGTGCTTTCATTCTTGAACATCTACACCTCTCATGGCATATCAATTTCACTCCACCATAGACACCACTCCTACCACACCCTCATTTCCATCTTTTCCATGGGAAATTTTTACACCTTGTTACACTCATGTTGGATCATCATCCCCAAATTTATATTTAAATCACGGATATTCACCACATACACCTTCTAACCCATATCCATCTCATTCACATGTTTCCTCAATCTACTACAATAATTTTTACGAACAAGCACCCCTTTCCATCACAACCACATCGCACACACACCATAACCCCACCAACATCAACTTTCATTCCTTTCAACACCAATCATATGACCATCACACACCTACCTACCAACAAGAAATATTAAATCCTGTCTATACTCCTTACCAGTATCACAACCACCATTCACACACTCCAATTTCAGTCAATAATCCTTACCAGTATGACATCCACCATTCACCCACTCCAATTCCAGAACAAAATCATCCATTCACTCAACAACAAACTCAAACTTATTCAAATGATTTTCAAGATCTTTTCCAAAAGTTGCATCTAGCAGAAGAAAAATATAAAAAAGAAAAGAAAGCTATTGATGAGAAATATCAAGCCTCTATTCTTTCTTTCAAGCAAAGATCTCAGAAAATTTCTCAAGAAATTTCTTATGCACAAAAAAATTGCAGAGAATATTATCAAAAAATTGTTGTTGACACTGAACTAGAAAAACGAGTTGCTGAGGAAGAAACTAAGACCATCACTTCAGAAAGGAAATTATTCCAGATGAAAGATCTAACATCTTCTCCGGCGATTTTTCCGGTGTCTTCTCTGACATCAATACAAAACATCCAGAAACTAACATCTTCACTGTTTCAAGTTCAGTCAACGTTTACAAACCCATTTTGTCAGTCATCTGCTCAATCATCTGAATTGCAACCGTCATCGGAGATGTCGTCATTTGTGCAGCGACCACCTCCAGAACCACCGCCATTTTTATGTCGTTTTAATTTTAATTTTGTTTTGTTTGAAGAAAAAAAAAGTTGAAAATGAGTGAAAGTAGGAAGATGAAAAAAAAAAGAAAGAAAAGAAGAAAAAAAACGTGAGAGAAAAGAAAAGGAGGAAAGAGAAAAAGAAAATAAAAACTGCTTGCCAGCTATCTCCCATTCAAAATGCGGTAAACGAGGTTGTGCCACCTCCCCCTAAGCTGTCTCCCTTATCCCCAATGGATAACCACAACTTATCCTTTTCTACCCATTCAATATTCCTTCTTTTTCTTTACCGAGCCACATGTCTATTTGTCTCTATTCAAATCTAAAACAATCTTGATTTTCCTTGACGTTATCACAAACACCCTTTCCTTTTGTTTAAATTAAATTAAACCTTTCTCCTTTAAACCAAATCTACCCTACCCATTACAGCAATAAAAATTTGACCACTAAAACTCTCATGCAAACCATGTCTTATGTCATTACTAAGCTAAATCTTGAGGACAAGATTTTAATTGGACCGGATAGTAGTGATGGAAGGGTAGAGTATGAATAATAGTTAATTTAAATATTATATATTAGAAGTAGAATTTATGTTTATTGTTATTTTATTTTAAATGTAGTTGAATTGGGCTTTTAATAGTTGTTGGGCTTTTAGTTTATTATCCATTAGTAAGTATTATATATGTAGTGTCTTTGACACTTTGAAGGACATCAATGAAATGAAATGAAGTTTATTTTCTTAGTCTAGTTTTATTGTCTCTTTTATTTTACAGCTTTTATTAGTCTTTCTCTAGTTTTGTTAGGGTTTAGATTTAGCTTCCTAACATAAGTACATCCTTGTTGTTTGGCTAATTATTAAATGAAATATACCCACAATATTTTGTTTAATAATTTTGATAATTTTGATAATTTTGATTAATTAATTTAAAATAGAAACACAATTAATATTATTAATTAATTAATTAGTTAATAAAAAATAGTAATTAATATATTAATACAGTCACCAATGCCAAGTCACTATAAATAATTTTTTATTAATTTTTTATCCCAATTATCACTTTTGATCCCCTATGGAGGGGGGCATGAAAATCCCATGTAAGATAAAGTTTATAGATTAAAAAGGTGGCTTTAAAGTGGAGGGATTAAAACTTTAAAAAATTAAAAATAAGAGACAAAAATGCAAGAAAAAAGAAATCAAAATAATCTAATGTGAAGTTGACCTCACTTCAATTATTTTTATATATATTGCTGGCGTAATCCCTTACATCACTTCATCTTGATAAGGAAAGCAGCATCTGGATTCTCATAATGTGTGCGTGATATCATGTAGGGTGAAAATTATTCTATGAATTTTCCAAAGTACCGTAAGACTCAAACTCTTACACAAATATTCTACATAGTTGTAAAAGTCAGAGAAAATTAAAGTGCATCAATGGCTTCAAATCAGGAAGAGGTGAAGCTTTTGGGAGCTAGAGGAAGCGCATTTGTTTGTAGGGTACAGATTGCTCTCAAGTTGAAAGGAATTGAATACAAATTTGTTCAAGAAAACATCGCCAACAAAAGTGATCTACTCCTCAAATACAACCCGGTTTATAAAAAGATTCCGGTTTTTGTTCATAATGAGAAGCCTATATCAGAGTCTCTGGTGATTCTTGAATACATTGATGATACCTGGAAACAAAATCCCATCTTGCCTTCTGAACCATATCAAAGAGCCTTGGCTCGGTTTTGGTCCAAGTTCATCGACGAAAAGGTAAAAAAGCTATGTTTTAAATTGCGGTTGTGTAGTGCTGATTATTTTCTTACTGTAAAATTAAATTTTTGAAATGATCAGATTGTGGCTGCTTCTATTAAAGCGGTTCATGTCGTTGATGATGATAAAGAGCGTGAGAAGGATGTTGCAGAAACATCTGATTCTCTTCGGTTTCTTGAGAATGAGCTGAAGGACAAGTTCTTTGGGGGAGAAGAGATTGGTTTTGTGGATATTGCTGCTGTGTTCATAGCTTTTTGGATCCCTTTGATTCAAGATGTAACAGGGTTGCAATTGTTTACTGCTCAAAAGTTTCCAAAGCTTTACAAATGGAGCCAAGAATTTCTCAACCATCCAATTGTTAAGCAATGTTTGCCTCCTAGAGATCCTGTTTTTGCCTATTTCAAAGCTCACTATGATAGCCTCTTTGTTTCGAAATAGATCCGGAATTTGGAGTCTGTGAACTATTATTATCTGTCATTCAAAATCATAGTTTGTATCTGATATTGTCATTTTTTTCATATTTCAATTAATACAGAAAAGGGTATTTCGCTATCTTTTAACTACTGGTTAAGAAACCTGAGGTAGCTATAACCATACAGTAAACGTAAATGCTATAAAGTACTGACATACACAAACATGGACACTGACATGAACACTGGACACGACAATGACACTAACATCAACGGTGGTAATGTTTTAATCAATAACTTAGTTCAGATCATGTGTTATTTGTTAAAACTAGTAGAATAAGTGACAGTCAATATCAAGATGTTTAGTGTGCTCGTGAAACACATGATCTGCACCAATATGGAGTTCACTTTTTGACAGTCACTATACAGGTTGGAGGCCTGAATCAGAAGTTGCTGAAGGTCCCGCAGTAAATAGAGATACCATTGAATTTTACGAGTAGCAGCCGTAAGTGGACTGTATTCGGCTTTGGAAGAGGAGAAGGAAACAGTAGGTTCCTTCTTGGATTTCTAAGAAACCAAAGAGTCGAGAAAGAAGCAATTTCCTGAGATGGAGCGATGAAAATTAACACATCCACCCCATTTGGGCATCTCTAAATCCCAAAAGCCGAATACTAGAAGACCAATGACAGAGTAATCAATGGCCAGGTGAGTGTTTTCAATACCCGGAGAGCAGACTGACAGTGAAGTTCAGTAGGAGAACTCAGTCAACATTTTAAAAAGCGGTCTGTTACCATAAAAACGGTCGCGACAAAACGGTACCAATACTGATACCAATAGTGTTATTAACCATTTCGTGGTAAAAAATAAATTGTGGTTAAATCACACCGCGACAACCGCCATCAGTGTCGCAAGACCTGTACCAACGGAAATTGCAGCGCAACCAATATTTAAAACCTTATGATAATCACTAAGGTAGGCTGGCTAAACATAAGCAAAGTTGAGCTATAGCAAAGACATCCAAACATTTGTTATACGGCATTACTGTCTTACAACGCAAGATCTTTCAAGGAATAATTCCTGAAAACAACATTGCAGGATCTTTATGATGCATGAGAAATCAGAGTACATTCCATTTGAACTGAAATACAAACATCAAAACAACTCCACAAGGACAGAGACAAGTACTGATACAAATTTTCTTACAAGTTCAGAGTCTCACTCTATAAATATCTATTTTGATGCTGCAGCAGCAAGGCTTGCAGCGCGAGCTTTGAAATACGCAAATTGTTGCTCTTTTGATGGCATAATTTCCTTGACTACTGGATGGTTGTAAAAGTCTTGACTCCACTTGTGTAGCTTGGGAAATTTGTCACTGGTGAACAACTGTTTCTCTGCTACTTCTTGAAATAAAGGGATAAAGAGAGCAGCAATATCCACATATCCAATATCTTTTCCTCCAAAGAACTTGTCCTTAAGTTCATTCTCAAGAAACTGCAAAGCCTCGAATAACTCTTCAGTAGCCTTCTCCCGTTCTTTCTCATCAGGGATAAAAATAGTTTTCGCTGCCGGAACCAGACACTGATTTCACAAATTAAAATTATGTGTTAGAAAATAAATTAAGCCGGACAAAGTTTAAAAGGAGTTGTATGGAACATTATTTCTAGCATGGATCTTAGGTGATTCATGTCAGACACATGATTTTAAATTGCGGCCGCAATATTGCACATGCAATAGTTTTTGCAACAACATCAGACTGTAATTTTTGTGTGATTTAAAATCACGCATCCAAACATAATAAGAATAGCATCAGACAATTGTGTCCATGTTTTTTCACATATATTTATCAAAACTCAATTTCAGAACCCAAAACTGAATGTACTTCAGATGTAATGAAAATTCTTAAGATTAAGTTTTTCAACGGTGTCTTTTAGACATCTCTCAGTCAAAATTCATGCTGTAACAACCGTAATACACATCGCAATGACCACAATCACAACATACACATCTGCAACCGCATCCATGACCGCAATTTAAAGTCTAACTTAGACCTTAAAATATCACAGTAAATACATAACAAATTCATAACTACTCACATGAGTACTTAGCAACTATCACATAAGTTCCAAACAAAAATTTCAGTGCTAATAAACAATGGAATTTAACTATAGATCACTACAGAATGTTAAGTTAGTTCTTGACTAATCCATACCTAACTTTTCACTTTTGTTTCCATTTGATTCTAGACAGAACGTTGCCTCAAATTTTCATTGAAACTCATTCGGAAGAGTTGTTTTTGCAAATTCAATTTGCACAAGTTCATTCAAACATAATTTGCAAATTAAGTTCAACCCAAACATGATCAACTCTACAAAACCTTCTAAGATTCCATAAAATGTACACAACATAACAATAACAATATATTTTCAATTTGTGATAGACTTCATGTCATTTAAAATCATACGCCCAACTACATTACAAACCGCATCAGACAATTTTGTCCATGTTTCTTCACGTATGTTCACGCTGTAACAACTGCAATACGCATCACAACAACTACAATGACCTGAATCGCAACATCCACATCTGCAACCACATTGACGACCGCAATCTAAAGACTAACTTAGACCTTAAAATATCACAGCTAGTAAGTAACATATTCATAGCTAATCAATCACATGAGTACTTTGCAACTATCACATAACTGCAAAACAAAATTTTCAGTGCTAATATACAATGGAATTAACCATAGACCACTCCAGAATGTTTAGCTAGTTCTTTAATTAATCCATACCTTAATTTTTGGCTCTTGTTCAGTTTGATTCTAAACAGAATTTTATCTCAATTTTTCATTGAAACTCACCCTGAAGAGTTGTTTTTGCTAATTCATTTTGCAAAGTGAAGTTCATTCAAACATAATTTGCAAATTAAGTTCAATTCAAACATGATCAAATCTACAAAACCTTCCAAGATTCCATAAAATGTACACATCATAGCAATAACAATATATTTTCAATTTCTTCATTAATGAAAGTAGTCGCAACAGCAATTTAAAGCACTACTATTAAAAGTACGTATGTTCTGCGGAGAAAAAAATTGGTTTTAAGGAAATTGATTATGTAAAATTGATTATGACTAATAGTGATTCAAAGGTAAAGTAATTATATTTGGATAAATTTTTGAAAAGTGATTTCAAGTAAAAATCATATTTAGACTCAAAAATTACATATTCCGCTAAATTCTATAAAATACAATCAATTATATTCAAGTGCAACCAAACATGTCTGACACACGTCAAGAACAACCAAACATGTCAGAAACATGTTAGAAATCAGAAACATGTTAGAAAACATTTCAGAATCAATTCTACACATTTATAATTTATGTGTGCATGGAGGAAAACAATCTATTAAATGGATTACCTTGTCATCTATGAACTTTGCCCAGAAACGATCCAATGCTCTTTTGTAAGGATCAGAAGGCAAGATTGGATTTTGTTTCCAAGTCTCATCAATATATTCAAGAATCACACGAGACTCTGAGATGGGTTTTCCATTATGTATCAAAACAGGAACCATCCTATAAACTGGGTTATAATTGAGCAGTCTCTCACTCAAATTACCCAATTTTTCTTCCACATTTTTGTATTCAACTCCCTTCAATTTCAGAGCAATTTGAACCTTAATCACAAATGGGCTTCCTACAGAACCCAAAAGCTCCACTTCTTCATTTGCAGCCATTGCTAATCTTCAATTCTCAACTATGGTTGATTCTTTCAAGCAATTTGTGTTGCTTTTTATAGGAAGATTAATGAATTGATTTGATTTGATTTCAAAATTATCTGATACAGATAGATAATAAAGGTATCAGATACATACAACTATTAAGAAAAAGGAAAAGATTCTGTCAAATAAAAGTGGAAAATAATTGCAAAGTGATGTAAGAGATCACATTATTGAGGAATTCATTAGTAATTGTTTTATAGTACACTAAAAATAATATTTTTTAAATTAATTAACCTTTTATAGAATTACTAATATAGCTTAATTTCTAGAAAAACCTCAACTACTCTGTTTTCTACCACAAAAGAATAACAAATAATTGTTTGTATTCAAATTAAATCAAAACAGGTAACAATTTTGTTCTTCTTAGTAATTCTTTATTATGCACCAAATTAGTAGTTTTATAAATAATTAACCTTATTTTAGAAATACTAATATGGCTTAGTTGTTAAAACAACCTCAATTACTCTATTTTATAGAAGAAAAGGATAACAAATAATTGTTAGGGTATTCAAATAAAATAAAATAAGTTAACAATTATTCTTCTTCTTAATAATTATTTTATTGTGCAGAAAAATAATAGTTTTAAATTTGATTGCTAATATAGCTTAATTTATACAAAACCTCAATTACTCTATTTTATGCCATGAAAGGACAACAAAAAATTGTTACATTGTATACAAATCAAATAAAAAATGTTGATTTATATATTATGTGTGTTCGTGCAACCTCCCCCGTTACACATAGCTTAATAAACCGTGGGTCTCAAATAAGGGTGGAAATAAGCTAGGCTTTAGAAGGCCTGGGCCTGGCCTACGATAAACTTTAAAGGCCTAAGGCCTATCATAGGCTCAGTATTTTGGCCTGGCCTGGCCTTTTTAAAAGCATGGCCTGGCCTGAAAGCCTATTTAAAAAGCCTGTATCTCATTAAAGTTTTCAATTAATCTATATAACTTAAGAAGTCTTGTAGGTCGACCTATATATACATATATAAGTGAACCTATTCAGCATTTATTATATATATATATATATATATATATATATATATATATATATATATATATATATATATATATATATATATATATATATATATATAGCCTATTCAGTTTTTTTCTAATATATATGCATACATGAACCAATTTATTTAGCATATCTCTAATATATATGAAAATATAGGCCGGCCTGTAAGGCTTCATAGGCTTTTTTAATAGCCTAAGCCTGGCCTATTTAATAAAATAGGCTTTTAAAAAAGCCTAAGCCTGGTCTCTTTATTAAATAGGCCTGGCCTGGCCTAGGCCTATGTAGGCTGGGCCGTAGGCCCCTGTAGGCCGGCCTGGCCTATTCCCACCCCTAGTCTCAAAGTCGTTAAAATATTATAATAGTTAATTATTAATATAAAATGTTTGTTAAATAATTCGTAAATAGATGTTATAACCCAGTGTAGGCTTGCACGTTTGAGCCTAATGTTACCAGTTTGACCCTTCCTTGGGACATTTTTTACTTTATGATTTTATACCTTTACAAAAACCTTAATTTATTAATTTTATTTTATATTTTCAAAGAAAAATATTATATTATATAATTCTTTGAAATTTATAATGGCGCCCTCAAGTTCATCAATCACTTTTTTGAGGTAGAGTTTTTTTTCTTTATTCCATTATTGTTGTTCATATTCTTTTCCTTACCATAGCCAACTTAGGAAACATAAACATATATTATGTGGACTTGTCTATGTTTCCTCACACACTTAAGTAATTGACTCAGAGGTGTAGGATGTGGTTCCTCTAGCGACGATATCTCCATGTGAATGTTATAGAGTTTATGATATATCTTATTTTAGGAGGAGTTATTACGATGGTGGTAAGAATGAGGGTTAATTAATTTAGGATTAATATTATGGAGGTAGCTTGTTGTTTTTCTTTCTCTGAGGTACTCATGGTGAACTTATAAAGGTTTGAATATTACAGGGTAAATTTGAGGAATTGTGTCTATATTAAATATTTTAGGACTCTAAAAGGATGATAACCTGCAGATGACAAGGTCATACATATCTTGAATATCAGGCACACTAAAGAACTCACGATCATTATATTTTTGTTGATACTAAGGATGAGATGTTTTGGATAGGACAACAACATCTCAAGTTCCCTCTAACGCTGATTAGTATCCATAGGTGGAATGGAAGATAATAGGGACGACCTTCATTCTAAAATAGGCACTTAGGTCTGAATGCTCATCGGGATGTTAACCCATATCTTCACTAGTTGGTCTTTCACATTAAATCTAGTAGGAGGAAGCTATTTTGACGAATGATGGCTGCCTCTTAATGATTGTTTGTTCTCCGAGATGAGGTTTAGAATTCCCTTCAACGAGTTCAAAATTAGGGTTTTAAATCACCTCAAGATTCCTTCGTCGTAATCACACCTAGTGAGCAGGGCATATATAAAGGTATTCCAATATTGGTACCGATATAAGAATGGGGATTTTTTGCTTGACATTTATGTTGACAGCTTCAAGTGTAACACCCTGATTTTTATTTACTAGTTTTTTTATTAGTTATTTATTTTATTAAATATTATATGATATAGTAATTAATTAATTATGTGATTTTGTGAACATGTGTTATACGTGTTATACATGGTGTCGCACAAACTTACATTGTTCATAAGGATTCTATAGATTGCATGGTTATCCATAGAGGCAGTCAGTACTAATTGAAGTGTCGCGTTATGCGTTTCTTTAATCTTTTCATTGTCTCGGAACCCTAGGATGGGTCTTTCTTTCTTTGGTTTCCCTTCTACTATCTATGATCTTGAGGAATTCATAGTCAAAGGTTTCTTGTTCAACTCCATCTTGCTGATTGATCCTTCGTCAATGGGGAAAAAGATAAGGTTTGTTGACGATTGTCATACCCCAAATTTGCTCGCATTGGTGTTAATAGTCATTTTAATTTATTTAGTCATTCTTCTACTAATGTTCTTTTATCATTGTATTTACTTAAATCATGAGCACTAACATTTATCTATAGAAAAAGAAAATCAATTTTGGAAGGGGAGTGTATTTTATTTTTGAAGAGAGGCCCATTGCTTCATGTGATCAAATGGCTCATTAATGTTCTTGAATTTCTAGAAATTTGGGGTTAGGGTTCATATATTTAGGGTTAGGGTCTTTGTTGGGTTGCGTTTCCAGATGATTTTCATATAGGTTTAATGAAGATAAAGGAAGGTTCTTCATTATTTATGTTTCTGGGTTTGATATAGGGTTAGGGTTCATAAGAAGAATCCTAGGGTTAGGTTTCATGCAAATCTGGGTTAAGGGTTTGAAGATTGGATGAATGTTGTTAGGTTTCTGGGCTTTTGGGTTTTGAAGGTTTGAAGATTCCGGTTGATGTTCAACCAGAAATTTGGGTAGGATGGCGGTTGAGGGGTGGAATGGCCGGTGATGATGATTTCTGGTGGCGGAAGTTATAGAGAGAGAGAGAGAGGAGAGATCGTTTTAGATAGAGGCGAGAGAGTGTGGGAGGTTAGAGAGAGAAAGAAGATAAGGAAATGAAAAAATTGGGCTAATGAATATACTCCCTTCGTCCTTCTCATCTGTTGCAACATGTGGCTATTCACCGGCCACGTGATTGGATTGCTATCTAGTGATCCCCTGTGTCCCATACCATGCCTCCTTAGTAGACCCTCAATCCACGACCGTCCATTTACCAGCTTTGATCAGATGCCCCTGGATTGACTTTAGGGGCACACAGGATCACCATCAGACGATGGTAGTTGCGTTGGTGCGTGTTAATTTCATAGTTCGTCCCACATACGAACCAAAAGAACCCCAAAAGGATTCTGAGCCAAGCCCAACGCTAATACCAACCCCATTTTACTAGCCTGAACATAAAATACCCCCCATCGCCTTATTAGACTCGGATTTGGTTTTTGGCTTAAGCCCTTTATATTCACACCCTCCTGATTAATATTTACACCCGGTGCGCTTGTTTATTTTAATGGTTATTTATTTTATAACTTCGTTTATGTTTTTAATCATTCATTTATTTTCATAAAATTCATATAAAAAATCTAATTATTATTTTTCTTATATAATTATAATCAACATTTTTTATATAAATTATATATTAGTTGTAAATATTAATTTTTGTATATTTATTTGTTATAAATATTAATCCCTATTTTTTTAGTTCAAAATTTATAATTCTCTTTGTTTACTAATTTTTTTATTTTACATTCTAAATACTAACTTCTTTTTACTAATTTCAACTTTTATTTTAAACTAATTTCAATTTATCTTTAATATCAATTTCATTTTAATTTAAAATAGCTAACCAATCAAACTTCATTTTTCACTAACATAATTCTAAAGCTAATATTATTTTCAAAAAGAGGATTGTGGATCTACTTTCAAATTAAATTTTAAACTACGTCTACGACTACGCGTTTTTTCAAACACAAATCATTCGAAAGTACTTGCACAATCCTATAAAAAACTAACCAAGCAAATACGAACTACGAAATGGACTATGATTCTTCATAAGGAGATACGTAGGTACACGGTTGCAAAACCAAGGCGAGTCCCATAAACAGAAAACTAACACCTATTTACATATAGAAGGAATTAACGTAATAAAGTTCAGAACATTTAAAACTTAACACCTTTTTTTCCAAATATTAAGATAGGTGGATTTCACATCCTCCATATCCTTGAATAATTGATTGGTCAACTTAACGTCTATCGATTAATTATTGAAATTAAAACCTAAACCTAAAGGGGATCCATTTGAGTACAAGGGATAAAGGGTACCTAACACCGTCCATGTATTTAATCGACTTACGAACTTAGAATCTCTAAATGATTAGGGTTATCCATTATCTTCCCTTCCCTTGGGCTAAAAATTAGTGGTGGTGACTCTCTCTCTCTCTCTCTCGAATTTTAGGTCGGTTGCTACAACGATCTTAAAGTTAAAACATGGGAGGTTACTCTGGTAGTTGGATCTAACATTGTCACTGCTAATCGTGCGAGATAATTGTTCATGAGATGTGACTTTTAGAAGTAGATGAGTTCTATTAGGAAATGCATGAAATCAAAAGTCGATTTCCAAAGATGAGACCACAGTTTCACGGTGGAAAGAGAAAAATGAGGTGTTAGGAATAAGCTCTTGTAATGAAGCAACGAGAGTTTCAAGTACATCAGATCGAGGAAGACTTACAAGGTTAGCATTCCAATGTCAAATCATAAAGTTAGAGAGATGTAGTTTGACAGTGAGAGTGAAATAATAGTTACAATTAGCGTGTGGTAGGATTATTATATGATTGATGGTTGAAACCGCTTCCGCCTAGCTGACGTGTGATGCAGGAAGTCGTTCGATCAAATCTAACAACATGCTTTCTAACGAGGTTCCACTTAATCATTTGTCCTACTTAATGGTGCTCTAAATTAAGTCTTTGTAATTTAAAATTTACGAATAGTGTATTTTCTCTTGTGTAAATAATTCTTATGTAAAAGAAATTATTTTTGATAAACCAATTAAAAACGCTTGTATGACACTTTGGACATTTGGCCATCCTAAAACACAATATTATATATTAATAAAAATAAAAACCAACACAAGTTAGTGTTTGAATTATAATATCATGCATTGTATTAAAAATATAAATAAGTGATGCCCATTTTCTTTTAGCCCTCTTTAAAGGCAGAACAAAGTTCTATATGACTCAATACAAGAGTTGTTAACACCTAGTTAAATTTGAACTCAAAATTTTAAAAGAAACACACTCTCAAAATCCAAACTTAATTGCTCATAAGTTATAAGTAAGTGATGCCCACTTAATTGTTCATAAGTTAAAAAATTTAAAAGATATGTTATTTGAACAAACCAAATTTCAGACACTAAGGGCTCGTTTGGTGGGCAGGATATGATTGAGACATGATAGGATATCAAACAGGATAAGGATATGATATGATACAGACATGATAAGACTTATCCTATCATGTGTTTGGTTCACACAGGTTACTAGATAGTATATATATATAATTATATTTTTTCTAAATTATTTTGTAAAGTATTTTAAAATTTATAAATTGGGAAAAAAATATTTTTCAATAATTAAGAAAATCTCATTGATACTATTTTCAGTAAATAATTTCAAATTATATATATATACCTTTGTAAAACAATTATATATTTTTAAAATTATTTTGTGAAATATTTTAAAATTTATAAATTGGAAAAAAATATTTATTTATAATTAAAAAAATTCATTGACATTATTGAGTAAATAATTTCAATTTTTCTTGAAAATGATCATGAATTCTAGCGTGTGTGTGTATATATATATATATATATATATATATATATATATATATATATATATATATATATATATATATATATATATATATATATATATATATATATATATATATATAAAGTATGTAAATGACAAAATTACCCTTGCAAGAATATATATTTTATTTGATAGAAAATAAAATTAGTATTTATATTTTTAAAATTTTTATAATTATTTTATTTTTAAATTTTTTATTTTTTTATTTTATTAAATTAATTATTAATATTTTTAATTAAATATCAAATTAATTTTTATTTATATTTTATTTTTTATTTTAAATTATACTTTATAGGGGATAAATTAGTAAATCATTTTCTTATCCTATTCTGTCAGATTCTAACCCAGTTCATATTCAGGATAACAATTTGAAGTAGTGAGGCAGGTTTCAGGATTAACTTATTCTATCCTGTTGTGTCAGCAAACACTGGATTGAGATAGGATATGATCAGATATCCTATCATGTCTTTTATCCTGCGCACCAAACAGGCCCTAACGATACATTTTATATATCTTCCACCTATTGTTTAATCATATATTTACTTTGGCGAATCCCAAGAAAACACCCATACATTAATAAAAATGCAAAGGACGGTGAGCTTTTTTGTTTTTTTATATAGATATCACAGTAAAACAAAAACTCAAGCACCATCTTCACTAACTCCAATTGAGTATGCAACAAGCCAAAAATCAAAACCAAATATTCCTTGATTTGCTAAAGATAGATGCCATAAGAAAAGAGACTCTCAGAACCAATTAGTCTAAAGTGTTCCCACTAATGAAGGCGAATACAATTAATAATGTCAGGTTGGTCATAGTACATTTAATCACACATAATTCAATAATTTTGTGTATAAATAAATTGGTGGTGTAACCCATGACATCACACTTCTTGTCCACTGTCTTGATAATGAATGCATCAATTCTTTTCCCATTATTTAGTACTCCCACTTTTTCTTTTCCTTCAAGACACCTAGTCAACAAGTGACAGATTAAAAATAACAAAATTTGTCTTCCAAACTCTATAAAAGACCTCAAAACCTTAGGACAAAATCACAAAAACAAACACACTTGATAGTTACTATATTCATAGAGAAAAATTGAAGTTCTTCACTGCAATGGCTACAAATCAGGAAGAGGTGAAACTTTTGGGAGCTCTTGCAAGCCCATTTGTGGGCAGAGTTACTCTTGCTCTAAAACTGAAGGGAATTGAATATGAATTTGTTAAAGAAGACTTGCAGAACAAGAGTGAGCTTCTTCTCAAATATAATCCAGTTTATAAACAGGTTCCAGTTTTTGTTCATAATGATAAGCCCATATCAGAATCCCTTGTTATTCTTGAGTACATTGATGAGACTTGGAAACAAAATCCAATCTTGCCTTCTGATCCTTACAAAAGAGCCTTGGCTCGTTTCTGGACAAAGTTCATAGATGACAAGGTAACTTAACTTCCTCTTTGATATTTTTTAGTTTTTTTAATAGTTCAATTCATAAAGTACTGATATTTTATATTCTTTAAATTGTGAAATTTTCAGATTGTGGCTGCTTCGTTCAAATCTGCGTTCACAGTTGATGAGAAAGAGCGTGAGAAGAATATTGCAGAAGCATCTGAGGCTCTTCTGATTCTTGAGAATGAGTTGAAGGACAAGTTCTTTGGAGGAGAAGAGATTGGTTTTGTGGATATTGCAGCTGTGTTCATAGCTTTTTGGATCCCTTTGGTTCAAGATGTATCAGGGTTGCAATTGTTCACTGCTGAAAAGTTTCCAAAGCTTTATAAATGGAGTCAAGAATTTCTCAACCATCCAGTTGTGAAGAAAAGTCTGCCTCCTAGAGAACCTCTTTTTGCCTTATTCAAAGGTCGTTATGAGAGCCTTTTTAATGCTTCAAAGTAAATCATGTTATAGTTTATGAATTACTATTATCTGTTATTGAGTTTTTATTGTTAGGATTTCATTTCATAATAATGTGTTTTGTAATGTGAGATTTCTTGCTGTGAAATCTAAGGATATTGTTGTGATTTTTTCATACTTATTTTGAAGAAGTAGCTATAACCTTACGATAATTGAATTTTATTTTATTTTACCTTGTTACAAGGAAGCATATACTGAGAGCAAATTGCTGTTGTAACTCATGTCATGGAACCAAGTTTTAAATCAGTATATGCCCAAATTATTTTACCTTGGTTGCAGGTATTAACCTCCATATATTATGCTAGAATAATTTGACTCTATAGCAAACGGACTAATCTTAAACAGGTTATCACTACGAGAATATATCAAGTTGGCTGCCAAATTTTTGCTACGAATTTTATTAACAGCAAAATCTATATTAATTGGCTACTGATTATCTAAATTACTAAAATGGCAAACAAAACAACTACATACTATTTTATTGCCTATTGTTTTAGTTTAACAAGTATTGTCAAAAAAAAAAAAAATGGTACCTGTTCCTTTTTTAGAGAAGTACTTATTTGTTTATTTATTTATTTTCGCTACTTTTCTTGGTATTAGTATATTATACATTTTTTTATGACTAAATCATTATAATTTTTTTTTTAAATTATATATATATATATATATATATATATATATATATATATATATATATATATATAGACACCAAATTTCAACACTTAATAGTACTAGATCAAACAGTCATATAAATAACCTAATTTTTAGGAGAAAAATAAGCTATATATTATTTTTTAGTATTTTATTTCATTTAACATCACCGTTTGATCAATTCTTTTAACAGTTGATATATATATATATATATATATATATATATATATATATATATATATATATATATATATATATATATATATATTGTACCCCAATTTTTGATCACTGAGATCCCACCATATTCCAAATAGTAGATCATCATTATTATCATTATCATCATGCATATATCATTTGTTAATCCAAAATAAGAAAAATTGTTGTTTGTTACTTGTTTCCTAAGACAGGAGACTGATCAAGAGGAGGCTGGGCAAATTAGGTTTTTGAGGCCCACGAGGAAGTTCAACATTCTCCTATGATTCAAAGGATTCTCTCATCATTATCTAAGTCCAAGGATAGCCTAGTTCAAGATCAACAACTCTCAAAATCACTTGAGGCCCCAAATTAGGGTTTTGACCTAATTACACTAGAAAGTTTACTTTTAGTCAGGACATGGCTCCAAGACTCAAACCATGATTCAAGGGAATCCAAATCAACATTATAGTCCATTCATATCATTCATTTGAAGAGGAGACCTTGATTCATTTGGAAATCACAAAACTGCAATTCATTTGAAAAAAGTCAACTATGTGGGTCAACCATTGACTTTTGAGAAAATTGGTCAACCATGAACTTTTAAGGATTCAAATCACCATCATATGATTATTGAAGACATTTGACCAAAGAAAATCAAGAAAATTCATCAAGAATCAAAAAGTCAACAAAAGTCAAAATTAGGGTTCTAAGTGAATTTGACCTAATTTTGGGAACTACTAATTTTGCCTACAAACTCAAAAATCTCCAAACATGAAAGTTGTAGATCTTGATCAAACAAAAAACTCATCACAATGAACATTTCTTCAAAAAAATGATTATTTTGAGAGATATAGAATTTTGAAGATTATGTTCAAAAAACTTAGAAATTTTTTAAGTGTTTTCACTTAGATTTTTCCTAACTTTATGGCCATTTTTCTCCATGATCCGAAAGCAGTTTGAGGAAACTTTTAATAAGGGACTTGAAGTATGTAGCAAGGGTTTTCCAAAGAGATCAATAGCATGAAAATCCATGGCTTGAGCTAGGAGATATGATTTTGCAAACAAGGCTCCATGAACACTTGAAGAATGAAGATGAACATGAAGAACAAGTTTGAATTTTGTTCAAATTTGCAAGAATCCTCAAAGTACAGCCCCTCTAACTTTTTTAAGAGGCCAAACTCAGAAGATTACACACTCTTTTGAGCTATGATCCATGTGTTCTAAGCATTATCCAAATTTCATGCCATTTGTGTACAAAAGTCACCACTTCCATTTTAGAAAAGCATTGCTTTTGCAAAGTCCACTCTTCTTGAACCTCCCCCATGTCTCTTCTGCAGAAAAAGCAAGTTAAAACCAACAAGCAACGTCTCTAAAATCATATCAAAGCCTTCCAAGCATGCTTCAAGCATTGTACTTCACCATTGAAACAACAACTTTCTCATTTCTTCTTAAACAAGCAATGTGGTACAAGTATCAAATGTGAACTCAAACTTCTGATTTTTTTTCCTCCAAAAACCCTAAATTATGCCTATAAATAGAGGGTCTCACTCCCTTGACCAAACACACAAAAAATCTCAAAGTCACCCTTGATTCTAAATCCTCATTTTTGTGTCATTTTCATTTTTATAGCCATTTTCAGTTAGAGAGTTTCTGGAAGTAAACCAACCCTTCCAACAACTTCCATACATTATTTGGAAGTTATTGATCACCTCAAACACTTCATAAACACCCCTAACCAAAAATCACTTTTCAACATCCATTAAAGGTTCATTCAAGGTGTTAACCTACCAAAATCCAAACCAAACACTAACCAACTAAACCAACACTTCAAATAGCTTCTATTAGTCATATATAAGCTATCCATAACCTCTAAACACTTACCAAAGGCCTTGAACCAGAAATCACTTCTCAAATTTCCATTAAAAAACCTCTTTGAACCAAAGTTCTGATTTTTGATTTGGCTCATGCGTTCTTGGATTTTTTGGGTTGGATACCTTTTATATCACATAAAAGCTATCCAAATACCTGTTTTGGATCTGTAACACCCGGAACACACACTTCCAGCCATAACTTTTTCGCTTTGTAGGTGAAATCGTGTTTGAAGTTGCAGGGGTCCTCAAGGAGTTCTAAGCGCCCAGAAAGCTTCCTTGGACATCACTAAAGGATTCCAGATTGAATTGGCAGCCCTAAAACATCTCCAAGCCAGATTTTGATCCTCACTTTCAGAGGTATATTTCTGGAATTCGAGCATACTTGTTTGAGCTTTGTTTCTTGCATTTCTTGATACCATTGTGTTCAGAATGATGTATGGAACAAAAGCCCTAAAATCTTAGGGCCTGATTGTTTGAAATGATCATTTAATTTAAATTTGAAATTTTAGGGTTCTTGAGGAAAACCCAAAAATTCATGTGTTTTAAGATGAATTAGTATGTGTTAATTACATGGTTAGGTTCGTGGTGATGAGCTGAGCATGTTAGAATTTTGTTTTATTAAAATTAGTTGAAATTTGAGAAAGTGATGATTGATGCCATTGATGTTGTTATCGTTGCCGAGTGAGGAAGAAGAAGAAGAGGGAAATTGTTTTTTTTGAAACTTTGTTTATATTATATTTATTACAAGTTGTCTTATAAACGAATTCATCGTTTAGCTCAATTGGTCATGGTGTGTGTACTTAGCGCGTGTCTCAGGTCTGGGGTTCAAATCCCCCTCGCCCCAGACCTTTTTATTTCTTTTATTTTTCAATGTTCCCCAACTTGTTTTAACATGTATTGAACTGGGATGGGCTTAATGACAAGAACTAGCGCTTGGCCCAATGGTCTTATTTTGAGTTGGTAAATAGAAGGTCATGAGTTCAAGTCTTGATAGGACCATTTATAGTTTTTTTTATCACTAGTTTATTTCTCCTTTTTTATTAAACTTCAAAAAATCATAAAAAATAGGAAGATTAATCTTTTTCACTCCATCCTTTTTGTGTGATTTATTTATCTTCTCTATTTTCATGCTATGTTAAAAAATCCCAAAAATATTTAATATTTTATCATTTAAAAATTAAATCAAAAACATGTCTTTTATATTGAAAAATCAATTAAAAGTCAGTTTGTTTTGATTATTTCTTTAACAGAACTTTGTGTATGCCTTGTGAATATTTGTCTAGGGTTAGAGTAGGATGTCTTTGACTTCTTCATGTATCCTTAGACCATTTCTTTTAAAGAAATTGGTATTTAACAATTAAAATCAATTAGGTTTAGGTGTTTATCTTTAAACCCTAATTTGAAAACCCTAATCCAAAAACCCTAGGTTTAAAACCCTAACCCAAAAAGAAAGAAAAACATGTTGATCTTTGTTTATCCATGTCTACTTGAACTTGTACATACTTGGTGAGTTTAATCCTTGTCTTTTACTTAATTGTTTATTTTAATCATTATCTTGTTAATTTCTTATCACTTGTTATATATATATATATATATATATATATATATATATATATATATATATATATATATATATATATATATATATATATATATATATATATATATATATATATATATATATATATATATATATATATATATATATGTTGTTTATTTAACCCCATGTTATTTCATCATATCCATCATTCATCATTCATAGATGAGTTTGAATCCAAGGGTTTAGATATAGCCATCCCTTTTATTTTGTTTATTATCATATTCACTTGATTGTTCTTGTGTCACATGATATCACACACACACTTGAGGTATTCATTGTTGAATGCTTAAGTTTGTTGTTTTTGTCCAAAAGGATGGGAATGGTATTGACTAAAATTGTCAAGGTACTCAAACTCCCTTTCCAATTTATTTTATCTTGTGTTTAAAGTATTGTTAAAGCTTTTTACCTTGTCTTTTAAATGGTTTTGTATTGTTAACGCTTAACCAAATCCTTTTGTTTTTGAAACCTTGGTACTAAGAATAGAATTATTCCCGGTGAAACTATTCTTAGTCCATTTACCTTGTATTTTAAAGCTTGGTCCTCTTGTTTTGAAACCTTGGTATTAAGAGTAAAATTATTCCCAGTGAAACTATTCTTAATCCATTGACCTTGTATTTTAAAGCTTGGTCCCTTTTTTTTGTTTTTAAAAATTGTTAAGTATTTTAAAGTTTAACCTTTTACAACTTGTTAGGTATTTTAAAGCCTAATCCTTTTTCAAAATATTTTGTTAAGTATTGTTAAAGCTTAACGCCAAAAAGATTTTGGCCACTTTGGTCCCCTAGGGGAACTACAAAAGCTCTGACTTCGCTTTTCTTTAAAAGGGGTATGTAGGCCTGAGATGCGATGTCTTATCGAGCTCACTTTCAAAAACTTCTTTTCCCATCCCCACCCTCTATTTTAAACAAGTTCACATATGATTTTCAAAATACATGTACACAAAAACAATAACATTTTCAAAGAGGTTCCCATGGAGTACCATGGATAAAAGTGGTGCTTAAAACCTTCCCCTTGTATAACAAACCCCCTTACCCAAATGTAATACCCCGACCCTCCGACATCGGTAATTATCCTAAATCGGCTGATTGGTCATTGGAATGCATAAATAGAATTGTTCTATATTAATCTAAGAGGGACTATTAAGAAAGTAAGTGGATTAGTTAGAATCCAATTAAGTGGCATCTTGGTAGTTATAGCATAGTTAGAGGGCATAATGGACATTTGTTTCTAGTTGTATGGGAACATAAGGGCATGTTTGGTGGTAGAGTCATACAAGCCAAAATTTATGAAGGAAGAGAGAGGAAGAGCTTATGAGCAAAAGGAGAAAGAAGTTCATATTTCCATTTTCGTACACCATGGGCAGCACTCACTAAATCAGTTATAACTCTCTGCTCGTAACTCCAATCGTAACGATTCTGGTCTCATTGGAAAGCTAACAAAATTCTCTTCGATTTGCATATATGTTTTGCGTTCATAGCTTCTGTTTTGAAGGAGAAAATCAAGATTGAAGTTGGGACATGAATGCTGAATGTGAAGAAGAATGGGTTACTGGTTTGGTGAGCTTGAAGGTGAAGTTTGTGTCAAGAAAGGAGTTCAATGGCAGCAAGAGCATCCTCATAATCTCCATTTGATCCATGGTGAGTCCTAATTAGTTAGAGATTTTGGGGGAATCATGGGAAATTGCATGTTGGGGTTTGGGGTTTGAGTGAAAATTCATGATGATTAACATGCTTATATGATAAATTGTTAGTTGATAATGTTATGGGATGTTTGTATTGCTTTAATCCTTTGCATGCTGATGATTCTATATATATGCATGTTATAAATTCGTTTGGGATCAATTGTGATACTTGGAATTAATTAGATAGGTTTGGGACTGGTTTAGAACCCTTAAAAATGCAGAAAAACACAATCTGATGCAGAGTAACCGGTTACGGGTATGTGGGTAACCGATTACGCTGTTAAAAATGCAATTCTGGACTGTTTTTAGGGCCAGTAATCGGTTACTGTCTTTGGGTAATCGGATACCCTGGGCGCAGTGGGAAAAATCAGCAAACTTCGGAAATTCGTAACTTTTGCGTCGTAAGTTCGTTTCGCGCAAACTTTATATCGTTGGAAAGCTAGCGACGTGTACTTTCTAATAAAATTGGTCCCCAAACCAGAATGCTTGATTTAATTATATTTTAACCCCACTTAGTGTGCCTTGTCGAGTGAAATTGAATGTTGCTATTTCCCCCGAGAACAGTTTCGTTCCGTAAAAGGGAACCGGATGTCTCCTTAGTCATGTGAGACTTGTTTAATTGGTATTTAAACATGCTAATGTCATATATGATCATGGATGTGGTAATTTTAATATGTGAATTATGCATGATTAAAATGAATTAATCTCATTGCACTTAATTGCTACATTATGTTTAAATGTGAATGCTATATTGTGATGAGACATGAATATATTGTTGATGCCCGTTGTAGCAACGTCTCCGAGAAGCAACGTCTCCTACGTATACAAGGGGCATGGCATGCTTTGCCCGATCAATCTGGGGCAACCAAGTCAAGATTCTGAGAACCTCTTAAAGATGCCAAAAACAATCAGGGGCATACACCCAAGTAAATCTGAAACTAGTTCCACTCAACATGGGGCATCGTGACGGGCCTATGATTACTAGAGGCATGTCGCCCAAAGTCTTCGCGAGGCGAATCTTTCCAAAGTTCCTGCTAACTGAGGCAAATCTATGCAAGTCCAGTTTAACATCTTGATCAATACTCAGTGGCGTGTCCTGAATCAAGTAGTAAGTTGCTATAATCACTAGGGGCAATGTTCAAGGCATCTATGCTTCTCCACAAAGTCGACTTCACGAGATCATATCCCCACAGAGTAATCACTAAGAAGATGTCTTCCAACACTCTTATCCCAACGAAGACATGGCTCCCCAACATAGTTCACATCTCTATTTTCTCTTTATCCCCAATCAGGGTACATCAAGTTACTGATCATCCCCAAGCAGAAATTATAAACCCCCAGCTGAGCATCTTCAAGACGAAATCAGACATCAAAATCACGAAGACATGGAGATTTATTTTCTCGACTAAGACAACATGAATCATAATCACATGCCATATGACCCAAACACATTCATGCATTGCTTACATAATCTCACAATAAATTCATACATGACATGCAAAGTTTCTCATTTATTTTGAGAGACTCATTACATAACACATGCATCATGACATAAGAAAACTAACCTCTACTTTTCAGGATATTATTGTCTCTATTTTTCAAGAATTAAGTCGATACCTTTGACGGTTCCTTAATGATCCACCTTCATATCTAAGTCGATACCTTTGACGGTGCCTTAATGATATGCTTCAGATTTAAGTCGATACATTTGACGATTCCTTAATGATCTACCTTCGGAGTTAAGTCGATACCTTTGACGGTTCCTTAATGATCCACCTTCATATCTAAGTCGATACCTTTGACGGTGCCTTAATGATATGCTTCAGAGTTAAGTCGACACCTTTTGACGGTTCCTTAACGACCTACTTCAGATATAAGTCGACACCTTTGACGGTTCCTTATACAATCCACCTTCATATCTAAGTCGATACCTTTGACGGTGCCTTAATGATATGCTTCGAATATTAAGTCGATACCTTTGACGGTTCCTTAAATAATCCAATTCAGACTTGAGTCGATACCTCAGACGGTTCCTCAACATTCAAAGACTAAAAAACAGAAACCTCGCAACAATCAACACTCCAACAAATACTGGATGACATCCTTAAAGCCCATCTCCGACAAAGGTCCCTACTTCAGCAAGGGCAAATTTCTGGGTATTTTAGTGTTCAATCCTCTTCTACCTTCAGACTCCGACTGGTGCACAAACCACTCTACATCTTCAGGTTTAAGATAATTGAACAGGGGCAGCTGTCATACCCCAAAATTTGCCCACATATATTTACGATGGCCACTTTATTACGAATAAAAGTGATGGGGCGTTTGGTAAGAGTGTAAGGTTTGCGAGTGCGAGCTCCCGAGTTCGAATCCCATTTACTAACATTTTTTCTCTTTTATTTGGTTGCTAAATCTAGTTTTAATTTTAATTTTTTTTCATTTATATTCAAAAATCAAAAAAATAAGTTTTTTTAATAATTTAATTTTAATTTTCGTATTTATTAATTAAGCAATTTAAAAAATATTTATTTTTTACTTTTTGCCATTTTATGCACTTTTTAGTCAAAAAAAATCCAAAATACAAAAATATTTGATTGATTTTATTTTAGGACAGTTTTTATCAAAATAATTATAATTCGAAGATCAAATCAAATTTGATTTCAAATTTTACTTATTATTGATTTTTATCTTATTTTAAGTTTAACCTAATTTTGTCTTATAAATACCCATCTTATTCTCTAACCTCGGGGGACAAGAATCCTAACCTATTCCTCTCACACAAAACTTTTTACAAGTCACGGTGGAAAATCGAAAATAAAAAAAAGGAGAAGTTTCACAAAGTTCTGAGAAACCAAACGAAGCCCCTGCTGCAAACGAATCGACGGACAGCCTTCGCCCATCCATCGCACAACCGCTTCCGTCAACAGACATCACATCAGAATCGCGATCAGCACCGCTCTCTCCGATTCACGCAGCACCCAGCACCGCCACAAGGGGCGAATCACTCCGACGGAACAAAGCCAGCACGCACCACAAACCGCCGGAAATCTCGCTGTCGACGGTTGTAACTACTGCCTGATCTGCGTGTTATTCAGTAACATTTCCCTTTGATTCACATTTATTTGTGTTGTTCTTGATTCATTAATGTTGTGTGATAGAATGTTTAAGAGAGAAAGAGATGTTATGTTCCTGTGTTGTATTATTGCTACTGATTTTTATATTGGTTTTGTTTTGTGTTTGCCGCATGTCCTCTTTAAGTGGTTTATTTATAAAGATTTGAAGATGTTAAGAGAGATGAGAGTGGCTGTGTGGTTCATGTGTCTTTTAATTTCTAGAATTAGTTTAATGAACTTGATTTTTTTTTTTTAAATTTTGTTCTAACAATTATTTTGTTTTATTTATTTTATTTTTACCTTTTTTTCATAAAGAATACGAACAGTAGGGGACGATTTCCCTTTTAGTTTATAAAATTCGTTATAATTTTTTTGGTTTTGTTATTTTATCTTTATAATTTTATATACTTTTTTTTAGACCACTAATTTAATTTAGATTCAATTGTTTTATTCATACTTAATGCCATTAGGATTAGCTGTGAGACTTAAGTATACCAACCTTATTTTATTTAACTAATTTAAATGTTTAATATAGTTTATTAGGATCATCATTTATAAATAAAAGTATAAAAAACATGCATTAGATGTTTAGTGTTATATTTTTTTAGTTGATCTTAATTAATAATTATTAGTATTTTTTTTATGTGTCATTACTAACACTTTCTTGTTTTTGCGAGGTACCTTCGAGCTGTTCATATATTCTCGTGGATATTTGCAAATTCATCCTCAATCTCCTCTACTAGTCTCGCTAATTCCAAATCTAAGGATTCAGAAATGCGGTTTTGTAATCAAACATTGAATTTCTTCATTGCGATTCTCTTCTCTCCTTTGCGCAAATTTTCAGAGTTATCATCATGGTTCGTCCGACTACGCGCCATGTCAGATCAAATGTGAAGCTAGTCAGATCAAATGTGAAGCTAAGTCCTATTTCATATTTATTTTAAATAATCATTCTATTTAATTTTGTTTTTCTTGTAAAATTAGGGTTTATTTTTAAATGCCAATGAACATTCCAATACACTGAATATTGTCTTTTGTGCCTTGCCTTTTCAGGGTTATCAATAGGGTTCACTCCGACGACGCGCCAGGTCAAATTCAAAAGCTAAGTCTTAGTCTTTAATTATTTAAATACTTTCTTGCCTTTTATTTAATTAGGGTTTGATCATTCCCATCAATGAATTCCTCCTACACTCACTTCTTCCCATTACTTTTTTTGTCAATCCTCCGAGGGTCAGAGTCAATGCTTCGGAAAACCTCCGACTGCCAACCCTATCAGATCAAAACAAGCTAAGTATCTTTGTCTATTTTTATTATTTTAAAATCTATTTATTCTTTACTTTAGGGTTAATCCCGTTTGCCTCCGAACCTGATAATGCACTCACCCTTTTTTGTTTGCCATTTTTCCCACCTTTTCAGGGTTTGTCGAATGCCAAAGCTACGCCATGGGTAGCCCTAAACCCTAAATCTTTCCTGTTTTCTTTTATTATTACTTGTGCCAAACCCTTTTGGGGATCCGCTGGTTTCAATTTCCCTTCCCCTTTATTGCTTTATATACTGCGTGGTTAGTAATTTAGGGAGTGCAAATTTAAACTGGATTAGAGTTATTAATTATAAGATAAATAACTAAATTGAACCACGTGATTGTTGCACACACGCACCCTTTTGGGGTAACCTCTCTGTTGCCTTGTTGCCTGTTGCCTGCTGTCTGTTGCCTTTGTGTTTTTTGCAGAATAGCCAGTCCCTCGAATACGAGGATACCTCAACCATGATGCCTCGATAAATAAAGGTCATACGACCCTAAATGATGCTGCCTTCGATACACAAACATGACCTCGACCCTCGGAAGTTGCCTACGAAAAAGGCTGAGGTATCCTCTGGTTGCCTACGAAAAAAGGCTATTCTGATCCTTCCCCTTAGACTACCTGCCTCTCTATGGCATGGGTTAGTCTTTGGGCGAACGATATTTCGATGACCCGTTTACCTCCAAATGAAAGGCTTCCTGCCCTCTATGGCATGGATAGACTCTTTCACCCTGAAAGGCTAAAAGAACTCTTTTTTTCAAAATATAAGGTAATTGCCTCTAATTGCCTTGCTCTGGCTAAAATGTCTTTTACCAACTTTTTCTTTTCTAAACACTTTCAAGGCTACGCTCATTTACGAGCTAAAGTCCTTGTTTCTTCATCTTCTATACATTTCTAAACTTTTGGTTTCAAAACGAGCAAAGCAATTAAGAGCCCATGGAAAACCATGGATGCAAAGGGTGCCTTACACCTTCCCTTTGCATAATTACCCCCCGAACTCAAAATTTCTTTTAAGGGTTTTTTTTCTGTTCTTTTAGCCTTTCTAATTAATTTGGATAAAATAAAAGTCGGTGGCGACTCATGCTTAACCGTACATTTTCAATTATAAAAGTCAGTTCACCGTATTACAGAACTGGCGACTCTGCTGGGGATTTTCGATTAAAAGAGGGGTTACCTTAAAAGTTTAGGAATCACTTAACTGTTTTCTATTGTTTGCTTTGCTTGCTTTATTTTTCAGGGTTGTTTTGGGAATTAACTGAAGGACGAATCCTACACCCGGATTCAAGTACATCTAAGATAGGAAGTGGCATAGTCATGGCGACCTCCTTCATGTATGTGGAGGATTGGTCAATATGAGAGTTCACGCTTAAGTTAGGCCTCTATGGGTGTTCGCATGCTTCTCTTGTATGAGGGAGGTTCGTGCGGATGTCCGTGGGTGAGTCGGAGCTTAAGGACCTTTAGTTACCCTTAACCCATCTTGACCTTTAGGAACGTAGTGGGGGGACTACTCTTGATGTATGTTGAGAGCATAGTCGCTACCCGATACTACAACTCAGATAGGTTCTTTCTCAAAGTATCATTGCATGGTATGTATGTATCATGTTCGAGGGTGCTTTAGGAGGGCTGACAATTCTGGGTCACTTGGTAGAACCCGTTGCTGAAATCTCCTTATCCATAGAAATACCCTTGGGAAGGACACCTGATCAGACTCCATGCAAGCCTTAAGCCAAAAACTGTGTGACTTGTGTGACTTGTTTGTGTTTGCTACTAACCTTCATTTCCTCGCAGGTTTTGTTGAAAGGACTTGTTTGTCCTTGCCATCTCGCACTAAGTCTAACGGACTGCATTCGCATAACATCATAACATCATGACATCATGACATCATAAGCATAACATGATTTAACTAACCCTTTCAAGGATCTTAGAGATTTAGGACGCACAATTTCAGGTACTCTTATCAAAGACTGAATCCCTATCAAGGGGCAAGAGGATTTATTTTCCTCTAGCCACATGCCTTCCAACTCAGAGACTCAGTACCTATCAAGGGGCAAGAGGATTTATTTTCCTCTAGCCATGTATATTCAAAAGTACAAGTACCCCGAATCAGAGGCGATGACCCACTCGATATGGTGAGCTTGATTCTCAAAGAAAGATGTTCAAAGACAAAGTTCAGATTTCTTCAGACAAAGACGCGACCAAATGTTGCTAACTAAATGCCTAAAGATCCTTGAAAATATCGCATTTGCATTCATAACATCGCATAACAGGTTTCTCACAACAGGTATCTCATCCTCTCTTGTTGTTTACTTCAGCATAAGTGGATTTCGAGTAATTAGTCAAACACCTCCAGACTCAGAATACCCGATCCCAGACTTTGATTCTGAACTCACCCAAGGGGCAAGAAGAATTGAAGGAACTCCTATTCTTGGGGTACAATTACAATGCGAGATGCGCTTATTATTCAAACAATCCTGGTTATGGTGTAAAGGATGGTAGACCGTTGAAGCGTGCGATTAAATATTTAATCATGACATTCAAATCAGAAAAGACCACGACAACAAAGTCACGATAACTGAGTCACGATAATGGAATCATGACAACAAAGTCACGACAACTGAGTCACGATAATGGAATCATGACAACTGAGTCACGATAATGGAATCATGACAACTGAGTCACGATAATGAAGTCACGACAACTGAGTCACGACAACAAAGTCACGACAACTGAGTCACGATAATGGAATCACGACAACTGAGTCAAGATAATGGAATCATGACAACTGAGTCACGATAATGGAATCACGACAACTGAGTCACAACAATCAATTCACTCATATGATCCAGGCGCTCAGGGCAATCGAGCCAACGAATTCTAACACCTACATCCCTGACTATAAACCCAATGCGAGGTGCGCGTACCATTCCAACATTCTTGGACATTACACAAACAATTGCTGGACATTAAAGAATAAGATTCAAGATCTGATCAATGACGGAGAAATCAAATCCAACCATCCTGAAACCCCTGTGGTGATCACCGCTCCTATGCCTAGTAATGACAAGATTGATTGACGTCTCGACGGACGAACTTTTGGATCATTAGATTTACTTTCATTTGCAATTTCTTTCCTGTTTGTTTAAACATTCAAATTATGATAGACATTATTTGCTTTAATAATCATCATCAGTGCATTGCATATGCTTGTCTTGAATTAATTATTTCGCTATCACTCATTTTTTAGTTATGTCTTTACTTTGCATGTGTTTTGGGTATATTCAACTCCTGTTAAAGTTGTATGCCTTTCGAGGGAGGATGACGAAAACGATACCGCAACCTCATACAGTATGCTTTTTGAACAGACTATGCTGACGATGTACAGGCATTGTTTCAATTCCTAAACAGTGGAGATATAAGGATGATAATCCCTCGTCAACCCCTTTGAGCCTAAGAAGTAGAAGTTTCTTTCTTGTAATAATTAAAACCCTTGATCATAACCTGGGGAAGGGTAGTTCTCAGTTAATTTGGTTATGCATTCTATTTTAAGAGAATTATTCAGTACACCTTTCAACAAAGGTTTCAACCACAAGCGTTCATCCGCACACATCAAAGAAGTGTTGGAGATGCCAATCAAAAGCCAATGATGGTTCATCATTAAGTAAGGCAGTCAATATCTTTAAAAAAAAATGATGAAAAACATACAAAGAAAAGCCTGCTAAGTCAAAAAAAATCAAAAAGAAGACTTAGGCAAAATCAAGGCATCCCACTGACTGTAAGCTCAAATATAGACAGTTCAGGCAAAAGTTAGGGATATCAGAAAAAGATGAAAAAAGAGAAGTCAATAAATTCCTGAATAACACAATGTTGTGACTACCAAAAGGAAGAAGTGACTGCCATCTCAAAAGTTCTCTCTGCTTGTGAACCATCATCATTATCAAAGGTGCAAATCCAAAAGGTCTCTTGGAACTGGAATGCATAAGTTGAATCAACTGAGCTTAGGACCGAAGAACATCACGAAGAAGGGGGTGGGTATAATAAAATTTTGAGCCATTATCCTTTGTTTCTTAAACCGTGAACCAAGCCACGTTACAACCCTTGAAAGTCCTAACTGAAGCATGGTTAGTTCGAAAGCATACTGTCACCAAAAAGGTATCCTGACTCCTTAAGGTTTACCAAAAATGCTGAGTTGATATTTCATTTTTTTTACAAATGTCACGCTGTTACAAATATCATGTTTTTACAAATATCGCGCTTTTACATCTCCTGTGTAATGTTTTTCAAAAAAAAAAAACTCAAGACAAACGTATGCATTGCATCTCATGAATTCATTATTAAACAAATTCTGCTACATAATTTCAAACGTTAGCAACAGAAAGAACTTGCATAAGGTACAACTAATGACGGAAAGTTATCCCGATAGACAAGATTACTCCGAGAAGCAACGTCTCCTACGTATACAAGGGGCATGGCATGCTTTGCCCGATCAATCTGGGGCAACCAAGTCAAGATTCTGAGAACCTCTCAAAGATGCCAAAAACAATCAGGGGCATACACCCAAGTAAATCTGAAACTAGTTCCACTCAACATGGGGCATCGTGACGGGCCTATGATTACTAGAGGCATGTCGCCCAAAGTCTTCGCGAGGCGAATCTTTCCAAAGTTCCTGCTAACTGAGGCAAATCTATGCAAGTCCAGTTTAACATCTTGATCAATACTCAGTGGCGTGTCCTGAATCAAGTAGTAAGTTGCTATAATCACTAGGGGCAATGTTCAAGGCATCTATGCTTCTCCACAAAGTCGACTTCACGAGATCATATCCCCACAGAGTAATCACTAAGAAGATGTCTTCCAACACTCTTATCCCAACGAAGACATGGCTCCCCAACATAGTTCACATCTCTATTTTCTCTTTATCCCCAATCAGGGTACATCAAGTTACTGATCATCCCCAAGCAGAAATAATAAACCCCCAGCTGAGCATCTTCAAGACGAAATCAGACATCAAAATCACGAAGACATGGAGATTTATTTTCTCGACTAAGACAACATGAATCATAATCACATGCCATATGACCCAAACACATTCATGCATTGCTTACATAATCTCACAATAAATTCATACATGACATGCAAAGTTTCTCATTTATTTTGAGAGACTCATTACATAACACATGCATCATGACATAAGAAAACTAACCTCTACTTTTCAGGATATTATTGTCTCTATTTTTCAAGAATTAAGTCGATACCTTTGACGGTTCCTTAATGATCCACCTTCATATCTAAGTCGATACCTTTGACGGTGCCTTAATGATATGCTTCAGATTTAAGTCGATACATTTGACGATTCCTTAATGATCTACCTTCGGAGTTAAGTCGATACCTTTGACGGTTCCTTAATGATCCACCTTCATATCTAAGTCGATACCTTTGACGGTGCCTTAATGATATGCTTCAGAGTTAAGTCGACACCTTTTGACGGTTCCTTAACGACCTACTTCAGATATAAGTCGACACCTTTGACGGTTCCTTATACAATCCACCTTCATATCTAAGTCGATACCTTTGACGGTGCCTTAATGATATGCTTCGAATATTAAGTCGATACCTTTGACGGTTCCTTAAATAATCCAATTCAGACTTGAGTCGATACCTCAGACGGTTCCTCAACATTCAAAGACTAAAAAACAGAAACCTCGCAACAATCAACACTCCAACAAATACTGGATGACATCCTTAAAGCCCATCTCCGACAAAGGTCCCTACTTCAGCAAGGGCAAATTTCTGGGTATTTTAGTGTTCAATCCTCTTCTACCTTCAGACTCCGACTGGTGCACAAACCACTCTACATCTTCAGGTTTAAGATAATTGAACAGGGGCAGCTGTCATACCCCAAAATTTGCCCACATATATTTACGATGGCCACTTTATTACGAATAAAAGTGATGGGGCGTTTGGTAAGAGTGTAAGGTTTGCGAGTGCGAGCTCCCGAGTTCGAATCCCATTTACTAACATTTTTTCTCTTTTATTTGGTTGCTAAATCTAGTTTTAATTTTAATTTTTTTTCATTTATATTCAAAAATCAAAAAAATAAGTTTTTTTAATAATTTAATTTTAATTTTCGTATTTATTAATTAAGCAATTTAAAAAATATTTATTTTTTACTTTTTGCCATTTTATGCACTTTTTAGTCAAAAAAAATCCAAAATACAAAAATATTTGATTGATTTTATTTTAGGACAGTTTTTATCAAAATAATTATAATTCGAAGATCAAATCAAATTTGATTTCAAATTTTACTTATTATTGATTTTTATCTTATTTTAAGTTTAACCTAATTTTGTCTTATAAATACCCATCTTATTCTCTAACCTCGGGGGACAAGAATCCTAACCTATTCCTCTCACACAAAACTTTTTACAAGTCACGGTGGAAAATCGAAAATAAAAAAAAGGAGAAGTTTCACAAAGTTCTGAGAAACCAAACGAAGCCCCTGCTGCAAACGAATCGACGGACAGCCTTCGCCCATCCATCGCACAACCGCTTCCGTCAACAGACATCACATCAGAATCGCGATCAGCACCGCTCTCTCCGATTCACGCAGCACCCAGCACCGCCACAAGGGGCGAATCACTCCGACGGAACAAAGCCAGCACGCACCACAAACCGCCGGAAATCTCGCTGTCGACGGTTGTAACTACTGCCTGATCTGCGTGTTATTCAGTAACATTTCCCTTTGATTCACATTTATTTGTGTTGTTCTTGATTCATTAATGTTGTGTGATAGAATGTTTAAGAGAGAAAGAGATGTTATGTTCCTGTGTTGTATTATTGCTACTGATTTTTATATTGGTTTTGTTTTGTGTTTGCCGCATGTCCTCTTTAAGTGGTTTATTTATAAAGATTTGAAGATGTTAAGAGAGATGAGAGTGGCTGTGTGGTTCATGTGTCTTTTAATTTCTAGAATTAGTTTAATGAACTTGATTTTTTTTTTTTAAATTTTGTTCTAACAATTATTTTGTTTTATTTATTTTATTTTTACCTTTTTTTCATAAAGAATACGAACAGTAGGGGACGATTTCCCTTTTAGTTTATAAAATTCGTTATAATTTTTTTGGTTTTGTTATTTTATCTTTATAATTTTATATACTTTTTTTTAGACCACTAATTTAATTTAGATTCAATTGTTTTATTCATACTTAATGCCATTAGGATTAGCTGTGAGACTTAAGTATACCAACCTTATTTTATTTAACTAATTTAAATGTTTAATATAGTTTATTAGGATCATCATTTATAAATAAAAGTATAAAAAAACATGCATTAGATTTTTAAATAGTTTTGATAATTAAAAATACAAAAAATATGTCATTCATTCTTAATTTCTTTTTTAGATCTAAACATGTTTAGTGTTATATTTTTTTAGTTGATCTTAATTAATAATTATTAGTATTTTTTTTATGTGTCATTACTAACACTTTCTTGTTTTTGCGAGGTACCTTCGAGCTGTTCATATATTCTCGTGGATATTTGCAAATTCATCCTCAATCTCCTCCACTAGTCTCGCTAATTCCAAATCTAAGGATTCAGAAATGCGGTTTTGTAATCAAACATTGAATTTCTTCATTGCGATTCTCTTCTCTCCTTTGCGCAAATTTTCAGAGTTATCATCATGGTTCGTCCGACTACGCGCCATGTCAGATCAAATGTGAAGCTAGTCAGATCAAATGTGAAGCTAAGTCCTATTTCATATTTATTTTAAATAATCATTCTATTTAATTTTGTTTTTCTTGTAAAATTAGGGTTTATTTTTAAATGCTAATGAACATTCCAATACACTGAATATTGTCTTTTGTGCCTTGCCTTTTCAGGGTTATCAACAGGGTTCACTCCGACGACGCGCCAGGTCAAATTCAAAAGCTAAGTCTTAGTCTTTAATTATTTAAATACTTTCTTGCCTTTTATTTAATTAGGGTTTGATCATTCCCATCAATGAATTCCTCCTACACTCACTTCTTCCCATTACTTTTTTTGTCAATCCTCCGAGGGTCAGAGTCAATGCTTCGGAAAACCTCCGACTGCCAACCCTATCAGATCAAAACAAGCTAAGTATCTTTGTCTATTTTTATTATTTTAAAATCTATTTATTCTTTACTTTAGGGTTAATCCCGTTTGCCTCCGAACCTGATAATGCACTCACCTTTTTTTGTTTGCCATTTTTCCCACCTTTTCAGGGTTTGTCGAATGCCAAAGCTACGCCATGGGTAGCCCTAAACCCTAAATCTTTCCTGTTTTCTTTTATTATTACTTGTGCCAAACCCTTTTGGGGATCCGCTGGTTTCAATTTCCCTTCCCCTTTATTGCTTTATATACTGCGTGGTTAGTAATTTAGGGAGTGCAAATTTAAACTGGATTAGAGTTATTAATTATAAGATAAATAACTAAATTGAACCACGTGATTGTTGCACACACGCACCCTTTTGGGGTAACCTCTCTGTTGCCTTGTTGCCTGTTGCCTGCTGCCTGTTGCCTTTGTGTTTTTTGCAGAATAGCCAGTCCCTCGAATACGAGGATACCTCAACCATGCTGCCTCGATAAATAAAGGTCATACGACCCTAAATGATGCTGCCTTCGATACACAAACATGACCTCGACCCTCGGAAGTTGCCTACGAAAAAGGCTGAGGTATCCTCTGGTTGCCTACGAAAAAAGGCTATTCTGATCCTTCCCCTTAGACTACCTGCCTCTCTATGGCATGGGTTAGTCTTTGGGCGAACGATATTTCGATGACCCGTTTACCTCCAAATGAAAGGCTTCCTGCCCTCTATGGCATGGATAGACTCTTTCACCCTGAAAGGCTAAAAGAACTCTTTTTTTCAAAATATAAGGTAATTGCCTCTAATTGCCTTGCTCTGGCTAAAATGTCTTTTATCAACTTTTTCTTTTCTAAACACTTTCAAGGCTACGCTCATTTACGAGCTAAAGTCCTTGTTTCTTCATCTTCTATACATTTCTAAACTTTTGGTTTCAAAACGAGCAAAGCAATTAAGAGCCCATGGAAAACCATGGATGCAAAGGGTGCCTTACACCTTCCCTTTGCATAATTACCCCCCGAACTCAAAATTTCTTTTAAGGGTTTTTTTTCTGTTCTTTTAGCCTTTCTAATTAATTTGGATAAAATAAAAGTCGGTGGCGACTCATGCTTAACCGTACATTTTCAATTATAAAAGTCAGTTCACCGTATTACACTTTCTTTCAATCAAAGATTCAACAATGGTGTAAATTAAAAACAAGGTTTCTTATTGATAATAAATTCAAACAATTGTTCATAGGAAATAATTAATGGCATTGTATATTCATAGGTTAACTACTACCTTAAACTCAACAAGAGGAATTTAGCTCTCCATAGACATGAAGAACACACAAGAATTAATGGAGGGATTCATCTTCATCAATGGAGTGTCTTCGATTGGTAAAGAATTGGCCTTCAGTTGTTGTTCTTGACTGCAAACTCAGAATGCTCTCCTAATTTCGCTCACAAAGGATCTCACTTTCACTTGGAAGCTAGGGCTTCTATTTATAAGTTTTGGGCTTTTAACACCGAGGCCGCGGCGCGGTAACGGAGGTGCGCGGCGCGATCAGAAACAGAGACTTTGGCGCGGCGCTGGCTAGAACTCCCGCGGCGCGGTTTTGTCAAACTTCATCTTTTTGCTTTCCCTTTGATACTTCCAGCTTCCTTTCCTCTTCATGTTTTCCTCAAGCTTCAGTTCAGCTCTAAACCTGCATCAATAATACCCACAAGTGATTCGATTTGCTTTACACATGAACTGAACCTTTTCAGTTCAATTCTCACTAAAAACCTATGGATCTATCACAATTTGCATTAGTTTAGAGAAGAAATCACTTATATTAACACATGAATTTACCATTAATTTACTCCTAACAAACTCTCCCCAACTTAGAGTTTTGTTTGTCCCTAAACAAAATTACTTACCTCCAACAAAACATACCAACAGTCATGCAACAATTTTTTCAAAAAGGTTTCTCAAGTGGTTCAATTTAGCAACCAAGTCAAAATACTCCTCCTCTTCCTGCAAACTCAGAACATACACGTGAAACAAATTTTGAAAGCAAATTACCTCCAGAAGTTCAAAACACTACACAATTGTAATTGAATCAGCACTAATCACTCTCATCAAAAAGTATGATGAATAAAAGAGGGGTTAAACACTCATCCAATCAATTAAATCAACAAAGATCCATATCATACGTTCACCAAATTGTTAGCATCAAGTCTTGTGGAATCTGAGAATCAGAAGGTCTTTCTAAGGTTGTAATGTGGTTTAGATTCAATGAAAAGAAGATAATCAAGGGTTGTTCCTAATCTAGGGAAGCATCCGAATCATAACTCATTCCTCCTTCTCTATAACTTTTGCTTTCTCACCCGGTCATCTTTTCTCATTCGTAGCTCGGTTTTTCTTTTTCTCTCTTTTTTTTTTCCAACAACCGTTATATTCAAACGTTGTTCTTCTTCTTCTTTTTTTTCATATATAAATATATATATTTATTATTATTTTTTTTTCGAGCTACGAATTTCTTTTGTCCTTCACCGCTTACCACTTGTACTTACTTTTCTTCGGATTGTGATTCTCCCCAACTTGGAGATCAACCTGTACTTAGATTGTGTGAATGCTCCCCTACTTTCTAAGAAAGGTCAAAGAGAAAACACATCACCAAATTTTATGGTTGATGGTTCGAAACAAAACTTTTTTATTGAGATCAAAACTCACCAGGTATTTTCCTTGGTGCATATTATGATGCTTATCTTGACCTCAGGCTCAAAGAATGGTTAGCAAAGGATCACACTCTCACAGAAGAAAATAAGTTTTACGTTGGAATTGGTTAAAAGAACTCTCAGATTCAAACAAGTGCCTAAATCACTTTCACAGATTTCCACAAACGATGCAACAAACGGTTTAGCATGATACAAACAAGTCAAAACAATTGATGGTCTCCTGCATATAGTAAACAATGGAAGGCTTTCCTCACAATGGTTAAGGCTAAACCGATCCAATAAAATAGTGTACCATAAAGAACTTCTGTTAAGTATTTACTAACAACCTAAGTTTCATGCACACATTAGGAGTTTGAGTTCAAAAATCCATACCTGCTTTGTCACTTTATTGAAAAAGTAAGTGAACTAAAAAAATTTCAAAATTTTCACTTCACTCACTACCACTTTCACGCATGTTGCTCCGTTGTTGGTGCTTTGCTTGAGATTCTCATTCTGTTGTGGGACTACTTACTCTTAATCGAAATGGATAGAAAAGAAACAACTAATTGCAATACTTAACATAAACTTTAAAGAAATAAACAAGTCATAGTGACCCTAAGGTTCACCAGAGTATATGTCAGATAAAAACAAATAAAACAGCAGCAGTATTATCATCACATCAGTTACCAGAAATAAACTCTTTTCACTCCTCTCTCACATCACCTCACACAAACATCGAATCAATATCGGCATCAATGTCTTCATCCTCTTGCTCTGGGTTATTATTCCCAGCGCCACCTGCACCTGCATAGGGGTGGGAATAGGCTAGGCTAGGCTAGGCTTTATAAGGCCTGAGCCTGGCCTACGATAAACTTACAAGGCCTAAGTCTGGCCTACGGCCTACTATAGGCTCGTTTTTTCAGCCTGGCCTGGCCTTTTTAAAAGCCTGGCCTGGCCTGAAAGCCTATTTAAGAGCCTATTTCTTATTAATGTTTTCAATTAATTCATATTGCTTAAGAAGTCTTATAGGTCGCATATATATGAACATTTAGACCGATCTGTTTAGCATTTTTCTAATATATATATGCATATATTTACCAATCTATTTAACACTTTTTCTAATATATATATGCATATATAGGCCAACCTATTTAAACTAATTTTATATATATATATATATATATATATATATATATATATATATATATATATATATATATATATATATATATATATATATATATATATATATATATATATATATATATAGGGAGCGTATCCAGTGAGAACTGATATTTATGTGAGAAACGAGAACTATCAATACCGATCGTTTGATTTAAATAACGGCTATGATTTAAAAATTCCATATAAAGAACACTTTACTTGATTTTTTTTCTAGAATGATTAATATTTTAAAGAAAATCATTTAAAGATATTCTTACCAAAAATATTTTTATTTGATTAAATTGTTATAAAAATATTGTGAAATATATTTATTATAATCAAAATGTATTTAGTATTTTTATTTTAAATTAAAATGCTCTAAGCTATATATATATTTTCAAGACTAAAAAAATATTAAAAATAATGTAAACTATAAAATAATAAGAAGTATAATTTTTTTAATAATTTTATTTGTATTTAAATTATACTAAATTAAAATTATATAATCTAATGTTTTTAAAAAAATATTAGTTCTTTCAAACTTAGTATAATTTTAAAAAAAAATTAACGTTTAATTCTTACATTTCACCAAATTGTGATTAAAATTATATACTCATCCAATATTAACCAAATTGTGATTAAAATAATTAAAATTATATACTCAGTAAGAATTATATAATTTTAATTTAGTAAGAATTAAACGTTAATTTTTTTTTAAAATTATACTAAATTTGAAAGAACTAATTTTTTTTTAAAAACATTAGATTATATAATTTTAATTTAGTATAATTTAAATACAAATAAAATTATTAAAAAAATTATACTTCTTATTATTTTATAGTTTACATTATTTTTAATATTTTTTTAGTCTTGAAAATATATATATAGCTTAGAGAATTTTAATTTAAAATAATAATACTAAATACATTTTGATTATAATAAATATATTTCACAATATTTTTATAACAATTTAATCAAATAAAAATATTTTTGGTAAGAATATCTTTAAATGATTTTCTTTAAAATATTAATCATTCTAGAAAAAAAATCAAGTAAAGTGTTCTTTATATGGAATTTTTAAATCATAGCCGTTATTTAAATCAAACGATCGGTATTGATAGTTCTCGTTTCTCACATAAATATCAGTTCTCACTGGATACGCTCCCATATATATATATATATATATATATATATATATATATATATATATATATATATATATATATATATATATATATATATATATGTATGTATATGATAATATAGGCCGGCCTACAAGGCTTTATAAGCTTTTTTAATAGCCTAGGCCTGACCTATTTTATTAAATAGGCTTTTAAAAAAGCCCAAGCCTGGCCTTTTTATCAAATAAGCCTGGCCTGGCCTGGCCTTAAGTAGGCTAGGCTATAGGCCCCTGTAGGCCGGCCTGGCCTATTCCCACCCCTAACTGCATCACCTGCACTTGCATCCCCCCCAACAGGAAAAGGGTTGGTCTCCGGTCAACCACAGTAGGTGAAATAGCTTTCCCGGGTTGGGAAAGTTCTCTCTTCAGGGGCAACAGATAGGTTCCTGAAATGCTACTGCATGGCATCGTGCAGGAAAATCTGGGACCTCTTATTCGCTTCAAACATAGCCGAATAATAGTGATGAGCCACTAGAGGATCAAAAGGGGCTGCACCGCCATTAGGTGGTGCTGCAGAGACAGAAGGTCCAGCTTGAGAGGTGTCTGCTGATTGATCCCTGTAATATGGCTTTGCACAGAACCTGTCAATAAAAACATCATCAATAAAAGTGTTAATCACATGGTGTCCCTGTCCTGAAATTTCTATCCCTGCCTCTTTGCATAATCCCATAATCAAACCGGGTAGGGGTAGCACACACTTGGCATTAATGCCATGCTGTGTGTCACTCAATGCAGCTCGGCGCAGTTCATTCGAGAGAATGAAGGCAACATCAACAGTGTTTTCGGTCATGATGGCGGTTATCAAGAATGCCACATCGAGCGGAACCGTGGTAACATGTGTCCTTGGCCTGATGTTGTACAGGATCACAGATAAAATGCCCCTCGCATGGATGCTCAGATCCTTCCTGTTGTAGTGTGTTGGATTTCCTTGCCGGCTAAGTTCTGGTCCTCTCCCTGGAATACAAATTGTTTCAGACATCAGGTCCACAAGATTTGCGCAGTTAGTTACATTTTGCCTGTAGAAACACCTCTCATTCTCCGTCAATTGGAGGGGTTCTCCTAAAAAGTCACTGATTGAAGCTCTATCAAATTCCACAGTTTTTCCTCTTACATAGGATTGATATGTGTAGGCTACTGATTCATCGGTGGTTTTGATAGCGTTTGCATAGAAATCCTTTACTATGTCATAGTCAATGACGGTGTGTGGTTCAAACACACGTTGCCAGTTCCTATTCTCAAGATAATCCCACATTGTAGCATAAGGACCTCCTCCTTGTCCCAAGGGAACAACCACTTTCTCAGTTAAAATGGTTCGGGAACCCAGATTTTTGAACCTGTCCTCTTGGGCCCGACCTAGAAATCTATCAGATTGGTTTGCCGTAGCACGCGTTCCTCGAGGACCAGAACTTGTTGACTTGGTGCGTACTCTCTTGGCAGGATTCATCTGCAATTATCACAACAAATGACAGAGCAGTAGATAGGGTAGAGAACGAAGAACAACAAATGACAAAAAATTGGCTAGAACACAAGAGTAGAGAACGAAGAACATACCTTGCTGTAGATTGAGTAATGATAAATGAGAATGACCAAGATTAATGGGTGATACTGCAGATTCGTGGTATTTCGCTCTGAGGAGTTGGAAGTTTAAAAAAAAACAGAATGAGGGGGAAGTGAGCAGTTTCAAAATAAAATCTATTTTTTTCACAGTACCGCGGCGCGCAAGGTTACTCCCGCGACGCGCAAATGTCTCTGTTTGGCGTCGCGGCGCCCACATAAGGGCCGCGGCACGGTCTTAAATTTTTTTTGACTATTTTCTGCTTGTGCTTCCCCACTTCAATGTTTTATAACCTTCTTTGCGCTTATTGCACTGATTTGATGATAAACATATAGAACTAACAGAAAAATTAAAAGGACTTACTTAAAATTAAAGGAACTTACTCTATTGGGTTGCCTCCCAACAAGCGCTTCGTTTAACGTCGCATGGCTCGACGGTCGAACTCCTTTGACTAGGTGTTCAAAAGTGAGATTGTGCACACTTCTCTATCAAACTCTCCCCCAAGGTAATTCTTTAACCGTTCTCCGTTAACGGTCCAACTGTCTTTAGTCTTACCATCCTCGATAGTAATGGCACCGTATGGTTTAACTTCCTTGATTATGAACGGTCCTGACCACTTAGACTTCAATTTGCCTGGGAAGAGCCTGAGCCTGGAGTTGAATAGTAATACCAGGTCGCCCACCTTGAACTCTTTCTTTTTGATTCTCTTATCATGGTACCTTTTCATATTTTCCTTATACATTTTATTAGATTCATATGCTAGGTACCTGAATTCCTCAAGCTCATGGAGTTGATTCTTCCTCTTCTTATACGCCAAACTATCATCTCTATTGAAGAAACGTAAGGCCCATAGTGCTTTGTGCTCCACCTCCACCGGTAAATGACATGCCTTACCATAAACCATTTGAAAAGGTGATGCACCAGTCGGTGCTTTGTATGCTGTCCTATATGCCCACAAGGCATCGTCTATCCTTACCGACCAATCTTTACGGGACTCTGACACAGTCTTCTCGAGAATATTCTTGATTGCTCTATTTGAAATTTCTGCTTGCCCGTTGGTTTGGGGATGATAAGGTGAAGCTATCTTGTGGTTGATATGATACTTGTCCAGCACTTTTGCCACCTGTTCATTAACAAAGTGAGATCCACCATCGCTTATGATCACTCTAGGCATGCCAAAATGTGTGATTATGTTACGGTTTAAAAATTTTAGCACTGTTTTGGCATCCGCTTTTGGTGTAGTGATGGCTTCTACCCACTTGGAAACATAATCCACTGCAACTAGAATATATTCATTAGTAAAAGAAGGAAGAAATGGCCCCATAAAATCGATGCCCCAACAATCAAAAACTTCTACTTCAATGATGGTTTGAAGTGGCATCTCATCTCGTTTACTTATCCCACCAACTCTTTGACATTTGTCACAATTCTTTGCATGGTGATGGGCGTCTTTGAAAATAGTTGGCCAGAAAAATCCGGATTGGAGGACTTTTGTTGCCGTCCTCCATCCATTAAAATGTCCACCACTCGGTGAATTATGACAATGCCACAAGATTTGTTGGGCTTCTTCTTCAGTAACACATCTTCTTAGAATTCCATCCTTACCTATCTTGAACAAGTATGGGTCGTCCCACACATAGTATTTTGCATCGGCTAACAACTTTTTCTTCTTGTTCCAGTCAAAATCCTCCGGTATCATACCGGTTGCTTTATGATTAGCCAAATCGGCGAACCATGGTCTTGTTTGTATTTCAAATAGTTGTTCATCCAGGAATGTCTCATTTATTTCAGCTTCTTGGTTGGTGACATTTACATTGACCAAACGGGATAAATGATCTGCTACCACATTTTCTGAACCTTTTTTGTCTCGGATTTCTATGTCAAATTCTTGTAAAAGAAGGACCCAACGAATGAGTCTTTGCTTCGAATCCGGTTTGGTGAGCAGATATTTTATGGCCGCATGGTCTGTGTAAATCACCACTTTTGACCCAATGAGATAGGATCTAAATTTTTCAAGGGCATACACTATAGCTAAAAATTCTTTTTCTGTGGTAGCATAATTGACTTGAGCGTCGTTTAGCACCTTGCTTGTATAGTGTATGACATGAAAAACTTTTCCTTTCCTTTGGCCTAATACCACACCTATGGCATAGTCGCTAGCATCACACATGAGTTCAAAATGGTTTTTCCAATCGGGTGCTACTATCACAGGTGCGGTGGCTAGCCGTTCTTTTAGATCATTGAAAGCTTGAATACAGGATTCATCAAAATTAAAATGCGTACCTTGGTTGAGTAAATTACTCAAGGGCTTGGCGATCTTTGAAAAATATTTAATAAACCTTCTGTAGAATCCTGCATGACCTAAGAAGCTTCGTACTCCTTTGACATTTATTGGAGGTGGGAGCTTTGAAATTACCTCCACCTTGGCTTGGTCGACTTCAAGTCCTTTTGACGATACTTTGTGTCCGAGTACAATTCCTTCCGTTACCATAAAATGGCACTTCTCCCAATTTAGGATCAAATTGGTCTCAATACACCTTTCCAGTGCCACATCCAGATTGTTCAAGCATGTATCAAAAGTCTTTCCGAATACTGAAAAGTCATCCATGAATACTTCAATACTCTTTTCAATAAGGTCAGAGAATATGGCTTGCATACATCGTTGAAAAGTTGCTGGGGCATTGCATAATCCAAATGGCATCCTCCTATATGCGAAAATTCCAAATGGACATGTAAATGCTGTTTTCTCATGATCCTCTGGGTTGACCACGATTTGATTGTATCCGGAGTATCCATCCAGAAAGCAATAGTAATTCTGCCCCGAAACCTCTCAAGCATTTGATCCATGAAAGGTAATGGAAAATGGTCTTTTCGCGTAGCTTTGTTGAGTCTCCGGTAATCTATGCACATGCGCCACCCGGTCACAGTTCTAGTTGGTATGAGTTCATTTTTGTCATTACGGATTACCGTCATGCCTCCCTTCTTCGGAACAACTTGTACCGGACTTACCCATGCACTATCAGAAATTGGATAGATCATTCCTGCTTCTAGGAGTTTGATCACCTCTTTTCTTACTACTTCTTTCATTGTTGGATTTAGTCTTCTTTGCGGTTGGGCCACCGGTTTGAATTCTTCCTCTAACATGATCTTGTGCATGCAATATGCGGGGCTGATACCTTTTTAATCTGCTAATACCCATCCGATTGCCGCTTTATTCTTTTGAAGGATTTGGATGAGTCTTGCCTCTTCTGTAGTATTTAACTTTGAGCTAATAACGACCGGTTTACTTCCCTCTTCATCTAAAAAGACATACTTCAAATGAGTTGGGAGTAATTTTAATTCCATCTTCGACTCTTTCACTTCTTTTTTCAGCCCCAAATCTTCCACTTTGTCTTCCTTGTTGGATGTGTTGCCGCCTTTCTCTAATTCTTTTAGGAACAACTCAATTTCTTTTTCTTCTTCTTGAGTAAGTACATTAAACGAATCAACAAGAGATCTCTCTAAAGGGTTAGAAAGATGAATTTGGCTTGCCACTTCTTCTACGATCTCTTCAGTTACATCCATGCGAAAGCAATCATTCTTGTCTTTGGGTTGTTTCATGGCATCAAAAAGATTAAAACATACCTTTGGACTCTTAGCTTCATTATACCATCATCGATATCGATCATCATCCGGGATGTTTTCATGAATGGCCTTCCAAGAATGATGGGTGAATCTTTGTCTTCTTCCATATCAATCACCACAAAGTCCACCGGAAACAGAAATTTGTCAACTTTCACTAACATGTCCTGTGCAATTCCATACGGAAGAGTGGTAGATTTATCTGCTAGTTGCAAAGTCATTCTTGTTGACTTCATTTCAATATTTCCCAGCCGCTTCACTATTGATAAAGGGATTAAATTGATGCTTGATCCTAGATCAATCAATCCATTCCCAATATTTTGATTCCCAATTGTGACCGGCAATGTGACTCTTCCGGGATCTCTCGCCTTTTGGGGGAGGCGTGATATGATAGCACTACATTGTGCATCAAGTATAATAACCTATTCTTCTTCCGGTCTTTTCTTCTTTGTCAAAATATCTTTCATAAATTTTGCATATTTTGGCATTTGAGCAATAGCTTCAGAGAATGGAATATTAATTTGTAGTTGCTTAAAAATTTCCATAAACCTGGCATATTGTCTAGCGTTGTCTTTCTTTGATGGCGCATGAGGATATGGCAAATGTTGACTTGGAATCGTGTTGTTCGCCATCTTATCTTTAGCACTCCTTCTTTTTAATTTCTCCTTCTTGACTTCTTTATTCACATCTTCTTCTTCAGCCCCATTGTTAATAATTTCATATTCTTCGTCTTCTCCATCATGTTTTTCATCTTCCTTTTCTTTATCATCCGCAACCTCATTCGTTTCTGTATCATCCTTGCCACCTTTCTGTCCAGTCCTTGTCACCACCACTTTGCAATGCTCCTTTGGGTTCTCTTGAGTGTTGGCCGAGAAAGTTGCATTTGATTGATTAGTTGCAATCTTCTTAGCAAGTTGACCCACTTGAGTTTCCAAATTCTTTATAGCTGCCTCTTGATTCTTTTGATTTGTCATTGACATTTGCATGAATTGTGTCATAGTTTCTTCTAACTTTGATTGTCCTCCTTGTTGTGGTGGTGGTTGAGTGTAAGGTTGGAAGGCTTGTTGTTGATACCCTTGATTTGGTGGCCTTTGTTGGTACCCTTGGTTGTTATGCCTTGGTGGATAACCTTGTTGGTATGGCTGATTTTGATATTGATTCTGCCTCTGTCCTTGGTTGTTGTTCATGTAATTCACTTCTTCTTCTAGAACTGGTGGAAAGAATCCTGTTTGATGATCTCCCTTGCACAATTCGCACTTAGCAACTTGATAAGAATTAGATACCCCGTTCAGCTCCTTGATTTGTTGTGGTAATTTAGACATTTGTTGTGTCAAAAGTTCCACTTGTGATGTGTCATACCCCAATTTTTGACCTAAGATACCACCTCATATCATTTGCATATGCATCATTTGCATCTCTAACAAATTGCATAGCTTGTGTTTGTTACTTGTGACTCAGCAGGGTTTAATCAGGAAATCACTCATCAGTACAAGTAACAATCAATTAGGGTTTTGTTCTCCCTTCATTTCAAAAGAACTATCTTCATCAACAATCAACATTTGGTCCCCAGAGATTCACTTCAACAAACTCAACAGCTTTGAATCGACTGAATTAGGGTTTTGACTGAAGACAGCATACTCCTGACTTTTGCTCAGGATTTGACCTAATGACTTGGGACATGACCTCAAAACCCCAAGTACATCATTTTGACCTAATCCATTGGCTCAGAACATCTCCTATACAAAGATTGATCAGACAAATCCTCAGATCAGGGTTTTTGAACTATCAGGGACTGAAATCAGGGATCACATTTGGGAAACCCTAAAAATCCCCAGGGAGTCAATCAAAGGTTTCAATCATCTTCAAATAATCCCTATGACAATATACAATGGAAATTGTATCTCAATCCAAGACCTACAGGCATCAATTTCATCAGGTCGACAATTAGGGTTTTTTGACCTAATTCACTAAACCACTGACTTTTTAATCAGGACATGGTGCCACAACTCAAATCATGATTCAATATCCTCAAATGCTTCAATATGATCCATTCATACTATTCATTTGATGAGGATAGCTTGTTTCATTTGAAATCTCCAGAAACGCGATTCGTCCGAAAAAGTCAACTGTACAAGATCACCATTGACTTTTGGGGAATTTTGGTCAACCATGACTTTTGAAGTTTTGAATCATCAATATATGATATGAGAAGTCATTTGATCAAGAAAAATCAAGAAAATCAATCAAGAATCAAAAGTCAAAAGTTTGACTTTTCATACTTAGAAAAATTTCTAAGTGTTTTTCAATGGTTTTTTCCAAACTTTGGAAGGGAATTTCTCAAAATTTCACCTACAAACTGAAAAAAACTTCCAACATGAAAGTTGTAGATTTTGATCCAATAAACAACTTTGACACATATAATTTTTTTCCATAAGATCAACCATTTAAGAGATATGGTGCTTCAAAGTTGGTACTTTTTGAAAGTTTCACTTGAAATCTCATTTTCTTCAAAGTTCATGGATCTTTTTCACCCATTTCCTTAAGAGACTTGAGGAAACTTTCAACTAGGATTTTGAAGTGTGTAACATGAGCTTTCCAAAATGTCAAAGAGCGTGAAAATTTATGAAGTGGAGCTATGGTTTTGAATTTTGTCATTAGAGGTTCTTATGCTTGAATTATAAGCCATTTTTTTCACAAAGTTCTTATACTTTATGGACCTATAATGCAAGAAGTAATCAATGCAATATATATTATCATTTGAGATAAGATTTGAAGAAGATAAGAAGCATTAACCATGGTTAAACTTTGTAATCATTAAAAAAATATTCCATGCCATATTTTTCCACAAAGTTCAATCATAACTCTTCCACTTGCTTGCCCTTCAATTCAGAATCTTTGCCTATAAATAGAAGGCCTCACTTCATTGCAAATCACTCCAAAACTTGTCCAAGAACTTGTTTTCTCATTCTTCCATTTTCACAAAGTTCTTAAAGAGGTTAGAATGCCAAATTGCAAATCTCTCAAGTTCTAACCAAAGGAGTCATCCAAACTTTTTCTAAATACCATTTAGAAGTTGTTGGAATCTTAACAGAACCAATTCAAAGCCAAAGTTCACCTCTCCCAATTCAAAATTTTTCAAGAAAGCTTGAAACTCGAATTTTAGGTTCAAGGCCAATTCAGTGAGATATAAACACTCAAACACCTTCCTCATGCATCACTGAAGCGATCCCAATCATTTCCAAGCTTTGAAGCTTCCTGAATCATGCCCAGTAACTCACGGTTTGCTCAAAACTTATTCGGTTCGATTATGATCAATCATGCTTTTTAAATAACTTTTGAATGCATACTATTGTTTACCATGATGTTTCTAACGTTTCTGGATGCTTAATTGTCATTTGGTTGCATATTTCACGAGTTGCCATTGTTAGGTTTTTGGAGCTCGAAAGAGGTATTTTTGTTAGAGGCAAAATTGCAGGTTTTTAAGGGCACCAGTGAGTTCGTGAGGTTGATACCAGTTCAGCCATGACTCTACCTTGAATTTATGTTGCTTCTTCATGATTCTGGAACTTGCAAGGGCTATGGCTACAGGCGAAATCCGTAGCTAAAAGCTTTAGCCACGAAACGTCCGTAGGGAAAACTTAAGGTGACGGCTGGAGGTAAGGGACGATGGCGTGGCAGCATGCCATTCGTCCATTTAAAATTTTGCGCGCATGACTTACCCCTGTAGATCCGGTGTTGGCTTTCCACGCGTATTCCATGTACCCTCACTCTTTGGGCCATCAGATCATTCCCTTTATTGCATCCAACGCCTCTGAGCCTTGCAGATCCACCATAAACCATCAGCCTCGCCACACAGGATCCTGGTTTAAATATTTCTTTAATTAATTTGTTTTTCTTTGCATAATTAATTAAAAATACTTTCAAAAATCCAAAAATCATTTTAATTTCACTTTTAGGTTGATAAAATATTAAATTAATTTTTGACATGAAAATATTTTATTTTTTCTTCATAATTAATTTATTTTGTTAATTAATTAGTAATTGTATGAATATTTGCTATTAATTAATTTTCAACCAATCAAAAACTCCAAAAAAATATTTTCTTTTTATATTTAGGTTTATACTTGTATAATCTAATTTGTGACATAAAAAAGAATTATTTTTCTTGTTAAGTTTAATTATTTGTATAATTATTTGTTTAATTATCTTATTAATTAACTTAATTCCATTAAAAAAGAACACAAAAAAATATCTTCTCTTAGATTATTTTCTTTTGAATTTGATATCATCATATAACCTTCGTGTAATTAATCATTTGAATTTTCATGTTCTGATTTTTGATTACTGTTGCAGATCACTTGAATAATTACAATTCATTTAAGGTTTCGAGATCTGTTTCTTTGTCGTCTTCTGGTTTTGTCTATTTTTCTGTCTTCCATTTGCTACAGAGGATGATCATGAAATAATTTATTTCAAGCATATCACTTGAAGATCACGGTAACACCTCAAACACAGAAATCCAATTTTCTCATTCTTCGAGGTAAGCCTAAAACTCAATCAAATGTTTTCACAACAGTAATCAATTCACTTTCAAATCATCCATTGTTTTTCAAAACAGTGGGGCCTCTCGAATATTAGAGAGTATAAGTCCCTTTTCTTTTTCTTTGTACAGTTTTTTAAACAGAAAACTTTTTCCAAATTACTTCCAAACAGTTTTTAAAACAATAAATCTCACCATCTTTTTTTCAAAACCATCCACCCTGTTTTATGAAAATAAAACAGGGGCCTCTCGAATATTAGAGAGTGTAAGTCCCATTTCATTTCTTTTCTTACAGTTTTCAAAACATTCTTCAAAACAATAAAACTTCTTCAAAATAAACAATTTTCAAACAATTTTCAAATCATTTTCAAAGCAACAAAACTCCAAAGAAACAAAACTTTTCAATATACCATGGGCCTCCATGTAGGTATAAGTCCCGAGCCCTTTCGTACATACCCACTCTAGTACATGAAATTAGGTATTTCATTGAACGTCTTTTTGTACATACACCTTTTTGTACATATCTCAATCTGTTTTTTAACTTTGAATAACAAACCAAAATGAAGGTTTCTTTAAATCTTCCCAAAAATACCATGGGCCTCCATGTAGGTATAAGTCCCAAGCCCTTTTTGTAAATACCTGTTTACATAGCTTTGAATAAATTCAAGTGGACCTCTCCTCGAGTATGAGTCCCGAGCCCCTATATATACAAATGGAGCATGCTTACAGGTATATTTCCTTCATAAACTCCATTATATACACACACTCTGTCATATATAACTGTTCATGTACTTGTTCATGTTTGTTTGTACTTGTTCATACTTGTGATTGTGTTATATGCTTATTCAACTTAGTACAACACTAGGTTCCCCATAGCCTCCTATTGGGCTTCGTGCAAAGAATCTCCACTAGTTTAGGTTAGGACATAGAGTATGGTTTCCCGGTGAAATCGCTCTAAGAGCTCAAACCAACTATACCATGCCTCCCCTTGGGCTTTGTACAAACGAGTGACCCCCCCATAGCCTCCTCTTGGGCTTACAATGCAAGGACCCTGGATTGTCCCTCCCATAGCCTCCTCTTGGGCTTACAATGCAAGGACCCTCGGATAGCCTCCTCTTGGGCTTCGTACAAGGACCCACGGGCTTCTTATAAGCATCCCCAATATCCAAATCAAATACCCTAGGAGATTAGACATTTTTCATCTCTATGCTAGGAGTATCTCTTTTATATCATCACAAACAATCAATCAATCAATCAAACTTTTTTGCCACAAGGCTGGCTAATCAATCCAACTTTCTTTTTGCCACAAGGCTGGCTAATCAATCAAACTGTTTTACCACCGTACTGGATGATTAATCAAAGTTTTTGTCACAAGGCTGACTTCATTGAAACTTTTGCCACAAGGCTGGCTGATTAATCAAAGTTTTTGTCACAAGGCTGACTTCATTGAAACTTTTGCCACAAGGCTGGTTAAACAAAAACATCTTTATCATTCTAAGCACCCTAAGTGGCATGGCCCCGGGCTTATAATGAAAAGATTTTCAAACAAAATCAAACAGATGTATGTGATGATATAGATTAGATACATCTAGCATTTAGACGACATTTGTCTATTTTCCTTTGCTTCCACTAGCATAAGTGGGAACTACGATTGCTCTGACTTTCTCAACATCCCTTTGAGAATACGTAGGCACAAGGTCGATCCTTGGCGAGCAAAACAAAACAAAAAAACCATTCAAACCTTAGCACCCGTAGACCCCGAGCTACAGATGCTCTGATTCCCTTTAAGGGATATGTATGCAGAGGATCGCGATGATCTTTGCGAGCATAATCAAACAAACACCTTAGGTCCCACCTATTTCACAACAGAACCTTCACCGTAGCATAGAATAAAAAACAATAAAGAACCCTGTAGAGTACTACAGATACGTTGGGTGCTAATACCTTCCCTTCGTATAACCAACCCTCTTACCCAAGATCTCCCCCCACTTTTAGGTTATTGCAGCTTTTTTCCTTTTCCTCCTTTGGAAATAATAAAAAGTTTGGTCGGTACAAAAGAAAAATCATTTTTTATGAGCACTCGAGCCCAAAGAAGGCATCAGGTGTCTCATCCACAAAAAAGAGGAACAAAACGGTTTTTCGCCCGCGACAGAAAAATGGCGACTTCACTGGGGACCATCTTTTTATTGTTTCCAAAGGAAGGGTTATTTCTAATTATTGTTTTTATTTTAATTGTTGTTACATGTGTGATTCTTTGGTTCTGTTACTTGTGTGGTTCTGTTACAAGTGATACATTATGGACAAATCCTAACCCGGATTAAGTACACATAAGAAATTAGGTGGAGGGTATAGTCATGTGCAGGCGCACTTGAGAATCCTTCCGCTCAGTGGAGGTTCCTTGTTGGTAATATATGTTTAGCATGCTTTCGTAGCGAAGACATTATTGCCGCATTGAACTGTAGAAGCTGAGAGACCGTAGAACCCCAACCCATCCTGGCCTTATTAGGACGTGGTGCAGAAACGATCCAGGTGAAGACTTGGATAGTTGTCATGCGGAGAACCACACTCAGACGAGTTTTTCTTGAGAATATTTCTGGCTCATCAGTTTAGTTGTGAAAGCCGGTAATATCCGAAAGAAAAATGTAGACTCTGACGTATCAGTAGAACATGTTGTACAGGTGATTAACTAGATCTATCCCTATTTGGTTCTCTGACCTCATGCTCGTGACGCTGGACCTTTGAACCTGTGTGTACTATGTTTGAATTACCATGTTTGTGTACCATGTTTGCGTTACCATTACCATGTCTGTTTTACCATGTTTGAATATGTGGCATTCATGCATCCACGCATTCATACATTCAAAAAAAAAAAACCCATTTTTTTCCATAAAAACATGATTTTTCCAAAGATTTAGAGAAATTTTCTTTGCAAACATTTTAGGATTTAGTCATGGAAGAAGTAAAAAGGCATACCAAGAAATACGGTTTCAAAGCGCCTGATGTGGGAAAACTGATAGAGTTAGCATCTTCTGTACAAAATCCTTCCAATTTTAGGAAAAGTTATGGAAAACTTTTGCCTATCCTGAACACTCATGTTGATGAAGGACTTCTCAAAACTCTGGTTCAGTTCTATGATCCCGTCTACCGTTGTTTCACCTTTCCAGACTACCAGTTGGTACCGACCTTGGAAGAATATGCCAATCTTTTGGGTATCCCTGTGTCTGACAAAATACCCTTCAATGGTTTGGAAGCCATTCCTAAGTCACATGTCATTGCAACAAGTATCCACTTGAAGAAATCTGAAGTAGAGAGTAATTGGACTACCAAAGGAAACCTCCCGGGTTTAACTTCACACTTCCTGGTAAAGAAGGCCTTTGATTTCATCGAAACTGGTAGCATGATAGCTTTTGAAGCTGTACTAGCCTTGCTCATCTATGGGTTGGTTCTGTTTCCCAATGTCGACAACTTTGTTGATATCAATGCCATAAAGATTTTTCTGATTGGAAATCCTGTTCCGACTTTACTTGGTGACATGTATTTCTCTGTCCATCATAGGAATCGCCAAGGCGGTGGAATCATTGTATGTTGTGCACCTCTATTGTTCAAATGGATTGTTTCACACTTACCTGAGTCTCCTATTTTCACAGAAAACCGAGAAGGTTTGCGTTGGCCTCGAAGACTTATGTCTCTTACTAATAATGATATCCGTTGGTATACCTTGGCTCGCTGTGGTACAGAAACCATTGATAGTTGCGGAGAATTCGCCAACGTACCTCTCATTGGTACACAAGGAGGAATTAACTACAATCCGATCTTAGCCCGACGACAACTCGGGTATGCAAATTCAGTTAAACCTGTTGGTCTCGCAGTAGAAAGCTACTTCTATCAAGAAAGGGAAGATCCTCAAAGGTTGAAGACAAGAATGATGAGAGCTTGGTACGACGTCCGATGGAAAGAAAAAGGTGAGGAAAAGAATTGCATTGCTACGGACGCCTACACCTGCTGGGTAAAGAAAAGAGCAAAGGAGTTTCAAATGCCTTATGATTATGAAAAACCCATGTCTCTTGTGGTACCTCAACTACCCAATATTCCCATTCCCACTATGAAGGAATACCAAGACACTTTAGCCAAGATGAGGTTAGAAAAAAATGCTTGGGAGCACAAGTTTCGTAGGACCGATATGGAAAACAGAAGGTTGAAGAAACAAGTGAAAGATCACGAAGAAACTCTCTACTGTCAAGATGGATGGCTCATGAGTAAAGATGAGAAGATTCGTCAGAAAGACGCTGCAATCAAGAGATACATCAAAGAAAGCAAGAAAAAACCTGAAGGTTCAACAAGCAACGCTCCAACTCCTGACGATTGGAAGAATATTGTTGACAAGCTAAAGACCGAAAAGGCCGAATTGAAAGCTTACTATGGGAAAGAAATCATGAAGCTCAAACTGCACAATGCATTTGGTTCTTCGTCTGATGAAGATGCTTAGGATTGTTTAGCTTTTTATTTGCTTTTGTAAGGAGCTACGCTCCAATGTTGTAACATTTCCAATTATTGTAATAAAATAAAAAAAAATGAATGAATAAAAGATTTGTTTGTGTTCAAATGTTTGCAAGAGAATAATCTTTAAAATATTTGGAAAAATCATAAATTTCTTTTTGCATGCATCATTCTGCATATCGAGTCTGTTGTATAGAGTCTCATCTTTTGGATCTTTCTCCAATAGATCGTCAAGCTGTCGCGTCTCAAAGTTTCTCGACCGCGCTCGCAATCAGATCACAGATACAATACTCGTTCAAGCAGAAGAAGAGTAATGGAACACTCTGAACAAGAGAATATTGAGCTCCGTGGTACAGTGACCACTCTTCAGGAAAAGTTGGAAAGTCTCACTACTCTGGTTGACTCTTTAATGGCCGCACAGAATCAGCCGCCGCCACCTAACAGTCAAGCAACAGTAACATCTGAGGTCACTACTCCAGTTTCTACGGTTGCATTCGGCATTCCATCTTTCTCCATGCCAGAAGGTTGGGGCACGCCTTTCAGTTTTGGTACAGGTTTCCGCCATAATGTTTCTGGGGTTCAAACATCCACAACTGAAGCGCCTGCTGCTAAGAGTTCACAGTTCACTCCAAATCAGGGGATAACTTTTTCTCAAGTTACTATGGCACTTTCTCAACCCACTATGACGGTTCCGACTCCTATGGTTCACACTGTTCCTTACGGAGACAATGAGGTTTATCATGATCAGGGTGATAGCACAAATCAGCGAAGCCTTGTAGGAGATCTCCAAGAACAATTCAACAAGATTCAGCTGGAAGTTAAAGCTATTCGGGGAAAAGATTTGTTTGGAAAGAATGCCCAGGAGCTATGTTTGGTTCCCAGTGTACAAATACCAGCTAAATTCAAGGTCCCAGACTTTGAGAAGTATAAAGGTAGTTCTTGTCCGCAAAGCCATCTTGTGATGTATGCCAGGAAGATGTCTACTTATGCAGATAATCATCAGTTGCTTATCCATTACTTTCAAGACAGTTTAACTGGTGCCGCACTGAAGTGGTACACAGGTTTGGATAGCACCAATATTCGGACTTTCAACGACCTAGGTGAGGCCTTTGTCCGACAATACAAGTATAACTCGGATATGGCTCCAGACAGAGATCAGCTTCGGTCCATGGCTCAGAAAGATCATGAAGCTTTCAAATAGTATGCCCAACGATGGAGAGAAACTGCTGCTCAGATTAATCCACCATTAAAAGAGAAAGAGATGACAAAGATCTTCTTGAATACTCTCGGTCCGTTTTACTATGAACGCATGATTGCTAGTGCTCCAAGTGATTTCACCGAAATGGTAAACATGGGGATGCGTCTAGAAGAAGGAGTCCGAACCGGACGTCTGACTAAAGAAGGTGGATCTTCAAGTGGAATCAAAAAGTTTGGAAGTGGTTTCCCAAAGAAGAAGGAACAAAGTGTTGACATGGTATCCCAAGGGAAGCCAAGAGGAAACGTCAATCGTCGACAACAGATTGCTGCTATTGCGCCAGTTGTTAATACATCACCTAATCCGGGATTCACTCCTCAGTTTCAACAACAACAGCCTCGACAACAGGCTCAGCAGTTAAACAATAATCAGAATCGAGTACAAAGAACTCCACAGTTCGATCCGATTCCGATGACCTACACAGAATTGTACCCTGCACTGATTGAAAGAGGCCTTATTCAAACTAAAGCACCACCACCAGTACCTGAGAGACTCCCATGGTGGTACAAAGCTGAGGTTTCATGCCCTTATCATCAAGGGGCACCTGGCCATGATCTTGAGCATTGCATAGCTTTGAAATATGAAGTTCAGAGGTTGGTTAGATCTAATCTCCTCTCTTTCAGAAATTTGAATCCTAATGTGCAAGCAAATCCGCTGCCCAATCATGGAGGGCATGTTGTAAACATGGTATATGGATGTCCTGGCCAATACCGAGTCTATAATATCAACTTCTCAAGAGCAGATTTGGTACAAATGCACGCCACTCTTTGTCGGGGGCAGAATTTTCGCCAACATCAATACGGTTCCTGTAGAATATGTTGTGTGGATCCTCACGGGTGTTCGATTGTGAGAAGAGATCTCCAAGTTTTGCTAGATAATGGTACTATTGAGATCTACAGAAATAGGGATGAAAATGAAGTTAACATGATAGGATGTTATCCGCATGAGCTTTTAGTCTCAGATATCAACTCGGAAATGCCTACAGTTAACGTCATCGTTCCTCATTTCAACATGCCTGAGCGCATGGAAGTTACTTACAACAAGCCGAAGGTTCCTGTTGCTCCTTTAATCATTTGTCTACCTGGACCTGTTCCTTATGACTCTGACAAGGCAGTTCCATACAACTACAATGCAACAATGATAAAGGATGGACAAGAAGTTCCTTTACCAACTCTCTCATCTGTCGAAAACATCGCTGATGTGAGTCGAGTAACAAGAAGTGGACGTGTGTATACTCCGCTACCTCCAAAGCAGCCTGTTGCTCCTGTTACCGGGCAAAATCCTGTCAATACACTAGTAGGGAATCCTGTGGAAACTCCTGTCAATAATCCAAACACTGATGTTGGTCAATCCAGTGGAACCAATGTCAATCCCGATTTTGATGAAATTTTGAAGCTTATCAAAAGAAGTGAATACAAGATTGTGGATCAGCTTATGCAGACTCCTTCAAAAATCTCAATACTTTCATTGCTGTTGAATTCAGAAGCCCACAGGGAAGCCCTGATGAAAGTCTTAGATCAAGCTTTTGTAGATCATGATGTGACTGTTGACCACTTTGATGGGATAATAGCCAACATAACAGCTTGTAACAATTTAAGCTTCTGTGATGAAGAACTCCCCGAGGAGGGTAAAAATCACAATCTTGCTTTGCACATTTCTATGAACTGTCAGTCAGACTCTTTGTCCAATGTGTTAGTAGACACCGGATCTTCCTTGAATGTTATGCCAAAGACGACTCTTGCTCGTTTGTCTTACCAAGGAATGCCTATGAAGTTCAGTGGTGTAGTAGTCAAAGCATTTGATGGATCGCGAAAATCGGTTATTGGCGAAGTCAACCTTCCCATGACAATTGGTCCACATACGTTCCAAATCATCTTCCAGGTCATGGACATACAAGCTGCTTATAGCTGTCTGTTAGGACGACCATGGATCCATGAAGCAGGGGCAGTAACTTCTACGCTCCACCAAAAGTTAAAGTTTGTAACAAATGGAAAATTGGTAACAATAAGTGGAGAACAAGCCTTGATGGTGAGTCATTTATCCAATTTCTCTTTCATAAGTGCCGATAATGAGGAAGGAACTCAGTTCCAAGGTCTCTCTTTAGAAGACGAATCTTCCAAGAAGAAAGCATCGATCTCTTCATACAAAGAGGCGGTAAAAGTAGTGAAAGATGGAACTACCACTGGCTGGGGGCAAGTTGTGATCCCTACTAAGAATGAAACCAGAGCAGGTCTCGGATGTTCACCAACATTCTCAAACTGCACCAAGAAGGATGAAACCCTTCGTCCGATCAAAGAAACGTTCCATAGTGGAGGGTTCCTTAACCCAATTCCTCAAGAGGTTAATGTCCTTATTGAAGAATGCATCGAAGAAGGTCTCTCCGATACTGAAGAAGAATGGAAATGTTATCTCAATGACTCGGGATACATATCTCAGGAAGAACCATATCCTCCGTCAGAGAAATCCAAAGGCAATGAAACTGAGCCTGTTCCTGCAGAAATATGGGACACTTTGGGACAACCAAGTGGAAAATTTGATTATATGGTGAAATATACTGCACCTGAAAGTTACAAGATTGCGATTGAGGATATCCAACCAACTGGATGGGGAGATTCCTTTGAATATAATAGTCAACCAGAAGAGGCTTATCAGCCCTGTCAATTTTCTCAGCAGCCTGAAATTACCGAAAATTTCAACTACAATGTATCTGCCAAGGTTCATAATCTTGAAGATGGTTATTATCACATAAATGCCATTTTTGAAGATGAAGGGGAAGATGGTCCCGCAACTGACTCGGAAAGTGTCGCTGATAATGAGTCTCTTCATCCTGAAGACTGGGAAATACATCCTGAAAATTCTGAAGATTGTGACTCGTCTTATGCTCTTCAAGAAGTAGAAGAAGACCGTTTCAACTCTACAAAGAACAAGGTTGACAAACCAGGACCTTCAAATCCTGCTCGACCAGCAGTCGATGTCAATACTGAAGATAATTCCGAGGGAAATTTTCCTGAATACATAATACACAGAGGAGTTTGTTGCTACTGGAAAGCTATCGACGTTCCGAATGTTGTTCGCCGCTCAAAGTAATCACCTCGCTGTTATTTTGACCTCCTGCCTTGCCCAAAGCAGAGAGATGTTTTATAGGGCTTTGCTTTTAAATGTTCCGCCCAAATAACTTTGTGTATAGGGCTTTGTTTTTAAAAGTTTCCCTCTTTGTCCTGCCCAAGGCAAATGAGTTTGTGTTTAGGGCTTTGTTTCAAAAATGAATCATAAATAAAGCGTCATTGGAATTCCCTACATTATGTGTTTTATTTTTTGCTTTTTTCTGGAAATGGTAATCCTAAAAAACCAAAATAAAAAAAAAACTTTTTCAAAAAAATCTGCATACACTCTTGCATTCATAAATTTTCTGAAATAAATATAAATCACATGTGCAGATTTACTATTGATAAACCCATTGAATGCAATAACCCTATGCCCTCTCCCAACTTTGAGTTTCCTGTGTTCGAAGCCGAAGAAGAGGAAGAAGAGGAGATCCCGGACGAGATCTCTCGATTACTTAAGCACGAGGAAAGAACCATTCTGCCTCACAAAGAGCCTTTAGAAAAGATCAACTTGGGTTCTGAAGAAGACAAAAAAGAAGTGACCATTGGATCGCTGCTTGATGCTGATATCAAGAGTAAGTTGACAGACCTTCTCAAAGAATATGTTGACGTGTTTGCCTGGTCCTACCAAGACATGCCTGGGCTGGATACCAATATTGTTCAGCATTACTTGCCATTGAAGCCAGAATGTCCGCCGGTTAAGCAGAAATTGCGAAGGACTCACCCTGATATGGCTAACAAGATCAAAGTGGAAGTTCAAAAGCAGCTCGACGCAGGTTTTCTTGTCACCTCTGAGTATCCTCAATGGTTGGCCAACATAGTGCCAGTTCCGAAGAAAGATGGCAAAGTCAGAATGTGTGTTGACTACCGTGACTTGAACAAGGCCAGTCAAAAAGATGACTTTCCATTACCTCATATCGACATGCTGGTTGATAACACTGCTAAATTCAACGTCTTTTCCTTCATGGATGGTTTCTCCGGTTATAATCAGATCAAGATGGCTCCCGAAGACATGGAGAAGACATCTTTCATCACCCCATGGGGTACCTTTTGCTACAAAGTGATGCCGTTTGGATTAAAGAATGCCGGCGCAACTTACCAAAGGGCAATGACTACTCTCTTTCATGACATGATGCATAAAGAAATTGAAGTTTATGTGGACGACATGATAGCCAAGTCCAGCACAGAAGAAGAACATATTGAATACCTTTTGAAGTTGTTTCAACGACTAAGGAAATATCAGCTTCGCTTGAATCCTAACAAATGTACTTTTGGGGTTAGATCTGGAAAGCTCTTGGGTTTCATTGTCAGCCAAAGAGGTATTGAAGTAGATCCCGACAAAGTCAGAGCTATTCAAGAGATGCCTGCACCAAAGACTGAAAAGCAAGTAAGAGGGTTTCTCGGACGATTGAACTACATCTCCAGATTTATCTCTCAAATGACTGCTACATGTGGGCCAATTTTCAAGCTTCTCTGCAAAGATCAAGGGGTTGTATGGACTGAAGATTGCCAGAAAGCGTTCGACAGTATCAAAGAGTACCTGTTAGAACCACCAATATTGATTCCTCCAGTTGAAGGAAGACCATTAATCATGTACCTTACTGTGTTAGAAGAATCCATGGGTTGTATGCTTGGACAGCAAGATGAAACCGGTAAGAATGAGCATGCCATCTATTACTTGAGTAAGAAATTCACAGATTGTGAGTCTCGTTACTCCATGCTCGAAAAAACATGTTGTGCTTTGGCCTGGGCTTCAAAACGTCTCCGCCAATACATGATCAACAATACTACTTGGTTAATCTCCAAAATGGATCCGATCAAGTATGTCTTTGAAAAGCCTGCCTTAACAGGAAGGATTGCCCGATGGCAAATGCTGTTATCCGAGTATGACATTGAATACCGTGCTCAAAAAGCGGTCAAAGGAAGCATTCTCGCCGATCATTTGGCGCATCAACCAATTAATGAATATCAATCTCTCAAGTTTGACTTTCCTGATGAAGATGTCTTGTACTTGAAGATGAAAGATTGTGACGAGCCATTACCTGAAGAAGGTCCTGAGCCCGGATCAAGATGGGGCCTAATTTTTGATGGAGCAGTAAACGCTTTTGGCAATGGAATTGGGGCAATCATCATCACTCCCAAGGGTACTCATATCCCGTTCTCCGCCAGATTGCTATTTGATTGTACCAACAACATCGCAGAATATGAAGCTTGTATCATGGGTCTCGAAGAAGCCATTGACTTAAGGATCAAGATCCTCGACATATATGGAGATTCAGCCCTTGTGATCAACCAAATCAAAGACAAGTGGGAAACTTACCACCCTGGTTTGATTCCTTACAGAGATTATGCAAGACGTCTGTTGACTTTCTTCAACCAGGTTGAATTGCATCATATACCTCGAGATCAGAATCGAATGGCAGACGCCTTGGCTACTCTATCTTCCATGATCAAAGTCAGTCACTGGAATGATGTGCCTAAAGTCAGGATCACGCGCCTTGAAAGGCCCGCTTATGTGTTTGCAACTGAAGCAGTCATGGATGATAAACCGTGGTTCCACGACATCAAACGCTTCCTTCAAACTCAAGAGTACCCGCTTGGGGCATCAAACAAAGATAAGAAAACTCTAAGGAGGCTTTCTGGCAGTTTCTTCCTGAACGGAGATGTGCTATACAAAAGAAATTTCGACATGGTTTTGCTCAGATGCGTGGATAGACACGAAGCAGACATGTTAATGCATGAAGTGCATGAAGGGTCCTTTGGAACTCATTCAAATGGGCATGCAATGTCCAAAAAGATCTTAAGAGCAGGATACTATTGGTTGACAATGGAATCTGACTGTTATAAACACGTGAAGAGATGTCACAAGTGCCAGATCTACGCAGATAAGATCCATGTGCCACCGACTCTACTCAACGTTCTTTCATCTCCGTGGCCTTTTTCCATGTGGGGTATCGACATGATTGGAATGATCGAACCAAAAGCTTCAAACGGTCATCGTTTCATCTTGGTAGCAATTGATTACTTCACCAAATGGGTCGAAGCAGCATCTTACGCCAATGTTACAAGACAAGTGGTTGTGAGGTTTATCAAGAATAACATCATTTGCCGATATGGTATTCCCAGCAAGATCATTACTGACAATGGTTCAAACTTGAATAACAAAATGATGAAAGAATTATGTGAGGAATTCAAGATTGAGCATCATAACTCTTCTCCTTACAGGCCAAAAATGAACGGCGCTGTTGAAGCTGCTAACAAGAACATTAAGAAGATCGTCCAGAAAATGGTCGTCACTTACAAAGACTGGCATGAAATGCTGCCATTTGCTTTACATGGGTACCGTACTTCAGTGCGTACTTCAACAGGGGCAACTCCTTTTTCTCTAGTATACGGCATGGAAGCTGTGCTCCCCGTAGAAGTTGAAATCCCATCAATGAGAGTCCTCATGGAAACTAAGTTATCAGAGGCTGAATGGTGTCAAAACAGATACGATCAGTTGAACTTAATCGAAGAAAAACGTATGACTGCTCTATGCCATGGACATTTATACCAAGCAAGGATGAAACAAGCCTTCAATAAAAAGGTTCGACCTCGTGAATTTCGAGAAGGCGACCTCGTGCTTAAAAAGATCTTGTCTTTTCAACCAGATTCTAGGGGCAAATGGTCTCCTAATTACGAAGGCCCGTATCTTGTCCAAAGAACATTTTCTGGCGGCGCCATGACTCTTGCAACCATGGATGGTGATGAACTCCCATATCCTGTGAATGCTGATGCAGTCAAGAAATACTTTGTCTAAAAAAATACAAAAGAACAGCTCGGTAAGTCGAAAACCCGCAAAGGGCGACTTAGGCAAAAATGAGCGTCTCGGTGGACTGAAAACCCGAAAGGGCGGTCCAGGCAAAAATTAGAGACAATAAACAGAAAAAAAATTCATCCTGGTAGATTGAAAACCTGAAAGGGCAATCTAGGCAAAAATTAGGGATTTATGACAAAGTAACTGCATCAGTCTGTACTTCGTCACCTGAGGAGTCTTTTTCCATCAAAGGATCTTCGATCAAATCATTATCAATCTGAAGCGACAAACACAGTTGGAACTCAAAGTTGTTAAGGGGATAGTGGTTATTGCTTTCAATGTAGCCTTTTCCGCATAATTACCATTTCCAACTTTTGTAAATACTCCATGGAATCACGCCTTTAGCGGATTTCCATCCTATTAAATAAATTTGAGCCTTGTGCCCATTTGTTTGCAATCTCTAATTTCTTTTAGCTTGCAAAATGACGCTTTAATTGTGTTATTCGTTTTTGAAAAAAAAAAAAAAACGAAATTTTCCTTTGAGTTGTGAACAACGGAAGGAACATCAGCAGTCGTCTCCATAGGATGAACAAAAGGATTCTCCCTGAAAAATTGTTGAGACAACGGTATTCTTGTCCCAAAAAAGAATTCTTGAAGCAATTACCCCTCGAGGTAAAGAAGCTCTTCTATCCCCAGTGAAGAAGCTCTTCTATCCCCAGTGAAGAAGCTCTCCTATCCTCAGTGACGAAGATTTTCCATCTCCAGTAAGAAAAGATGCTCATCTTCCCCAGAGAAGTTTAAAGCACACAGCATTGTTCACCTGTGTTATCTACACCGTGTTGAAAAACATTTGCCAAGTATCTGGTTGTATCGCGACGTCGGTCCTTCTCCAGTATATACTCCTCTGTCTGTCAGTATCGTCAGTATGCATGCTACATTCATGACATTCATCATTCATACATATTTACATCATTTATGCATTAATGCATTTTTCAATGTCTGCTTTAAAATCACTTGTTTAGGATATATCTATCCTCAAAAAAAAAAAAGAAAAAAGAAAAAGAAAAGAAAAAGAAACAAGTATGGGCGTGTCATCTCTCCAAGTAGGTTGTCACCCATAAGCAGAAAAGAACATCTTCTTTCTCTAGTTCCCCACTGAGATCATTCCTCGTGGAAGAAGGTTGCTTTAGTTTCTCCTCTCAAAACAAAGGAGAAAATACCCAGTTGAGTTCATTCCTCATGGGTACAAAGTCTTGTTTGACTATTTCTTTCCAATTCATTCTTGGTTAGAACCTTGTCTTTACCAAAGATTCAAATTCCGATTCCTCAAACAGAGTCGTGAAAAACAGACAATAAGCAATAGCCTCATCATCTGAGCAGCTTATGTCTCTTCCAAAAAGCTTTTTCCTCTCTAGGAAATCAATCATGAAGACCACTTGACAATCAGGGTCTTATTACTGTTCACAAGGCTGAATAACCAGTAATTTCCCTAACAAAGTCTCCAGAATCATTTTATCACTTGGCTGATAATTGATCATGTCTTCAAAACCGCTATCACAAGGCTGATAGTCGGTAACCTTTTGTTCTGGTTATATTATTTAACATGTCTATCACAATGCTGATAGTCGGTAATATTAACCGAACCTTTGAAACTCTTTTTACCTTGTCAAGTCTATCACCATGCTGATAGTCGGTAATCTAGTTTCATACCTTTCACCTTCGCATTACTAAACAAGTCTATCCCCATGCTGATAGTCGATAATGCCGATAGGTAAGCTTTTCTTACAAAGCTATCATTCCCCGGTGAAGCATACACTTGCTTTCCCGAAAAACGGATTCTCTTCCTAAAACGGATTGAGACATCCTTCCCGATCTCTTTTCCCCAGCGGAGTCAGTTCTTGATATTCCCTCGGTAAAGACATTCTTGCATCATTCGCAATTTTGGTATCTTAGGTCCAAAATTTGCGTCTTCTGATATTTAAGTCTCTTCCACCCTATCAAAATAAAGATTTTCAATCTTCATGTCTCAGGTTGAAGAAACTTAAATAGGGGCATCTGTCATACCCCAATTTTTGACCTAAGATACCACCTCATATCATTTGCATATGCATCATTTGCATCTCTAACAAATTGCATAGCTTGTGTTTGTTACTTGTGACTCAGCAGGGTTTAATCAGGAAATCACTCATCAGTACAAGTAACAATCAATTAGGGTTTTGTTCTCCCTTCATTTCAAAAGAACTATCTTCATCAACAATCAACATTTGGTCCCCAGAGATTCACTTCAACAAACTCAACAGCTTTGAATCGACTGAATTAGGGTTTTGACTGAAGACAGCATACTCCTGACTTTTGCTCAGGATTTGACCTAATGACTTGGGACATGACCTCAAAACCCCAAGTACATCATTTTGACCTAATCCATTGGCTCAGAACATCTCCTATACAAAGATTGATCAGACAAATCCTCAGATCAGGGTTTTTGAACTATCAGGGACTGAAATCAGGGATCACATTTGGGAAACCCTAAAAATCCCCAGGGAGTCAATCAAAGGTTTCAATCATCTTCAAATAATCCCTATGACAATATACAATGGAAATTGTATCTCAATCCAAGACCTACAGGCATCAATTTCATCAGGTCGACAATTAGGGTTTTTTGACCTAATTCACTAAACCACTGACTTTTTAATCAGGACATGGTGCCACAACTCAAATCATGATTCAATATCCTCAAATGCTTCAATATGATCCATTCATACTATTCATTTGATGAGGATAGCTTGTTTCATTTGAAATCTCCAGAAACGCGATTCGTCTGAAAAAGTCAACTGTACAAGATCACCATTGACTTTTGGGGAATTTTGGTCAACCATGACTTTTGAAGTTTTGAATCATCAATATATGATATGAGAAGTCATTTGATCAAGAAAAATCAAGAAAATCAATCAAGAATCAAAAGTCAAAAGTTTGACTTTTCATACTTAGAAAAATTTCTAAGTGTTTTTCAATGGTTTTTTCCAAACTTTGGAAGGGAATTTCTCAAAATTTCACCTACAAACTGAAAAAAACTTCCAACATGAAAGTTGTAGATTTTGATCCAATAAACAACTTTGACACATATAATTTTTTTCCATAAGATCAACCATTTAAGAGATATGGTGCTTCAAAGTTGGTACTTTTTGAAAGTTTCACTTGAAATCTCATTTTCTTCAAAGTTCATGAATCTTTTTCACCCATTTCCTTAAGAGACTTGAGGAAACTTTCAACTAGGATTTTGAAGTGTGTAACATGAGCTTTCCAAAATGTCAAAGAGCATGAAAATTTATGAAGTGGAGCTATGGTTTTGAATTTTGTCATTAGAGGTTCTTATGCTTGAATTATAAGCCATTTTTTTCACAAAGTTCTTATACTTTATGGACCTATAATGCAAGAAGTAATCAATGCAATATATATTATCATTTGAGATAAGATTTGAAGAAGATAAGAAGCATTAACCATGGTTAAACTTTGTAATCATTAAAAAAATATTCCATGCCATATTTTTCCACAAAGTTCAATCATAACTCTTCCACTTGCTTGCCCTTCAATTCAGAATCTTTGCCTATAAATAGAAGGCCTCACTTCATTGCAAATCACTCCAAAACTTGTCCAAGAACTTGTTTTCTCATTCTTCCATTTTCACAAAGTTCTTAAAGAGGTTAGAATGCCAAATTGCAAATCTCTCAAGTTCTAACCAAAGGAGTCATCCAAACTTTTTCTAAATACCATTTAGAAGTTGTTGGAATCTTAACAGAACCAATTCAAAGCCAAAGTTCACCTCTCCCAATTCAAAATTTTTCAAGAAAGCTTGAAACTCGAATTTTAGGTTCAAGGCCAATTCAGTGAGATATAAACACTCAAACACCTTCCTCATGCATCACTGAAGCGATCCCAATCATTTCCAAGCTTTGAAGCTTCCTGAATCATGCCCAGTAACTCACGGTTTGCTCAAAACTTATTCGGTTCGATTATGATCAATCATGCTTTTTAAATAACTTTTGAATGCATACTATTGTTTACCATGATGTTTCTAACGTTTCTGGATGCTTAATTGTCATTTGGTTGCATATTTCACGAGTTGCCATTGTTAGGTTTTTGGAGCTCGAAAGAGGTATTTTTGTTAGAGGCAAAATTGCAGGTTTTTAAGGGCACCAGTGAGTTCGTGAGGTTGATACCAGTTCAGCCATGACTCTACCTTGAATTTATGTTGCTTCTTCATGATTCTGGAACTTGCAAGGGCTATGGCTACAGGCGAAATCCGTAGCTAAAAGCTTTAGCCACGAAACGTCCGTAGGGAAAACTTAAGGTGACGGCTGGAGGTAAGGGACGATGGCGTGGCAGCATGCCATTCGTCCATTTAAAATTTTGCGCGCATGACTTACCCCTGTAGATCCGGTGTTGGCTTTCCACGCGTATTCCATGTACCCTCACTCTTTGGGCCATCAGATCATTCCCTTTATTGCATCCAACGCCTCTGAGCCTTGCAGATCCACCATAAACCATCAGCCTCGCCACACAGGATCCTGGTTTAAATATTTCTTTAATTAATTTGTTTTTCTTTGCATAATTAATTAAAAATACTTTCAAAAATCCAAAAATCATTTTAATTTCACTTTTAGGTTGATAAAATATTAAATTAATTTTTGACATGAAAATATTTTATTTTTTCTTCATAATTAATTTATTTTGTTAATTAATTAGTAATTGTGTGAATATTTGCTATTAATTAATTTTCAACCAATCAAAAACTCCAAAAAAATATTTTCTTTTTATATTTAGGTTTATACTTGTATAATCTAATTTGTGACATAAAAAAGAATTATTTTTCTTGTTAAGTTTAATTATTTGTATAATTATTTGTTTAATTATCTTATTAATTAACTTAATTCCATTAAAAAAGAACACAAAAAAATATCTTCTCTTAGATTATTTTCTTTTGAATTTGATATCATCATATAACCTTCGTGTAATTAATCATTTGAATTTTCATGTTCTGATTTTTGATTACTGTTGCAGATCACTTGAATAATTACAATTCATTTAAGGTTTCGAGATCTGTTTCTTTGTCGTCTTCTGGTTTTGTCTATTTTTCTGTCTTCCATTTGCTACAGAGGATGATCATGAAATAATTTATTTCAAGCATATCACTTGAAGATCACGGTAACACCTCAAACACAGAAATCCAATTTTCTCATTCTTCGAGGTAAGCCTAAAACTCAATCAAATGTTTTCACAACAGTAATCAATTCACTTTCAAATCATCCATTGTTTTTCAAAACAGTGGGGCCTCTCGAATATTAGAGAGTATAAGTCCCTTTTCTTTTTCTTTGTACAGTTTTTTAAACAGAAAACTTTTTCCAAATTACTTCCAAACAGTTTTTAAAACAATAAATCTCACCATCTTTTTTTCAAAACCATCCACCCTGTTTTATGAAAATAAAACAGGGGCCTCTCGAATATTAGAGAGTGTAAGTCCCATTTCATTTCTTTTCTTACAGTTTTCAAAACATTCTTCAAAACAATAAAACTTCTTCAAAATAAACAATTTTCAAACAATTTTCAAATCATTTTCAAAGCAACAAAACTCCAAAGAAACAAAACTTTTCAATATACCATGGGCCTCCATGTAGGTATAAGTCCCGAGCCCTTTCGTACATACCCACTCTAGTACATGAAATTAGGTATTTCATTGAACGCCTTTTTGTACATACACCTTTTTGTACATATCTCAATCTGTTTTTTAACTTTGAATAACAAACCAAAATGAAGGTTTCTTTAAATCTTCCCAAAAATACCATGGGCCTCCATGTAGGTATAAGTCCCAAGCCCTTTTTGTAAATACCTGTTTACATAGCTTTGAATAAATTCAAGTGGACCTCTCCTCGAGTATGAGTCCCGAGCCCCTATATATACAAATGGAGCATGCTTACAGGTATATTTCCTTCATAAACTCCATTATATACACACACTCTGTCATATATAACTGTTCATGTACTTGTTCATGTTTGTTTGTACTTGTTCATACTTGTGATTGTGTTATATGCTTATTCAACTTAGTACAACACTAGGTTCCCCATAGCCTCCTATTGGGCTTCGTGCAAAGAATCTCCACTAGTTTAGGTTAGGACATAGAGTATGGTTTCCCGGTGAAATCGCTCTAAGAGCTCAAACCAACTATACCATGCCTCCCCTTGGGCTTTGTACAAACGAGTGACCCCCCCATAGCCTCCTCTTGGGCTTACAATGCAAGGACCCTGGATTGTCCCTCCCATAGCCTCCTCTTGGGCTTACAATGCAAGGACCCTCGGATAGCCTCCTCTTGGGCTTCGTACAAGGACCCACGGGCTTCTTATAAGCATCCCCAATATCCAAATCAAATACCCTAGGAGATTAGACATTTTTCATCTCTATGCTAGGAGTATCTCTTTTATATCATCACAAACAATCAATCAATCAATCAAACTTTTTTGCCACAAGGCTGGCTAATCAATCCAACTTTCTTTTTGCCACAAGGCTGGCTAATCAATCAAACTGTTTTACCACCGTACTGGATGATTAATCAAAGTTTTTGTCACAAGGCTGACTTCATTGAAACTTTTGCCACAAGGCTGGCTGATTAATCAAAGTTTTTGTCACAAGGCTGACTTCATTGAAACTTTTGCCACAAGGCTGGTTAAACAAAAACATCTTTATCATTCTAAGCACCCTAAGTGGCATGGCCCCGGGCTTATAATGAAAAGATTTTCAAACAAAATCAAACAGATGTATGTGATGATATAGATTAGATACATCTAGCATTTAGACGACATTTGTCTATTTTCCTTTGCTTCCACTAGCATAAGTGGGAACTACGATTGCTCTGACTTTCTCAACATCCCTTTGAGAATACGTAGGCACAAGGTCGATCCTTGGCGAGCAAAACAAAACAAAAAAACCATTCAAACCTTAGCACCCGTAGACCCCGAGCTACAGATGCTCTGATTCCCTTTAAGGGATATGTATGCAGAGGATCGCGATGATCTTTGCGAGCATAATCAAACAAACACCTTAGGTCCCACCTATTTCACAACAGAACCTTCACCGTAGCATAGAATAAAAAACAATAAAGAACCCTGTAGAGTACTACAGATACGTTGGGTGCTAATACCTTCCCTTCGTATAACCAACCCTCTTACCCAAGATCTCCCCCCACTTTTAGGTTATTGCAGCTTTTTTCCTTTTCCTCCTTTGGAAATAATAAAAAGTTTGGTCGGTACAAAAGAAAAATCATTTTTTATGAGCACTCGAGCCCAAAGAAGGCATCAGGTGTCTCATCCACAAAAAAGAGGAACAAAACGGTTTTTCGCCCGCGACATGATGTTAGAAGCTTATTTTGGGCCAGCAGGGCATCACTGTTGTTCAATTCTAATAATCCGGGTTTCTTGTCTCTGACAGTTCGATCGTGGTTACCCTGACGATCATTCAGAGCCATTCGCTCAATTATTTGAGTAGCTTCAGCAGGTGTCTTGGACATAAGTGAACCACCAGCTGTGGCATCCAAGAGTGTTTTGTTGGTTGGGGTGAGGCCATTACGGAACATGTGGATTTGGTCAACCTCTGCGAAACCGTGTCCTTTGCACTTTCTCAACATAGCTTTATACCTCTCCCATGCTTCATTCAATGATTCACTACTACCTTGAGAGAATACCGCTATTGCCGTTTTTGCTTCAAAAAATCGGTTTTGAGAATAAAACCGCTCCAAGAATTTTTCCTCTAAGGTATTCCAATCAGTCATCATCGTTTCAGGTTGATCCAAGTACCAATCTTTTGCCTTAGATAGTAAAGAGTGTGGGAACAACCTTTTGAATAATGTTTCCTCATCAGCTTGAGCGACACCTGTGGTACCCGCTAACTCATAGAATCGAGTAAGATGCGTGTACGGACCTTCGTGGTCCAATCCGGCGAAAGGACTCGCACATATCAACTGGATGATACCGGTCTTCAATTCTGAAGTCCGCCCGTTGGCGGCAGTTCTAGCGAACTGTGGGTTGAGCCTTGGACTATTAGCACATGGACCATTAGCAGCCATGTTGACAGCAGTAGGTTGTATAATAACTTCCGGTTCTTCTTCCGCAAATAGTTCGTGAAAGAAAAGTCCTTCTTGCGACTCGTCAATGGTTTCAAGTTGTTGTGACGATGTCGTGGTTGCGTTGTCTCTTGCTTTTGCTATGTTTGCTCTTCTTCGTGCTTTGCTATTTAGCCTCCTAGCGGTCCTTTCGATCTCGGGATCAAAAAGAAGTTGATCACTGGGAACTTTGCTGCGCATACACGATCTTCTGCAAAAACTAGCAAACAAGTGAAACAACCAAATCGAGATAATAAAAATTAAAACTCAAAACAAGAACTATTGCAATGAGTGCAATATTGACACCAATCCCCGGCAACGGCGCCAATTTGTTGAAAGTATTTGTGGGTAAATATTTTCGGTAATATATCGTATCCACAGGGATTGGTTAATATCACTGCCGTTCTATAGTTAATTATTTTGAGTTAGGAAAAGTAATTGGATTTGTTTTATGATTATGATACTATCAAATTTAAACAATAATTTAACGATTAAGGAAGTATGTTGAGCTTTAGGGTTCATCAACCTATTCCTATACAACTTATCAATTAATTCACAATTGAACAATCATTTGAATTACTATCTTCACTTATCCTCAAATATGATTCCATGCCTGCAAATCAAATTAGATAAACTTTTACCGGTATGAGATTCGATCTCTCCAAATATCAATATCGATAATAGTAATAAGGAACGATAATTATGAAAACTCAATCACAATTCCATCTCTGCAAATTGAGATTGAATCAATATAGTAACCTAGGGCAAAAGTTAAAATCCTTTCTTTCGATCAAATATTCAACAATGGTGTAAATTAAAAACAAGGTTTCTTATTGATAATAAATTCAAACAATTGTTCATAGGAAATAATTAATGGCATTGTATATTCATAGGTTAACTACTACCTTAAACTCAACAAGAGGAATTTAGCACTCCATAGACATGAAGAACACACAAGAATTAATGGAGGGATTCATCTTCATCAATGGAATGTCTTCGATTGGTAAAGAATTGGCCTTCAATTGTTGTTCTTGACTGCAAACTCAGAATGCTCTCCTAATTTCGCTCACAAAGGATCTCTTTTCACTTGGAAGCTAGGGCTTCTATTTATAAGTTTTGGGCTTTTAACGCCGAGGCCGCAGCGCGGTAACGGAGGTGCGCGGCGCGATCAGAAACAGAGACTTTGGCGCGGCGCTGGCTAGAACTCCCGCGGCGCGGCTTTGTCAAACTTCATCTTTTTGCTTTGCCTTTGATACTTCCAGCTTCCTTTCCTCTTCATGTTTTCCTCAAGCTTCAGTTCAGCTCTAAACCTGCATCAATAATACCCACAAGTGATTCGATTTGCTTTACACATGAACTGAACCTTTTCAGTTCAATTCTCACTAAAAACCTATGGATCTATCACAATTTGCATTAGTTTAGAGAAGAAATCACTTATATTAACACATGAATTTACCATTAATTTACTCCTAACAGACGCCAATTAGGCTAAGGTCATCTCGCGACCAGTTAGGCTTGTGCGAACCCGTCTAATCATCTTGCGGTGTGCTTGTACAAGTCTCTTGACAATAGGCATGGGCGTGATTCATCGAGGGTGTGTTTTATAACCTAGTCGAGGCATTAACGCGTTTCTGGATTCCCCGTACACGGGTACCAGTTTTGGCATACGTGTTTGTATACTTGTGATATGATGAGTCATATGGTGTACGATTCCTTGTTTTCTCCGTATTTGTACCGGATGTGAGGATAAACCCCGAATCAATGGTGGATTTGGTTTTGATGCATGTACCCTGTAGATCCGAGTGGACCAATAGGATATGAGGACTCACTGAGATTTAGTAATCTCACCCCAATCAACTTATCTTTTTCAGGTGCAGTTTAGTAGCTTTTGATAGATAGCAGGTTCGGATTGATGGCTTGAAGTGGTGTTGGCTCGAAGACCTCGTTGGTTTTGACATTCCGCTGTGCAAGATCCATTGAAGACTCATGTATTATGCTTCTTAGTAGAATTTCATGTTGTATTTTATATGGATCAAATATTGTACCTTGACTTGTGTATGTACTCAATATCAATTTTAATGTTTCATGCATAATATACTAGCCAGTTATGTATGGGGTGTTACACCAAATCTCTGATAAGTTTATTAGTTTTGATTTTAAAAACTTCTGTGGTTTTTATTCGTTCTTTCTCCCATTCCTTTTGGAAACAATAAAGCTCGGTGGCGACTCTGTTTAAAACAAATGAGCTAAGTCTTTCTCATGACTTTAGTCTCACCAATTTCAACGCTACAATATATATATATATATATATATATATATATATATATATATATATATATATATATATATATATATATATATATATATATCGTCAATCAGAAGGTAACTTTTGAAAGATGTTTGTTAATCCAAATCAGAGAAAATATTTTATTAAATCATAATACATAATACTTGAAGAAGATTTAATTGGATATTATTTAATTAAATATTTTGATTATATTTGATCAAAGGAGATTCGATTATATTTGCATTCGAGAAAAAATTTGATTGTATATGCTTTGAAGGAAGATTTGATTTATTCTAAGATCTTGCTGAAATTGATATGTAAGGATATTAATTAATTATGTAATTAAACAAATATTTTATAAAGATCTTTAATTGGATTTATTTTAATTACAAGATTTGAATTATCACTTAATTAGAAGATCTCTAGTCTCTGTTGAATAAGATTTAAAGTGCATTTCAGTTTTGGAAGATTATATGTTTTGAATTGTTTACCTACAAGGTTAGAATTCTTATTTATATCAAGTAAAATCAATATTGGAATTGTTTAACAAAGATTCAGATTTAGTTGTATGAAGATTCACGGGAAGCAAGCTATCAAGCACAATGTCCTAAACATCCTGTTCCGAGTTGTTTGCTTGGAGTGCAAGAAAAATTGGCGTAGATATCTTCCTGTCAAGATTTTCTTCCTTCTCTATTTTATCAGAGATATAAGTGTGTTAAAATATGTTTGTATTTGGAAAATATTAGTTTTTAGCAAGATTGCTTTTGGTATTCTAATTTATTCATGACTTATATCAATCCATTAATGCATTCTTCCTGATAAATATTTGATTGATTGTGTTCACATTTTGGTTTAAATAAAGATATAATCTGAATCGAATAAAGGAAGATTAAATTTGTTATAATGAAGATATTCAGATTTATTCTAGAGGTAATCAACTAAGATTGGTAATCAACATTATTGAAGATTGATATCATGTGCTTTTTGGAGGATCATCTGTATTCAAGATCGAAATCTTACAAGGATTTGTTGTTGCAATTTACTCTATAAGACTCATAACTTTAGAGAAAATATCTACTCTATAAGACAGATTTCCGTAGAGTCTTGTATTTGTTTTTGAAATAATATATTCTTAAATCTTATTCCCATGTTAAGGAAGATAGTATTTGAGTTGTAATTTTATGTCATCATACTTATACTTTGTAACAGTACAAACACTTAGCAGAATGTTTGAGTAAAAGTGAGAAGTGACTCAGATTCAGGGGAGCCCTGATCAAATGTTCACGGGTAGTTGCCACTTCTGCAAATAATGAAACAAACATCAATGAAGAAGTAGAAGGACAACTTGAATACTTCATCTCAAATGAATCATCATAAGAAAGCAACCAAATTAAAATAAAAGAATAACCAGGCAATTTATTTGGATAATGACTATGAAAATGGAGAATGACTTTCTAAAGAAGAAAAAGAAAAAGGCAAGACTAATATGTTTATGTTTGCAGCTGTTAGCCTAATTTTATCTGAAGAAGCTGGGAAGAATGAAAAATGGAGAAATTCTATGAATTTAAAAATAGAATCAATGGAAAAAAATGACACTTGGGAGTTGACAAATTTACCAGTTGGTGGAAAGTAAAATGGAGTGAAATGGGTATTCAAACCAAAGCTCAATGAGAATGGAGAAATAAAGAAAGACAATGCAAGACATGTCGCATAAGGATATGCTTAACAACACAAATTCTATTACAATGAAGTCTTTGCATCGGTAGCAAGATTAAATACAATTCAAATAGTGCTCGTGCTCTCTGCCCATAAGGGATGATCATCTATCAATTGGATGTAAAATCAACATCTTTACATGTTGTTCTCAATGAAGAAATTTTTGTCGAACAACCTTGCAGATACATAATCAAGGTCAACAAGCATAATATGTACAGATTGAAGAAGAAATTGTATGGATTGAAACAAGATTCATAAGCATGGTACGAACACATTGAATCCTACTTTCTAACAGAAGGCTTTGAAAGGTGTTCTCTTGAACACGCTTTATTTTTGAACACCACTGGCAGTGCTGCACCATGACATGGGGAGGCCATGGCCACCCTAAACATTTTAAATTTTTTTAAATTTTAGGGTTTAGGTGTAAAATTTATAATGAAATATGTGTATACTTATATTTATTTTCAAATTTATGACAATAATTTAAAGGTGGTCGAGTGATCAAGCATTTCCTTTTACTAATTTGAGGTTGCCAATTCGATTCTCACAAGATATCTTTTAGTAATGTTATTATATTAATTAAAAAATGTCTTTTAAAGGACTCGAACTCATGTAAATCTAACCAAAAATATGGTGGAGATTTCCACTGAGTTATTTAATAAAATTTTTACATTTTGGCCCCTCAATAAAATTGTTTCTGGCTCCGCCACTGGCGAAGATAAATGTTAGATATAAAATTCAAATCATAAGCTTGTATGTAAATTATCAGATATTTACTGGTAATGATGAATCAATTTTTGCTAAATTCAAAAAATTCATGATAGTTGAATTTGACACGACTGATTTGGGAAAAATGAGGTATTTTCTCAATGTTAAAGTAATGCAAAAAGCTGGTAGCTTTTTCATTAGTCAAAGAATATATGTGATGAGAATATTGAAAAAAGTTGAAGCGAACAAAAGCAATGATGTCCACAATCCAATTGTTACCGGAGAAAAGCTTCATAAGGATCAATATGGCATGAAGATTGATAATACTTACTATAAACAAATTGTATGAAGCCTTATGTATTTATCCGTTACTCAGCCAAATGTTATGTTTGTTGTTAGCCCTGTCAGTAGGTACATGGAGAATCATACTAAAATACATTTACAAACAACAAGAAAAAAAATCTCAAGATACTTGAAAAGGACAATTGACTATGGAGTGTTCTACAAGAAGCGAGGAAATGAAGAATTAGTCGCATACTCAAATGGTGACTACGTGGGTGACATGGATGGTAGAAAAAGTATATCATGATTTGTGTTTCTATTGACATATAGTGCAATATCTTGGTTACCAAAAAACAACTTGTAGTATCTTTGTCTCCGATAGAGGAATAGTTTATAACTACATCTACTTGTGCTTGCCAAATGGTTTGGTTGAGAAGGATTTTGGAGAAGCTAGACATTGGCTTTTTGTGACAACAAATCAACATTTAAACTTGCAAAAACTCTTGTGATGCATGTGTAGGTTAGTTGCAGCTTAATTAAGACAAACTAATATTTGGCCCGACTTTTTGTTGACTTATCTTCTACTTTAAAGGAGAAGTAGGGCTAAACAATATTTAGAAAAAGCTCCTTATACAAATAGTGACTTTTATTTTATGAATAAAAATACAATTTAAGGAGCTTTTATTAAAGTAGTTGAAAGTAACTTTATAATAACTTTTCGAATCTCAGTGAATACAATTTATACTATCAAATTATTTTTTAATTCTTCATTTCAACATACATTTTCATAACTCTTCCCATATTATTTTATTTTATCTAAATCAAAAAAATTATTATTCATTCACATGCAAACATTATCTTCACATATTTTCAAATATTTATAAAAAAAAAAATTCATTTAATTTTCTTAACATATTTCATATCCTTTAGTATTATAGTAGTATTTTATTTTAATTTGTATCCATTTTTTGAATTAATGGGTTATATTAATTCAAAAAATAAGTAATACCAGGCGATCGCTAGGATCCAGCCCTCAAATACACCAAAAGATAAAACCTACAACTTAAGGCAACATTAAAATAGCTATATGTGGTCTAAGAAAATGACTAGTCCACCCTCTATAAACAATCAATTCAATGATTTTTTTCATCTATATTCCTATTCTTCACACTATGCCTAAAACAAATATAATTACGATATTTCAAATCTCATATATGGTCTCTATAAAAGTAAGCTTCATCAGGCTTGTCCTCTAACCTTTACCTTTATAATATTGCAAGATGCAATTGAGTTCATCTTCCCATTCCATTGGACCATGTTGTATCCTTATCCAATTCATCACTTTAGCCCAAACATCCTTCAATTCCAAACAACCATAAAACAAGTGGTTCATAGTTTTATCTTTGGTACTTAACATACATTGAATGTTTTCCACCATTCCAAATCTATGTAATATAGGCTTGATTGCTAGTTTGCCATGACAGACCAACCATAACAACATTACAACCCTAGGCCGGGCTTTGTTATGGAGGATCAGATGGTACCAAGGAACAATGGGAGTATCAGCTGACAGGCCATGATATAACTTCTTAACATTAAACTTACCTTCCAGCAACATTTGGTTCCATAGGGTCTGCACAATTTCAACAGTCTCTCTTTGTTTCAAAATAGCTTTAAACATCTAGAAAAAACTAGCCTTAACATTAATGGCCATCACCTATATATCTAATATTATATTATATTTAAAAGTATGAACAAAAATCAGTACTTTCACTCGCAAATATTTTACATCAAATACTGTATTAAATTTAGATGAAAAATCATATTTTATTATTTTCTCACTATTTTAGATTATTTCATCTATATAAATAAAATATTTTCTTAGATATATATCAAATGATTTAGTTTAATTTTTTTTAAGTTTGAAAAATTATAAATATTACCAAACAACTTTAACTTTATGTGTAAAGCTCTTATTTTCAACTTTAACTTAAAAGTAACTTTTACAATCGAAAAGAGCTCGGCTAAACGATATCTGATCTTATTTAATTACATGCATTTTATGAAGTATTATTTAAGCACGTTTTAATTGTGACAAGTTTTAGACCATGTGCAGTAACCAACTTCATTCCCTCAAGGACGACTCTAATAGCAAAAGACTTGTGAGAGGTGCTAACTAAAAATGGTTTACTAGAAGTCTCAATATAATATCCTCACATATATATATATTATTCTCTTAATCTGCCAACATTATAATTTGATGTTTAGGTTGTTGTTGGAAATTGAAAAATAATTCTTTAGCATGTAAAAGTACTGAGTTATTCTTTTACCAACATTCCACATCGTTCGATCATAAATATGAAAGTATAAGTATAATTTCAGTATGACATTACATTGTGTTATGAATGTATTTTATATATATATATATATATATATATATATATATATATATATATATATATATAATTAATAATAAATATATTGAATAATATTTAATTTAGTTAAATAGAACATATTAAAAATTTGTTGTAGGTAATTATTAAAAATTTCATCAGAGCGGTCCAACCACACTAATTGCAAAATTTTTTGTTAAATTAACCATTGATTCATTGACATGTGGCATAATTAATTATTAAATAAATATCATTCAATTTATTTATTATTAATTATATTTAATAATAATATAAATTAATATTTTATCATAAAAATATGACATTGAAGAAGTTTTGTATCCTATAAATATTAATTTCATTGTTTATTGGTTCAAAATTTTAAAACAAGAGTCTTCTCATTAAATACATAAACTCAACAACTATATTCCCTCACTCACTCAAATAAGCTAATAATCAAAACTAAGTATTCATTGACTTGTTAAAGATAGTGGAAAATTTTTATCCCCTATAAGATTAAAAAGAACCCTATAAAAATTTTAAAATGCCTGTGTTTTTGAGATGTATCTCCAGACACACCAATTGTATTACTCAATGGCACACAAAATCAGTGTCACACCATTGCAAAACAAAATTTAGTTCTGAAGATGTATCTCCAGACCAATCAATTCAATATATTGTTGATTGAACATCCTAGTAAAGTTTCTAGAAATGTATTTTCAAAGTTTTGAAGCAAGCATTTGAAAATTTGTCACCTTTGCTTATAAGACTGTTTTGGAGATGCATTTTCAAAAATATCCTACGTGATTTTAATAAAACAACCCCAGACATGATCAGACCTCATAACCATTTTTTTCAAACATTTTTCAAAATCCCTTTCATTCTCAATCAAGACTTTCATTTCAAAACTTAATTCTTGTGTTTCATCACATGAAAAGGAGCAAAAGAAGATGGAATTAAAGGTTAAGTTCTTTTAGTTCAAGACTCATTGCTCATATTAATTTTGTTTTGAAGATTAAAGGACTTACGCTAAATCCGAAAATGTATTTTTGGATCCTGTATAAATTCCTCTAAAATGCACTTTCAGATCCTGTATGTTTTAATTTTCCAACTATCTGATTTTAGTTTTTGAGTATTTTATGTTATTGTTTTCACTAGATATGGTGCACCCGATGGTTTCACGAAACCTATTGTGTCTCTGGATGCCAAACGTGTTGTTGCGAAGGAGGTAGATGTTGGCAATTAATTTAAAAATGAACAACATTTTGAATTTCGTGATCGCATGCTTCAATGGATTTGTACGGAGGCATCCAAACTAGGAATTGTTATTATAATTGGAAGGTCCGATAATGTTTCAGATAGAAGAGGTGCATTTGTGACATTGGCATGCAAAAGAAGTGGAAAGTATTGACCTCATCTCTGAAATTTAAAATGAGATGACACCGATTCAAGAAAACGTGAGTGTCCCTTTAAGGTACATAGTTATTCGTTGGCAAATAGCAAATGAAGATTTAATGTGATATGTGGTTTACATAACCATGGTTTGTATGAAAAGTTAGTCAGTCATCCATTTCCATGTTGCCTCATGCCGGAAGAGAAGGAATGTGTTTCAGACATGACATTGAATTTGTTGCAACCGAAAAACATACTTGCATTTTTGAAACGTAAAAGACTTGGAAATATCGCAAATATTAGGCGTGAAACAAATAGAGGGAAAAGATGGAAAAATGGTCAAGGCGGACGTGATAGTGAAAAAAAATAATGGATGCATGGAATGTTATAATAAATTCTTCTACAAAAGAGTTAAATGACAATGTTGTTATACATTTCAGAATGGTGTGTGAGAAATATCAAGATTTATTGAAATAGGTTGAAAGTACAATTTTGGACAAGGTTAAGGAGAATATTTTCTATGCTTGGACCGATCAGGTTACACACCTTGGAAATACAACAACAAACCGAGTTGAGTCTTCCCATGCTACATTGAAGAATTGGTTGGGAAATAGTAAGGGTGATTTGTGTAGGGATTGGGACTATGTGAACCAAATGATCCAAGACCACCATCATGAAATACATACATCATTTGGTCGTAGCATCATAGTGTTGGAACACATTCAAAAACAACAATCTTTATTTTCAGTTGATCGACAACATATCTCAAGCAAGTCTGAATTATACTTTTCACAATGCCAAACGAGTTGATAATGTAGGTTCCGATATCTCAAATTGTGGTTCCACACTTTCAAAAACCAATGGTCTCCCATGTGCTTGTCTTATATCAAAGAAGATGAAACTTGATAGTCCGATACAAATGGATGAAGTTTGCACTCATATGAAAAGACTCATGTTTGATGATGATGGTGTCATGAAAGAAGGTAAATCGAATATCTCTATCTTGACTGAGTGGGAAGTGATACAAGAGAGAACTTTGAAAGCTTGTGAAAATATGAAACTCCATATTAAAGAGCAATTGAGGAAGATTGCTTATCCATAAACCACTGACTTGAAACCACCCTCTTAATTGGAAAATATAAAAGGTTCTCATAAGAAGGTGAAACTTACACCAAGTGATAGTTCAACAATGTGATCTCCTTCATATTTTGAAAAAGTTCATAAACGTTTTCTGAATTCACCAAGTCCAAAATCTCAAAAAAAAATGTTTTCAAAGGAGCTCATATTAGCAAACCACCTCCTTCTCCGCCTTTACCAAAAGTCTCATTCATTGATGAGATATCGATTTTTACGCATACATACATTGAACGAATTGTCAATATTGACAGTGACGGTAACATCGGTTTTAGAGTTGTTTCTGGTTTGCTCGGTAAATGAGAAGAGGATCACACACACTTGTCTGCCATTAACTTATCCAATAGTTGAGGGGCCGTAAGGAATCACACACACACACAACTATACAAGAATAAAGAAATTCTTTATGTAATTTATCACTCTCTTGTTCCATGCATTAGTGGACCAACACTGGAGGATAAATGGATGCAATTTCATGAAATGTGTCATCTATAGAAAGCGCGTGTGATAGATTGTCTATTGATCTTGCAAGATACGATTTCTCGGAAATATTTTTTTCTACCGCGCACTGCCCCACCTTAAAATCCAAATGATCGTATTATGTTTGTTAGATGGATTTCAGTCCATGACATTTTGTTCAAGTTTATTTGAAACTAGGATGCCTTATACTCACTACAACGAGGAAGGGCTTTAAAAGCGCATTTTATAGCCTTTAAAAGCGCTTAAAAGCGCTGTGAAAGGTGGAAAACTCATTCAATCACCAAAGCCGAGACTTGGTCGTACCATTTTGTGGAAAGGGTGCAAGAGTTCACCAAATTGAACGAGATTGAGGGAGAATCAAATAAACAAAAGTTAAAGGGGGTACAACCCATAATTATATATTTAGCTGGCGACAAATCTTTCAGTTCATTTTAGTTTTTTTAATCAATTTATTGTATGTAATCTTGTATTAATAATAATATATACATTTTGGCGTTTTCCAAAAAATATGTATTTATTATAAATTTTGATCGTTGGTCTAGTGGTTTGGGTCTTGAGAGTGTACTCCTCTCAAGGTGCAAATAATTCATGTGTTGGGCCAGTCTATACAGCTCTCGCTATAAACAGGGTCCCGCAAATGGATGGTGGGAGTAGTCCTCTAGGATTAATCGGTCGCAAGGTCGGATACCAAGATTTAAAAAAAAATAGTAATTTTGATCATCCTTTTCCATTTTAAATATCACACTATCTTACTTTTTCCATAAATTTAGATATACCATTTTTTTAAAATGTACCTGCAAATTGAATTTGTGGTCCTCGGATTTCACTTTTTTAATTAAAAAAAATGGTGCACTGACAGTGTAAATTATTTTTACACTGTCAGAGACAATGTAAAGCGCCAAGTTACACTATAAATTTTAAAATACTTTTGTGATTTGCCACTTTAAAATATTCTAATTAAATATATGTATAATCTTTTTTTACACTAACTGTGTACTATTATTAAACTATTTTATTATATTTTATTTTTATTCAGATTTTCTTACGTAAATTTTATTAAAGAAATAATATCTAACCGAATATCCAATAGATTTTAACAAAAACCATATTTTACAAAACCATTTATTTAAAAAATTAACAAAAAATTCCGTTGAAAATAATTTTCGCAAAAAAACCTACTAGAAAATCATAAATAATAAAAAGTAAAAATAATATATGCCCTCCCAAATATTGGACGCGTCCTATTGAATTTTCAGAAAACCCTCCAAAACATTGGGGCCTTTAGTAATAGAAACAAAATTGTTTGAATTTATGAGAATTTGCTAATAAGTGAAAAATTAAGTATGATATTTTGATGAATAAAATAAAAAAGAAGGATAGTTTGGGAAAGTTTTTCAATTTAATCACATTTAATTCAATTATTTTTATTTATAAATAAATTTGTGGTGTAACCCATGACATCACTTCATTTCCACTGTCTTGATAGTCAAGGCATCAATTATTTTCTCACTTTTCAGTTTTCTTTTCTTTAACGAGACCTAGTCAACTAGTGAGATATTGAAAAAATTACTCTTCCAAACTCAATAAAAGACCACAGAACCTTAAGACTCACACACCAATTGAAGTGCTGCAATGGCTACAAACCAGGAAGAAGTGAAACTTTTAGGACCTCTTGGAAGCCCGTTTGTGTGCAGAGTAAATATTGCTCTAAACCTAAAGGGAATTGAATACGAAATTCTCGAAGAAAACTTGAGCAACAAGAGTGAGCTTCTTCTCAAATATAATCCAGTTTATAAAAAGGTTCCAGTTTTGGTTCATAATGAGAAACCCATATTAGAGTCCCTTGTTATTCTTGAATACATTGATGAAACTTGGAAAACAAAATCCAATCTTGCCTTCTGATCCTTACAAAAGAACCTTGGCTCGTTTCTGGTCAAAGTTCATAGATGATGACAAGGTAACTTAATCTTTCATATTTTTTTAGCTTTTGTACTCTCTAATGTTGGTTTGAAATAGTTCATTTATGAATTGTTCAGATTGTGGCTGCTTCGTTCAAATCTGCTTTCACAGTTGATGAGAAAGAGCGTGAGAAGAATATTGCAGAATCATCTGAGGCACTTCAGGTTCTTGAGAATGAGTTGAAGGACAAGTTCTTTGGGGGAGAAGAGATTGACTTTGTGGATATTGCTGCTGTGTTCATAGCTTTTTGGATCCCTTTGGTTCAAGATGTATCAGGGTTGCAATTGTTTACTGCTGAAAAGTTTCCAAAACTTTATAAATGGAGCAAAGAATTTCTCAACCATCCTGTGGTGAAGAAAAGTCTGCCTCCTAGAGAACCACTTTTTGCCTTACACAAAGGTCGCTATGAGAGCCTTTTTAATGCTTCAAAATAAACCATGTTATAGAGTACTTTGATTCTGAATTTCAAGTTTATTAGTATCTGTCCTATAGGATTTCATTTCAAAATAGTGTGTTTTGTAATGTGAGATTTTCACCGAGAAATCTAAGGAAATTGTTTTGGTTTTTTAATATATGATTTCTAAAGAAAAAGGCATCTTTCTATCTTATTCTTATGCTCATGAAACTAGAAGTAGCCGCAACCTTAAATGGATTCAATATAAATATCGATTCTAATTACGTTTAGTGAAATGGAAACCATTGAATGTATCACATAATATATTTAGTGTACAACATATCAAAAAAGAGTTTTAACTTCTTGAAAATAATCATAAAATAATATCATTAGTTTCTATAGATAACTCTTCAAATAATTAGTTTTATTTAGTTATTCTATGTTCCCTTTAATCTAGAGAGTTAGTAATTTAGCTTAGTTATATACAACCTCTATAGGTGTATTGTATTATGAATTTTAGTTTTCTATTTTGTTGATCGACATTAATTTTGGTAAAATAAATATAGCAACAATATGTTAAATAAGATGTGTTAATTTGCTAAGAAAAACATGTTGAGCAAGAAGTCTTACTTTATGAAGAAACATATTGAGATGAAATGTTTCATCATCGGGAGCAACATGTCGGACAGAATGTCATAGGATGACTGAAGTCTAATATACCAGAATTTTAATATTTTAATTGGTATTTAAGCAGGCATCCTGTTCTGTTTCTGGGTGAGATCTTAGGAAGATACTTTCTGGTCATGGGCAAGGAAGTAGATATCTATTGAAAAGATGTGTGAATTTGGAAAGTTCTTAAAGCTGTTTGAATGGTCCCTTGAAGTGGGGGATGTGTAGCGGTGAAATTTGTGAGACTAAAGGCATGGGAAAGACTTAGCTCATTTGTTTTAAACAGATTCGCCACTGCGCTTTATTGTTTCCCAAAAAGGAATGGGAGAAAGAGCGAATAAAACCCACAGAAGTTTTTAAAATAAAAACTAATAAACTTATCAGAGATTTGGATAAGGGGGTTTGTTATACAAGGGGAAGGTTTTAAGCACCCCTCATATCCATGGTATCTCATGGGAACCTCTTTGAAAATGTTATTGTTTTTGTGTACATGTATTTTGAAAAGCATATGTGAATTTGTTAAAATAGAGTGTGGGGATGGGAAAAGAAGTTTTTGAAAGTGAGCTCGATAAGACATCGCATCTTATGCCTACATACCCTTTTAACAATAGGGAAGTCAGAGCTTTTGTAGTTCCTCTTAAAAGAAAAATAAAAGGGGGCCAAAGTGGCCAAAACCTTTTTTGTGTGTTAAGCTTTAACAATGCTCAATAAGTATTTAAAAAGGGACCAAGCTTTAATAATACAAGGTCAATGGACTAAGAGTAGTTTCACTGGGAATAATTCTTCTCTTAGTACCAAGGTTTTAAAACAAAGGAGTGGTTGAGCTTTAACAATACAAAACCAATAAAAAAGGACCAAGCTTTGACAATACAAGGTCAATGGACTAAGAGTAGTTTCACCGAGAATAATTCTCCTTTTAGTGCCAAGGTTTCAAAACAAAAGGTTGGTTGAGCTTTAACAATACAAAACCAAGGGTGGATTTAAAAAGGTTGAGCTTTAACGATACAAAATCATTTTTAAATTTGGAAAGGTCATGCTTTAACAATACAAAACCATAAAGATAGGTGAAAAGCTTTAAAAATACTTTAACACAAAATAAAAGAGATTTGGAAAAGAGTTTGAGTACCTTGACAATTTTAGTCAATACCATTCCCATTCATTTAGATTTTCAACAAACAACTTAAGCAATCAATCAATGGATACTTCAAGTGTGTGTGTGTGTGTGTGTGTGTGTGTGTGTGTGTGTGTGTGTGTGTGTGATAACATGTGTCACAAAAGACAAACAAGTGAGCATATTAATCATCAATGATAATGAGCAAGGATGTTTATACCTTTGGATTAGTTTATGTATGAATGATGGATGATGAATATGAAACTCATGCATATGTTTGGATAAACAAGATATATACAAAGATAATATGATGGATACAAGTTCAAAAACACAAGGATGTAAATCATCAAGTATATGTACAAGTACAAAGGATAATGATCAAGTTAAACAAGTTCATTTAACATGGATAGATAAAGATTAACATATTTTTGAATTAGGGTTTTGAAATCACACCAAAACCTAATTGATTTTTTTTTAATGATTAAATTCCAAATTCTAAAAGAGAATTGGTCTAAGGGTACATGGTATAGTCAAGGAGATACTAAACTAACCCTAAAAATATATTCACAAAAATATACAAAATTGATTTGAAGAAAACATTTTGAAAGGAAATGATTTTTTTTTTTTTTTGTATTTTAAACACTTAAAAGAACATGTTTTGATTAATTTTTTAATGATGAAATAATAAATATTTTTTGGATTTTTTTAATCATGTTAATAAAATAGGCAAGTTAAATAGACACAATTAAACCCTAAAATTTCAAATTAAAATTAAATGATGAATATGCACAATTAATCCCTAAAACCTCAGGGCTTTTATTCCCTACATGATTCTGAGTAGATTTGTATCAAGTTTTATTTTAAATAATGCCTCTATCTATGAGTTCTAAGTTTGAGTTTTTACCTCTGAAAGTGGAGATCGAAACCTTGCTTAGAGGTGTTACAAAAGTGTTGTAATGATCCAAATAACTTCCTTAGGTACTAAGGATGCTAACTGAATGCCTAAGATGAACTGAAAATACTTGGAACTTCGAATCCAATGGCACCTACAAAACAAGAAATGTGAAATGGTGGATTTGATTCTGAGTGTTACAGAACTTGTTTGATGGTTTGGATTGTCTCTATATGGTATATAGAAGGTGTTTGAATGGTTAGTTTGGCCAATGTGTGAGTTTGGAGAGAGTTTGAAGGTTAAGGCTTCAAAGGTATGTTAATGGAGGTAAACATGGTGATTTTGAGTTTGGAATGTTTTTGAGGATGGTGGAGATGATGAACAGCTCACAAATGCTATTAAGAAGTTATTGGGATACTTGGTTTGCACCCAGAACGTTTATAACTAAAAATGGCTAGTGAAATGCAAATGACCCAATTTTGGAATTTCAAGTGAGAGGGTGAGATTGAGGATTGTTGTGTGTTTGATCAAGGGAGTGAGACCCTCTTTTATAGGCATAAATTAGGGTTTGTGGAGGGAAAAATCTCAGCATTTGGAGTTCACATGTGATACTTGTACCACTTTGCTTGTTTGTGAAGAAATGAGAAATTCATGGTTCCAATGGAAGGTACAAGGCTTCAAGCATGCTTCCATGACTTTATTTTGAGTTATAGAGGTTTGCTTGTGGTGTTTAACTTCCTTTTGCTGCAGAGGAGACACGGGAGAGGCTCAAGACAAGTTGACTTAGCATAAAGCAATGCTTTTCTAAAATGGAAGTGGTGACTTTTGTACACAAATGGCATGAAATTTGGAAAATGCATAAAACACTTGGATCATAGCTCTAAAGCTAGTGAAATATTCTGTTTTTAGTGCCTTGAACAAGTTAGAGGGGCTGCAAGAAAGGAATCTTTGCATTTGAAGTGGTTTTGATTCATAACTTCTTCATGTTCATGGAGTTTTTCAAGTGTTATGGAGCCTTCTTCACAAAATCATATCTCCTAACTCAAGCCATGGAATTTATGCTAATGGTCTCTTTGGAAAGCCCTTGCTACACACTTCGATCTACTTGTTAAAAGTTTTCTCAAACTCTTTTGGGATCATGGAGAAAAATGACCACAAAGTTAGGAAATATTCAAGTGAAAACACTTAAAAAAAATTCTAAGTTTTTTTTAACATAATCATTATAATTTCATATCTCTCAAAATAATCATTTCATGTTGGGATATTTTTGAGTGTGTAGGTGAAATTTGAAGTTCCCAAAATGAGGTCAAAATCACTTAAAAACCCTAATTTTGACTTTTATTGACTTTTTTATTCTTGATGAATTTTCTTGATTTCTGTTGGTCAAATGTCTTCATTAATAATATGTTGATGATTTGAATCCTCAAAAGTTCATGGTTGACCATTTTTCTCAAAAGTCAAAGGTTGACCCACACAGTTGACTTTTTCAGATGAACTACAGTTTTGTGGATTCCACATGAAGCAAGGTCTCCTCTTCAAGTGAATGATGTGAATGGATAAAAAATTTTATTTGGATGCCCTTGAATGATGGTTTAAGTCTTGGAGCCATGTCCAGATTAAAAGTCAACCTTCTAGTGGAATTAGGTCAAAACCCTAATTTGGAGTCTCAAGTGATCTTGATAGTGGTTGATCTTGAATTGGGCCATCCTTGGACTTGGGTATTTATGGGAGACCCTTTGGATCATAGGAGAATGTTGAACTTCCTTGTGGGTCTCAAAACCCTAATTTGCTCAGTCTCCTCTTTGATCAGACGCCTGTCTTGGGACATAAGCTACAAGCAACAATTTTTTTTTGTATTTTTTTGGTTAGTAAATGATATATGCATGATGATAATGATGATGATGATGATCCTACTATTTAGAATATGGTGGAATCTCAGTGGTCAAAAATTGCGGTGCAACAGGATGGACTATTTGTGACAAGGGTATATTGGACCTGTCTGTTGTTATCAGGATTGTAACCTTGATGGAGAGCTGCTGTTTAGGGTTTGATTTATTTTCAAACTGATGTTGATCTATTTACACCTGCAGTGTGGTGTGCAAAGACTATTGCGCCATGCCTGAAGGATATTCTAGAGCTTTGGTATGTGTTCTGCTACATGGTATCTGATGTAAACCTAGTTGTTCCCTGTCACTAGTGTTGAGATCTTAGTGATATGATCTTAAAATAGAAAGATGGGAAGGACTTTAGGGTTTGGTCTCATCAGCATGGTTATCTTCTGAGGCAGTGGGATGTGGCAGACTTTTCAACAAGCTCAGTAAAGTTTGCAAAGATACTTGAGGATCATCTTAAGTCCACTCAGAAAGGAACTTATCTATGAGGTTGATAAGGATTTGAAGGAATGATGATCTTTGAAGGACTTACATTACAGACCTTGAAGGTGATCAAGGAATATAGTGTGTTCCGTGAGAAGGGAACGAATGTCCTACTAGATGTTAGGACATCACATCAGCAGGTGTGCAGATTCCTACTGCTTAACAGATTCTCTGAGTGCTAAACAAATGTGTGATAATTACATATGCTTGGAACTTACTCCTGATTTGGAAGAGGAGACATCTGGGATATGTATCTAAAATTTTTTATCCAAAAATCACGTCTTAGATAAGTGGTCTGGTTGAATGACGATCAACTTATTGATTACTTCTTGGTTCAATTTATTTCTGATCCAAGAAAGAAGGGGTCTAAAGGCTGAGCTCTAGTGTCCAATAGAGTTTTGTTATCTCTGCAAAGGTCCTTGCATATAGAGGTGAGGCTCATATGTCACGAAGATTCTCTCTGCCATCTGGGAGATCAAAGTAGCCTGTTATGTGATCTTGTTCAATTGGAACAAGTTCTGTTTGTATTTGAACATAGAAAGTATTGTGTGGGTGTGCACTAACCACAAGTTATGTTGTTATTAAAGGAGGAGAATGTATTATTCTCAAGGTACTCCTAGCAGTTGGTGAAGGAGAATCCCTAATTTAGAGTTGGAGATTCTTGAAGGGAGTCAGATATAATGTCTAGACATCATTGTATTGAGAATTTATTTTTCTCAATATGTTTGACTGGTATTTCTCTCAAACAGGATAAACGTTGCTTACTCAAACTTGATATCACCTATCAAGTCTATGAGAACATGAAATTATTGTTCTGATGAATTGGAAGATGCATCCAAAGGGTTATTTGTAATGCAGATGTGTCAACCTGAGATAAGTCGTTGATTGGTGCCTGCAGTGATAAAGTGTCGTCCAAATCACCTAGGATGAGCATTGCAGATTTTTGTCTATAGGAAGGAGGAGTTGGTAGATTTTTTCTTATTAGGGACCAAAGGATCATGGTTCTTAATAAAGGAAGTTTGATAATTCTTCCTTGTTATCTGGATGGGAAGGTCCTCCTTAAGTTGGGGTTCAATTATGTGGTGTCCTCACATGATGGAACATTTGTTTTTACAAGGATTGAAGGGCATCCTTGTGTCTTGAGGAATTGGGAGAAGCAGACTTATTATGAATAGTCTGTTTGATGATTAGTCGATGCCATGTTTGTTGTAGTCTGCTCCAGATACCTGTTAGAGGGAATCTCCTTAGATGTATAAGAATCCTTATGTACTGGTGGCATACAGAAGGAGGAAGTAAAATAAATTGTGCTAACCGTTGTGGTAGGGAAGCATCATCTACAGTTTGGTATGAGGAAATTTTCCTCTAATGAAAAATACATTGTCGGGAGCTGGGTATTAGTCTGATCTATTTAAGATGTGCAAGTGACTGATGGTAAAGACCTTGTCGGGAGCTGGGTACTTATTTGATGCGTGGATGCAAATCTGCTTCCTGAACTCTTTGCTTTATAAAGTGTGTGAGAGTTTATTTCTGTCCATGGTGTTCAGGTATATGTGATAACCTGAATAAGTTGTAGAAGGATTGTTTTCAGAGCTTCTTGAAGGACTTATCTGCATAATGAGTTCTTTGGATGATGAATCAAGAACCAAATGATTAGGTTTAGTGATAAGAAGATGATGTTCTAAATGATGTTGGAAACATTATTTGTGTTGATTGTCCTTGAAAGATGCTTGGGGATGGATGTATTGTCAGAAGAGGAATTTTATGACCATATGGATTAGAATGTGCAGATTACGATCTTGTCTACAGTAGTGTGCTAGGAAAATGCATGACTACCGTATTGAAGACTTCACTAGTATCGGAAATTGCTAATGAATGTAAGGGAAGATGAATGTTGTCAGATAGTGTGATCTTATATATATTTTGAGGTGTTTTCTTATCTGTTGTACCCCAATATCTGACCACTGGGATCCCACCCTATTTCATATAGTAGGATCATCATCATGATCATTATCATCATGCATAGACCATTTGCTGACCAAAATACCAAAAAGTGTTGCTTGTTGCTTATGTTCCAAGGCAGGAGATTGACCAAGAGGCTCAGGAAAAACTAGGGTTTTAAAGGCTCACAAAGAGGTTCAAACATCTTCATATGCTCAATTGATTATCACCATCAAAATCAAAGTCCAAGAGTGGCTTAAATCAAAATCAACAACTTCCAAATTCATCTGGTGCACAAATTAGGGTTTTTACCTAATTCATTTGGAGAGTTGACTTTTAACCAGGACATGGCTCCATGGCTCAAACTATGATTCAAGAATCTTCAATTCAACATTACAATCCATTCACATCATCTATTTGAAGAGGAAGTCTTGATTCAATTAGAAACCATTTTCTATCAAGAAATTTCTCAATTTCTCATACCAAGCTCTTGGAGCTTGTTTGAGTCCACATAGTGATTTCTTAAGTTTTAAAACAAAGTCTGGGTGGACAAAATCCTCAAACCCAGGAGGTTGTTTGATATACACTTCTTTAGAAATAGCTCCATTTAAGAAAGCACTCTTAACATCCATTTGATAAAAACAATATCATGATTAATAGCACAAGAGAGAGAAGAAGTTTAATTGCCTCTAACCTTGCCACTGGTGCAAAGGTTTTAGAGAAATTTATACCTTCTTGCTAATTGTAACCTTGAGCTACAAGTATAGCCTTGTTCCTTACCACTTCTCCTTGCTCATTCAGTTTGTTTCTGAACACCCATACTATTCCAAATAAAGTTCATTTGGACCAAGTGAAGAGACCAGAGAAAAAAAATCAATAGAATCCATAGCCATAATTTGTCCATTATGGACTTTTCCAAATTCCACACTTTTTTCCTCTTTCAGAGTCAAGATTTGGAATGTATTCCTTTCTCCTGTGATATGTCATGAGCAATCACTATCTAGGTACCATAAATGTTGCTTTGTTTCTCCCTTTGGGCATATCTGCAACAATCACAATTTCAGATTTAGGTACCCATAATCTTATGGGTTCTCTAATGTTAGTTCTAACAGGCTTCCTTTTATTTTGAGCTTTTTCTTTATAAAAAGGTCTAGAGTCATTATAGACATTTTGTTTATAAAAGTTTTGTCTGGGATAAGTATTGACTTTGACTTGAGAACCCTTCAGAACCTTTGGTCCATAAGTCCTAGGTTCAGTTTTCTTCATAACCTTTTACTAAGGAATTTTTGGTTCTAATATCTTCAGGACCTTTGACTTTGAAGTCTCAGGTACTGATTTAATTAGGACCTTTGACTCAATTGTCTTAGGCTCTGTTTGGTTCATATTCTTACCATTATCAAAACCAGGTACAAAATAAGTTTTCAGCACTATTTGAGGAATGCTTAAAGAAGAAGGATTAGACGGTTTCTTAGAGAGTTCAACTTTGGAGCATTCTTCTTTGTAACTTATACCTTCTCATTTACTCTTAATGATTCTATATATCATTAAAGCAATTTTAGTTCTTTCAAGACCTACTGTGATAATGTTTTGAAGAGCCATTTCATGCCCACTCAAGGTTTTATCAGGAACTTTATTTTAAAAAGCATTATGATATTTTTCTAGAGATTTAAATTTATCTTGAGATATTTTTAGTTCCTATTTCAAAAGATCATGATCTTTATTTAAAGATTTCATGTGTCTTGCTTTATATTTGCAACGACTCATGAGTTCTTGAATGAAAATAATAAGACCAGAACGAGATAGATTAGAAAATACTTCATCTTCATCTTATGATTCTTAACCAGAGATAGCTTCAAATTCCGTGTCAGATGATGTGAGAGCCATCAATGCTAAGTTTGCTTCTCCTTCATCTTTCTCTGAATTGTCTTTATTATCAAGTTCATCCCATGTTGCCACGAAACTCTTCTTAAATTTACTTCTGAAGCTTTCATTCTGGAGGCTACCTTCTTTTGTTTGTCGTTCTACAGACCAGGACAATCAGCTTTGAAATGACCAAGCTTCTTGAAGTTGAAGCAGTTCTTATGATCTTTGTCTCTAGAACTAGAGCCTTTGAAGCCACTTCTTCTACTAGAGAATCTTTGTTCCTTTTTCCAGATGATGAAACCTTTTGATGATAAAGTCCATTTCCTCATCACCAGTGTCACCATCTGAAACTTCTTATGATTTCTATACTTTTGAGGATCTAGCAGCTTTACTCCTAGTTATCTTAGCAACTGTCTTTAAAGCTAGTGATTTAGATTTATTCAAGGGCTCATCTTCATTTAGTTTCATCTCATGGCTCTGAAGGTTACTTATCATACTCTCTAGACTCAGATTGTTCAGGTCTTTAAGCTCTATAATAGTTGTGACCTTTGGTCTAAATCTAACTAGGAGACTTCTCACGATTTTCTTTACATGGTCAGATGTAGTATAACTTTTGTTCAGAACTTGGAGGCCTGATACAAGAACTTAAAACCTAGAAAACATGGTTTCAATATCTTCATAATCCTTCATTCTAAGCATCTCATAGTGTTGTACCAAAAGGTTGGATTTAGCCTCCTAGACTTGTTAATTTCCTTCATAAGTAGAACACAAAGACTCAAATATAGTCTTAACAGTAGACTTATCAATGATCTTGATATACACAAAATGAGGTAGAGCTTCTATCATTATGCCTTTAACTCTATGATGTTTTCTATAAATCTTCCTTTGAGTTAGGGTGAGAGGTTTCTTATTATTTACCATTCCAACAAATTCCTATTCAATTAGGAAATTTAAAAACATCCCCAGTTAATTAGGAAAACTTCTTAGCCTATCAAACAAAAGTACATATATCCTCATTCTTACCTTTTTTTTATGATGAAACGCAACTCCTAGTGAGGTTCATAAAAAAGCAAAAAAAAAAGGTGATAGATCGTAGTAGTTAAACTCCCCCGGACAATTAAAAAGAGTATATTTTACTTCTCTTGAGAGTATACTTCTCCACCTTTGTCATAATAAAAAATGCGGAAAAAAGATGTGATAGGAAAGCAAGAACATAGATCACAAATACATCTCATAAAACACACAATTTACCTAATAGAGCATGAGCACAAGCACATAGCATACAGTTGTACTTTTAAGCATACATTTCCTCTTGGATATAATTAATTAAAGAAGCGCTCTTTACATCCATTTCGATGAGTTTTTAAATTCAAAATGCACGAGAAAGCTAAAATCATCCTTATGGACTCTAATCTAGTTATAGTGGCATATGTCTCATCAAAATTTATGCCTCTGTTGATTGTAGCCTTTCACAATGAGTCTTGCTTTAATTCTTAAAACATTTTTGTTAAGCTGGTTGCGAAACACCCATCCGGTTCCAATCACTACACTATATGAAGTTTTGGAAACAAGTTATCAAAATTGATTTAAATCTTCTTGAATTGTAAGAGACCAATGTTTTTTGATGAGAGTTTCATCAACTTCTTTTAGCTCAAGTTGGAGAATAAAGGCCATAAAGTTACATAACTTCCTAAAGGAGTGTTGAGTCATGACTCCCTTGGAAATATCCCCAATAGCATTCTAGATTGGATGGTATCTATTAGTCCTCTATTTTTAGGGGAAATATTGATTATCCAAGGTTTCCTCTGCATGATGATCATTTTTATTATTACTTTGACCCCTTTCTTGACCTATTTCTCAATCCTCATTGTCATATCCCAAAATTTACCCATCATATTTCAAAATAATTTTACTCATATGATCTTCAATTACTCAAGACAATACAGGGATTGGGCACACATACCTGGCTCCCAAGCAATTAACCCACATCTAGGGTTTTCCTTCTCTCAAGGTTAAATCAGTTTCTGAGGCCTCAAATGAACCTCATGGATTCTCATATGCCTCAAAGGATCCTCGTGCCAATTTTCAAGCTCTGATTCCCAAGGATACTCAGTCAATTGCTCAGATGGTCAACAGTCGACTAGTTTGACCTAAAAGTCAACTGTGGTCAAAATACAGTCAAAATTCATGATTTTTGGTCAACATCCTTATTTTTAAGAAACATTCATCATTTGATCAAAAGTTGATCATGATTCATCAAGGAAAGCTCAGAAATCAACAAAACCTAAAGTTTCTAAATTAGGGTTTTTTTAACCTAAAGTCAACTGAACTTTGACCAGCCATAACTTTCACATAGAACATCATAAATTTCCCATACAAAGCTCATTTTGAAGGAAATTGAATTATCTATAACTTTATCTCTCTAAAGCCAAGGCCAAAAATGCTTCATTTGAGAGATATAAGCCAAAACATTACAGGTCCTTCTAGAAGCTCGCAAAAAGCTGTTTTTTGTCAAGAGCCATATCATCAAGATAAAATCTCCAAATGAAAAAGAGATTCCAAAGTGGCTTGTAAAGGACATCTTGAGCTTTCCAAAAAGTCCTAGAACATGTCCATACTATAAAAATTGAGAGAGTTATGACTTGATGAAGTTGGCCAATTTTGGAGAAAGTGCATGGAGTCAATATTGAGCAAAATTGAATTTCTTCCAAATGGGCATATCCTTTTATGTTTGAAACTTGTTTCTAACATGGTCCACGACCCCTGAGCCCAGTCATGCTTTATTCTCATATTTATTTATTTTATTTTTGATTTTTATTCATTAAAAGTCAAATTTAATTAAATAAATAGTAAAAAATATGAAAGATATGCATGATTCTATTTTTCCAATCAATCTTAAGTACATATTTACATGCAAATCCAAGGATTTCGTTGGCCCCTGATTGAGAAAGATTGAATGCCAAAATAGACACTTTTTATTCAATTTTCAATCAAATTTTCTCCAATCTTTCTCTCACCAATCAACTTATTTTCAAGCTAATTTTTGCCCTAATTCTGAGCTCTATAAATACTCTACCTATTCAGCAAGATGGAGGACAAAATTTGGGAGAGAGCATTAGGGTTTCAAGGTCACCAAAAATTCAAGAAAGGGGCAAATCAAGATTTCGTATTCCAGCCACTTTCAGGAACAAACAATCATCCTGACTCCTTCCTAAGGTAATATAGAGCAGGTATGCATCGTTACTAAGCTCCCATAATGGCTATACTCTCCATATCAAATTCATCTTCTTCATGCATATCTTGAATTTTTGTATCTCATGTGATAATTTATTTCAATGCAAGCTAACGTTTGGTATGAGTTCAGGAGATTACTTAGGGTGTCCTTGAACCTTTATTCATGAGTTTCCATGCAAAAACAAGCTTATGACATTATTAGGGCAAAGCATGTTTGCTTTCGTTCTCCTACCTACAGGCGTTTAATGGCCAAAAAGATTACACCAATGGATTCAGAGACCTTGATTTAGGGTGGTAAGGTCCCCCTCATGTTTTTATTCGACGCGTTCTTGTGTTTTCAAAATTGCAGGAAATTCAAAGGATTTTCTGCAAGTATGATCGCAGCAAAAGCCGCTACAAAATCCGCAGGTAAACATGTTGGGGAAGATTAACAGCGATGTTGAACTTGGACCACACGCGTGCAAGGTTCGTATTGGTCGGTCAATCATCCCAGATTCTCTCTCAGCCCCTTATTGGACAGTCAATGGTACACGTACCTCTCTCTCTCTCTATGTGATTGGTTATCCACAATGCCAAGGGTCCCACTTTGACTTGATCTTGGAATTTTCCATTTAGTGGTTGTTTTAATATTAATTATCTGTGGTGTATATTACTAACGACTAATGAAGCACAACCTGAATGGAAAAGTTGAATCACTCACAACCATCAACACCTGGGTTCGAGTCCAGGTTGAGACAATGTTTTTTTGCATTCTTTTGATCGCTATTTCAGTACGCACGCACAACATGAACGCATGGAAGACTCTCACCTCTCAACCTTCAGATCTCCTGGACATGTGATCAGACGCCTCCTAAATGATGCTCCACCATGAACCAGCAAGAATGCTTCACACCTGATCCGAAGCTAAGTATTTTCTATTTTTTTTATTATTTATTTAATTGGGTATTTCTTATATTTTTTTAAAATCATTTGCTTTAGTAATTATAACTTATTATTAATTATTTTCTTTTTCCAAAAATCATGTAAATAAATAAAGTCATATAATTATTATATTTAATCGAACGTTTGACATTTTACAAATTAACTTTTAATTGTTATTTAAACATTAAAATTAATTGTTTTGCACAATTCTTTTTTCTAATTAGGATTTGTATGATTAATCGAGTTTATAATAAATAGATCTATCATACACTAACTTGTTTTCCCTTTTCATTCTTGATTTTCAGGATTGATCGAAGGTTCGACAATGATTCAAGTTTATTTAAATATAATAATTAATTTATAGTTTCTTTAATTTTCGTCTTTATTTTCCGCAAACTCCCACAAGTGTTTATTGTAAAATCCCCACCCATAACACTGTAATAGCGTAGGTTTTACTTTCCGCACTTTAATTTCTGCACAATATTTACTGCGTGGTTAGTAATTAGGGAGTGCAACCCCTGAAATGAATTAGAATAATTTATACAAGATAAATATAATCGAATACAATCACGTGATTGCTGCACACACCCACCTTTAGGGTAACTCCTCTCACTGTTGCCTTTCGATCAGAATAGTCAAGTCCCTTCGAGCGTAAGGACTCCTTAGCCTGTTGCCTTCGATAAAATCATCATAGTCCCTCGATATAAAGATTATAGTCCCTTCGAGTTGCCTACGATAAATATGATCTCGTCCCTCGATGTTGCCTCGATAAATGATGATCGTCCTTTCGAATGCTAAGTGTCGCACGCTCGCGAAAAATGAACAGAGTCGCCAACAATATATTTATCCCATAAGGGAAAGGAATATCAGAAAACCTATCAAAGGAAGGAACAGGGTCTTGCAACCAGAGAATCAAGGTACGGGAGTCGGTTACGCGAGGGGAAGGTACTAGCACCCCTCACGCCCATCGTACTCGATGGTATCCACCTATGTTTGCTTCTATCTAAAGGGTGTATAACTATGTCTATGTCTAAGTGCGAAATGAATGCAAAATGTAGGGAAAATAAAGAATTGTACTCGCACGGGCCCTACCCCGCTGCCTACGTATCCTTCTCAGGAATCAGAGTTACCGTAGCTCGGCTCACGATTTTCTGTTTGTTTTTGTGTTTTTTAGTTGGGCGGAGTTAACGTTCACGCTCTTGCATAAGGGATCGCCTACGATGCGTACGAACGGAAATAACAGTGCCCTTAGGTGCCAACAAGGCAAAAGAAAAAGAAATGATTGGTTTGTGTCTTTTAGGGTAATTCCATGATGACGAAGACCTACTACAAGGCTTCGCATCACTTCCTTACTTTGTTTTAAATCTGACCATTTATTAGTGTTTTAAGTGTTTTTGGTTGGTGTTTTTTATGGGGATTTTAACTTTGTGACTTAGATCATACCAAAAAGAGTTTTGTTTTGCATATTTAGAGAACACACATCGAGGCCTACGCCACAATCGTTTCTCTAAATAGCGGTTAAGAAATACATCGAGGCTTCACACCTCAATCATTTCTTCTCCGCTAAGTAAAGGAAATAAAAAGGAGTTCTTTTGTGAGTATTTAGAGAATGCACATCGAGGCCTACACCACAATCGTTTCTCTAAACAACGGTTAAGAAATACATCGAGGCTTCACACCCCAATCATTTCTTCTCCGCTAAGTAGGAAAGAACATACATCGGGGCCTACACCCCAATCATTTCTTTCCTACTATGAAATATAGTAACGGTATGATCTTCATCGATATTTATTAAGTATTTTAAAAGTTGAAAAGAAAAAGAAAATGATAAGGGAACTATTCCTAAATTCTAGTCTAAGTTGTCTATACAAGGGAATTAAAATGATAAACTATACAATTATTAACAAAAACTATACATGGAATAGGTAAAGGAAAATCAATATGCGACAAATAAAATTGAGAATTATAGCAACCAAATGATACTCGCAAGCACACATATATCTATTAATTCTATACAAAAAATCGAGACTAAAAATTAATTCCTAAGTCTATTAGAGAATTATTTACAAGGAAATATTAAACAAAACAATTCAAACCTATGGAAAAGGATGATTTATTAAAGGTTTTAAAACAACTAAGAAAAATCAACAAAAATCGAGTCAATTATTCACACACTCTAAAATACCTAAAACCACTTTTTATGTACTTTTTATTTGAGTGGAAACTGATTTATCAAACAAAAACTAGAAGAAAAACAAATTTAAACAAAAAATGTAAAATGCTACTGGCAGGGGTGTATTAGCAATTAGAAGTGAACTAAAACTATGTTAAAAGGCAAACCGGACCCAAACAGGGGGTGGCAGGAGCAGTAGTAGTCAGGCCCAGCTCTTAAAGTGCGTGGTGTGTTAGAAAATTGTGGGTGCCATTTCAGAAAAGTTCTAAGCCCAGTGCGCGAGACCACTGTTACGCCGGTTATCTTGTCCGGCGACTTCACCACGCCGGAGACCATCAATCTGCCTAAAACTGAAAAAGGCTTCACCTTTCTTCTCGGTTTTTCACACTGATCACGAATCCACAATTAGTTTTTGTTAATTCTTCTTCTATCACATGAACCGAAAGCATTTGAAAAACCCTAAGTCACCGGAATCTTGCTACAACACGAACTAATGCCATACAAACGCTCGTACCTCTGTTCTCAGTTCAAATATACACATAAATTTCAACAAGACGATCCTTAACAACAGATCCAAGGATCAGACTATGTGAGATCTAAAAGGCACAAGCAAGCTCTACGTAACCAAAGATTACCACTTATGTATGCTAAGTGTAGTTGCGAGGCTTACCTGTTGGAGAATATAGCAACAGATATTCAGAAAGAATCACAGCTTTGCGAGAAGTGCGTCAATGGTGAAACCCTTGGATCTGGCTTGAAGAAAGTCTACAATATCTTCTTTCCACCCGTTCTTGCACACCTCGAAGCTGATTCAATCTCAGAAGTTGCGGATGATCCTTGAAGTTAGATGATAAAGCTCGTGGATGAACATGATTCTTGGAGACTCTTATGGCATGATGAGTATGGCAATGATGGAGATTGATGTTGGTGGAGGTCGATGGTGGGAGAAGGAAGTGGAAATGGTGGTTGAATTTTGCAGAGAGAGAAGATGATGGTGGCTAATGGTGGTTGAAGGTGGTGGTTACAAGTTTGTTATGGGTGTAACAAACTTTCTGTTAGAAGTGAAGAGAGTGAGAGAACCGAGGGGGAAGGAAAAAGAGAATTTTTGAAAGTGAGAAAAAAATGAGAGAGAGTTCCTTGATTTGTGAAGATTTGTTTATTTATATGGTGAATGTGAGTGTGCATGGTATGGTTTTGTGTATGAGAAGTGTTGGATTACTAGAATTTTGCGCATGGTGCCTGCTGCAAAGCAAACTGCATAGTTGACTTGGGCAATGCATGGGCAAGTGCAGGGCATGACTTAACAAAAACGATCCTTTTCACGTGACTGACTTTGAAGCCTCGTATATTGATGATCACGCAGCCAAAAGCAATGATACTTGATTCAATGAGTAAAGGACATGGAGGAGTAGAGGTGCATATCATGTTTGAACTTGATGGGTGCCTGTAGTGATCTTAAACTGACTCCCAGTATTGCGCACCACGTGTTCGTGGAAATGCTTGCGTGCTGCCCTGAGTTTGTGCCTAGCCAGATGCATGACATTGGTCTTGCGAGGACATGACTTTGGGGCTTTGTAAATGATTCCACACACATCCAATTATCTTGATTCTTGGCCCATTGTGTAGAGGACATGGGGGAGATTAGAATGAGGCCCAGTTTGCATTTGTAGGATTTCTATATTGCCCCGAAATTGTCTTCAAATGTAGCACACCATGTGTTCGATGAAATGCTTCATGTATGCCCTGAAGTCTGCCCAGCTTTGTGACTTGATCCAAGTGAAAAACTTCAACTTAAAACTTCAATAACTCTTCAACCAAGAATCAAATGAAAAATTGTCCAACTACAAAGTTGTTCTCCTCCATGAGAGGAACAACTTTGATGTTGGGAACTTTTCCAGAAAATGTCATTTGCCACGTGTAATTATGCTGTGAAGTAGACTGATCATCAAGCTTTTAAAGGCAAAAAATTTTCTAAGTATGAAAACTTTCCATTTTTGTCAACTTTTGTCAAACTCTCGATTTTATTCATTCTTTGACTTTTCTTGACCGATTTTCCACCAAAAGTCAGTATTTGAGTGATTGACCTGATTTTGACCCAAAAGTCAACTGTTCTGATTTTCTTCCGATTTCCATGAAGTTCCCGATTAATCCCCTTCTGACCCCTAGAAATCAACTGAACACTTCCACACAAGCATCATGCCACTTCTCTCCATAAAATCAGCTCTCGATCAATGTATTTGACCAAAAAGTCAACTGCGTTGACTTTGGTCAAGAAGCCCTAATTCAGGATAATCAGATGAACATCAAGCTTGTACTTTTCAACCAATGCCTTGAGTTGAGAATGAGAAAACCCTGATTTCAAAAGATCTTGGGCAAGATGATGACACCCCATATTAGGCTTCAAGTTTCTTCTTCTGATCAAGGACCAATGATATGGATGCATGCGATGGTATGACCTAAATGGATGTACATTTATGAATTATAAGCCAGATAAATAAGGGTAGGACAAATTTGGGGTATGACACTAAGGAGTCTTTACATGTTTCCTAAATGACTATTATATCCTTCCCCTAGACTACCTGCCCTCTTTATGGTAGGGACAGTCTTATGGCGAACGATACTCTCGATGACCCTTTCAAATCCAATGAAAGACTTCCTACCCTCTCATGGTATGGATAGACCCTTTCGCCCGAAAGACTTAAAGAACATGAAAGACAAACTTAGGGTAGGTAGTTCTCAATTGCTTGCTCACATTTAAACTTTCAAAATGCTTTTCACACCTCCTTTTCAAATCAATTCAAAAGGCTACGCTTATTTACAAGCTAAAGTCCTTATTCGAACTTTTTTCCCACACTTCAAACATTTTTCAAAACAATTCAAAGTGAGCTAAGCAATTAAGAGCCCATGGATAACCATGGATATAAAGGGTGCTTACACCTTCCCTTTGTATAACCTACCCCCCAAACTCCAAATCTTTTTAAAAGGTCTTTCCTGTTCTTTTAGCCTTTCCAATTGGATAAAATAAAAGTCGGTGGCGACTCTTGCTATCTGTAACATTTCAAAAAGTCCGTTCTCCCACCGTATTACAGAACTCGCGACTCTGCTGGGATCACTTATTTAAAGAGGGGTTACCTTAGAGCTAGTTCACTTTAATAATTGTTTGTTTGCTTGCTTTATTTTTCAAGGTTGTTTTGGGTATTGAATGGAAGATGGATCCTATACCCGGATTCGAGTACACCTTAAGATAGGAGCGGCATAGTCATGGAGACCTCCCTTGTGCATGCTTGGGATTGGTCAATATGAGAGTTCGTGCTTAAGTTAGGCCTCCACTGGTTATTATGTACCTATTTTGCATGAGAGAGGTTTACGTATGTATCTTTGGGTGCGTCGGAGCTCAAGGACCTTTAGTCACCTTTAACCCATCTTGACTTTTAGGAACGTAGTGGGAGGGCCATTCTTGATGCATGTCAAGTTATGGTCGCGACCCGATACTGCAACTCAGATAGGTTTCTTCTTAAAGTATCATTGTGTGGTATGCATGTACCATGTTCGAGGGTGCTTTAGAGGGGCTGGCAATTCTGAGTAACTGGTAGAACCCGTTGTTGATATCATCCTTATCCTTAGAAGTACCTATTGGGGAAGGGTAGTCACCTGTCATACTTCATGCAAGCCTTTAAACTTAAGGACTCTTGTGTGACTTGCTTGTTATCTAACCACTTGATTTCCTTGCAGGTTTTGATTATAGGACATACTTGTCCCTACTACCTTATGCTTTGCCTATCGCATCACATTCGCATATCATAACATCATAACATCACATGTTAACTAACCCTTTCAAGGATCTTAGGAATTTAGGGCGCACAACCTCAGGTGCTCTTATCAAGGGCTGAATTCCTATCAAGGGGCAAGAGGATTTATTTTCCTCTGGCCACATACCTTCCAATTCAGAGACTCAGTACCTATCAAGGGGCAAGAGGATTTATTTTCCTCTAGCCATGTACCTTCCAATTCAGAAGTATCCCGAATCAGAGGCGATGACCCACTGGATATGGTGAGCTTGATTCCCCTAGAAGAACATCCAAGAATTAGAGTTCTTCGAATAGAGAGGCGACCAACTCATTGTCTAATGTTGCTAACTAAATTCCTAAAGATCCTTGAAAACATTGCATTTGCATTCATAACATCGCATAACAGGTTTCCTATGATGGGTTTCTCATCCTTCCTCGCTGTTTATTTCAGCATCATGAATCTCGAGCAATCAGTCAAAGACCTTCAGGCTCAGAATGCTGAGTTCCAAGCCCTGATTCTGAATTTGTCCAAGGGGCAAGACGAGTTGAAAACCATGCTGACTAAAAAGAAGAAGAGCAAGAAGAATCCGGGGATAAGGTTCAGAGGTCCGATCTTGCAACCCAAGGAAGCCGAAGTCTCTGAAGACAGTGACGACGATGAACAAAATGATGATGCTAGCATCAAGACAGATCCAAGAAGTAACCATGATTTTGCCAAGCCCTCTAGAGAAGGAGAGGACTACTACCATGAGGATGAACATCCTGATGACAAATACAAGTTGCTGGAAGAACGTATGAAAGCCATGGAAATTCAGAAGATACCTGGGCTGGATTTTGAAGAGCTAGGACTCATCTCTGGAGTTGTTATCCCTCCCAAGTTCAAGACTCCTACCTTTGCCAAGTATGATGGAGTCTCCTGCCCTAAAATGCACTTGAAGTCCTATGTGAGGAAGATTCAGCCTCACAGTGCTGACAAGAAGTTGTGGATCCACTTCTTCCAAGAGAGCTTATCTGGAACTTAACTTAAGTGCTACTATCAACTGGACGGTGCCAACATTCATACATGGGAAGATCTGGCTGTCGCTTTCTACAAGCAATACCAATACAATGTTGATCTCGTGCCAACTCGTACACAATTACAAAGCATTTCCATGGGACCTAATGAAAGTTTCAAAGAATATGCTCAGAAATGGAGGGACCTGGCTGGAAGAGTGCAACCTCCTTTAGCTGACAGAGAGTTGGTCGACTTGTTTACGAGTACACTGACTGGTCCTTTCTATAGTTATTTGTTGGGGAGTTCATCATCTGGTTTTACTGATCTGATACTGACTGGAGAGCGCGTAGAAAGCGGAATCCGAAGTGGTAAGATTCAAGTGGTTACTTCAGATAGTGCTACAAAAAGGTCATATAAAGGGAAGAATGAAGTCAATGCTGTGTACAACCAGAAATGTCGTAATGAACGCGACCTATCTGTTGGGGCAGCTCCACAACAACGACGCAAGCCAGATGCACCTAACCGTCAATTCACAAAAATTAACATGTCATTAGATCAGGCGCTGCAATATCTGTTGAAGGCAGGAATGATTACTGTGAGGGATCCTCCTCAACACATCAACACTTCCTTTGCTAAGCATAATCCAAACGTGCGATGTGCCTATCATTCTAATAGTCCCGGGCATGACACTAATAGCTGCTGGGCACTGAAGATTAAGATCCAAGACATGATTGATGCTGGTGAAATCGAGTTCGACCCCCCTGAGACTCCTAACGTGATTGCTAATGTTGTGGATGGCTAGAAGGAGGGACTTTCAGATCATTAGTTTTACTTTCATTTGCAAATTCCTATTCTGTTTGTTTAAACATTCGACTCATGATAGACATTATCTGTTTTAATAATCATCATTAGTGCATTGCATATGTTTGTCTTGAATAATTTACTTCGCTATCACTCATTTTAAATTGTGTCTTTACTTTATTTATGTTTTGTTCAACTCCTGCTAAGCTGTATGCCTTTTGAGGGAGGATGACGAAAACGATACCGCAACCTCATACAATAATACTTTTGAACAGACTATGCTGATGATGTACATGCATTGTTTTAATTCCTAAACAGCGGGGATATAAGGATGTTAATCCCTCGTCAACCCCTTTGAGCCTAAGAAGTAGAAGTTTCTTTCTCATACAAATTAAATCCTTAATCACAACCTGGGGCAGGGTAGTTACTCAGTTAACTCAATTATACTAGCTGTTGTTTATACAAATAATGATGGGTTCCCGCAACCAGTAAGTCATGCAGTCAATATCTATTAAAAAGAAAAATTGTCAAGTCAAAACCTATGAAGGAGACTTATCAAAAGTCGAAACATCCCGCTGACTGTAATCACGAAATAAACAGTTCAGGAAAAATTTAGGGATAACAAAATCAATGTCAAAAAGAGGTTGCTGCAAATCCTCGACAAAAGAAAAAAAAGAAAATATTACAAGAAGGATGACTGCCTGTCCAAATTAAACTTCTTTACTTTAAACATCATCAAATGTCAATGTTACAACTTCAAGCTTTGCTAAAGCTTAAGCGCAAAGTTAACTGAGCATAGGATCGAAGAACATCACGAAGATTGGGATGGGTACAAATAAACTTTGAGCCGTTATCCTTTGTTTCTTAAACTGTTAACCAAGCCACATTACAACCCTTGAAAGTCCTAACTGAAGCATGGTTAGTTCGAAAGCATACTGTCACCAAAAAGGTATCCTGACTCCTTAAGGTTTACCAAAAATGCTGAGTTGATACTTCCTTTTTTTACAAACATCACGCTTTACATCTCCTGTTTTAATATTTTTCAAAAAAACTCAAGACAGGCGTATGCATTGCATCTCATGATTTCATTATTAAACATATTCTGCTACATAATTTCAAATGTTAGCATCAGAAACCATTTCAGCAACAACATCTCTTATAACTAACTCAGTTTATTAGAAGTCAATGAATACAAGGGGCATGATATGTTTTGTCCAATCAATATGGGGCAATCAAGTCAAGGTTCAAAGAATCTCTCAGGAGCATCGAACAATCAGGGGCATTTTCCAAGTTTATGAGTACTAGGGGCATCACCCAAAGTATGTATCCCGGAGGGTCCTCATACGGCAAATCTCTCAAAAATCCCTATTAGCTGGGGCAAAGCTATACAGGTCCTGTCCGACAATTCAACCAATACTCATTGTTGTGTCCCAATCACTACAAGACCAAGAACACCAGTTACTATAACTATTGGGGGCAATGTTCAAGGCATCCACGTCTTCTCACATATCATATCCCCACAGAGCGTTCTTCAAGAAGCTATCTTCGAATAATTTCTCCTCTAAATCCACCATCTCCATAAAGATTGGCACTCACAGTTGAGCTGAGTCAGATAGAACATCGGAGATTCTATTCATCTCTCTTATCCCCGGTCGGGGTACATAAAGATCCCCAAGCATAGATCATAAATCCCCAGCTGAGCATCCTCGAGCATGAAGCGGGAGTTCCTATTAAAACAGAAGACTTGTAGTCTGTATTCTCCTTAACAGTCAGGGATTTATTTCCCCCATCAGACTATTCTATGATCTACTATCATCGTTGACAACATGTTGCATACATACATCATTCATAATCGATCATTACATAAATACATACCATGCATCATGACATCGCGTGCTGCTAACTTTGTTTTTTAGGTAAGTTCCTAAGCGGACGAATGTCATCAAACAACTTATCAACTTTAACAAGCAAATTTTCTTCCCCAAAAGCAATCCAGACGAAGATTCGCTCTGATAATCATTAGTCCCCTGACAGTGAAACATCACATTAGTCCCCTGGCAGTGAAACATCACATTAGTCCCCTGGAAGTGAAATATCGTATTAGTCCCCTGGCAACAATCCTTCTCATCATGTTAGTACCCTGGTGGTGATAAGTTAGTCCCTATCATATTAGTCCCCTGGCAATGATATGTTACATCAGTCCCGTGGCGGTAACCAAAATCTACTCTTATCATGTTAGTCCCCTGGCGATGATATACAACTACAACTTATTACGTTGGTCTCCGAGCAGTATTAAGTTATGTCCCTATCATGTTAGTCCCCCGTCAATGATATCTACATCAGTCCCCTGGCAGTAATCGAAATGCTTCTCATCATGTTAGTCCCCTGACAGTGATCAGTCGGTCCTTATCATATTATTCCCCTGGCAATGATATCTACATCAGTCCCCTGGCAGTAATCGATCAACATTCCAGGATCTAGTTCTATCATCACGAACGGTATAGACACGATCATCCTTCCAAAGATCCAATTCAGTTACTACGAACGGTGCTGACACGGTCAACCTTCAGAGATCTAATTCTATCATCACGAACGGTGTAGACACAATCATCTTTCTAAGATCTAATTCAGTTACTACAAACGGTGCTGACACGATCAACATTCAACAAATACTTCTCAATGCTTCGATTTTAGATATAGTCTAACGTACGACTCATTCTGACTTCCAACTTATCAAGGCAGGTGGCATCTTTAAGCCCACTTCATACTCCCAACATCCAGATGGCATCTCTTAAGCCCATCTCAAACCATTATCTCAATCAAGTCTCTCAACATCCGGATGGCATCTTTAAGCCCATCTCCGACAATACTTTTCCTGGATGGCATCTCTAAGCCCATCTCCGAAAAAGTCCCTGCATCATCAAGGGCAAATTTCTTGGTATTCTAGTGTTTAATCCTCTTCCACCTTCAGATTCCGACAGGCACACAAGCCAATCTACATCCTCAAGTGTAAGAAGATTGAACAGGGGCAGATGTCATACCCCAAAATTTACCCATCATATTTCAAAATATTTTTACTCATATGATCTTCAATTACTCAAGACAATACAGGGATTGGGCACACATACCTGGCTCCCAAGCAATTAACCCACATATAGGGTTTTCCTTCTCTCAAGGTTAAATCAGTTTCTGAGGCCTCAAATGAACCTCATGGATTCTCACATGCCTCAAAGGATCGTTGTGCCAATTTTCAAGTTCTGAGTCCCAAGGATACTCAGTCAATTGCTCATATAGTCAACAGTCGACTAGTTTGACCTAAAAGTCAACTGTGGTCAAAATACAGTCAAAATTCTTGATTTTTGGTCAACATCCTTATTTTGAAGCAACATTCATCATTTGATCAAAAGTTGATCATGATTCATCAAGGAAAGCTCAAAAATCAACAAAACCTAAAGTTTCTAAATTAGGGTTTTTTTAACCTAAAGTCAACTGAATTTTGACCAGCCATAACTTTAACATGGAACATCAGAAATTTCCCATCCAAAGCTCATTTGGAAGGAAATTGAATTCTCTACAACTTTGTCTCTCTAAAGCCAAGGCCAAAAATGCTTCATTTGAGAGATATAAGCCAAAACATTACAGGTCCTTCTAGAAGCTCGCAAAAAGCTGTTTTTTGTCAAGAGCCATATCATCAAGATAAAATCTCCAAATGATAAAAAGGTTCTAAAGTGGCTTGTAGAGGACATCTTGAGCTTTCCAAAAAGTCCTAGAACATGTCCATACTATAAAAATTGAGAGAGTTATGACTTGATGAAGTTGACCAATTTTGGAGAAAGTGCATGGAGTCAATATTGAGCAAAATTGAATTTCTTCCAAATGGGCCTATCCTTTTATGTTTGAAACTTGTTTCTAACATGTTCCACGACCCCTGAGCCCATTCATGCTTTATTCTCATATTTATTTATTTTATTTTTTATTTTTATTCATTAAAAGTCAAATTTAATTAAATAAATAGTAAAAAATATGAAAGATATGCATGATTCTATTTTTCCAATCAATCTTAAGTACATATTTACATGCAAATCCAAGGGATTTCGTTGGCCCCTGATTGAGAAAGATTGAATGCCAAAATAGACACTTTTTATTCAGTTTTCAATCAAATTTTCTCCAATCTTTCTCTCACCAATCAACTTATTTTTCAAGCTAATTTTTGCCCTAATTCTGAGCTCTATAAATACTCTACCTATTCAGCAAGATGGAGGACGAAATTTGGGAGAGAGCTTTAGGGTTTCAAGGTCACCAAAAATTCAAGAAAAGTGCAAATCAAGATTTCGTATTCCAGCCACTTTCAGGAACAAACAATCATCGTAACTCCTTCCTATGGTAATATAGAGCAGGTATGCATCGTTACTAAGCTCCCATAATGGCTATACTTTCCATATCAAATTCATCTTCTTCATGCATATCTTGAATTTTTGTATCTCACGTGATAATTTATTTCAATGCAAACTAACGTTTGGTATGAGTTCAAGAGATTACTTAGGGTGTCCTTGAACCTTTATTCATGAGTTTCCATGCAAAAACAAGCTTATGACATTGTTAGGGCAAAAGCATGTTTGCTTTCGTTCTCCTACCTACAGGCGTCTAATGGCCAAAAAGATTACACCAATGGACTCAGAGACCTTGATTTACGGGGGTAAGGTCCCCTCATGTTTTTATTTGACGCGTTCTTGTGTTTTCGAAATTGCAGGAAATTCGAAGGATTTTCCGCAGGTATGGTCGCAGCAAAAGCCGCTACAAAATCCACAGGTAAACATGTTGGGGAAGATGAACAGCGATGTTGAACTTGGACCACACGTGTTCAAGGTTCGTATTGGCCGGTCAATCATCCCAGATTCTCTCTCTGCCCCTTATTGGACAGTCAATGGTCCACGTACCTCTCTCTCTCTCTCTATGTGATTGGTTATCCACAATGCCAAGGGTCCCACTTTGACTTGATCTTGGAATTTTCCATTTAGTGGTTGTTTTAATATTAATTATCTGTGGTGTATATTACTAACGACTAATGAATCGCAGCCTGAATGGAAAAGTTGAATCACTCACAACCATCAACACTTGGGTTCGAGTCCATGTTGAGACAATGTTTTTTAGCATTCTTTTGATCGCTATTCCAGTACACACGCACAGCATGAACGCATGGAAGACTCTCACCTCTCAACCGTCAGATCTCCTGGGCATGTGATCAGGCGCCTCCTAAATGATGCTCCACCATGAACCAGCAAGAATGCTCCACACCTGATCCGGAGCTAAGTATTTTCTATTTTTTATTATTTATTTGGCTCTGCTGAGCAACACAATGGAAATGGAAACAATGGCTACACCAGACCACCAGTATTCGATGGTGAAAACTTTGAATATTGGAAAGATAAACTTGAAAGCTACTTTCTTGGTCTAGATGGTGACCTATGGGACTTGCTTGTGGATGGTTACAAACATCCTCTAAATGCTACTGGAGTAAAGCTGTCCAGGAAAGAAATGAGTGATGATCAGAAGAATCAATTCAAAAATCATCACAAGTCTAGAACTATTCCGCTGAATGTTATCTCTCATTCTGAATATGAGAAGATATCTAACAGGGAAACTGCCTATGACATATATGAATCATTGAAAATGACTCATGAAGGAAATGCCCAAGTCAAAGAGACCAAAGCTCTTGCTTTAATCCAGAAATATGAAGCCTTCAAGATGGAGGATGATGAAAACATTGAAACAATGTTCTCAAGATTTCAAACTCTAACTGTTGGATTAAGAGTTCTTGACAAGGGATACACAAAGGCTGATCACGTCAAGAAGATCATCAGAAGCTTGCCAAGAAGATGGGGTCCGATGGTGACTGCATTCAAAATTGCCAAGAATCTGAATGAAGTCTCTCTTGAAGATTTGATCAGTGCTATGAGGAGTCATGAAATAGAGCTGGATGCTAATGAACATCAGAAGAAAGGTAAGTCTATTGCATTAAAATCTATAAATAAAAAATGCACTAACGTTTTTCACGCTGAAGAAGAAGATTCTGAAGAATCAGAATCAGAAGAAGAAGATGAACTTTCCATGATCTCCAGAAGGGTAAACCAACTTTGGAAAAGCAAGCATAGGGAGTTCAAGAACTTCAAAAGTTCTAAGAAGCTTGAAAAAGGAGAATCTTTTGGAAGAAGAAGATATGACAAGAAGAAGGTCACGTGCTTTGAATGCAATGAGCCAGGACATTACAAGAGTGAGTGTCCAAAGCTTCAGAAGGAGAAGCCCAAGAAGAAGTTTCATAAGAAGAAAGATCTTATGGCAACTTGGGATGATTCAGATTCATCAGAATCAGAATCAGACTCTAAAGGCGAGCAGGCAAACATTGCGCTGATGGCCACAGTTGATGATGGATCAGAATCTACATCAGACTCAGATTCTAAAGAGGTATTTTCTGAATTATCTAGAGAAGAGTTAGTTTCCAGTTTAACAGAACTTTTGGAACTCAAGGCTCATCTTAGTATCAAATACAAAAAGCTGAAAAAGCTATTTGAATCTGAAACTAAGAAGCTGGAAGTGCAAAATTTTGAACTGAAGGAAAAAGTTTTAAAATTATCCAAAGATGTTGGATCTCCTTCTGACTCAGAAAAGTCTACTCCTAGTCTGAACAATATTCTTAAAGAATATGACTTGAGCTTTAGAAAGTTCTTATTTAGAGGTATTGGAAGAAGTTAACTTGCCTCTATGATACATGCTATTAGTGGAAACAAGAGAGTTGGCATAGGCTATGAGGGTGAAACCCCATACAAACTTGAACCTGTAGATGATATGAAAATCACATACAAGCCATTGTATGATCGGTTCAAGTATGGCCACTCCCATGATATTAGGCTCATATCACATGCTAAAAGCTTTCACATTACACACACTAAGAAGCATGTGACACAACCTAGGAAATATCATGTAACTCAGAATGAGAATTATCATAATGTTCCTCCTGTTAATTATCATGCTAAACCCAAGTTCAATCATAACTTGAGGAGAATTAACAAGAAAGGACCCAAGAAAATGTGGGTACCTAAGGAAAAGATTATTCCCGTTGCAGATATCCTTGGCTGCAAAGAAGCAAAAGGAAAACATGTCATGGTACCTGGACTCTGGGTGCTCGCGGCACATGACGCGAAGAAATTCTATGTTCCAAGACCTGGTGCTTAAATCTGTTGGAGGAGATCAGAAGGGAAAAATCATTGGCTCAGGAACAATAAGTACTGGTAACTCTCCTTCTATAACTAATGTTCTTCTGGTAGATGGATTAGCTCATAACTTATTGTCCATAAGTCAATTAAGTGACAATGGTTATGACATAATCTTTGATCAAAAGTCTTGTAAGGCTGTAAGTCAGAAGGATGGCTCAATCCTATTTACTGGAAAGAGAAAGAACAACATTTACAAGATTGATCTTCAAGATCTTAAGAATCAGAAGGTAACTTGTCTTATGTCTGTTAGCAAAGAGAAATGGGTCTGGCACAGAAGATTAGGCCATGCTAGTTTGAGAAATATTTCTCAGATTATCAAACTAAATCTGGTCAGAGGACTCCCTAATCTGAAATATAAATCAGATGCTCTTTGCGAAGCATGTCAGAAAGGGAAGTTTTCCAAACCTGCATTCTAGTCTAAAAATGTTGTCTCTTCCTCTAGGCCGCTAGAACTTCTGCACATTGATCTGTTTGGCCCAGTCAAAACAGCATCTGTCAGAGGGAAGAAATATGGATTAGTCATCGTAGATGCTTATAGTCGTTGGACATGGGTAAATTTCTTGAAACATAAGGATGAGTCTCATTCATTGTTCTTTGAATTCTGCACTCAGATCCAATCTGAGAAAGAGTGTAAAATCATAAAGGTCAGAAGCGATCATGGTGGCGAATTTGAGAACAGATTCTCTGAGGTTTACTTCAAAGAAAATGGTATTTCCCATGAGTTCTCTTGCCCTAGAACTCCACAGCAAAATGGAGTTGTAGAGCGAAAGAATAGGACTCTACAAGAAATGGCCAGAACCATGATCAATGAAACCAATATGGCTAAGCATTTCTGGGCAGAAGCAATAAACACTGCATGCTATATTCAGAATAGAATCTCTATCAGACCTATTCTTAATAAGACTCCTTATGAATTGTGGAAGAATAGAAAGCCCAACATTTCATATTTTCATCCTTTTGGATGTGTTTGTTTCATTCTGAATACTAAAGATCATCTGAGTAAGTTTGATTCTAAGGCATAGATGTGTTTCCTTCTTGGATTTTCTGAACGCTCAAAAGGGTACAGAGTATACAATACTGAAACATTGATTGTTGAAGAATCAATCAATATCAGATTTGATGATAAGCTTGGTCTTGAAAAGCCAAAGCAGTTTGAGAATTTTGCAGATATAGATATCTCAATTTCAGAAGCTGAAGAACCCAGAAGCAAAATATCAGAAGATTAAGTTGCTGCTTCTTTAGAGATTCTCAGAATTTCTGAAGAGCCAACAGTCAGAAGATCTTCTAGACTCAACTCTGCTCACTCAGAAGATGTCATTCTTGGAAAGAAAAAAGATCCTATCAGAACAAGAGCATTCCTTAAGAACAATGCAGAATGTCAATTAGGTCTTGTTTCTCTGATCGAGCCAACTTCTGTTGATCAAGCTCTAGAAGATGCAGACTGGATAATTGCCATGCAAGAAGAACTAAATCAGTTTACAAGGAATGATGTGTGGGATCTTGTTCCTAGACCAAAAGGATTTAACATCATTGGTACGAAGTGAGTCTTCAGAAACAAGCTAAGCGAAAAAGGAGAAGTTGTAAGAAACAAAGCCAGACTGGTTGCTCAGGGCTATAGTCAGCAAGAAGGGATTGACTATACAGAAACCTTTGCACCAGTGGCCAGGTTAAAATCTATTCGCTTATTGATTTCTTTTGCCGCTCAACATAACATCACTCTATATCAGATGGATGTTAAGAGTGCCTTCTTAAATGGTTATATAGATGAGGAAGTTTATGTCCACCAACCTCCTGGTTTTGAAGACTCTAAGTCTCCAGAACATGTTTTTAATCTGAAGAAGTCATTATACGGATTGAAGCAAGATCCTAGAGCTTGGTATGAAATATTAAGTTCTTTCCTTCTAGATAAAGGTTTCACTAGAGGAAAAGTGGATACTACTCTCTTTTGTAAAACCTTTAAAAAGGATATTTTAATTTGCCAAATTTATGTTGATGACATTATCTTTGGAACATCTAATGCTACACTTGGAAAGGAGTTTGCTAAGTCTATGCAGGCTGAGTTTGAAATAAGCATGATGGGAGAACTCAAGTATTTTCTTGGGATTCAAATCAACCAAAATTCTGATGGAACGTATGTCCATCAAACCAAGCATGTGAAAGAACTTCTGAAGAAGTTTAATCTTTCTGAAAGTAAAGAAGCAAAGACTCCTATGCATCCAACGTGTATCTTAGGTAAGGATGAGGTAAGTAAGAAGGTAGATCAGAAGCTCTACAGAGGTATGATTTGATCTCTTCTATATCTTACTGCTTCTAGACCTGATATTTTATTCAGTGTTTGTCTGTGTGCAAGATTCCAATCAGATCCTAGAGAATCTCACTTAACTGCTGTTAAGAGAATTCTGAGGTATCTGAAAGGTATAACTAATGTTGGTTTAGTCTACAGAAGATCTGAAGAATACAACTTAGTAGGATATTGTGATGCTGATTACGCTGGAGATAGAATTGAAAGAAAGAGTACTTCTGGAAGTTGTCATTTTCTTGGAAGTCATCTAATCTCCTGGTACAACAAGAAGTAAGCTACAATTGCCCTTTCTACAACAGAAGCAGAATATGATGCTGCTGCTGGGTGTAGTACACAGATGCTCTGGATGAAGAGTCAGCTAGAAGATGATCAGATATATGAGAGTAACATTCCTATCTTCTGTGATAATACTTCTGCTATTTGTTTGTCTAAGAATCCAATCTTACATTCCAAAGCTAAACATATTGAGATCAAACATCATTTCATGAGGGACTATATTCAGAAGGTTGTTCTTTCTTTAAAATTTATGGATACAGACCATCAATGGGCTGATATCTTTACAAAACCCCTTGCTGAAGATAGGTTTAAGTTTATTCTGAAGAATATCAGTATGGATTTATGCCCAGAGTGAGAAGATGAGAAGTTCTGACGTATGGATTAGTTCTGAAATGATTTTGTCTTATCCTCTTATAAGAAGTTCTGATATTGATCAATTAGAAGTTTTGATTCTGTTATTACTAACGTTTCATTATCTAAGTTGATTCAAAATCTCTTTTAAAGCAAAACAGCTGTCACAGCTATTCTAGAAGATGAACACGTGTTCACTCTATTTGGACAAGCATGCGTGCAGTTGATAAGACGCCGCCCTAGGTAACTGTGCAAATCATTTCAAATATTACGTTATCGCTCCTAACGCCACTTTTCATTAAATGCATTTCTTTTTCATTCTGTAACCTTGTTCATTCAAACACATATTGTATTTCATTTCAAATCCGTCTCTATATAAACACATCTCCATAACATTTCATCTCTTTACATTCTCTCTCTTCATTCATTATCTCCTTCGTTCATCTCTCTCTTTCTCGTTTTTGCATAAACCCTAGTTTCTGAGATTCAAAACCTTCTGGCCAAAATAGTTTCTAAGCTAGGCTAGTCGTATTCTATCTTGGTCTTAGTTGTTTTCTTGTTTCTTGCATCTGCTTCCATCCTTTTGTATCTTTTGATATTTTATTGAATCAATGAAATATTATCTTCTTCACTCATATTGTTTTTAATCTGAATCTTTTAAATGCTTTTGGATGTTATGACAAAAAGGGGGAGAAACATGATAATTGATTTGGTTTATTATATCAGTTACTGGGTTTAAGTCTCAACATTTCTAACATTATTTGCAAGTTCTATGTCTTTGAGTTTTTTTGCAGGATTGAAGACATTCTGAAAAAGCTCAACATGAGAAGCAAATACATGGGGAAATGCAATTCTATAAAGAAACATGTTCTTGGAATTCGAAGCAAGCTTAGTGCTTGTGGGAGCGGTAGAGCGGCAAGCAACAAAAGATTTGGTAATATTTATCCGGGAATTATCGTGTCCACAGAGATTGGTGAGAAGAACTGCCGTTCGACTATCTCGCGTTCTAAGTTTCATGATTGGGTTTGCAAAAGGTAAATGCTGGAAAAGTAAATAAAAGCAGATAAACAATCTCAATAGTCTAAGAGAAGGAGTTATGGAATTGTATTTCCTTCTACCCGTCGAATACTTAAATCTGAAGATCTATCGCTCGACACTCGCAATACGCATCAACATCGCCGGGCATCAATTGAGACGCCACATCGGTGCCCATGTCTACAACACCGACGAAAGCTCAACCGTACTATTCACATCAGCGACTTCTCCACTGACACAAACAACACGGAGGCATTATACTCGATACCCATTACGATTATTAGTCCTAAATCCATTTCTGCAATCCAGAAACTAACAGTTATCATTCCTAATCAAGATCTACGGTGTCCATGTCTGCAACAACACAAATCCAAAGCATTTAAGCAAAAAGATCAAGAACAACAACAATGATGATTTGTAAAGCAAATATATAAACGATCCCAAGATCGACAAATGTACATACAATAAGAGTAGAAATATACATACAACACCCACCATTGGAATGAAACATAGGGAAGAAAGAAGATGAACCGGAAAAATCTCACCGTCACAATGAAATCGAGACAAATCCATGATCAATCCACATGATGTAGCATCCAATGGTGTTTCCTAAACCTCTAAACCACCAAAAATGGATTAGAGCTCAACTTGTCAAAGAAGAGATGGTAAAAAACATAGAAAAATTTGTTCTAAGCTATTTATACAAAACTGATTTACGCACAGCGCGCGACGCGCCCTCCAGCGCGCGTAGCGCGCTCTCACTTATGTACCAAACTGCCCTATCGCGCGAAGCGCCCTAAAAACCGCGCGACGCGCCCAATCTTCTGCCAGCTTTTGTTCTACAACCTCAAAGAGCGCGCGACGCGCCCTCCAGCGCGCGTAGCGCGCTGCACCTGAACAGCAGAATTATTTCCTCTTTGCTCTCGTAGCCGTGTCTTCAACACTTTATTCCTCAAGGCTCTAAAAACGCAAGAATACCTATAAAAATACAACAAAACCATCAAACGGTATAAAAGTGTATGAAAATACAAGTATTCGTAAAGTAAACGTAATTACACAAAAACGGGGAATTATTCAAATGGTATTAACAAAAAGCGTCGATAAGTGCCACTATTTACATACACAAAATAACTACAATTTGGCACTTAACAAACTCTCCCCAACTAGAATTTGTTTGTCCTCAAACAAGGCCAAACACTCAAATCGCAAAGGTAAAAATCCAAAAAATCATGAATCAACAAGATTTAGAAAAATGAAACAATTGTACGGTTCAAACAAAAACGTACGAACAAAGTAAATACTTACCACAATCCTACAACGACAACATGAAAACGAAACGAATCCTAAGTACAAAAATCATACAAAACATTCTAAACAACAACAAGCTCAATCACGAATCATTCTAGCAAAAATTCATCGGTAGATGAAAAACACCGAAAGGTGAGGACTTTGACACACACCCGACAAACTTGCAAACAAAAGACAAAATTATGCATTCATCCAAAAATAGTATCGAAAATGCATCGACACGAATCACAAGGGCTTTTAAGGTTGTAATGTGGCTCGGTTAACAAACAAGTGATAAATGAAGGATAGAAAAACACTTAGAAAGGGGGGGTTTGAATAAGTGTAGTCTAAAAACTTGAACGATAAAAACAATTTGCACAGTTATTTTTATCCTGGTTCGTTGTTAACTAAACTACTCCAGTCCACCCCCACGGAGTGATTTACCTCACCTGAGGATTTAATCCACTAATCGCAACAGATTACAATGGTTTTCCACTTAGCCCACGACTAAGTCTTCTAGAGTATCCTCATCACAACCTGATCACTCTAGGAACAAATTCTTAGACACAAGCTAAGACTTTCTTAGAGTATACTGACCACCACGTGATCACTCTAATTACAACTTCTTTGACACAAGCTAAGACTTCCTAGAGTATCCTGATCAACACTTGATCACTCTAGTTACTTACAAATTAATGTAATCAATTCTAAGAGTATTACAATTGCTTCTGAAAAGCTATAATCACAACAGTGATATTTCTCTTAAAGTTTAAGCTTAATCTCACTAATATATTACAACAGCAATGTAGTGAGCTTTGATGAAGATGAAGTTTCTGAGCTTTGAGTTGAACAGCGTTTCAACAAGTTTTTCAGAATAATTTCGTTCAGAATTGGTAACCTTGCTTCTCATCAGAACTTCATATTTATAGGCACTTGAGAAGATGACCGTTGGGAGCATTTAATGCTTTGAGTATTCCGTACAGCATTGCATTTAATGTTACACGATTTTGTCAACTACCTCGAGCCTTGTTCACGCTGTGTCTACTGACGTTGCCTTTAATAGCTTCCAACGTTCCTTTTGTCAGTCAGCGTAGCCTGCCACCTGTACTTTCTTCTGATCTGATGTTTGTGTATACAACGTTTGAATATCATCAGAGTCAAACAGCTTGGTGCATAGCATCTTCTTGTCTTCTGACCTTGAAGTGCTTCTGAGCGTGATACCATGAGAACTTCAGTGCTTCTGCTTCTGAACTCAAGTTCTTCTGATGCTTCCATAGACCCATGTTCTAATTCTGCCTTGACCATCTTCTGATGTCTTGCCAGACCATGTTCTGATGTTGCATGCTGAACCTTCTGAGTCAAAGCTTCTAAGCGCTGATTTGTGCATACTCTTTATATATTTCCTGAAAAGGAAATTGCAATGTATTAGAGTACCACATTATCTCATACAAAATTCATATCCTTGTTATCATCAAAACTAAGAATATTGATCAGAACAAATCTTGTTCTAACAATCTCCCCCTTTTTGATGATGACAAAAACATATATAAATGATATGAATTTGCGATCAGAAAGAGCAGACAGCTAAAGACAATTACACAGCTATAACATAAGCATGTGAATATGTCTCCCCCTGAGATTAACAATCTCCCCCTGAGATGAATAATCTCCCCCTGAAATTAATACTAGAAGAATTTTAATAATAAAAGACTTCCCTGAGTATTTTAGTAGAGACGTTCACAGTGCTTGATCTTCAGAACATTCATGACTTCTGATTTCTGCTTCCATAGGACAGCTTCAGAACATTGAATTTCTTTAGATCCTCAGAACATTCACAGCTTCTGATTCCTGCTTCCATTGGGACAGCTTCAGAACTTGAATTTCTTTGATCTTCAGAACATTCACAGCTTCTGACTTCTTCTTCCATCGGACAGCTTCAGAACTTGAATTTCTTTAGATCTTCAGAACATCCACAGCTTCTGATTCTTGCTTCCATTGGGACAGCTTCAGAGCTTGAATTTCTTCTTTCATCACTTCATGCTAGATTGTATCAGAACATTGTTGAATGTACCAGAGCATCATCAGAGCATCTCTACATCCTGAAATGTTACAGAACATAACTAAACGACAAAAGTAAGCATGAATGAGTCAGAACATAGAATATGTTTCAGAACACATAATATGTATCAGAGCCATATAGAATGTATCAGAACAAATAGACATAATGTTTCAAATCATATTCTATCATCAGAATATCTGAACATTCTTCCTTCTTGCTTCTGATTCTGAAGCTTCATAGCACTCAGCTTGCTTCAAGAATCCAAGAACTTGATTCATCTTGTTGCTTCTTATATTGATCTTGAATCTTCAATTCCTGCAACAACACAACTTAAAGCATAGAACTTTGCAAGTTCTGTTAGTAAAGCAACTGATTAAATCAAATCATTTATCACATATTTCTCCCCCTTTTTGTCATAACATCAAAAACATAAAAGATTCAGATGAAAAACAAAAAGAAACACATGGAAGAAAAAGATAATTTTCATTGAAGTTCAAGCAGACAAAAGTACAGAAGTACAAGAAGATAAGGAAGAGAAGATGCACAAAACAGATGCAGCAAAAGCAAAAACAAAACAACTAAGACTCAATCTAAGATGACCCTAGCCTTGACAAAATCTTGGCCAGCATCTCTTGAACCCCATTGTTGTGCTCATTCTGCTTCTCTATGAAAGCTCTAAACTCAGCATTGACTGAGCTTTGCTCATCCTGGTTTTTCTGAAGAACTTCCAGAGTCCTTGCAAGACGGGAAGGTTCATCAGAAGAAGCTTCACAGCTTCTATCCAACGGGATGGCATTGTGATCTGTAGCTTCCATTGATAGATCATTTGCAGGGATTTCCTCAATAGGAACTGATTCAGCAACATGATCTTCTACATCTGCTTCTTGCATAGAGGCATCGCCATACTCTGCAGCAGGAACCTCAGAATCTCCATTCTCAAGTGCCTGAAGAATGGCAGCTAGATTCCTGGGGGCAGAAGGACCTTCAACTTCTGGTGGGTCAACAACTTCTGGAATGACCAAGCTTGGGTCTTTCTTAGAAGGGTTTTCCCTCAAAAAGTCAAAGAGAGTCTTGAAATCCCCAAGTAGAACAGGATATTGAGGTATCCAGACCACAATCTCCCTGCAAGGGTTAGCTTCCAATGCAGCAGCCAGTCTTGCTTCTTCCAATTCATCCACAAACTGCTTCTCCTCAGCAGCAACACAATTTCTGAGAGGATGGTAGTATATACCATTATCACCCTCTAGAAGGTAACCAGGGTAACCAGGGGCAGCAGCCACTAGTCTTTTCTGTACTCCCATTGCTTCTACTTGAAAATCCTTGCGAAAGCTTTTCCAAAGATTTCTTGTAGAAACATCATCCAGACCATTTAGAAAGGCATCCTTCAGAAGTTCTAGACTGCTAATCACCTCATGTCTGAATAGTTCCAAGTAGGTATAGGGTTCAGGTTCAGGCGGATTGAAGATGAATTTGTAGTCAGGGTAGAGAAGACAGTAGGGTTTGGATTTTCTGGTAGGTAAGGGATGGGATATAGAAGGTGGAGGTGCGGTGGATGAGGAAGAAGGGATATCTGAGAGAATGATTGATGAGGATGGAATATCAGAAAGGATAGATTGAGAAGAGGATGGAGTATTTGTAAAGGGAATTGGTGAGAAAGATTTATCAGAAGGAGTTGGGGGAAGAATACTTAGGGGTGTGGGGTTTAGAATGGGAGAGGAAAAAGATGATGGAGAAGGATTTGGTAAAGTGAAGTTTACTTTTGATTCAGATGGAGGTGATTGGAGAGATGGTTTAGGGACAGAAGGAGGTGGAGTAAAAACCTGCCTGGAGACGTGTTCAGAAGAAGCATGTGAAGATCTGGTTCTGTGAAAGGAGTCTCTGATCCTTTTTCCCTTCGTTCTTCAGAGTCCACCTTGTCAGGATCATAGGTGACCCTCAACATCTTGGCTTTCATAACCTCATCTTCTCGGGCCTTTCTTTTTAGCCTAGCCTTTTGTTCCTTCTGATCCTTCTTCAGAAGATCAGCTTTGGACGGAAGTACTCTGCCACGGATCCAAGCAGGATCAATATCTGATTGCTTCCTAACACAATCTTCCAGGTAAAGCTTGACAACCTGATGCAGTTCTTTATGAAACAAAGAGGCAAAACCTTCAACAGCAACTCTTCTTGACAGGATGTCAGGAAAGCTTGTGCACATAGAAGGTACATTTTGAATGAGTTCCAGTCTGAACAAATCCACACCATTGAACATGGGACCTTGAACTACTCCAAGAAAATGGGACGCATTGAGTTTTCTGATGGAGTCCAGCACTTTGCTTTCAATCAAAATGTCTGAAATCATTCTTCTGAAGGGAATAGTCTTTCTTGAAATATGAGGGTACTTCGCCCTTTCATCTTCTCTTGACTCACAAATAGAAGTCTTCAGATTCTCAAACAGAATATGAGAGATGTTGATCTCTATCTTTCTGCCAATGCAGAAAAGAGTATACTTGTGATCCAGACTGATGTAGGAGGAGGAGAGCATCTTCTTTCTATGGTGAAGAGAACCCAGAATAATCTCAGCCCATACTTGATAAAACGGCCTTAAGGTGCCCGTGTTATGAGAATAAATTCCAAAAGCCAGAGAGATTTGTTGTTCAACTTTAGACCAGTCAACTGTTGCATGTTGAAAACCAGACCAACCTTCTTCATCATTCAGATTGTACAGCTTCCTGATGAGCTTTTCAGTGATAACCACTTCATGCCCTAGCACAAATGAAATGATGGCAGTTGGGGTAACCGTTGCATGTACCCAGAAATCCTTCACAAGTTCAGGATAAATTGGACCAACCAATCTATCAAGATATTTAGACCATCCTTGCTCAAAGACTCTTGCATCACACTTAAAGCCATTTGCTTTTAGGTTGTTGATGTCCACAGCAGATTCACATAGAACTTCCAGTTCTTCCGTGGGTATTAAGCATGTTTTCAATGGAGCATACTCATATTTGCGTAGAAGGATCTGTGTAGAAGTGAGTCTTTCTTTTGAATTTGATGAACATGAAGATGAGTTCATGATGATTATGCTTTGAGATCAAATCAAAAACTAGGGTTTGAAAAACAGATGCAATGAAAAGGATGCACAAAAGAGAGAGAGAGAGAGAAAAAGAAGGAATGAAGGTGAAGCGGGTTATTTAAATGATTTGAAAATAACGAAATCATTATGCATTTAATGAGAAATGACATTAGGAGAGAGAACACGGTAAATGAAATGATTTAACACAGTTACCTAGATCGGCGTCTTTTCAACTGCACGCTTTTTACTAACCGTACAGACACGCGTTCACCATCCGAAAATAGATGACAGCTGTATTTTTCTGAATAGACTTTACGCCTACTGATTCTGATCACTGCTTCTGATTGTCATTCTTTAGGAATGATCTTGTTCTGATAGGATCATCTTTCTTCCCAAGGATCACATCTTGTGAATGAGCTGAAGCAAGTCTAGGTCATCTTCTGACTGTTGGCTCTTCAGAAATCCTGAGATTCTCTAAAGATGCAGCAACTTGATCTTCTGATCCATTGCTTCTGAGACTGCCAGCTTCTGCAGCTTTGCTTCTTGGTTCTACTGCTTCTGATATATCAATATCAAAATCTGCAAAATTCTCAAACTGCTTTGGTTTTTCAAGACCAAGCTTATCATCAAACCTGATATTGATTGATTCTTCTACAATCAATGTTTCAGTATTGTATACTCTGTAGCCTTTAGAGCGTTCAGAATATCCAAGAAGGAAACACTTTTGTGCTTTAGAATCAAACTTACCAAGATGATCTTTAGTATTCAGAATAAAACATACACATCCAAAAGGATGGAAATATGAAATGTTGGGCTTTCTGTTCTTCCACAATTCATAAGGAGTCTTATTTAGAATAGGTCTGATAGAGATTCTATTCTGAATATAACACGCAGTGTTTATTGCTTCTGCCCAGAAATGCTTAGCCATATTGGTTTCATTGATCATGGTTCTGGCCATTTCTTGTAGAGTCCTATTCTTTCGCTCTACAACTCCATTTTGCTGTGGAGTTCTAGGACAAGAGAAATCATGGGCAATACCATTTTCTTTGAAGAACCCCTCAAATAATTTGTTCTCAAATTCACCACCATGATCACTTCTAACCTTTATGATTTTACACTCTTTCTCAGATTGGATCTGAGTGCAGAATTCAAAGAACACTGAATGAGACTCATCCTTGTGTTTTAAGAACTTTACCCATGTCCAGCGGCTATAATCATCTACGATGACTAATCCATATTTCTTCCCTCTGACAGATGCTGTTTTGACTGGGCCAAACAGATCAATGTGCAAGAGTTCTAACGGCCTTGAGGTAGACACAACATTCTTAGACTTGAATGCAGGTTTGGAGAACTTGCCCTTCTGACATGCTTCACAAAGAGCATCTGATTTGTATTTCAGATTTGGGAGTCCTCTGACCAGATTTAGTTTGTTAATCTGAGAAATCTTTCTCAAACTAGCATGTCCTAATCTTCTGTGCCAGACCCATTGCTCCTCAGAAACAGACATAAGACAAGTCACCTTCTGCTTCTCAAGATCAGAAAGATCAATCTTATAAATGTTGTTCTTTCTCTTGCCTGTAAATAGGATTGAGCCATCCTTCTGACTTACAGCCTTGCAAGACTTTTGATTGAAGATTATATCATAACCATTGTCACTTAATTGACTTATGGACAATAAGTTATGCGTTAATCCTTCTACAAGAAGTACATTAGTTATGGAAGGAGAGTTACCAAGACTTGTGGTTCCAGAGCCAATGATTTTGCCCTTCTGATCTCCTCCAAACTTGACTTCTCCACCTGGTTTAAGCACCAGGTCTTGGAATGTAGACCTTCTTCCCGTCATGTGTCGCGAGCACCCAGAGTCCATGTACCATGTGTAAGAACAAGCATACACTCACAAATGAGTTTTTGATTCATGGCAAACATCACAAGCAACCAAATACAAAAGCATAAATGAATGACTCAAGACAATGGAAGATTATGAAGCTCAAATCACTCAGAAAATGGTATTGCATCTGTTAGGTCGACCAAGGAAAGCCCTAGGTCGACTCAAAACCAGAGCAAACTCAGCAAAACTGACAAGGTCACTGTTAGGTCGACCTACCCACACTCCCAGGTCGACCTAACAGTGACGAACTGCCTAAACAAATATCGTGTTCTTGTCGCTTTTATCCTTTCATTTACGTTCTGTTCATATTTGGTTATAATTGCAAATTGATCAACGATTCGAGTGTTAAAATTGTGAATTAAGAACTTGTATAAACATCACAATCCATCACACATTGAATCACCATCAATTTGATCATTATCACCAAGTGTTTGTGTTTTTGCTTCTTTCACTATTACTGCATTGCAAACATCGTTCATTATATAAGAAGTTAATCGATAAGTGCACAAAAATGGGGAATTATTCAAACGGTATTAACAAAAAGCGTCGATAAGTGCCACTATTTACATACACAAAATAACTACAATTTGGCACTTAACAGTGCTGTGAAGCTTCAAGATCAAAAGCAAGAAGGAAGAATGTTCTGATATTCTCGTGACAGAATATGCTCTAATACATTCTTATCTCTCATGTGTTCTGATACATATTCTTTTTATGAACTTACCATAGTTTGCTCTGATACATGTTCTTTCTTAAAAGAATGTTCTGATTCATTCATGCTCTGACTTTTGTTGTCTAGTTTGTTCTGAAACATTTTAGGATGTAAAGATGCTTTGATGATGCTCTAATACATTCAAGAATGTTCTGATACAATCAAGCATGATATGATTCAAGAAGAAATTCAAAGCTCTGAAGCTGTCCTATGGAAGCAAGAAGCAGAAGCTCTGAATGTTCTGAAGTTCTAGGCAAATGTGAACGTCTCGACTGAAATGGAAAATACTCAGGGAAGCATTTTATTTATAAATTCTTCTAGTATTTATTTCAGGGGGAGATTGTTAATCTCAGGGGGAGACATATTCACCCACTATGTTTATATGCTTATGCTATAACTGTGTAATTGTCTTTAGTCATCTGATATTCTGATTGCAAATTCATATCGATTATATATGTTTTTGTCATCATCAAAAAGGGGGAGAGTGTTAGAACAAGAATTGTTCTGATCAATATTCTTAGTTTTGATGATAACATTATATATGAATTTTGTATAAGACAATGTGGTACTCTAATCCTATGCATTTTCCACTTCAAGAAATATATAAAGAGTATGCACAATTCAGCGCAAGAAGCACTGACTCAGAAGGTTCAAGTATGCAACATCAGAACATGCTCTCGCAAGACATCAGAAGATGGTCAAGCAGAATCAGAACATGGTCTATGAAGCATCAGAAGAACTTGAGTTCAGAAGCAGAAGCACTGAAGTTCTTATGGTATCACGCTAGAAGCACTTCAAAGTCAGAAGACAAGAAGATGCTCTGCACCAAGCTGAATGACTCTGATATTCAAACGTTGTATCTACAAACATCAGATCAGAAGCAAGTACAAGATGACAAGCTATGCTGACTGACAAAAGGAACGTTAGAAGCTATTAAAGGCAAAGTCAGTTAAAGCAGGAAAAGCAAGGCTCAAGGTAGTTGACAAAAGAGTGAAACATTAAATGCAAAGCTGTACGGATCACGCAACGCATTAAATGCTCCCAATGGTCATCTTCTCATAACGCCTATAAATAGTGAATTTCTGATCAGAAGCAAGGACATAACACTTACGCGAACAACTCTGCACAAACAACCTTAAACGCCGCTGAATCAAAGTCTTACAAACTTCATCTTCAACCTCACTAATCTTGTAATATCTTAGTGAGATTTAAGCTTAGAACTTAAGAGAAATATCACAGTTGTGATTATAGCTTTCTAAGAAGCATTTCAATACTCTTGTCAACATTTATTTTACATTGATTTGTAAAAGGTTCCTAGAGTGATCAATTTGTGATTAGTAGACTCTAGAAGACTTAGAAGTTTCTAAGTGGTGTATTCCTAGAGTGATCAAGTTGTGATCAGTATACTCTAGAAGACTTAGAGGGTATCTAAGTGGAAAACCATTGTAATCAAGATTGATTAGTGGATTAAATCCTCAGTTGAGGTAAATCACTCTAAGGGGGTGGACTGGAGTAGTTTCGTTAACAACTAACCAGGATAAAAATCATTGTGCAATTGTTTTTATCTTAAGAGTTTTTAAAGTCACACTTATTCAAACCCCCCCTTTCTAAGTGTTTTTCTATCCTTCACTTGGAATTTTCCATTTAGTGGTTGTTTTAATATTAATTATCTGTGGTGTATATTACTAACGACTAATGAAGCGCAACCTGAATGGAAAAGTTGAATCACTCACAACCATCAACACCTGGGTTCGAGTCCAGGTTGAGACAATGTTTTTTTGCATTCTTTTGATCGCTATTCCGGTACGCACGCACAGCATGAACGCATGGAAGACTCTCACCTCTCAACCGTCAGATCTCCTGGACATGTGATCAGGCGCCTCCTAAATGATGCTCCACCATGAACCAACAAGAATGCTCCTTACCTGATCCGAAGCTAAGTATTTTCTATTTTTTTATTATTTATTTAATTGCATATTTCTTTTTTTTAAAATCATTTGCTTTAGTAATTATAACTTATTATTAATTTTTTTCTTTTCCAAAAATCATGTAAATAAATAAAGTCATATAATTATTATATTTAATTGAACGTTCGACTTTTTACAAATTAACTTTTAATTGTTATTTAAACATTAAAATTAATTTTTTTGCATAATTCTTTTTTTTAATTAGGATTTGTGTGATTAATCGAGTTTATAATAAATAGATCTTGAAGGATAGAAAAACACTTAGAAAGGGGGGGATTGAATAAGTGTGACTTTAAATCTTGGACGATAAAAATAAATTGCACAATTATTTTTATCCTGGTTCGCTGTTAACGAAGCTACTCCAGTCCACCCCCGCAGAGATGATTTACCTCAACTGAGGATTTAATCCACTAATCGCACGGATTACAATGGTTTTCCACTTAGTCCGCAACTAAGTCTTCCAGAGTCTTCTGATCACACACTGATCACTCCAGGAACAACTGCTTAGATACCCTCTAAGACTTTTCTAGAGTCTACTGATCAACACGATCACTCTAGGCTTAGTTCACTCCTAAGACTTCCCTAGAGTATTCTGATCAACACGATCACTCTAGTTACAAACTGCTCAGCCAACTGCTAAGACTTCCTAGAGTATACTGATCACACTGATCACTCTAGTTCCTTACAACTTAATGTAATCTATTCAAGAGTTTACAAATGCTTCTTAAAAGCGATAATCACAACTGTGATATTTCTCTTAACGTTTAAGCTTAATCTCACTAAAATATTACAACAGCAATGTAGTGAGTTGATGAAGATTCTGAGTTTGGATTTGAACAGCGTTTCAGCAAGTTTGATATAAGTTGTTTTGGTGCAGAATCGTTAACCTTGCTTCTCATCAGAACTTCATATTTATAGGCGTTGAGAAGATGACCGTTGAATGCATTTAATGCTTTGCGTGTTCCGTACAGCATTGCACTTAATGTTATACGCTTTTGTCAACTACCTCGAGCCTTGTTCACGCTGTGTCTACTGACGTAGCCTTTAGTAGCTTTTAACGTTCCTTTTGTCAGTCAGCGTAGTCTGCCACCTGTACTTCCTTCTGATCTGATGTTTGTGAATACGACGTTTGAATATCATCAGAGTCTAAACAGTTTGGTGCATAGCATCTTCTGATCTTCTGACCTTGAAGTGCTTCTGAGCGTGATACCATCTTCTGATCTTCAGTGCTTCTGATCTCACGTTCTTCTGATGCTTCCATAGACCCATGTTCTGATTCTGCTTCGACCATCTTCTGATGTCTTGCCAGACCATGTTCTGATGTTGCATGCTGAACCATTTGAGATACAACTTCTGAGCGCTGAATCATGCGTACTCTTTATATATATTTCCTGAAAGGGAAATTGCATTGGATTAGAGTACCATATTATCTTAAGCAAAATTCATATTATTGTTATCATCAAAACTAAGATAATTGATAAGAACAAATCTTGTTCTAACAATCTCCCCCTTTTTGATGATGACAAAAACATATATAAATGATATGAATTTGCGATCAGAAAGAGTAGACGGCAAAAGACAAATTACACAGCTATAGCATAAGCATATGAATATGTCTCCCCCTGAGATTAACAATCTCCCCCTGAGATAAATAATCTCCCCCTGAAATAAATACTCGAAGAACTTTGATAAAAGACTTCCCTGATTATTTCGGTAGAGACGATCATATAAGCTTCTGCCTTCAGAGAATTCATGGCTTCTGACTTCTGCTTCCATTGGACAGCTTCAGAACTTGAATTTCTTTAGATCCTTAGAACACTTACAGCTTCTGATTTCTGCTTCCATCGTGGACAGCTTCAGAACTTGACTTTCTTTGATCTTCAGAACATTCACAGCTTCTGACTTCTGCTTCCATTCAGGACAGCTTCAGAACTTGAATTTTCTGGATCTTTTAGAACATTCACATCTTCTGATTTCTGCTTCCCTCGGATAGCTTCAGAACTTTGAATGTCTACCAACATCACTTCATGCTAGATTTGTATCAGAACATTGTTGAATGTACCAGAGCATCTCTACATCCTGAAATGTTACAGAATAAAAACTAAACGACAAAAGTCAGCATGAACGAGTTAGAACATAAAAATGTATGTTTGAACACATTATATATATCAGAGCCATATAGGCTGAAATAATGTATCAGAGCAAATAATGTATCAGAGCCATAACATTATATGTATCATAGCAAATAGAATTTTGTCAGGACAGGATTAGACAATGATATTCAAATTCTATTATCAGTGCTTCTGATTCATTCGTCTTTCTTGCTTCTGATCTCTGAAGCTTGACAACACTCAGCTTGCTTCAGTTTCCAAGAGCTTATTCTTTTTACAGAATAACGCTTCTTATGGTTTTGCTTCTAGTGTTTGCTTCTGAAGATTCACTTCACTTCTCTGTACCTGCAAAACACTCAAACCATATAGAACTTGCAGTTCTTGTTAGTGAATGTGTGGGAGCCTTTACCCAGCAACTGATAGATTAATCAAATCATTTATCATTTATCTTCTCCCCCTTTTTGTCATAACATCAAAAAGAATATTTAAAAAAAAAAATCAGATGCATAAATCGACAAATAAAATATTTACTGGAATGTAAATCAAAGAGATTTTTCATTTATAATCAAAGAAAGGATTACAAGAAGTTCCTATGTTTAACAGGCAGATGCAACAAGGGAAAAGAAAACTACAAAGACCAAAACCTAAGACCCTAGCTAAGACAACGTCTGTGCCAGCATGCCATGAAGGAGTGAAACGCTTCATTGACTGCTTCTCGGGCTTTCAGGCGAGGAGTCAGGGAGACTTGGTTCTGATGCAGATCTGCCACCATCTTTACCAGAGACAACATTCCCAGCAGGTGAAGATGAAGAGACTTCTTCAGAAGAGATTAAGGGAGAGGAAAGATTAGATGAGGAGGAGGCTGAGTCTTGAAGGTCGAAAGATGAGGAAGAAGATGGAGATGATGGAGGGCTTTCACCAGGAGGATGAAACACTCGTCTAGAATAATTTCCAGACAACATTGCTTCGAAAGGATTCACCTTGAGAGGATCATAGGTGATTTTGATCTTTTTGGGTTTGGAAGGTGATGTTTCAACAGCTTTTCTTTTGTTGTTTTGAACATTTTCATTATTTCCTGGGCTTGATGAAGAGTTCATGATGGGTTTGCGAAAAAAAATAGGGTTTGATATGGAAGAGAGAGAGAGAAGAACTTGATGAGGAATGCAAAGAGATAGAGAAAGATGAGAGGGAAAGAGGAGAGTTTGAAGAGTATTTAAACAAAATAAAATGAAACAAATGATGAATAGCATTTAATGTTACGTGACGTGAGGAGAGATAATAAAGACAAATGAGGTGACTAGCACAGTTACCTATGGTCGGCGTCCCTTCAACTGCACGCACGTTTATCCACGAATAGTAACGACAGGTTTACCATCCCGAGATAAAACGTAATAGCTGTTTTGCTTTAAAAGAGGTTCTGAATCAACTTAGACAATGAAACGTTAGTAATAACCGAATCATAATTTCTAAAAGATTTCAATCAGAACTACTGACAAAAAAATGTTCCACATTCATTTCAGAAGATACTCATACATGAGAACTTCTCATCTTCTCATTCTGGGCATAAATCCATACTGATGTTCTTCAGAATGAACTTAAACCTATCTTCAGCCAGGGGTTTTGTAAAGATATCAGCCCATTGATGGTCTGTATCAACAAAGTTTAAAGATATGACACCCTTCTGAACATAGTCCCTTATGAAATGATGTTTAATCTCAATATGTTTAGCTTTTGAATGAAGAATAGGATTCTTAGATAAACATATAGCAGAAGTATTATCACAGAATATAGGAATGTTACTCTCAAATATCTGATAATCTTCTAACTGACTCTTCATCCAGAGCATCTGTGTACTACAACCAGCAGCAGCTACATATTCTGCTTCTGTCGTTGATAGAGCAATAGTTGCTTGCTTCTTGCTGTACCAGGAGATCAAATGACTTCCAAGAAATTGGCAACTTCCTGAAGTACTTTTTCTTTCAATTCTATCTCCAGCATAATCAGCATCGCAGAATCCTACTAAGTTGTATTCTTTAGATTTTCTGTAAACTAAGCCAACATTAGTAGTACCTTTCAGATACCTTAGAATTCTCTTAACAGCAGTTAAATGAGATTCTCTAGGATCTGATTGGAATCTAGCACACAAACAAACACTGAACAAAATGTCAGGTCTAGAAGCAGTCAGATATAGAAGAGATCCAATCATACCTCTGTATAACTTCTGATCTACCTTCTTACTTACCTCATCCTTACCTAGGATGCATGTTGGATGCATAGGAGTTTTGGCTTCTTTGCAGTCCAGAAGATTAAACTTCTTCAGAAGTTCCTTCACATACTTGGTTTGGTGAACATATGTTCCTTCTGATGTTTGATTTACTTGTATTCCAAGGAAATACTTGAGTTCTCCCATCATGCTCATTTCAAACTCAGCCTGCATAGACTTAGCAAACTCCTTTCCAAGTGTAGCATTAGATGTTCCAAAAATAATATCATCTACATATATTTGACAAATTAAAATATCCTTTTCAAAGGTTTTACAAAAGAGAGTAGTGTCCACTTTTCCTCTAGTGAAACCATTATCTAGAAGGAAAGAACTTAAGCGTTCATACCAAGCTCTGGGAGCTTGCTTCAATCCATATAATGATTTCTTTAGTTTAAACACATGATTCGAAGACATAGAGTCTTCAAAACCAGGAGGTTGATGGACATAAACTTCTTCATCTATATAACCATTTAAGAAGGCACTCTTAACATCCATTTGATAGAGAGTGATGTTATGTTGAGTGGCAAAAGAAATTAATAGACGAATAGATTCTAACCTGGCCACTGGTGCAAAGGTTTCTGTATAATCAATCCCTTCTTGTTGACTATAACCCTGAGCCACCAGTCTGGCTTTGTTTCTTACCACTTCACCTTTCTCACTGAGCTTGTTTCTGAAGACCCAATTTATGCCGATTATATTGAATCCATCTGGTCTAGGAACAAGATCCCAAACATCATTCCTTGTAAGCTGATTCAGTTCTTCTTGCATAGCAATTATCCAGTCTGGATCTTCTAGAGCATGATCAACAGAAGTTGGCTCGATCAAAGATACAAGACCTAATTGACAATCTGCATTGTTCTTAAGGAATGCTCTTGTTCTGATTGGATCATCCTTCTTTCCAAGAATGACATCTTCTGAATGACCAGAGATGAGTCTGGATGATCTTCTGACAGATGGTTCTTCAGAAATACTTAGATCCTCCAGAGAAGCTGATACTTGATCTTCTGGTTCTTTGCTTCTGAGGAGCTCTGCTTCTGATGCGTTGCTTCTTGGCTCAACAACTTCTGATATATCAATATCACAATCTGCAAAATTATCAAACTGCTTTGGTTTTTCAGAACCAAGCTTATCATCAAACCTGATATTGATTGATTCTTCTACAACCAATGTTTCAGTATTGTATACTCTGTAGCCTTTTGAGCGTTCAGAATATCCAAGAAGGAAACACTTTTGAGCTTTGGAATCAAACTTACCAAGATGATCTTTAGTGTTCAGAATAAAGCATACACATCCAAAAGGATGGAAATATGAAATGTTGGGCTTTCTATTCTTCCACAATTCATAAGGAGTCTTATTTAGAATAGGTCTGATAGAGATTCTATTCTGAATATAGCATGCAGTGTTTATTGCTTCTGCCCAGAAATGCTTAGCCATATTGGTTTCATTGATCATGGTTCTGGCCATTTCTTGCAGAGTCCTATTCTTTCGTTCTACAACCCCATTTTGCTGTGGAGTTCTAGGACAAGAGAAATCATGGGCAATACCATTCTCTTTGAAGAATTCTTCAAAGGATCCGTTCTCAAATTCACCACCATGATCACTTCTGACCTTTATGATTTTACACTCTTTTTCAGATTGAATCTGAATGCAGAAATCAAAGAACACTGAATGAGTCTCATCCTTGTGTTTTAAGAATTTTACCCAAGTCCAGCGGCTATAATCATCTACGATGACTAATCCATATTTCTTTCCTCTGACAGATGCTGTTTTGACTGGTCCAAACAGATCAATGTGCAAGAGTTCTAATGGCCTTGAGGTAGAAACAACATTCTTAGACTTGAATGCAGGTTTGGAGAACTTGCCCTTCTGACATGCTTCACAAAGAGCATCTGATTTGAATTTCAGATTAGGGAGTCCTCTGACCAGATTCACTTTGTTAATCTGAGAAATCTTTCTCAAACTAGCATGACCTAATCTTCTGTGCCAGACCCACTGCTCTTCAGAAACAGACATAAGACAGGTCACCTTCTGACTCATAAGATCTTGCAGATCTGTCTTATAAATGTTGTTCTTCCTCTTGCCTGTAAATAGGATTGAGCCATCCTTCTGATTTACAGCCTTGCAAGACTTTTGATTAAAGATTATATCATAACCATTGTCACTCAATTGACTGATAGATAAGAGGTTATGAGTTAATCCTTCAACAAGAAGTACATTAGAAATGGAAGGAGAGTTACCAGACTTTATAGTTCCAGAGCCAATTATCTTGCCCTTCTGATCTCCTCCAAACTTGACTTCTCCTCCAGACTTAAGCACCAGGTCTTGGAACATAGACCTTCTTCCTGTCATGTGTCGTGAGCATCCAGAGTCCAGGTACCATGACATGTTGTGCTTTGTCCTTCTTGCAGCCAAGGATATCTGCAATAGGAATAATCTTATCCTTAGGTACCCACATTTTCTTGGGTCCTTTCTTGTTAGATTTTCTCAAGTTCTGATTGAACTTGGGTTTGACATTATAAACAATAGAAGGAACAGCATGATAATTCTTAATGTGAGTTTCATGATATTTCCTAGGTTGTGTCACATGCTTTTTGGTGTGTGTTATGTGAAAACTTTGAGCATGTGAAGTGTGCCTAATATCATGAGAGTGGCCATACTTGAACTGATCATACAATGGCTTGTATGTAATTTTCATTTCATCAACAGGTTCAAGTTTGTATGGGGTTTCACCCTCAAAACCAATGCCAACTCTTTTTTTTCCAGATACGGCATATATCATAGAAGCTAGCTGACTTCTGCCAATACTTCTAGATAAGAACTTCCTGAAACTTAAATCATATTCTTTCAGAATATGGTTTAGACTAGGAGTGGATTTTTCTGAATCAGAAGGAGATCCAACATTATTGGATAATTTTAAAAGTTTTTCTTTTAATTCAGAATTTTCCAACTCAAGCTTCTTTGTTTCAAATTCAAATTGCTTCTTCAGCTTTTTGTATTTGAGACTAATCTGAGACTTGAGTTCCAGAAGTTCAGTTAGACCGGAAACTAACTCATCTCTAGTAAGTTCAGAAAATACCTCTTCAGAATCTGATTCTGATGTAGATTCTGATCCGTCATCTTCTGTCGCCATCAGCGCACAGTTGGCCTGCTCATCTTCTGAATCATCTTCTGACTCATCCCAGGTTGCCATAAGACCTTTCTTCTTATGAAGCTTTTTCTTGGGACTTTCCTTCTGAAGATTTGGACATTCATTCTTGTAGTGTCCAGGCTCATTGCATTCATAGCACATGACCTTCTTCTTGTCAAATCTTCTTTCATCAGAAGATTCTCCACGTTCAAATTTCCTTGAACTTCTGAAGCCTCTGAACTTCCTTTGCTTGGTCTTCCAGAGTTGATTTAGCCTTCTGGAGATCAGGGACAGTTCATCTTCTTCTTCAGATTCTGATTCTTCAGGATCTTCTTCTCTGGCCTGAAAAGCGTTAGTGCATTTCTTGATATTTGATTTTAATGCAATAGACTTACCTTTCTTTTGAGGCTCATTTGCGTCCAGCTCTATTTCATGACTTCTCAAGGCGCTGATAAGCTCTTCCAGAGAAACTTCATTCAGATTCTTTGCAATCTTGAATGCAGTCACCATAGGACCCCATCTTCTGGGTAAGCTTCTGATGATCTTCTTCACATGATCAGCCTTGGTGTATCCTTTGTCAAGAACTCTCAATCCAGCAGTCAGAGTTTGAAATCTCGAAAACATCTTTTCAATGTCTTCATCATCCTCCATCTTGAAGGCTTCATACTTCTGGATTAAGGCAAGAGCTTTTGTCTCCTTGACTTGAGCATTTCCTTCATGAGTCATTTTCAAGGACTCATATATGTCATAGGCCGTTTCCCTGTTAGATATCTTCTCATACTCAGCATGAGAGATAGCATTCAGCAAAACAGTTCTACATTTATGATGATTCCTGAAAAGCTTCTTTTGATCATCATTCATTTCTTGCCTTGACAGCTTCACGCCACTGGCATTTACTGGATGTTTGTAACCATCCATTAGGAGATCCCATAGATCACCATCTAGACCCAGAAAGTAACTTTCCAGTTTATCTTTCCAGTATTCAAAGTTTTCACCATCAAATACCGGCGGTCTAGTATAACCATTGTTTCCGTTGTATTGCTCAGCAGAGCCAGATGTAGATGCAGGTGTAGATGTAGACTTTCCACTTTCATCAACCATCTTTTAAATGACGCGTTTTTCTCTTCCTGAATCTTTTCTAAACACGGTTAAGTGCTTGCACCTTAGAACCGGCGCTCTGATGCCAATTGAAGGATAGAAAAACACTTAGAAAGGGGGGGATTGAATAAGTGTGACTTTAAATCTTGGACGATAAAAATAAATTGCACAATTATTTTTATCCTGGTTCGCTGTTAACGAAGCTACTCCAGTCCACCCCCGCAGAGATGATTTACCTCAACTGAGGATTTAATCCACTAATCGCACGGATTACAATGGTTTTCCACTTAGTCCGCAACTAAGTCTTCCAGAGTCTTCTGATCACACACTGATCACTCCAGGAACAACTGCTTAGATACCCTCTAAGACTTTTCTAGAGTCTACTGATCAACACGATCACTCTAGGCTTAGTTCACTCCTAAGACTTCCCTAGAGTATTCTGATCAACACGATCACTCTAGTTACAAACTGCTCAGCCAACTGCTAAGACTTCCTAGAGTATACTGATCACACTGATCACTCTAGTTCCTTACAACTTAATGTAATCTATTCAAGAGTTTACAAATGCTTCTTAAAAGCGATAATCACAACTGTGATATTTCTCTTAACGTTTAAGCTTAATCTCACTAAAATATTACAACAGCAATGTAGTGAGTTGATGAAGATTCTGAGTTTGGATTTGAACAGCGTTTCAGCAAGTTTGATATAAGTTGTTTTGGTGCAGAATCGTTAACCTTGCTTCTCATCAGAACTTCATATTTATAGGCGTTGAGAAGATGACCGTTGAATGCATTTAATGCTTTGCGTGTTCCGTACAGCATTGCACTTAATGTTATACGCTTTTGTCAACTACCTCGAGCCTTGTTCACGCTGTGTCTACTGACGTAGCCTTTAGTAGCTTTTAACGTTCCTTTTGTCAGTCAGCGTAGTCTGCCACCTGTACTTCCTTCTGATCTGATGTTTGTGAATACGACGTTTGAATATCATCAGAGTCTAAACAGTTTGGTGCATAGCATCTTCTGATCTTCTGACCTTGAAGTGCTTCTGAGCGTGATACCATCTTCTGATCTTCAGTGCTTCTGATCTCACGTTCTTCTGATGCTTCCATAGACCCATGTTCTGATTCTGCTTCGACCATCTTCTGATGTCTTGCCAGACCATGTTCTGATGTTGCATGCTGAACCATTTGAGATACAACTTCTGAGCGCTGAATCATGCGTACTCTTTATATATATTTCCTGAAAGGGAAATTGCATTGGATTAGAGTACCATATTATCTTAAGCAAAATTCATATTATTGTTATCATCAAAACTAAGATAATTGATAAGAACAAATCTTGTTCTAACAGATCTTTCATACACTAACCTGTTTTCCCTTTTCATTCTTGATTTTCAGGATTGTTCGAAGGTTCGACGATGATTCAAGTTTATTTAAATATAATAATTAATTTATAGTTTCTTTAATTTCCGTCTTTATTTTCTGCAAACCCCCACAGGTGTTTATTGTAAAATCCCCCACCCATAAAACTATAATAGGGTAGGTTTTACTTTCCGCACTTTAATTTCTGCACAATATTTACTGCGTGGTTAGTAATTAGGGAGTGCAACCCCTGAATTGAATTAGAATAATTTATACAAGATAAATATAATCGAATACAATCACGTGATTGCTGCACACACCCACCTTTAGGGTAACTCCTCTCACAGTTGCCTTTCAATCAGAATAGTCTAGTCCCTTCGAGCGTAAGGACTCCTTAGCCTGTTGCCTTCGATAAAATCATCATAGTCCCTCGATATAAAGATCATAGTCCCTTCGAGTTGCCTACGATAAATATGATCTCGTCCCTCGATGTTGCCTCGATAAATGATGATCGTCCCTTCAAATGCTAAGGAGTCTTTACATGTTGTCTAAATGACTATTATATCCTTCCCTTAGACTACCTGCCCTCTTTATGGTAGGGACAGTCTTATGGCGAACGATACTCTCGATGACCCTTTCAAATCCAATGAAAGACTTCCTGCCCTCTCATGGTATGGATAAACCCTTTCGCCCGAAAGACTTAAAAAACATGAAAGACAAACTTAGGGTAGGTAGTTCTCAATTGCTTGCTCACATTTAAACTTTCAAAATGCTTTTCACACCTCATTTTCAAATCAATTCAAAAGGCTACGCTTATTTACAAGCTAAAGTCCTTATTCGAACTTTTTTCCCACACTTCAAACATTTTTAAAAACAATTCAAAGTGAGCTAAGCAATTAAGAACCCGTGGATAACCATGGATACAAAGGGTACTTACACCTTCCCTTTTTATAACCTACCTCCCGAACTCAAAATCTTTTTAAAAGGTCTTTCCTGTTCTTTTAGCCTTTCCAATTGGATAAAATAAAAGTCGGTGGCGACTCTTGCTATCCGCAACATTTCAAAAAGTCCGTTCTCCCACCGTATTACACTCATCATGATATTTGTCTTCTAGAGATGTCTTTTCCAAGATACCAGCATAATCAATAACCTCTACATTTACCTACAAGGGTTAGTTCAACAAAGGTAATATGTATGAGTTCTTCTATAGTCATGGTTTTTTCGAATAGATGTTGAAAAAAAGACATATTTTATTTCAAAGTTTTTAAAGACTATGGATATAGAAGAATTAGATGATACTCAATTAACTTTGTCAAACAACTTAATATTAAGTAAATTTTGTTATAACACTAAAAAAAATAAAACAACTCAATGGTAGGATTAAGGCTCTTACCAATAGTCCCATATCCAGTAATTTTACCTTGGTTTCTATATGAATAACCTTCTTCTTTTGTAGGAGTAAAATAAGTCATATGGTTTAAGCATCTACTTTTTAAATATATACTAGTAGAAGACCCGTGCGTCCGCACGGGTAATTTAAATCTTAAGATGGATAATGTATTACAAAAACGCATAAAAAAAGTTTAAAAACTCAAATGAAGAATATTAAATAATATAGATGTAATGAAGCTATATATAGTAGCTATTTTAAAAAAAGAAGTTGAAAATGCAATACAAAAAAATATTATAGTGATAGCGACCCGTGAAAGTATTGAGTTTAAATGATAAAATTCACATAAAAATGTATTATGGGGGTAGTGACTTGTAAAAATAGTGATTTCAGTAATAAAATTCAATATCTTAGATCGGTTTGGTTGTTAGTGATATATAACTGTTATTATAAAATTACTAATAAATGCAAATATTTAAAAATAAATATGTAGTATATCACCGATATGATAAATCCAACATATCTACTAACTAATATTTTGAAATATTTTGTTGATTAAAATTAAAAAGGTACTGTAGTGATAGTGACCCGTAAAAAATATTTTTTGTCAAACTTTATAATAACATTAAGATATACTTATTGTCAAAGATTTAGTAGAAAAGAATACACCCCATCACCATCGACGTATATCAAAGTCTAATGTTATCAAGTTGAGGAGAAAAGTATGAGGAGTAAAGTATAGTATAAAGTGTAGTAATATATTGTACTTATTAAATATTATTTAAAATCTACAATTACATATGTACCAAAAAAATTCTACAATTACATTGATGAGTAGTAAATCTGAATATAAATGATTGCATCCAAGTAACAGCTGCAGGCAATATTTATTGTCAATTTTATTAAACACTACTATAAATATTAAACGTAATAATTATATTTCACATGAAAAATGTATGATTAAATAGAGTGCTCCTCATGCATCATATGGTTTGTAAAAACTAATTAAACACAAACTTTTTTTTTTGACAATAATTAAACACAAACTTAAACTACATTAATAATGTAAATTGTTGTTAAATTTGTGTTTAAAAAAGGTTCATATTCCGGTAAAGTATTTTATGCATGATTGTCCATTGTTTGTTGCAACCAAATACATGTTTTTAACTTGACAGAATTATGCACAGGCTAGGCTGCTAACATGCTATCACACTGATTTAGACAGAACCATTATGCAATAACTTTTTAAAACAAAACAATTGGTATCACCAACAAAACAATAACTATCATTATATTCCAAGTTCACCAATAATGAACTGCAATCAAATGTTTAAATTATAATTTTATCTCTATCAAACAAATGTGGTCCTTTAAATAGTGTAGTTATTATTTCTATTTTGTATTCATTACTAATAAATATGTATGATTGTACAATAAATGATCATTTTAACTAATTAACCAACAAAGCAACATCCTTTTAATTATTGACAAATAAAAATCATTCCTCCTAGATATAGTTTATAGTCTGAAACATGCAGGTTGTTTAATAGTGTGATTCCTTTAATAAATATATACTATTATATACTTCATTAGTAAAACCAACAAAATTAGAATACTCCTAAGTACAGTCGCTGTAATATTGTTTTTCTTTTGTTCACTTTTTATTCCATTACATCATTACATTGATTTCTTTTCAAATGAAATTTGAATGGAGCAATATAAGGAAAGAATTTTGTTTGATAATTAATGAGAATAATTGTGATATTAGACACACAACATTACATATTAGTGTACACTATCTTTACATATCTTTACATGAAAATAACAGTGAACACTACTTTGTCTTTCTCACTAAATAACAGTGAACACAACATTGCTGAAGTTGTTACAATTGTGAGCGAGTAAGCAAACTATAGGTTTCAGCCAAGTAACGCAGACTAATTTCCTGCAAATACATTTCAAAAACATCCTTTGGAACATGTGCCACACCTAAATCTTCCACTTTAAGTGAAGTTCCATATGGTGTTGATCCAGCAGGACAATGTTATATGCCATGGTTGGTCAGTGCAGTGACATGGTTCCATGGCAGAATTTTTGCAGATAGGTAAGTAATGAAGGGTTTGGTGAACCGATATCAAAACTCGGTAAAGGTTGGTGAACTGATATCAAATAATTATGCTCATCATTCCAAAAAAGACAAATAAGTGTAATTCAAAGAGCATACAAATAAAAAAGGGTTGTAGATACCAGGCTTTGGAACGCATCACCTTTGGACTGCTTCATCTCATTGTTTGTTAAATTGCAAGCTGTAGACAAAGGGTGGGCACACAAATAAAAAATAAGTGACAGTTGCATTTTAATCATGAACAAACAATCAATCGTTAGTATGCAGAAAAACTGCATCCACGTCAATAATAAAGGAATAGTTAATCTAGTATGAGATTAGAGAAATGCTTACTTAAAATGAAAATTAAAAAAATAATATACACTAAAGCAACAACCCAAAATTACATAATAGGAAAAATAATACAGTACGGTGAAAGGTTACAAAATGGAAAAAAGTTGGCTCTGCAGGGTATATAGTCTGCCTCAGCCCCTACAAAGAACTCCTCGCTGCTCACAATATCATGTAGCAGTAGGAATCAGGAATAAACTGAAAGGCAAATTTGTAACCAAAGCATTTATAGATCAACCAGCCCTAAGATCAGAATTTAGATTGAACATTAAAACTAATAAGAATGGGAACCATGTGATAAACTTCTATTAGATGAAAAACTTAATGGTTCAAATATTGAAGTAATAAAACAGCAAACTAACCTTTCTCACGCCTTGAAGCAAAAGCTCAGCACAATTTAAGGTTGGCTCAGGAACATTTTCAAGGAACATAACATGTCCAAATAGAAACAAAAACACATCTGTAGTTATAATATCACATAGGTAGTTATAATATCACACCAGATCTGGAAAAAAAACACTACAAACCATAATAAATGAAATAAGATTTGTTTTATATAAACTCTAATCATCCCAGATCTGAAAAAACAACAGATAAAATGCATGAAAACATGGTCTGCAGTAGCGACACTCGGTGACATAAAAATTGTTTGACTCTGCCTTAGTGTTAGAAACCGACGCCCAACACTCTGTATCAATGATGTTTACCTTTTTCACCTTCTTGTTATCCTCATCTGCACGACAATACAAAAAAACATAAGGTTAACATGACATTCCAAAGCCTTATGATGGAGAAAAGGGGCCGCGAATAGGGGGTGGAGGCGGAGCTAGGGTTTGAATAACGGAGAAAAGGGGAAGAGAAAGAGAGAAGTGTTTGAAGAAAGGGTGGGGATAATGCACCGAGTAATTTAGAAAGAAGTGAGTTATTCAGACCAATGAGAAAGGGTTTCTACAGACATTTAGCGTTTGAGGAGAGAGAAGAGAGAATAGGGAAAGAGAATTTGAATTGTGAAGAGAGAATATTAGAAAGTGAATCGCGAAAGAGAATGAAGAGAGAAGATTAGAGATACATTGCAAAAAGTGGGTGGCAAGTACAGATATTTGTGAAACTTGACCAATGAGAACCGCACATTTGGCATGTGGTATTTTTGAATTTGTTAATTACAGGAACATCCTTTTGCAAGGGGAAAGAAATTTTTTTAAAAGGGTAAAATGGTCAGTTTGGTCAATTTTTTAGTATTGGGTAGATAGTAGATTATCAACTACGTTTACATCATAACTTTAATTTTTGCCCTTTGGTACCCAACTCTTTTTGGATCCTTTAATTTTACTAACATAAACAGATTTATGACAGGATTTTAAATCAAGATCTTAGGTGCACATATAAGATGAAGTATGAAAGTTTCTCAATTTATGTTCATGACGATTTTTAAAAAAATATGAGGGATGATGGTTATCTTTACTTTCAGGAACTTTCTTGATAAAGCAAAAAAAAGAGCAATATGGACATTTCCATTGCATTATAAGAGTTTTACATTTAGGGTTTCTATGATAATGCAAAATTTTATCAAACTTCTTAACATTAGTAGCAGGTTCATAACCGGAGTTGTACTTATTGAATGATGCTCTTTGATTTGTAGGAAGAAAATTCCATTTGTCTCTTCCTTTAGTGAGTCTTTCAAATGTCACATTGATTGCACTTGTTAGATCCAACCAATATTTTGTGACAAGGGGAAAAGATTTGAGTTGAGAGACTTTTTCTTTCCCTAAGAGTTTCCAATTTTTCCATTAGGTTTTTTATTTTAAATTCCAAGGAAGTTTATTTAAAATTGGAGACCATTTCTTTCAAATTGCTTGTTTCTTTATGTAACTTTTTGTATATATGAAACAAGTCATGATAAGAGAAGTGGTGAGTTACTTCATTATCTCCGATGACACATATATTGGATTTTTCTTTATTTGAGGATTCCAAATCATCGTTATGTCATGATACGTAGGATCTATTTACTTATATATGGGGTTTCTTGAATCTATTATGATTCTGGTTTCTTCTCTAGCAATTTTTTTAGGGAAGTTTGGCCTTATGTGCTCTTTCTTTCTGCATTGATGGCATATAGGAATAAATGATGATATTTCTTCACCTTTATTCTAAAGCATTGAAGATGGTTTCTCGTTCCTTAGGAGTTTGTGAAACAAGGAGTTCCCTCTCTTCATTAGTTTCCCTTTTGTTATCTTCATCTTATAATTTCACATCTTTAGTGTTTATGTCTTTTATTGCAAGACTTTTCCTATCATTATTATCACCTTATTCTTCATCAGCATGTCTCTTCAACTCCATCTCATGTTAATGCAATTTATCAAATAAAGTAGCGAAGTCCACGGATTACAAGTTCTTAGATTCATGAATTGCAGTGACTTTAGGTCGCAAACTACGGTTTAAGCATCTAAGGACTTTTAAAACCAAGTCCCTATTTTTGAAAATTATTTTAGTATGTAAAAAATGTTCTCTTATATGCATAAGTCAATGTGTTCAACCTCGACCTCTTTACCAAAGGTGAAACCTTGATATATTTTGCAGGAATGCTTTGCAGCTTTTATGACGCCTTAGCATATATTAAATGAAATTGTGCAAAGTAAAAAGTATAACCTTGAGTATACAATAGTTTTGATGTGAAGCTTATGATCCGAGGATGCTCGTTTATATATGTATATCAATGATGGTAATCAAAGCATGTCTTTCATAGAGGATGGTCTCAACATCTTTGATCTAAAATGATTTACTAACCTCGTAGACCCATCTTCAAGCCAGAAGAACTAGGTGACAACTTCAACTTCAAGACTAGTACGTCCCTGCTTCTAAAAAGACTCAATATCCCTGATACTCAGTCCTTTCACTGTTGGATCCATTCACCCCAACTTTCATCTGATCCATTATGTAGTCAATCCCGTACTCTTCCCAAGAAAAAAAGTAATTTTGGTCTCCTAATTATGTTTGATGTTGAGACGGTACGGATGATTGCAAATAAAATTTAAAAAAATGAAAAAAAATGAAAAAATCCAATACATTGGGAAGCAAGAGAAAAGGAATGTTCCTATCATATGATATTCTGGTCAAAAAGCTTCTAACACACTCGTTTTAACTTTTGTAATGAAGAATTTGAAAAAGATTTAACAAAAATAAGAGAAGCAACTCTAACAACAATGAGATATGAAATCATTAATAAAAAAGTAATTGAAAAATCCTCCAAGAAAATCTATTATAATATATAAAAAGTAAAGTACCTGATAATTACACTTTAAGCCCTCTGATTAAATAACTAAAACCATTCAAATTCCATGGCTAAATTCGTCTTTTTGATAAATAAAACCACCATATTCATTTGAAATTAAATGCTGTTGGATGTGTCACACATTGATTGGTAGACTTCATTTTTATTTGTTTGGTTTTTCCTATTTTTAATTGTTATTATATATTATTATATTATTAATAGATTATATTATAGGTGTATTATTCACGTGGCATTTATTACAGGCATTTATAACTCAACAATATTTTATTTTATATTTATTTTTATTATTTTTATATTGGACCAAATTAACATTGAAAAATCCTAATAAATGATAAATTATAACACAACTTCCGATAAGCCCACTATTTCAATTGGGGTTATTTCAAACCAACCATAAATATACCAGAGTTTATTCTTCAAACCATAAACTATTCTTTTCTCTGCATTTCAAAACCAAAACCCATGTATCTAATTCCTTTCTGTGCATACAACATCTTCCCAACCCTTTCTTATCACTCTCTCCGTCTAATCTTCTTCCTTCTATCTTTGATTTCCCTTTTTTTCTGATTTCCCTTTCTCTCATCTTTACTTGATTTGATTATATGATGCTTAATTGTTTGAAATTCTTGAATCTAAATCTAACATTATTTTTTCGTGTGATTGTTTTAGCAATCAAACTCTGGTCAACCTTATCCATCTTGCCTTCTATGTACCAAATTTACATCTTTTATGTTCAACCTACCAATTTCTCCACTGTTGTCGCAGAGTCCCTCCGGTTCTGTAGAGCACGGGAAGAAATTCTCCACCGCCGTCGCAAAGTGCTAACAAGATTAAACAAGAAATTTCACCTATCGCTCGCCTCCTCAATATCGTTTCTATTCCACCGTAAACCCTAAAGGAAAGTTTGCGATTTATACTCTTTCTTCCATCGGTTCTGTAATATCCCTAAAGGGAAATTATGATTGAATCTAACATTTTTATTAGATTTTCTAATTTATGTTGATATAATTTTAGGGTTGAATTCTTAGTGTTGGTTGATTTTGAGTTTCAGTAGATTGAACTCGATGTTAGGTTTTCTGATTTATGATTTATTAAGGGCTATTTTCTAAATCTACTTTTTGTGAAGGATAAAGGAGTTTCCCTTTTGTTTCCAACTGATGTGGTTATTGCCGAAAGGTTTTCTGCTGATGCTAACGCCAAGGTATATTAAGTTTTCTACAATATCGATTTCACAAAACTTTGATCTTCTACTCTTCCTCTCTTCCTCTATTTTCATCTACTTTTGTGGATTCAATTTTGGTTTTTAGGGTTAGGTTATAATCAAATTGGATTTTTTGTTTAATAGGAATCGAAGAAGATGAATTGAAGCGTGTATAGAATTAGGATACTTCTTCATTGTTACTACAAACGCAAGGTTACAATAGATCTAAAATGGGATCAACTTTTGTTAGGTCCCTATGTTGTGTAAACTAATTTTTACTTTAGTTAGAGTGTATTGATGTTGACAGAAATATATGCAGTGTAATGTAATATGATGTTTCTCGGGTTTTATGTTCTATCTAATTGAATTGAATCGATTTATTGACTCTTAACTAATTCTCATGTTTGCTGTTGCAGAGGCTATTCCAAAGATTGGTTTGTCTCTCTGCCTTTGTTTATTAATTTTATATATAAGTTTCAAAGTTTAGTAGAATTTTCTCATTTTATAATTTGTATGTGCAGTTTTGTGTTATCTAAAGTATACAGATATAGGTTATAATGCTATTATTCTCAACAAGGTCTATTGTATTGGATTATTTTCTGCTTTTTATGCTTATATCTTATCTTTATTGTAACATGAAAAATCTCAGTTATTCATTTTCGGTTTTGCAGTTTGATTGGTAGAAAGAAAGATTAAGATGAACATAGCTTTTGAAGATCCTGCAGGTGACTTTACTCTTGCAAAGCTGGAATTGGATTTCAAGAGATTATGGAAGGAGTTTATAGCAGATCTTCACTGATTTTGTGTTTGTTAGATATTCATGAAATGAAAAAGGTTTAATAGAGGTTGGAAATGTAATATAACTGTTTTCACTGTGTGTATATACACATCTAATATTGTATTGAATGCTGCAAAAGAGTTTGTTTTGTATAGTCTGGTGTCAATGATCCCCTTAAAGTAAAATTGTTTTTCTGATCCACTTTTTTCATCTCTATGGAAGGAGGAACCAATCTCTGCATCTATAGAATACGTCTCGATGGAAAATTATGGACTAACTCCGTCTAAGAGGTCTCTAAGGGATGCAGTTAGGGGTGGGAATAGGCCAGGCCGACTAACAGGGGCCTACGGCCCAGCCTACATAGGCCAAGGCCAGGCCAGACTTTTTACATAAATAGAAAAGGCCTAGGCTTTTTTATAAGCCTATTTAGCTAAAAAGGCTAGGCCACAGACCATATAAAAAGCCTTTTAAGCCTATGAGGCCGGCCTATTTAAATAAATTTGAATAATTTTATTAATATTATATTGTATTTTGTATTTTGAATTAAAATATAAAAATAAATATTAGTTATCTTGAAAATAAGATGGAAAAAATCTTATGAACAATGTCATAAGTTACTTCCATAAGTTTTTTCAAACAAATAGTATCACAAAATTTATACTACTAGGTAAACTCAAATAAGTCAATGCAAACAAACATTTAATCTCACTGATCTTTTAATTTGTTAGTCTATATAAAGTTGAGTTGAATGACTTATTTACAAATGTTCAAATGAAATAGACTTTTAAGTAGGCTAGCTAGCCAACCAGGCTTTCTAAAAGGTCAGGCTCAGGCCAAAAAAATAAGCCTACTATAGGCTACAAGCCAGGCTTAGGCTTTGAATTTTTTAGTAGGCCAGGCTCAGGCTTGGCAAAGCCTAGCACGGCCCAGCCTATTCCCACCCCTAGATGCAGTAGAAGTTGCTGACAGGAACTAAAACGTTTCATCACTTTATTAATTTTTTTATTGATTTAGATTTATTATTACTAAATGGAAATTAAAACATTTTATAACTTTTCAATCTGCTTCAAGTTTAATAAACACGTAATTAAGTCACTTTATGCCTTTTAATTTTACTTTTTCAAAAGACTGAATCATTTTATGCCTTTTAATTGTTCAATGACTTTAATATCAATGTTTTCTTTCAATGTTCATTATGATTATTATTTATTTAAATAGATTATGTGTGTCTCTAAACATCACACATCTTTTGAATTATTCTCTTTTAACTCCTAATTACTATTTAACAAAAGAAAATCATTATTTAAAAAATCACGATTTAGTTAATTATGATTTTTTTTATCTTTCCTTGTGTGTAAAAAAGATATCATTTATACACTTCAATTAAAAATAAACATTTAATATAATTGATTAAAATCAATTGAATAGTTTATGTAATTGTTAATTTATATAATAAATATTAAAATACCTTTCAAATTGATAAGAATAGATTGGAAATTTAAATAAGTGTAGTGGGTTGGCATAGGATTTTAATATAGATAATTTATTCCATAATTATTAATATTATGAAGAAATATGAATAACTATTTGATTATATCCCAAAAAAACCACTTTCAATTTTCAATGCATTTATAAATTTAAAAACAAATGATGAATTCAAAAAGTGGCAAATAATAATTAAAAAAGTATGTATAGATTTCAAAAAAAATCACTTTATAACATAAATTTATTTTATAATTATATCCTATAATTATAAAACAGACTAATTATGATTACTAAAATGAATTTTAGGGATATTGTTTATAAAAGCTTTCTTAACTGTTCCATATTTTTATTGTATTAAAGTATGCGCATTTTATTCATGACCAATCAAAATTGTATAATAAACTTTCAATAGCATATATACAATAAATTAATGAACACAATAAATCATTGTATTCATTACTATATATATATATATATATATATATATATATATATATATATATATATATATATATATATATATATATATATATATATATATATATATGAGGAGGGATCAAATTACACCCGAAGAGTTACACCACGAATTACACTCGTTCAATAACTACATCTCGAAATAATATTTTTTAAATTCAACCGTTGGATTGAAACATAATATCATATAGATCATACCTATAAAGTTTGAGCTTAATCTATAATGATTTACTATATCATCAAGATATCCAAAGATTAACGTCAAAATGAGCTTTCATATAACGTTAATTTTGATGTTATTCAATGACATAGTAAATCATTATAGATTAAGCTCAAACTTTATAGGAATGATCTATATGATATTATGTTTCAATCCAACGGTTGAATTTAAAAAATATTATTTCGAGATGTAGTTATTGAACGAGTGTAACTCGTGGTGTAACTCTTCGGGTGTAATTTGATCCCTCCTCTATATATATATATATATATATATATATATATATATATATATATATATATATATATATATATATATATATATATATATATATATATATATATATATATATATATATATATATATATATATATATATAATTTTGGTGGTATAACTAAATATTTGATTGAGACATATTAAATAGGATTATACTATTTTAAATTGACTGAAAAATAATAATAATAGTTTGTGATATATTTTATACAAAATTATTACCTTAATTCATTCTTTAAATAAAATTATCTAAAATATTGATTAAACTTAAATCTATCTTAAAATTATTTTAATCAAAACTAAAATAAACATTATAAAAACACAATTTAATGTATATTATTTAGCATGTTTAAAATTATAGCCAAACTTAAACCATTTGATTTTTTTTTCATTTTAAAATTTTAATTAAATTTTATTCAACCTTTCTATAATGATGCTTTTTTATAAAAATAATTGTATGATTTATTATAAATACGAATCAATGCTTAAAAGATGTTATATATTATTAGTATATAATTGAAACTACGTAAATATTTATGAATTGCAAAATAAGTAATATTATGTTTGATATTCCAAACACTTTTAAAATTTGATAAATTCTTATAAGTTATAACTATATTAATGTTATCAACTGAAAACATGGTGTCATACTTAACAATTTAGTCATTGATACGTGTAATGTGAATCTAGACAATAGAGATAAAATTTATAACTTTTTACTACAACTTATAATTTTTTTTATTCCAAAGATAAATATTTAGTTTTTCATTATAAAAATATAAGAATAAAAATTATTTTGTAATTATTTAGATATTTATTTGAGATAAAATTTATTTTGAAATTATTTAGCCTTTTATAGAAAGGTTAATAAAACAAAATAAAATCAATTGAGATTTTGTAATTTTTATAAACTTATGAAATAACTAAAACTTCTCAGAATTTTTTCAAATTAACTTCATAATTGTAATCATGTTAAAAATATGTTAATGGATAGTCATGAAAATTAAATGATAAATGGTAATCATAAAAAATAATGATAAAAGATAAAAAATTATTAATATAGTCAATTTTATAAATTGAATAAACTACGATTGTTTTTATAAACGGGAATAATTTACAAAGCATTTTAAATTTGAGATTTTATATTTATTACACTACCCAATAGAGACTAATGTGATTATTTTAAATATATGAGAATATATATTATTTACCATACATAGGTTTTAAATTTCTATTTTTTTGTTAATTGTACATATTCAAGATCTAATTACACTATTAATATATTCATATTTTTATTATTTGTTTAATTTTTAAATATTTTAAGTATACATTAAACGTAGAAACTTTTAATATTTGACGGGAGATTGCATACATTTTAGGTTTGAAAAAAATGAGCTAATATCTCAAATAGGTTTAATAAATTTTATTCTCTAACTATATTTAATTTCTTAATTAAAATTATATTTTTTTATATTATAATAATATACATTAAATGTAGAAACTCTTAAGCATTTGACGGGAGTTGTTATACATTTTAAGTTTGGGAAAATGGGCTAATATCTCAAATAGGTTTAATAAATTTTTAGAATTAAGTCATTTGACGGGTAGTTGTGAACGTATCTATGAGATAATTGACGGATCATTTTAATGTCTATCTTTTAACTACTTCTTTTGTTACTGTTTTATATATTTGAAGTTATAAAATTAATTGACGGGTAGATGTGAATATATCTATGAGATATCAGTTATTGATTGATATGACATGAATATTTATCAACTGCAACATAAGTTATATTATGTTTGATATTTCAAATACATGAATTAAATTTTGATAAATGATTATAAGTTATAAATATATTAATGCTATCTAACTGAAAATATGATGTCATATTTAATAATTTAGTCATTGATACGTGTAATATGAATCCATATATTTATTGTTTATACTTAAAAAGCTAAAAAAATTGATGTATTATTAGCTCTTTCATTGTTAACTATTATGTTTTTGGGATTAACATTGACTAAATTTGTTTGCATTTTGGTTAAATATATATGGTTGATTTATATAAAAGAACTTTACAACTGATATTTGGATACATGTAATATGAAGTATCGATCAGACCCATGCAATAGCACGATTGCATCGGTTTCCTACTAGTATAACAAATAAAAGGACAGAAGATCAAGAGCACATGTGAACATGCAAGATTTCAACTTTAACATCCGTGTTATCCCTGTTATGCCCTTTACCTTTACCTCATCAACTTTCACCTTATGGAAACTAAAACAAATGCTAAAATTATCACTTTCCCATACCCATCATTTCTCCAATAGATTTTGAACCTCTTTAATATTGCTTCCCCATGCCGACCTATTTCATAATGAAGCACTTGGAACAAGACCCCATTATATAGACTATTTCCTTGCTATATTCACCAACATCAACTTCACATTCATTTTCAACGTCTCCTTCAATTTCCTCTTCATTCATTTTTACTATTTTTGGATTATCAAGTGTGTGTCTAGCAATCTTCCAATTGCCTGAGTAGCAATTTGTCTCGACAGTTCCCACCTAAGTTTCTAAATTTATAACCATGATTGCTTCAATTATTTTTGTATAAATAAATAGGTGGTGTAACCCATGACATCACTTATTGTCAACTGTCTGATAGAAAAGTCATTAATTCTTTTCCATTTTTTATTATCAATATGTCAATAATGCCACATTTTCTTTCCCTTTTAGACAACTAGTCAACATAAGACAACGCGTAAATTCAAAATTACTAAACTACTCTTCCAAATTCTATAAAAAAAACCCAAAATCTTAGGACACAAACACAAAAACAAACTCACTTGATAGTTACTAAATTCATAGAAAAAAAATTGAAGTGCTGCAATGGCTACAAATCAGGAAGATGTGAAACTTTTGGGAGCTCTTGGAAGCCCATTTGTGTGCAGAGTAACTCTTGCTCTAAATCTGAAGGGAATTGAATATGAATTTGTTGTAGAAAAATTGGCTAACAAAAGTGAACTTCTTCTCAAATATAACCCAGTTTATAAGAAGGTTCCAGTTTTTGTTCACAATGACAAGCCCATATCAGAATCTCTTGTGATTCTTGAATACATTGATGAAACATGGAAACAAAATCCAATCTTGCCTTCTGATCCTTACAAAAGATCGTTGGCTCGTTTCTGGTCCAAGTTCATAGATGACAAGGTAACTTAACGTTCCTCTTTGATATTTTTTAATTTGAAATAGTTGATATAGTACTAATAATTTATCAATTGTTCAGATTATGGGCCCTTCATTCAAATCAGCTTTCACAGCTGATGAGGAAGAGCGTGAGAAGAATATTGCAGAATCATCTGAGGCTCTTAAGATTCTTGAGAATGAGTTGAAGGACAAGTTCTTTGGAGGAGAAGAGATTGGTTTTGTGGATATTGCTGCTGTGTTCATAGCTTTTTGGATCCCTTTGATTCAAGATGTATCAGGGTTGCAGTTGTTTACTGCTGAAAAGTTTCCAAAGCTTTACAAATGGAGTCAAGAATTTCTCAACCATCCGGTTGTGAAGAAAAGTCTGCCTCCTAGAGATCCTCTTTTTGCTTTATTCAAAGGTCGCTATGAGAGCCTTTTTAATGCTTCAAAATAGATCATGCTAGAAATTATAGAGTAATGAAATTCAGAATTTCATGTGCATGAGTCATTATTATAATCTGTCATTGAGTTTTTGTTTTTTGGATTTCATTTCAAAATAATGGTTTGTAATGTGAGGTGAGATTTCTCTCTGAAATCTAAGGATATTGTGGAGATTTTTTCATATTTGGATTTAAAGAAAAAGACATCTTTCTACCGTATATTCCTATGGCCAAGAAACATGAAGTAACTACAGCCTTACATTGATTCAGTTTTAATGTTTTTTTAAAGGCAAAATTATAATAATGAAAAAAAATATCCAAATGATAAGGCAAGTGGCACAAGATGTACTAAAAGGTAAACTAACCGAACCAAAGAAATAAAATACAAGAGGAAAGAACTATTATGTCAAGCTAAGAGAACTCCAGAAAAACCGCGCTAAGAGAACTGCACCTCAATGAAGGAACAAGTTATATATCAAGTCAGCTGCACCACCAACAACAAGGATGAAAGAAGTAACACACACTTTTAATTTGGCTAAAATATCGATTTGTTATTTATTCTAAAGGATAGGATTTTGAAGTCATTATGAAAATGTGCAAAATTTTCCACTAGCCAATCTAAAAATCATTTCCAAGCTAAAACAATACTTCTTTCTTTCACTTTATTCACGTTTGTTGAAGTACAAGAAAACACAACCTCTTTATGGGACCTTCAAATGATAGCACGTCAAATTATAACAAAATCTTCCCAACACTTTGCTCTACCACCTATAGAAATGAAACTTTCAAAGAGAATGATAAGATCCCTAGAAAGAACTATTTACCATCTCAACCGGCTAAAAGTATTATAATAGTTGTAACACCCTAAAACCCTAACAAGTAATAATACAAAATGATCCGAATTTAAACAAATGATATGTAATATTGGGACGAGATCGTTTGAATTTTTGTATTGTTTTCTGAGATTTGTGGGACTAATTCCCTTATAATTGAGTTTGAATTTAACTTGAGATATTCAATTAATCATGTTTTGAGTTTTTCGGTTGTTTATTTTGAAAACAAAAAAGTTTTTGAGAAGGATGTTGTTTGAAAGAGTTTTGTGACATCCTTATTGTTTATAATATGTATTATTTGCATGATTTTAATTTAATAATTATCGTGGAGTTTTAGGGTGATATAGTGGGAGGGATTGTTGTTAGATCTAATTGGCGTCATTTTATAGACAATAAGTGGAGACAAATGCTACGACATTGTGTAACACATCATGTCTTTATGAGGTCAAACTAGGAACAAACATGTGGACCATAATGTTCTCTAGAATGTGAGTCATTCTTTCTTGCCCATAAGTTATTGTGTGCCGAGTGAATCTCGATCCTGAATAAAATTTTGAAATATGATATGATGAAGATTTTCCAAAAGACCATTCACCAAAATCAAAATATGGAAGTTTTGTCAAAAGATCATTCACCAAGATCAAAATAGATCAAATCTGATATGATGAAGATTTAACCAATCAATTATTGAAAACCAACTTAATGAAAAATTGTTTCTTGCGCTTGTGGGATTGGTTTGGCTCCCTTAAAAGAAGAAAACCCTATTGGACTTTGAAGTAGAATCTCATGCTATTTATGAGGAGCTCTCCATTGTAAATATTCAGACCTTGAGAATCAAGCAAGGTGTGTTTAGTTGTTTGAGTCTTTTGTTTTTGTTTTGTGTTGTCATACTCTACTCGTAAGTCTTATTTCTATGTTAAGGAATAGAGTATTTTGAGGTGGAAGTCATTTCCTAAATCATATTCTAATGTAATTGCCCAAACACTTGGGAGAGTGTTTGAGAGAAAGTGAGAGGGGTCTCATATTTAGGGAGAGTCTTGAATAGAAATTCACGAGTAATATTAATAGGCATTTAACTAGAAGAGTTCAAATCTGACTAATTTATACTCTTGACTATAAAAAGTGAATTTTCTTTATTGGATTAATGATCTCCAGATGTTTATGACTTTGCACAGATATGGGTTATCAATTCCTTGTGTTATTTTACATATCATTTTTATTTTACTGATGTCGTGCTAATCTTGTCATACACATTGTTAAAACATTGTGTTTGATATTGACAATCGTCGAACATGAATTCATCAAGTATTGGTAAAAACATCTTCAAACAATGCAATTACACACAAAATAATACTAAAACGATTCTAAAAATGCTAACAAAACTATAATATGAAAACTTGTCATCAATGGTCATGTCATCAAGATATCAGGCATGGAGAAAAAACTTACAATTTTCTTAAATTTTATGAATAAGTGGATGTAACACATGAGTAAAAAGGGGAAGCCCTAACAGTTCACCTTGGTTCATTCCTATGGTTGACATATTATGTCTATCGCAAGGTACAACATTGCTTCCTGACCATCAAGAAACTCAATACACAAATAAATAGATGGACATCTCACCCTCACCTCGCGTAGAAAGACTCATCGGTCTACCATGTTGAGAGCATTTAAGAAATATATTGCGAGCATAGCCAAAGAATCATCTTCACGTTTCTTGCTTAACACCCTGTTGGCACTGTACAAAATGGCCTCAGCACAAACCGTTACTTGAACTTTAAACTGAAAGCCATTGAGATATCGTGCTCCATGCATCTTTACTAACTCCTTTCGTAGCAACTTTAGATATCAACCGCCTCCAAATAGAACACACAAAATTGGCCGTATCCCACCATAATAGCATCGTCAATGGTGTATAAGAAACAAACTCTTCCAACCACATTGAGAATCTTCCTCCCACCATAATTTAACAACTTGAGTGATTGCACATAAAAGATTTATTGTCACTGCAGAACGTTCTCCATACATTGCGTCTATATATGTTGTGTCACAATCCATCTTTACTATATGACGTCCTTTTAAGAAATGATTTAATGTCCTTGAAATTAATATTAACTTCATCTACTAGAGGAGCTTTGAAGAACAAGAAGGTCGGCATGGAGAGGGAGGTCGTTTGTACGCGTACTTAGCCTCCAAAACTTTCATTGCATGTCCATTATAAGGGGCAACTTCGGATGACCCCAACCCTTTCGCAATCACTGTGAAGTGGCCAACATTGCTTGACATAAAACCTTGGTGTTTTATCTTTACTTTCACAATCACTGTGAAGTGGCCAACATTGCTTGACATAAAACCTTGGCGTTTTACCTTTCCCCTTGATATGAACTCTCTCATGACCCAAATAATTGAAATGGATTCGTGATAACTAACCATTATGAGAAGGAGTGGGTGACCATACTATCGAAGGTGATTGAGAGTGGCCGGGGGAAAGGTGCGTCTCTGCGTACGAACTGTATACTTTAGTATTTGTTTGAATTGAATTTTGAAATCTTATCTTTAAACGAACTTCATCGTACACTTTGAGTTTGCTAAAGCAATATTTTCTAACTGAGTTAATAGCAAGGTTGAGGAAAACTAAGATAAAGTTTGAACTCAGTCTAAAACCAATTTTTTTTTTCTGTTATAGTTTTGAATTAAACACTATTATTTCATTCGTCATATAACGTGAAAACAATATTACAGGATCATTATTTATGAGCTATGATACATGAGGAGTTATAGATATTCTATTTGAAATCTTAATTTTGATAAGAAAGTGCATATCTCAAACAACAATAACTTCCAACACTTACACAAATTTCCTTGCCTCACAAGTTATCAATCTATTTTGATAGAGCAGCAAATATTTCAGTGACAACTTTGAAATATGCAAATTGTTGTTCTTTTGAAGGCATAGTGTCTTTGACAACTGGATGATTGGAAAATTCTCTACTCCATTTGTGTAGCTTTGGAAATTTCCCCTTGGTAAATAACTGAAACTCTGCCACTTCTTGCAGTAAAGGGATGAAGAGAGCAGCAATATCCACAATGCCAATCTCTTCTCCTCCAAAGAACTTGTCCTTCAACTCATTCTCAAGAAACTGTAAACCGTTCGACAATTCTTCACTAGCCTTCTTGCGTTCTTTCTCATCAACCATAAAAACAGATTTCAAAGCCGCAGCCACACACTGATTTCAAAAATCGAAGTTACATATATTTGAAAATATCATGAAGAGTATTGATGTATGGACTAGAGTTTCTTACCTTATCATCGATGAACTTGGACCAAAAACGCGCCATAGCTCTTTGGTAAGGATCAGAAGGAAAGATTGGATTTTGTTTCCATGTCTCATCAATGTACTCGAGAATCACAAGGGATTCTGATATAGGTTTCTCATTGTGAACAAAAACCGGAATCTTTTTATAAACTGGATTGTATTTGAAGAGAAGTTCACTTTTGTTGGCTATGCTTTCTGGAATAAATTTGTAGTCAATTCCCTTCAATGCCAAAGCAATTTGAACTCTGATCACAAAAGGACTTCCTACCACTACAAGAAAACTGAGCTATTGTGACACCCAGATTTAGTGACGCTTAATTTTTGTCACTACATGTTACTTTTACCTACAGTCATATTACTTTTACCTACGGATATATCTTATTTTATTAATTTTTTAAATAATTTTATACATTACTTTTACCTACACCCATATTACCTTTACCTACGGTTATATTTTACTTTATTAAATTTTTAAATAATTTTATATTATAAATAAATAATATTTTTTTTATAAATTATAAAATTATTATTTTCATTAAAAAAACGTAAAACTTAAGTTATTTTTTTCATTGTCAAAACTCAACTTTACTAATTATTAATTAAAAAATTAAAAATTAATTTTAATTATAAAATATATGTTTTTATATTAATTAGGACAAACAGGGTAGTATTGTCATTTTCATTTCAATTTCAGTTTGCAACTTGCTTGTGAAGCGATGTAAATCTGAAATCGTAGAATTCACCGTCAACTCTCTGTTCAATCGCCGCCACCGTTCAATCGCCGCCACCGTAAACTCTGTTCAACCGCCGCCACCATCAACTCTCTGTTCAATCGCCGCCACCGTAAACTCTGTTCAACCGCCGCCACCATCAACTCTCTGTTCAATCGCCGCCACCGTAAACTCTGTTCAACCGCCGCCACCATCAACTCTCTGTTCAATCGCCGCCACACAACTCGACTCTTTCTTTCTAAGGTTTTCTCTCGCCCTCTCAAATTGCACCGAATCGTAATTGTTGAATTGTGTTATCGTAATTGAAATCATTGAAAACCATAATTATATGTATTCACGATTGTTTTCAATTTCTTGTGTAGTTAATTTATGTATCCTGAAATCAATTTACGATTTTGATGGTTTTTATTTTCTTCATCATTGACATTGTAGTGGTTGTTGTTTGATGATTTGTGAAAGATGAGAAAAATGATTAGAAATTTTTATTAGATTAAACCACAGTGAGAGTATTCTAAAAGTCATGTCTTATTATTCAGCTATGTCATTTGGATTCAATTCCTACATCTCTGCTTAATTTTCTCCGGCTTCTGTATTTTACTTTTGTGGGTATTGATATCAATCATAATTTGGTTAAGCTTGAAAAAGAGTATGGGATTAAATGCAGAAATGCTGTGGAGCTTGGACCTTTTGGACCTTTGGCTGTTACTCTCATGAAAATGCCTCGTTTGAGTTTTTGTCGTGTTGATGAATTAGCTTTTGCAGTTAATAAGCATGATCTTGGGAATTACAGGCCTTTAATAACTCTCTATAAGGATTGGGGTCAAAGTAACTTTGGTAAAAAACTTGCTACTATTAATGTTTATTCTTATTACATGATTAGGAACACATTGTTTAGTGCTGATAGTTAATCAAGTTTTCCCTTATCTTGCAATGGTTTAGATAAAGAATGCACATGTTTTTGAATTAGCGTTGAAGTTTTCAAAATTTATTGTGGGATGGTAGTATATTAGAGATTAATCTCACTGTACTTATGCCGTATTTGGATAAATGACTTAATTAAGTGCTTATCATACAAGTGCTTATGCGGAAATTATTTCTATAACAACAGATAGACTAAAGTAAACTGTGTTTTCACATAAGATATAAGTAGTATTCAATGCTATCTTGGAGAGCTTATGGAAATAAGTTAAAAACAATTTATGAACATGTCAATAAGCTCTCTCAAAATAGTCCCTTTATAATAATATATTAAAGACTGTTTAAAGTTTAAATCCCGCTGGCTCTGTTTTTTGTCGTTGTTATGTCTGGTTTATTAGCTTAGTTATCGTTATGAATATTGTTATTTCAAAGTCTTTGTGTTGATCTTATTTGTAAGGATTTCAGTGAAATAGATGAAACTTTGTTGCAACCCGTCATTGAGGTTCTATTCAGAAAATTTGCTGGTGACAAATGATGTTCTTAAAATTGCTGATTTTGGACTGGCTAGAGAAGTATCATCAATGCCTCCATATACTCAATATGTTTCCACACGATGGTGAGTTATGTTCTCTCATGTCATCTTTATTAGTTGTTTATCTTTTTCAACTTCGATGCAACATTAGATATTTTATTGACTGTTTGGGTGTGTATGTTATTTTAAGAGATTTCTTCATCAACTTCATCACATTTTGCTTTTGGGAATTCAGGTACAGAGCTCCTGAAGTTTTGTTGCAGTCCGCATGTTATACTCCTGCTGTTGGTAGGCATTAATGTTGTTTTTTTAGATTATTTTACTAGTAGTGTACTGGTGCTAGTTTTTTGGAGCTATAAGAGTGATTTTGGTGGTAGAAGTTGCAATTTGTAGTTTCTGCATCAATCCGGTTTTGCCAAGCAGAATCACTTTTGGAGTCTCCCAAAAGCATACCCATATACTCCTTTATTAGGGGATATTTGATTTATCCCAAAAGCATACCCATAAACTACCTTCTCAATCCCTTTTTACAACTTCATTTTCTAGGCAAAAGAAGTTGAGTTAATGTCAACTGTGGCACTCATTTAACTAAGGCAGTCAGACTGCAGTTATACTGGGCCAAATGCTCAGTCAATTTGTGTCATTAATCTAAGTTAATTTATGATTCAGCAGAACCTATGATGCATATGTACGAGTGCAGTACCCATACGAAATACGATATTTAAAAAAAAGTTACGGGTACATCAATAGAAGTAAAAATTTCTGTCAATAAAAAATGTATCAGTAGAGAATTAAATTGTTCAATTCTCAACAAAACATCACAATAAAAGTTTAGAACGTAAAAAATTGTGTTAAGTTTAGTAATATCCAAGAATAATGAGAAAAAAGTAAGTACCACAAATACATTACATGTACTCGGTGCTGGTACTTCACCAATTTAGAAGTACCCGTGCTTTATAGAGTAGAACCATCACTTTCTTTTGCTTTGAATTTAAATTTTATTTAGTACACTTTCTATATTGTCGAACTTGTTTGCCATTTATGTTTTCACTCTTAGATGGTTTTTCTTCTTGTGGTGGTGAATAACAAACACATGTTTTTTACAGACATGTGGGCTATTGGTGCTATATTAGCTGAGCTTTTTACTTTGACCCCCATATTTCCTGGTGAAAGGTATCTTAAGAATCCTATGTTTTCTCTTTGGTTGTATGCTGCAGTGATGATGGCAAGACAAACTCATTTACATTACCTACTTGTTTTTTGAGCTTTTACTCATATAATAAACTATTAATTATCACACTGTTGTACTTGAATATGTATGGGAAGCCATTAACATTTTCCATCAAAATACAAGAAATTTTGATTTTTTATTAGAGAAAGGTCAATCTTGTTCATAGGTCTAGATAGAATGATGTGGAAATTTGAGTATCAAGATCCAGGAGGGGGAGTATTTTATGGAGACATGTTTTTGCTTTCAGTAAGTTGAAACACTTTGTTAGAGCATAACCATGAAATATATACGGTTCAGGTTTTCAATAGCTAATTTACTAATGGAAAATATTGTTTTTATGACTTCATTATATGTCTCAAGGTGTTATCAAATTCATATAAAAATGTATGTTCTATGACTTTTGTGGACTTCTTCAAAATGAATTTTGTAGATTCCTAAAACCAAGCTATTGGTTTTTTTTAGTGACATCTTACAAAATTACTTTTATCCATTGACAGTGAAATAGATCAACTATACAAAATATACTGCATTCTTGGTACGCCAGATTCAACTTGTTTCATCATAGGTGCAAACAACTCTAGGCTATTATATCTTTTTACATCTCGTTTGACTTATTGCATTATGAAAATGCAGAATATGCTATTTTGCTCGAATTTTAATAATCATCAAGATCAATCAGGTGATTCTTAGTTTCTTACCTTCTAATTATGTTACCTATATTTGCAGAGAAGAGATAGCTTTTAACTTTGAATTTTTTTTATCAATCTTGATTTATTTTCTGGAAATCTTCATTCTGTTTTCTAATAAATGAACTATGTTACTTAAAAAGAAAGTATCATACATACAGCGGAGAAATCCTTCTGTAGGGGTAGAACATTAAGATCTTACATGGAACAATTGATCCCTTTGCCAGAAAATAGAGAAGAAAACAGTTGAACCCTATATTTATTTGAACAATTGTCAAAAAAGGTTTGCATAAATCGAATACAGCGAAAAAATCCTTCTGTAGGGGTAGAACATTTATTGCAGAAAACCCAATCTGGTGCTCTCGGTAATCCTCGTTTCTTTCTTCCCTGATCCATTTTCCCCTATTCGGTGATTTTTTTTATTTAGATTTTATATTTATTTTTTTGTTATTGGGTTGCAGTTTCGGTAATTGGTTTAATTATAATGGCTACGCTGTTTCTGCACGAGATGGGAACTTAAACTGTTCATGAGGTTTGCATTTGCATTCTTTTTTACCATCTTGATTTTTCCGTTTTTGTGTTTAATTTGATGTTAATATCAATGATGCTAGCTAGTTGTATATGTATATTAGTAAATGTTGTGATCTTTTGCAGATGTCAGTGGACTTGATTCGTGGAGAGACTCTTCCGATTCATATAAATATGACATTCCCTTCTTTACCTTGTGATGGTTAGTACTAAATTTTTTTTATCTGCTTGATGTTGCTTTCAAGTTTGTTTTTCGTTTTGGGTTTCTTCTATTTAACAGCTTGAGTGAGCTAATTACTATGACAGTAAGAAATTCCAAAGGTAAGGAATTTGGCTATGTAGGTTCACTGTTATTTTTTGTTAGAATAGGCAGTAAGAAATTCCAAAGGTAAGGAATTTGGCTATGTAGGTTCACTGTTATTTTTTGTTAGAATAGGCAAGTAGGCCAAGTCAGAAAGGAGAGTATAGTAGCATGGTAATAGTGATGTGGGTCATGAAAGGTGAAAGGTGTCAAACCAGCCCACTTGTAATTCGTCGTGCCATCATATTCAATCCTAAACGCTTACTTTTCGCACAATGTTCCCTTTTCTCTTGTGTGCTTCATTGTTGAGGCTAGTATTTTAATGATTCCAGTGAAGTTTTGATTGCTTGATGGAGCATGTCCTAAAATGTGATTATGGTATCAAAATTTCACAAAAAGGTTTAATATGTTTTCCATCACTAGTTGGTCAAATTTGATCTTGCACTATAAAATTGTTATTTGTTTTCAGTGCTTTCATTTAGAATATGGTCACAGTTTGGTATTTTACTATAGAAGTACACTGTTTTGTATTTTAGGGACTGAATTGTATTTTAGGGAAGTTTCAATGTTAATATGTATGCTGGAGTATGAAAAGTTACTTGTGTTGCATGTAGGAAGAGTTAAAGAAGCACATGGTAGAGGAGGCAGGTAGCTCACATAATTCTCAAGCCATCAAAGATACTACAAGCTGAAAGAATGATACTTATTCAAAGGTTAAAGGGCCCGAAAAGAGAGGACGGGTGCGTTGTCCTGGCAAGCTTCCCTGACATGCCAGTTTTAGCTCCAATGCTGATAATAGAGTTGCAACATTAGAGAATTTGCTTGGAAATCTAATTTCTATTCTTCAAGTGCGGTTTTCTGAAGATCGACAAGCTAACGAGGTCTTACGAGTTATAACCGAAGAGGTTTGATTTTGTGTCACCTATTGACCACAATCCGGTGAAGTTCATCTCAAGATACTCTTCACCTCCCTTTGCTATACAGATGTTTACATGAAAGTGAAGATACAAGAATATTAAAATAAAAATATATGTGATTTCTTTTGTAAGATTTTAAGTATATTGAATGAAACTTTCTATGTTGAAATATTTGAATTTAATGTAAAATGGGATAATTTTTTCATTTTAGTGATTTAACTTTGTCATGGTTCTTAATATATTTTAAAATATTTATAATCAGTCATTCAATTTTAATATTAGTAATATTTGTCAATGTAAAATTATAAATTTATTATATTTTCATATAATAAAATTTTTGTTTATTGAAGTTTTAGTGGTAGCAAAAAGAAAATTTTTATTTAAAAAAAATTAAAATTTATATAAGTTTTAGTGACACCTAAAAAGTCGTAGGTATAAGTTTTACTAATTATAATACTAGGATAACCTATAGTGACAGTCAATAGCTGTAGGTAAAATTTTGTCTGTAGCTAAAAGTTACAGTGACATCCAATTTAGCGTCACACCACACCCCCTTAAAGTTGACGCCAAAGGAGGGTGTCACTAAAAGTTTTGCAGACATTTAGCTACAGATTATTGACTTTTAGTGACAACTTTTGAGTGTCACGGAAAGTCAATTTTCTTGTAGTGTACAGAACCCAAAAGCTTCACATCTTCTTCAGATGCAGCTATAATACTACATCCTTGAAGCACTTTCTTGACTTTGGCAACTAAGGTAGTAATCATAGTATTAAATTTTGAATTGAAAACTATCATTGAATGTGTTTGTTATATAGATTGAAGAAGAATAATTTAAGTGACAAGTATTCTAATCTTTTCAAAAGAACAAAAACAAAGTATAGCGTGAGATGTGAATGTCCACTTCAAACTTGAGTAAGATTCCAAGGATGGAGTAATGAAGTGTAAACTAAATAAAGCAATGATTCTCATTACATTTACATGAGAGTGAATTGGTGCTCTTAGGATAGAAAAGAACAGGATCATAAAAACAAGAGGGAAATGAAAACCAATTTTTTGTTATAAAATACCAATTTCGTAAACATATCAATATTTCAAATATTAAATAATAAAATAACTAATCATGTAGTAGCATTTTTTAACTAATTAAGTAATGTGTCAACAGCCCTCTTTTTTGTTTATAATAAGATCTCCTTCTCAAAATAGTGAATATTATTTTTTTTATTGACATCGGTACGGAACATATTGTTGAAGGGTAATTTAGTATTTTTAATATGTTGTCTATGTGACCCTATTTTTCTGTGTATAAATAGATTAGTAGTCGCTGCATTTAAACATAATCATTTTTTTAAAGCTTTTGTAGCCATCTGCAGAGCATTAAATATAATATTGCTTTTGCTTTCATCACCTGTGCACTAACAATTGCTATCTAGAGCTCCGGTTCAGATCCACAGTGATACACGGGAAACACGAGTAAAACACGAAGCATTGTGTGATTAATTTTGGTCCTTGAATTCTTGTTGAACCTTTAACAAAATATGAACAAAATCACATTTTTTGATTCTGCGATATTAGGAAACATTGTGTTTGGTGAGATTTGAGTGACTTGCACAAGGTTGAAGATGAACGGAAACGGTAGTCTGAGCACCAAACTTCCAGTGTTCGATGGTAAGAATTGGAATCGTTGGATGATTCAGATGCGTGTGTTGTTTGGCGCTCAAGATGATCTTGATCTCATCAACGATGGTTATGTTTCAGTTGCACTTCTAGAAAAGGCAACTGATGCACAGAGAAATGCTCAGAGTGGCCTGAGGAAGAAAGATCAGAAGACATTGTTCTACATCCATCGGTGTGTAGATGTGAACGTGTTTGAGAAAATCATTGATTCTCAACTTGAAGAAGGTGTTATGGTGGTGACACATCAGTGATCCATCAGGTTGCGTGGAACACACTAGTTAGGTGTTATGGTGGTGACACATCAATGAAGAAGGTGAAGCTTAAGTCCCTACGAAATCGGTATGAGAATCTCAACTTGAAGGACAACGAAAAGGTATCTGAGTACATCTCTAGAGTGATTCTAATCACTAATGAGATGAAAGCTTATGGAGAAACCCTTTCTGAACAAGTAATCATAAAGAAAGTATTGAGGTCTCTTACTTCTCAATTTGATTACATTGTTGTAGAAATTGAACATTCTAAAGATCTGGATACCTTGATAATAGAAGAGCTGCAAAGCAGTCTAGAGGCGCAAGAGTTGCGTCTAACTGAAGGAACTTCTGAGAGGGAGGTTGAGCAGGCCCTGAAAGATTATTTTGTCAAGAAGGACCAGAAGCAGGGAAAACATGGTAGGTCTCAAAAGTCAGAAGTGTTCTATTCTGATGAGAAGAAACATCAGAAGGGAAAGGAGAAGTATGACAAGAGAATGGTTCAGTGTTACTGTTGTAATAGGTTTTTCCATTTTGCTAAACATTGTTGGTCAAACAAAGAAGAAGTAAAAATAGCCAGAGGAGATTTTGATGATGAACCTGTTAATGACTTATGAATTTGATGAGGAACCTGTGCGATTGTCGTTTTTTGATTCCAAAGGGAAAGAAAATGACTCTGAATATTCTAAAGGAGTGTTTGAATACGAGTCAGAATTAGAAGATGATTTTGAAGATTCAGAAGATGATTCTGAAGCTGAAGACAAGTCAGAATCCGAAGGTGATCCTGAGTCTAAAGGAGAATCAGAAGATGATTAAGAAACTGAAGAAGATTCTGCTTCTGAAGATAAATCAGAACCTGAAGGTCCTAAAGATGAGTCAGAACTTGAAAGCTACGAAGGTGAGTCAGAGTCGGGAGAAGAAGAATCCTCTGGAGACTCTGAAGATGAGTTAGATGGTGAATCTGATTCTGATCTAGATTTTGAATCTGATGGTGATCATGCTTCTGGAAGGGAAAAATCTTAAGACATAGGCTCTGGAGGACAAGCTTCTGAAGATGATCATGTTTCTGGTGGTAATCATGACTCTGAAGTTGGAACTTTTGAAGAAAGAGCTTCTGAAGGCGATCCAATTTCGGAAGGTGGTCAAGCATCTGATATTGTTCAGAGGCCACAAAAAATCAGACAAATACCAAGAAGGTTTGTGGAGTTTGACATGTTGCAAGACACTAAAGTGAAGGATAGAAAGACACTTAGAAAGGGGGGGTTTGAATAAGTGTAGCTTTAAAAACTTGGACGACAAAAATAAATTGCACAGTTATTTTTATCCTGGTTCGCTGTTAACTAAGCTACTCCAGTCCACCCCCGCAGAGATGATTTACCTCAACTGAGGATTTAATCCACTAATCGCACGGATTACAATGGTTCTCCACTTAGTCAGCAACTAAGTCTTCCAGAGTCTTCTGATCACACACTGATCACTCCAGGAACAACTGCTTAGATACCCTCTAAGACTTTTCTAGAGTATACTGATCCACACGATCACTCTAGTTACAATCTGCTTAGTTCACTCCTAAGACTTCCTAGAGTATACAGATCAACAAGATCACTCTAGTTCCTTACAACTTAATGTAATCAATTCAAGAGTTTACAATTGCTTCTTAAAAGCTATAATCACAAACTGTGATATTTCTCTTATCGTTTAAGCTTAATCTCACTAAGATATTACAACAGCAATGTAGTGAGCTTTGATGAAGATGAAGATTCTGAGCTTTGAGTTTTTCAGCGTTTCAGCAAGTTAATTTGAATAATCTTGTTCAGAGTCGTTAAGAGTCGTTAACCTTGCTTCTCATCAGAACTTCATATTTATAGGCGTTGAGAAGATGACCGTTGAGTGCATTTAATGCTTTGCGTGTTCCGTACAGCATCGCATTTAATGTTATACGCTTTTGTCAACTACCTCGAGCCTTGTTCACGCTGTGTCTACTGACGTAGCCTTTAGTAGCTTTTAACGTTCCTTTTGTCAGTCAGCGTAGCCTGCCACTTGTACTTCCTTCTGATCTGATGTTTGTGAATACAACGTTTGAATATCATCAGAGTCAAACAGCTTGGTGCATAGCATCTTCTGATCTTCTGACCTTGAAGTGCTTCTGTTGCGTGATACCATCTTCTGAGCTTCAGTGCTTCTGATCTCATGTTCTTCTGATGCTTCCATAGACCCATGTTCTGATTCTGCTTCGACCATCTTCTGATGTCTTGCCAGACCATGTTCTGATGTTGCATGCTGAACCCTTTGAGACAAAGCTTCTGAGCGTTGAATTATGCGTACTCTTTATATATTTCCTGAAAAGGAAATTGCATTGGATTAGAGTACCATATTATCTTAAGCAAAATTCATATTATTGTTATCATCAAAACTAAGATAATTGATCAGAACAAATCTTGTTCTAACAATCTCCCCCTTTTTGATGATGACAAAAACATATATAAATGATATGAATTTGCGATCAGAAAGAACAGACGGCAAAAGACAAATTACACAGCTATAGCATAAGCATATGAATATGTCTCCCCCTGAGATTAACAATCTCCCCCTGAGATAAATAATCTCCCCCTAAAATAAATACTCGAAGAACTTTAATAAAAGACTTCCCTGATTATTTCGGTAGAGACGATCACATAAGCTTATGCCTTCAGAGAATTCATAGCTTCTGACTTCTGCTTCCATTGGACAGCTTCAGAACTAGAATTTCCTTAAATCCCTAGAACAGTCACAGCTTCTGATTCCTTCTTCTATCTAGGACAGCTTCAGAACTTGAATTTCTTTGATCTTCAGAACATTCACAGCTTCTGATTTCTGCTTCCATTCAGGACAGCTTCAGAACTTGAATTTCTTCGATCCTCAGAACATTCACAGCTTCTGATTTCTGCTTTCATTCAGGACAGCTTCAGAACTTGAGTTTTCTGGATCTTTTAGAACATTCACATCTTCTGATTTCTGCTTCCCTCGGATAGCTTCAGAACTTTGAATGTCTACTAACATCACTTCATGCTAGATTTGTATCAGAACATTGTTGAATGTACCAGAGCATCATCAGAGCATCTCTACATCCTGAAATGTTACAAAACAAAAACTAAACGACAAAAGTCAGCATGAACGAGTCAGAACATAAAATGTATATTCTAACACATTATATGTATCAGAGCTATAACATTATATGTATCAGAGCCATATATATATCAGAGCTATATAGGCTAAAATAATGTATCAGAGCAAATAGAATTTTGTCAAAAACAAATAGACAAATATGGATCAAATTCTATTATCAGTGCTTCTGATATCTGAAGCTTGACAGCACTCAGCTTGCTTCAGTTTCCATGGTTTTGCTTCTGTGTTTGCTTTGAAGATTCTCTTCACTTCTTTATACCTGCAAAACACTTAAACCATATAGAACTTGCAGTTCTTGTTAGTTAGTGCAACTGATTAAATCAAATCATTTATCATTTATCTTTCTCCCCCTTTTTGTCATATCATCAAAAAATAGAAAAGATTCAGATGAAAAACAGAACACACGGAGGAAGAAGATGAATTCATTAAGGTCTAAACAACAGGTACAGAGGTACAAGATGATAAGATCAGATGCACAGAAACAAAACAGATGCAAAGAAAAGAAAGAAACAACACAGACTCAATCTAAGATGGCCCTAGCCTTGACAAGATCTTGGCCAGCATCTCTTTAACATCATTGTTGTGTCCTTCTTGCCTCTCAATGAAAGCATCATACTTGTCATTGAGTGAGCTTTGCTCATCCTGTCTCCTCTGAATTTCTTCTAGAGTCCTTGCAAGACGAGAAGGTTCACCAGAGGAAGCTTCACAGCTTCGATCCACAGGAATGACAACTTGATCTGCAGCTTCCATAGAAGTATCATTTGCTGGGATTTCCTCAACAGGGTCTGATTCAGCAACATGATCTTCAGCATCTGCTTCTTGCATAGAAGCATCTCCATACTCTGCAGCAGGAATTTCAGAGTCTCCATTCTCTAGTGCCTGAAGAATGGCAGCTAGATTCCTTGGAGCAGAAGGACCTTCAACTTCTGGTGGGTCAACAACTTCTGGAATGACCAAACTTGGGTCTTTCTCAGAAGGGTTTTCCCTCAGATAGTCAAATAGGGTCTTGAAATCTCCGAGCAGAACAGGATACTCAGGAATCCAGATAACCATATCTCTGCATGGGTTTGCTTCCATTTCAGCAGCCAATCTTAACTGTTCCATTTCATCCAAGAAGGGCTTCTCTTCCAACATATGTCTTCCTCTGAGACGAGCAAACCAGAAGTCTTCATAGTTTCTCAGAATTCCACGAGGACGTGGGGCAGCAGCTGCACAGACTTCCTGAAGTTCTAAAAGCAGAGCATCTGATTCTTTGCGAAAGATCCTCCAGAGGTTCCTCATAGCAACATCATTCAATCCCGAACTTTCAGCAATTCTGAGGGTATCAAATATGCTTCTGAGATTCCTCTTTGCTCTTTCAAAAAATTCACCAATAGGGTACCTTGAAAAGATAGGATTGGGAAAGAAGTACGGTTGAGGTTCTCTATTCAACCTATAAGAAGATTCTGCTTCAGTATCAGAATCTAATACTACCACTTCAGCTTCAGAACGAGGCCTGGGAGTGTAGTTGCAATCACGGAGCAACTGCTCATGTGATGCAGAGGTTGGAAGAATAGAGTCACTATGGTTATTTTGGGAGGTGGAAGGGACAGATTTATAGTTGGCATGGGGAGGTGGTTGAGTGATGGAGATAGTTGAGTGTGGTGGAAAGAGAGTTTGAATGGGTGGTATATTCAGAACATGATCATCAGCAGCTTGGTCAGAAACAAGGTTAGTTGAGGGTGAAGGAGAAGGGATGGATTGAGGAGAGGGTGGAGTTTTTGTAAAGGGAATTGGCGAGGGAGGAAGAGAATTGGGTTTGTTTGCATGTGAGGAAGGAATGGTTATAGGAGAAGATGGTGGTGTAAGAACATGGACAAAAACAGGTGATTCTGATGAGGCTTTTTCTGGTTCAGGTGTAGGGACAACCTCTATTGGTGCAACTTCTGAACGAACAACAGGAACAGACTCAGGTTCAGAAAAGCATATACCTTTGGAACCTCTCAGAAGAGCTTTGGCCACATCCTCAGTCTTCTTCTGCTTCTTACTCTTAGGCTCTTCAACAATCTTTGCTTTGCCTTTAGCAATATCTTTCCTTCTGACATATGCCTGAACTTCTGGTTGATTCTCAGCCTCTTGAGCAGCATTTTCTTCATCTGAGCTTTGAATAATCATCTTCCTCTTTCTGGTTATCTTCTTTTCAACAACTTCAACAATCTCATCATTGTTGTTTGACTTGTTCTTCTTTTTCTTCTTCTCAAACTCATCAGATACAGCCTTAACAACTTTTGCAATCGCCTCTTTAGAAACATCTTGTTTCTTAGAGACAGCAGAAGGATAATCATGCTTTCTTTTAGTCCTTTCTTCCCTCTTCCGATTTACTTTAAAAGGAGCACCTTTGTCTTGATCTTTAAGACTCTTATTCTCTTGAAGAGACATCAGATATTCGGTTCTGACTTCAGGTACCTCTCTATTGAAGAAGGTTTCAAAGTCAGCCAGAACAGGTTCTCTTATGGTTCTTGTTCCAGCTAGAGGTTGAGGAACTTTGAGAAAGGTGTCAATTATTTTCATCTTCTTTAAAGAGAAGGCATTCAGACAGGCTCCAGTGGTGACAGCAAGGTCATTGATGATACCTTCAGACTCCAGACTCTCAACAATCTTGGAATGCACCAGAAGATTTGTAATAATTCTACCAAAAGGAATGGTTGTTCCAGCATTTTCTTTTCTGAAAGCGTTTCTGGAATCCTTTACTGCTTTCCACATATGGTTGAAGATAATGTAAATCGCATCAACCTTCTTCTGAGTGGCAATGCAATACAGAATATACCTTTGATCATTACTGATGAAATCCGAGGCATGAGTTGATTTCCTATGGTAGAAGCACCCGAGAAGGATCTTTGTCCAGATTCTGTAGATATCTCTCAAATTCTTAACGTGTTTTGTTTTCTTGACATTCGGATAGAGAGTGGATAGAATATCTCCCAAATCTGCCCTTTGATCAGACTCAAAAGCCCCTTCAGGGTTTTTCAGATCGAACATCACTCTTAGGATGTTTTCAGTAACAACAACAAACTTTCCATGGACGAAAGAAAGTATAGCTTTTGGAGCAACCACAGCATGTACCCAGAATTCCTTGACAAGATCCGGATAAACTGGGCCAACGAACTCAGCAAACAGCGAGGTCCATCCTTGAAAGATGATGTCTTCTTTAAGGTGAAATTGGTTTTCTTCAAGGTTGTCAAAGTCAACCATGAGTTCACACAGAACTTCCATTTCATCCTTCGGAATAGAGCATGCCACAACAGGAGTGAGTTCCTGGTTTGTTTCATTATGCATATGGAGAAGAGTAGTTGTATCAACATTTTGAGATGAAGATGCCGCCATTGAAACAGAATGATTAAAAAGAAGAACAAATACTGGGTTTTCGGTTAGGGTTTTTGGAAACGACTAAGATATTTCCAAACGGAAGGTATGCAAGAAGAAAGTGAGACAAGGGAGCGAAAAAGATATATGAGATGATTTGAAATGAATATATAGGAACGGATTTGAAAAGAAATAATAAAAAAAAAATTAAACTGAACAGTTCCAGCATCAAAAGAAATCAATTTTATTAAATGATGAGTGACGTGAGGAGAGAGAACGTGGTAAATGAAATGATTTAGAACAGTTACCTAGGTCGACGTCCTTTCAACTGCACGCTTTGTGCCAACCGTACAGACACGTGTTCACCATCAGATGATAGATGACAGCTGTATCAAGAGTAGACTTTACGCCTTCAAATTCTGATTACTGCTTCTGAATTGATCTAATTTCTCTTCTGGAAATACTCCTTCTGAAGTGTGCTGATATAAGTCTGAATGATCTTCTGATCCATTACTTCTGATATGCACAGCTTCTGGAGATTCACTTCTTTGTTCTGCAACTTCTGATAGGATAAAACTGTATCTGCAGAGATTCTTAAGTAGTGTTGTTTCATCAGAAACAAGTTTATCATCAAACCAGACATTTAGATTCGTCCACAATAAATGTTTCAATTTTGTATATTCTGTAGCATTTAGAGCATTCAGAGTATCCAAGAAGGAAACACCATTGCTTTTAGAAACACAACAAATGGTTTCAATACAGACAAACTTTATTTTCTGATCTCCTACGAACATAGTTCTTTCAACAGCTTTAAGTACCAGAACTTGGAAGACAGTCCTTCTTCCCTTCAAGTGTTGAGAACATCTTGAGTCCAGGTGTCACGACATGTTGAATGTTGTCTTCTTTGTCACCAAGAGAATCTGCAAAAGAGACAATCTTTTTCTTTGGTACCCACATCTTCTTGGGTCCTTTCTTGTTAGTTCTCCTCAAGTTCTGATTGAACTTAGGTTTAACATTGTAAGCAATAGGAGGAACAGCATGATAATTCTTAATGTGAGTTTCATGATATTTCCTAGGTTGTGTCACATGCTTTTTTGTGTGTGTTATGTGAAAACTTTGAGCATGTGAAGTGTGCCTAATATCATGGGAGTGGCCATACTTGAACTGATCATACAATGGCTTGTATGTGAATTTCATTTCATCAACAGGTTCAAGTTTGTATGGGGTTTCACCCTCAAAACCAATGCCGACTCTTTTGTTTCCAGACACAGCATATATCATAGAAGCTAGCTGACTTCTGCCAATACTTCTAGATAAGAACTTCCTGAAACTTAAATCATATTCTTTCAGAATATGGTTTAGACTAGGAGTGGATTTTTCTGAATCAGAAGGAGATCCGACATTATTGGATAGTTTTAAAAGTTTTTCTTTTAATTCAGAATTCTCCAACTCAAGCTTCTTTGTTTCAAATTCAAATAGCTTTTTCAGCTTTTTGTATTTGAGACTAATCTGAGACTTGAGTTCCAGAAGTTCAGTTAGACCGGAAACTAACTCATCTCTAGTAAGTTCAGAAAATACCTCTTCAGAATCTGATTCTGATGTAGATTCTGATCCGTCATCTTCTGTCGCCATCAGCGCACAGTTTGCCTGCTCATCTTCAGAGTCTGAATCATCCTCTGACTCATCCCAGGTTGCCATAAGACCTTTCTTCTTATGAAACTTCTTCTTGGGATTTTCCTTCTGAAGTTTTGGACATTCATTCCTGAAGTGTCCTGGCTCATTGCATTCATAGCACATGACCTTCTTCTTGTCAGATCTTCTGTCATCAGAAGATTCTCCATGTTCAAATCTCTTTGAACTTCTGAAGCCTCTGAACTTCCTTTGCTTGGTCTTCCAGAGTTGATTTAGCCTTCTGGAGATTAAGGACAGTTCATCTTCTTCTTCAGATTCTGATTCTTCAGGATCTTCTTCTCTAGCCTGAAAAGCGTTAGTGCATTTCTTGATATTTGATTTTAATACAATAGACTTACCTTTCTTTTGAGGCTCATTTGCGTCCAGCTCAATTTCATGACTTCTCAAGACACTGATAAGCTCTTCCAGAGAAACTTCATTCAGATTCTTTGCAATCTTGAATGCAGTCACCATAGGACCCCATATTCTGGGTAAGCTTCTGATGATCTTCTTTACGTGATCAGCCTTGGTGTATCCCTTGTCAAGAACTCTCAATCCAGCAGTAAGAGTTTGAAATCTTGAAAACATCTTTTCAATGTCTTCATCATCCTCCATTTTGAAGGCTTCATACTTCTGGATTAAAGCTAGAGCTTTAGTCTCCTTGACTTGAGCATTTCCTTCATGAGTCATTTTCAAGGACTCATATATGTCATAGGCCGTTTCCCTGTTAGATATCTTCTCATACTCAGCATGAGAGATAGCATTCAGCAAAACAGTTCTGCATTTATGATGATTCCTGAAAAGCTTTTTCTGATCATCATTCATTTCTTGCCTTGTCAGCTTTACGCCTCTGGCATTTACTGGATGTTTGTAACCATCCATCAGAAGATCCCATAGATCACCATCTAGACCAAGAAACTAACTTTCCAGTTTATCTTTCCAGTATTCAAAGTTTTCACCATCAAATACCGGCGGTCTAGTATAACCATTGTTACCGTTGTATTGCTCAGCAGAGCCAGATGTAGATGCAGGTGTATTTGTTGGAGTTTCACCAGCCATCTTTTAATGAAGCGTTTTTCTCTTCCTGAATCTTTTCTAAACACGGTTAAGTGCTTGCACCTTAGAACCGGCGCTCTGATGACAATTGAAGGATAGAAAAACACTTAGAAAGGGGGGGTTTGAATAAGTGTAGCTTTAAAAACTTGGACGACAAAAATAAATTGCACAGTTATTTTTATCCTGGTTCGCTGTTAACTAAGCTACTCCAGTCCACCCCCGCAGAGATGATTTACCTCAACTGAGGATTTAATCCACTAATCGCACGGATTACAATGGTTCTCCACTTAGTCAGCAACTAAGTCTTCCAGAGTCTTCTGATCACACACTGATCACTCCAGGAACAACTGCTTAGATACCCTCTAAGACTTTTCTAGAGTATACTGATCCACACGATCACTCTAGTTACAATCTGCTTAGTTCACTCCTAAGACTTCCTAGAGTATACAGATCAACAAGATCACTCTAGTTCCTTACAACTTAATGTAATCAATTCAAGAGTTTACAATTGCTTCTTAAAAGCTATAATCACAAACTGTGATATTTCTCTTATCGTTTAAGCTTAATCTCACTAAGATATTACAACAGCAATGTAGTGAGCTTTGATGAAGATGAATATTCTGAGCTTTGAGTTTTTCAGCGTTTCAGCAAGTTAATTTGAATAATCTTGTTCAGAGTCGTTAAGAGTCGTTAACCTTGCTTCTCATCAGAACTTCATATTTATAGGCGTTGAGAAGATGACCGTTGAGTGCATTTAATGCTTTGCGTGTTCCGTACAGCATCGCATTTAATGTTATACGCTTTTGTCAACTACCTCGAGCCTTGTTCACGCTGTGTCTACTGACGTAGCCTTTAGTAGCTTTTAACGTTCCTTTTGTCAGTCAGCGTAGCCTGCCACTTGTACTTCCTTCTGATCTGATGTTTGTGAATACAACGTTTGAATATCATCAGAGTCAAACAGCTTGGTGCATAGCATCTTCTGATCTTCTGACCTTGAAGTGCTTCTGTTGCGTGATACCATCTTCTGAGCTTCAGTGCTTCTGATCTCATGTTCTTCTGATGCTTCCATAGACCCATGTTCTGATTCTGCTTCGACCATCTTCTGATGTCTTGCCAGACCATGTTCTGATGTTGCATGCTGAACCCTTTGAGACAAAGCTTCTGAGCGTTGAATTATGCGTACTCTTTATATATTTCCTGAAAAGGAAATTGCATTGGATTAGAGTACCATATTATCTTAAGCAAAATTCATATTATTGTTATCATCAAAACTAAGATAATTGATCAGAACAAATCTTGTTCTAACATATAGTAGAATCTGAAGGAGAAGTTGTACAGTGTGCCATGTTAGTAGACTCTGAACCCGTGGGTATTGAAGAAGCTCTCAAGAAGAAAGTATGGCTAAATTCCATGAAAGAAGAACTTGAGGCTATCGAAAGAAACAAGACTTGTAAGTTAACCAAGCTTCTAGATAAGAAGAAAGCCATAAGCGTCAGATGAGTTTTCAAGATAAAGCTTAAATCAGATGGATCAATTGGCAAGCTCAAAGCAAGGCTAGTGGCTAGAGGTTTTCTTCAGAAACTTGGGCTAGATTACTTTGAGGTGTTTGCACCTGTAGTTAGACATGAAGTAATCATACTAGTGATTGCTTTAGCTGCAAAAAGGAATTGGCCTCTGATGCATCTGGATGTGAAGTCTGCATTTCTGAATGGTCCGTTACAAGAAGAGGTATACGTGTCACAACCTCTTGGATTTGTGAAAACAATCACGAAGGAATGGTGTACAAGTTACATAAAGTCCTGTATTGACTGAAGCAAGTGCTTAGAGCTTGGAATCTGAGGATTGATTTATTTTTCAAGAAACACGGGTTTCAGAAATATGAGATGGAATATGGAATTTATGTACAAAATTCTAAAGGCAATATGATTCTGGTGTGTCTCTATGTTGATGACATATTGCTGACAGGTAGCTGTCCTGAAGAGGTAGTCAATGTTCAAGAAGGTTCTGATGAATGAGTTTGAAATGACTGACCTAGGAAAGTTGGTATACTTTTTAGGGATGGAGGTATTGTATCCTAAGAAGGGTATAATTTTGTAGTTGTTGAAGTATGAACTTGAGCTTTTGAAGAGATTTAAGTTGCAATATTGTAAGGATGCAATCACTCCATCAGAAACCAATCATAAATTGGATTTTGACTCTGATGGTGAGGATGTGGATACTACAACCTTCAAACATTTGGTTGGTTCTCTAAGGTATTTGTGTAATACCATACCTAATATTTTCTATGCACATCGAATAGTTAGTAGGTTCATGGGTAAATCTAAGTGGTCTAATTATCAAGTTGTTGTCAATATTCTGAGGTATATCAAGGGAACTCTGAAGTTTGTATTACTATTCTCTTCTGGAAGAAAGACAAATGCAGAGTTGATGAGTTACTCTGATTCTGATTGGTGTGGGGATAGAGTTGATAGAAGAAGTCCTTTTGGATACATGTTTAAGTTTCTGAGAGGTCCTATTTCTTGGTGTTTCAAGAAGCGGCCTATTGTTGCACTATCAATGTGGGAAGCTGAGTACATCGCAGGTGTTGTAGCTGCATGTCAAGCAGTTTCGCTTTTGAACCTACTGTAGATAAGCCACTGAAGTTGATGATTGATAACAAGTCTGCAATCAATCTTGCCAAGAACCCAGTGCTGCATGGGAGAAGCAAGCACATTGAGACAAAATATCATTTCTTGAGAAATCAAGTCCAGAATGGAATATTAAAAGGTATGCACTGTAGCACCCAGAAGCAGCTGGCAGATATTCTGACAAAGGAGATCAAGATGGATCAATTTCTCCACTGAAGGGATGAAATTGGTGTTATTAGTTTTGATTGGGAAACCCTAAATTAAGATATGGTGTTGAAGGGTAATTTAGAATTTCTATTTTGTTTCCTAAGTGGCCCTAGTTTTCTATGTATAAATAGACTACTAGTAGCTACATTAAAACCTAATCATTTTCTTACAGCTTTTGTAGTCGTCATTGCATTAAATATAATACTCGATTTGCTTTCGTCACCTTGAGCACTAACACCGACTTGATAAGTATATTAACAACTTTAAATTGAGTGTATAATGGAGGATGTCCAAAAAGAGAATGCCTCTTTAAAACCTTACTAGAAAAAAAAAACACAGTGAAAAAATTCTAGTGTAGGAAAAATAGTACAATATTCTTTGTGAGGGATCTACCTCGTTACTAATCTATACATAATATTACAAATAAGAAAGAAAATTATAGGCATACAATAATCCATTATTCATAATAGTTCCCTTTGGATGTTAGTTTAGGATATGCTTCGTTAAAACCTTACTAGAAAAAAGTCAGTGGGAAAAAATCTAGTGAAGGAAAAATAATACAATATCCTTTTAAGAAAAATTCATTTCTCTCCCTCAGCTAAACTAATTCATTTCTCCCTCTCAGCAGAACGATTATTTCTTCGACGATGTAGACCAATCTTGTAGTTCTTCACCTACAAGAAGACATTTGAATACAAAGACTTTGACTCATGATCCTCGTTGTCATTTATCACTTTTAGCGTTATATTATATACAAAGACATTGTCAATATTGACTTTATTTTGGCTATTTTCATTTCGGTTCCATCGCATTTCATGACATAATTTATTGAAATCTCTTTATTTCACATCTCAAGTACTTCATTAGTTCTTCTGAAAATGAAAAATGAATTATGTCAAAGTTCTCTTAGAATTTTCATATCCTAACTTGGGTCATCTTTAGCTTTAGTTTCTTTTCTAGGTAGAGTACTTTTAACATTAGAACCGACTTTCATACCACATTTCAGGCGCGATTATAACTCATTTGAAATATTAGATTATCCAACAAATAATTTGTTTCATAAACTTTGTAAATGAATAATATTTTGAACTTTTGGTTCATATTGGTTTATACGAGGATCAAGACAACAATTTATTTCAAATTATTCATTTGAACTTCTGGTTCACTTTTTCAGCCGCTTATTCTCTCCCCTAATATTGGGAAAATTAATTTCTCAATTAATAACCAGTTTACCATACTGCAATATAATCAACTATCCAATTATTGCATCAAGATACATCCTCAAATACGAAGTTCATTTAAAAATACATTTTCCCTAATATTCTTTCATGATTCATCTTAATGTACTATATTGGAGCAATTGAATTATACACAACACATCCAAAAATTTACTTAGATGAGAAGTATTAGATTATTAACCTAAAATAAGCTATAAGTTAATGGGGGAGAATTAGCATATATTAACATGTTGGTTGAATGAGAATAAATATCTTAATACCATACTTTGTGTGTTTCAAATATATAATTTAGAAATGATAATCTTATCAACCATATAATTAACTTAAGACGTCTAAAGAATGGATCTTCACGTCCATTTGTATGAACATATGCTACATGATGTTCAATATCAATTTTAATAATATATGTGATACTAATCAATAATTTTCTGAAAAAAATTAAAAAAAATAAGATCTTAGTCTAATTAGTTGAGAAAACAACTTCAGAAACTTCTGCTTATGAGTAAACATATGCATGATATTTTAGTCGACGCAATAATTAATGTCATAAAAACTCAATTTTTCAAAATTTTCTCTAGGAACGCACACTTTATTTGATTGAAGAAACTTCTAGTTCTTCAAAACTAGTTGCCGCATCATAGTACAACCGAGATTACCTGACCGGTTTTGCCAATAACACATTTAAGTGTGGTTTGTAAGCTTCTTGTTTACAATAATAGATATAATTCTATTCTTCTAATTTGTTTCAATTCATAGTAAATAGTAAAATTATTTGTATAAAATATATTTTTAAAATTAAATGCCATACAATTTAATTAGAATTTATTGATGCAATTCTTCTGGAATTGTTTAACCGATCAAAGGAGGCAGATTCGTCATTTTTTATCAATCCTCAAGTGATAATCATTCTTCGATCAATGCATAAAACTAAATCATTCTTTAGCAATCCTCTAGGGATCCTTTATAATATATATATATTTTTCAAGAGTTAGACCATAGATCTTCAAACAATAATAAAGATAAACATTCTCTGTGCAATTATCTGAGAATGCTTTATAAGTTCTTTATAAATTATATAAATTATATAAATTATTATTTTTCTATTCTTCGAGGATGCTTGATAAGTTCTTTAGGAACTATATAAAAAAGTATTATTTTTATATCCTTCATTGATGTTTGATAAGTTCTTTAGAAATTATAATATAAATTTTTATTTTTCTATCATTCAGGATTGCTTGTAAGTTCTTCAAGAACTATATAACAAAGTTCTTCAGGAACTATATAACAAACTCATTACTATCCTTCGGGGATGTTTGTTAAGTTCTTCATAAACTATATAACAAACACATTGTTTTGTAATCCTTCAGGGATTATTTGATAATTTAATAAAATATAATATTATAATTCAACACGCGTAATGGAAAAGAATTAAAAAATAATAATAATATTACCTTTGACAGTTAGGGCTCACTACAACACGCTGGGGCTTTAAAAGCGCTTATTTTGGGCTTTTAAAGCGCTGTAAAAGCTGGCGCTGGCGTAGGTAACAAAAGCGCTTCTGAAAGCGCTCTGGTAGACCCCCCCTATAAGAGCGCTTTTCTGGAAAAAGCGCTCTGGTAGGCCCCCCCTATAAGAGCGCTTTCCTGGAAAAAGCGCTCTGGTAGACCCCCCTTTAAGAGCGCTTTTTCCAGCAAAGCGCTCTGATAGCCCCCCCTATGAGAGCGCTTTTTCTGGAAAAAACGCTCTGATAGCCCCCCCTATAAGAGCGCTTTTCCAAAAGCGCTTTCGTATGTTGCGTTTTTTTTTATTTTTTATGCTTTTTTATTAATCTTTGGCAGCGCTTTTACTAAGAAGCGCTTTAGTAGGTGGACCTTTAAGAGCGCTTTTTAAAAGCGCTGTCGTTGCTAAATGAGGTATTTTAATGTGCAGCCTGTAATTTAATCCTCCCAGTCGACATTTTCGACCTGTAATATGTTTTCAACCTGTAATATGTTCGACCTGTAATTTATTTTCGACGATATTATTTCAGCCATCAGTAAGACAATATATATACTAATATAATACCATTATAATATCCAAAATTATATATATACATCATTACAACATCAATAATATTATAGTTCAAATCGACACAAATCCTACATGAAAAATTGCTTAATATAAAATTGACACAAATCCTCTTTTATTTCTTCCAACTTAAGTCTCGGGTACCCAGCAGCACGGAATTCGTCAAGGTACTACAAAACAAAAACATAATATGAATGATATATTTAGTTAAATGTAATAAATTATATGAACTTATCTTAAGTTATAAATTCATACCGTGAGCGGAATCTCTAATTGATTCGCCTGAAGGATTTCTTTCATAAACCTCAAAACAAAGTATCCGCAATCGTAACTGTTTCGCTGTTGCGGACACTACATAGAAAAACAAATAAGATTCTATAGTTGTCTTGTTTTATCAAGTAGCATAAATATTATAAGCAAAATTGTGAAAAATAATGTACCTGCACTTGGATCCAAGTAATGTTGTTTGATTTAGTCCGGGATACCTGTGCATCCCGTTGACTTCGGAACACTCGTATTGATCTAATTAACAAATATATAAAAGCATATGTTTAGATCAATCCCACAAATAAGTAAATATATAAATATACACGAATATATATTTAGAACGATCCCACTTACAAATCAACGATGTCCTTCATAGCCGGATAATTGGTCCATTCACCATTTACCGAATTCAGATAATACACGACTTCCCTTATAGGGTTGATAGCAAGCAGCAACCAGTGTGCTCTATAAATTAAAACAATAGGTTATATGAAAATTTTGCTATACACAAAAGAAACCGAGATTAGATGAACAAAGAATGAGAAACTAACCCTACTGGTCGGGTATTATACGCCCAAAGATGCAGACTTTCTGTATTGCCGGTGGACATGAATCTATCGACTAAGCGCTGTCTAACTGATTCCGGTTCCGAAGCAATTGCCATTCCGCTGCAATGGGCGGAAGACACGAAACGGAATCTGTTAGACAATGGATTCCCGCGCAACACTCTGTCATACAACAACCTTAAATAAAAACATAATAAACATTAGATTATTTTCATTGAAATGTGTAAATAAATTATATTGTGGGACTAATTAAATAATATATCGGATGAGTGAATATTACTGGATGTATGAGTGCATATTACTGACACCTAGTTGATCATGCCTAAAAATCTCTTCCAAATCATCAATTGTAATAAGTGACTTGAATTCAATACCGAAGACACTTTCATCCATATCGATTTCACGTAAAGCACCATCCTTCAAATCGGACATATCAACCATTGTTGCGAGCGTCGACCGGTATCGAGGCACAAAAGCACCGCCTTTTTTTGCCGCTGGCTTCGGAGGACCAGTGGGTGGTACGCTACGAACTTGCTGCGTCACTTGTTGTGACTCCCGAGCGGATGCCTAAAAATCATATAAGTTAGGTAAAATATAAAATCATGCAGATTTAAATTAAGATTATATATTAACACTTTAAATGTACCTCTTTTAGTGATGCAACAAACTCCTCCTCCTGTAAAATCCCTTTACCCTTAATTGCGGGTTTTATAGGAGCAGTCTAAAATTAAAATGTAAAAAATAATTAATAAAAGGTTTAGAATTGACATTTGAAAACTAAATGATTCATAATCGTTTTCAATATACCTCATCACTAATGGTAATGAGCTCCGAGGGCCATGCAACAAATGATCCTATTGCATCTCGCAGCAATGTCGTCTCTGAGACCATGTCAGGTACCGGTAGCATCGCATCATGATCTACTACAACATCCACCGATACTTTCAGGTGTCCATCCGGGAGCGGTCTATGGTGAAGTAAATCTCCCACAGTGTTGTGCACTTTTCCCTTGCCAACTAGGCGATAATACGGTGCGGATAAGTATACTTGGCAAGAAGAAATGCCCTAAACCAATAGTAAATATAAAGTCATTATCGTTGATAAAATAGAACAATTTGTAAGGAAAAAAAGTTATAATTACCTCGGGAAATTTCCTTTGACAGTTGATACTAGCCTTATCACTAGTTTCTTTCACCGATGAAGTGTTGCACTTTTCTCTCATATACATCTCTTTATCTCTTTGCAATTCAGAGACTTGTGCTTGCAATTCCTGCAACTTTTGCAACACTTCTTCATTGGTAGGATTTCTTCTCCTAGGACTCTTGTAAAAAGAGGTTGGAGTCACACCATGACCCTTAACCCTCACCCGACCGGGATACTCAGGAGCATCTAGTGCTCTACTAAGTACACTCCCCTCACCGGTGGATGCCGATTGCGACAAGGTCTCCTGTAATTCATTTACATTAAAAAATCATTTATATATTAAAAAACATTTGATTTAATTAAATACACAGTATTATACTTACACATTCAGTAAAAACTCTCTGAACTTCGGGATCGACAGCTTGATTCTTGCCCACACGAGCTTCCCTCCACAACACATGTACAGGAAGTGAGGTTTCCTCACTTTTAGTCTCCTCTAACTATGCATTGACACAAATGATAAAATCGTCAAATAAAACACATTTAGACAATTAATCAAAACGCATTTCTATTTACTTACAATTTTATCCTCCAAGCGTGCATATCCCAAACGCCCTTTTTTGTATGGATATGCGGGTTTTGATGCTCTCGCGCTATTTGTGACACTCCTTTTCCGAAAATCTTCATCTCTTTGCTTTACAAACTTAACCCAATCTTCTTCGTCAATGAAGATCTCATACTTTTTTGGCCGTCCTGGCGCCTCTTCAAGAAAGTTTCCATCTTTATCCTTAAGATAGGTATTTGTCAAAAAAGCTTTCCACCCTCTATATCTTTTTCCGGCCAAACTAAGTATGTAGCGTCTACGCTCATCTGGTATGTCAAAAGTCCTCTGCAAAAAAACATACGCATAGTGTGTTAGTATAAGTAATGTAAACAATTTATCGTCAAGATAATAAAAACAACCATATATGGTATATACTTGAAGCTCTTCCCAAATCGCTTTTTTTTTCGCATCCAAGTCTTCGCTTTTTATATTCCATTTAGCTACGGAGACTGGAATATGCATACGAACAAGTGTACCAATGTAGCTTGTCAACTTTGCAGAATTAGGACCAATTGGCTGTAATTCAGAATTCCATTCCAAAGGGTATACTAATCCTTGGTCTCTATGTCGAATGATTCTCTTCATAATGGTGATGCCTCGTGCAACTTCTTTTGCTTCAGTATCAGGTGGAGCATTTGTATCCGGAGCATCTCTTTCTTGATTATCTCTTTCTTGTGAGTTTTCTTGTGAGTTTTCAGGTGGAGCATCTCTATCTGGAGCCATTTAACCTGTATCAAACAAACTAAAGCACATTAGTACACTGTTAATAAGCTAACAATCTATACAAGTCAAATGGAAGTCAAACCATGCATGTACAAGTGTATCGGAAACGAAATCGGTACAAATCAAAATAAGCGTCAAAAAAGAAAGTTGTCGGAATTGAACGAAATTTACATGGCTATGGTAAAACGTCCCCACGGACTCAAAAATAAAGTCGGTTTTCCGAAATTCAGACCCTAAGCCCGACTTTTGATTACGGGCAGAAGCAAAACCGATAAAAAAACAGTCCCGAAATGTAAAGATAAGTGCATGAGCAGCTCCGGAATCGTCAAAATAGTATAGTTACATGTAAAGAAGTCGACAAACGGATACATGGTTCAAAAGTTATGTACAAAACGAGAATATGCACCAAAATTGAATAAGTACTATACTATTGATTAAAACAATCGGTACAAATTGAATAAAACAAATTAGTCGGAATATGTATACTATTACCTTTATCACTAACGTCTCTTTCTTTTCTTGGTAGGATTGTGTTCTACGCGTCTCTTAACAACGCGGACGGTTGGATTGATCCAAATACCCTCATTATGATCATTTCTAGTACAAGATTCATTCTCATTTTGATCGTTTCTTGTACAAGATTCAATGCCAACACCAATATCACCTTGATCTTCAATGTTTTCATCAACTATTTTGTTAGATAAAAGCACTATAGACCATTTCGTACTTGTCGGATCATTGACATAGAACACTTGTTTAGCTTGAGAGGCTAGAATGAAAGGCTCATCTTTGTACCCTACCCTATTGAGATCCACTTGCAAAAATCCTGACTTATCCATTCATATGCCACTATTATTTTCAACCCACTTGCAACCAAATACAGGAATCTGAAATTTCGCGTAATCAAACACCAAAATGCGCTCGATAACCCCAAAATATGACAAATTTGCAAATTTCGGATTTAAGTCATTCGCACTTGATATGTGCATTGCTTCAGCTACCAAGGTAACACCACTATTTTGCATAGTACTTTTATCATCCTGTTCTTTGGTATAAAATGTGTATCCATTAATAGCGTATGCGCTAAAAGAAAGCACAATTACAGTTGGACCATAGGCTAAACATCTCAACCTTTCTGTTACTGAAGCAGGATCTGAACGATACTTTGAATAAATATGATCCCTAAACCACAGTATGAAACTTCGATTGTGCTCTCGTACTATCCAGTTCTCATTTCTATTTGGATTTAAATCTCGGAGAACAACCTTGTGCATTTCAACATACGGCTCAACCTCAACCTCATTGTGCAGAACATACAAGTGCGCTTGATCCCGTTCGACCATTGATACTGTCACAACTTTATTTCCAATTAGCCTTTTTCCTTCTTTTTTTTCGACAATATGAGATTTGGGGAGTCCAATTGATTGAACATTTGACAGATATTCAGTACAAAACTCAACCGCTTCTTCAACAACGTATCGTTCGGCAATACAACCCTCCGGTCGACTTCTGTTTTTCACGTATCCTTTTAATATTTTCATATAACGTTCAGCAGGCTACATCCATCTCATATAAGCTGGTCCGCACAATTGTGTCTCTTTCACAAGATGAACGACTAGATGAACCATTATGTCAAAAAACGAGGGAGGAAAATACATTTCAAGATCACATAAAGTAACAACTATCTCTTTTTGCAATGTTGGTAAGATCGCGGGATCGACCACCTTACTGCAAATTGACCTGAAGAAGAAACACAGCTTAGTTATTGCGCTTCTTACTTTTTCTGGCAGAATAGAACGTATACCTATTGGTAAAAAATGTTCCATTATAACATGACAATCATGCGTCTTCAAACTCTTTAACTTGAGGTCTTTCATGGACACAAGTCTTCTAATATCTGAAGAGTAGCCTTCTGGAACTTTAACTTCACTAAGGAACTTACACAATGTTTTCTTCTCCTTTCTAGATAGAGTGTAAACAGCAGGTGGCAGATATGTTCGTCTTCCTTTCGTCACGAGTCCCAATTCAGTTCTCATTCCCATGTTTACCATGTCCTTCCTTATGTTAAGGCCATCCTTAGACTTTCCTTGTATATTGAGTAACGTACCTATGACGCTGTCAAATACATTTTTTTCAATATGCATAACATCCAGGAAATGTCTTACGTACAACGACTTCCAATATGGAAGTTCAAAAAAAATTGACTTCTTCTTCCACCCACCCTTGACAAGTGAATGTGCAAAAGGCTTGCCAAACTGAGTGCTCACATCTTTCACCTTTTCAAAAATTTGATCACCTGACAAAAAAGGCGGGGCTGTACCATGTTCGGCCTTTCCGTTGAATGCTTTTCTCCACCCACGGTAGTGATGATTAGAATTTAAGAATCTACGATGGCCGAGAAAGACATTCTTCTGACAAAGCTCCAATCGTGTCGTATCGGTTTCATCTTCACAAACGGGACACGCCTTTTGACCTTTATTGCTGTACCCGGATAGATTTCCGTATGCTGGAAAATCATTAATTGTTCCAAACAACATCGCCCTCAAGTTGAAACTTTCCTTCCTATACCCATCGTAAACCTCCACACCATGCTCCCACAAAAACTTTAAATCTTCGATTAAGGGTGTCAAGTATACGTCTATGTCATTCCCTGGTTGTTTAGGCCCAGAAATTAGCATAGATAACATCATGTACTTACGCTTCATACATAGCCACGGAGGTAGGTTATAGATCATAAGAATCACAGGCCATGTGCTATGCGAGATACTTTGAATACCATGCGGGTTCATTCCATCAGTAGACAATGACAACCGAAGGTTTCTTGCTTCTTTTCCAAATTCAGGATAATCAGTATCAACTTTCATCCATTGTGGTGAGTCTGCCGGATGTCGCAACTTTCCATCAATAATTCTTTCATCTGCATGCAAAGTCAAGTGTCTTGAATCGGTCTCACTACGATACATGCGTCTAAATCTCGGAATTATAGGAAAATACCATAAGACTTTAGCAGGAGACAACTTTTTCTTATATCGAGGGGCACCACATTTAGGACACTCATTCAACGCTGCATACTCGTTTTGAAACAAAACGCAATCGTTTGGACATGCATGTATCTTATCATAACTCATGCCAATAGAGGACAACATCTTTTTGGCTTCATACGTTCGATTGGGAAGAACATTATCCTCTGGTAGCATATCTTTCATAAGGGCTAATAACTCTGTGAAACTTTTATCCGACCATCCATTGTCCGCCTTTAAGTTGTACAACTTTAACACCGCAGACAATCTTGTGAATTTTGAACAACCATCATACAACGGTTTCTCTGCATCGCTTACCAACCTCTCAAACATTTTGGGACAATCCGCAAGATCTTCTTCAAGCGCTTCTGCAATCTCTTCGACTCGATCGCAATCGTATGTGTCTGTGCAATCGTCGTTTGAAGCATACTTCCTATTACAACTCGACTCAGCATTCCCGTTACTTTTCTCACCATGCATTGTCCAACATGTATAACTTCTATCAATTCCAAACCGTAGTAAATGGGATGCCAACTTATTCCCGTCAAACTTACCCCCATAACAACAACCTAAGCAAGGACACGGCATTCGAAGCGGGTCTTTGGAGTGCGCAACCGCAAACTCAACGAATTCCCATACCCCTTTCTCGTACTCTTTCGACAATCGGTTTGAATTCATCCATGTCTTATCCATGTCTTAATTAAGCTAAACAAATGCTTCTTGGTTTCTCTATCAGGTACTAAGGAATTCTGTCAAGATAATAAATAGCTATCATCATAATAGAATACCTAATCAGAATACCTAATCAGAATACCCGATTTCTTAAAGAAGACATTACCTTATTTCAAGGTAATATAAGTCCACAAACCAAAAAATTGGTTGAGAGACACTAAATTGATATTAAATAGAACCATAAACAATAAACTATAAGCAGAAAATAACAAACTATAAGCAAGAAGAAAGGGATAGTAACCTGAGTTAGACTTGATGTGGGAGATGGTAGGTTTGAATCGGCGTTGTACAAGTAGAAACCAGAGACTTCAAAGTAACTGTAAAATTAAACACACACACACGATGCAGTTAAATACAAATATCATAAAAGTGAAGGAAGTATATGCAAACTATAGCACAAACTACAATGATTTTAGAAGTAGAAACCAGATTCCATAAAACACAGTTTCAGAATAGTGCAGACACATACATTCATATCTCATTCAGAGAATATTGAATAAAAGAAAATCATAAGCTTCCATGATATTTATATACAAGTTATTTCCTTCTAGACAAAACAGAAGCATACCAACAATTTTGTTAAATGAAAACTCAATCATTAAGTTGGTGAAACCAATAAATAAGTCATACTGCATATATAAAGGAAGATATGCACAATTCACATGAAAGTAAACTCGACCATGGACGTAACCATTAAAAGAAAGTAGTAAGAGAGGATATTGAAAATGAAATCACTAGTAAAAATTTGAAAGAGAATAATGTAAAATTTGAAAGAGAATAATGTGAATGTTTCCCATCTCATTTCATTTCAGAAATAAATATAGATATTTCCTTCTTATCTCTTAAAGTCAATTTAATATATGAGCATGTTTTAATATAGTTCAATCCATTTCAAAACTTGTAGAATTCCATAAACCAAGTTGCAATAAAGTAGAGACATCAATATGAACTCATACATTAAATCCAAGACCAAACTAAGACACCTTTTTCAATTTACAAAATAGCAAGAGGAAGAGTTGAAATGTTTGTATTACATTCAAACATGCTCATAGTGCACAACGATCATGGATTAGAATAAAGATAGCATTTTCATTCTCAAAAAGATAAAGTAAAACCAATGGTGTTAACTGAATATGCATGTTAATAGGATTAACACTTACCGAAAACGAAGAAAAGAAGATGTTAGCACCACAACTGACACAGCAACACAGCAACACGACTTCGTGAGAGAAACAACAACCCAGCAACACAACAAATTAATTCTGTAAAAATAGATTATTAAACAAAATCAAGATTTTCTCTTAATATAGGGTGATCAATTGATTCTGTAAAATGTATTGATTCTGTAAAATGTATTTTTCGTAATGACGAATCATATAAGCATAAGAATATAAACCCAGGTTACCTTCAGTTATATGAACAAAAACAAGTTACAGTAGAAGCGATTTCAGAATGCCGAAGAAGAAACATACCTCGAATGCCGAAGAAGAAGATATAAACCCAGATGCGATTTCAGAAGCTATTTTTCGTGCGATTCAAAAGCGATTTCGTGAGAGAAGAAACGATTTCGTGATTTCTGTAGGGTTTAGAAGCAATTTTGTGAGAAGATAGGGTTTATCATTTGAGAAGAATAAGAGATTTTCGTGAGAGAAGAAAGAAATTAACGATACTGATTGTTATTATTTTTTTTAATTTCAATTTTGAAAGGCTACTAAAGCGCTTTTGAAAAGCGCTCTCATAGCCTGGTCTATACCAGCGCTTTTGACTAAAAAGCGCTCTCATTAAACCCCCCTATAGCAGCGCTTTGAAAAGCGCTTTAATAGACAACCCTACCAGAGCGCTTTTGAAAAGCGCTCTCATACCCCCCCTTACCAGAGTGCTTTTTAAAAGCGCTCTCATACACCCCCCTACCAGAGCGCTTTTTAAAAGCGCTCTCATACCCCCCCTACCAGAGCGCTTTTTTTCATCATTTTCCCTTTTTTTATTAATTTGTTTTTAGCGAATCCTACGAGAGCGCTTTTGTCTAAAAGCACTTTAGTAGCTGCGCTGCTACAGCTTAATTTTGGCGTAGTGGCTTCAATTTTTTTTCTTTTCAAGTTTGGTAGACTTTGTCTCCACTAAGGAGATTTTGTTTCCCTAATTCGACCAGACTCCTTTCACTGACGTGCACCAATCTCATGTGTCAAATCTCTGTCTTCGACAAAGGTTTCGTGGATGCAACATTTGTCGAGCCATTTACAACTTCAGCCTCAAGGGTATATACAAGTCTTGTTTTTTCACGCCTCTAAATACTTCCTTCGACCCCTTCATGACTTTTAGGATACTCCTCTATCATTGGAAAACATATCCTTTCTTGTGAAATTCACCAAGAAAAATCAAATTTCTCTTCAAATCAGGTACATACCTGACTTCAGCCAACAAATTTATTGACTCCTCATGGAGCTTGAATCTCACATATCCAACATCTTCAATCTTGCAAGCTTTTTTGTTTCCCAACAATATAGACCCACCATCTTGATCACATAATTCCTCAAACTAGTTTTTGTTTGAAGTCTTGTACAAAGTGCAACCTCAATCCATAATCCACTCTTTTCTTGAGTCGCAGCTTGAAATCACACGGACATCATATGAGTAAAAATCACCTTGATCAATGGTTGCGTTGCCATTATCGTTACCTCCATGATCTTTTAGGCGTTCAGAGCACACCTTTCTTGGGTGACCCTCCTTCTCACAATGATAATATCGAATACTAGATGCTTCGCCACTGTAAGATTTTTGCTGACTTTTACCTTTCTTCTTGTCAAACATACCATCCTTTCGCAAGAATTTTCCTTTAATGGTCAAACCTTCACCAACCTTCGAAGGTTTATGCCCCTTTCGTTTGTTCAAGTCCTTAGAATACAAGGATGATTGAACCTCTTTAAAAGTAAGGGACTCCCTTCCATACAAGAGAGTTTCTTTGAAGTGAGCACGTGTTCTAGGCAAAGCGCACAATAGCAACAACACTTGATCTTCATCATCGATCTTCACATCAATATTTTCAAGATCAAGATTCAGCTTGTTAGACATATCCAACTGTTCACCCAACTCTTTGTATTCAATCATCTTGAATGCATACAAAGCTCATTTTAGGTAGAGTCGATTTACCAGCGATTTGGTCATGTACAAACTTTCAAGTTTCACCCATAAACCTGATGTCGTCGTCTCTTTTGATACCTACCGAAGAACCTTATCACCAAGGCTCAACAAGATTGCGTTGTGAGCTTTCTCTATCATGGTCGTCTTTTCTTTTTTCGATAACTCAGTGTCCATAGTTGTCGCTCCCTTCAACGCTTCCAAACAACCCTGCTGGACCAGCAGGGCTTTCATCTTCAGGTGCCACATACCGAAATTGTTCACTCCGGTGAACTTTTCAATCTCATACTTTTTTGAAGGCATCTTCTCCATGCTCACTGTACCAATTTGTTGTGAAAAATGATGCAGGAATCATAAAGTATAATAGGTTTCTTTCAGCAAGAAACCCACAAGGGTAAGAAAAAATAGGGGAGCAATAAGAACATAAAGAACTGGTTATAACTGCTATTCTTTACTTTCTCTTTGTTTAAGATTACAAGTGTTACAAGAATAACAAATAACCCTTTCACCCTAAATTAGGATTTACAGTATGAAATGATGAGAGACTAGTATGCTATTTATAATAAACCTAACATACTAAACTAATGGCCTTTTTCAGAAATACACATTACAAGCTAACTTAGGGTACAAGCTAACTTAAATAATTGAGCTTAAAAAATACGCCCAAATTGACATGCTAACAAACCTAGCAATATCGACTAATGCATGTTAGAACAATTTCGACTACAACACGCACTACTTCGACAGCAGCATGCGAACAAGCTTCGACCTCATCCTTATTTCCTGTCGAACCAAAAGAATCCTTTGACCATACTAGAGTTCGATCCAATATCTAACACAACGAAATTTGGATTTCTTACTGTACAAGAACAACAACGACGGTGATGAATCTGATTTGTCAAAATCTGAATTTGTTTTTCTCCGAGAATAAGAAAATTTATATTTTTCATTAAAAAATGTATATTTGGAAACAATTTAATTTAATATTATATGTAAACAATGTAATTTAGAAATTAATGTGGCGTTAGTTTTGAAAATATAAAAATGTCATTGTTGTGGATCGAACCAATGACAATTTCAACTATCTCCTCAGTTAATCAGAAACCAAGGGGTAAAATGACAAGGTTTATTAATGCCCTTTGTTATCTCGTTTGTGTATTACTCTCGCATACAATTTGCGAAGTAGTGGATCAAGGTAACTAGACGGGCCTTAAAGTTGGGAGAAAGGGTCCAGTGATATCCCACTTAATGTTCGCTGACGACTTGATCATGATCCTCATAGGGAAAGCATCGAGAAATCAGATGGAGTGTTTGACCCAGATTATCGAAACCTTCTATCAAAGATCTAGTCAGCGCATTAGTACATATAAAACTAGAGTTAGGTTCTTAAATAACACCCCGACACAAGTAAAGAGGGAGTTGTTGCACTTATCCGGGTTCAAGGAAACGAGTGATTCGGGGAACTATTTAGGGGTACCGTTAACACGGAAAACTCCTAAGGACAAGGACTTTAATTACATTATGGAGAACATTAAAGCAAAGCTTACGTACTAGAAGGCAGAAAATTTGTCCTTTGTAGGGAGAGTAGTTTTGGCCAAGTCTGTGATTGAAGCCATCCCGACTTACACAATGATTTCGTATGCTCTTCCCAAAGAAAGTCTTAAACAAATCCAGAAGCTAGAAAGGAACTTTGTTTTGGGCGATACCAATGGAGGAAGGCATTATCATGTTGTCAAATGGAGCACTCTTTCAACTCCCAAGATAGCGGGAGGCATGGGTTTCAAAAACCTTGTTACAAGTAACGAAGCGTGTCTGCTTAAGTTGAGCTGGAAGTTCATGAGCGGCGAGAATTGCTTATGGTGCAATGTGCTAAAAGGGCTGTATGGTAGAGGCAATGAGGACATGCGACATGCGATAACAAAAAACTCCGATTCTAGCTTATGGAAAAACATGGGAAAAAATTTGGAGCTAATGTAGAAAAACACATACTGGGATATTTAAAATAGGAAAATCGTGGATGCTTGGAATGATGTTTGACTTCCGTCAGGAGCGATTACGAAGTATACGTCAAACACTCATGATACTCTTCCCCCCATTAAAGTTGTGGAATTGGTATTGAACAATGGAAATTGGAACATTGAGTTCCTTACTGACTTACTGCCCAACCATATTATTGAAGAGGTTTTACAGATCCCTCTGCCCAGAATTGATGGTGATGCAAATATCCGACTGTGGAAAGTGCCTAAAACTATAAATTTTTCTATTGCACGGGCATATAGTGTGTTAAATTCTACCAGGTGTGTTCATGAGAACAATAATCTTTGGAAGAATATATGGACCCTGAATTGCTCAAAGCGTATTAGATCGTTTATTTGGTCTGTCAAGCACGACATTCTTTTGACAAATAGGCGTCTTAGCAAGATGAATATCAATGACCCCTTCTGTTCGGAGTGTATCAGCGAGCCTGAAAGCGCTTTACATGCCTTGAGAGATTGTGCTGCTATCAAGAACATTTGACTCTCTCTTGTTAGAGACGCATGCTGGTCTCGATTTTTTGCTGCAGGTTTGGAAGAGTGGATTAATTTGAGCCTATGCAAAAATCTTGGTCATGGAGGGATAGAGGAGTGGAAAGCCTTGTGGGCTACGGCTTGTCACTCTATGTGTTATTGGCGAAACAAAGAGAAGCATGACAACAATTTTGTGATGCCTTTCGATTTCGAGAGAGAGATCCGCAACAGGGCCAATAACTATTTCTCTAGTATCAAGATGAGGCAAAGAGTCAAGATAAGTAGCAAGGTCCTTGCACATATCAGATAGGAGCCATCAGAGTGTGACATAGTTGTGATGAATGTGGATGGGGCTTCAAAGAACAATGGTTATGCAGGATGTGGGGGTCTTTGCCGTGACAGCTTAGGGGCTTGGCTAAGAGGTTTTTCAAAAAACATTGGACGGTGCAACACTCTCCATGCTGAGCTTTGGGTGGTTTTCAAAGGTCTGAAGTTTGCTTGGGAGAAAGGCATTGAACTTCAAACTGATAACAGGACGACAGTGGAATATGTCAATACTCGAAAGTCCTACAATAGAGAAGGTAGCGGCATTATTCAGCAAATCAAAGACATGTTGAGTAATGATTGGGATGTGAGAATCAAGCATATCCACAAAGAGGGAAATTGCTGCGCAGACACCCTGGCGAATCTTAGCCTTCGACATGGGCTAGGTTTCAGAATTTATCATTAGTTCCCTACTAAGAGAGCTGAGTTGCTTGAGATAGATGCTACAGGCTGTTCTCCCAGTAATTTCCTTGGAGTGTTTTTTCTTTCTTTGTGCTTCGGCCCTCTCCACTCCAAAAAAAAAAAAAAACTCAATTTTTTTTTTCTGTTCTAGTATTTGAATGAAACAAGCAACTATTGTATAATATTAATAAATTAAAATAACGAAATTGACAACAATATTACACGAGGATTATGATACATGAGAAATTAGAGATTGTGCATATCTCAAACAACAATAACTCATAACACACTAGTTATTTAGAGTTCCATGCGTTACAGTTTATTAATCTATTTTAACATAGCAGCAAGTATTTCAGCGACAGCTTTGTAATACGCAAGTTGTTGTTCTTTTGAAGGCATATTTTCTTTAACTATTGGATGGTTGTAAAATTCTCGACTCCATTTGTGTAGCTTTGGAAATTTCTCACTGCTGATTAACTGAAACTCTGCTACTTCTTGCATTAAAGGGATGAAGAGAGCAGCAATATCCACAATGCCAATCTCTTTTCCTCCAAAGAACTTGTCCGTCAACTCATTCTCAAGAAACTGTAAACCATTCGACAACTCTTCACTAGCCTTCTTGCGATCTTTCTCATCATCCTTAAAAACAGATTTCAATGCAGCTGGCACAATCTGATTTCAAAACTCAAAGTTACATATATTAGAAAATATCATGAAGAGTATTGATGTATAGGGACTAGAGTTACTTACCTTATCATCGATGAACTTGGACCAAAAACGAGCCATGGCTCTTTGGTAAGGACCAGAAGGAAATATTGGATTTTGTTTCCATGTCTCATCAATGTACTCGAGAATCACAAGGGATTCTGATATAGGTTTCTCATTATGAACAAAAACTGGAATCTTTTTATAAACTGGGTTGTATTTGAGGAGAAGTTCACTTTTGTTGGGCAAATTTTCTTGAACAAATTTGTAATCAATTCCCTTCAATTTTAGAGCAAGTTGAACTCTTATCACAAATGGACTTCCCACAGAACCCAAAAGCTTCACATCTTCTTCAGGTGCAGCTATTACACCGCATCCTTGAAGCACTTTCTTTACTTTGGCAACTAAGGTATTAATCATTGTATTAAATTGTGAATTGAAAACTATCATTGAATGTGTTTGTTATATAGATTGAAGAAGAATAATTTAAGTGACAAGTATTCTAATCTTTTCAAAAAACAAAAACAAAGTATAGCGTGAGAATGTAATGTCCACTTCAAACTCGAGTGACATTCCAAGGTGGAGTAATGAAGTGTAAACTACATAAAGCAATGATTCTCGTTACATAAATATGAGAGAACATGGTGCTTCAAGGAAAGAAAAGAACATGATTAAAAAAACAAAAGAGGGATTTTATTATAAAAATACCTAATTTCGAATACATGTCTACGTTTCAAATAATAAATAATAAATATAACAATTCATGTAGTAGTATTTTTTAACTAAGAAAAAAATATTTTGACATCACAAACTTACACCTATATCCTATACACGGTTCACAAATATCTGAATAGTGTTTTTATTATTATTTCAATATTTTGATATATTTTTCTATTTTTTAAAAATTATTTTAGTTAATGAAATATTAAAACTTGGTTAATACAATTCTAAGTTTGATTAATATATATTCTGATATAAAAAAGTTAATATGTATAGCGTTCACTCTTTGGTTAATAGTTTGTATAAAGTTGGTTAATACAGTTCATAACTTAGTTAATGAGTTTTTAAACATTAAAAAATATTAAATAGTAAAATAAAATTGGTTAATAGAGTATAAAAATTGGTTAATACATTTATAATTTAGTGTCAGCGCATAGTTAATACAATATATTTTATTGGTTAATGAAGTACTGAAAGTGGTTAATGAAGTACTGAAAGTGGTTAATGAATTATAAGTAAAATAATTGGTTAATGACGTACACTTTTGTGGTTAATACAATTGAGAAGTTGGTTAATGACAAAACCATATATTTGTGTTATAAAATAAAATTTAAAAATAAATATTTTTTAAAAATAATATTATTTTAATAGAAATACATTTGTTCACCGTATAAATACGATGAATAGTTTATACGGTGTAAGTATTTGGTGTCAAAATGGGGTGTCAAGATAGCAATGCTCTTTTTGCCACCACATTAAAATTGTGGTTATTTAGTCTTTGCACAATAAAGTTTTTAATTTTATTATTAAAATAATACAACCCTCATATTTTATCAAACTTATCAAATCTCTCTCTAATTTTTTTTCTTTCATCTCTTCCTCACTTCTTTCTTCCAAAAAAAAAGAGTCTATTATTGATATTTTTTTTATATACGAAAAATGGTATTTATGATCGAAATATTTTTTAGTAAAAAATGGTATACGGGAAAATTTCATTCAAAAAATCTATTATTGATCTAAATATTTTTATATACACAAATTTAATATTGATCCAAATATTTTTGTAAATGAAACTTAAATAAAAATAATATTTGTATACGGAAAAAATCTATTATTTAAGAAAAATGGTGAAGGTTATGAAAACACTTAGAACGGGGGGTTTGAATAAGTGGTTTCTTTTTTGTTCTCAATAGCACACAAAACACGGGTATTTTTATCCTGGTTCGTTTGCAACTCAAACTACTTCAGTCCACCCGCCAAGGTGATTTCGCCTCTCTCAATCGAAGACTTAATCCTCTATAATTAAAATTGATTACAAATGCACAATCAATTGTCGTGACTAACAATACAAAGCACAATCAACTGTCGTAACTAACAACCTTGCATAAACCAACTGCTTGTGACTAACTACCTTGCACAAACCAACTGCTTGTGACTAATTACCTCTAAGACTAAACTAGTCCTAGCCCTTTTGAGAAATCTGACCCAAGTATTCTCTCAAGGAACGATTACAAGTCAATAATAGTGTTTTCAAATTGCTTCTAAAAAGCTTTAATCATAATCGTGATATTTCACTAAGTTTTTAGTACAATAGATATGAACTCAGCGTAAGAGTTCTTCGTTTGTATATGAGCAAGTGTTCTTTCCTCTTTGTATGTAAGCTTTATATGTTCTTCATTTTTCTTTTTATATATCAAGCTCACACTTTTCTTTTCAGAGATTCCTCTATATATATAGCTACAATAATCTGTCCGTTATCTTGATCTTTGGAGAGAGCATTAAATTCTTGCGTGTTTGCTTTTTGTTTTTTTGTTTCTCCAACGTGCTGCATGTACGTTGCTTCTTCAAACAACCTTGGGAATTGATCCATTTGAGTGCTTCAGCCATTTTGCTAATCATTATGTTTTTAACGGCATCTTATCTTGATTCAGAATTTTGCATTTATTCATAACTTCTGTTCTGACTTGAGTATAACTTCTAATAGAGTTTGTTTTTAGCAATTGGTGCATTTAGAAGTTACTTCATTAGAACTTCAGCGGCTTTTCTTTTCAGTGTTGGTTCATGTTCTGATGGCCCTTGTATTAGAACAACTTATGAATGTTCTGAGTGACAATCAATTTTAATGTACTTTGTGCGTTCGGGAAAAAAAGATTTTCTCTATTTGACTAACAATCCCTACAAGAAAAACCTTGTTAAGCCAGAGGTATTTGTTAGGGGTAAAAACCCTTACCAAATTAATATGTTGCCTGGGGTTAATCCCCTCGCAACGCAAAAAAAAAATATGACAAGCATTTGCTAGGGGCAACCCGTAGCAAATCATTTTTGTGAGTATTCCTTTTTCATTTGTCAGGGGCAACCCCTAGAAAATTATTTTATGTCATTATTGCTTTATCATTTGCGAGGGAAAGGCGCTAATAAATTATTTTTTAAATCTTAAATGTCCAAAACATGTTTTCACTCTTTCTCTCACTTTCTCTTTTACTTTATCACTTTCTCTTTCTCACTCTTTCTCTCTCTCTCTCTCTCTCTCTCTCTCTCTCTCTCTCTCTCTCTCCCATCTTCTCTTTCTCTCACTTTCTCTTTCTCTTTCCCACTCTTTCTCTTTCTTAACAATATGAAAACAGAAAATATAAAGTTAGAACATGGAAAATGGAGGAAGCGGCTACCAACTAGGGTGACGCCGCTGAGAGAGGGTGGTGATGGCGGTTGAAGGTTGTTCCAGATCTATTAGTGGTGTGAGAAAATTGGGTCGCCAACGCGAAATAAGGGTGTTCCGGATCTGTTATGGTTCTTCTTCTCACTTATTTTAATTTTTTTACTCTTTTCCGTTTCTATTTTGATGGTTGTTGTTCTACGATATTGTTGATATTGTGTTTTCGGTAGTTGTTGTGTTATATGTTGCAACAATGGTTTTGTGTGGTTCTTTTTACTCTTTCTCTTTATTTTTGTTTCATATTTGTGGATGTTAATGATTGTTGTAAGCTATTGATGTTTAGTTTGAAAATAAAGATGGAGATTATGTTTGGTTGTTGTAAGCAAATTTGTGTTGTTTTTTCAGATATGGTGAGGGGCGATTACTAAAATATTGTTGTATTTTTTTAATAAAAATTAACAAAATTGCGAGGGGCTTAACCCCTAGCAAAATACTAACACACTGCGCCACCTAATCTGTAAGGGGATAAGCCCCAAGAAAATTAGCGAGGCGACAGTCCCCTCGCAAATAATTTACGACGACATATTTAGTTAAGGGACTTGTCGCCTCACAAAAAAGGTTTTGTGAGGGTTTTTTTATGCATTTGTGAGGAGCTTGACCCCTAGCTAAACAAGATTTTTCTTGTAGTAAATTGTATTGTTAGCATCAATTGATATTCGTTCTGTTTTGAAGAAATCAAAGTTCATACAAAAGACAACGAAGCCAAATGATTTCAGAGTAAGTAACAAACATGATCGATAGTAAAATTCAATAGAAGATTTAGAGACTCTGCTTGCTTCTTTTCATGAGATCAATGAAGGATAGAGAACCATGCACAACCAATGATAAAGCGCAAAGTTTCAGGACACATGGCTTACCGACATCACTATAAATATTCAAATTATGAGTTATAACAATGGGAAAACATAGACCGTGATGAGTAGTTTCCATCAATTATAGAGTTATATGATAGACTGTGGCCAAGTGGAGATGATATGGATATCACGTAATTTGACTTTCTTGTAGAGTAACAACAGAAATGACATGGTGAGTAATAGTCAAGTGGTTAAGGCTATTGATGAGCTTCAAATACATTAAGGGTTAAGGAAAAAGATTATGATCATCATAATTGTATTTAACATTCACCACAAGAGGAGTATTTAATGGGGCTCAAATGTCATCCTTTTATACTAAAGAAGTACCTTGTTCCTTCATACTTGTAACTCGTGTTTTTGTTGGAATTTTCTTGTGATATGTGTTATACCCTAATTCTGACCCCCTAAGATGTCACTTCACCTGGCATTACACATCTCCTAGTCAGATCAATACAGATACCAAGAGCAATCACCTGTTCACTAGGTATTCTACTAGGGTTTCCAATCTATGAAATTCAAGCAAAGGATCAATGATCAACATGATCCCCAACACAATCATAGAAGTCAATATGTTCATTCATCTCAACATAACCTCCAGCCTCAAGGCATCAAGCCTCCAGCTCATCAATACTACCAAATTAGGGTTTTGAGATCCTTAGAAACTGCAGTCAGGGTTTCATCTAGGAAGAGCTTCAAGTTTCAAAACATGAGTCACATACCTCAATTGCCTTCACATGATTCCATCATCAATGTCTAAATTAAAATATACTTCAATTCAAGATCAATAATTCTCGTATTCATCTGGGCGAAAAAATTAGGGTTTTGACCTAATTCACCCAGACAGTTGATTTTTAATCAGGACATGGCTCCACAACTCAAACCATGATTCAAAGACCTCTAACACCTCAATATAATCCACTCACTTCATTCATTTGAGTAGGAGGGCTTGATTCATCACAAAAATCCAATATTACCTTTCATTAGGAAAAAGTCAACTATACAAGATTGGCTTTGACTTTTAAGAAATTTGGTCAACCATGGACTTTTAAAGATCTATATCATTCACATTGAAGGAGTGAAAAACACTTATAAAGGGAGGATTGAATAAGGGTTCTTTCTAAAAAAAGGTAGATAAAAATAAGTAACACAATTATTTTTATCCTGGTTCGTTGTTAACTAAACAACTCCAGTCCACCCCTGACAAGGCGATTTACCTCAACTGAGGATTTAATCCACTAATCAAACTGATTACAATGGTTCTCCACTTAGATACCCTCTAAGTCTTCTAGAGTCTACAGATCACAACTTGATCACTCTAGGAACTTCCTTTTACAATCAATGTAAAATAAATATTACAAGAGATTCAAATGCTTCTTAATAAGCTATAATCACAAAGTGATTTTTCTCTTAAGTTTAAGATCTAACACTCACTAAGATATTACAAAGTTTTGAGGTTGAAGATGAAGTTCTTCTTTTCTTTTGTGTGATTTCAGTTTGACAACGTTTTGGTTCTTTTGCACAAGAGTTCGTTACTGCTTCTGAATCATAACTTCTATATATAGGCGTTGAGGAAATGTGACCGTTGGGAGCATTTAATACTTTGCGTGAATAGTACACTGCTGCATTTAATGTTTCACACTTTTGTCAACTACCTCGAGCCATGCTTCAGCTGCTTTTACTGACTTTGCCTTTTGTAGCTTCTATTGTTCCTTTTGTCAGTCAGAGATTTGACGTTATAGCCTTTTCATCTTGTACTTGCTTCTGAACTCAGAATATGTAGAATAAACATTTGAATATCATAGTCTTCAGCTTTGGTGCAGATGCAACTTCTGTCTACAGACTTTAGAAGTGCTTTGAAGCGTGATACCATCATATCTTCAGAGCTTTGATTCTGACTGCCATCTTCTGATGCTTTCTAGATCATGTTCTGAATACTGCAGGACCATCTTCTGATGTCTTCCAGACCATGTTCTGATGAAGTCATCCAGATCTTCTGGGTCAGGGCTTCTGAACGTTGATTTTGTGCATACTCTTTTAGACTTTTCCTGAAATGGAAAACGTGAATAATTAGAGTACCACATTCTCTTATACAAAATTCATATATAATGTTATCATCAAAACTAAGAATATTGATCAGAAAATTTTTTGTTCTAACACACATATGATTATTAAAGTTATTTGGCCAAAGAAAATCAATCAAGGATAAAAAAGTCAACAAAAGTCAAAATTAAGGTTTTTTAAGGGCATTTTGGGAACTCAAATTTTTGCTTACACACTCAAAAATCTCCCAACATGAAAGTTGTAGATCTTGACAAAATAAACAACTCATCACAATGCTACTTAGAGAAAGATTATGGTGAGATTTCTCCCAACTTTTGATAGATTTTGAATCAAGAAAGATTATGGTGAAAACACTTAGAGAAATTTTAAGTGTTTTTGACCTAGTTTTCTTCCAACTTTAGGCCTATTTTTCATAATTTTTTCAAGTGATTCTGAAGAAACACCAAACTAATGAATTGAAGTATATATCAAGGGCTTTCCAAATTATGCTCAACCTCCTCCAAATTCATTTTGAGGTAAGATTTATGATTGATCAAAGTAAGGCACATGAAGTGAATTTTCAAGGCATGACCAAATTTGGTTTTGGTAATTTTTGTGCAAAGGCCTACACTAATTGGTGCATCTACACTACAAATATATCAGAAGAGATTGGAGAGAATCATTTGAATCATTTGCATCAAGATTCCAAAATATCCAAAAATCAAAGCCATGTGATTATGTAATCATTACATTTAGGAATTTATGGCAAATGACGATTCATCAATTGGAATCTTTTCTATGCCAATTAGAGAGCTCTGTAGAATTGTCCCCTAAGATTAGAAAAGATCAATGGTTAGGGAGCTTTCTCGAAAATACCATCATTTCATTTTGGATATTCTTTGAATTCCTTCATGGCCAAGAAACTCAAAATGACTTCACTAAGCAAGCTCACTCCCTCAACTACTCTGATCTATTTGCTTATAAATAGAAGTGCTCTACTTAGTATTCAAGACACCAAAGCAACATCAAATTCTTTCTTTCTTCTTCTTTCCCTCATGCTTATGGTTTTCAAAAGTTCTTTGGCAAGAAGAATCGACTTCTTCAAACCAGGGCTCTTCATTTGAAAGTAAACCTTCTAACATCTCAAGGAGGTTCATTAGAAGTGACCCAAGCACCTGGAACACTTCTGGAAGTGGAGCAACACCATAGCCAATTTCAATTTGGAGCCTAAATAGTTGGAGGTCTGTAGAACAATCCAAAAGGTGTAAATCAAGTCCAAGCATTCCAACGTGTTTCTTGAGGTGTAGTGAAGCTATCCAGATGGTCGCAGCTCATCTGTAAGTGCAGAATCACCATCCTCCATGTTCACTTGAAGCTCAAATAAGAGGGGTTGAGTAGAACAACTCTGAGGTGTTCAAAGTGAAGTAAGTGCCCAGATAGCATCAACAAGGTACCAGGAAGCTGTTACAATCATCAATTCATTGCTGAGAGTCCTTCACCATAGTCATCGACCTCCATTTTCAGAGGTATTGTTTCAAACTCTAACAATCTCATTCAAGTATCCTTTCCATTATTACTCGATACCAGTTTGCTCAGCATCATCAGAGGATTAAAAGCCCTCTATCATCATTCATTTATTCATTAGCATCATCATTTAATTTTATTTGCAAAATTTTGGGTTCATCACGTATTTCAGTTAATTCAGTAGATTTAGTCAATGTCAATCTATGTTAGTTACATAACTAGAATCGTGAGTGAATTTAGAGCATGTTTGGTGTTTACATCTTTGCAAATGATTGAGAAACGAGAGAGTTGGAAATTCAAAAATCAAACAAGCTTTAGGTTGAAGAAGAAGATGGTGGGTGGCGCCATTTTTTGAAACTCAGAGGCAAGTTTCAAATATATTTAATTGGAAGCGTGTATTAAACGAATACATCGTATAGCTCACTTGGTCACATGTGCTTCACAATTCTCTTGCCATAAGGTCTGGGGTTCGATCCTCCCCTCAGACATTTTGTTATTTTTTCATTTTTATCACACTTGTTTCACATATAATCAATTACACTCCTCATTTTAACAAGCCACGCGCATGGCTCAGTGGGTAAGTGTTTTGTGATGGTGACCTAAAGGGCGCAAGCTCAAACCTTGGTGAGACCAAACCTTCTTTTTTACCACTAAATTCCTTCATTTTCTTCACAACTTCACACAATTAATTCACCTATCAAAATAAATCATTTTCATTTGATATTTCACACACTTTTCATTTATCATACCTATTTTATGAATATCTAAAAAAATCACAAAAATATTATTTATTTGATATATTTTTATTAGGTTTAAAATAGTGTATTTTAAAGTATTTTTAATACTTTTAAAATATAGTTTTCTTCATATTTTTCAAATCTAATTTTGTAAATATTTTGTGATCAAACTTTGTTCATAATCAATTCAATAAATCTTCTGGGCCTCTAATAGAGTGTAAGACCCAACCCTTTCCATTTTCAGATTTTCAAAATACATTCAATCAATTGTTTTCATAACAATAATCAATAAATATTTTGGGCCTCTAATAAAGTGTAAGACCCAACCCCTTTATTAATACATTCAATTTCATTTTTAATCAAATGTTTTCATAACTGTAATCAATTCAAATCTTTTTGGACCTCTTGAATATTAAAGAGTGTACGACCCAACACCTTTTTCTGTACATACATTTTTTAAATCCTTTCTTTTTAAATAAACAGTAAACTCCTCATCTGTTTTTTCAAAACTTTCTTCTCGGTATTGAAGGGCATTATTCCTAGTGAAACTCTTCATATACCTATGTGACCTAGTGTCCATCTTCACTTCTTCTGTTTTCAAAACAAAAACTTCAAAACTGTTTTCAATAAACAATTCAACTGTTTTCAATCAACTCTCAATCTGTTTCCAAAACAACTTCAATTTCAAATCAATTTCACATGAGTCTCTCCTTGAGTCTAAGTCCCAACCCCTTTTTCTACATACATCTTTCAAAGGCCTCCTCTTCATCCAGGTTAGGCTTTACAACTTTTAATTTACAGCTTTCATTAATTTACTATCAAATATAAACTGTATATACACTGTTTAGAACTCCGGCTGAGAAAAACCTTAGGACAAATAAACTGTATATATATATATATATATATATATATATGTATATATTATAGGACTATGACCTAGGATTGAGAATGTCTTCCCTCTGAAGGCTCTTTCCTAATTAGATTTCTATAGTTCAACCTCAAGATGAATTATTCCCGGCGAAACATCTTGAAAAGAGCCTTAAAACAAAAATAGGGCACATCCACCCAAGATGAATTATTCCCGGTGAAACCTCTTACCCATTTGCCTAGAGCCAAACTAAGTTCAAAGCCAACATAGCTTTCTCTTGTGCTATAACAAGGACCCTCGATTAGCCTCCTCTTGGGCTTACAATACAAGGACCCACGGGCTTCTTAAAAGCATATTCACATCTTTCTCTTGAGCTTGTATACAAGGACCCATCAGGTTTCTTATAAACATAGGAACAGGTCTTTAGTCACCTTTTAGCCTACCCTGGTGAGATTCTTCTATTCTTCAAACCAGACTTCAAATAAGCCAAGTATGTCTCAATCTCAGTATTGAGTTCACCTTTTGGAATGAGAGACATGGACAGTCTTTGTCACCCATATCTTAAATCTCCAGTAAGTCTTCTCCTTAGTAGAGTCAAGATTCCACATCTGAATATCCTCAGCTAGGTCAGCCTTAATTTTGGGCTTTAAACAAGAAGTATAACTAAAAAACCCCTGGAAAGGGTTAGCCTCCATCATTCATTCCTTCATAAATAAAAACCCCCTGGAAAGGGTTAGCCTCCATCATTCATTCCTTCATAAATAAAAACCTCTTGGAAAGGGTTATCCTCCATCATTCATTCCTTCATAAATAAAAATCCCCTGGAAAGGGTTAGTCTCCATCATTCATTCCTTCATAAATAAAACCACCCTAGAAAGGGTTAGCCTCCATCAATTAGTCCTCAACAGAACAATATCCCCAGTAAAGTCATCCTCAGTTCTGGACTTTCAAAATAATCCTCAAATTTTGCCACAACCTTGGGCTTTGTACAAGACAGATAAACATCCTTTCCCGTGTCAAAAGACTCATAACCTTTGGGTCTTTTCCCCGATGAGTTAACCACAACCCTGTGCTTTGTACAAGGCAGAAAATAATGTCGCCCTAGCTAGAGTCAGCCACAATTCTGGGTTTTATACAGAACACCAAATAAATCTTTCAGTCAAATAAAACAAAACATTCTCCAGCTAAAGTCAGCCACAATTATGGGCTTCATACAGAACACAAATTTCTTCAGTTAAAGTCAATCCCCAGTGGAGTCATCTCCCAAGGTCAATCAAAAATCTTTTAAGCCTCAAGCTTGGGCCTTGTACAAGCCGGTCAAAATCTAAATCTTTCTTACAAAAGTGAGACATTATTCATCTATATGAATAGACTTTTTAATTATTATACCACATTCAAACATAACAAACATCATTTTCTTAAAAACATTTCCCATTTAGATTGATATAAGACTGTCTGCTCTGTCGACTTCACGTCCAGACTACTGTCTTCCTCTAATGATTGAAATCTTTTACTTTATATAAGATAATACTGGCATACTTGCACACACACATGTAAGGTCCCTCTCTCATCATAAAGTAAACTTTTCATTATGATTGTTCTTTCATATAAGATGATACTGGCATACATGCACACACAAGTAAGGTCCCTTTCTTATCATGAAAGAATCCTCATTTTCATCCACTTTTAAAATGTTTGTGGCAAAACAATTGAAATATCTCTCCGTTAAGATGACGACTCGTCTCTTTTCTGCAAACAGAGATTTAATTCAAACTTCAACCTTGAGTTCAAACAAGGCACCCAAAATCAATCCATTTCTCTAATTAGTTCCTCGAACTACAAAAAGATCTGACTTCCATTAGGGATATGTAGGCATGAGATTCACAAGGAATCTCAACGAGCTAATAAAAAACCAAAAATAGTCAGTTCATCTGTGTTTCAATTCAATTCTCTCTCCGAACACAAAGGAGAAACTTTCCCAATCAAGAAGCAACAAACATAAACACATAGATACAGAGAAGGTTCCCGTAGATTACTACGGATATGTAGGGTGCTTAAAACCTTCCCTATGTATAGCCGACCTCCCGGATTCCAGAACATCTGTTTAGGTGAAATCCCCACACCTAGTAAACTCTTAGGGTTTATTTGAGATTTTTTCCCCTTCCTCCTCTTAGGATAATTAAAAAGTTTGTGTGCTATCGTAGGAAGAACTGAAATAAAATTCCTCCCACAAGGGCGCCTCTCTCCTTCCAAATTTCGCGTGAAGGGTCCAGCGTGCCGTCCTCCTAGGTGAAACGGGGAGGTAAAAAAAATGACACAACAATATGTTATGCAACATGCGTCCTTATTTATTTCTAAATATGAAGTAGTGATGTGTTTGGTTTTTTTTTCATATACTATAACAGTAAAATTTGGTGATTTCATAAGGCATCGTATGATTGCAATGATTGAATGTGACGAGTTTGCAATTAATGATAAGGCATTTTCATCATTCCATTTCTTGTTTTATGTTTGTTAAAAAAAATATTTCCTTCTTTTGTTTGTCATCTTTGTCCCTCAAATTGGTATTCCCTCATGTATCTTGGTAAGTATAATTCTTCTTTTTCTTTTCATGTTTGCATTGTGAGAATGATAAATCATAATATGGACGAGATCGATGATTATGAAATAACCTTTACTGCTTCCAACAATTGAAGAATTTTTTGAAGAGGATTGGACCAAGGTTGCCTCATCCTCTTATGCAGACAAGTATGAAATTGGACTATCACGTTGTGTGCTTTTGTATAGATCCAATAAAAACTTTGTGATAGCAACTTGTTAAGGTATTATTGGTTATTGGATATTATCAAGGAGCATTATTTTGTATGTCTTCCATCACTCCAAACTTCACCCTAATAGTTTATCAATATTATGTGGTTTGAGTTGGTATTTGTATTGGAAAATGCTATGTGTTGCTACTATTTTTTTCTATTTTTTTACCTCGAGTTTAGTTCACAGTAGGTTTGTGTTCCTTGAATGGATAACCATCCTAGGTTTTTTCTTCTTTGTCAATTCAATGTGTAAGGCTTTTAAATATGTTGAAACAATCGACATGAAAATCATTGATATCTTTATTATGAATAATGAGTTGAGTACCATTATCGTGGGACTAAAAAAAAGTGAAAACCCTGAAGTGCATAATATCTTCCTTGGAGTGTAGGCAAGGGTGCTCATGGACAGATTATTCACACAATCAATCCATATCCAATTAATAATCATTTACTATAACCAGATATCATAACAAATCCATATAAATGCTTATATTTTTTACATAACTGGCTATAAAACCGGTTTATCCATAACCGCATTTTATAACCGGTGCCAAAATTAATAACCAATTTCGAACATCAAAATAATTTATTTATATTTGGATATTCTTTTTTTACAGTTAGTTTTAAAATTGTATTTTTTCAAAAAAAATCGATTTTTCATATTTCCAAAAAATGTATTTCCAAAAATCTTTTTTTTGTATTTTTTTAAAAAAATTGATTTTCCTTTTTTTCAAAAACACTTGATTTTCGAAAAAAATTGATTTTTTTATACCGATAAAATACGATTTTCATATTGATTTAAAAACTCAATTTTTTCGTATTGCCTTTTGTATTTCCGAAAGAACTCAATTTTTTATGAATTTAGATATAAAATCGATTTGTTATCAAAAAATTATATATATATATATATATATATATATATATATATATATATATATATATATATAAATATATATATATATATATATATATATATATATATATAATCGATTTTTTTTCGTATTTCCAAAAAAAATCAACTTTTTCGTATTTAAGAAAAATGATTTTTTTATATTTCCAAAAAACTCAATTTTTTATACTTCAAAAAAAATTGATTTTTCATATTTTCGAAAAAACTTGATTTTTTTTTTGTATTTTTTAGAAAAAACTCATTTTTTGTATGTTTTTAGAAATAAAATCATTTTTTTTGTATTTTCGAAAAAATGTTAATTTTTTGCATTTTCTAAAAAATTGATTTATTCGTATTTATGAAAAAATTGGATTTTCAGAAAATATTTTAATTTAGTTTTTATTTTGGATATGAATGTCCAAAATATGGACTTGGTTAAAACCATATTTGTAAAATGTCCTAAATGTGGATTTGGTTAAAAATCTTTTTAAAGTTAACCGGTTTTTCAAAAACGGATTTGGATATGGATAATTTATATAACCGGTTAATTTGAACATCCCTAAGTGTAGGGTCAATGAGCTAATGAATTAACTAACCATGATGATTTCAGACAATTTTCTAGAGTTGTTCTCTGAAGTTCAGTTGGTTGCTCTAGAGGCTGGCATCTCTTAGATTGATCTAATTAAGGTTGATACGTTGGTCGAAGTCTAGGGTGAAAAAGACCTCGAAGGGGGTTTCATAATTTTTTTGGGTGTCAAGGTTATTGTTACTAGCAATGTGGAAAATATTTTCCAAGTTAAGGAATTGGAAGAGATGGATGAGACCAAGTATGGTCATCCAACTCAGATTCTAGGTATAAGATTGTGATGGCTATATTTGAGCACCTGCTCGAGGTTGAGGTTGAATATCATGGAAAAAGCATATTTGCATATGTCCACGCTGCACAAGAAACTTCTTGTAACTATGAGATGCAATCTAAGAAGGGTTGAATTAAGGTTGCTAAATTTTTCTCGTATTTTGTGTTAATTTTCTTAATATGTTAAAGTATGTGAAGCGATAATAAGAATGTTACTTAGGAAGAAGGTTAACCTAACTATGTCATCAGAGATTATATGGTACCCCTCTAGCTCTTAAACGAAAGTTCTATCAAACTGGGTAGCAGGAATTTTTCTCTACATCATTCGATCTAAAGAAAGCCATGACAATAAAGTTTCCTTATGGAGCATACTAATCATCAAAATCCTTTGAACACTCAATGTTGATATCATGGGAGAAACCATAGACTCATCCAACAAAAGTATTACCTATATCTCTCCCAGAGAGATAAAGGTTCTTATCAAACATTGATTATTGCAAGATGACCCAATATTCAAGGAAGTAGAAGAGGCAGGAGAATTAGAAGACGCAGAGATTAACAAAGTTTTGCAGATATATCAAAACTTAGCCCTAAATATGGAGAACATTGAGAAATTCATCTCAAGGGATGATGATACCTATGGCAATGAATAGACTCACTTTTGTGTCTAGTAATATTTGTTTTTATTCCAAAATTTCCTGTTTTACATACTACTTTTAATTATGCAATTTTGCCTTTGTATTTTGAATCTCAGCTAATTCAAATTATTAAAATAGTAACTTTTTTCCTTTCCTAAATGTTTACATGCTAATATGATTGCATATTTAAATTATGGAAATGCATCTTTATCCACCTTTTTATTTTGACAAAGAGGGAGAAGTATACTATCGGGAGGGAATGAAGTATACTCTCTAATTATTTAAGGGAGAGTTTAATCACTCTAAACATATACTTTTTGTTTCTATAACCACCTCACTGGTAGATGTGTTGTCATCATCAAAAAAGGAGGAGAATGGGTAACCATGTTTTGTATGTTCGTAATCAAAGAAGTTCTCTTGAAGATAATAACTGGGATATAGAACCATTTGAAATGTTTTGAAATTTACAAAAAATCATGGCGCTAGTACCGAGCCCCTAACAATCTATCACAGGTTTCTAAGATATTGCACAATACGATCAATAACTCTATGTGTTTTAAATTTAAATACAAGAATCAAATATCTTGCAGTCTTCTTTTCATCAACTTCTGGATGAGATCTTCTTCTTTTGAAAGCAGATTAAGAGCAGCAGCTCTTGTATGGTTGCTTCTTCTTGATGATCTTCTCTGGCTTTAATAAGGAGATTAGAGCTTCAACTCTTTAACATAATTCCTTCTTTTAAGACCATCTTTTTCATAAGCAGATATGGAGCAACAACTCCTATGTTGATTGCTTCTTGCTTGTAGATCTTCATCTTCTTCTTGACTACTGATCATGGAGCTTGTTACAGCTGATAACATATTGATTAACATCAGTAAACATGAAACACTCTTCGAGCAACAACTTAGTGTATTCAGTTTCCTTAGTCATCCAATATGAACAATATTAGACCTGATCAAGTGTTAGTGGATTTCTTGTAACTCCATTAGAGGATTCTTCTTAACAGCAGATATTTCTTCTTCACTTGTTTTAGGCATGTGGTTTGTGTATAACAACACAATTGATTATCACATACTGAGTATGTGTTGCCTCTTGTGTCTTTTGATGCATGTCTTCACATTTCTTTAGTTTAGTGTTCATGCTCAGCAGCTTTCTCTACAAATGCACAGATGCATTATGCAGATTCATTCACTTCACTTGTTCAAGATATTTCCTTGTTTGCACACTTGATTCTTTCTCCGTGGATGATCCTTACTGGATATTCTCTTTTTCTCTCCGGATCCATTCAAGGGATGGATGATCACTCACTCTCCATTATGGATAGGTGGATGAATAGATAGATTCCACACATCTTTAAGTTTGAATTTTGATTTTATATATAGCTTGATGAGTGATTACCGTTGGAATATAGTCGTTGCAAACCGTTTGAAGATGGATTTGAAAGCTATGTCTTGATTGGTTGCACGTGTTTGTGGCAGAACCTTATCTCCAATATGATGATTACTGTTGATGGTGTGTTTCTTTAGTTAATCTTGTATTTCCAACGCGCTGCATGTGGCTTGTTTTTTCAATCAACCTTGGGAGTTGTTCCTTTTAAATGTTGCAACCGTTTTGCTAATGATGATGTTTGTAACGGTTTTCCATTTGATTCTAATCTTTGTATTTTTATTCAATTTGTATGTTGAGCTGTAGATTCTTCATTAGTTCACAAATGACTATGTCGTTGTTTGCATTTTATATGTCACTGCGTTACTCTGTCAGAACTTCTAATCTTCTGTTCATGTGATTTTCTTCCTGTAACGGATCTTTATGCATATTGATATTTCTTTTTCAATTCCTTTGAAGCTTCTGATGTACTTTCTGATTATGTGCTTGTTGTACATGAACGTTGATATTTCTGTTTACCTCTTTGAAGATTGTCTTGTTGAAATCTAGCTCCTTGTGATACTTTTGTAGTTGTATGTTCTTCTGAGTGGGCTTGTTTTGCATGTTCTTAATCAGAAAATCTGATGAATTTTGGCTTCTTCAATCTTCTAGATGTTTGATTCTTCTTTCATATCTGAGCCAGTTTATGATGTAGTCATTTGTACTCTTTTCTGATGAATCCTGTATAAGGCTTATAGTATAATATCTGCACACTAAGTGAAACCATTAGTAATAAAATTGTTACTCACAAAATATATGTTTGTTATCATCAAAACTAGATTCTGACAATCTTGTTCTAACAATCTTATTTTCAATTTTGTTCTAACACTAAATAGGTCATGACGTTCTATGAATTCTACTCATGCTTTAATATAAATCACTCTTTAATTTTAATGTTTGCTTTAGCTTCACTACCTAAAACATGGTTTATGGTGTTACATGACATCGAAAGCTGCTTGTCATCACTGTCGCACGCTCACGAAAATGTGAACAACAGAGTCGCCACTAACATATCTATCCTAAAAGGAAAGGAACGCCAGCAAACCTAAAACGAATAAGAGCAAGGTCTTGCGACCAAAGGTAGGGTACAGAAGTCGGTTACGCGAGGGGAAGGTGCTAGCACCCCTCACGCCCATCGTACTCGATGGGATCCACCTATGTTTGTTTATATCTAAAGGGTGTGTACTATAAATCTAAAGCTTAATGCTAATGGAATGCATGCAAAAGGAAGAGAAGAAAATACGGGGAAAATAAGGTTTATAAATAGTTGTGCTCACTTAGGCCCCGCGACCTAATGCTTACGTATCCTTTTAAGGGATCAGAGCTCCGTAGTTTGGCTCACATGTTTTTGTTTTTTAGTGGACATAGTTACATTCGCAATCTAGCATTAGGATAGCAGCTCGTTGAGTGGAGTCTTATGCATTACCTGTCTGCGATCGAAAGGAAGCAACATGTCTGATTAATGGGAAAGAATGCCCCTGAAGGCAAGAGAGAGAAGAGAGAAATTTGTCGAGCGTTTCAAGTACCTCCCTTAAACAAGTGAGGTTTGATCTACTCTTGTTGGTGTTTTTTATGATTGGGAACTTCCACTCAGGTGATTCCCTTAAACAAGGGAGACGAGAGCTTCCGTTCCCTTTTTATTAGTCTGACCTTTATTAAGCATTTTTTAGGTATTTTCTTGGTATTTTTTAAGGGAATTAAAATCAAGTATTTGTTAAGTGTTTTAAAGTTGAAAAGGAAAAGAAATGGGAAACTAGCCTAATATGAATTAACTAGCCTAATGTTAAAATGAGAATTTCTAGATCCTAATGTTATCATGGTTTCTTAGTGTTAGGATTTTAAATGGGGAAAGACTAGCCTAAGTGTCATGTGAGAATTATAAATCCTAAAATCTAAAGGAATGTACAAATGGGAGATCACAATTACAAGCAAAAATCAACGTAAACAATGATGCAAAATTAGTACAAAAATTGAATTAAAGTGACTTGAAAATATAGTACCAAAGCATGAAAACAAATGATTCAAAAAAGTTGTACAAAAATTGATTAAAAGGACTATTATTTTTATAAGAAAATTTATATAAAAAAGAATTCAAATCAAGAAAAAAAATAAGACAATAAGCCTAAAAACTAATATTTTTTATTGCCTGTTTTTCTATGTCAAAGTTGTATTAAAGTCTAAAAGAAAATAAGAGGGAATTAGCATTTTCATTGTATTTTTATTACTAAAAAAATAAAAGAAAATCTAAATTAAATAAAATAAGAGTTAGGGGGGTGTGAACTGGACTTACGGTGATGAATAGCAATTGGGCGCAGAACCAATGGTTTTAACAAGGAAACATTCCAGGCTGTGACATCCACCCATCTTATTCCAAATCAACAACATTTTTTTATCAACTAAAATTCGAATATAAATTAAAATGACAAACAAGCAATATAGATATTTCTTCTTAAATTGATTTATTTTGAAGCAACATGCCTTTCATAAAGACCTTTGTAATTTGTTATAAGGGTTTCTCTAGAAGGCAATTTTTCCTTAACAATTGGGTGATTGTTGAAGTCTTGGCTCCAATGGTAAAGCTTGGGAAATTTGTCACTAGTGAACAACTTCACTCCAAATGCTTCTTGTATAATAGGAAGCCAGTAAGCTATGATGACAGCATTAATGTCAACGAATCCAATCTCATCTCCACCAAAGAATTTGTCCTTGAGCTCATTCTCAAAAAGATGAAGAGCAACCGTTGTTTCCTCAATACCTTGCTCAAGCTCTTTCTCATCATGATAGAAAATAGCTTTCTTTACAGCATTCATTAGCTGGTATCACAAATCAAGAAAGTTATTAAACTATGCATGTTAAATGTAAGATAAAATAATAGAGTTGCACCGAGACCTCTAAAAAAAGATATGTGTGTTTAAAACTAACATTAATATTTGTGATTACATTAAAATTATTTGATTTTTCAAGTTATTATAAGTGTGGAAGGTATCATGTATCTGGTGTCCGTGCTTGATAGGTTACTTACACTTGCACACCCTGAGTTTGACCTAAAGAGGAGAGTAATAATTACCTTGTCATCTATGAACTTTGACCAGAAACGAGCTAAGGCTTTTTCGTAAGCATCAGAAGGCAGTATTGGGTTTTGTTTCCAAGTTTCATCAATGTACTCAAGAATCACTAGTGACTCTGATATGTGCTTTTCATTATGAACAAATATAGGAACTTTCTTATAAATAGGGTTGTATTGGATGGCTTTCTCACTCAAGTTACCAGGCTTTTCTTCTATATATTTGTATTCAATTCCCTTCAATTTTAGGGCAATCTCCACCCTGGTCACAAATGAACTTATCACCATTCCAAAAAGCTTCACATCTTCCTTATTTGATGCCATTTTAGCACTTTAATTCTCTTACTAATATAAATGTTTTTGGCTCAGTGATTCATTTCTAATGTTTACTTGTATATACATAGGGAGCAGGGAATATTTATTTGATATAAAGAGTTAGAATTTATAGTCAACTAGAATACTATATTGAATTCAAATACTGTATACTAATTTTTTTATATACTGTCATTGTTTAATAATTGGACTTTCGATTTCTGGCCATATGATGCGAATGCACTAAGAAGTGATGTAAGGGATTACGTATCCATAAGCAATGAGTATGGGCTAAAACAAACCTCTAATCTACTTTAAGGAATTTCTTAATTTTATGGTTTAATAGTCCACTTTGTAAAATTTTAAAAATACTCTTAGATTTTAGAGAGTGTCTTGGGAGGCAACTCAAATATATACAATTCATTCATTTATGAACATCACATTAATTTTATAACTAAATTTATTTCTAAAATACATTTTCAGAATTATTTCGTAAATATATTTCCGTAACAATTCTTTTTGGAGTAACCAGTATTTTTTATGAATTGTCGACAAATTTTTGTTTTTTTAAATATTTTATCTTTGTTTAAAGTGCACTTTCAAAGACTTTTATAATGTCTCCTCTAATGTTTACTTCAACTCACAAGAAATCTTTTTGTGAAGAAAAAGTAGACGTAGATCATGTCGAGTCCTGGAACAATTATCCAAATTTAACAGGAAGCCACCATGATATGTTGAGTGTCATAATCTATATTTTAGAATCTAAAAAATCTCTATTTAAAAAGGGTTAACAGAAAGTCCCTAAATTTCATGTATAAAATATTATGTCTACTCTCTTTTCAACACTCTCTCCAACACTCATTTTTTTATTGGTTAGAACACGTGTGGGTTTCTAAGTTTGGAAATGGATCCCACTAGTACCCACACAAGTTCTAACCAATAAAAAAGTGAGTGTTGAGAAGAGAGTATTGCTAGCATTTCTCATATATACTAGTATGCTCTAATAATTTTTTTTATTTAAGATTAGTGGGAGTGTGTACACAATGTTATATATATATATATATATATATATATATATATATATATATATATATATATATATATATATATATATATATATATATATATATATATATATATATATATATATATATATATATATATATATATATATATATATATATTCCTATGTGTTTGAATCACATAAGAATTTTCAAAAGTATATTTCTGGATGTTTTTCGAAAATATATTTTCGGACATTTTTTTCATTCACGAATAAATTTAAGATGAGTCTAACTAAAAAGTGTTTTGTTGTAAAAATGGTGAGTCTAGAGATGTATTTTCGAAATTTGACAAAAAAAATTTAGATTTTTATATGGTGTTTTTCCACCCTAAATGATGCATTGAAATATTAAACTTGATTTGGATTTAATTTTATTATTTGGTTTTTTGGGATTGGTTATTTTGAGATTAGGTAATTTTAGATAATATTTTTAGAAACTCTTGTAGTGTTTAGATATTTTTTATGATTGTAATATTTTTTTAGAATATTTTTGAAATATTTAGAATTGAGATCTAGCTAAAATTAATAAAATTAATATGTTTAGTATTTTTTTTAAAGTACTATAAATTTATATATAAATATAAATATAACTTTTGTATTAAGAAAAAAAAATCGAATTCTTATCTTCTATAACAAATTGAACTCAACTGAAAACCGAGTTTTTCTAAACGTAACATTTCTTTCTTTAACAGAAGCATTGAAAATGAGAACAACGTTTCATAATCTTTATCACAAATGAGAAATCATATACTATATTTTCTATAAAGTGGAATTCAAACAACCAAATAGTTCTATTTTGATTGAGCAGCAAGGCTTTCAGCACGAGCTTTAAAATATGCAAATTGTTGATCTTTCGAAGGCATAATTTCCTTAACAACCGGATGATTATAAAATTCTCGACTCCATTTGTGCAGCTTTGGAAATTTGTCATTGGGAAACAACTGAAACTCTGCTACTTCTTGAAATAAAGGGATGAAGAGAGTAGCAATATCCACAAATCCAATCTCCTTTCCTCCAAAGAACTTGTCCTTCAACTCGTTCTCAAGAAACTCCAAAGCCTCGAATAATTCTTCGGTAGCTTTCTCTCGTTCGTTCTTATCGGACATAAAAACAGATTTCCACGCAGCAGCCACACACTGATTTCAAAATCATAGTAATATATATTACAAAATAATATAATTTCAAGCAAAATTCATAAGATATATAACATAGCTAACCTGTAGACCTCCAAAAACTTGAGACGACTCTGAGACGATAATATATCTAACTAAATCAAATATTAATATCATGAAGAGTATTGATGTATGATATATGAACAAGAGTTACTTACCTTATCATCAATGAACTTGGACCAAAATCGAGCCAAGGCTCTTTGATAAGGATCAAAAGGCAAGATTGGATTTTGTTTCCAAGTCTCATCAATATACTCAAGAATGACACGAGACTCGGAAATGGATTTTCCATTGTGAACAAAAACAGGAACCATCCTGTAAACTGGATTATAATTGAGAAGTGTTTCACTCAAATTGCCTAATTTTTCTTCCACGTATTTGTATTCAATACCCTTCAATTTCAGTGCAATTTGAACCTTAATCACAAATGGGCTTCCCACAGAACCCAAAAGCTTTACCTCTTCCTCAGATGCAGCTGTTGCACCACATCCTTGAAGCACCCTCTTGACTTTGGAAACTAATGTATGAATCATAACTCTAAATTATAGTCTGTATATGAAGATTTCAGAAGTCTATAAAATGGTATAAAATTTTACGTAATTGAAAATGTAATTTAAACTATCGTTGAAGAATGTGTTTGTTTTATTGATCAAAAAGAGTAACATAGGGACGAGTATATTCTAGTCTTTCCAAAAGAACCAAATCGAAGTATAACGTGAGATGTGAAACTGCCCTTACTCGAATCAGATTCTAAGGATAAACTATAAATAAAATAAAAAATTATTCTTGTTACAGTAACGAGACCGAGAAAAAAAGATTTATACAAAATAAGAGGGATACAAAAATCTATTTCTTATAAAACATTAGGCTTTTGTAAAAATGTTGAGTGTATTATATAGTACGTTTCAAAAATTAAATAATAATAATAATAATAATAATAATAATAATAATAATAATAATAATAATAATAATAATAATAATAATAACAACATTCCTGATTATTCTTTGATAAATTACGGATAGTTAAATAAAGATTTATTGATACCAATAAAATTAATGATATGTGATCATTATATTTTAAAAAGTGGTTAATCAATTTTCACGGTTCTTCGTTAGACCATTTTGTGACATCTCTAAAATAAGGCAACTATCATATTATTTTTGTTGTTTGAAAAAAAATTAATTGTATATAACAACGTTGAACAACCAACCGTGATAAAACCATAAAATTTTCATGGGTTCGAACCTCAGTGTCATCATATATATATTATTTCTTTAATGTTAAGGCGCACCTTTTCTTTTTTATTTATTTTTATATGAAAAAACTTAAAGGGATATGACTATATAAGCGAATTAACTCTCACTTATTGACAGTAGCGTCGTTTCCTTCACAGTGAAACCTTAACACTTATTTTTTCTCTTTTTCACTATTAGTCGTGAATCTTGTGCTTCATAAGGTATTCTTCTTCTTACATCTTATTGTTAGATAGTTCCTCATTATCTCGTTACTGCATGTTGTTTTTGTTGATTAATTGTTCTCATTTTTCAGATTTGTCTTCACTACCTTAACAAAGACTATACTTTGGTTATGATACACATTGTTAATGTAGCTATGAAAAAAGTACAAGAAACATGAAGCTATGATAGAAACTTAATCCATATTATATTTCTTCTTCATAGCTTCACAAACAAGATGTTTTTCATACTCTTTTGACAAATAAGTTTGCATTTTCATATGTTGAAGAAACAACTGCGGCAACAAACTTCATTTAGTTTGAGATACAATGAGAAGAAATATAAGAAGTATGAAGTTGTTGTGTAAGTTTATTCCTCCTTATATTTCTTCTTCATTGCTTCACAAACTAGATGAACTTTAATATTGATTCCTGTTTCACAATTAGTTTCAATAAAAGGTGTATCTTGGAAATTTATAATATATCTTTTTCATTGCTCACAAGTTTATGTAGATTGTTTGTTTTTACGAACCCCGACTTAAAATACATTCATTTAATTTAACATAGATACTATAATCTAAAAAATTAAATTGTATTTGAAAACCAACTAATATCAATCATTATTTCTGAATTATATGCGTCTCATCGTTCATTTGATGTTCTTTTACATATAGATTATGGTATAATGACATGGCTCCTTAGAGGCATCGTTGTCTTCGATTATAGTTAAATTTCTCTAACTACAATTTATTAGATAATCTACCTCATCATCAACACTAATGATCGTAAAAATTACAATTATAAAAATTACGATGATAAGTGATGATGGAAATTTAATTATAATTGAAGATAACGATGTATCTAAGGAGTTAGACCAATAAACCACAATATATATGTAAAAGAGCATGAAATGCATGATGAGACGCGTGCAATTAGAAAAAATAATGGTTTGTTTAAGTTGGTTTTCAAGAATAGCTTAATTTTCATATTATAGACTTTTTCATCAATTTGAAAGCTTGTATTTTTTTAGTGAGGTGTATGGAAAACAAGCAATCTAAATATTATATAATAAACTCTGAGCACTTTTCACAACGGTTATATATTGTAACAGTGATCAAACGTCATTTATGATTTACATAATTTGTGTTGATGGGTTTCGAACCTAATACCTATGTATAAGTATCACAACGATTTATAAGTGTAACCGTTGTGATAAGTGGCGTGTGTCCTGCCTTTCAATAAGGGTTTCCAGAATGTTAAAGACACAACGAACTTACAACCACACCCTACTAAACAATAGTATGATTCACGTGATGGAACCCCTTTTCCAACCGTTGTGAAGGGGGTTTTTTGTGGTAGTGTTGCATTCTTCTTAATCTCAACTTAATTGATGTAACTTTGATGATAGATTTAATTGAATCGAATAAACATAAATTATAGCATATCATAATATTATTAAATAATTAATATCTTAAGTCCCATTTATCCACAAAAATAAAATTTTTTGCCAATACTTAGCAAAATTAGACTACCCATGAGCCTGTCAATCGAAATCTTCATGAAATAATCTTAAATTTCTTTTCGAACTAACTCTCTTTCAACAATCATCATTTTAACTTAGCATTTTCATATCGTCGAAATTTCCATCTAACACATATATACAGGGCCGGCCCAACACATCTCGAGGCCTGAGGCGAAATTTTAAATTAAATATTTGTAGTCGGGAGGATAGTTTGGTGGCAGGGAGAGTTGCTATGCTGATTGATATTCTATGGAGAAACTGTAATAACATGATTTGGAATAATGAGAGTGAGGCGTATTCTAAGCTTGGGTTGAATGCTTTTTGCAGTTGGCAAGAATGGTTTATGGCTCAAGAAAGTAGTGGCCGGGAGCAAACTCACCAACCTATTGTTAGTTGGAACCCACCGTTAATTGGAAGGTTGAAATGCAATGTTGATGCGGGCTTTAATGTTAATCGGGGTACCACAAATAGAGGTTGGTGTATAAGAGACCACATGGGAATTTTTGTTTATGCCGGAGCAGCTTGGGATTTTGTTTCATTTCCAACTTTAGAAGCGGAAGTGTTGGCCCTCAAAGAAGCTATCCAGTGTGCTATTGATCTTAATTTAGAGAATGTTACCTTTGAGAGTGATTCTCAAAATACGGTTCATGCCATCCATAGGGATGTGGTTGGGTCGTCTGATTTTAGTGCTATTATATCGTCTATCCGTAGTTTATTGTTTAATTGTCCTAACTTTGAGGTAAAGTTTGTAAAGCGCCAAGCGGATTCGGTTGCTCACGCCATAACGAAGGCGGCCGATTCTTGGACTAGGCGTAGTTTCTTTCATTTGACACCTCCTTGTATTGAATCCTTACTTATTAATGATATGAGTTGATTTTCCTTTGGTCAAAAAAAAAAATGTTATAAAATATATATTTTAGATGTTTTAAGATATAAAACTATTAAGTTATTATAATTGCTTTTATTTTATATTGTATTTTAATTGATACTAAAATTAACTTGTCTAAATACTCTTCTTATAATTTAAAAAATCATAATTAAAAAACAATATCAAAATTATAAAAAAAAAATTAGATATTAAACCTCCTATTATATTGAAGATCTCAAAATTTTATTATTTATTCTTATAATTTTTAAGTTAACAAATTATATAATACATATTATAAGTAAGAGAAAAAAGGAAATGCACTGACAGTGTAAAGTATTTTACACTGTCAACCAATGAGAAACATGCATCAGAATAAATCTCATTTTTAATTTTAAAAAATTAAAATTATATAATAAATTAAAGCATTTTAATTGGTTGTATGTGTAAAACTGTTTTACACTGACAATGCAAAATCTTTAAACTCTATAAATAGTAGTTATTATTATATATTCTATATAGGTGTTAGTATTATTAACTTAATATTTAAAATAATTTAATTTTTTTAAATCAATTAATAAAATTATATAAATATAAAATAAAAAAGTGAGGCCTTAGGCGGTAGCCTTGGTGGCCTACCCCTAAGGCCGGCCCTGCATATATACACAAAAGTGAGACTTTTATTAGAGTTCATATATATATATATATATATATATATATATATATATATATATATAACATTGTGTAGAGCATACTAGTATATGAATACTTCAATGATATAATACTCAATAGTTGAATACATTTTTCAGTGCCAAAATTATATATCAATAAAAGTGGTTGTACAATTTATAAATATTTCAAAAAAAACTTATCCACTTATTTGCACATGAATATAACAGATCTATTAATACAAGTGGTTACTATTGGTTCAGTAATTCAATTTAGTTAGAATATGTTTTTAGTGATGTTTAATAGGATGTTTGGACATCAAGTTTATTGGTTAAGTGTTGGTTAGTAGTTAGTTACATCTCTTGATGTATAAATAGTCTCATATGTCTTGTAAATATTTTTTAATGAAATAATCATAAAGCTGTGAAGCCTATTCCTCGATCTTTTTTTCTCTCCTTCTTCCTCATTCTCTAAGAAACCCTAATTCATCATTTCATCCCTTGTTCCATCAAATTGATATCAGATCCTGGTTGAGAGATTATGAGAGGTTTCCTGATCAAGCAGTTAAAGATGAAGGTGACATGGTGCAATTAGCAATGTTGGCTGAAATTGAACTAGTGTCTTTTGAGGAGGCTCTTAAGCAAAAACTTTGGAAGGAAGCAATGATTGAAGAATTAGATTCTATAGAGAATAATGAAACATGGAGACTGTTCAATTACATACTGATAAAAAGTGCATTGGTGTTAGGTGGGTATTCAAAACAAAACTGAAGCCAAATGGTCAGGTGGTAAAGTATAAAGCTAGATTAGTTGCAAGAGGCTTCCTACACAAGCATGGACATTATTACTATGAATTTTATGCTCCAGTAGCAACGATGGAAACAATCAGATTTATTGTTGCTATAGCAGTAAAAAAACAATTGGTCCATGTACCAGTTAGATGTAAAATCTGCTTTTCTCAATGGTGAGTTAGGAGAAGAAGTGTATGTGAATCAGCCACCAGGATTTGAGATAAAGGGAAAAGAAGAGTATGTATACAAGCTTAATAAAGCTATGTATGGTTTGAAGCAATCCCAAGGGCTTAGAATAAGAAGATAAACAATTTTCTTATTCAGCAAGGTTTCATGAAATGTGTAAATGAACATAGAATTTACTGCAGAAACACCACTGATAAGCTCATTGCTTATATGTGGATGATATGATAGTTACTGGAAGCAATGAAGCTGAGATGAAGGAATTTAAGAGAATTATGATGAAAATGTTTGAGATGTCTGATTTAGGCAATCTCACATATTTTCTGGGAATTGAATTTGAAATGAATTCACAAGGAGTGGTGATTCATCAAAGGAAATATGCATAAGATGTGTTGAAGAGGTTTAAGATGCTGAATTGTAAACCAATTTCAACTCCAGTTGATACAGGAGTGAAATTGTCTTTGGTAAATGATGAGAAAGAAGTGAATCCAACTCTATTCAAACAAATAGTGGGCTCTTTGAGGTATTTATGCCATACAAGGCCTGATATTGGTTATGGTGTAGGGTTGATCAGCTGATACATGGTAATACCTACCACCTCACACTTAGTTGTAGCTAAGAGAATCTTGAGATATGTGAAGGGTACAAGCAGCTATGACATTCAATATTGTAAGGATCAAGATGGTGACCTACTAGGCTATTCAAATTCTGATTGGAGTGGTGGCAAAGATGATAAGAAAAGCACTGCAGCCTATGTGTTTATGCTTGGAAATGCATCTTTTTCATGGAGTTCTAAGAAGGAGCTAGTGGTTGCATTATCTTCTTGTGAGGCTGAGTACATTGCAGCCTCCATGGCAGCATGTCAAGCCTAATGGATCAGCATACTACTGATGGAATTTAAACTGTTATAGAATGAAAGGATGGAGCTCAAAATTGATAGCAAGTCACCTATAAACTTGGAAAAGCATCTAGTAGCACATGGTAGGAGTAAACACATTGAAACCAAGTTCCCTTTCTTAAGAGACTGGGTAAACAATGGAAGATTGGAACTAAAGCATTACAAGACAGATGAGCAGATAATAGATGTACTTACAAAACCTTTGATGTCAAGCAGTTTTGATTACTTGAAGATGAAGCTTGGAATGGTTGAAGCATCAAACTAAATGAATTAAGGAGGTGTATTGGTTCAGTAATTCATTTTAGTTAGAATATGCTTTTACTGATGTTTAATAGGATGTTTAGACATCAGGTGTATTGGTTAAGTGTTGGTTAGTAGTTAGTTACATCTCTTGATGTATAAATAATCTCATATGTCTTGTAAATAATTCCTAATGAAACAATCATAAAGCTGTGAAGCCTATTCCTCTATCTCTTTCTCTCTCCTTCTACCTCAATCTCTAAGAAACCCTAATTCATCATTTCATCCCTTGTTCCATCAGTTACAGAATAATAATATGAAACTCTATATTTATCAATGGTAGATTTTTATCTAAATTTGAGTTTCATAATTAACCACATATTCTGCATTTAGAATTAAGAATATTATTAATGCTCACTTATAATTTATTATGAAAATTCTCCTTATAACAAATAAAATTCTTAAAAGAATTTTCATAAATAAAATAACCTTCACATAAAAGAGTTTGATGTTTATATAAAAGATTAAATCCCTTGTATTTTAAATTGCAAAGTGGGATTATATGGACTATTTTAATAGTTCACTCAAAACTCAAGTGTTACAAGTAAAGACCCACACTTGAGACATAATTATGTTACACACAGCGGAAATAAAAGAGACTTGAATTTTAATTTTATTGAAGATACAACAAAATAGTTATATAATTTCGTATATACGTAAGACTATATTATCTCAATATAAATCTCTACATTAAACAAATAGTTATGAAAAAATAATATTTGTTTCTTATTTTTATAAAATTGACATTTTAATAGAATTGATATGTTAGGTTCTCCTACTTGATTGAGAAAGATAGTTAATTTTTCGATTCAAGAGTTTTAAAATAATAAAACAAATAATCAACTATATTCTCCATCATACAATGATCATGTCAAGTAATGTCACACAATAGGGTATATCCGTCACTTACACAATACAAGAAAAATTGCAATCCATTTTAAATAAGATATTAAAATAATAGTCGTAATATTTAATATTATATTTGTAACACCCCGTACATATATGTCTAGAATAATATGTAGCAATGCTATAAATGGTACAAGAAACATACATAAGCGATAAAGACAAGAAATTAAAATTATAAACAATTCAAATGTCCAACTGAAAATATATACAATCGGCTTGTCTTCAACAATGTACAGCGGAAAGATAATCTGATTAGGTCATCCTGCCATCTGCTCGTCTATCATCTTCAATATTAACCATCTAGTAATCCATCTACTTCTAACATGTTCCTGAAAAATATTAAGAGGATTAGGGTGAGATTACTAAATTTCAGTGAGTTCCCCTATCTTACGGGTTCGCTCGGTTCTACAAGGTGCATGCAAACAAACAGATTCACCAAGAATCCAGGTGTTCCTCACGGTCTGGTGCAACTACACAACAAGGCCAATATCACCATTAGTAGTCTCATAACTAGCTAATGAGATAATAACAAGTACACAAATAACACACAATTATGCAGATCCGTGCCTATGTACGAAGAATCCAAGAGTAAGTTACAGCTTGCTAATTAGGCTACGCAATCCACGTCTTTGGTGAGTTACACCCGTGCATAGCATCAAGAGACTTGTACCGACACACTGAACGATGGAACGAATGAGTCCTAAGTGGCACCCCATTCGTGATGAGTTACAGCGGTGACATTGCCTACGTGGCGTCACGGTCCCGTCAATCATCAAAACGCACGTGTGGGGACACACCCAGCTCAGTACAAAACGCCATCTTGACAACACGAGTCCACCGGGCGAAAGCCTACTGATCTTGCCAACATAGCATCACTAGAGGCGAATCGAAAGTAATATTGCCTTTATGGCATTACTTATCTACCATACCAAGCACGCTGATGTGTAACCGCTAGTGGATAAATGCCCTATAAGACCTCCACATGTACATCACAATGGTAGTTAAGGTGCGTAGAATATACCGAGAATGCTGATGTGTACTGCAAGTGGGAAATGCCCCGCATGCCCTCACAAGCCATTGCAACGATATCAAGTGTTCTATGCGATTTACCCCCTAATAGCCTAGGCCCACTCTGATTCAAGCATACAATGAAGTACACATGATTCGCCTTAACTGGCGACCATGCTAGGTTTTCCCTGTCAGTACCTCTCACACACAATACACAATCAAGCCACACAGGCAAAGTGTCTCTGAACGTTCAACCGGAACGAATGAGAACGACAATGATCACATCATTACATAATCCAAACAATTGCATTTCTCAACATACATGCATACAAGTAGGATAGTGAGCATATCATGGTCTTATACATTTGAAGCACACACCATAATGTCATACAAGTCATAAGAGGCTTTCGATTTCCGATTTGGAACAAAACTGCACTCAAGAGGGAAAAATACACATTCTGCATCAGACAAGTTCGCTACGCGAGAAGTAGCGAGCTCCGACAAATGAAGTCAGAAGCTTCATCTGATTCTAGAAAGGAAGGTTCGCTACGCAAACCTGTAGCGAGCCCCCAATTTGCTATGCGAACTAAGTTCGCTAAGCGAAAATCCTTAACTTAGGGAAAACCAGAAATCTCCATAGTACCTTTACACTCCTTAAAATATAATCAAGGGTCCATTACTCAAGTTAGGATGATATTACACAGCCTAATAACCAAGGTAAACATCCTGGCCTAAGTTCAACACAAGGGTAGCATCTTATAGGCATAAACTCAAGGCTAATTGTGCTTATTCCAATATCATGCAACACCTATTCATGTACCATAATTTATACATGCATTAAAAGCATGGTATCTAAACAAGATCATAAAGAGCAGTGAAAGATCTTTCCAACGCTTCCAGATTATGGTAATATAGATGTTACCCATTTAGATATTGGTGACTTCTTTGCTGATCCAGATGGAAAAATTGATCACCTTATTGGAGATGAAAGTGTCAAGAAATAAAATTTATGGAAATTTTATTTTTAAGTTTTATGAATGTTTTGAATTTTATTTTCTATTAATAATAATATAGTGTTTTTTTCTACTCGTTCGTTTACATAATTTACTATGGTTTAATTGCAATTTTAGTCCCCCTATTATCCTTTTTTTTGGGTTTTGGTCCCTCTATTTTAAAATCCAGAATTTTAGTCCCTATATTTTATTTTTTTGAGGATTTTGGCCCCCCTGCAAATTCGAAGGCAATTTTAAATGAAATGACGCTCACATTGTTCATGTGTCAGTGTTAGTTCAGCATTGAAATGTTGAAAAAAATTAATTTTATTTAAGATTTATGTTGAACATGTCATCAATGTGAGTTCCATTTCATTAAAAAATGCCTTCAGATTTGCATGGGGACCAAAATCCTCAAAAAACTAAAATAAAGAGACTAGAATTCCGGATTTTAAAATAGGGGGCCAAAACCCAAAAAAATGGATAATAGAGGGACCAAAATTGCAATTATTATCTCCATTTACTATTTAAATAACTTGTTTTTTTTATGCGCGCTTATAATTTATTGTTAAAAATTATTATTGTTCTTAGAATGAATATGAAAACTAGCACTAGTAATGAAGATATGTGTCTTGCTGACATTGCAACAACCCACACAACTCTCAAGAATAAAAATAATCGAAGGCTCCGGAAGAACCAATATGTTATTACGTGGAGGAACAATATTGCATATTGATAATGCATTATATTCGCCCAAGTCTCATAGAAATTTATTGAGTTTCAAAGACATCCGTCTAAATGGATACCATATTGAAACATGAGATGATTGAGGGATTGAATATCTTTGTATTACAAAATATAATTCGGACACAAAATGTGTAATGGAAAAGCTACCAGCTTTATTCTCTGACTTGTACTACACTTATATTAGTACAACTGAAGCACATACAACTGTAAACCAGAAGTTTACAAATAATGATAAATTTCTAATTTGGCATGACCGATTGGGTCATCCCGGTTATATAATGATGCGAAAAATAATTGAAAATTCATGCGGTCATCAATTAATGAGTAGAGAAATTATTCAATCAAATAAGTTCTCATGCATCTCTTGCTCTCAGGGGAAGTTGATAATTCGGCCATCACCAACGAAAACTGGAAATGAATCTATCAGTTTTTTAGAGCGTATATGTGGTGATATTTGTGGGCTAATACACCCATCACGTGGACCATTTAGATATTTAATGGTTTTAATTGATGCATCAACTAGATGGTCACATGTTTGTTTGTTGTCAACTCACAACCAGGCGTTTGCGAGATTGCTAGCTCAACTGATTCGAATAAGAGCTCATTTCCCCGATTATCCTGTCAAGAAAATTCGTCTTGATAATGCTGCAGAATTTTTATCTCAAGCATTTAATGAGTATTGCATGTCTATTGGAATTGACATTGAACATCCAGTAGCACATGTTCATACACAAAATGGACTTGCGGAATCATTTATTAAAAGAATAAAATTAATCACAAGACCACTGATTATGAGATGCAAAATCCCAATTTATACTTGGGGGCATGCAATTTTTCATGCTACAACATTAGCTCGCATCAACCCAGCGAGTTACCACACCTCTTCCCTTTTACAATTAGTTTTTGGTAAAGAACTTAATATTTCCCATCAAAGAACTTTTGGATGTGCGGTGTATGTTCCAATTTCTCTACCGCTACGCAATAAGATGGGTCCTCAAAGAAAGATGGGAATATATGTTGGATATGAATCTCCATTTATTGTAAAGTAACTTGAACCAAAAACATGGGATTTATTCACTACTCGTTTTGCTGATTGTCATTTTGATGAATCAAATTTCCCAGCATCTGGGGGAGAGAATAAGAAGCAGGAAAAAGAGATCAGTTGGAATGAATTATCATTATCTCATCTTAATCCTCGAACAAAACAATGTAAACTAGAAGTTCAAAAGATAATTCAGCTACAAAATTTAGCAAATCAATTACCAAATGCATTCACTGATCCAAAAGGTGTGACTAAATCATACATACCAGCTGCAAATGCTCCATTAAAAATTGATATCCCTGTTGGACAATCAAACGAGTCTCAACCACACTTGAAGTGTGGCAGACCAATCAGTTCCAAAGATAAAAATCCTCGAACAAGAAAGGGAGCTAAGAATAAAGATGATCCAATTGAGGATATAGAAAATCCTTCAGACATAATAAACATTTCATCTCTAGAAGATATTGATCAGGTACCTGAAACTCATGAAAATAAAGAGATCTCGATAAATTATGTCCAAAATGGAATATAATGGAACTGAAATTAAGTCGACATTGATGATGTTTTTGCATACAATATAGCGCCAAATGAGATAAATGACAAAGAGGACCAGGAACCAACGTCTATCAAAATTTGTAGACAAAGTGAGGACTGGCCAAAATGGAAAGATGAAATTGAAGTAGAATTAAACTCACTCTACAAAAGACAAGTTTTTGGACCTGTAGTCCGAACACCTGAAGGTGTGATGCTAGTTGGATACATATGGGTTTTCGTACAAAAACAAAATGAAAAGGGTGAAATTGTGAGATACAAAGCTCGGATTGTCACTCAAGGATTTTCCCAAAGACCTGGAATTGATTTTTATGAGACATATTCACTTGTAATGGATGCAAGCATTTTTCAATATCTAATAAGCCTAGTAGCACATGAAGGGCTTAATTTGCACATGATGGATGTTGTAATGGCTTATCTGTATGATTCACTTGATAGTGAAATTTACATGAAAATCCCTGAAGGGTTCAATATACACGATGCACACAACTGTGAATCTCAAGAACGATACTCTATAAGATTGAACAAGTATCTCTATGGGCTGAAACAATCTAGACGAATATGGTATAATCGTCTTAGTGAATATTTTCTTATAGAAGGATATACAAATAACTCCATTTGTCCCTGTATTTTTATAAAAAGATCAAGAATGGAATTTGCAATAATAGTTGTCTATGTGGATGACATAAATATTATTGGAACTCTTGAAGAGCTCCAAAAAGATATGAATTGTTTAAAGAAAGAGTTTAAGATGAAGGACCTATGGAAGGAAAAATTATGTCTAGGTTTGCAAATTGAACATTTGGACAAAGGAATATTTGTACATCGAGAAGGAGATATAGAAAAAGAATTAAAACGCATCTATATGGACAAATGTCACCCGTTGTCTACTCCAATGGTTGTTAGATCATTAGATGTGGAGAAAGATCCTTTCACACCTCGAGAAAAGGATGAAGAATTGCTTGGTCCTGAAGTACTATATCTCAGTGAAATTGGAGCACTAATGTAACTTGCTAATTATACATGTCCTGATATATCATTTGCTAATATATTAGCAAGATACAGTTATTCACCTACACGAAGGCATTGGATTGCAGTAAAACATATACTTCGTTACCTTAGAGGTACAAACACACGTGTTTGTTTTATAAAAAAGTATCCAGATTCGAATTAACAAGTTATGCAGATGTAGGTTACTTGTCAGATTCTCACAATGGTATATCACAAACCGGTTATTTGTTTTCATGTGGGGGTACATCTATTTCATGGATATCGGTGAAACAAACCATAATAGCAACATCATCTAATCATGCAGAACTTTTAGCATTACATGAGGCGAGTCGAGAATGCGTTTGGTTGAGATCCTTAATTCAACACATCCAAAATACTTGTGGTTTATCTTCCAAAAAATTAAATACAACGACCATATATGAAGATAATACTGCATGCATCGCTCAATTGAAAGATGGTTACATTAAAGGAGACCGCACAAAACACATTCCCCTAAAGTTCTTTTTTACTCATGATCTTCAAAAGAATGGTGATATAAGCATCCATCAAATCTTTTCATGTGATAACCTTGTAGACCTTTTCACAAAGTCACTCCCAAGTAGAATTTTTTATCAACTAGTACAAAAGATTGGTCTTCATCGAAGAAATGACTATTCAACCGAGGGAGAGAAATGAAAGGATATTGTATTCTTTTTCTTTCACTAAATTTTTTTCCACTGGGTTTTTTCTAGTAAGGTTTTAACGAGACATATCCTAAATGGACATCCAAGAGGAGTGTTATGAATATTTATGTTAGTGGATGTCCATCCTTCTCCTAGTTTTTCATCTTCCTATTCTATACTTAATATGTGTGATTTTCTATCTCCCTTGAGTCCTATAAATAGAGACCCAATTTACAATGTAAAGTACACTTGAAAGAAGATAATATAATATTGCTCTCTCCCTTGAGTCATATATATATATATATATATATATATATATATATATATATATATATATATATATATATATATATATATATATATATATATATATATATATATATATATATATATATATAATGAAGAAGTTTTATGAACAATCCTTATTTTATAAGTATTCAAAATACACTTAAAAAACATAATCAACCAATAACAAACATTAATAAATATTAAAATGAAAATAAAAAAGAATCAATTTATAAAAATAAAATTGAGAGATTTTCATTGCAACATCTATAACATGAAGCATCGTTTGTGATACGAATTAGACTATAAACTCATACCGTACTATACAAGGAATATAAAAGAATTAAGGCTTAATTGCAATTTTGTTTCCTCTATTTTATTTTATTTTTCGATTTCGTTCCCTCATTTTTAAAATCACGATTTTGTTCCCCTTTTGAATTTTCTGTTGAAAGAGACACAAAAATAAGGACTAATTTTGCAAAAAAAAAAAAAGGAGGACGCAAATTGCACATAAAACTTAAAAAAAAAATACTAAAATAGTTATTTTTAAAATAGAGGAATCAAAATTTAAAAAAAGATAAAATAGAAGAACTAAAGTTGCAATTAAGCCAAGAATTAAACTATATGAATTGTTAAAATAGTACCATACAATTAATCTACATTCATACAAGTAATAGAACTTCATAAATTTATGACATGAAAATCAAGTAAATTTATTCCATAAAGAAATTAGAAATGGATAGTTAATTTAAAAAAAAACATGAATTATGCTTATTGTGTTTAGTATTAAAATATAATAAATGAATAGAAATAAAAGAAATTTAAAAATAATTAAATAAAATAATAATAAATGAATATATAAAATTACATAAATAAAATAAATAATAAATAAGAATATGAAATTACCAAAACATCCTTCATTTTGACGTCAAAAAATTATTAAAAAATTTAACCACTTTTTTTATATATATATATATATATATATATATATATATATATATATATATATATATATATATATATATATATATATATATATATATATATATATATATATATATATATATATATATATATATATATATATAAGATATTAGATTCCCCTTCATAATTATTTTTTTTCTTTAAGAATAAATATTTGTTTTAAAATAAAAATCATTCTCACTTTTTAATATAGAAAATAACTTTATTAATAATTTTAATTTAATAAAAATACAATATTTCATAACAATGTTAATATATTTTTTTTATTGTAGAAAAGTTTTAAATAACAATCATTCTACGGAGGCTATATTTCTTAGAGACAAAAGTAAATCTATGATCTATGGATCCTGGTAGAACAATCTGTGTAGCTTCTCTAGCATATTTCCAACACGTCAATATTGACTCAATGTCGTGGAAATACTCTTCCACTCCATTCACATTGAATTTTTTTTCTTGGACGGAAATCTCCTTCACATTGACTAAAAACCAAAGAATTGTTAGGCATTACATTTTTTTTTTTTTTGGCATTCATGTACTCAGAATTTTCTTAGTTGGAAAGTTATTGCTGATTTTTTAGAACTTAACTTATATAAAATATCTTTTAAATTTTTTTAACACAGATTAAAAAAATACAATAATTATATTATAATACATTATATTTTTACAAAATTAAATTTATTAATATTTTAAAAATAGTACACAGAATAATAATTAAATGATAAATATATCTACAAATAATTTATAAATGTAAATTTCATTTTAAAGTATACACATATATAAAACTACTACTAATTGCATTAAAAATTAATAGAAAATAAAAAATTTTAATACGGTAAAGTATTTTTGAATTATTTATATAATAAATAATAAATTAGAAAACTTTAATTTCCATACATACATTATCCATGTAAACAATTTAAAATGTTAATAATTTAATATTATAATTTGCTTATAATTGAATAATGTAACCTTTTTTAATTTATGTAGTTTTTGCTTTATTTCTGTTTTTTTTTTTTTTTTTTGATTTTCCTCCTCTAAATTTTTTATTTTGGATTTACCCTTAAACTTACCAATTAAAAATTATAATTACAGAGAATAACTTGTCCATTTAGAGGGCAAAAGATTTAGATTTGAACATTTTGATTATATTACAGGAATATTCTATATTTAACCCTACAACTGAAAAATCAAAATCATTCATATGCGTTATGTTATAAATAATTATAATTGAAAGGAAATTTTTTATTTATTTGATAATGTAAAAGTATTAATAGACTAGGGGTCACCTTATATTCGTTCAACTCTTGCAATAAATTTAAAGGACTTTTCAATTTGACTTTTCCGTCATGTTGAATAAAAATCCTTCCACTAATTGTCCAAGAAACAATCCTACCTCTATAAATAATACTAGCTAGATCTTTTGAATATATCAAAAGTAAGCTAAAAACAATTGTTTAAGAAAATAATTGAAACACCAAGATGGCATCAAATCAGGAAGACGTGAAGGTTTATGGAATGATGGCAAGTCCGTTTGTGAGCAGAGTGGAGATTGCTCTAAAATTGAAAGGAGTTGAATACAAATATGAAGTAGAAAAGTCAGGAAATTTCAGTGATACACTAAAGAAATACAATCCTGTTTACAAAAAAGTTCCAGTTTTTGTTCACAATGACAAGCCCATATCAGAATCTCTTGTGATTCTTGAATACATCGATGAGACATGGAAACAAAATCCAATCTTGCCTTCAGATCCTTACAAAAGAGCTTTGGCTCGATTCTGGACCAAGTTCATAGATGATAAGGTAATAACTTCAATCTTTTATACTATTGATTTTCTTTCTTACTTATAACCAAGTTGTAAATACCGGTAGTGGTCGCGTAAAGACTTTCACGATTTTGATTACATAGGTACGGCGACATTGATTGCGGTTGTTGCGATATGAATTAATCACAATTTATTCTCTATCACAAAAATAGTAAATAACAATATCATTATCAACACCTACCAATATCGTTTTATAGCGGTCATTTTTGCGGTCAACCATGTTCCTTGTTTATAACATGCATAATTTTTTAATAATTATTTTGTTATGTGAAACCAGTGTTTAAGTGCTGCAAGGAAAGCTGCTTTTACTATTGATGAGAAAGAACGTGAGAAGAGTATTGAGGAAACAGAAGAGGCATTTCAACTTCTTGAGAATGAGCTCAAGGGTAAGTTCTTTGGTGGAGAGGACATTGGAATTGTTGACATTGCTGCTATCTTTATAGCTTTTTGGTTCCCTATTGTGCAAGAAGCAACAAGATTGAATTTGTTTACTAGTGAGAAATTTCCTAAGCTTTACAAATGGAGCCAAGACTTGAGCAACCACCCAATTGTCAAGGAAAAATTGCCTCCTAGAGAATCACTTCTAGCATACTTTAAAGGTCGTTATGAAAGTCTTATTGCCTCAAAATAGAGTAATTTGAGGTGATACTTATTTGGGGAGTTTTTGAAGAATTATATGAACACTACTTGTTTGCCGTTTAGTTTTTTATTTGAATTTTCATGTCATATTAGATTTATGTAACCTAGGATTTTTCCCTGTTTAAAAAATTATAGGATTTTGTCCTCATTTGTACTATTTTAATTAATAAAGAGAAGCCTTATTCCTGTCATTATAATTGTTTCATTCAAGGAACCCGAAATGGTTGAAGTCAAACTAACCAGGACATGGATGACGCTCTTCGATGCAGTGAAAGGGTGGAGGAACATGCAAAGATTAGCATTTCAGCGTCCACGTAGGTCAATGAATCTAAGTAATTGAGTAATGGTTAAAAATGTACATGCAAATTTGTTATTGATACATTATATATGGGAGACAGTTAGAACCACACCACGTTTCATGGCGTGGAACGCAGGGATCTGTTAGATCATACTTAACATCAGGTAACCATATATGGGGTGGATCGAGTATGAGCCCAAAAGATATAGGTGCACTGAACCCTCAACCCTTTCGTGGGTACGCATTTGGATGGATAATTGAGCCTATCGGTCATTGAGCCTACAGTCGGCTCGGAACAGTTACTTCAAAGGTTTGCTAGAGCGTAACAATGAGATATTTTTGAGAACACCAGCTTGATGTCGCCCAAGACCGGGGTATTTGTGTCGAGCATACCCATCCACACACTCCGCAGGAAATTGAACCTCCACTGCACGATCTCTAATGGCACATGAAACCTCATAATGTTACCACAAAATCAATTATCAATGCCCTTAGATGGAATAGTAAGGACTGGTCGTGAGATGTTTTGTACATATCCAAACTAGCGCATGAACCTCTCAGGTAAGGATCTAGCCACTAACCCCTCCCATCGCAGATAACCAGAAAAATTGTAACATCATCGAACTCCTCACCCACTCTATGGCCGGTGTAGGGTGTCCAGATTGTATCGTCTATAGTCAGCACATCAATCCTCCTCCTGTACTCCGCAACACCCTCCAGGTGTGCATGCCTATCCCTCTATCTCTTGGCCCATGGGGACCTAGGTGTGGTAGTAATTCCCACTTCTGACAAATGGACGGAAAATGCTCGTATATCCAGCAATGCATAATAACAAAGACACAGACAACCAGAAATAATGTCATAAATAGAACTAAAATAATAAAAAATAATAATATAATTATACCTGAAATAGACTCAAATATCCGGCAAACTTCCTGGTCTAAAAAACAGTCGCCTCTCTAACAGAAGCATATAGAACAGTCAATGCAGCACACCCTAATACCCAACTGCAATGCTCAAGTCTGTTAAACAGCCACATGTACTTCACATCGATATACACATGAGACTTATCCGCTAATATAATATATCATACAAGATGTAGTTTGTATACACTATCGGTTGCCTCATACATACCCTGATGCACTAGCTCGCCATACATTTCCCGCAGCCAAGATAGGCGAAAGTGAGCTCCCCTCATATAATGTTGAAACACTTTTATAGGGTAAGTATTTTCTTTATCGTTTCCAAAGGGAGTGATGCGATATTACCATTGTTCTACAATTAATAATGTTTTGATTAAGGGTTTTGAAAAAGTTTTGGTAACGAAAAGTAATAATTGCATGAAAATTAGTTTAAGACTGTATAAAGTAGTGTTTTGAACGATTTTAGAAAACGTGTCATGATTAGATTTCATTAACCTATTTCATATATATTCGATTAATCAAGCATGTGAACTTATTAATGATCAATATAATCACGTATCCTTTCAATCCTGTTTATCTCTAAAGTGATATCATGAGTATTATCATATTAACCACTAGATGATCTCTCATGCAAACAATTAACATGATAACCTTTAAAGCTTGATACAAGTGATTATCAACTCACAAATCTATCTCTAGAGTTTGTTCATTGATAGATGAATACCTTTTAGATCATGGTTTGAAAAATATCTCTCAATAGTAATTCAAATCAACAAATTAAACATAAACAACAAGATATTCACCATATATTAATCATCAACCAAGTATATACACAAAAGATCAAAAGAAATACATATTATACAAGTTAACTACCTATAATCTTGACACAAGAGAAGTTTAGCTATCCATAGCCATGGTAGCTTCAAGAACAAGCAATAACACGAACTTTACTAGCATTAAAAATCAAAGATGAAGATGAATGCTTGAAAATTTGATGAATTTCTTCAATGATATATTTTCTTCTCCCTTTTGGTGCCCAATAATATTGTCTTGAAAGAAAATTATGAAAAGTGAAGAGTGTTGCACCCCAAAATTTGCCCTCTTTCTCTGTGCTATAAGTTATCAAAGACGTTTATTTCGTCGGCCAAAAAATCAAGAAAATAATATAAGGTTTCTCATTTGAGTGCTTGAATTTGTGGAGGTTCGATTGAGGATTAATTGGTTTATCTGTTGAGGTTTCCTCTATGCCTCAAATACTTTCTTCCTCAAGGATTCTTTAATGTATTATTGTTGTGGTGATTTAAAGTACAAGTGCAAGTCATGGCATATAAGACGGATTTGTACATTCATTGGTTAGACATGTGTATTCTCTCATTTGTTTGGATTGTAATGTGAGGTGAATTGGATTGATGATCGAAGCTAAGAGCCATTAAGAATGCAAGATGTTTTGTTGATTCAATTTATTCCATAAATTCAAATCTGTGGTCAAGATTGATCAATCGATCAATCGGATCCAAGTTCTTAAGCATTGGTGTGGGATTTCTTAAAACTCAAGTTACAAATACAAAGAGGCATATATCAAACATTCAAATTTCAAGAACATAATTTTTACTTGTCATTCAAACCATATCAAATTTCATTACAAAAATACTCAAATCCACAAATCCTTCACAAAAGTTACTAAAGTCCAAGTTTACAATTACAACATTCAAGTCCATCCACAAATTACACAAATTTGCACAGGAAAAACCCCATACATATTTGCACTAAGACTAAGTTTTCAGGGAATGCTTTCAAGTCTTCAACACCGGCAGCTCCACGTTTTTTCGGCAAGACTTTCAATCAATTTGAGCCATCCAAAACCTGCATAATTCAAAAGCTGAACCATGAGTCTTCAGCACATAGCAGACCAAAGGACCAGTTCAATAAAAAAAAAACCGAGCCAAAATCACTGCAAGAAGAAAAGGATCAGTGGAGAAAATCAGGAGAAAACCACATAACAGAATTCCAAAGAAGATGTAACAAACCTCTGAGTTCAGAAAACCTCCATTTTCAATCTTCACCTCATGACAGAAAACTTCACCATTGCTCTTCATTCATCACTACCTTCAACCACAAAACCATATAACAGAATCAGAGCATAACAGAATGGAGGAGGAGGGTAGAAAAACGCAAGAAAAAACGTAACAAACTCGACTCACTTGGTAACAAACTCGAGGACCTCTCTCTCAAGTTTCTTCCCGAATTCTCTCTCTCTTTTCCATCGGAATCACCATAACCGAATCGTAAAACCTTCTCTATTCTTCTTCGACCTCGATAACCTTCAACAATCATCTCTTCATCACTTTCTGCAAATCACAGAACTCTTCGCCATAACCGTTCATTACCTTAAATCTTCAACCTTCTCTCACAGCAATAATCATCATCGCTCAATCTCCAACCAATCTTCATCTTCATCGGTTCTCTTCATCGCAAGGAACAACAACAACAATTTCAATTATCGCATTATCGAGAAAACGGATTCAGAAACAAGAAAAAGAAAGAAATCGAGGAGAAGGAGCAGGACCTGTAAAGGATAGATCCGTTTGTTTCAGATAATCTCTAGATTTCTTCGTTTACTCATCTATGAAGACGCTACGGACGCTATCTTCGGTTGAGAAGCGTTCCTGTTCTTCCGTTTCTTGTCCATCGTGATGATAAATCGGAAAGTTTCTTTTGATCGGGGAAATTCGAATCCAAGGCGAACACGATAGACAAGAGACCGAGAGAGATTGCGAACTGAGTTGAGATTTGGTGAGATGAATCGATGAGAAATGGACGCTGAGGCTTTTGTTGGCAACGATGGTTTGACTTTCTGATCGGAGAAGGAGATGATGAAGAAATCACCGGTGCCGCGCCGTCGTGTTCGCTGAGAAGGATGGAGAAGAAGGACGTGATTATTGAAGGATAGAAAAACACTTAGAAAGGGGGGGTTTGAATAAGTGTAGCTTTAAAACTTGACAGATAAAAATAAATTGCACAGTTATTTTTATCCTGGTTCGTTGTTAACTAAACTACTCCAGTCCACCCCCGCAGAGATGATTTACCTCAACTGAGGATTTAATCCACTAATCGCACGGATTACAATGGTTTTCCACTTAGTCAGCAACTAAGTCTTCCAGAGTCTTCTGATCACACACTGATCACTCCAGGAACAACTGCTTAGATACCCTCTAAGACTTTTCTAGAGTCTACTGATCAACACGATCACTCTAGTTACAATCTGCTTAGTTCACTCCTAAGACTTCCTAGAGTATTCTGATCCACACGATCACTCTAGTTCCTTACAACTTAATGTAATCAATTCTAAGAGTTTACAAATGCTTCTTGAAAGCGATAATCACAACTGTGATATTTCTCTTAATCGTTTAAGCTTAATCTCACTAATATATTACAACAGCAATGTAGTGAGCTTTGATGAAGATGAAGATTCTGAGTTTAGATTTGATCAGCGTTTCAGCAAGTTTGATATAAGTTGTTTTGGTGCAGAATCGTTAAAATCGTCAACCTTGCTTCTAATCAGAACTTCATATTTATAGGCGTTGGAGAAGATGACCGTTGAGTGCATTTAATGCTTTGCGTAATCCGTACAGCATTGCATTTAATGTTATACGCTTTTGTCAACTACCTCGAGCCTTGTTCACGCTGTGTCTACTGACGTAGCCTTTAGTAGCTTTTAACGTTCCTTTTGTAAGTCAGCGTAGCTTGCCACTTGTACTTTCTTCTGATCTGATGTTTGTGAATACAACGTTTGAATATCATCAGAGTCAAACAGCTTGGTGCATAGCATCTTCTGATCTTCTGACCGTGAAGTGCTTCTGTTGCGTGATACCATCTTCTGAGCTTCAGTGCTTCTGATCTCATGTTCTTCTGATGCTTCCATAGACCCATGTTCTGATTCTGCTTCGACCATCTTCTGATGTCTTGCCAGACCATGTTCTGATGTTGCATGCTGAACCCTTTGAGACAAAGCTTCTGAGCGCTGAATTATGCATACTCTTTATATATTTCCTGAAAGGGAAATTGCATTGGATTAGAGTACCATATTATCTTAAGCAAAATTCATATTATTGTTATCATCAAAACTAAGATAATTGATCAGAACAAATCTTGTTCTAACAATCTCCCCCTTTTTGATGATGACAAAAACATATATAAATGATATGAATTTGCGATCAGAAAGAATAGACGGCAAAAGACAAATTACACAGCTATAGCATAAGCATATGAATATGTCTCCCCCTGAGATTAACAATCTCCCCCTGAGATAAGTAATCTCCCCCTGAAATAAATACTCGAAGAACTTTAATAAAAGACTTCCCTGATTATTTCGGTAGAGACGATCATATAAGCTTCTGTCTTTAGAGAATTCATAGCTTCTGACTTCTGCTTCCATAGGACAGCTTCAGAACTAGAATTTCTTTAGATCCCTAGAACACTCACAGCTTCTGATTCCTGCTTCCATCTAGGACAGCTTCAGAACTTGAATTTCTTTGATCTTCTGAACATTCACAGCTTCTGATTTCTGCTTCCATTCAGGACAGCTTCAGAACTAGAATTTCTTTAATCTTCTGAACATTCACAGCTTCTGATTTCTGCTTCCATTTAGGACAGCTTCAGAACTTGAGTTTTCTGGATCTTTAGAACATTCACAGCTTTGAATTTCTGCTTCCCTCGGATAGCTTCAGAGCTTGAATTTCTACCAGCCTCACTTCATGCTAGATTTGTATCAGAACATTGTTGAATGTACCAGAGCATCATCAGAGCATCTCTACATCCTGAAATGTTACAGAACAAAAACTAAACGACAAAAGTCAGCATGAACGAGTTAGAACATAAAATGTATATTCTAACACATTATATGTATCAGAGCTATAACATTATATGTATCAGAGCCATATAGGCTGAAAATAATGTATCAGAGCAAATAGAATTTTGTCAAAGTAAATAGACAAATATAGATCAAATTCTATTATCAGTGCTTCTGATTCATTCTTCTTTCTTGCTTCTGATCTCTGAAGCTTGACAGCACTCGGCTTGCTTCAGATTCCATGGTTTTGCTTCTTGTGTTTGCTTTGAAGATTTTCTTCACTTCTTTATATCTGCAAAACACTTAAACCATATAGAACTTGCAGTTCTTGTTAGTAAATGCAACTGATTAAATCAAATCATTTATCATTTATCTTTCTCCCCCTTTTTGTCATAACATCAAAAAGCAAAAAAGATTCAGAGACAAACAAAACGAAACACACGGAGGAAGAAGTTGATTTCATTGAAGTTTCAAACAGCAGATTCAGAAGTACATGAAGATAGGAAAGATCAGATGCACAAAGACAGATGCAACGAAAAGAAAGAAACAACACAGACTCAATCTAAGATGGCCCTAGTCTTGACAAGATCTTGGTCAGCATCTCTTGAACCATATTGTTGTGTCCTTCTTGCCTCACCATGAAAGCACTATACTGATCATTGAGTGAGCTTTGCTCATCCTGTCTCTTCTGAATTTCTTCTAGAGTCCTTGCAAGACGAGAAGATTCATCAGAAGAAGCTTCACCGCTTTCAACCACAGGAATAGCATGTTGATCTGCCGCTTCCATGGATAGATCATTTGCAGGAATTTCCTCAACAGGAACAGTTTTAGCAACATGATCTTCAGGATCTGCTTCTTGCATAGAAGCATCTCCATATTCTGCAGCAGGAATTTCCGAGTCTCCATTCTCAAGTGCCTGAAGAATGGCAGCTAGATTCCTTGGAGCAGAAGGACCTTCAACTTCTGGTGGGTCAACAACTTCTGGAATGACCAAGTTTGGATCTTTCTCAGACGGGTTTTCCCTCAGATAGTCAAAGAGAGTCTTGAAATCTCCTAGCAGAACAGGATAGTCAGGAACAAAGATGACAATATCCCTGCATGGATTTGCTTCCATTTCAGCAGCCAGTCTTAATACTTCCAATTCATCCACAAAGGGCTTCTCTTCCAAAAGATATCTTCCTTTGAGGCGAGCAAACCAGAAGTCTTCATAATTCCTCAGAATTCCACGAGGCCGTGGGGCAGCAGCTACACAGGCTTCCTGAAGTTCTAAAAACAGAGCATCTGATTCTCTGCGAAAGATCCTCCAGAAGTTCCGCATAGCAACATCATTCAATCCAGAACTTTCAGCAATTCTGAGAGTATCAAAAGTACTTCTGAGATTCTTCTTTATGTTTTCAAAAACTACACCAATAGGATATACAGGGCGGGATTTTATTTGGGTTTTTGAAAAGGCAGGGTTGGAGGTGAAGTATGGAAGAGGTTCTCTATCCAACCTATAAGAAGATTCTGCTTCAGTATCAGAATCTAACACTACCACTTCAGCTTCAGGACGAGGCTTGGGAGTGTAGTTGCAATCACGGAGCAGCTGCTCATGTGATGCAGAGGTTGGAAAAGGAGAATCACAAGGATTGTTTTGAGAGGTGGAGGGAGTATGTTCAAGAGTGGTATTGAGAGAAGGTTGAGATGGAAAGAGAGTTTGAAGGGGTGGTATATCCAGAACAGGATTTATGGTAGGTGGAGAGGAAGGAATGGTTAAAGGAGAAGATGGAGGTGTAAGAACATGGACATAAACAGGTGATTCTGATGTGGCTTTTTCTGGTTCAGGTGTAGGGACAATCTCTATTGGTGCAGCTTCTGAACAAACAGCAGGAACAGAATTTGGTTCAGAAATGCATATACCTTTGGAACCTCTCAGAAAAGCTTTGGCCACATCCTCAGTCTTTTTCTGCTTCTTACTCTTCGGCTCTTCAATAACCTTTGCTTTGCCGCTAGCGATTTCTTTCCTTCTGACATAAGCCAGAACTTCTGGTTGATTCTCAGCCTCTTGAGCAGCATTTTCTTCATCTGAGCTTTGAATAATCATCTTCCTTTTTCTGATTTTCTTCTTCTCAACAACTTCAACAACTTCAGCATTGTTATTTGACTTCTTCTTCTTTTTCTCAGCTTCCTTCTTTTTCTTCTCAAAATCAGCAGAGACAGCCTTAACAGCCTTTGCAATCACTTCTTCTGGGACCACTTCTTTCTTGGTGGTAGCAGCAGGATGATCAAACTTTCTTTTGGTCCTTTCCTCCTTCTTACGATTCACTTTAATAGGAGCACCTTTGTCTTGATCTTTAAGACTCTTATCCTCTTTTTGTGATTTCAGATACTTAGTTCTGACTTGTGGTACCTCACTATTGAAGAAGGTTTTGAATTCAGCTAGAACTGGCTCTCTTCTGATTGTTGTTCCAGCAAGAGGTTGAGGAGTCTTAATGATAGCCTTAATCACGTTCATCCTCTTTAAAGTGAATGCGTTCAGACAAGCCCCAGATGTGACAGCAAGGTCTTTCACAATACCTTCAGATTCCAGACTCTCAACAATCTTGGAATGCACCAGAAGGTTTGTAATAATTCTACCAAAAGGAATGATTGTTCCACCATTTTCTTTTCTGAAAGCGTTTCTGGAATCCTTTACTGCTTTCCACATATGGTTGAAGATAATGTAAACCACATCAACCTTCTTCTGAGTGGCAATGCAATAAAGAATATATTTTTGCTCATTGTTTATGAAGTCAGCGGCATGTGTCGCTTTCCTATGGTAGAAGCACCCAAGAATGATCTTTGTCCAGATTTTGTAGATATCTCTCAACTCCTTGACGTGTTTTGTTTTCTTGATATTTGAATAGAGAGTGGATAGAACATCTTCCCAATCTTCCCTTTTATCGATTTCAAAAGCTCCTTCCGCGTTCTTCAAATCAAACATCACTCTTAGGATGTTTTCAGTAATAACAACAAACTTTCCATGGACGAAAGAAAGTATTGATTTTGGAGCAACCACAGCATGTGCCCAGAACTCCTTGACAAGATCTGGATAAACTGGGCCAACGAACTCAGCAAACAACGAGGTCCATCCTTGAAAGATGATGTCTTCTTTAAGATTAAATCCATGTTCTTCAAGGTTGTCAAAGTCAACAATAAGTTCACATAGAACTTCTAATTTGTTCTTGGGAATAGAGCATGCAACAACAGGAGTAAGTTGCAACGTTTCTTCTTGGAGATGATGAGGAACAGATGACTCAGCATTTTGGGATGAGAAGGCAGCCATTGATGCAGAATGACCAAAAACGAGCAAGAGAAGCGAACTGGGTTTTCGATTAGGGTTTTTTTAGAAAACGGCTAAGAACTTTTCAAACGAGAGAATGCAAGGAGAAAGAGAGAGACAAGGGAGCGAAAAAGATGTATGATATGATTTGAAAAGAATATATAGAGACGGATTTGAAAAGGAAAAAAAAATAAGAAATATAAATTGAACAGTTCCAGAATCAAAGGAAATCAATTTTATTAAATGATGAGTGACGTGAGGAGAGAGAACGTGGTAAACGAAATGATTTAAAACAGTTACCTAGGTCGGCGTCTTTTCAACTGCACGCTTTGTACTAACCGTACAGATACGTGTTCACCATCAGATAATAGATGACAGCTGTAAATTTCAGAATAGACTTTACGCCTTCAGATTCTGATCACTGCTTCTGATCTGATCAAGTTTCTCTTTTGGAAACACTCCTTCTGAAGTGTGCTGATATAAATCTGAATGATCTTCTGATCCATTACTTCTGATATACACAGCTTCTGGAGGTTCACTTCTTTGTTCTACAGCTTCTGATAAGACAAAACTGTATCTGCGGAAATTCTTAAGCTCTTTGTTTCATCAGAAACAAGTTTATCATCAAAACAGATGTTTATTGATTTGTCCACAATCAATGTTTCAATGTTGTATATTCTGTAGCATTTAGAGCATTCAGAATAATCAAGAATGAAACATCAATGCTTTAGAGACAAACAAAACAGATGGTTCCAAGACTAATAAACTTTCTTTTCTGAATTCCTACAAACATAGTTTCTTCAACAGATTTAAGAACCAGAACTTGGAAGACAATCTTTCTTCCCTTCAAGTGTTGAGACCAACTTGAATCCAGGTGACATGTCATGTTGATTTTTATCTTCCTTGTCGCCAAGAGAATCTGCAAAAGAAATAGTCTTTTTCTTTGGTACCCACATTTTCTTGGGTCCTTTCTTGTTAGATTTTCTCAAGTTCTGATTGAACTTGGGTTTAACATTGTAAGCAATAGGAGGAACAGCATGATAATTCTTAATGTGAGTTTCATGATATTTCCTAGGTTGTGTCACATGCTTTTTGGTGTGTGTTATGTGAAAACTTTGAGCATGTGAAGTGTGCCTAATATCATGGGAGTGGCCATACTTGAACTGATCATACAATGGCTTGTATGTGATTTTCATTTCATCAACAGGTTCAAGTTTGTATGGGGTTTCACCCTCAAAACCAATGCCAACTCTTTTGTTTCCAGACACAGCATATATCATAGAAGCTAGCTGACTTCTGCCAATACTTCTAGATAAGAACTTCCTGAAACTTAAATCATATTCTTTCAGAATATGGTTTAGACTAGGAGTGGATTTTTCTGAATTAGAAGGAGATCCAACATTATTGGATAATTTTAAAAGTTTTTCTTTTAATTCAGAATTTTCCAACTCAAGCTTCTTTGTTTCAAATTCAAATAGCTTTTTCAGCTTTTTGTATTTGAGACTAATCTGAGACTTGAGTTCCAGAAGTTCAGTTAGACCGGAAACTAACTCATCTCTAGTAAGTTCAGAAAATACCTCTTCAGAATCTGATTCTGATGTAGATTCTGATCCGTCATCTTCTGTCGCCATCAGCGCACAGTTAGCCTGCTCATCTTCAGAGTCTGAATCATCTTCTGACTCATCCCAGGTTGCCATAAGACTTTTCTTCTTATGAAACTTCTTCTTGGGATTTTCCTTCTGAAGATTTGGACATTCATTCTTGTAGTGTCCAGGCTCATTGCATTCATAGCACATGACTTTCTTCTTGTCAAATCTTCTGTCATCAGAAGATTCTCCACGTTCAAATTTCTTTGAACTTCTGAAGCCTCTGAACTTCCTCTGCTTGGTCTTCCAGAGTTGATTTAGCCTTCTGGAGATTAAGGACAGTTCATCTTCTTCTTCAGATTCTGATTCTTCAGGATCTTCTTCTCTAGCCTGAAAAGCGTTAGTGCATTTCTTGATATTAGATTTTAATGCAATAGACTTACCTTTCTTTTGAGGCTCATTTGCGTCCAGCTCTATTTCATGACTTCTCAAGGCACTGATAAGCTCTTCCAGAGAAACTTCATTCAGATTCTTTGCAATCTTGAATGCAGTCACCATAGGACCCCATCTTCTGGGTAAGCTTCTGATGATCTTCTTTACATGGTCAGCCTTGGTGTATCCCTTGTCAAGAACTCTCAATCCAGCAGTAAGAGTTTGAAATCTTGAAAACATCTTTTCAATGTCTTCATCATCCTCCATCTTGAAGGCTTCATACTTCTGGATTAAAGCTAGAGCTTTAGTCTCCTTGACTTGAGCATTTCCTTCATGAGTCATTTTCAAGGACTCATATATGTCATAGGCCGTTTCCCTGTTAGATATGTTCTCATACTCAGCATGAGAGATAGCATTCAGCAAAACAGTTCTGCATTTATGATGATTCCTGAAAAGCTTTTTCTGATCATCATCCATTTCTTGCCTTGTCAGCTTTACGCCTCTGGCATTTACAGGATGTTTGTAACCATCCATCAGAAGATCCCATAGATCACCATCTAGACCCAGAAAGTAACTTTCCAGTTTATCTTTCCAGTATTCAAAGTTTTCACCATCAAATACCGGCGGTCTAGTATAACCATTGTTACCGTTGTATTGCTCAGCAGAGCCAGATGTAGATGCAGGTGTAGGTGTAGACTTTTCACTTTCATCAACCATCTTTTACTGAAGCGTTTTTCTCTTCCTGAATCTTTTCTAAACACGGTTAAGTGCTTGCACCTTAGAACCGGCGCTCTGATGCCAATTGAAGGATAGAAAAACACTTAGAAAGGGGGGGTTTGAATAAGTGTAGCTTTAAAACTTGACAGATAAAAATAAATTGCACAGTTATTTTTATCCTGGTTCGTTGTTAACTAAACTACTCCAGTCCACCCCCGCAGAGATGATTTACCTCAACTGAGGATTTAATCCACTAATCGCACGGATTACAATGGTTTTCCACTTAGTCAGCAACTAAGTCTTCCAGAGTCTTCTGATCACACACTGATCACTCCAGGAACAACTGCTTAGATACCCTCTAAGACTTTTCTAGAGTCTACTGATCAACACGATCACTCTAGTCACAATCTGCTTAGTTCACTCCTAAGACTTCCTAGAGTATTCTGATCAACACGATCACTCTAGTTCCTTACAACTTAATGTAATCAATTCTAAGAGTTTACAAATGCTTCTTGAAAGCGATAATCACAACTGTGATATTTCTCTTAATCGTTTAAGCTTAATCTCACTAATATATTACAACAGCAATGTAGTGAGCTTTGATGAAGATGAAGATTTGAGTTTAGATTTGATCAGCGTTTCAGCAAGTTTGATATAAGTTGTTTTGGTGCAGAATCGTTAAAATCGTCAACCTTGCTTCTCATCAGAACTTCATATTTATAGGCGTTGGAGAAGATGACCGTTGAGTGCATTTAATGCTTTGCGTGTTCCGTACAGCATTGCATTTAATGTTATACGCTTTTGTCAACTACCTCGAGCCTTGTTCACGCTGTGTCTACTGACGTAGCCTTTAGTAGCTTTTAACGTTCCTTTTGTCAGTCAGCGTAGCTTGCCACTTGTACTTTCTTCTGATCTGATGTTTGTGAATACAACGTTTGAATATCATCAGAGTCAAACAGCTTGGTGCATAGCATCTTCTGATCTTCTGACCGTGAAGTGCTTCTGTTGCGTGATACCATCTTCTGAGCTTCAGTGCTTCTGATCTCATGTTCTTCTGATGCTTCCATAGACCCATGTTCTGATTCTGCTTCGACCATCTTCTGATGTCTTGCCAGACCATGTTCTGATGTTGCATGCTGAACCCTTTGAGACAAAGCTTCTGAGCGCTGAATTATGCGTACTCTTTATATATTTCCTGAAAGGGAAATTGCATTGGATTAGAGTACCATATTATCTTAAGCAAAATTCATATTATTGTTATCATCAAAACTAAGATAATTGATCAGAACAAATCTTGTTCTAACAATTATCACAAGTTTGTAACCTAGCCCCTCTTTCAATTTCCTTTTTGAATCAGCATGTTTAATTAGCATAATGTCTGAATTAGATATTAAATCTGATGATTAACTGATAATTAGTGGTGATAATTTGGGGAAATTTGAATCAATTTTACTGAAATGGATTGAGAAGTTTGAGTACAAAATCTGAAATTGAATCAAATAATCATTGTGGATCACAAACCTTGGGCCTTGCATTCACGAATTGATATCATACCGCACCTCCTCTCAAGCCCATGTACCATACTTTTTTTGACATAAGAAACAAAATTGAACAGAAAAACAATTTGTTTGGGCCACCAATGTTTGGGCTGCGCCCTTGCTTACTCTGCACCACTGTATTCAGCATTATACCCCTGACTCATGTTACTTTCCACCATTAGAGTTAGTGTTGTTTCTTATTTTTGTTAGATGACAAAATGACATATGAAATCCTTGATATTTTTGTTAGATTTTGACATGATAATAGAGAATAAAATCATTGAGTTTTGTTGGATTTTTAGCATTATAAAAAAATAACCAAAAACATGTGATTTCCTTGTTAGAATTTAGACGTTTTGTTATATTGTTTAGTTTTATTTCTTTGATAAATGATATAAAAAATATTATGTTTGATTAGATTCCTTGCATTGATTTTTAGATAATAAAAAAAACATGTAATATTTCCTTGTTAGAATTTAATTGTTTTGCACATAGTTTAGTTCTAATTCTTTGAGAAAATGTCTTTAAAAAAACAATTTAATCTTGTTAGATTTTGTTTTAGAATTTACCTAGAATTTAACTTCTATTATTTTCTGTGGCGGGTGTGTGTCTCCTTGTTATTACTGATTTGTTTGCTGAGATGTGCGAGGTATTTCGAGAGAGCCTTTGATTGCGATTCGACTTGCTTCGTGTTCCACTTTATTTGTGGGACACGAATTCGCTTCCTGTGCGATTGATTTGCGTCGTGTTCCACTTTATTTGTGGGACACGAACTTACTCCCGATGCGATTCATCTGATCTCTCATTCATTGAGATGTATATTCCTGTATTGTCTGGCTTGTGTTCTCTTGCAGGTTGCTTATGTGGTTATGCTCGACGTGTGCCACATGTCGCTTGTGACTTATTTTCACGACGACGCTTTCTGACTTGCTTTGCTTGATGATGGCTTACGCGAAGTATTTCGGACTACTCTGCTTACGCTTGCTAGCTCATTGCGGATTTGCTATCCGTTCAGTATTGTCTCCTGGTCCCTTTTACCGCTTTCCGCATCATCTATAACATGAGAAGTAGGACCTAGACATGCATCTGGCCAAGCCCTCGAAAGAGGCTCTGTTTTTGTTGGTGTGTTTATATTTGTGCTTTGCGGCAGGGAGTCACGGTGTAATAAGTCCTATATGGCACTCCGTTAAGTCCTCATAGAAGGCATGCGGAAAGGGTTAGCAATCAACCCCCGCCTAGTCTCATCGAGTCTGTTCAGTATGCGCACGCTTCGCGTCGCTCGCTTCTGAACCTGCACAAGATCTTGTTATCGAGTATGTCAGGAAAAGGGTTCATGTAGCCGAACCCCCGCCTTTCCTATAGCTCGCGTCGCTCGACGTTGATGCTCGGTGTACGCACGCACCATTTTCCTTTACGATCCGTGACGGCTTGGTTGCTGAGAGGGGTCCGCCCTTTTGTCTATGGCCCGATCATTTTCGCGAGGTCTAATGCTTGGTTGACTTGGGTTGAGCTGCTCCCCTTGGCTATGGCGGGACCGCTTTTCTACCATTCGGTCAGTACCGTTGGTTTGTTTGCTTTACGAGCGGATGCTCGTTTGTGTGATATTATTGTGTGCTTCCCCTTTTTCTCGTAGATTGTTAGTTTAGTTTAGATTTGCACCCTTTGTATGATAACATTAGGTAGTAAGCTTTCCCCCTTAGTTTAGGTTTTCCTCATGCATCTTTTAAAACACAAACCACACTCTTTGATTTTCTTTTCTTAAGAGCTTGTTATTTCCGCTCCATTCCCAAGCGTAAGCCTCCAAAGGTCGAGCAGCGGAGTGTGAATGTAACTTGTTCACCTAAAAAATACAAAACAAACAGAAACTAGTTAGCCGAGCTACGGTAGCTCTGATTCTGCAAAACAGATACGTAGGCAGCGGGGTAGGGCCCGTGCGAGCACAACTCTTTCTTTTCCCTACATTTTGCATGCATTTTAGTCCAGATTAGCATAGATTTGTTACACACCCATAGGTTTAGACATAAGCGTGGATACCATCGAGTACGATGGGTGCGTGGGGTGCTAACACCTTCCCCTCGCGTAACCGACTCCCTTACCCTTTTTTCTCTGGTCGTGAGACCGTTGTTTTGTTTTGTGGTTTGCTGGCATTCCCTTCCTTTTCAGGATAAATATGTTAGTGGCGACTCTGTTAATTTTCGCGGTAGCGACAGCTGGCGACTCTGCTGGGGACGTCTTGACCTATTGCGGGTCCAGACTTAGCGAGTCGATCCTAGCGCTTGTGTGTTTATCTTTGGGTGTTTTTACTGATTTGCATATTTACCTGTGTGCATTGCATTCTATGTGCGCTTTTACTTTTCTGCATCATATTCTGGACTGTCTGGATTTCTATCTGTGGGTGGGTGTTTCAAGAGGTAAAAGGCCCAATACCCAGGCTATGAGTGATACCATAGGAACTAGGACTAGAGTGGCCGTGACGGACAGAAGGCGTATGCCTGATTGATCTGATCACGTATCCACGGGCAGAGCTTGGTGGAATGAGGCAATATCGTATGATAACGCCTACATTCGATCCTCTGTTGGCTTTTTGACCTACCTTGACCTAGATTTACCCGTGAGTGGGGCGGGAATCAATCATTGCTTAACAGGTACATTGATGGTGACTTTGGTTCTTGTTCGTGGGTTACCGCTGTTCTCGTTCGAGGGTTGTTACCATGGTCCTTGTTCGTGGGTTACCGCTGTTCTTGTTCGAGTGTACTATTGGTTCCTGTTCATGGGGTACTATGGTTCTTGTTCGAATGGTAATCTATGTTCTATTCCAGTGTGTTGGTGACTATATGTTCTGGTTCCGATGGTAACTTGTTCCGTTGGTGACTTGTGGTTTGTATGGTGGTCTGAAGCTGCGCCGAACCTTTGAACCTGTGGCGTGTGATTTGGCGGCAGTCCAGATATATCCAGTATTGTGGTTCCCACTTTGCATCATTGCATATTTACTTTTGAAAAAATGATGTACAAAAAATAACTAGCATACATGTTCATTCCATTTCAAAGGAATCATATATTTAAGCCTCATGTCGAGCTTTTCCATCTCTTATTTGCTAAAAAATCAAAACACGAGGATTCCTTGGAAATTGAATGAACATGGAATTGCATTCATATCATGCATCTCATACATTTCATGCATAACAGGTGTTCTGGATCGAGGATCTCTTATTCAGACTTTGTACTTTCTCCAGACTCACGGACTTGGTTTGTCACTGTTGTGTGTTCAAAGATCAATCATGAAACAACTTTGTGGGGTGACCAAGATGAAAGCTCAGTTTGGGGTTCTTTTTGAAGACTTGTTTTATGCTCATTTGCTTCCATGCTTGCTTTATTTGCAACTGGTTAAGCTCCGCACTGTATGGATGTCTACAGATTCTCTGTTTGATTACAATGACACTAGGTGTGAGTTCTATTCTGGGGCACCTGGTCGTGATGTTAGTATCTACAAGTCTTTGAAATTGCTTGGGGCTCCCGCACGAGGGATAAGCAAGACACTGTCTATCTTGAGCATTGCACCATTTGCATTGCTCGAATCCCTAAAGCACTTACAAAATTCCGTGTGACTTCGCCAGAATCTTCTGCCAGACAGTAATCAAAAGTGTTCTACAGAGACACCTCTCATTCTCAAGGTTCAGCTTCATACTCCGAGTCACCTCCTCCTCCTGGAGTTTCCTTGTCTGTAGCCATTGCTTGTCAATAGAGACAGAAAGAGTAAGAGAAACAAGCTGATAAGAATCCTAATTCCTGGTGTTTAATTGCTTCCTTGCTTGTTGGAATTTCAATCGGTTAAGATTCGTTGCTTTGGGTCTTTCTTACCACAGATAACTCTCCTGATCTCGATGACAATACTCGGTGTGTTCCATTCTAGGAAACCTGATTATAATGCCAAGCCTTACAAGGTGTTGAGGTACAAAGAGTCCAAGACTTGCTTGATGCAGAGATGTTCAAGTTTATCCCTATTGGTATCTACTGGCCAATCTCCTTTCATCTGCTGCAAGTAGAATGTTTGTTCTTCCACGAGGAGCAACTCATGAGAATCACTTGTAATAAATAGGTATTGCTAGAGGCTTCCTTCTCAGCAAATGTTGTGTGTTCCAAGTAATGACTTTGATGGCCAAGCGTCAGAGGTTATGGTTGTTCACCAATAGTAATACAAGGTTTCTCCATTCATGATGGTGATTTCTGTTTCAGCAGCTATATTTAGGGCTCCCGACCGAGGGATAAGCAAGACTCCGTGTTCTTGAGTTCGCATCATTGGCGGCTCAAATCCCTAAAGCATTCACGAACTCTAGTCACCATTTTTTGGGGCTCCCGACCGAGGGATAAGCAAGACGCCTTGTATCTTGAGTTTATGCACCACTTGCATGGCTCAAATCCCTAAAGCTGAGCACTTACAACTTTCATATGGCCTCGCCAAAATCTTCTTCCGGGAAGTAATTTAAAGTGTTCTGTAGGAACATATGCTATTGCTTGGTGTGCTTCCCACTCTGGGGGCACTTGGTTATCTGATTGAAGGTTGTCAGTCATTCAAAGACAAGGTTCAAGACCTGATTGATTCAAAGGCTGTCACATTTGCACCTGAAGTCCAGAATTGAAGTTCTCCTTTGACTTAGCGGATCTTCTGAAACAATAAGTCCATACGGAGAAGATCTCCTCAACATTGGCAGTTCCTTAAATCATCATGCATTTTCATGTCTAAGCTTTCTTGTTTTTGTGCAATACTGTTTGCATGTAAAACTTGTTTATTTTTGAACTATAATCATAATGCATTGGATATGTTTGTCTTGAAAAAAAATCCATTCGCTTTTGCTCTTATATGTTTTTCTATGCTTTTTGTGATACTTAACTCTTGCTACATAAAGCATGATAACTCCGAAGGGAGGATGATGAACATAATACCCAGAACTTAAATGGTATGCTTTTGAGTAGAACCCTGTTGATGATGTACAGGCATTGTTTCAAATCCCCAAACACTGGAGATATAAGGGAGATAGACCTTCGTTAACCCCTTTGAGCCTTGAAGTTGGAGTTTCTTTTCTATGCATGAAAAAACCCTCAAATCTAACCCAGGGGCAGGGTAGTATTCAGTTAACCTGATTGAGCATTCAAAATTCATCAGGAGCACACATCTAAAGATACAACAATGGCTATCTTTCAAAAGGTTGAGGAAAGTCAAATCCACAACGGTTATCCCTCACCTCAGGAGGTCGAGACATCAAATTTATCCCTCACATCAGGAGGTCGAGACCAACATCAAAGCCGCTGTGGTTTATCCCTCACATCAAGAGGTCAAAATATGATGATACCACAATGATAATTCTTCATCAATCAAAGACTCAGGCAGTCACAATCACTTCTAACAAATCAGAGATTCAGGATCACACGACTTGTTCAAAAGAAAAGAATAAATCAAAAAAAGAAGAAAAGCCCGCTAAGTCAACAACTTGAAAACAAGTGACTTAGGCAAAAGTTAGGGCATCCCGCTGGACATCTAAATCAAAATTCAAACGAATTTGTCCAGGCAAAAGTTAGGGAAACGAAAAAAAAGAAAAGCAAAGCAAACAAGGATTACAAAATAAGAATCCTTATCAAAAGAACAAAGTCGTGTGATCAGACACCAAAAACAAAAGGTAAAGTGGCTGTCGTGTCCAAATACCTCATTGATTCCTCAACTATCTCAAGTTCCTCTTGAAAGATGAATGCTCGTGTCAAGTTAACTGAACTTAGGACTGGAGAACATCATGAAGGGGGTGGGCACCAAATAATTTGAGCCTAAAAATCCTTTTTTTCTCAAACCGTGAACCTGGCCACGTTACAACCCTGAAAAGTCCTAATTGAAGCATGGTTAATTCGAAAGCAGACTATACACGAGAATACGGTAAGCTGACTCCTAGGAGTTTTGCTAAATGCTTGAGTTGGTATCACACCATCTTTCTTTCATAAAAAATCGATGTTACGACATCCTTTCAAAAAGTTTCTTTAAACTTCAAGACAAACATACTCTTTGCATTAGAATTATATTTCTCATAATAAACATTATTTGCATATGAACAAGTGCTTAACATCAAGAAAGTTTCCATCATGAACTTCAGATGAAACGTTTATCCTCCCGAAGGACAAGTTGTCTTCCGAACTCCGTTGAGTAGAGGCAGCAATATTTCAAAGTCTGATTACCCTCATGGGCATAGAAGCATTTGAATACTCTATCAAGTAAGTTTTCAATCAATCTGAGGCAATCAGGTCAAGATTAGAAGAATCTCTCAAAGTGCTAGGCAATCAGGGGCATTCACCCAAGCACATTTGAAGCTAACTACAACACTGATCAATCAGGGCACGGTTTCAAAGTTCACGATACTGGGGCAAGTCAGTTTGATGTGAACAAATCTCAAAAGGTCCTTACAAGACAAATTTCTTCAAAGTCCTTACAGGCTGGGGCAAGACAGTATGCATTGGTATTTTTTTCCTCGTCAAGAGGTGTTCAGTTTAAAGTTCAGGTGTGAGCTAAACAACTTATGAACTTGAGAACCATCAGGTTGTCATCCTCAATGATCCGAGGCTGAAAGTCCAATCTTTGGTGGCATCTCTTTGCATTTCAGTGCAATTTTCAAATCTCTTCCAGATGTTGCAACTGTTGCTTATCGGTATCCCTCAACTAGAGTCATGTCATGTGGACATCGAGTTCCTTTGCTTTCCGACCCTCGAGTCGTGAGTTTCCAACCTTCGTGTTGTGAGTCCTTTGCTTTCCGACCCTCGAGTCGTGAGTTTCCAACCCCCGTGTTGTGAGTCCTTTGCTTTTCGACCCTCGAGTCGTGAGTTTCCGACCCTTGTGTCGTGAATTTATCTCATTTCCGACCCTCGTGTCGTGAGTTTGATTTCTTTCCGACCCTCGCATCGTGAGTTTATCTCTTTTACGACCCTCGCGTCGTGAGTTTATCTCCTTTCCGACCCTCGAGTTGTGAGTTTATCTCCTTTCCGACCCTCGAGTCGTGAGTTTATCTCCTTTCCGACCCTCGTGTCGTAGATTTCCAACAATTGCGGATGGTTGTCATATACACCCCAATGTGTTTGTAAGCCCATTACTTGTTGGCATCTTTACAATCAACACGAATATGCATAACACTATGAAAGCCAATGCCTGTTTGGTCCCTTTGAAGTCGACACTTGCTTGACCCATTAATCCCACTTCTTGGTGGCGTTCCCTTGAAAGTCAATGCCTGTTTGATACTCTGGCCGATACTTGTTTGGTGTTCTAATCACTGCTTGCCTATCAGCTCATTGAATCCATTGCCTGTATGGAAAGTTTCAAAGCCAAGATGTCTGACAATCTGTTTGCTCTTGCATTTTCCCATTGTGGATGAGCATCACTATCCTCTGTCATGTGAGGAAACTTCGTGAAGACGTCGTGCTATATCCTGGGGCATTTTCATCTGTTTACCTCGTAGGTACATCCTTTCGAGTACACCATATCAGCGCGTTGGCGGGTCTAGCTAAGTGAGAGATTCTCATTCCCCAGCTGAATACATTCAAATGAGGTTTTCTTTGTTCCAAGATTCTCATCTCTTCAGCAAAGCACATCTCAATGCAATCTCCGTGCTTCAGAAGCCTTATTCCTCGGTGGAGTTTTTCCTCTCCAGTAGAATCATGATTGAATGATATCTAATTCCCCAGCAAGCTCTTAATGAGGTTCCTTGCCTGAATTCCTCATTCTCCCCAGTAGAGCGTTTCTCTCCCAACAGATTGATCTGTTTTCCCCAGGAGAGTCATCTTGTTCCCCAGTGGAGTTGTCTTAACAAAAGGTTCTTATGCTAAGTTCCTTATCCCCAGCGGATCTCTCATATCCCTAGCAGATCGTTGTGCAGAGGTATCCATCTTCCCCACTGAGTTTCTTTCCTCAGCAGAGATTCACATGCATCCTCCGCAGAATCTGTGTCCTTCAAGGATTTTCCCCAGCGGAATGCTTTATTCACCAGCAAGTTTGTCACTCCTCATCAGAGTTGTCTCCATGACTTACCCTTATCTCCACATCCCCAGAGTGTCGAGAATTTGCTTCTCCAGTGAAGTTGCCAGGGTATTCCCCAAGCAGTCAATTGGGATGTTCTTATCTCCAAGCAGGATTTGTTCCCCAAACAGAGCTCGCATCCAGATTTGATCGTCTCCAGCAGATTTCTGATCCATCTTTGCCAGCTCGCAGCTTGTGGCTTCTAGTCACTCAATTTGTCCTCCCCGCAGAGTTCCATACTCTCTCTAGGACTACTTCAGCAATTCAGTGCTCCTCCGCTGTTCTCCTAAGCAGCGTCCGAACCATGCATCATTCGCATTGCATTCTCAAAAGCGTGTAGCGTCTTCCTTTTCCGGAACGTTATTCCATAAACATTCACACATGCATCATGCATAAATCATATCATATCTGTCTCTTTTCTGCAGCAAAGATATCCAGATTCAAATGCTCCCCAGAGAGAAATATCCGCCTAGCCATTACAGGCGCTTATCCTGATGTTTTGAATCAGAAGAGGATTGTTCTACTTATTTTCTGGCACAGCTCAGATCAGTTCAAAGACATTCCTATTCCCGATGCCCCCAGATCGGTGGAAGATATTTGTTCCTATTCCTGATAAATCAGACTTTCAGTTGAAGGAACCGCCTCCGGATCTCCCAAGATCTTCCGAAGGAGCAAGCCCTCTGATACATCAGATCAGTTGGAAATATCTACTCCCTGACGATTTAGTTCGTTCAGAAGAAGAAACTCGTTTGCCCAGTCCTGATACCTTACTATCAGTTGAGGACGTTTTCTTTACCCGGCGTACACAGTTCGGAAGAAACATCTGTTCCTATCCTAATATTCAGATTCAGATTAGTTGAAGGAACCGCCTCCGGATCTCCCAAGATCTTCCGAAGGAGCAAGCCACTGATATCATCAGATCAGATGGAGATGTTTGCCTGATTGACTTTTTCATTCAGATGAAGATTGTCCTACTTATTTTCTGGCATCATGTCCAGATCAGTTTAAAGGCATTCTTTTCCCGGCGTACACAGTTCGGAAGAGATATTGTTCCTATCCTGATTACCAGTTCAGTTGAAGGAACCGCCTCCGGATCCCCGTGGTCTTACGAAGGAGCTAGCCGCTAATTCCCAGATTAGTTGGAATATCTACCTGATGATTTAATTGCATCAGAAGAGATGTCTGCCCAGATTCCCAGATCATGATTCCCAGATCAGAGATACCTATTACCCGTTGATGTCCGATTCAACCGATGTATCTCCCTCGATTCCCAGATCGACCTAAGACATCTATCCCGATGCAAGTTCGGAGACATCTGCTACGCCTGATACTTAGATCAGCCGAGATGTTCCTTCTCTTGATGCCCAGATCAATTGAAGTGTTTCCCCTGCCTGTGGGTGCCCGTTCCTTCTTATCACAAGTTGGAACATATTTATTATCTAGATCGATTGAAGTTTTTTCTCCCTGCTTGCGGGGTGGTACATTCCTTCTTATTGCAAGATGGAATCTTCTATTGATCAAGAGCGCAAATTTTCGAGTTCATTATGGTATTCAATCTCCTTCCACCTCAACGGTTCGAAGCCTTCATTTCTCACTCGTCAGGTTCAAGAAGTTTGAATAGGGGCAGCTGTTGCACCCCAAAATTTGCCCTCTTTCTCTGTGCTATAAGTTATCAAAGACGTTTATTTCGTCGGCCAAAAAATCAAGAAAATAATATAAGGTTTCTCATTTGAGTGCTTGAATTTGTGGAGGTTCGATTGAGGATTAATTGGTTTATCTGTTGAGGTTTCCTCTATGCCTCAAATACTTTCTTCCTCAAGGATTCTTTAATGTATTATTGTTGTGGTGATTTAAAGTACAAGTGCAAGTCATGGCATATAAGACGGATTTGTACATTCATTGGTTAGACATGTGTATTCTCTCATTTGTTTGGATTGTAATGTGAGGTGAATTGGATTGATGATCGAAGCTAAGAGCCATTAAGAATGCAAGATGTTTTGTTGATTCAATTTATTCCATAAATTCAAATCTGTGGTCAAGATTGATCAATCGATCAATCGGATCCAAGTTCTTAAGCATTGGTGTGGGATTTCTTAAAACTCAAGTTACAAATACAAAGAGGCATATATCAAACATTCAAATTTCAAGAACATAATTTTTACTTGTCATTCAAACCATATCAAATTTCATTACAAAAATACTCAAATCCACAAATCCTTCACAAAAGTTACAAAAGTCCAAGTTTACAATTACAACATTCAAGTCCATCCACAAATTACACAAATTTGCACAGGAAAAACCCCATACATATTTGCACTAAGACTAAGTTTTCAGGGAATGCTTTCAAGTCTTCAACACCGGCAGCTCCACGTTTTTTTGGCAAGACTTTCAATCAATTTGAGCCATCCAAAACCTGCATAATTCAAAAGCTGAACCATGAGTCTTCAGCACATAGCAGACCAAAGGACCAGTTCAATAAAAAAAAAACCGAGCCAAAATCACTGCAAGAAGAAAAGGATCAGTGGAGAAAATCAGGAGAAAACCACATAACAGAATTCCAAAGAAGATGTAACAAACCTCTGAGTTCAGAAAACCTCCATTTTCAATCTTCACCTCATGACAGAAAACTTCACCATTGCTCTTCATTCATCACTACCTTCAACCACAAAACCATATAACAGAATCAGAGCATAACAGAATGGAGGAGGAGGGTAGAAAAACGCAAGAAAAAACGTAACAAACTCGACTCACTTGGTAACAAACTCGAGGACCTCTCTCTCAAGTTTCTTCCCGAATTCTCTCTCTCTTTTCCATCGGAATCACCATAACCGAATCGTAAAACCTTCTCTATTCTTCTTCGACCTCGATAACCTTCAACAATCATCTCTTCATCACTTTCTGCAAATCACAGAACTCTTCGCCATAACCGTTCATTACCTTAAATCTTCAACCTTCTCTCACAGCAATAATCATCATCGCTCAATCTCCAACCAATCTTCATCTTCATCGGTTCTCTTCATCGCAAGGAACAACAACAACAATTTCAATTATCGCATTATCGAGAAAACGGATTCAGAAACAAGAAAAAGAAAGAAATCGAGGAGAAGGAGCAGGACCTGTAAAGGATAGATCCGTTTGTTTCAGATAATCTCTAGATTTCTTCGTTTACTCATCTATGAAGACGCTACGGACGCTATCTTTGGTTGAGAAGCGTTCCTGTTCTTCCGTTTCTTGTCCATCGTGATGATAAATCGGAAAGTTTCTTTTGATCGGGGAAATTCGAATCCAAGGCGAACACGATAGACAAGAGACCGAGAGAGATTGCGAACTGAGTTGAGATTTGGTGAGATGAATCGATGAGAAATGGACGCTGAGGCTTTTGTTGGCAACGATGGTTTGACTTTCTGATCGGAGAAGGAGATGATGAAGAAATCACCGGTGCCGCGCCGTCGTGTTCGCTGAGAAGGATGGAGAAGAAGGACGTGATTATCACAAGTTTGTAACCTAGCCCCTCTTTCAATTTCCTTTTTGAATCAGCATGTTTAATTAGCATAATGTCTGAATTAGATATTAAATCTGATGATTAACTGATAATTAGTGGTGATAATTTGGGGAAATTTGAATCAATTTTACTGAAATGGATTGAGAAGTTTGAGTACAAAATCTGAAATTGAATCAAATAATCATTGTGGATCACAAACCTTGGGCCTTGCATTCACGAATTGATATCATACCGCACCTCCTCTCAAGCCCATGTACCATACTTTTTTTGACATAAGAAACAAAATTGAACAGAAAAACAATTTGTTTGGGCCACCAATGTTTGGGCTGCGCCCTTGCTTACTCTGCACCACTGTATTCAGCATTATACCCCTGACTCATGTTACTTTCCACCATTAGAGTTAGTGTTGTTTCTTATTTTTGTTAGATGACAAAATGACATATGAAATCCTTGATATTTTTGTTAGATTTTGACATGATAATAGAGAATAAAATCATTGAGTTTTGTTGGATTTTTAGCATTATAAAAAAATAACCAAAAACATGTGATTTCCTTGTTAGAATTTAGACGTTTTGTTATATTGTTTAGTTTTATTTCTTTGATAAATGATATAAAAAATATTATGTTTGATTAGATTCCTTGCATTGATTTTTAGATAATAAAAAAAACATGTAATATTTCCTTGTTAGAATTTAATTGTTTTGCACATAGTTTAGTTCTAATTCTTTGAGAAAATGTCTTTAAAAAAACAATTTAATCTTGTTAGATTTTGTTTTAGAATTTACCTAGAATTTAACTTCTATTATTTTCTGTGGCGGGTGTGTGTCTCCTTGTTATTACTAATTTGTTTGCTGAGATGTGCGAGGTATTTCGAGAGAGCCTTTGATTGCGATTCGACTTGCTTCGTGTTCCACTTTATTTGTGGGACACGAATTCGCTTCCTGTGCGATTGATTTGCGTCGTGTTCCACTTTATTTGTGGGACACGAACTTACTCCCGATGCGATTCATCTGATCTCTCATTCATTGAGATGTATATTCCTGTATTGTCTGGCTTGTGTTCTCTTGCAGGTTGCTTATGTGGTTATGCTCGACGTGTGCCACATGTCGCTTGTGACTTATTTTCACGACGACGCTTTCTGACTTGCTTTGCTTGATGATGGCTTACGCGAAGTATTTCGGACTACTCTGCTTACGCTTGCTAGCTCATTGCGGATTTGCTATCCGTTCAGTATTGTCTCCTGGTCCCTTTTACCGCTTTCCGCATCATCTATAACATGAGAAGTAGGACCTAGACATGCATCTGGCCAAGCCCTCGAAAGAGGCTCTGTTTTTGTTGGTGTGTTTATATTTGTGCTTTGCGGCAGGGAGTCACGGTGTAATAAGTCATATATGGCACTCCGTTAAGTCCTCATAGAAGGCATGCGGAAAGGGTTAGCAATCAACCCCCGCCTAGTCTCATCGAGTCTGTTCAGTATGCGCACGCTTCGCGTCGCTCGCTTCTGAACCTGCACAAGATCTTGTTATCGAGTATGTCAGGAAAAGGGTTCATGTAGCCGAACCCCCGCCTTTCCTATAGCTCGCGTCGCTCGACGTTGATGCTCGGTGTACGCACGCACCATTTTCCTTTACGATCCGTGACGGCTTGGTTGCTGAGAGGGGTCCGCCCTTTTGTCTATGGCCCGATCATTTTCGCGAGGTCTAATGCTTGGTTGACTTGGGTTGAGCTGCTCCCCTTGGCTATGGCGGGACCGCTTTTCTACCATTCGGTCAGTACCGTTGGTTTGTTTGCTTTACGAGCGGATGCTCGTTTGTGTGATATTATTGTGTGCTTCCCCTTTTTCTCGTAGATTGTTAGTTTAGTTTAGATTTGCACCCTTTGTATGATAACATTAGGTAGTAAGCTTTCCCCCTTAGTTTAGGTTTTCCTCATGCATCTTTTAAAACACAAACCACACTCTTTGATTTTCTTTTCTTAAGAGCTTGTTATTTCCGCTCCATTCCCAAGCGTAAGCCTCCAAAGGTCGAGCAGCGGAGTGTGAATGTAACTTGTTCACCTAAAAAATACAAAACAAACAGAAACTAGTTAGCCGAGCTACGGTAGCTCTGATTCTGCAAAACAGATACGTAGGCAGCGGGGTAGGGCCCGTGCGAGCACAACTCTTTCTTTTCCCTACATTTTGCATGCATTTTAGTCCAGATTAGCATAGATTTGTTACACACCCATAGGTTTAGACATAAGCGTGGATACCATCGAGTACGATGGGCGCGTGGGGTGCTAACACCTTCCCCTCGCGTAACCGACTCCCTTACCCTTTTTTCTCTGGTCGTGAGACCGTTGTTTTGTTTTGTGGTTTGCTGGCATTCCCTTCCTTTTCAGGATAAATATGTTAGTGGCGACTCTGTTTATTTTCGCGGTAGCGACAAAGAGTTAGTTCACAAAAATATCTCCAAGTGCCTAAATAACAAGTACAAAAAATTGTAAGCCCGCTTAGCCAACTGACCGTGCTAAGTAGGCTAGCAAAACAATCTGGTTCCACTAAGGGGACCGCGCTAAGCGAGCTACGCGGGCTAAGCGCAGTCAAAAAACCTGTTCTCTGCAAAGGAAAACTTGTGGTAGCACACTACAATCCTCGCTTAGCTGGCTTGATGAGATTTTCTTGCAAATTTGTCCTTCTTGACTCCTTCTAAGCATTAGTCTTGCCTTCTCGAAGTTTTCCAACTTGCCAAAAGCCAAAGAACCTACAAAAGAAATATCAATTATTTTCAAAGTATCATTAATAAATAAAGTCACATCATTAGCAAATCATAATCATACCTGTCCCCGTCATAATCTGAAAGCCATAGGATCCGCATATCCTATAAGAACAGAAGTGTCATTGGGCCCACCATGAAACCCCCCATCTGTGTGTATAATGGGTCTGTCGAAGCAGGAGTAGTGACTTATATCTTAATAGGGGAGTAACCTCCACATCATTAGTATGAAGCGCATCAGCAACCGTATGCGGAGTTTGCGCCTCAATATTTGTCTCGAGAGTAACCTCTATAGTAGTTGCTCCCTCTGCCTCAGAACAATGAGGCACCTCTGCCAGATGGGGCACATCTGCTCTAAGAATATTTATACGTCATCTTGAACCGGTGCACATGGTGCTTGAACATCAATTGGCTCATCCTCAACATCTTTCGTCCATCCAGAAGCAGATTGAGATTCTCTAAGTTGGATAATGTAGGGTGCACGAAATTGAGCTTGATCAACCAACTGCCTCATATGAGAAACAGTCGGTGCCACTATCCCTACTCTGAGTTGTGAGTCCTCCACATCACCTCCGTCTCTCGAGCCCACCCAACAGCTATGTCGCGTTGTTGACCAGCAATCGTACCATTTCTGCCTCTGGTCTTCATTGAAAAAATAAAACAAAATATTTTAGCATACTGGATTTTTCAAAAAATTCAGAACTTTTGCACTTTCTTGATTTTTCAAAATTTGCGTTAACAAGCATATACATTAATGGCGTTTTCTAAAAATGCGATAAACATGCCAAAAAAATTTCAAATTTTTTCGAAAATTTCGGTAAAATGCATCCCTTTTCCAGAATTTTCAAAATGTATGAGTGAATGAATGCATTTGTAGTGGTTTTATAAAAAATACTGAAATTTTTATGCATTTTTAAGAAAATCCAAAATAATATATGCATTTTTCTGCATTTTCAAAAAATCCGAATAAACATATACATTTTTACTTAATTTTACAAAAAATGTGAAATTTTTTTTGGAATTTTACTGGATTTTTTTTAATACGGTAAAAATCTATATATATATATATATATATATATATATATATATATATATATATATATATATATATATATATATATATATATATATATATATATATATATATATATATATATATATATATATATATATATATATATATATATATATATATATATATATATATATATATATATATATATATATATATAAGTGCGGCAAAAATTCAAACTTACATTTCATCAAACGCAAAAAATCTGATAGCGTATGTGAAATGTTCGAAAAATTTCAAAGATTTTCAATTTCTCTAATAATTTTTATGAAAAAAAATATAATATTGTTAAAAACATAAAATGTGTAGAGGTGCCAAGTACAATTTAAAGGGTGGTAGGAAGATTCCCCTTACACTTTTTTCAAGTCCAAAAATATATCTTTACATTGTTTATGCCTTTATGGTTACGTAATTGCTTACATCAATTTTTGCACATTCATGTGGTCAAAAAGTTTCTTAGTGGAAAAGACATTATAGTAGTATTACTGAGCTTTCTAGATCTTAAATCTTTGTCAAGAATCCAACTCCATTTCTTTAAGAAAAGTTTCATAGATATTTTTACATTAAAATAGTCACTGTTACTTAAAAGTATCATTGTTAATTTTATTATATATATAGTATAACTTTTATATATATATATATATATATATATATATATATATATATATATATATATATATATATATATATATATATATATATATATATATAAAACTTTTATATATATATTATAATTTTATTATATATATTATAATAATTTTACATTCGTCCGTCCCAAAATTAATATGTTAATAACAAAACTGTTTCTTTATATTTATTATAAAGATGAATATATTAATATTTGACATATATTTTAATGAAATATTTTCTCTTTCTTTTTTAATATAATTTTTAAATTTTTACAAAGCAATTAATTAAAAAAATTATTTTTAGAAAAATTAAAATAAATACAATTTCTTTGCTTATTTAAAATTTCCGCACAATTCAAAGATGATATTTTTTTATGAAACCCGCACTAAGTTCAATTTTGATAAATTTTATTTTGAAACTAGACATGTTTTTTCATTAAAATAAAAAAAATTAAACTTTATAAAATTTTAATTTAAAATCTAGATCATCGTAATACTATTGTATTTTGTTAGAACATATCTTAAAAACTTTTTATAAAGAATGAATAACGTAACATACACTACTCGGTCCACTTTACATTTTCTTTCCACACTTGAATTCAATTTAATATAATTTTCGTTTGACTTCACATTTGTGTAGAATAAAATACTGGCTCTATATATAGAACTAGTAGATGTTACGCATAAATCATATAACCAAAAACCATTGTTTAAGCAAAAATTGAAGCATAAAGATGGCATCAAATCAAGAAGAGGTGAAGCTTTTTGGACTGAGAGGAAGTCCATTTGTAACGAGGGTAGATATAGCTCTAAAATTGAAGGGAATTGAATACGAATATTTGGAAGAAAAATTAGGAAACTTTAGTGATGCACTCATCAAATATAATCCAGTTTATAAGAAAGTTCCGGTATTAGTTCATAATGAAAAGCCCGTTTCAGAATCAATTTTGATTCTTGAATATATTGATGAAACATGGAAGCAAAATCCAATCTTACCTTCTGATCCTTACAAAAGAGCTTTGGCTCGTTTCTGGTCAAACTTCATAGATGATAAGGTAATTAATTATTTATTTACTCATTTTTAAGTTTCTATTAATTTTATTGTCATGGTTATTAATTATTGAATTAATTAATTATAATTTTTAATTATTTTAATTTGTTACAACAGTTTTTGGGTGCGGTAAGAAAAGCTACTTCTTCTCATGATGAAAAGGAACGTGAGGAGGGTTTTAACGAAGCAGAAGTGGCTTTACAGTTTCTTGAGAATGAACTCAAGGAGAAATATTTTGGTGGACAAGAGATTGGGATTGTTGATATTACTGCTGTCTTTATAGCTTTTTGGTTTCCTGTTATTGAAGAAGCTGCAGGGTTGAAGTTGTTTACTAGTGAGAAGTTTCCTAAGCTTTATAAATGGAGTGAAGACTTCAATAATCATCCAATTGTGAAGGAACAGTTGCCTCCAAGAGAAACACTTTTGGCCTTCTTTAAAGCTCGTTTTGAAAGTCTTGCTGCTTCAAAATAGATTATAGGGAATTTAAGGAGATTTGTGTGAAGTATTAGTTAACGAACTTTTATGTTGTATTAGATGATATGCACCCTTATTGAATGAAACATGTGTCCAACCACTTTAGTTGAAATTTACTTTTAAAGCGAGGAACTTATATGTGTTTCACTTAATAAAAAAAAATTAAAAAAAATTGAATATTAGAGAAATTGCTAAAAAAAATGTTACTAATAGTCTTCAAATTATAATGTTGAACAATATTTTTTCTATTGGCGTGTTTTATATATAGCCATTATTAAATTATTGGTGTGCTTTATATATAACTATTATTAAATTACAAGAATTTGATGTTTAAAAATAAAATATAGAACTACGTCTATAACTTATTTAAGTTGATTTGCTCCTCTTAGAATTTTGGTTTTGGTGGTTACCTAGTTTATCATTTATTGTTTTATTAATTAAGTTTCATTTAGGACTTAATTAATAAGAATTTATTATAAGCAAAATTTCATTGACAGGAGTATTAAGGATATTTAAATCCACTTAAAAAAACCGGGAACAAAGCTCGACAAAAAGAAAGATTTTCAACCAACTGAAACTTGAACTAAATACAAGAAAGGATATCTGCTAAACTCGTAAAAGTTACCCTTAATAGTAAAAATATTACTAATAAAAGACTAATTTCACATCTTCATTTTTTTTTCCATCCTAAGTCCGAAACGCACAAACCTCCGTCGTTACAAATAACATTGTTCCGAGTTCCAAATTTCCCACAACACTGGCAATCACACCATACCGTCCAAGCCATACTTAACTCTATGCCTCATGCATTCAAAAAGCCAAAGAATAAAACAATTCCAAACTCCCCCACCTAGCTCCACACAGAAACTGAACCAGAAAAATATATCTTTCCAAAGCAACTTAGAGAAAAGAGATTCTAGAAATAAGTGGTTCATAGATTCAACCTCAGTAGAGCAAAACACACAGAGAGTATCGTTAAAAGAAAAAACAATACCTCTGTTAAACAAGAGTTCCAGCGTCGGTAATATATCCATGAGGCTTCTCCATCAGAACATATAGTCAATAAGTTTAAGAAGTTATAAAAAAATTACAAGTAAAATTTGAACTTCAATTGTGTAGAAACATTCAAAAATATTGTCTTTAACCTTACAATTGCTTATAAAACACTCAAATTCAAAACCGTTTCTTTAGAACTCTCCTTTTTCCCTTATACTAGGCTTCCAACGCATCAAATTTCACTTATATGCTTCCTAATGGTACCATGATTAGTCCATTTATCAACCTGTTAGCATGCCATTAAGTTTCAAATTGTGGCGCATTCCAGATGGATTGTGCCATGATTTTTACAAAATTGAATTTTCTTTTCTTTGCTTCTAATTTCTTCTTTTGTCATCTTTCTTGGGTGTCTCAAATATTGCCCAAATCATCTTAAAACCATGCAATTACATAACAAATTACTACTTCAAATAATTCATTTGATAACGAAGCTTTCAAGTCACTAAAAAAACGAGGTATAATACCAAGGCGCGTCATGTTTTATAAAACCACATATTTCCTCGGTTTTTATTATAACTGAGGGGAAAAAGAACTCAATACATGTTTCGAATTCCAACTATTACATATTTTATATTTTTATTTGTTTATAAGTGTAAACTAAATGATATATGCCTTCGGTTTTTTTATTTAACTGAGGGATAAAATAATCAGATTTTACTATAAAAACACTTGTTAAACAAAGTTTACCTTAATCCTTACTTATATGAATCCGCCCCAAACTCGCAAGAATCATTCTTTAGGATGGATTACAAGATCGAAAAAATCTCCAATGTTCTTCTATCTTGAACAAAACATTATTTTTGCCCTTGCAATCTATCTTACATGAAATTATGGTACACATATACCATATGTCGAACCAGATGTCACGATACTATTAACAGATCAGTCACAAAAGCAATAACAAATATGTAGATATAATAAGTTGTTGAAAGTAAATAACACAGGTAATTGTTAACTCAATTTGATGCAACATCACCTACTATGGGGGCATCCAATCCAGGGAGAAAATCCACTATAATAGTATTAGTTTGAAGTTCTAAACAACCTCTTGTTTTACAAACTTCTCACCTAATCACTACCCGTGCTATTCCTATCTAAGACTCTCCTAGATATGAGACACGTCTCACTTCCATTAAGTAAAAAAACAGTGACAACCTAACAATGATAGTCAAAAGACATAAGACACTCTTCCAAGACACACAACCAGCTATGCTTAAAAGCTTATGACTGATGAACAAAGATAACGACACACAATCCACTATTGCTTAAAAGCTTGTGAGTGATTGCAAAATATAACCCAAAATCAATCCAACTTTACTATCAAAGTGATAAGAGAGTGGATCACAAAGAACAATGAACAAACAAAAATCCTAAAACAAAAACTTCAATCTCACGACTTAGTTACACATTAGGTTTTGGTTGTTCTTTTTAAATAGACTTCCAAAGGCATGGGCTTCGGTTTCTTCATTCAAAATATCCAAAACAGCAACTGCATAATCTTCTCCTAAAATAAGGAACAAATATCACTTGTTTCATAAAATGTCTCAACATCCTATTTTATGAAACAACTGAATAGTTGGAAAGAAACAGTTGTTGCAAAACAATCCTTCTTGTACTGTGAAAAATGAGAGATAAAATAGAAAAGAATATCTTAATAAATAAATCAAATATTCCAAGAACTAAACCCTAAACCTGCACTGATGTCTGGTATAACATGTCACAAGATTGTACACAATATATGTGTTCAGTGATGTCTGGCCAGCATGTCAAGACATCTATCACAATATTTTGTTGTGCTAAATGTTTTACCAAAATTGCTGCCAACCGTAAAATCACGGAACTTACATCTCCCTCAATGGCAAATTTTGGCTAAAACACCTTTTGCATAATGAAGCTCGAGATAAGAAATAAACATAGCAGCAAACAACTACAAAACACAAGATACATAAATCATATGCATACTTGATATATAACCACAAATAGATCAGAGGCACACACAACAAAACACACATAAACTCAATCTCACACAGCCAAACACAAAGAACAAAAAAAACTCTCACACTCTAGAACACACTCCATAATTCTTTCAGAGATCAAATGTCATGACATTTTGTCTGACATCACAGTAAGAGTAACACAGTACCACAACACAGTCACACAAGAGATAAACTCTTAACACACCAGCATCATGCTCCCTCTTAAACACATGATTAAAACTCCCTCTCAAGGGAAGATCCATAAATACACATTAAAACACATCAAACTAAGTCACATCATTTCTATCCCCTTTTAGCCAGAATTTAGACAACTATAATGATATCTCTAGCATCACCATCCCTTTCTTCCTTCTCTCCTTCTGCAATATAATAAAACTACTGTTCCTCAAAAATGCAGATCCCTAGTTTACCCCTTAAATTTTCAAATTGATTTTCATCCAATGCTTTGGTGAGAATATCATCTAGTTGCTTGTCAGTGGCAACATGCTCCATAGTAACAATTTTTTCTTCAACCAGATCCTTGATAAAATGATGACGAATATCAATGTGCTTAGCTCTGCTATGCTGAATGGGATTTTTGGAATTGTTGATATAACTCAGATTGTCACAGAATAATGTTATAACATCTTGTGTACCCTAATTTTTGACCCTGAGATCCCACCTCATTTCGCATTACGTGCCAAGAGTGTAATCATCATCGTCATCATTCATAATAATTCATGCATCATTTGCTAACCAAAAAATATACAAAACAAATTGTGTTTTCTTGTTGCTTATTTCACAAGGTAGGTGACTGATCAAGAAGCTCAAGAAAATTATGGTTCTGAGGCTCACAAAGGAGCTCAAGCATTCTCATATGCTCAAGTGATTCCCCTCATCAATTTCCAAGCCCAAGTATGGTTCAATTCAAGATCAACAACTTTTAAATTCATCTGGTACACAATTAGGGTTTTTGACCTAATTCTTCGGGAAGTTGACTTTTGGTCAAAGCATGGTTCCATGGCTCAATCATGATTCAAGGATATCTAATGCCTCATTATAATCCACTCATAGAATCCATTTAGCTAGAAAATCTTGATTCCATTAATGTTTAGGAGAAATCAATTCATTTGGAAAAAGTCAATTGTTCAAGATCACTTTTGACTTTTGAGGAATTTGGTCAACCATGGACTTTTGAAGATCAAAATCATGAATATGTGATTATTGAATTCATATTATAAATAAAAATCAATAAAATAAATCAAAGATCCAAAAGTCAACAATTAGGGTTTTGACTTTTTCATGAATAAATATATGTTTTTTACTCAAATTTGAAAGGCCATAACTTCCTCAATATTTGGCCAAATTTTGTGCTTCGAACTCTCATTTGAAGAAGTCAAGATCTACAAATTTGTCAATGTTAGCATTTTTTCAAGAAGTGAATGAATTTTGAGTTATGGAGACATAAAGTTGTCTACTTTTTCTCCAACACTTAGGAAAATTTTACAAGACAACATTGTTCCTTAAAAATGCCCAACTTTGAGGTCACTTTTCATCATGATCCTTTGAGAATTTTAGAAAACACCAACCATAAAAGTTGTAGAAGATGCTTAGGGCTTTTCGAAAAGCACTAGAACTCCTCCATAGAATTTGTGACCTAGGAGTTTCGAAGGAATGAAGTTGGACTTCCATTCTTGAAATATAGGACATTTCCATGAAGAACCAAGTTACAAATTGTTAAAGTATGTCTTAAAACCTTTGTTGATGAAGAGAAAGAAAACATATTTTGAAAATGCCAGAAATCAGAAAACCGAAAAGTAATTGTTTACGGTGATTTCCGGTAAACAACCGCTAGTCTTCCAAACTATAGAATATACTTTGGTTACTCGCAGGATCGACTAGATTGATCCTAGGTGTTATACCCCAAAATTTGCCCGCATTTTTTTTCCAGAAAGAAGGCAACATACTTCTGTCTAAAAATTGGGAGTTTCATATAATCTTGGATTTTATTTCATAAATATCCTGATTTTATGAATACTCAGTTTTTAGAATTTTTCTTATACGGTATTTTGGTTCGCTGTTGAATTTATTCTTACACAAACGCCAAATACTGCTTATCACTTCACACACGCTGTTTATTTGAAATATATTTGCAGATAAATAGTACTGACGCAATTGGTACAGAATTAAATTTTGCAGGCGCAGAGTCCAGGGATTCAAACTGTACTGGTAACAAGTAAATTATTATTAGTTTTGTTTCCCCACTAATTTTTGTACTATATTATTATTTTCAAAATCTCTTCTATTATTTTCAAAATCTCTTCCTTTCTTTTCAAATCTCTTTCTTTCAAATCAAATCCTAACTTTATTCTATACATCTCTCTTTTCAAACCCTATCATACACTTTCTTTCAAATCCTACTACCACTCAAATTTTCCTTTTTTGTACGGAATCACTTCATTCCCCAACGTCTCTATCCTTCTTTTCACTCTATAAATACCTCTCATTTTTTTTCATAAATTCTCACATCAAATTTCAACTCATTTCTCAAACTTCTACCTAATTATTTTCTCTTCTTCCCCGGCAAAAATGGCAAAATGGATGGATACGTGTTTTCATATGGTCATCACTGTCTTGGTGGTGATCATGTCCTTTTTCTGTCTGCATAGTCCTGAAAAATGCGGACCTGGGTTGCTTACACTCCCGTTCATCTATATGTTATTATTTATAGCATGGGTTTTTAATCGTCATTTTTAAAGTTTGTCGTATCTTTCACTTTCAAATAATGTACTGTTTATTTTATTTGTCGTACTGTTCATTATATTATGTAATATTTGTACTGTCAGTATTAAATATCGTACTATCTTTCGTACTGTCGTTTAATTATCAAGATAATATTATGTGTGTTTTTTGCTAGTTAAATATTTATTTTTCTGTGTATTAAATATTTTTCAAAGTTATTATCGGTAATTTCATTCACGTACGGTATATTGTATTTATTTATTATGTTTTGTGTTTTTCTAACAACTCATGTAAATAAATTTTCACCATTAACACAACAAAAAAAAAAACAAAAAAAAAAATTAACTTTAACTGTTGGGTTTTCACTTTAACTGTTACGTTAATGCCCAGACAGCCAGTTGACAGTCAAACCCACTGACAGCACGATTCTCCGTGTTTTGTACCATCAATCAAATCAATCTTTTGCATTTCAAAATTCCAAGATTTTTGTTCTAGAAGTCTTCTGATAATCACATGATCAGTAGAGACTCAGCACTGCACAAAAATCAGGTACACTTAACTGTCTCCTACACAAACAGTCCCTAACTAGGGTATTTGTATTTTTCAGGAGAAGCAAGTTTTTTGAGACCTCAAATGGATTTCATGGACCTCCATATGTCTCAAAGTACCACCAGACAAATTTTCAAACTTCAATTCGCTCAGACGCACAGTCAGCAGCTCAAACAGTCAGCAGACGACCAGTTTGACCGAAAAGTCAACAGACAGTCAAAAATGAAATTTTTTGTCAACATCCATATTTTATCAAAAGATTCATCATTTGATCAATGGTTGATCATAATTCATCAAGAAAAGATCAAAAATCAACAAAACCCTAAGTTTCAAAATTAGGGTTTTCTCCTAAAAGTCAACTGAACTTTGACCGGCCATAACTCTCTCCTCGTTCATTCAAAAAATTCCAACCAAAGCTTGTTTTGAAGGAAATTCAATTATCTTTCAAATGCAATTGATCCCATGGTCATTGGATTCACAATTTGAAAAATATAAGCTCAGACATTACAGGTCATTTTCAAAGTCAACAAAAAGTGGTTTTTTGTCAAAGGCCATAACATCAAGATAAATTCTCCAAATGAAAAAAAGTTTCTAGAGTAGATTGTAGAGGACATCTTGAAGTTTCTAAAAAGTACAAGAACTCCTTCATATGATCAAAATTGAGGGATTTATGCCTTGTTGAAGTTGGCTATTTTTTGGGAAAATGCATGAAACCAACATTGATCAAAAATGTTGTTTTTCCAAAAGGGGCCAAGTTTTCATGATCCAAACATGATTCTAATGATGCTAAGGGCCTCCCAAGACCAACCTAAGGCCCATAACATTTTTATTTCTTTTTTAGTTTAATTTTATTACATATAAAGTTAAATTAAAAAAGAAATGGTGAAAGATAATGGTACAATGCTTTGATCTTAAGCTAAAGCCATCAAGAATGATTCCACTCTGCAGCATGAAGGTACATAGCAGGCCTAGAGCAAGAGGGGTGAAGAAAATCAAGCCATCGTAAAAAATTTAAAGATTTTTAATATTTAAAAATGCAAAAGTTCAAAGATCATCAATGCTTCTTAGCTTAAGTTTGCAGCACATTCATTGCTTATAAATGAAGTAAAACACTTCAGTAACACACACACACACGATTTCAGAACAAAATCCATGCTTGTAACACACTTGTATCATGCTTGAAATATTGTAAGAAATTTGAAATTCGAATTTTAAGTTTCAGTTCAATTCAATCCAAACTAAACACTCAAACACAATCCCTGAACATCACTGAATCTGTCCAGATCAATTTCAAGCTTTGAAACTCACTAAATCGAGCTCTATAACCCACGGTTTGTTCAAACTGAAATTTACAAAAATACGAATATTCATGCATATTTAACACGATGTAATCATATATTTGAGTTTGTTTTCATGTTCTGATCGTTTCTGGAAACTTAATTGGTGTTTGGACACCTATACGAGGAATCACCATTTTAGGGTTCTTGAGTTCAAATTTAGGGATTCACGATTTAAGCAAAATTAGAAGAAACAAGATGCATATTTGAACTCAGTGAATCAGGGCTAGTAGCATGAACAGGTCGTGAAACATTTTTGTATAGGTTTACCCCTATTCGCTATTTTGCATGGATGAAGCTCACTTATTACAGCGCCTTTTGGAAGAAAACGCTGTTAAAAGTAGAGTCTGGAGGTAGAAGATGAAGATGTGGCGTCATCTGATTGTCCAGAACACGCGCGCGAATTTTTTTTAATTCTGGGATCTTGTGCTATGCGCTCCACCATCATGCCATGTACCATGCATCTGTGTCCATCAGATCATTCCATCCACTCATCCAACGCACCAAAACACGCGCACATACCATAGACTCTATCATCAACCACACAGGATCACAATTTAATTTATTTTTCTATTTTATTTAATTTTCTTTACAAAATTATTTAAAAATAGTTTTAAAAATCAGAAAAATATGCAAAAAATATTTTTAGGTTTATAAAATAATCTATTAATTTTTGACACAAAAATATTTTATTTTTATTAATAATTAAAATATTATTGTTTAATTAATTAGTATATATTTATATATTTGCTTTTTAATTATTTCAACCTATCAAAAAATTAGGAAAAAAATATGTTCTTTTTAGTAAATTTAGTTTATATATTATAGACTAATTTTGTACATAATTAGAATATTTTTCTCATTAAGTTTAACTTATGTGTATAATTGTTTATATAATTATATGTTAATTAGCTTAATAAGTTCCAAAACAATTTCAAAAATCACAAAAAAAATAATTTTGTTTTAAAATTAATTAACAAGCAATATGAACATATTTTAGACTTAATTTTTTAGGTTTAAATTTTATTTCTAATTCTTAGCTTTTCAATTAAATTAATTATGCATTAATTTTAATTAAAATTAACCATCCAAAAATAAAAAAAAAACACTTCTTTTATCTTATTGCAATTTAAATTCATAGATAAGTGTATAGGTTGCCAAATTCATGTAAATAGCGTAGTTTATATTTCTCGCGCAATCGATGTAATAGCGTAGATTTACTTTCCGCACTTTAATTTCTGTACATATAAAACTGCGTGTATGTCAAAAGATAAAAACTGAAGCGTTAGGTCACTAATTTCAAAGACAAAAATATCTGAAAATAAAACACAATCACACTTGCACCTCTTAGGGTAATCCCTCTGTTACTCTTTTCAAAATCAATTCTACTGTTTCAAATACAATTCAAACAATTTCTTTCTGTATCCAGTCAAAGAAAATTTTCTAAAAGAAAATAGGAAAAGACCTTATAAATTTATGGTAGATCTCCTAATTGCTTGCTCAAATCAAAACAACAAATGTTTCACATATCTCTATTTTTCAAAACAAAACTTTCAAAAAAGACAATACTTTGTATATATCCAAACAAGGATCATTACGAAGTTAAAGATCTTTTTTTTCAAAACATCTTTCGAAAGATAAAACACTTTGTATACATCCGCACAAGGATCATTACAAAGTTAATTTACCAAGGTATTTTAAAACCACATACAAGCATTTCAAAGCAAGACAAATCATTCAAACAAGTGAGCTAAGCAATTAAGAGCCCACGGATAACCATGGATACAAAGGGGTGCTAATACCTTCCCTTTGTATAACCTACCCCCGAACCCAAAATCTCTTAAAGGTCTTTTTCTGTTTCTTTTATAAACCTTTCCTTAATTGGATAAAATAAAAGTCGGTGGCGACTCTCTGATTTTCACAAACTCAAAAATAAAAGTAGAGTCAGTTCGTATCTCACGAGAAAAAACCGAGGACGACAGAACTGGCGACTCTGTTGGGGATTTCAAAAACAAAATGTTTTCAAAAGGGGTTACCTTAGAGATTAGATCACTTCGATGTTTTCAATTGCTTGTCTTGTTTGCTCTATTTTTCAAAGGTTTGTTTTGGTATTGAATTTACTTGTGTGAAAGATTCAAACCCGAATCTCGAGATACCTTAAGTATGTGACAATAGACCAAGGAAACTGTACGACATGTACCGATATGGTTGATCTGGTAGTCACCGTTAGTGCGACACTTTGGTCTGTACTAATATCCCTTGAAAACGATCAAGGAGTATGTTAGGCTTCCGAAATGTCATTAAACACTAATTTGTCTTAGAACCTTTAGTTGAACTTGACTTGTGGCCTATTAAGTGACTAGCTTTGAAATTGATCGAAGTTAGTTATCCTCGAGGAATATTTTTGTTAGACGCTGGCCTGAGGATCTAGAGGGGGGGGGTGAATAGATCTCACAGAGTTTTTCGGAATTATTTCGAACTAAAGCGAAAGCGGTTCAGAATCGACTTGCGTCTATTCCGGACCGTTATTGCAAGGGTCGTATATGTGACAAAACCACAAGATAATTGAGATTAATGATGAAGTGATATGTTATCGAATCAATACGTTTCACAGCTGAAAATCAATTATCTTCTAAATTGACAAACTTTGGTTTGCAATGCAGTAATAGTGGAATAAGCAAAACGACAAACACTTGGTGATAATGTTAAAATTGATGATGATTCAAGATGTGGTGAATTGTGATGTTTATGCAGAACTTTAATTCACAATTTTAACACTTGAATCGCTAATCAATTTTGCAATTATGACCAAATATGAACAGAACGTAAATGAAAAGATAAAAGCGACAAGAACACGATATTTGTTCAGGCAGTTCGTCGATCGTCCTCGCTACGACTACGTCTGCCCCCAATTCCAAATTGAAATTGGGAAATCTTCCATTAATGTTGAAAGTAGTATATACCAAGAAGAAAACAAAGCGATAAACAATAAACCGAATTTGTCGATCCTTTGAATCTTCTTCCCCCTTAATCTCGAGTCAGATCAAGGTGATCCAAGAGCTTCACTTGATCCCTTTTCTGCAGTGTCTTGAATTGCCTTGAACCCTTGTTCTTCAATCTTCACACTCAGATGGATCCTCGATGAAACCTCTTGATAAAAACCCCCAAGAAACACCTATCTTGGAGGACAAAACCCTCAGATTTTATTCACCAAAAACCCCACAAATCTTCACCCACTAGGAATCTTCAATTCCGTTCCATGGACGTTATCGAACTCGATCACTAACCCTCAACGCAAAAATGATTATGTGTAATTGTGTTGGAGATGACGAAGAACGAAGATGAGAAGCCTTTGTGTATCTTTCAGTCGTTGGTGTTGTTTTCAATAATTGAACCTTGGACAATATATATGAGAGCTTTTCAGTTGATGCAGAGAAAACCAGAAATTTTGGCAGTTTTGATCAGATAGGTCGACCTAATTTAGGGCTGGGTCGACCTAACAGAGCTGCATATCCTTTGGAAGTCAGTTTTGATCAGATAGGTCGACCTAATTTAGGGCTGGGTCGACCTAACAGAGCTGCATATCCTTTGGATGTCATTTGTTCCCAGTTAGGTCGACCTGTCAAAGAAGTAGGTCGACCAGAATCCACTTCAGATGCGTTTTGGGGAAATTTTCTCAGATTAGGTCGACCTAGTTGTTGTGTAGGTCGACCTAGCAGAATGATATGTAAATTTCTTCATTTTAGGTCGACCTGTGTTGGGAGTAGGTCGACCTGACTGCTGATTTTCTGAGTTCCTCTTATTTTGCTTGTGTTTAGTCGATCTGTATGCATAGTAGGTCGACCTGCTCTGTTATGAGTGACCAAAGCTTGCTTTTCTTTGAGTTCTTCTGCTTGTACCTTGTTGCTTGTATGCTTGTTGAGTTTGCCATGAATCAAAAACATCTTTGTGAGTGTGATCTTGTATTCACATACTCCCCCTTTTTGATGATGGCAAACCGGTAGTTGAAGCTTTGGCAATAAGTGGTAAAAGCTCCCCCGTACACTCCGCATCTATTTACTCAGCTGAGCTCCCCCGTACACTCAGCATCTATCTCCCCCTTTGACAACATCAAAAGAGATACAAGAAAAAAAGCAGAGGAGAGTAACGAGAGAAACATAGATAACACGCTAGCATGCATAGTATAGTAGATAAAAGGTAGATAGTGATAGCATGAGAGCCAAATATATTTAAAGGTGTATTAAAGATGAGACACATATATGAGCAAGAGAGATATATGTATGAAGTCACTATAAGCATGTTAATTGATAGCATATTATAGTATCAATAATATTTTTGGAAGTGAACAACAATTACGTTACCGCTTTCTCAATATGTAGGTGTCAACTTTAGTGGCAGCCTTTAGTCAATGTGGAATGACGCCTGGCTTGATAATGAACTACCTTTACGCTAAGAGAAATGTTAGCAGAAAAAAATATATATAAAGTAAAGGAATAATATTAGGAGAGAACAAACGTAATTAGCCCAAATTGGAGATATCGAGTATCCCCAATTCCCTACGAATGTTGAAGTATTGCTCCGTTGCTAGAGGTTTGGTGAAGATGTCGGCTAGTTTCTTCTTGCTTTCTACATGTTCAAATGTAACGTCTCCTTTCTCTACATGATCTCGTAGGGAGTGATGTCTTATTTCAATATGCTTGGTGCGTGAGTGTAAGACAGGATTTTTACTCAAGTTTATGGCACTTGTGTTGTCGCACATGATAGGTATACGATCAAGCTTAATACCAAAGTCAAGAAGTTGTTGCTTGAGCCATAATATTTGTGCACAGCAGCTTCCAGCAGCTACATATTCTGCCTCAGCAGTAGATAATGCAACCAATACTTGTTTCTTGCTATGCCAACTTATCAATGAATTTGAGAATAGATGACATGTTCCACTGGTGCTTTTTCTATCGGATTTGCAGCCAGCAAAATCTGAATCGGAGAATCCTACCAAATGGCACTCATTTCCCTTTGGATACCATAGGCCATATGTAGTAGTTCCACGTAAGTATCGCAGAATTCTTTTGACAGCTTTTAAGTGAGATTCTTTTGGACAAGATTGATATCTTGCACACATACACACACTAAACATAATGTCTGGTCTTGAGGCAGTAAGATACAATAGTGAACCTATCATACCTCGGTACAATTTTACGTCAACCTCTTTACCTTTCTCATCTTTGTCTAGATTAGTATTTGTTGCCATAGATGTGTCAATTTCCTTCGCTTCACTCATTCCAAATCTTTTGAGCAGCTCCGTACAGTATTTAGTTTGATTTACAAACGTTCCATGACTGAGTTGCTTGATTTGTAGGCCAAGGAAGAAATTTAGCTCACCCATGAGACTCATCTCAAATTCACTCTGCATAAGCTTAGAAAAATCTTTGACAAGTTTTGCATTAGTCGACCCAAATATAATATCATCTACATAAACTTGGACTAAGAGAACATCTTTATCTTTTCTTTTAATAAAGAGAGTAGTGTCAACTTTACCCCTAGAGTACCCTTGACTAAGAAGAAATTTGCTCAAACGTTCGTACCAAGCACGAGGGGCTTGTTTAAGACCGTATAGAGCACGTTTCAGCTTATAAACATGAGTTGGGTACATGTAATTCTTAAAGCCGGGTGGCTGAGCAACATAGACTTCTTCATTTATATAGCCATTTAGAAAAGCACTTTTAACATCCATTTGGAATAGTTTGAAGTCTTTAGAACACGCATAAGCAAGTAAGAGACGAATAGCTTCGAGACGTGCTACAGGAGCGTATGTCTCTTCATAATCAATACCTTCCTCTTGATTATAACCTTGGGCAACTAATCTCGCTTTGTTTCTAGTAATAACGCCGTTTTCATCAAGTTTGTTACGAAAAACCCATCTAGTCCCTATTACTTGATGATCTCCCGGATGAGGGACTAAGTCCCAAACATCATTCCGTTTAAATTGGTTTAATTCTTCTTGCATGGCCATTAGCCAATGCTCATCAAGTAATGCATCCTTAGCGTTTTTCGGCTCAACTTGCGAAACAAAAGCAAAATGATGACAGAAGTTACTTATCTTTGAGCGTGTTGTAACGCCCCTTGAGATGTCTCCTATTATATTGTCAATTGGATGGTCTTTCACATTTGTCCAGGCCTTAGGAAGTTCTTCATTGTTTGAGATGCTTTCTTTTTCATTTTCATCATGAGACTCATCTTTCTCTCTCTCAGCATCTTTCCTTACAATACTTTCATTCTCGTCTTCCTTATCTTTGACAATGTCTTCAGTGGATGGACCTACACTTCCTTTACCAAGTATGGCTCCTCGATTTTTATCTCCATAGGTGACATACCCCTTTTTCTTTGCTTGAAACTCAACGAAAAGAGATAGGTCTCCCGTCATGTGTCTTGAACATCCGCTATCAAGGAACCACAACCTTTCGGCAATGTCAAGACACTTTTCCTGCAGAATTAATTTAGAGAGGGAGGTCCCCAATTTTTATTGGGTCCTTGGTAGTGAGTACACATTTTGTTGCACTTAGGCAACCATTGAAATACTCCTTTAGGAACTAAAATTCTCCTAAATTTGCATTTTTCAATGGTATGTCCCTTTTTGCAACAATAATGACAGGTAATATGATGAGAATATGCTGTTTTGCTAGTTGATGCTTTTGGTACAAAAGTGTATTTACTATATAAAGGAGTATACGATCTTTTGAACTTATTTGGATCAACCGCAAAGGTCACTTTTGGTTGTAGAGCCTTGTCTAACTTGGCTTTTAGATCTCTTACTTCTTTTTGCCAAATGTGACATGTCTCACAACCAAACCATGATGTAGGATCTATTTCAACTTTATCCTTTTGAATGTCTAGCATAGATTGTTTTAAAGCTTCCATATCCTTTTCGGTTTTCTCAACTTTTGATTCAAGATATGAAAAGATTTTCTTATTTGAGGCCAAAAGTTTGAAAGCTTCAATTGCATCTCTATGTAATTCTTCAAAAGCAAGTTTTAGTTGAGAATGAGATACCTTATCTATGAGTTCAGGTTTAAGATGACTTACAGCTTTCTTTTTCTTGTGTTGATGAGCCATAAGGCATAAGTTTGCTGATTCTTCTTCATCGCTTGATGAGTTTTCACTAGATGAATCACTTTCCCATGCTATGTAGGCTCTCTTAGATTTGTTATGACCTTTGCTTTGGTTCTTCTCTTTTTCCTTCTTAAGGTATGGACAATCCGATTTGTAGTGACCGGCTTTCCCACAATTAAAGCAAGGGCCTTTGATTTTTCCTTTGTTGTCGTCATCTTGTTTGAACTTGTTTGATTGCTTTCTATAGTTGATCAAGCCTTTGTCAGAATGTTTTGCTCCATTTTTCTTTAGATATTTGTTGTATCTTCGCACAAACAGTCCCATTTCCTCATCATCGGAGTCTTCGTCATCACTTGTATCACTATCCTCTAGCTCTTGTCTTGAGGTCTTGGAGCTTGAAGCTTTTAGAGCTATTGACTTCTTCTCTACCTCTTTCTCCATGTTCTTTTCTTTCTTTGCCCTTTTCTCATGCATGTCAAGGCATTTAAGGTGTTGTTCATGTTCCTCTAGTTTACCAAAGAGAGTGGTAATGTCTAAAGTGTTTAGATCATTTGCTTCCTTTATTGCTGTAACCTTGGGTTGCCATTCCCTGTTCAAGCATCTTAAGATTTTGTTAGTAGCAACTGCATTCGAAACAGGTCTATCAAGAGAATTTAACCAATTTTTCAGGTGAACGAATCTCTTCTGCATGTTTTCGATGGATTCACCATCTTCCATGTGGAAGAGTTCGAACTCTTGAGTTAACGTATTGATCCTAGCTAGTTTGACATCATCCGTTCCCTCGTGGGCAACTTGCAATGTGTCCCACATAGCTTTAGCGGATCTACAATGGGAAACGCGATAGTATTCATCAACTCCTAGAGCTGAGATTAGAATGTTTCTCGCTTTCCAATCGTATGCATATCTCTTTTCATCTTCAGCATCCCAAGTATTTTCTGGTTTTGGAACAACTGCACCAGCTGCATTTGTCATGGTGATCTGAAAGGGACCATTGACAATAGCTGTCCAGATGTTCCTATCAATTGCATTGATGTGGACACACATACAATCCTTCCAATAGCCATAGTTTTCATCGTTGAAAACTGGAGCTCTATTGTGAGCCCCTTTAGGTCCGGAAGCCATCTTTCCAATAAGTGTTTCACGTAACACGGAATAAACCAGAGCTCTTGATGCCACTTGTTAGACGCTGGCCTGAGGATCTAGAGGGGGGGTGAATAGATCTCACAGAGTTTTTCGGAATTATTTCGAACTAAAGCGAAAGCGGTTCTGAATCGACTTGCGTCTATTCCGGACCGTTATTGCAAGGGTCGTATATGTGACAAAACCACAAGATAATTGAGATTAATGATGAAGTGATATGTTATCGAATCAATACGTTTCACAGCTGAAAATCAATTATCTTCTAAATTGACAAACTTTGGTTTGCAATGCAGTAATAGTGGAATAAGCAAAACGACAAACACTTGGTGATAATGTTAAAATTGATGATGATTCAAGATGTGGTGAATTGTGATGTTTATGCAGAACTTTAATTCACAATTTTAACACTTGAATCGCTAATCAATTTTGCAATTATGACCAAATATGAACAGAACGTAAATGAAAAGATAAAAGCGACAAGAACACGATATTTGTTCAGGCAGTTCGTCGATCGTCCTCGCTACGACTACGTCTGCCCCCAATTCCAAATTGAAATTGGGAAATCTTCCATTAATGTTGAAAGTAGTATATACCAAGAAGAAAACAAAGCGATAAACAATAAACCGAATTTGTCGATCCTTTGAATCTTCTTCCCCCTTAATCTCGAGTCAGATCAAGGTGATCCAAGAGCTTCATTTGATCCCTTTTCTGCAGTGTCTTGAATTGCCTTGAACCCTTGTTCTTCAATCTTCACACTCAGATGGATCCTCGATGAAACCTCTTGATAAAAACCCCCAAGAAACACCTATCTTGGAGGATAAAACCCTCGGATTTTATTCACCAAAAACCCCACAAATCTTCACCCACTAGGAATCTTCAATTCCGTTCCATGGACGTTATCGAACTCGATCACTAACCCTCAACGCAAAAATGATTATGTGTAATTGTGTTGGAGATGACGAAGAACGAAGATGAGAAGCCTTTGTGTATCTTTCAGTCGTTGGTGTTGTTTTCAATAATTGAACCTTGGACAATATATATGAGAGATTTTCAGTTGATGCAGAGAAAACCAGAAATTTTGGCAGTTTTGATCAGATAGGTCGACCTAATTTAGGGCTGGGTCGACCTAACAGAGCTGCATATCCTTTGGAAGTCAGTTTTGATCAGATAGGTCGACCTAATTTAGGGCTGGGTCGACCTAACAGAGCTGCATATCCTTTGGATGTCATTTGTTCCCAGTTAGGTCGACCTGTCAAAGAAGTAGGTCGACCAGAATCCACTTCAGATGCGTTTTGGGGAAATTTTCTCAGATTAGGTCGACCTAGTTGTTGTGTAGGTCGACCTAGCAGAATGATATGTAAATTTCTTCATTTTAGGTCGACCTGTGTTGGGAGTAGGTCGACCTGACTGCTGATTTTCTGAGTTCCTCTTATTTTGCTTGTGTTTAGTCGATCTGTATGCATAGTAGGTCGACCTGCTCTGTTATGAGTGACCAAAGCTTGCTTTTCTTTGAGTTCTTCTGCTTGTACCTTGTTGCTTGTATGCTTGTTGAGTTTGCCATGAATCAAAAACATCTTTGTGAGTGTGATCTTGTATTCACAATTTTGATCGGCTGTCCGAGCGCCGTATTGAGATGTTGTCTCCAAGGATCATAGAACCCGAATACTATTTTAAGACAGGTTTAAACCAACTCAACTTCAGTGGGGAGGGTATCACCTATCAACCTCATGCAAGCCTTTAAACCTAAGGCTATTGTTTGATTTGTTTGTGTGTGCCACATGTTTAACATCATGACATCATAAGCATCATAAACATATCATTTTCACACTAATCATTTCAAGGATCAAAGAGTTTACTTTTGTTCTGTTGTTACAGGTAATGGCTCCCGCTACCAGAGATTATATCCGGATTAACATCTCAACAGTGCCGTCTGAACTCAAGGACTTAATATCAGAATTTCCCAGAAATGCTCAATTCACCAAAAAGCACGGTCACTTACTCCATTTGGTTACCTCAAAATTTGAAGAAGACATGATACGGGTCCTGTTCCAATTCTTTGATCCCGAACATCATTGTTTTACATTTCCTGATTACCAGCTAGTACCCACCTTGGAAGAGTTCTCTGAACTGATTGGGTTACCTGTTCGAGAACAATTACCTTTCACTGGTTTAGAAAAGATTCCAAAACCTGAAATAATTGGTGCTGCCTTACATTTACGAAAGTCAGAAATCGAGTCCAATTGGGAAACAAAGAGTGGAGTCAAGGGTTTGCTCGCCAAGTTCTTAATGGAAAAGGCTCGATTACTACTAAAAAGCAGAAGTTACCTAGCCTTTGAAGAAGTTGTGGCTCTTTTGATTTATGGGTTGGTTTTATTCCCTAATCCCGACCAGTTCATAAGTGTGCACGTTATCAACATTTTCTTAACCCGCAATCCGGTACCTACTGTCGCGGGCGAAAAATCGTTGTCTTTTCTAGATGAGACACCTGATGCCTTCTCTGGGCTCGAGTGCTCGAAAAAATGATTTTTCTTTTGTACGAACCAAACTTTTTATTGTTTCCAAAAGAGGAAAAGGAAAAAAGCTGCAATAACCTAAAAGTGGGGGGAGAGATCTTTGGGTAAGAGGGTTGGTTATACGAAGGGAAGGTATTAGCACCCAACGTATCTATAGTACTCTATAGGTTTCTTTGCTTTGTTTTTCATTCCATGTTATTGAAAGGTTCTTGTGAAATAGGTGGGACCTAAGGTGTTTGTTTGATTATGCTCGCAAAGATCATCGCGATCCTCTGCATACATATCCCTTAGAGGGAATCAGAGCATCTGTAGCTCGGGGTCTACGGGTGCTAAGGTTTGAATGGTTTTTTTTGTTTTGTTTTGCTCGCCAAGGATCGACCTTGTGCCTACGTATTCTCAAAGGGATGTTGAGAAAGTCAGAGCAATCGTAGTTCCCACTTATGCTAGTGGAAGCAAAGGAAAATAGACAAATGTCGTCTAAATGCTAGATGTATCTAATCTATATCATCACATACATCTGTTTGTTTTTTGTTTGAAAATCTTTTCATTATAAGCCCGGGGCCATGCCACTTAGGGTGCTTAGAATGATAAAGATGTTTTTGTTTAACCAGCCTTGTGGCAAAAGTTTCAATGAAGTCAGCCTTGTGACAAAAACTTTGATTAATCAGCCAGCCTTGTGGCAAAAGTTTCAATGAAGTCAGCCTTGTGACAAAAACTTTGATTAATCATCCAGTACGATGGTAAAACAGTTTGATTGATTAGCCAGCCTTGTGGCAAAAAGGTTTGATTGATTAGCCAGCCTTGTGGCAAAAAAGTTTGATTGATTGATTGTTTGTGATGATATAGAAGAGATACTCCTATCATAGAGATGATAAATGTCTAATCTCCTAGGGTATTTGATTTGGATATTGGGGATGCTTATAAGAAGCCCGTGGGTCCTTGTACGAAGCCCAAGAGGAGGCTATCCGAGGGTCCTTGCATTGTAAGCCCAAGAGGAGGCTATGGGAGGGACAATCCAGGGTCCTTGCATTGTAAGCCCAAGAGGAGGCTATGGGAGGGACACTCGTTTGTACAAAGCCCAATGGGAGGCATGGTATAGTTGGTTTGAGCTCTTAGAGCGATTTCACCGGGAAACCATACTCTATGTCCTAACCTAAACTAGTGGAGATTCTTTGCACGAAGCCCAATAGGAGGCTATGGGGAACCTAGTGTTGTACTAAGTTGAACAAGCACACATATCACACATATGAATAAACATGAACAAGTATGAACAAACATGAACAGGTATGAACAATTATATATATGACAAAGTGTGTGTATATAATGGAGTTTATGAAGGAAATATACCTGTAAGCATGATCCATTTGTATACACAGGGCTCGGGACTCACACTCGGGGAGAAGTCCACTTGAGTTTATTCAAAGCTATGTAAACAGGTATTTACAAAAGGGCTTGGGACTTATACCTACATGGAGGCCCATGTTATTTTTGAGAAGATTTAAAGAAACCTTCATTTTTGGTTTGTTATTCAAAAGGCGTACAATGAAATACCTAATTTCATGTACTTGAGTGGGTATGTACAAAAGGGCTTGGGGCTTATACCTACATGGAGGCCCGTGGTATATTGAAAAGTTTTGTTTCTTTGAAGTTTTGTTGTTTTGAAAAATGATTTGAAAATTATTTGAAAAGGTTCTGTTTTTTTGAAGAAGTTTTATTGTTTAAGAAAAACTGTACAAAAAGAAAAGAAATGGGACTTACACTCTCTAATATTCGAGAGGCCCCTGTTTTATTTTCATAAAACAGGGTGGATGGTTTTGAAAAAAGATGTGAGATTTATTGTTTTAAAAACTGTTTGGAAGTAATTTGGAAAAAGTTTCCTGTTTAAAAAAACTGTACAAAGAAAAAGAAAAGGGACTTATACTCTCTAATATTCGAGAGGCCCCTGTTTTGAAAAACAATGAGTTGCATGGTTTGAAAGTGAATTGATTACTGTTGTGAAAACAGTTGATTGAGTTTTAGGCTTACCTCGAAGAATGAGAAAATTGGATTTCCGAGTTTGAGGTGTTACCGTGATCCTTGAGTGATGTGCTTGGAATAAATTAGGATTTCAATGGATATTAAGCATCCACACCAGCAAAATAGAACATCGAATAAGCTCACAGCTTACAGCATTCCATGATCATCCAGTAATTGTTTATGGAATTCTACAGCAAATGGAAGACCAAACAAACAGAGAACAACAGAGAAATAATCTCGAAGTCTCGGATGAAGTTAGAAAATTCAAGTGATATAATCAAATAAAAATTTAAATGATTAACTACACAAGATAATATGAGAATATCAAATTCAAACAAAATTAATCTAAGAAAAGATATTTTTTGTGTTTTTTCATGGAAAAAAGAAAATAATTAGAAAACATAAAATCAAATATGCATCTAAAATATTTTTTTGGAGTTTTTTCAATAAGGATTAGAAAATAAAACTAAATCCTATATTAAATAAAATAATACTAAGTCTTTTATGAAAATCCTTTTTTAAAGAAAATTAAAGAGATAATTATAAAAAAAAACTAGTAATGGGCCAAGGAGGTGTTTAAGAACACATGGGGGGTGCAGGCACAACTGACTTAAGCTGAATGCCAAAATAAAAAGGAGTGGGCCGGACCGGGTCGGGTCAGTGTGACCCGGATCCACCCTCTCTTAACAGAAACGGGTTGGAAAACCCTAAACACAATTGAGAAAAGAGGCAACGCTCCCTCTTGGCTTTTTTTCTGAAACCTTCTTCACCTCTCACGATAAACAGAAATGGTAGCTCCCCCTTAATCACTCTCTGCTCTCCCGTCCTCGATGCTCACTCTCCGACAGCAACAACACTCGGATGTCTCACTTTGTCTCTCCGCGAACAAAACAAGCAACAAAGCTCTCTCACCAGCAACAAGCATCTCGCGGCCTCCTTCTCTCGGTGTTCATCTCTCGCGAGCAACAACAACGGCGGCCATGGAGGAGCTTGCCGGAAATCATAGGAACCACCTTTCAATCTGTAACCCAATTTCACTCACAAACAGAAGTGAAAACTCAGGTATGTTTCTCTTAATTTCGTTTTTGCTTCATGGTACAATTTGGTGGCAACAACAAATCATGCTCTCTCTGCTTTTTGGTAAAAAATTCGCAGGTACAACAACAACAGTGACTTGGCCTCATTTTGATCGATTAACTCTCTCTGCTTTTGATTTTCAGAATATACACAATCAATAAAGAACAGCAAAAATTGAGTGTGAAAGTAGAAGTGACTTACTTGCGGCAAGGAGGTTTTTGCCGGATTTTGTTCAGGTACGTATCAATTCTGTTTCTGGAAATGGCTATGATCGTTGCGTTTTGAATTCAGTTGCCGAAACGATTCTGAACTCTGTATTATTGTTGTGACACTGAATTTTTGAATTGATGGTTGCTGAAGCTTTAATTTCGAATCTGAACTGTGATTTGTTGTTGCTGTCTCTGCTTTTTTTTTTACTTGCAGCAACAATAACAGCCTTCAAATTTTTTCCAGTGGCCCGATTTGTTTCACGAACAGAGGTAGAGACCCAAGTGTACTTTACTCAATTTTGTTCTTTATGACACAATTCTCTTTTATGATACTAACACATGCTTTCTCTATTTTTTTTATGGAAATTTTGTTTTAACAGAGAAATAGCAACAACAATATTGAGGGTAAGAGTGAAATTAACTTACCTACGGCGAGGAGGTTTTCGCCGGATTTTGTTGAGGGTATGCCTTGAATTCTTTATTGTTACTAACAACCTTGAATTGTTACTAACAATTTCTCTAACAACTTTGCTTGTTGTTGTAGGCTCTTTGATGAAGATGACCACCACCTCTCATTGGATATTAGGGAGACTTGAAGATGGCCTTCAAGTTGGAACTCTCCACCAAGGTATGAAGAATTTCTTCTTCACTCCCCTCTTTCAAGAAACTTTGTAACTAGAAACTCTTATTTTTTTCAAGTAGTTTTCTTTGGTTTGAAGAATTTCTCCTTCTTACCAAGAAACATGAAAACTATAAGAGAAGAGGGAGAAATGAGAAAGCTAGTAATATAGTAGCTTTGGTGTGATTTGCAATGAAATGAGGCCTTCTATTTATAGGAAAAGTTAAGGGCATGTTTGGATGATAATAAACTTGATTGGCAAATTGTAATGATTGCAAGAATATTCTTCATGAGATATTTCTTATGCAAGTGGGAAAAAAAATCTCTCTTTGATCTCTTTTTTGTCTTGAAATTATTCTTTTGTTAAATACACCCCTTTTTGTCTTGAATTATTCTTTTGCTAAATTCACCCCTCTTATGTTTCTTTTTCATGTTGCATGAGGACTTTGAAGAAAGCATGAAGAAGCTTGAACTTGAAGGATGGAGATTTGAAGAATTCAAGAATTGCATTTGAAGTTTTATTTTTTTCTTTTCCTTGTAATTCCAACTTTGTATGAATGAAACTTTGTATTCTTGCAAATGATTGGAATTTTGTAATTCTTGAATTTTAAATAAAGTCCCTTCATTTGTTCCATGTAAAGAAACATCATTTGTAAATGCTTGAATTTCTTTTAGAACTTGAATGAAATTGTTATTCAAGCATGAAGCTTTGAATTATTCTTGAATGATCTTAAATTGAATTCGAATTCCTTTTGAATGTTGAAAATTTGAATGATCCCTTTTGAAAGGAAATGGTGGAATATCCTTGAAGTAGTGAACTTTTGAATTTCAAGTCTTGAAATATATTCTTGCACCATGAATTTGAAATGATCTTGAATTTATGGTTTAAAACCATACTTGAAATAATCTTTCAACAAATGGACTAAAAGATATTTCTTGCAATTTCGGTGAAATTTCCATGAATTGTTTCAAACTTGTACCAACTTTCAAATAATCCATATGAATCAATTCTTCACCATGATGAATCCATAAGCCAAAAGTCGCGAAATAAATTCCAAACAAATCCCTTGAATCACACAAATGGCAATGGCGCATAAAAGGTGGATCACATTGAATTATTAGAGGACCTTGAGCCATTGTTTAAGTTGTGGCACCATGTCCTGATTAAAAAGTCAGTTGTTCAGATAAATTAGGTCAAAAATCCTAATTGTCGACCTGATGAAATTGATGACTGTGGATCTTGAATTGAGATGTAATTTCCATTGGATGTTGTCATAGGAATTATTTGAAGGTGATTGAAACCTTTGATTGACTTCCTGGGGATTTTTAGGGTTTCCCAAATGTGATCCCTGATTTTAGTCCCTGATAGTTCAAAACCCTAATCTGATGATTTGAAATTTCACTGTTGATCAATCCTTGTGTAGGAGATGTTCTAAGCCAATGGATTAGGTCAAAATGATGCACTTGGGGTCTTGAGGTCATGTCCCAAGTCATTAGATCAAATCCTGAGCAAAAGTCAGGAGTATGTTAACTTCAGTCAAAACCCTAACTTGGTTGATTCAGAGCCTTTGAGCTTGTTGAAATGAATCTCTGAGGACCAAATGTTGATTGTTGATGAAGATGATTCATTTGAGATGAAGGGAGAACAAAACCCTAATTGATTTTTGCTTGTACTGATGAGTGATTTCTTGATTAAATCCCTGCTGAGTCACAAGTAGCAAACACAAACTATGCAATTTGTTAGAGATGCAAATGATGCATATGCTATGATATGAGGTGGTATCTTAGGTCAAAAATTGGGGTATGACAGATGTCCCTATTTAAGTTTCTTCAACCTGAGAGATGAAGATTGAAAATCTTCGTTTTGATAGGGTGGAAGAGACTTAAATATCAGAAGACGCGAATTTTGGACCTAAGATACCAAAATTGCGAGTGATGCAAGGATGTATTTACCGAGGGAATATCAAGAACTGACTCCACTGGGGAAAAGAGATCGGGAAGGATACCTCAATCCGTTTTAGGAAGAGAATCCGTTTTTTTTTCGGGAAAGCAAGTGTATGCTTCACAGGGGAATGATAGCTTTGTAAGAAAAGCTTACCTATCGACATTATCGACTATGAGCATGGGGATAGACTTGTTTAATAATGCGAAGGTGAAAGGTATGAAACTGTATTACCGACTATCAGCATTGTGATAGACTTGCCATAGTAAAAAGAGTTTCAAAGGTTCGGTTAATATTACCGACTATCAGCCTTGTGATAGACATGTTAAATAATATAACCAGAACAAAAGGTTACCGACTACCAGCCTCGTGATAGCGGTTTTGAAGACATGATCAATTATCAGCCAAGTGATAAAATGATTCTGGAGACTTTGCTAGGGAAATTACTGGTTATTCAGCCTTGTGAACAGTAATAAGGCCCTGATTGTCAAATGGTCTTCACGATTGATTTCCTAGAGAGGAAAAGTCTTCTGAAAGAGACATAAGCTGCTCAGATGATGAGGCTATTGCTTATTGTCTGTTTTTCACAACTCTGTTTGGGGAATCGGAATTTGAATCTCTGGTAAAGACAAGGTTCTAACCAAGAATGAATTGGAAAGAACAGTCAAACAAGACTTTGTACCCAATGAGGAATGAACTCGAATGGGTATTTTCTCCTTTGTTTTGAGAGGAGAAGCTAAAGCAACCTTCTTCCACGAGGAATGATCTCAGTGGGGAACTGGAGAAAGAAGATGTTCTTTCTGCTTATGGGTGACAACCTACTGGAGAGATGACACGCTCATACCTGTTTCTTTTCTTTCTTTCTTTTTTCTTTTTTCCTTTTTTCTTTCTTTTTTCTTTTTGAGGATAAATATATCCTAAACAAGTAAGTATTGAAAAATGCAAGAATGCATAAATGATGCAAATATGTATGAATGATGAATGTCATGAATGTAGCATGTACACTGACAATACTGACAGACAATGAAGTATATACTGGAGAAGGACCGACGTCGCAATACAACCAGATACTTGGCAAATGTTCTTCAACACGGTGTAGATAACACAGGTGATGAATGGTGTTGCGTGCTTTAAACTTCTTTGGGGAAGATAAACATCTTTTCTCATTGAGATGGAAGAACCTCCTCACTGGAGATGGAAAATCTTCGTCATTGGGGATAAAAGACCTTCTTCACTGGGGATAGAAGAGCTTCTTTACCTCGAGGGATAATTGCTTCAAGAATTCTTTTCTGGGACAAGAATACCGTTGTCTCAACAATTTTTCCAGGGAGAATCCTTTTGTTCATCCTGTGGAGACGACTGCTGATGTTCCTTCCGTTGTTCACAACTCAAAGGAAAATTTCGCTTTTATTTTGAAAAAGAAAAGTGAAGTAAATTCATTTAAAACTTATTTTTTTCTTTTTTGTTCCAAAAGTGAATAACACAATTAAAGCGTCATTTTGCAAGCTGAAAGAAATTAAAGATTGCAAACAAGTGGGCACAAGGCTCAAATTTATTTAATAGGATGGTAATCAGCTAAAGGCGTGATTCCATGGAGTATTTACAAAAGTTGGAAATGGTAATTATGCGGAAAAGGCTACATTGAAAGCAATAACCACTATTCCCCCCAACAACTTTGAGTTCCAACTGTGCTTGTTGCTTCAGATTGGCGATGATTTGATCGAAGATCCTTTGATGAAGTACAGACTCTTCAGGTGACGAAGTATGGACTGATGCAGTTACTTTGTCATAAATCCCTAATTTTTGCCTAGATTGCCCTTTCAGGTTTTCAATCTACCAGGATGAATTTTTCTGTTTATTGTCTCTAATTTTTGCCTGGACCGCCCTTTCGGGTTTTCAATCCACCGAGACGCTCATTTTTGCCTAAGTCGCCCTTTGCGGGTTTTCGACTTACCGAGCTATTCTTTTGTATTTTTTTAGACAAAGTATTTCTTGACTGCATCAGCATTCACAGGATGTGGGAGTTCATCACCATCCATGGTTGCAAGAGTCATGGCGCCGCCAGAAAATGTTCTTTTGACAACATACGGGCCTTCGTAATTAGGAGACCATTTGCCCCTAGAATCTGGTTGAAAAGACAAGATCTTTTTAAGCACGAGGTCGCCTTCTTGAAATTCACGAGGTCGAACCTTTTTGTTGAAGGCTTGTTTCATCCTTGCTTGGTATAACTGTCCATGGCATAGAGCTGTCATACGTTTCTCTTCGATTAAGTTCAACTGATCGTATCTGTTTTGACACCATTCAGCCTCTGATAACTTAGTCTCCATGAGGACTCTCATTGATGGGATTTCAACTTCTACGGGGAGCACAGCTTCCATGCCGTATACTAGAGAAAAGGGAGTTGCCCCTGTTGAAGTACGCACTGAAGTACGGTACCCATGTAAAGCAAATGGCAACATTTCATGCCAGTCTTTGTAAGTGACGACCATTTTCTGGACGATTTTCTTAATGTTTTTGTTGGCAGCTTCAACGGCGCCGTTCATTTTTGGTCTGTAAGGAGAAGAGTTATGATGCTCAATCTTGAATTCCTCACATAATTCTTTCATCATCTTGTTATTCAAATTTGAACCATTGTCAGTAATGATCTTGCTGGGAACACCATATCGGCAAATGATGTTATTCTTGATAAACCTTACAACCACTTGTCTTGTAACATTGGCGTAAGATGCTGCTTCGACCCATTTGGTGAAGTAATCAATGGCTACCAAGATGAAACGATGACCGTTTGAAGCTTTCGGCTCGATCATTCCAATCATGTCGATACCCCACATGGAGAAAGGCCATGGAGATGAGAGAACGTTGAGTAGAGTCGGTGGCACATGGATCTTATCTGCGTAGATCTGGCACTTGTGACATCTCTTCACGTGTTTATAATAATCAGATTCCATTGTCAACCAATAGTAACCCGCTCTTAAGATCTTTTTGGACATTGCATGCCCGTTTGAATGAGTTCCAAAAGACCCTTCATGCACTTCATGCATTAACATGTCTGCTTCGTGTCTGTCCACGCATCTGAGCAAAACCATGTCGAAGTTTCTTTTGTATAGCACATCTCCGTTCAGGAAGAAACTGCCAGAGAGTCTCCTTAGAGTTTTCTTATCTTTGTTTGATGCCCCAAGCGGGTACTCTTGAGTTTGAAGGAAGCGTTTGATGTCGTGAAACCACGGTTTATCATCGATGACTGCTTCAGTTGCAAACACATAGGCGGGCCTTTCAAGGCGCGTGATTCTGACTGTAGGCATATCATTCCAGTGATTGACTTTGAACATGGAAGATAGAGTAGCTAAAGCGTCTGCCATTCGATTCTGATCTCGAGGTATATGATGCAATTCAACCTTGTTGAAGAAAGTCAACAGACGTCTTGCATAATCTCTGTAGGGAATCAAGCCAGGGTGGTAAGTTTCCCATTTGTCTTTGATTTGGTTGATCACAAGGGCTGAATCTCCATATATGTCGAGGATCTTGATCCTTAAGTCAATGGCTTCTTCGAGACCCATGATACAAGCTTCATATTCTGCGATGTTGTTGGTGCAATCAAATAGCAATCTGGCGGAGAACGGGATATGAGTACCCTTGGGAGTGATGATGATTGCCCCAATTCCATTGCCAAAAGCGTTTACTGCTCCATCGAAAATGAGGCCCCATCTTGATCCAGGGTCAGGACCTTCTTCAGGTAACGGTTCGTCACAATCTTTCATCTTCAAGTACAAGACATCTTCATCAGGAAAGTCAAACTTGAGAGATTGATATTCATTGATTGGTTGATGTGCCAGGTGATCGGCGAGAATGCTTCCTTTGACCGCTTTTTGAGCACGGTACTCGATTTCATATTCAGATAACAGCATTTGCCATCGGGCAATCCTTCCTGTTAATGCAGGCTTTTCAAAGACGTACTTGATTGGATCCATTTTGGAGATTAACCAAGTAGTATTATTGATCATGTATTGGCGGAGACGTTTTGAAGCCCAAGCCAAAGCACAACATGTTTTTTCGAGCATGGAGTAACGAGACTCACAGTCTGTGAATTTCTTACTCAAGTAATAGATGGCATGCTCCTTCTTACCAGTTTCATCTTGCTGTCCAAGCATACAACCCATGGATTCTTCTAACACAGTAAGATACATGATTAATGGTCTTCCTTCAACTGGAGGAATCAATATTGGTGGTTCTAACAAGTACTCTTTGATACTGTCGAACGCTTTCTGGCAATCTTCAGTCCATACAACCCCTTGATCTTTGCGGAGAAGCTTGAAAATTGGCCCACAAGTAGCAGTCATTTGAGAGATGAATCTGGAGATATAGTTCAATCGTCCGAGAAATCCTCTTACTTGCTTTTCAGTTTTTGGTGCAGGCATCTCTTGAATAGCTCTGACTTTGTCGGGATCTACTTCGATACCTCTTTGGCTGACAATGAAACCCAAGAGTTTTCCAGATCTAACCCCAAAAGTACATTTGTTAGGATTCAAACGAAGCTGATATTTCCTTAACCGTTGAAACAACTTCAAAAGGTATTCAATATGTTCTTCTTCTGTGCTGGACTTGGCTATCATGTCGTCCACATAAACTTCAATTTCTTTATGCATCATGTCATGAAAGAGAGTAGTCATTGCCCTTTGGTAAGTTGCGCCTGCATTCTTTAATCCAAACGGCATCACTTTGTAGCAAAATGTCCCCCATGGGGTGATGAAAGATGTCTTCTCCATGTCTTCAGGAGCCATCTTGATCTGATTATAACCAGAGAACCCGTCCATGAAGGAAAAGACGTTGAACTTAGCGGTGTTATCAACCAACATGTCGATATGTGGTAATGGAAAGTCATCTTTTGGACTGGCCTTGTTCAAGTCACGGTAGTCAACACACATTCTGACTTTGCCATCTTTCTTCGGAACTGGCACTATGTTAGCCAACCATTGAGGATATTCTGAGGTGACAAGAAAACCTGCGTCGAGTTGCTTTTGAACTTCCACTTTGATCTTGTTAGCCATATCAGGGTGAGTCCTTCGTAATTTCTGCTTAACTGGCGGACATTCTGGCTTCAATGGCAAGTAATGCTGAACAATATTGGTATCCAACCCAGGCATGTCTTGGTAGGACCAGGAAAACACGTCAACATATTCTTTGAGAAGGTCTGTCAACTTACTCTTGATATCAGCATCAAGCAGCGATCCAATGGTCACTTCTTTTTTGTCTTCTTCAGAACCCAAGTTGATCTTTTCTAAAGGCTCTTTGTGAGGAAGAATGGCTCTTTCCTCGTGCTTAAGTAATCGAGAGATCTCGTCCGGGATCTCCTCTTCTTCGGCTTCGAACACAGGAAACTCAAAGTTGGGAGAGGGCATAGGGTTATTGCATTCAATGGGTTTATCAATAGTAAATCTGCACATGTGATTTATATTTATTTCAAAAAATTTATGAATGCAGGAGTGTATGCAGATTTTTTTGAAAAGTTTTTTTTTTTGGTTTTTTAGGATTACCATTTCCAGAAAAAAGAAAAAATAAAACATATAATGTAGGGAATTCAAAATGACACTTTATTTATGATTCATCTTTGAAACAAAGCCCTAAACACAAACTCTTTTGTCTTGGGCAGGACAAAGAGGGAAACTTTTAAAACAAAGCCCTATACACAAAGTTATTTGGGCGGAACATTTAAAAGCAAAGCCCTATAAAACATCTCTCTGCTTTGGGCAAGGCAGGAGGTCAAAATAACAGCGAGGTGATTACTTTGAGCGGCGAACAACATTCGGAACGTCGACAGCCTTCCAGTAGCAACGAACTCCTCTGTGTATTATGTATTCAGGAAAATCCTCCCCAGAGTGATCTTCAGTATTGACATTGACCGCTGGTCGAGCAGGATTTGAAGGTCCTGGTTTGTCACCCTTGTTCTTTGTAGAGTTGAAACGGTCTTCTTCTACTTCTTGAAGAGCATAAGATGAGTCACAATCTTCAGAATTTTCAGGATGTAGTTCCCAGTCCTCAGGATGACGAGACTCATTGTCAGCGACACTTTCTGAGTCAGCTGCGGGACCATCTTCCCCTTCATCTTCAAAAATGGCATTTATGTGATAATAACCATCTTCAGGATTATAAACCTTGGCAGGTGCGTTGAAGCTGAAATCTTCAGTAATTTCAGGCTGCTGAGGAAATTGACAGTATTGGTAAGCCTCTTCTGGTTGACTATCATATTCACAGGAATCTCCCCATCCGGTTGGTTGGATATGCTCAATCGCAATCTTGTAACTTTCAGGTGCAGTGTATTTCACCATATAATCAAATTTACCACTTGGTTGTCCCAAGGTGTCCCAAACCTCTGCAGGAACAGGCGAAATTTCTTTAGCACTTATTTTCTCTGAAGGAGGATATGGTTCTTCCTGAGATATGTATCCCGAGTCATTGAGATAACATTTCCATTCTTCTTCAGGATCAGGTAGATCTTCTTCGATGCATTCTTTGATAAGGACATTAACCTCTTGAGGAATTGGGTTAAGGAACCCTCCACTAATGAATGTTTCTTTGATCGGACGAAGGGTTTCATCCTTCTTGGTGCAGTTTGAGAATGTTGGTGAACATCCGAGACCTGCTCTAGTTTCATTCTTGGTCGGGATCACAACTTGCCCCCAGCCAGTGGTAGTTCCATCTTTCACTACTTCTACTGCCTCTTTGTAAGAAGAGATTGATGCTTTCTTTTTGGAAGATTCGTCTTCTAAAGAGAGACCTTGGAACTGAGTTCCTTCCACATCATCGGCACTTATGCAAGAGAAATTGGACAAATGGCTCACCATCAAGGCTTGTTCTCCACTTATCGTTACCAATTTTCCATTTGTTACAAATTTTAACTTTTGATGGAGCGTAGAAGTCACTGCCCCTGCTTCATGGATCCATGGTCGTCCTAACAGACAGCTATAAGCAGCTTGAATGTCCATGACTTGGAAGGTGATTTGAAATGTATGTGGACCAATTGTCATGGGAAGGTTGACTTCGCCGATAACAGATTTTCGCGATCCATCAAATGCTTTGACTACTACACCACTGAATTTCATAGGCATCCCTTGGTAAGACAAGCGAGCAGGAGTCGTCTTTGGCATCACATTCAAGGAAGATCCGGTGTCTACCAACACATTGGACAAAGAGTCTGACTGACAGTTCATAGAAATGTGCAAAGCAAGATTGTGATTTTTACCCTCCTCGGGGAGTTCTTCATCACAGAAGCTTAAATTGTTACAAGCTGTTATGTTGGCTATTATCCCATCAAAGTGATCAACAGTCACATCATGATCTACAAAAGCTTGATCCAGGACCTTCATCAGGGCTTCCCTGTGTGCTTCAGAGTTTAAAAGCAATGAAAGTATTGAGATCTTTGAAGGAGTCTGCATAAGCTGATCCACAATCTTATATTCACTTCTTTTGATAAGTTTCAAAATTTCATCAAAGTCAGGATTGACATTGGTTCCACTGGATTGACCAACATCAGTGCTTGTATTACTGACAGGAGTTTCCACAGGATTCCCTACTGGTGTATTGACAGGATTTTGTCCGGTAGCAGGAGCAACAGGCTGCTTCGGAGGTAGTGGAGTATACATACGTCCACTTCTTGTTACTCGACTCACATCGGCGATATTCACGACAGATGAAAGAGTAGGTAAAGGAACTTCTTGTCCATCCTTTATCATTGTTGCATTGTAGTTGTATGGAATTGCCTTGTCAGAGTCATAAGGAACAGGTCCAGGTAGACAAATGATCAAAGGAGCAATTGGAACCTTCGGCTTGTTGTAAGTAACTTCCATGCGCTCAGGCATGTTGAAATGAGGAACGATGACGTTAACTGTAGGCATTTCCGAGTTGATATCTGAGACTAAAAGCTCATGCGGATAACATCCTATCATGTTAACTTCATTTTCATCCCTATTTCTGTAGATCTCAATAGTACCATTATCTAGCAAAACTTGGAGATCTCTTCTCACAATTGAACACCCGTGAGGATCCACACAACATATTCTACAGGAACCGTATTGATGCTGGCGAAAATTCTGCCCCCGACAAAGAGTAGCGTGCATTTGTACCAAATCTGCTCTTGAGAAGTTGATATTATAGACTCGGTATTGGCCAGGACATCCATATACCATGTTTACAACATGCCCTCCATGATTGGGCAGCGGATTTGCTTGCACATTAGGGTTCAAATTTCTGAAAGAGAGAAGATTAGATCTAACCAACCTCTGAACTTCATATTTCAAAGCTATGCAATGCTCAAGATCATGGCCAGGTGCTCCTTGATGATAAGGGCATGAGACCTCTGCTTTGTACCACCATGGGAGTCTCTCAGGTACTGGTGGTGGTGCTCTAGTTTGAACGAGACCTTTTTCAATCAAAGCAGGGTACAATTCTGTATAGGTCATTGGAATCGGATCAAACTGTGGAGCTCTTTGCACACGATTCTGATTGTTGTTAAGTTGTTGAGCCTGTTGTCGAGGCTGTTGTTGTTGATACTGCGGGGTAAATCCCGGATTTGGCGCTGTATTAACGACTGGTGCAATAGCAGAAACCTGTTGTTGACGACTGACATTTCCTCTTGGCCTCCCTTGGGATACCATGTCAACACTTTGTTCTTTCTTCTTTGGGAAACCACTTCCGAACTTTTTGGTTCCGCTTGAAGATCCACCTTCTTTAGTTAGACGTCCGGTTCGGACTCCTTCTTCTAGACGCATCCCCATGTTTACCATTTCGGTGAAATCACTTGGAGCACTAGCAATCATGCGTTCATAATAAAATGGACTGAGAGTATTCAAGAAGATCTTTGTCATCTCTTTCTCTTTTAATGGTGGATTAATCTGAGCAGCAGTTTCTCTCCATCGTTGGGCATACTCTTTGAAAGCTTCATGATCTTTCTGAGCCATGGACCGAAGCTGATCTCTGTCTGGAGCCATATCCGAGTTGTATTTGTATTGTCGGACAAAGGCCTCACCTAGATCGTTGAAAGTTCGAATATTGGTGCTATCCAAACCTGTGTACCACTTCAGTGCGGCACCAGTCAAACTGTCTTGAAAGTAATGGATAAGCAACTGATGATTATCTGCATAAGTAGACATCTTTCTGGCATACATCACAAGATGACTTTGTGGACAAGAACTTCCTTTGTACTTTTCAAAGTCAGGGACCTTGAACTTAGCCGGTATTTGTACACTGGGAACCAAACATAGCTCCTGGGCATTCTTTCCAAACAAATCTTTCCCACGGATAGCTTTGACTTCCAACTGCATCTTGTTAAACTGCTCTTGGAGATCTCCCACAAGATTACGCTGATTTGTGCTATCACCTTGATCATGATAAATCTCATTGCCATCATAAGGAACAGTGTGAACCGTAGGGGTCGGAACTGTCATAGTGGGTTGAGAAAGTGCTATAGTGATTTGGGAAAAAGTTACCCCCTGATTTGGAGTGAACTGTGAACTTTGTGCAGCAGGCGCTTCAGTTGTAGCTGTTTGAACCCCAGAGAAATTATGGCGGAAACCTGTACCAAAGCTGAAAGGCGGGCCCCAACCTTCTGGCATAGAGAAAGATGGAATACCGAATGCAACTGTAGAAACTGGAGTAGTGACTTCAGATGTTACCGTTGCTTGACTGTTGGGTGGTGGCGGCTAATTCTGTGCGGCCATCAAGGAGTCAACCAGAGTAGTGAGATTTTCCAACTTTTCCTGAAGGGTGGTCACTGTACCACGGAGCTCAATATTCTCTTGTTCAGAGTGTTCCATTACTCTTCTTCTATTTGAACGAGTATTGTATCTGTGATCTGATTGCGAGCGCGGTCGAGAAACTTTGAGACGCGACAGCTTAACGATCTAATGGAGAAAGATCCAAAAGATGAGACTCTATACAACAGACTCGATATGCAGAATGATGTATGCAAAGAGAAATTCTATGATTTTTCCAAACATTTTAAAGATTATTTCCTTGCAAACATTTGAACACAAACAATTCTTTTATTGAAATAATGGGAAAATGTTACAACATTGGAGCGTAGCTCCTTACAAAAGCAAATGATAAGTGAAAATCTAAACAAATCCTAAACATCTTCATCAGACGAAGAACCAAATGCATTGTGCAGCTTGAGCTTCATGATTTCTTTCCCATAGTAAGCTTTCAACTCGGCCTTTTCAGCTCTCAGCTTGTCAACCACATTCTTCCAATTGTCAGGTATCGGAGCGTTGCTTGTTGAGCCAGCAAGCTTTTTCTTGCTTTCTTTGATGTATCTTCTGATTGCGGCATCTTTCCGACGGATCTTCTCATCTTTGTTCATGAGCCATCCATCCTGATAATAGAGAGTTTCTTCATGTTCTTTCACTTGTTTCTTCAACTTTCTGTTTTCCACATCAGTTTTTCGAAATTTTTCTTTCCAAGCGTCTTTTTCTATCCTCATCTTGGTCAAAGTGTCTTGGTATTCCTCCATAGCGGGAATGTTGGGTCGTTGAGGTACCACAGGGAACATGGGTTTTTCATAATCATAAGGCATTTGAAACTCCTTTGCCCTTTTCTTTACCCAACAGATGTAGGCGTTCGTAGCGATACAGTTCCTTATCTCACCTTTTTCTTTCCATCGGATGTCGTACCAGGCTTTCACCATTTTTGTTTTCAACCCTTGAGGATCATTTCCTTCCTGATAGAAGTAGCTTTCCACTGTAGGGCCAATGGGTTTAGTTGAATTTGCATACCCGAGTTGTCGTCGGGCTAGGACCGGATTGTAGTTAATTCCTCCTTGTGTACCAATGAGGGGTACGTTGGCGAATTCTCCACAACTTTCAATGGTTTCTGTACCGCAGCGAGCCAAGGTATACCACTGAATATCATTATTAGTAAGAGACATAAGTCTTTGAGACCAACGTAAACCTTCTCGGTTTTCCGTGAAAATGGGAGACTTAGGTAAGTGTGAAACAATCCATTTAAACAACAGAGGTGCACAACATACAATAATTCCACCACCTTGGTGATTCCTATGATGGACAGAGAAATACATGTCACCAAGCAGAGTCGGAACGGGATTTCCATTCAAAAAGACCTTTATGGCATTGATATCAACAAAGTCGTCGATATTGGGAAACAGAACCAACCCATAGATGAGCAAGGCTAGTACAGCTTCAAAAGCTATCATGCTACCAGTCTCGATGAAATCAAAGGCTCTCTTTATTAGAAACTGTGAAGGCAAACCTGGAAGGTTTCCTTTGGTAATCCAATTACTCTCTAATTCAGATTTCTTCAAATGGGTACCTGTTGCAATGACTGGTGACTTAGGAATGGCTTCCAAACCATTGAAAGGTATTTTGTCAGACACAGGAATACCCAAAAGATTGGCATATTCTTCCAAGGTTGGTACCAACTGATAGTCTGGAAAGGTAAAACACCGGTAGACGGGATCATAAAACTGAACCAGGGTTTTGAGAAGTCCTTCATCAACATGAGTGTTCAAGATAGGCAAAAGCTTTCCATGGCTTTTCCTAAAATCAGAAGGATCTTGTACAAAAGACGCTAACTCTTTCAGTCTTTCCACATTAGGCTCTTTGAAACCGTACCTCTTAGTATGCCTTTTTACCCACTCCATAACCTAATCCTATAATGTTTGCAAAGAAAATTCTCTAAATTTTTTTGGAAAAATCATGTTTTTATGGGAAAAGATGGATTTTTTTTTGAATGTATGAATGCATGGATGCGTGGATGCCACATATTCAAACATGGTAAAGCAAACATGGTAGTTCAAACATGGTAACGCAAACATGGTACTACAAACATGGTAATTCAAACATAGTACACATAGGTTCAAAGGTCCAGCGTCACGAGCATGAGGTCAGAGAACCAAATATGGGATAGTTCTAGTTAATCACCTGCAAAACATGTTCTACTGATACGTCAGAGTCTACATCTTTCTTTCGGATATTACCGGCTTTCCACAATTAAACTCATGAGCCAGCAATATTCTCAAGAAAAACTCGTCTGAGTGTGGTTCTCCGCATGACAACTAATCCAAGTCTTCACCTGAATAGTTTCTGCACCACAACCTAATAAGGCCAGGATGGGTTGGGGTTCTACAGCCAACTCAGCTTCTACAGTTCAATGAAAGCAATAATGTCTTCGCAATTAACTCGCTAAACATATATTACAAACAAGGAACCTCCACTGAACGGAAGGATTCTCACGTGCGCCTGCACATGACTATACCCTCCACCTAATTTCTTATGTGTACTTAATCCGGGTTAGGATTTGTCCATAATGTATCACTTGTAACAGAACCACGCAAGTAACAGAACCAGAACCACACATATAACAAAAAACGAAATGAAAAATAAAGCAAATAGAATTAACCCTTCCTTTGGAAACAATAAAAAGATGGTCCCCAGTGAAGTCGCCATTTTTCTGTCGCGGGCGAAAAATCGTTGTCTTTTCTAGATGAGACACCTGATGCCTTCTTTGGGCTCGAGTGCTCGAAAAAATGATTTTTCTTTTGTACGGACCAAACTTTTTATTATTTCCAAAAGAGGAAAAGGAAAAAAGCTGCAATAACCTAAAAGTGGGGGGAGAGATCTTTGGGTAAGAGGGTTGGTTATACGAAGGGAAGGTATTAGCACCCAACGTATCTATAGTACTCTATAGGTTTCTTTGCTTTGTTTTTCATTCCATGTTATTGAAAGGTTCTTGTGAAATAGGTGGGACCTAAGGTGTTTGTTTGATTATGCTCGCAAAGATCATCGCGATCCTCTGCATACATATCCCTTAGAGGGAATCAGAGCATCTGTAGCTCGGGGTCTACGGGTGCTAAGGTTTGAATGGTTTTTTTTGTTTTGTTTTGCTCGCCAAGGATCGACCTTGTGCCTACGTATTCTCAAAGGGATGTTGAGAAAGTCAGAGCAATCGTAGTTCCCACTTATGCTAGTGGAAGCAAAGGAAAATAGACAAATGTCGTCTAAATGCTAGATGTATCTAATCTATATCATCACATACATCTGTTTGTTTTTTGTTTGAAAATCTTTTCATTATAAGCCCGGGGCCATGCCACTTAGGGTGCTTAGAATGATAAAGATGTTTTTGTTTAACCAGCCTTGTGGCAAAAGTTTCAATGAAGTCAGCCTTGTGACAAAAACTTTGATTAATCAGCCAGCCTTGTGGCAAAAGTTTCAATGAAGTCAGCCTTGTGACAAAAACTTTGATTAATCATCCAGTACGGTGGTAAAACAGTTTGATTGATTAGCCAGCCTTGTGGCAAAAAGGTTTGATTGATTAGCCAGCCTTGTGGCAAAAAAGTTTGATTGATTGATTGTTTGTGATGATATAGAAGAGATACTCCTATCATAGAGATGATAAATGTCTAATCTCCTAGGGTATTTGATTTGGATATTGGGGATGCTTATAAGAAGCCCGTGGGTCCTTGTACGAAGCCCAAGAGGAGGCTATCCGAGGGTCCTTGCATTGTAAGCCCAAGAGGAGGCTATGGGAGGGACAATCCAGGGTCCTTGCATTGTAAGCCCAAGAGGAGGCTATGGGAGGGACACTCGTTTGTACAAAGCCCAAGGGGAGGCATGGTATAGTTGGTTTGAGCTCTTAGAGCGATTTCACCGGGAAACCATACTCTATGTCCTAACCTAAACTAGTGGAGATTCTTTGCACGAAGCCCAATAGGAGGCTATGGGGAACCTAGTGTTGTACTAAGTTGAACAAGCACACATATCACACATATGAATAAACATGAACAAGTATGAACAAACATGAACAGGTATGAACAATTATATATATGACAAAGTGTGTGTATATAATGGAGTTTATGAAGGAAATATACCTGTAAGCATGATCCATTTGTATACACAGGGCTCGGGACTCACACTCGGGGAGAAGTCCACTTGAGTTTATTCAAAGCTATGTAAACAGGTATTTACAAAAGGGCTTGGGACTTATACCTACATGGAGGCCCATGGTATTTTTGAGAAGATTTAAAGAAACCTTCATTTTTGGTTTGTTATTCAAAGTTAAAAAAACAGATTGAGATATGTACAAAAGGCGTACAATGAAATACCTAATTTCATGTACTTGAGTGGGTATGTACAAAAGGGCTTGGGGCTTATACCTACATGGAGGCCCGTGGTATATTGAAAAGTTTTGTTTCTTTGAAGTTTTGTTGTTTTGAAAAATGATTTGAAAATTATTTGAAAAGGTTCTGTTTTTTTGAAGAAGTTTTATTGTTTAAAAAAAACTGTACAAAAAGAAAAGAAATGGGACTTACACTCTCTAATATTCGAGAGGCCCCTGTTTTATTTTCATAAAACAGGGTGGATGGTTTTGAAAAAAGATGTGAGATTTATTGTTTTAAAAACTGTTTGGAAGTAATTTGGAAAAAGTTTCCTGTTTAAAAAAACTGTACAAAGAAAAAGAAAAGGGACTTATACTCTCTAATATTCGAGAGGCCCCTGTTTTGAAAAACAATGAGTTGCATGGTTTGAAAGTGAATTGATTACTGTTGTGAAAACAGTTGATTGAGTTTTAGGCTTACCTCGAAGAATGAGAAAATTGGATTTCCGAGTTTGAGGTGTTACCGTGATCCTTGAGTGATGTGCTTGGAATAAATTAGGATTTCAATGGATATTAAGCATCCACACCAGCAAAATAGAACATCGAATAAGCTCACAGCTTACAGCATTCCATGATCATCCAGTAATTGTTTATGGAATTCTACAGCAAATGGAAGACCAAACAAACAGAGAACAACAGAGAAATAATCTCGAAGTCTCGGATGAAGTTAGAAAATTCAAGTGATATAATCAAATAAAAATTTAAATGATTAACTACACAAGATAATATGAGAATATCAAATTCAAACCAAATTAATCTAAGAAAAGATATTTTTTGTGTTTTTTCATGGAAAAAAGAAAATAATTAGAAAACATAAAATCAAATATGCATCTAAAATATTTTTTTGGAGTTTTTTCAATAAGGATTAGAAAATAAAACTAAATCCTATATTAAATAAAATAATACTAAGTCTTTTATGAAAATCCTTTTTTAAAGAAAATTAAAGAGATAATTATAAAAAAAAACTAGTAATGGGCCAAGGAGGTGTTTAAGAACACATGGGGGGTGCAGGCACAACTGACTTAAGCTGAATGCCAAAATAAAAAGGAGTGGGCCGGACCGGGTCGGGTCAGTGTGACCCGGATCCACCCTCTCTTAACAGAAACGGGTTGGAAAACCCTAAACACAATTGAGAAAAGAGGCAACGCTCCCTCTTGGCTTTTTTTCTGAAACCTTCTTCACCTCTCACGATAAACAGAAATGGTAGCTCCCCCTTAATCACTCTCTGCTCTCCCGTCCTCGATGCTCACTCTCCGACAGCAACAACACTCGGATGTCTCACTTTGTCTCTCCGCGAACAAAACAAGCAACAAAGCTCTCTCACCAGCAACAAGCATCTCGCGGCCTCCTTCTCTCGGTGTTCATCTCTCGCGAGCAACAACAACGGCGGCCATGGAGGAGCTTGCCGGAAATCATAGGAACCACCTTTCAATCTGTAACCCAATTTCACTCACAAACAGAAGTGAAAACTCAGGTATGTTTCTCTTAATTTCGTTTTTGCTTCATGGTACAATTTGGTGGCAACAACAAATCATGCTCTCTCTGCTTTTTGGTAAAAAATTCGCAGGTACAACAACAACAGTGACTTGGCCTCATTTTGATCGATTAACTCTCTCTGCTTTTGATTTTCAGAATATACACAATCAATAAAGAACAGCAAAAATTGAGTGTGAAAGTAGAAGTGACTTACTTGCGGCAAGGAGGTTTTTGCCGGATTTTGTTCAGGTACGTATCAATTCTGTTTCTGGAAATGGCTATGATCGTTGCGTTTTGAATTCAGTTGCCGAAACGATTCTGAACTCTGTATTATTGTTGTGACACTGAATTTTTGAATTGATGGTTGCTGAAGCTTTAATTTCGAATCTGAACTGTGATTTGTTGTTGTTGTCTCTGCTTTTTTTTTTACTTGCAGCAACAATAACAGCCTTCAAATTTTTTCCAGTGGCCCGATTTGTTTCACGAACAGAGGTAGAGACCCAAGTGTACTTTACTCAATTTTGTTCTTTATGACACAATTCTCTTTTATGATACTAACACATGCTTTCTCTATTTTTTTTATGGAAATTTTGTTTTAACAGAGAAATAGCAACAACAATATTGAGGGTAAGAGTGAAATTAACTTACCTACGGCGAGGAGGTTTTCGCCGGATTTTGTTGAGGGTATGCCTTGAATTCTTTATTGTTACTAACAACCTTGAATTGTTACTAACAATTTCTCTAACAACTTTGCTTGTTGTTGTAGGCTCTTTGATGAAGATGACCACCACCTCTCTTTGGATATTAGGGAGACTTGAAGATGGCCTTCAAGTTGGAACTCTCCACCAAGGTATGAAGAATTTCTTCTTCACTCCCCTCTTTCAAGAAACTTTGTAACTAGAAACTCTTATTTTTTTCAAGTAGTTTTCTTTGGTTTGAAGAATTTCTCCTTCTTACCAAGAAACATGAAAACTATAAGAGAAGAGGGAGAAATGAGAAAGCTAGTAATATAGTAGCTTTGGTGTGATTTGCAATGAAATGAGGCCTTCTATTTATAGGAAAAGTTAAGGGCATGTTTGGATGATAATAAACTTGATTGGCAAATTGTAATGATTGCAAGAATATTCTTCATGAGATATTTCTTATGCAAGTGGGAAAAAAAATCTCTCTTTGATCTCTTTTTTGTCTTGAAATTATTCTTTTGTTAAATACACCCCTTTTTGTCTTGAATTATTCTTTTGCTAAATTCACCCCTCTTATGTTTCTTTTTCATGTTGCATGAGGACTTTGAAGAAAGCATGAAGAAGCTTGAACTTGAAGGATGGAGATTTGAAGAATTCAAGAATTGCATTTGAAGTTTTATTTTTTTCTTTTCCTTGTAATTCCAACTTTGTATGAATGAAACTTTGTATTCTTGCAAATGAATGGAATTTTGTAATTCTTGAATTTTAAATAAAGTCCCTTCATTTGTTCCATGTAAAGAAACATCATTTGTAAATGCTTGAATTTCTTTTAGAACTTGAATGAAATTGTTATTCAAGCATGAAGCTTTGAATTATTCTTGAATGATCTTAAATTGAATTCGAATTCCTTTTGAATGTTGAAAATTTGAATGATCCCTTTTGAAAGGAAATGGTGGAATATCCTTGAAGTAGTGAACTTTTGAATTTCAAGTCTTGAAATATATTCTTGCACCATGAATTTGAAATGATCTTGAATTTATGGTTTAAAACCATACTTGAAATAATCTTTCAACAAATGGACTAAAAGATATTTCTTGCAATTTCGGTGAAATTTCCATGAATTGTTTCAAACTTGTACCAACTTTCAAATAATCCATATGAATCAATTCTTCACCATGATGAATCCATAAGCCAAAAGTCGCGAAATAAATTCCAAACAAATCCCTTGAATCACACAAATGGCAATGGCGCATAAAAGGTGGATCACATTGAATTATTAGAGGACCTTGAGCCATTGTTTAAGTTGTGGCACCATGTCCTGATTAAAAAGTCAGTTGTTCAGATAAATTAGGTCAAAAATCCTAATTGTCGACCTGATGAAATTGATGACTGTGGATCTTGAATTGAGATGTAATTTCCATTGGATGTTGTCATAGGAATTATTTGAAGGTGATTGAAACCTTTGATTGACTTCCTGGGGATTTTTAGGGTTTCCCAAATGTGATCCCTGATTTTTGTCCCTGATAGTTCAAAACCCTAATCTGATGATTTGAAATTTCACTGTTGATCAATCCTTGTGTAGGAGATGTTCTAAGCCAATGGATTAGGTCAAAATGATGCACTTGGGGTCTTGAGGTCATGTCCCAAGTCATTAGATCAAATCCTGAGCAAAAGTCAGGAGTATGTTAACTTCAGTCAAAACCCTAACTTGGTTGATTCAGAGCCTTTGAGCTTGTTGAAATGAATCTCTGAGGACCAAATGTTGATTGTTGATGAAGATGATTCATTTGAGATGAAGGGAGAACAAAACCCTAATTGATTTTTGCTTGTACTGATGAGTGATTTCTTGATTAAATCCCTGCTGAGTCACAAGTAGCAAACACAAACTATGCAATTTGTTAGAGATGCAAATGATGCATATGCTATGATATGAGGTGGTATCTTAGGTCAAAAATTGGGGTATGACAGATGCCCCTATTTAAGTTTCTTCAACCTGAGAGATGAAGATTGAAAATCTTCGTTTTGATAGGGTGGAAGAGACTTAAATATCAGAAGACGCGAATTTTGGACCTAAGATACCAAAATTGCGAGTGATGCAAGGATGTCTTTACCGAGGGAATATCAAGAACTGACTCCACTGGGGAAAAGAGATCGGGAAGGATACCTCAATCCGTTTTAGGAAGAGAATCCGTTTTTTTTTCGGGAAAGCAAGTGTATGCTTCACAGGGGAATGATAGCTTTGTAAGAAAAGCTTACCTATCGACATTATCGACTATCAGCATGGGGATAGACTTGTTTAATAATGCGAAGGTGAAAGGTATGAAACTGTATTACCGACTATCAGCATTGTGATAGACTTGCCATAGTAAAAAGAGTTTCAAAGGTTCGGTTAATATTACTGACTATCAGCCTTGTGATAGACATGTTAAATAATATAACCAGAACAAAAGGTTACCGACTACCAGCCTCGTGATAGCGGTTTTGAAGACATGATCAATTATCAGCCAAGTGATAAAATGATTCTGGAGACTTTGCTAGGGAAATTACTGGTTATTCAGCCTTGTGAACAGTAATAAGGCCCTGATTGTCAAATGGTCTTCACGATTGATTTCCTAGAGAGGAAAAGTCTTCTGAAAGAGACATAAGCTGCTCAGATGATGAGGCTATTGCTTATTGTCTGTTTTTCACAACTCTGTTTGGGGAATCGGAATTTGAATCTCTGGTAAAGACAAGGTTCTAACCAAGAATGAATTGGAAAGAACAGTCAAACAAGACTTTGTACCCAATGAGGAATGAACTCGAATGGGTATTTTCTCCTTTGTTTTGAGAGGAGAAGCTAAAGCAACCTTCTTCCACGAGGAATGATCTCAGTGGGGAACTGGAGAAAGAAGATGTTCTTTCTGCTTATGGGTGACAACCTACTGGAGAGATGACACGCTCATACCTGTTTCTTTTCTTTCTTTCTTTTTTCTTTTTTCCTTTTTTCTTTCTTTTTTCTTTTTGAGGATAAATATATCCTAAACAAGTAAGTATTGAAAAATGCAAGAATGCATAAATGATGCAAATATGTATGAATGATGAATGTCATGAATGTAGCATGTACACTGACAATACTGACAGACAATGAAGTATATACTGGAGAAGGACCGACGTCGCAATACAACCAGATACTTGGCAAATGTTCTTCAACACGGTGTAGATAACACAGGTGATGAATGGTGTTGCGTGCTTTAAACTTCTTTGGGGAAGATAAACATCTTTTCTCATTGAGATGGAAGAACCTCCTCACTGGAGATGGAAAATCTTCGTCATTAGGGATAAAAGACCTTCTTCACTGGGGATAGAAGAGCTTCTTGCACCATGAATTTGAAATGATCTTGAATTTATGGTTTAAAACCATACTTGAAATAATCTTTCAACAAATGGACTAAAAGATATTTCTTGCAATTTCGGTGAAATTTCCATGAATTGTTTCAAACTTGTACCAACTTTCAAATAATCCATATGAATCAATTCTTCACCATGATGAATCCATAAGCCAAAAGTCGCGAAATAAATTCCAAACAAATCCCTTGAATCACACAAATGGCAATGGCGCATAAAAGGTGGATCACATTGAAATATTAGAGGACCTTGAGCCATTGTTTAAGTTGTGGCACCATGTCCTGATTAAAAAGTCAGTTGTTCAGATAAATTAGGTCAAAAATCCTAATTGTCGACCTGATGAAATTGATGACTGTGGATCTTGAATTGAGATGTAATTTCCATTGGATGTTGTCATAGGAATTATTTGAAGGTGATTGAAACCTTTGATTGACTTCCTGGGGATTTTTAGGGTTTCCCAAATGTGATCCCTGATTTTAGTCCCTGATAGTTCAAAACCCTAATCTGATGATTTGAAATTTCACTGTTGATCAATCCTGGTGTAGGAGATGTTCTAAGCCAATGGATTAGGTCAAAATGATGCACTTGGGGTCTTGAGGTCATGTCCCAAGTCATTAGATCAAATCCTGAGCAAAAGTCAGGAGTATGTTAACTTCAGTCAAAACCCTAACTTGGTTGATTCAGAGCCTTTGAGCTTGTTGAAATGAATCTCTGAGGACCAAATGTTGATTGTTCATGAAGATGATTCATTTGAGATGAAGGGAGAACAAAACCCTAATTGATTTTTGCTTGTACTGATGAGTGATTTCTTGATTAAATCCCTGCTGAGTCACAAGTAGCAAACACAAACTATGCAATTTGTTAGAGATGCAAATGATGCATATGCTATGATATGAGGTGGTATCTTAGGTCAAAAATTGGGGTATGACACCTACTTTGCTGGGAGACATACTACATTCTTTACACACTCGTACTATGAAGAAACGAGGAACTCTAATGTGTTGTGTATCACTACTGGCTAGATGGTTTACATTACACCTTCCCCGATCAGTGTTGAGAAACGAACAAAGGATGCAATGGTCTCACAGGATTATGTCTTTGTCTCATTCAAATATCCGGTGGAACAACTTCTTTCAAAGAGACATCACTCTCATTGACCATTGTGGAGAGTACCCTAATGTGCCACTCCTTGGCATCAGGGGAGGCATCACTTACAACCTCTCTTTAGATTTTCGCCAATTTGGATATGCACGAAGAAACGGTCCTCATGACATGATTATCCGTGGCATTGTGTTCGACTACGAAGATGATTCCCAAAGGTGTCGACGAAGGTTTATACATGCTTGGGGCAGTGTCTACAAAGTAGAAAGCAAGACTTTAGGACAATGGAACTCTATTCCCATGGAGCCTTACCTCAAATGGGTACGTGCTCGTGCTCAGAAGTTCATCATGCCATATCCCGCTATTCTACCTGTGACTATTGAGCCAGAAGTCGAAGGGGACGAACCTCGAGTTATTCTACATCCGGACATGCCAACTGACCTGGAAGAGCTGCAGAAATCTTGGGTTCAACTAAGAGAAGAAAGAGACACCTTCAAACCACACTGTCAAGACTATGAGAGGAAAGTGTTGGAGCTCACCAGACAACTCCAGGAAGAACAGCTGATCAACACGTTCCTGGGTGCAAAGAGAAAGCGTCCATGGGAGGCCTGAGGGATCCTTTTTTTTCTTTATTTTATCTTGTAAGCCCGAAAGAGGCAAAGAAAAGAAAAAAAAGAGACAAAAGAAAAAAAGAAATAATTGTTTGACTAATAAATGTTTGTTTCTCTTTTGTTTAAACAAATCTAAATTCTAAGATCCTTGAAAACATTGCATATACATTTCATTCATTAACATTGCATAACAGGTTCACATAACAGGTGTCTCATCTCCTCGCTGTTTATTTCAGTTAGAAGGGATGGATTCCGAAACAAGCATCAAGAACCTCGAAGCACAGAACGCCCAAGTTCAGACGACAATTTTGGAGCTAGCAAAGGGGCAACAAGAACTGAAAGCCCTGATGATCAAGAAGAAAAAGAAGCCCAAAGGATCTGTAGGCTTAAGTCACCTTGCAAGGAAGGTTAAAATCCCTGTCAGGAGATCCAAAAAGGCGTCGATCCCTGAAATAGTCGATGATGGTGATCAAGAAGACAACCACAGCAACCAGGGTTCTGCCAAACACTCCCTCTCTTCAAACGAAGAAGATTATCATTCCGAAGACGAACAGGGTGATAGCAAATACCAACTGTTGGAAGAACGCATGAAAGCTATGGAGATACAAAAAATACCTGGTTTAAACTTCAATGATCTTGGACTCGTCTCAAATATTGTTATCCCTCCACAGTTCAAAGTTCTTGTCTTTGCAAAGTATGATGGAGTCTCTTGCCCAAAGCTGCATCTAAGGTCCTATGTGAGGAAGATACTACCTCATACGGCAGATAACAAATTGTGGATTCATTTCTTCCAGGAAAGTCTGTCGGGTACATAACTCGAGTGGTACTACCAACTGGAAAGTGCAAAAGTTCACACCTGGGAAGATTTGGCTGCTGCTTTCTACAAATAGTATCAATACAACGCTGACCTTGCACCAACCCGTACTCAACTACGGGGCATGACTATGGCACCAAAAGAAAGTTTCAAAGAGTATGCACAAAAGTGGAGAGATCTAGCTGGAAGGGTTCAACCACCCTTATCTGATCGCGAGCTGGTCGACATGTTCATGGGTACTTTAACTGGCCCTTTCTACAGTCATTTGTTGGGAAGCTCGTCGTCAGGTTTCATTGACCTGATATTAACTGGAGAGCGTGTTGAAAGCGGTATTCAAAGTGGGAAAATTCAAATAGGCTCCTCCTCTGGTACTACAAAAAGGCCCATCAGTGGGAGAAATGAAGTCAATACAATGCACAGTCAGAAAAGTCGCAAAAGTGAGCATCACCAATCTATAGGGGCTGTTCTGATCTCTGCATCTACACCTCAAAATGATCAACCGCCGAAGTATACGCGTCGTCCAGATGCACCAAGAAGAAACTTCACCAGAATCAATATGCCAATCTCTCAAGCATTGAACACTTGTTAAAAGCGAATCTGATCACATTGAAAGAACCTCCAAAGAATGTCAACACTTCCTCTCCGAGTTATCGCCCCGATGCAACATGTGCATACCATTCTAACTGTCCAGGACATGACACAGATCACTGTTGGGCCCTGAAAAATAAAATACAAGACATGATAGATGCTGGGGAAATTGAATTCGATCCTCCAGAGACTCCAAATGTCATCACTGCGCCTATGCCAAAGCACGACAAGACCGTTAATGCTATCATAGACACTGTTTATATCTATGATGTGAGAGAATTGTCAACTCCGCTCCTTGAAGTCAAAAGAAAGCTAATACGAGCTGGTTTCTTTCCAGGTTGTGACCCTGATTGCTTTTATTGTGCACACCTACCCAATGGTTGTGAGAATTTGAAAATAGGAATTCAAAAGTGGATGGATCGTCGTATCATTATGTTTGAGAGGCTCCCTTCTATGGACGATTTATGCGAAGTTTTTTCAAATGGGATGAGAATAGAGGACGTCTCAGTGGTTTCTAACATACCATTGAAAATCCCTACCAAAACTCCTTTCAAATTTCTGCTGCACCCAGAGTGGCATAGGTAATCATCACCAGTCCGACTCCATTTCCATACTCCTCAGACAAAGCTGTCCCGTGGAGTTATGACACTAATGTTTATGTCCATGGAGTTAAGCAAGACACCTTGACTGAAGAGACCGTGAATTTTACTACTCCAACTGTTGATAATATTGTGGGTACTAGTAAGATTACGAGAAGTGGAAGGATCTTTTCACCAGAAATTACTCCAAATGTTGCTACTAATCCAGTCCAGGTCCCAGTTCCTAATCAAGATATCAACGCTCGAGGCAAAGAGCCACTAGTTGAACCAGTTCAAGTACCGGTGGAAATCACTGTTGAAGATCCGTCGAGGCAAGAAATGGAGGAAATATTGAAAATCATCTGCAAAAGTGATTACAATATTGTCGAACAACTGGGGCACACTGCTTCAAAAATTTCAATGCTGTCTTTGCTAAAGTATTCAGAGGCTCATGCCAAGGCCCTGGTGAAGTTCCTGAAAGCTGCTCATGTAACACAGGAGATTTTAGTCGATCAATTTGAAAATTGTGTTGCCAACCTAACAGTGAATAACGATCTCGGTTTCTCTGATGCTGATTTAACCCCTACTGGGAAAAATCACAATAAAGCCCTGCACACCTCTATTGAATGTAACGGCACCACTCTGTCTCATGCGCTGGTAGACAACGGTTCCTCTTTGAACGTGTTACCAAAAGCAGTACTGGAAAAACTTGACTTCGAAGGAGTTGTGTTACAACCAAGCGATGTTGCGGTAAGAGCCTTCGACGGGTCAACAAGAACAGTATACGGAGAAGTTAAGATCCCAATCAGGGTTGGCTCTCAGATCTTTGATTCTACCTTTTACGTAATGGAAATTCATCCAGCATATTCCTGTTTACTAGGACGCCCTTGGATACATGGGGCAAGCGCTGTAACTTCTACCCTGCATCAGAAATTAAAATATCCGGTAAAAGGCAAGGTCGTCACAGTTTATGGCGAAGAAGAATATGTGGTTAGCCACCTGAGTAACTCCAAGTATGTTGAGATGGACGGTGAATTCATCGAAACCCCCTGCCAATCTTTTGAGGTGGTCCCTCCAGCTATCTCTGCTGCCAAACATATTTCTGCTACTCCTGTTACAAAAATAACTTCGACAATGGCTTCTCTCAAAGATGCTAAAGCTGTGATCGAAGAGGGTGGTTGCACAGTATGGGGACAACTCCTTGATGTGCCTTACAAGTTCGATAAGCTAGGTCTGGGCTATGCTAATGGAACTCAAAAGAACGATCAAAGTCCTCATTCTGGAGGATTAATGTCACATTTTATCAGCCAAGGAGTGAATGCTATTGAAGATGAAGTTCCACCTATCTCCAAGGAAATTTGGGATACTTTGGGAGAACCAAGCGGCAGGTACGATTTTCTAGTAAAGTACACTGCTCCTCAGAGTTCTTTTATTGCCATTGAAGATATCGCCCCAACTGGATGGGGTGATCAGTTTGAAGATTGCAAAAGTTTCACAAGTTCCATTACTGAGCAATACCAAAGTCCACCTAGTCCAAAAGAAGTCTGGGATACGCTGGGAGAACCAAGTGGTAAATATGACTTTATGGTGAAGTATTCCGCTCCCCTGAGCTCGCAAGTCGCTATTGAAGACATCACCCCAACTGGATGGGACAACCATTTCGAAGACAATATGACATTCACAAGCCCTGTCGCTCCTGAAGAAGTCTGGGAAACACCAAATAACGAGAATGATTTCCTGATGCAGTACACTGCTCCCCAGAATGCACAAGTCTCCCTCAAAGACATCATTCCAACTGGATGGGACGATCTTATCGGGTATCTCGCTCAACCAACAGAGTTATCTCAGCCTGGGATCTCGTATCCAGCAGAGTATCTTGCTCATCCTGAAGGATCAACAACTCATTTCACCACCAAAGAAGTCAATGCTGTGGAAGACGAAGAAGACAACTGCAACTGGGGCAGCTGGATATTCCCTACTCACAACAATGGATTGAACAATTGGGAAGCTGAAGATGTGATCTCCTTTGATCAGGAGTAAATGCAATTTCCTGTTTTCGTTGTTTATATGTTCAAAGATAAAAATGGTTCCTGTACTATCGAACCATGAACTTAAAAGCCAGGTGCCTTGCCCGAAGCACCCTGGTCCTTTTTATAAGGGTTTGTCATACCATGATCATGTTCATTCAATAAAATCATGGGACGTTTGCATATTCAAATTTTGTGATCCTTTTTTTTTGTTTCTTTCTTTGCTTTATGCATTTTCAAATAGCTATGTGTTCTTACACACACCCACATAATAAATGCAGATTCACATTCACTCTGGATCCTGTTGATAACGATTCTGCTATTGCCAGTCATGACTTTGAAAATCTGATCTACCAAACTGAGGACGAAAGTGAGGAAGATTGTGAAGTACCAAGGGAACTTGCAAGGCTATTAGAACAAGAAGAAAAAGTTATACAGCCGCATGAAGAACCAATTGAGGTTATCAACCTGGGCAGTGACGAAGAAAAGAAAGAAGTCAAGATAGGGGCTGATTTAGAAGACAGTGTCAAGCAAAGACTGATTCAAATGTTACAAGACTACATTGAGATATTCGCTTGGTCCTATGAAGATATGCCTGGCCTTGACACGGATATTGTGGTTCATCGCCTGCCAATCAAAGAAGGTAGCACTCCAGTTAAGCAGAAGCTGCGAAGAAGTAGGCCCGGTATGTCCAAGAAAATCAAAGACGAGGTTGAGAAGCAATTCAATGCTGGCTTTCTGAAAGTTGTAAGTTATCCTCCTTGGATAGCTAACATCGTGCCTGTTGTCGCTACCGCGAAAATTAACAGAGTCGCCACTAACATATTTATCCTGAAAAGGAAGGGAATGTCAGCAAACCACAAAACAAAACAACGGTCTCACGACCAGAGAAAAAGGGTAAGGGAGTCGGTTACGCGAGGGGAAGGTGCTAGCACCCCTCGCGCCCATCGTACTCGATGGTATCCACGCCTGTGTCTAAAACTATGGGTGTGTAACAAATCTATGCTAATCTGGACTAAAATGAATGCAGAATGTAGGGAAAAGAAAGAGTTATGCTCGCACGGGCCCTACCCCGCTGCCTACGTATCTGTTTTGCAGAATCAGAGCTACCGTAGCTCGGCTAACTAATTTCTGTTTGTTTTATGTTTTTTAGGTGAACGAGTTACATTCACACTCCGCTGCTCGACCTTTGGAGACTTATGCTTGGGAATGGAGCGGAAATAACAAGCTCTTAAGAAAAGAAAATCAAAGAGTGTGGTTTGTGCTTTAAAGAATGCATGAGGAAGACCTAAGCTAAGAGGGAAAGCTTGCTACCTAATGTTATCATACAAAGGGTATCAGTCTAAACTAAACTAATCAATCTACGAGGGAAAAGGGGAGGCACACAAGAATATCACACAAACGAGCATCCGCTCGTGAAGCAAACAAACCAACGGTACTGACCGAATGGTAGAAAAGCGGTCCCGCCATAGCCAAGGGGAGCAGCTCAACCCAAGTCAACCAAGCATTAGACCTCGCGAAAATGATCAGGCCATAGACAAGAAGGCGGACCCTTCTCAGCAACCAAGCCGTCACGGATCGTAAAGGAAAACGGTGCGTGCGTACACCGAGCATCAACGTCGAGTGACATGAGCTATAGGAAAGGCGGGGGTCCGGCTACATGAACCCTTTTCCTGACATACTCGATAACAAGATCTTTTGCACGTTCGGAAGCGAGCAACGCGAGGCGTGCGCATACCAAACAGACTCTATGAGACTAGGCGGGGGTTGATTGCTAACCCTTTCCGCATGCCTTCCATGAGGACTTAACGGAGTGCCATATAGGACTTATTACACCGTGACTCCCTGCCGCAAAGCACAAATATAAACATACCAACAAAAACAGAGCCTCTTTCGAGGGCTTGGCCAGATGCATGTCTAGGTCCTACTTCTCATGTTAAAGGATGATGCGAGAAAGCGGTAAAGTGCAAGAGAAATAAAATGAAACGGGAGACAATACCGAACGGATAGCAAATCCGCAATGAGCTAGCAGGCGTAAGCAGAGAGGTCCGAAATACTTCACGTAAGCCATCATCAAGCAAAGCAAGTCAGAAAGTGTCGCGGTGAAAATAGATCACAAGCGACATGTGGCACGCGTCGAGCATAACCACATAAGCAACCTGCAAGAGAACACAAGCCAGACAATGCAGGAATATACATCTCAATGAATGAGAGAGCAAGTGACTGGCATCGGAAATAGGTTTGTGTCCCACAAATAAAGTGGAACACGACGCATATCAATCGCACCGGAAGCGAATTCGTGTCCCACAAATAAAGTGGAACACGGAGCAATCGAAGGCCCTCTCGAGGTACCTCGCACATCTCAACAACTAAATCAGTAATAACAAGGAGACACGCACCCGCCATAGAAAATACTAGCAATTAAATTCTAAATGAATTCTAAAAGAAAATCTAGCAAGATTAAATTGTTTTTTATGGTATTTTATCAAAGAAATAAAACTAAGCAATATAGCAAAACCATTAAATTCTAACAAGCAAAATATTACATGTTTTTTATTATACTAAAACAAATAGAGAAAACAAAATCTAATTCTAACTAGAAAAGATTACATGTTTTTATTCATTTTCTATCATGTTAAGAAACTAACAAAATATTGTTTTTCAAGGCATTTCTATCATCTAAAAATCTAACAAAATAATTGTTTTCATGCATTTTTCTATACTAAAAAATAATGGATAACAAACTTGTTAAAAAGAACAAAATCTAATATGAATTAAGTGAAACAGGGGGGTTTATGTTGAGAATATGGTGTAAATAGAATACAGGGCGCAAGGCCCAGACAAATTGGTCCATCAGCATGTTTTTTATTCATTTTTGGCACAAATGAGAATGATGCATGGGCTCATGGAGGTGTAGGAAGCAGATTCGGTACATGGCCCAAGGTTGTTGTGAATTGATCCAACATTCAGTTAATCCAAGTTCTAAACCAATTAGATTTTAATGATTTTCCAGATTTTATTCCAATTAATCATCAATTAACAACTAATCTAATTTCAGAAGTTAAGGAAGCGTGAAAGAGGGATTAGGTTAGAGTCTTACTCGTGAAGCATCAGTTCTTCTTCCTCTCTCCGTTCATGCGACGGCGGCTCGAGTTATCCTCCGATCAGAGACGGCGCACATCTCCATCTCCGGCGAAGTCTCTCTCGATCTCTGCTCGTCTCAATCGATCCACTCTCCGATTAAGAACGCGGCGGTCCTCCTTCCCTCACGAATTGCAAGGGCGCTCGGAATCACAACACAAATCATCATCTCCGATTGGAGCTCCTTCGCCACTGTGACCAAAAAAATGGAGTTCTCTTCTCTCTCTCTGAATCAAATCAAGTCTCAGTCTCTCTCTTGCGATCGTCTCTTCTCCTCGTCAATCTTAATTTTCGATCGCAAATCATTCCAAAGTAAGTGATTCTATCTTTTCGATATCTTCCTTCAATCCGCTTGTGCTTCCCTTTACCTCTTCTGATCCTCGCGCTTTTCTTGTGGTTGTTCCGCCGAGATTTCACCGCGAAGATGATGTTGAAGTTGCTTACAGATTGAAGCTTGTTAAGGAGTAAATTGCAACCGTGAAGATCTTCAGAGAAAGGTAGTTGAAGATTGATGATCGAAAGATGAAGAATGTTGATTCAAGAGTTTGTTATAGGTTGAATCTTTTATGTTATCGATTTTCTGGTTTTCTTATTTACAGATTGAAGAAGGTTTGAAGGAAGATTGAAGAATCGTGTTGATGGTGAATGAAGATTCAAGAGAGGATTGAAGGATTATTGAAAATGATGGAGAGAGATTGAAAGATGATGATGAATTGTGAAGCGAATCGATGCCGAGATGGTGAAGATTGAATTGGATCTTGAAGAAAGTTTGTTACGTTTCGGTTCAGGTTTGTTACCGATTTTTCTTTGTTCTCTCTTCTTTTTTTTTTTCGATTCCATTCTGTTATGCTCCCATTTTCTGTTGTTCGCTTTTTGGTATAATCGAATCCTTTCCTTATGCTGAGCTGTTACCGAACCGGTTCGGTTTGTTTGAATTATGCTAATGAAAATAACCGGTTTTCATTCTTGTGGTGCAGGGATCGGTTCTTTGCGTTTCTGCTGCACGAATTGTTGTTCTGTTTATTTACTATGTCAGTCATCTGCCAAAATGCTACACATTGATGTATCAACACTTTCGACTATTATTAAATTGCCTAACACATCCAACCTGAGTTTTTCACTCAACACGTCCAAATGTAGGAGAGAACTCATGAGCAGCTAATTTTTCATCTTTGTTTTTGTTGAATTTTTGGAAATAATGCAACCTTGGAATGTATCAATTGGAATGTAATTTTCATGGTGAAACTTTGTGATGAATGACGAATTGTTCTTGTTTTTGACTGAATCTAATGAAAACATGTAAAAAATGTTTGAATATTGAAGGGACTTTTGCAATATTGTTGTGATGATATTGTATGAATACATGAACATTTGAATCTCTTTTTGAACTTTCAAATTTTCTTGGCAAACATGAACATTTGTATGGTCTCGAATAATTTGCACTCGTGGCATCAAGTAATCACCAACAAATTCGAATCTTTTATTTAATTAAAACTTGCCTTCAATTCTCGAACCATAAATGACTTGAACTTCATAACCATAGCGCTTTGAGGACCTCTTTAATGGAGATAAGGATTGAGACATAGAAACACCTCCTAACATGAAATCCAGTCATTCTATGTAGACAAACTTGTAACTTGAAGAAGAAGTCCATGAACCAATCCTATTTCACATTTCAATGCACACAGAAGAATCGATTGAAATAAACTTGAACGAAGATGAGAAACTCTTTTATTATTTTCTTCAATTTTCAAATGGTGAAATAAACTCCATCCATAACTTATAGCACAAATAAAGAGGGCAAATTTTGGGGTGCAACAGCTGCCCCTATTCAAACTTCTTGAACCTGACGAGTGAGAAACGAAAGTTTCGAACTGTTGAGGTGGAAGGAGATTGAATACCAGAATGAACTCGAAAATTTGCGCTCTTGATCAATAGAAGATTCCATCTTGCAATAAGAAGGAACGTACCACCCCGGAGGCGAGGAGAAAAAAAACTTCGATTGATCCGGATAATAAATATGCTCCACCTTGTGAAAAAGGAGGAACGGGCACCCACAGGCAGGGGAAAACACTTCAAATGACCTGGGCATCAAGAGAAGGAACATCTCGACTGATCTGAATATCAGACGTAGCAGATGTCTCCGAACATGCATCGAGATAGATGTCTTAGGTCGATCTGGGAATCGAAGGAGATACATCGGTTGATCTGAATATCAACGGGTAATAAGTATCTCTGATCTGGGAATCATGATCTGGGAATCTGGGCAGACATCTCTTCTGATGCAATTAAATCATCAGGTAGATATTCCTACTAATCTGGGAATTAGCGACTAGCTCCTTCGTAAGACCACGGGGATCCGGAGGCGGCTCCTTCAACTGAACTGGAAATCAGGATAGGAACAATATCTCTTCCGAACTGTGTACGCCGGGGAAAGAATGCCTTTAAACTGATCTAGACATGATGCTAGAAAATAAGTAGGACAATCTTCATCTGAAAGACAAAGTCGATCAGGCAAACATCTCCATCTGATCTGATGATATCAGTGGCTTGCTCCTTCGTAAGACCACGGGGATCCGGAGGCGGTTCCTTCAACTAATCTGAATCTGAATATTAGGATAGGAACAGATGTTTCTTCCGAACTGTGTACGCCGGGTAAAGAAAACGTCCTCAACTGATGGTTAGGCATCAGGACTGGGCAAACGAGTTTCTTCTTCTGAACGAACTAAATCGTCAGGGAGTAGATATTTCCAACTGATCTGATGCATCAGAGGGCTTGCTCCTTCGGAAGATCTTGGGAGATCCGGAGGCGGTTCCTTCAACTGAGCTGAATATCAGGATAGGAACAAATATCTTCCACCGATCTGGGGGCATCGGGAATAGGAATGTCTTTGAACTGATCTGAGCTACGCCAGAAAATAAGTAGAACAATCCTCTTCTGATTCAAAACATCAGGATAAGCGCCTGTAATGACTAGGCGAGTTGCTCTCTAGGAGGCATTTGTATCTTGATAACTTTCCTGCAGAAAGAAAAAGATATGATATGATTTATGCATGATGCATGTATGAATGCGTATGGAATAACGTTTCCGAGGAGGAAGACGTTACACGTTTAGAGAATGCTATGCAAATGATGCATGATTTGGGCGTTGCTTAGGGAAACAACGGATGAGCACTGAATTGCTGAATAAGTCCTGGAGAGAGTACGAAACTCTGTGGGGAGGACGAAATGAGTGACCACGGGTCACAACTATGAGCTGGCAAAGATGGATCAGAAATCTGCTGGAGATGATCAAATCTAGACGTGAGCTCTGAGTGGGGAATAAATCCTGCTTGGGGATTAGAACATCCCAAATGACTGCTTGGGGAAGACCCTTGCAACTTCATTAGAGAAGCAAATTCTCGACATACTGGGGATGTGAAGATAAGGGCAAGTCATGAAGACAACTCTGATGGGGAGTGACCAACTTGCTGGTGTAGGACGCATTCCGCTGGGGAAGTTTTAGATGAGGAACAGATCCTGCTGAGGATGCATGTGAATCTCTGCTGAGGAAAGAAACTCGGTGGGGAAGATGAATACTTTTGCACAAAGATCCACTGATGAGATGAGGAATCCGTTGGGGATAAGGAATCCGGCATAAGAATCTTTTGCTAAGATCACTCCACTGGGGAATAAGATGACTCTCTTGGGGAAAACGGGTCAATCCGTTGGGGAGAGAAACGCTCTACTGGGAAGAACGAGGAACTCGGGCAAGGAACCTCATTAAGAGCTAGCTGGGGAATCAGACACCATTCCATCATGATTCAACTGGGGAGAAAGCATTCCGTCGGGAATAAGGCTTCTGGAGCATAGAGAATGCATTAAGATGTGCTTTACTGAGGATATGAGAATCCTGGAACAAAGAAAACCTCATCTAGATGCACTCAGCTGGGGAATGAGAATCTCTCACTTGGCTAGATCCGCCACTGCGCTGACATGATGCACTCAAAAGGATGTACCTGTGAGATAAACAAATGAAAATGCCCCAGGATATAGCATAACATCTTCACGGGGTTTCCTCACATGACAGAGGACATTGATGCTCACCCACAATGGGAAAATGCAAGAGCAAACAGATTATCAGACATCTGAGCTTGAAACTTTCCAAACAAGCAATGGATTCACGAGTTGATAAGCAAGCAGTGATTAGAACACCAAACAAGCATCGGCCGGAGCATCAAACATGCATTGGTTCTCCAAGAGAATGCCACCAGGAAGTGGGCTTAACGGGTCAAGCAAGTGTTGACTTCAAAGAGACCAAACAAGCATTGGCTTTCAAAGAATTCTGCAGATTCTCATTGATTGTGAGGATGCCAACAAGTATTGGACTTTCAATCTCAGATCAATGTTAAGGATGACGATCCTGACTTTCAACAGCCTTCGAGTTCATAAGTTGTTTAGCTAACACCTGAACTTTCAATTGAACACCTCCTGATGAGGAAAGAATGCCAATGCATAGTGTCTTGCCCTAGCCTGTAAGGACTTTGAAGAGATTAATCTCGTAAGGACCTTCTGTAAATATCATACTGACTTGCCCCAGTATCAAGTATTTTGGCACCATGCCCCAGTCTGACTTGTATTGTAGGTAGGTTCAGCTACGCTTGGGTGAATGCCCCTGATTGCTTTGCATTTTGAGAGATTTTTCGAATCATGACCTGATTGCCTCGGATTGATTGAAAACTTACTCGATAGAGTAGTCAAATAGCTTTTGTGCCCCTGAAGGTGCTCAGACTTTGAGATATTCTTGCTTCAACTCAACGGAGTTCTGAAGACAACTTGCCCTTCGGGAGGAATAGACTTTTCATCTGAAGTTCATGATGGAAACTTTCTTGGTGTCGAGCAGTTGTTTATATGCAAAGAATGTTTATTATGAGAAATATAATTCTAATGCAAAGAGTATGTTTGTCTCAAAGTTTAAAGAAACTTTTTGAAAGGATGTCGTAACATCGATTTTTTGAAAGAAAGATGAGATGGTGTGATACCAACTCAAGCGTTTAGCGGATCTCCTAGGAGTCAATTTACCGTATGCTCATGTATAGTCTGCTTTCGAATTAACCCATGCTTCAGTTAGGACTTTTAAGGGTTGTAACGTGGCCAGGTTCACGGTTTTAGAAAACAAAGATTTTTAGGCTCAAAATTATTTGGTGCCCACCCCCTTCGTGATGTTCTCCATTTCTAAGTTCAGTTAACTCGACATGAGCATTCATCTTCCAAGAGGAATTTGAGATGATTGAGGAATCAATGAGGCGTTCGGACACGGCAGTCACTTTACCTTTCATTTTGGTGTCTGATCACACGACTTTGTTCTTTTGATGAGGATTCTTATTTTGTAATCCTTATTTTTTGCTTTTGCTTTACTTTTTTTTGTTTCCCTAACTTTTGCCTGGACAAATTCTTTTGAATTTTGATTTGGATGTCCAGCGGGATGCCCTAACTTTTGCCTAAGTCACTTGTTTTAAGTTATTGACTTAGCGGGCTTTTCTTCTTTTTTTCTTTTCTTTTCATTTTTTCCTTTGAACAAGTCGTGTGATCCTGAATATCTGATTTGTTGGAAGTGCATAGTGACTGCCTGGGTCATTGATTGATGAAGAATTACCATTGTGGTATCATCATATTTTGACCTCTTGATGTGAGGGATAAACCACAACGGATTTGATGTTGGTCTCGACCTCCTGATGTGAGGGATAAATTTGATGTCTCGACCTCATGAGGTGAGGGATAAATGTTGCTTCCTCAATCTTTTGAAAGATAGCCATTATTGTATCCTTAGATGTGCACTCCTGATGAATTTTGAATGCTCAACCAGGTTAACTGAATACTACCCGCCCCTGGGTTAAATGTGAGGTTTTTTTTGAAAAGAAACTCCTACTTCGAAGGCTCAAAGGGGTTATCGAGGGTCTATCTCCCTTATATCTCCAGTGTTTGGGAATTTGAAACAATGCCTGTACATCATCAACAGGGTTCTACTCAAAAGCATACCATTTGAGGTTCTTGGTATTATGCTCATCATTCTCCCTACGGAGTTATCATGCTATGTTAACAAGAGTTTGGTATCACAAAAAGCATAGAAAAACATATATAAGCAAAAGCGAATGGATTTTTTCAAGACAAACATATCCAATGCATTATGATTATAGTTCAAAAACAAACAAGTTTTACATACAAACAATATTGAACAAAACAAGAAAGCTTAGACATGAACATGCATGATGAATTCAGAATTGCCAATGTTGAGGAGATCCTCTCTGTATGGACTTATTGTTTCAGAAGATCCGCTAAGTCAAAGGAGAACTTCAATTCTGGCTTTCAAGTGCGAATGTGATAGCCTTTGAATCAATCAGGTCTTGAACCTTTTCTTTGAATGGATGAAAACCTTCAATCAGATAACCAAGTACCCTAGAGTGGAAAACGCACCAAGCATTAGGTCAGAACACTTTAGATCACTTCTTGGAATAAGATTTTGGCGAGGCCATATGAAAGTTGTAAGTGCTCAACTTTTGGGATTTGAGTTGTGCCAGTGGTGCACAAACTCAAGATACAAGGCGTCTTGCTTATCCCTCGGTCGGGAGCCCCAAATAACAGCGAATGGAGTTTGTGAATGCTTTAGGGATTTGAGCTGCCAGTGATGCGAACTCAAGAACACGGAGTCTTGCTTATCCCTCGGTCGGGAGCCCCAAAAAACAGCGACTCGAGTTTGTAAATGCTTTAGGGATTTGAGCTGCCAATGATGCAAACTCAAGAACACGGAGTCTTGCTTATCCCTCGGTCGGGAGCCCTAAATATAGCTGCTGAAACAGAAAACACCATCATGAATGGAGGAAACTTGTATTACTATCAGCGAACAACAATAACCTCTGACGCTTGGCTATCAAAGTCATTACTTGGAACACACAATAGCTGTTGTGAAGGAAACCTCTGGCAGTACCAATTGCAAGTGATTCTCATGAGTTACTTCCTCGAGGAAGAACAAACATTCTACTTGCAGCAAATGAAATGGGATTGACCAGTAGAAACCAATATGAATAAACTCAAACACCTCTGCATCAATCATGTCTGGATTCCTTGTACCTCAACACCTTGTAAAGCTTGACATTATGATAAGGTTCCCCGAGAATGGAAAACACCGAGTATTGTCATCGAAATCAGGAGAGTTATCTGTGGTGGGAAAGATCCAAAGCAATGAACCTTAACCAACTGAAATTCCATCAAGCAGGGAAGCCATTGGACATAAGGCATTACGATTCTCATCAGATTGTTTCTCTTACTCTTTCCGTCTCTGTTGACAAGCAAAGGATACTGAATAGGAAACTCCAGGAGGAGGTGACCTAGGATATGAAACAGAACCTTGAGAATGAGAGGTGTCTCTGCAGAACTCTTTTGATTATTATCTTGCAGAAGATTCTGGCGAAGTCACACGGAATTTGTAATGCTTTAGGGATTCGAGCAATGCAAATGGTGCAATACTCAAGATAGACAATGTCTTGCTTATCCCTCGTGCGGGAGCCCCAAGCAACTTCAGAGACTTGTAGATACTAACATCATAACCAGGTGCCCCAGAATAGAACTCACACCTAATGTCATCATCATCAAGCATAGAATCTGTAAACAACCACATAGTACAAAGCTTAACCAATTGCAAATAAAGCAAGCTTGGAAGCAAGTGAGCATAAGACAAGTCTTCAACAAGAACCTCAACTGAGCTTTCCTCTTGATCACCCCACAAAGTTGTTTCATGACTCATCTTTGAACACACAATAAGAACAAATCAAGTCTCTGAGTATGGTGAGAGTACCAAGTCTGAATAAGAAATCCTCAATCCTGAACACCTGTTATGCATGAAATATATGAGATGCATGATATGCGTGAAATGCCATGTTCATTCGATTTCCAAGGAATCCTCATGTTTTGATTTTTAGCAAGAGATGAAAGAGCTTGACACGAGGCTTAAAGATATGATTCCTTGAAAATGGAAGGAACATGTATGCTAGTTATTTTTTTGTACATCATTTTTTGGAAAGTAAATATGCAATGATGCAAAGTGGTGGGAACCACAATACTGGATATATCTGGGATGCCGAGAGATCACACGGCACAAGATCAAAGGTTCGGCATAGGTTCGGACCACCACACGAACCACAAGTCACCAACGGAACAAGTTTCTATCGGAACCAGAACATATAGTCACCAACACACTGAAGTAGAACATAGATTACCACTCGAACAAGAACCATAGTACCCCACGAACAGGAACCAATAGTACACTCGAACAAGAACAGCGGTAACCCACGAACAAGAACATCGGTAACCCACGAACAAGAACAGCGGTCACCAACAATGTACCTGTTAAATGATCATTGATTCCCGCCCCACTCACGGGTGAATCTAGGCCAAGGTAGGTCAAAAAAGCCAACAGAGGATCGAATGTAGGCGTTATCATACGATATTGCCTCATTCCACCAAGCTCTGCCCGTGGATACGTGATCAGATCAATCAGGCATACGCCTTCTGTCCGTCACGGCCACTCTATTCCTAGTTCCTATGGTATCACTCATAGCCTGGGTATTGGGCCTTTTACCTCTTGAAACACCCACCCACAGATAGAAATCCAGACAGTCCAGAATATGATGCAGAAAAGTAAAAGCGCACATAGAATGCAATGCAAACAGATAAATATGCAAAGCAATAAAAACACCCAATGATAAACACACAAGCGCTAGGATCGACTCGCTAGGTCCGGACCAGCAACAGGTCGAGACGTCCCCAGCAGAGTCGCCAGCTGTCGCTACCGCGAAAATTAACAGAGTCGCCACTAACATATTTATCCTGAAAAGGAAGGGAATGTCAGCAAACCACAAAACAAAACAACGGTCTCACGACCAGAGAAAAAGGGTAAGGGAGTCGGTTACGCGAGGGGAAGGTGCTAGCACCCCTCGCGCCCATCGTACTCGATGGTATCCACGCCTGTGTCTAAAACTATGGGTGTGTAACAAATCTATGCTAATCTGGACTAAAATGAATGCAGAATGTAGGGAAAAGAAAGAGTTATGCTCGCACGGGCCCTACCCCGCTGCCTACGTATCTGTTTTGCAGAATCAGAGCTACCGTAGCTCGGCTAACTAATTTCTGTTTGTTTTATGTTTTTTAGGTGAACGAGTTACATTCACACTCCGCTGCTCGACCTTTGGAGACTTATGCTTGGGAATGGAGCGGAAATAACAAGCTCTTAAGAAAAGAAAATCAAAGAGTGTGGTTTGTGCTTTAAAGAATGCATGAGGAAGACCTAAGCTAAGAGGGAAAGCTTGCTACCTAATGTTATCATACAAAGGGTATCAGTCTAAACTAAACTAATCAATCTACGAGGGAAAAGGGGAGGCACACAAGAATATCACACAAACGAGCATCCGCTCGTGAAGCAAACAAACCAACGGTACTGACCGAATGGTAGAAAAGCGGTCCCGCCATAGCCAAGGGGAGCAGCTCAACCCAAGTCAACCAAGCATTAGACCTCGCGAAAATGATCAGGCCATAGACAAGAAGGCGGACCCTTCTCAGCAACCAAGCCGTCACGGATCGTAAAGGAAAACGGTGCGTGCGTACACCGAGCATCAACGTCGAGTGACATGAGCTATAGGAAAGGCGGGGGTCCGGCTACATGAACCCTTTTCCTGACATACTCGATAACAAGATCTTTTGCACGTTCGGAAGCGAGCAACGCGAGGCGTGCGCATACCAAACAGACTCTATGAGACTAGGCGGGGGTTGATTGCTAACCCTTTCCGCATGCCTTCCATGAGGACTTAACGGAGTGCCATATAGGACTTATTACACCGTGACTCCCTGCCGCAAAGCACAAATATAAACATACCAACAAAAACAGAGCCTCTTTCGAGGGCTTGGCCAGATGCATGTCTAGGTCCTACTTCTCATGTTAAAGGATGATGCGAGAAAGCGGTAAAGTGCAAGAGAAATAAAATGAAACGGGAGACAATACCGAACGGATAGCAAATCCGCAATGAGCTAGCAGGCGTAAGCAGAGAGGTCCGAAATACTTCACGTAAGCCATCATCAAGCAAAGCAAGTCAGAAAGTGTCGCGGTGAAAATAGATCACAAGCGACATGTGGCACGCGTCGAGCATAACCACATAAGCAACCTGCAAGAGAACACAAGCCAGACAATGCAGGAATATACATCTCAATGAATGAGAGAGCAAGTGACTGGCATCGGAAATAGGTTTGTGTCCCACAAATAAAGTGGAACACGACGCATATCAATCGCACCGGAAGCGAATTCGTGTCCCACAAATAAAGTGGAACACGGAGCAATCGAAGGCCCTCTCGAGGTACCTCGCACATCTCAACAACTAAATCAGTAATAACAAGGAGACACGCACCCGCCATAGAAAATACTAGCAATTAAATTCTAAATGAATTCTAAAAGAAAATCTAGCAAGATTAAATTGTTTTTTATGGTATTTTATCAAAGAAATAAAACTAAGCAATATAGCAAAACCATTAAATTCTAACAAGCAAAATATTACATGTTTTTTATTATACTAAAACAAATAGAGAAAACAAAATCTAATTCTAACTAGAAAAGATTACATGTTTTTATTCATTTTCTATCATGTTAAGAAACTAACAAAATATTGTTTTTCAAGGCATTTCTATCATCTAAAAATCTAACAAAATAATTGTTTTCATGCATTTTTCTATACTAAAAAATAATGGATAACAAACTTGTTAAAAAGAACAAAATCTAATATGAATTAAGTGAAACAGGGGGGTTTATGTTGAGAATATGGTGTAAATAGAATACAGGGCGCAAGGCCCAGACAAATTGGTCCATCAGCATGTTTTTTATTCATTTTTGGCACAAATGAGAATGATGCATGGGCTCATGGAGGTGTAGGAAGCAGATTCGGTACATGGCCCAAGGTTGTTGTGAATTGATCCAACATTCAGTTAATCCAAGTTCTAAACCAATTAGATTTTAATGATTTTCCAGATTTTATTCCAATTAATCATCAATTAACAACTAATCTAATTTCAGAAGTTAAGGAAGCGTGAAAGAGGGATTAGGTTAGAGTCTTACTCGTGAAGCATCAGTTCTTCTTCCTCTCTCCGTTCATGCGACGGCGGCTCGAGTTATCCTCCGATCAGAGACGGCGCACATCTCCATCTCCGGCGAAGTCTCTCTCGATCTCTGCTCGTCTCAATCGATCCACTCTCCGATTAAGAACGCGGCGGTCCTCCTTCCCTCACGAATTGCAAGGGCGCTCGGAATCACAACACAAATCATCATCTCCGATTGGAGCTCCTTCGCCACTGTGACCAAAAAAATGGAGTTCTCTTCTCTCTCTCTGAATCAAATCAAGTCTCAGTCTCTCTCTTGCGATCGTCTCTTCTCCTCGTCAATCTTAATTTTCGATCGCAAATCATTCCAAAGTAAGTGATTCTATCTTTTCGATATCTTCCTTCAATCCGCTTGTGCTTCCCTTTACCTCTTCTGATCCTCGCGCTTTTCTTGTGGTTGTTCCGCCGAGATTTCACCGCGAAGATGATGTTGAAGTTGCTTACAGATTGAAGCTTGTTAAGGAGTAAATTGCAACCGTGAAGATCTTCAGAGAAAGGTAGTTGAAGATTGATGATCGAAAGATGAAGAATGTTGATTCAAGAGTTTGTTATAGGTTGAATCTTTTATGTTATCGATTTTCTGGTTTTCTTATTTACAGATTGAAGAAGGTTTGAAGGAAGATTGAAGAATCGTGTTGATGGTGAATGAAGATTCAAGAGAGGATTGAAGGATTATTGAAAATGATGGAGAGAGATTGAAAGATGATGATGAATTGTGAAGCGAATCGATGCCGAGATGGTGAAGATTGAATTGGATCTTGAAGAAAGTTTGTTACGTTTCGGTTCAGGTTTGTTACCGATTTTTCTTTGTTCTCTCTTCTTTTTTTTTTTCGATTCCATTCTGTTATGCTCCCATTTTCTGTTGTTCGCTTTTTGGTATAATCGAATCCTTTCCTTATGCTGAGCTGTTACCGAACCGGTTCGGTTTGTTTGAATTATGCTAATGAAAATAACCGGTTTTCATTCTTGTGGTGCAGGGATCGGTTCTTTGCGTTTCTGCTGCACGAATTGTTGTTCTGTTTATTTACTATGTCAGTCATCTGCCAAAATGCTACACATTGATGTATCAACACTTTCGACTATTATTAAATTGCCTAACACATCCAACCTGAGTTTTTCACTCAACACGTCCAAATGTAGGAGAGAACTCATGAGCAGCTAATTTTTCATCTTTGTTTTTGTTGAATTTTTGGAAATAATGCAACCTTGGAATGTATCAATTGGAATGTAATTTTCATGGTGAAACTTTGTGATGAATGACGAATTGTTCTTGTTTTTGACTGAATCTAATGAAAACATGTAAAAAATGTTTGAATATTGAAGGGACTTTTGCAATATTGTTGTGATGATATTGTATGAATACATGAACATTTGAATCTCTTTTTGAACTTTCAAATTTTCTTGGCAAACATGAACATTTGTATGGTCTCGAATAATTTGCACTCGTGGCATCAAGTAATCACCAACAAATTCGAATCTTTTATTTAATTAAAACTTGCCTTCAATTCTCGAACCATAAATGACTTGAACTTCATAACCATAGCGCTTTGAGGACCTCTTTAATGGAGATAAGGATTGAGACATAGAAACACCTCCTAACATGAAATCCAGTCATTCTATGTAGACAAACTTGTAACTTGAAGAAGAAGTCCATGAACCAATCCTATTTCACATTTCAATGCACACAGAAGAATCGATTGAAATAAACTTGAACGAAGATGAGAAACTCTTTTATTATTTTCTTCAATTTTCAAATGGTGAAATAAACTCCATCCATAACTTATAGCACAAATAAAGAGGGCAAATTTTGGGGTGCAACACCTGTGCCTAAAAAAGACGGGAAAGTCAGAATGTGTGTAGACTACAGAGATCTGAATCGGGCAAGCCCCAAAGATGATTTCCCTTTACCTCACATCAATGTACTGGTTGACAATACTGCACAATGCAAGGTATTTTCCTTTATGGACGGATTCTCAGGTTACAATCAAATCAAGATGGCGCCCGAAGACATGGAAAAAACAACCTTCACAACACCCTGGGGAACCTTTTGTTACAAAGTAATGCCCTTTGGTTTAAAGAATGCAGGAGCAACATATCAGCGCGCAATGGTAGCTCTGTTCCATGATATGATTCATCAGGAAATAGAGGTTTATGTCGATGATATGATTGCAAAGTCCAACACCGAAGAAGAACATCTGGGTCATCTGCACAAGCTGTTTGACAGACTCAAGAAGTACAGATTGCGACTTAATCCGAACAAGTGTACCTTTGGAGTAAGATCCGGTAAACTCTTAGGTTTCATCGTCAGCAGCAAAAGTATTGAAGTTGATCCTGCCAAGGTCAAAGCCATTCAAGAAATGCCCATACCCCGTACCGAGAAACAAGTCAGAGGATTCTTGGAACGTCTGAACTACATCGCCAGATTTATTGCCCATATGACTACTACTTGTGTGCCGATCTTCAAATTGTTGAAGAAAGATCAAGTAGAAATATGGAACGACAAATGCCAATTAGCCTTTGATAAAATCAAAGAATATCTTCAAAAACCACCAATATTGTTACCACCAGTGGAAGGAAGACCTCTGATAATGTACCTAACTGTGTTAGAAGATTCAATGGGGTGTGTACTGGGGCAACATGACGAGTCTGGCCGAAAAGAGCATGCAATCTACTATCTTAGCAAAAATTTTACCGATTGTGAAACAAGATACTCACTGCTCGAGAAAACTTGTTGTGCCTTAGCATGGGCGGCTCGCCGACTAAGGCAATATATGATAAACCATACCACTTTACTGATCTCCAAAATGGATCCTATCAAGTATGTGTTCGAAAAACCTGCTCTCTCTGGAAGAGTAGCAAGATGGCAAATGATCTTAACAGAGTATGACATCCAGTACACTTCATAAAAAGCGATCAAAGGAAGTGTGGTAGCTGATCATCTGGCTCATCAAGCAGTGGATGATTATCAAGCGTTGAACTTTGACTTCCCAGATGAAGACATTATGCTAGTTACTGACTACAAACAACCAGGACCAGAGGAAGGACCCGAGCCAGGATCCCGATGGACTATGGTTTTTGATGGAGCTTCTAACGCGCTTGGCAATGGCATCAGAGCTGTGATCATTTCTCCTGCAGGAGGACATACAACATTCACTTCCAGATTATGTTTCAACTGCACTAACAATATAGCCGAATATGAAGCATGTATTCTGGGTCTTAAAGCTGCAAACGATCTGAGAATCAAGTTCCTAGAGGTCTATGGAGACTCGGCCCTTGTAATTTATCAAGTCAAAGAGGAATGGGACACGAAACACCCGAATCTAACTCCATACAAAGAATATGTGCTGAGTTTGATTCCTTATTTTGAAGAAATTACTTTTGAACATATCCGCGCGAAGAAAATCAACTGGCTGATGCCTTAGCTACCATGTCATCTATGTTCAAAGTCAGGTGGGACAATGAGGCGCCAATGATCACCATTTACAGACAGGATGAACCAGCCTATTGCAATGAGGTTAATACCGAAGGAGCGGAAGAAAAACCATGGTTCCATGAAGTAAAAAGATAACTTGAAGCCCAGGAGTACCCTGAAGGGGCATCCATTAACGATAGAAAGTTTCTAAGGAGATTTGCTGCCAAATTCTTTCTATGTAATGGAATCCTGTACAAACCCAACCATGACTCGACTTTGCTTCGTTGTGTGAACAAGAAGGAAGCAGAACAGATTATGGAAGACATACACGATGGTGCCTTTGGTACTCATTCAAGTGGACATACAATGGCTAAAAAGATCTTAAGAGCAGGTTATTACTGGTCTACCATGGAGACAGATTGCCATCATTGTCATACCCCAAAATTTGCCCTCCATGTTCCATTCACAATGATTCAAGGTTCAAGATTCAATGCCAAAGCTTTGCTCAAACAATCCCCAAGGTCCACAGTCAACTGATCCAAACCTGAAGGTCAACTGCAATCAAAAGCATGATTCAAACTATGATCATTGGTCAAACATCAAGTATAGAGGTGCATAACCATCATTTGTTCAAAGATGGATCATGAGTCCATTAATAGAAACTCAGAGATGAACAAATGCAAAAAGGTTCAAATTAGGGTTTCTTAGGAGAAAGTCAACCCAACTTTGACTGGGCATAACTTTCACATGGAACATCAAAAATTCCCCACTCAAAGCCTATTTTGAAGGAAATTGGATTCCCTACAACTTTGTCTCTCATAAGCCAGGGCTAGAAATGATTCATTTGAGAGATAAAGTGCAAAAGATTACAGGTCCTTTTCAGGGATCCTCCAAAAGCAATGTTTTGTCAAAGAGGATATGATCAAGATAAAAGCTCCAAATGAAAAATATATTCCAAAGTGGCTTGTAGAGCACCTCTTGAGGTTTCCAAAAAGCATTGGAACTCCTTCATAGCTTAAAAATTGAGTGAGATATGCTTGATCAAAGTTGGTTGATTTTGGAGGACCAAATATGAAAAAGGAAGGTTCAAACCAAGAAATCTTGCAAATAGGCCCATACTTTTATGACTTAAACTTGGCCCACAAGTTATCCAAAACATATGCCATGAATTATATCACTTTGTTGGATTTTCACACAATTTTATTTCATTTAAAATTGATTTTTAATGATTTAAATAAGTGGAAAAATCAAATAATTTTGGTAGAAAATATATTTTGGTGATTTCCAATCAACATTAATGCCGAAATATAATATATTTTCGTGAAAAATTAAATGGAAAAGTATTGATACAAAATAGGCCAAGTTTGATAACTTATCATTCAAGAATAAAATCAAAACTTTCCAAACTTTGCAAAGGTGGATTCATAGAGCTTTGGGCCTCCAATTATTGACCTAATGGAAGCTTATAAGTAAGTGAACAAGGGCATACGAATAGGGGTTGCAGAATCTGGAGAAAAGAGAACTTGCAAGAACTTCAAAAGTCACTCAAGAACTTAGATTCGGGTTCAGAGAATTGAAGGTTTTCAGGGAGATTTAAGGGTTCCAAAAGCTTCCTCAGGAGATTTAGAACGTGTCTGGATCATTGCTCTGCATCAAAACCCCCAGAATCACCTCCGATTGACCAAGGTAAGTCGCTTTGAACATTGGATCGATTGGCATGATTTGTGCATTCTCAGGTTAAATTGTTTGTGTTTTATGGTTCATATGATTACTGCTAACGTTTCTGGATCATTGGGTTAAAGTTTGGGTGGTTGGATCTCGCTTTGCCATTAATGACCGTTTTAAGCTCTTAGGGTTTCAATTGGGGGTTTTTGTTAGAGTCAAAATTAGATTAAATTAGGGCCATTGTGTGATTCGCATGAGGTAGACGAAGAAACCCCCATGGTCGCGAAGCATTTATATGCATCTATGCCCTATTCGCTATTTTCGTATTCTGGGTTTGCTACGAATGATTCGTAGCTAATTCGTAGCTAGAGTTGCAGGGGTTTGCAGGTCTGGGTGGGGAAGAAGGTGGCGTGGCGTCACGACACTGGTCCGTTTGAATTTCGCGCCAAAGTTCCATGCGTTCTTTTGATATCCCACATATTATATTATTCGTATTACTTAAACAACTGAACAACGCAGCTGGAGTGGTAAGACTGCGCGCATGTGAGCAAAGGAACAAGGGTTCGATCCCTCGCTCCCTATTATTTTTTATGAAAAGACTTTGGTCCTTGATCACATGCTGCGCTGAACTTTAAGCTTACCATGGTCCCTCAGATCTAGCCCTCCATTCACCACTAACTTAGATCCAACGTCCAGGATCTGGTGGCCTATGCCATGTAACTTCTGCCCAGCCATACTGAATTATAGTCCCTAATAAACTAAATAATTTTTATTATTTATTTGTTTTAATTAAAATACCTTTTAATATATATTAATTATATAATAATTATTTTTTTTATAAACAAATTATTATGTGATCTTTATATTAAAATGTCAATTTGTTGTTCGTGCCGATTAAATCGATTAATCGCTATGGTCAACAATAATTTTAATTAAAATTCTATTTAAATAAAATACAAATCAAATTATATTCGGTTAAATGGTTTCAATTATCTTATTGATTGTGATAATTAATCCTCCCTTGTTCTAAATTTAATTTGTTATTATTTGTAATCGTATTAATCAGTTATGAGGGGTAACAATACAAAATAAAATTCACAAAAATAATAAAACACATTAATTCATTATTAGTGATAATCGAATCAATCGATTTGAATTGGTAATGGTGCAAAACCCCTAATCTCTTAACTATGGTGATCAAACCTATTGATCATTGCGGTTAATTGTGCCAAATCAGGGTTGTACGCCCGAATCTTAAAATATTTCTTAAATCCATTCAAAACTACAAAATCATCAAACTATGAAAGGCCATTCAAAAAGCCTCTAAAAAACACATCTCTAATCAAATTCAATTCTAATGGCGTACAACCTTTCCCGAACTACGTTGACTCTGATTCTCCCTAAGGAGATACGTTGGCACTTGGCAACAAGGCGAGTCCCCCTCTTCAAAATTCTAATCATGTCATTATAATTCTGTTTGCCATATTTCTTTATGAACCCTGCCATGAAATCCTGATCTTTGAATTATTAGCCTTTAGGAAAGGGCTGGGGGTGCCTAACACCTTCCCTCAACCTGATTATAATAACTTACCCTGAATCTCGTATCTGCGTAGGGTTTCCTATTCGCCCTTCAGAATAGGTGGTGACTCGAAGTTTAAATTTTTAGGCAGGTTGCTACAGCTGGCGACTCTGCTGGGGACAACACTTTTAGTTAATTATTATGCTCCTAAGGCTTGAGTGGGTTTAGGTTTATGGCTCGTGGTTTGTGGTTTAGGGTTTGTGGCGCACTTTAGGGTTGGCAAATTGCCACATTTAGGGTTTGGGGGAGGTTTATCTTTTAATGAACATTAAATCATTTATTTGTTTATTTGTTTTATGTTTTCATCTGCCTGAAAATATTTGCCTTTATTATTATATATTTGCTCTATTTCTATGTCGGTTAAACCTTAAGTGTGGGGGTTAACTTTGAGACCAAAAGGGGACATGAATCGCCTTACGAGTCTCACTGATAACTCCACTCGGAGTGGGTTAGGTATTTGGAAAGGTCCGAAACGAAGCTTGACTTTGTGGAGGGCTGGACTGGATACTTAGCTGATCTCTCCGGGAACCTACCCCAAAAATTCGAACCTCATGGATAAAATGAGTTGTTCCAAAATCCGAAGAGACGAAAAAGTCTCGGAGGCTACGAACGACCCCATGAGACCTTCTAGAACCCCCTATAAAAAGGTTGGCTCCCAAGAGCCGCTACGTCGAACCTATGAACTTATGTGATTATATGTATATATATGTGTTGATCATTTTTTTTTATTATTTCTTTTTCCATTCATCATACATCAGGGGCATTCTTGCATCATATTTTATTCAAAAAAAGAAAAAGAAAAAAAAGATATCATACATATCATGCATGGCATACACATCATTTTCATGGCATTAAGAGAAGATTCCTCTTCTATCTCCAGAACAAGGGACCATTGGGAAGAATAACCTAACATCCCGACCGTCTTATCAAACAAGGTTTCAGCAAAAGAGATCAATGGATCAGCTGGAACAGAATCAAGCCGCTCTTCGTGAGGAGGTGGATCAACTAAAGGTTAGTATGGAAGAAGTTAAAGGAGGTATGACTCAGATGCTAGGATTCATGAAGGCCCTCCTGGATAAACTAAAAAAAGCAAAAGAGGTTCAGTCTGGGGATACCCTGGTTCAGGATGAGATCCCTAACGACGAAAACCCGCTGCTAGGATTTGTTTCAGGCTTTGGCCCAGCTAAGGACAAACCTCAGGCCCGATCTGTCAGGAGAGCTATCCAGTTCCAAGAGAAAGGAGAGACCTCCCAAGAAGGATTTGTCCCCACTCCACAAACGAAAGGGACAACCCGCACAGTTCGCATTCCTGCTAGCAATGTCCTTAAGGATGATGATTACCTGGATCTACAATACGGAGTACAAGAGGTGGACAACACAGACCAAGCACCTCAGACGCAACAGTCTAATCCCAACTCTAGGGAAGACTCCAAGGATAGTGAACAAATCAAGGCGCTGGAAGAGAGACTAAAAGTGGTAGAAGGATACGATGCCTTCGACGTGGATGCCTTCGAAATGAGCTTAGTCTCAGACTTGACTATCCCACACAAATTCAAGATTCCAGACTTCGAAAAATACAAAGGGCTCACGTGTCCGAGAAATCACTTGCGCATGTATGTGCGAAAAATGGCTGCTTATGCTCACGATCAAAAGCTGATGATACACTTCTTCCAAGAGAGTTTAAGCGGAGCATCTATTGACTGGTATATGCAACTGGAGAAATCCTATATCAGAAGCTGGACTGATCTGGCTAACACATTCTTGAAGCAGTACAAGTACAACTTGGACATGGCACCCAATCGGATGCAATTACAAAACATGTCACAGAAGAAGGATGAATCATTCAAGGAGTATGCCCAAAGGTGGAGGGAAATGGCTTCTCGAGTCCAACCTCCCCTAATGGAAAAAGAACTGGTGGACATATTTATGAGCACTTTGCAAGGACCGTACTACGACAAGATGGTCGGAAGCATATCTTCAGGGTTCTCGGACTTGGTAGTCATTGGTGAGAGAATTGAAGATGGAATCAAAAATGGGAAGATACAAGGGGCACCCTCAAGTTCCTATCACACAAAGAAGTCGTATGACAGGAAAAAGGAATCCAACACTGTGGGAGCAATCATGGGTAATCAGACCCCAATATCACAGCAAACGGATCAGCAAAAGCAACAGGGTGGCCAACGCACCTAGAGGTCCAAGCCAAAACGATCATTCACCCCGTTGTACATGCCACTGTCTCAAGCTTTGCAACGTCTGCTCAGTCAGAACTTGGTAACTCTGCTACCTCCATACTCAGCTCCAGCTAACCCCGCTCCTGGGTACAAGCATCATGCCAGGTGTGCTTATCATTCAGATAGTCCTGGTCATGATACAGAGGATTGTGGGCCATTGAAGCACAAGATCCAAGATTTGATCGAAGAAGGGCTCATTGAGTTCGAAGATCCTCACAAGTCTAATACCATAGGTGGCTAGAAGGAGGATTTCTTAGATCATTAGTTTTGTTTTCATTCGCAATTTCTTTCCGTTTGTTTAAACATTAGTCTTACGACATATGCTGTGTACTTTACAATAATCATTAATGCATTGCTTACGTTTGTCTGGATTTACTCCTAGTGTTCTCACTATATTTAAAACTGTGTTTTACTCGGTTTTCCCATTTGTGATATTCAACTCTTAGTCGTACACCTTTAGAGGGAGAATGACGAAAATGATACCACAATTTCATACACTACGCTTTCGAACAGACCATGTTGACGATGTACAGGCATTGTTTCAATTCCTAAATAACGGAGATATAAGGATGTTAATCCCTCGTCAACCCCTTTGAGCCTAAAGAAGTATGAGTTTTCCTTCATATAAAATAAAACCCTTCATACATAACCGGGGGTAGGGTAGCTGCTCAGTTAACTTAATTATTCCAAGTTGTTCCTTTGAACATAAGCACTGATGGTTCCCCGTCATAATTAAGCCTGGCAGTCAATGTCCGCAAAGAAAAGAAAAAACAACGCAAGGCCTGCTAAGTCAAAACTTATTAAGGAGACTTAGGCAAAATTGGGGCATCCCGCTGACTGTAGTTTTAAAATGAACAGTTCAGGCAAAAATTAGGGATAAAAAGTAAAAAAAAGAGAGGTCACCACATACCCTCGACAAAAGGAAGATATTACCAAAAAGGAGAATGACTGCCTTTGCAGATAAACCTTTGGTTTTTGAACTATCATAAATGTCAACGTCATAATTCCCAAATTCTTTTGGAGACTAAATGCATAGTTAACTGAGCATAGGACTGGAGAACATCACAAAGATGGGGATGGGTACAAATAAACTTTGAGCCTCTATCTTTTGTTTCTTTAAACCGTGAACCAGGCCACGTTACAACCCTTAAAAGTCCTAACTGAAACATGGTTAGTTCGAAAGCATGCTGTTACCAAAGGTATCCCGACTCCTTAAGGTCTACTATAACTCTTGAGTTGATATCACTTTCTTACAAAAAAAAACGTTGTTTTACTCGAAAATGTTTTTAAACTTTCAAGACAGACATATGCATTTGCATTTTATGAATTTCATTACAAAGTACACTTTTCTATGTAGATTTAAACGTTAACATCAGGGAGAAGTTGCATGAGGCATGGCTAATGACAAAAAAAATCCTACCGGCGGATGAAATAGCTTCTAAAAAAAAGAGAAGCTTATCAAAAGAAGAAGCATCTCTTGCACGTGACTGAGATAGCTAAGATATACACAGGGCATAACCCGTCATTTTCCCATTTACATGGGGCAATCTAATCAAGATCCATTAGAATCTCTCAAGGACGCTGAATAGCCCATGGGGCAAGTCCATTACCTGGGGGCACGTTGCAAAGGTCACTCAGTATCAGATGGTGTCAATGCCAGTCTCAAATCCTTTCCAGGAACCTTTATAGGATACTTCTCAATCTGTCCATATAGTCTTCTTTAAGACATGTTCAAATGCTTCTCACCCTTTTTAGGAGCCTTTTTCAGACAGTCTTTTAAAGACCCACCTTCCTATCCTTTCTATTTTCAAACCCTTTTAAACAGTCTTCTCTAAGACATATTCCTTTCCAAGAACCTTTTCTAGGTAGTCTTCTGTAAGACATCTCCTAACTTTTTTCAGTTAGTCTTTTAAGACATATTCAAACTTCTCTTATGCTTTCAAGAACCTTGTCAAACTTTGTTTAAAGTACCGAGTCTTCTCTAAGACAGTTCACCATCCTTTCTAGGGCGATCTTCTTCAAGATGTTTTTCCTAAGTTTTATTTAAAACCCCACAAACAGTCTTTATCCTTTATAGGAATCTTTTTCACCCTCGGCACAAACATACCCCTTTGAGCTTTGTTTAAAGCGCAGTCTTGTTTAAGACAATTTCCCATTCTTTCCAAGGACCTCTTCAGGTAATCTCATAAAAGACATCATCTCATTCTTGAGTACTCAGCAAATCACTGTCCGTCAGGATGTAACCTAAACGCATGACTCATTCTTAAAAGCATCTGCGTCACATTCAAATCAACACTTAGCATCAAGGAGACCTCAAAATTGGTCTAAGAAAAGACGATCATTCCTGATAAAGACTCTTGAATGGGGAAACCACATCCAGAGGGTTTTCCTAAAACAGGGGCATATCTTTCAAGAATTCAAACACTGGGGCAATGCATATCAGGCAAGACATGGTGAGATTCGAGTTCTCTCTAAAGGTCCTTCCTTCAGGATAAAGGGCGCGTCTCCAAATTTCTGATATTCGGGAAGTCACACTAGGAGCATTGCTGCATAATTAATCTTCCCACACCTGTACTATTTATATCCCGCAGTGTGGGATAGGCATACATGCATAATTCTCATTTATTTTGAGAGTCTCATTACATGACGCATGCATCATGACATTGCATAAAACTAACGCTGCCTTTTTAGGTCACTTCATATTCAAAAGGATGTTATCATCCAATTACAGTGCAAATACGATCGTATCAACGATTCAATCTTAACAGATGCAATTCTAACACCTCATTCCAAGTCTTTCTTCAAAGACAATCTAGAAGCAATCAAAGAACTTCTTACCTCTCCAGGTAGTCTTGTCCAAGACAATTATCCTAACCTCTCCAAGCAGTCTTGTGTAAGACATATCCCGACCTTTACAGGAACCTTTCTAGGCAGTTTTGTTTAAAACATTCCACGACCTTTATAGGAACCTTTCTAGGTAGTTTTGTTTAAAATACTTCGTTTCCTTTACAGGAACCTTTTTAGGTAGTTTTGTTTAAAACGTTTCATATCCTTTATAGGAATTTCTTTTTAGATAGTTTTGTTTAAAACGTTCCATATCCTTTATAGGAATCTTTTAGATAGTTTTGTTTAAAACGTTTCATGTCCTTTGTAGGAACCTTTCTAGGAAGTTTTGTTTAAAACATATCGTTCTCTTTATAGGAACCTCTCTAGGTAATCTTGTTTAAGATATCTCGTATCCTATCTAAGAGCCTTTCCAGGTGAGTCCTGTTTAAGACGTTTCATATCTTTTTAGGAGCCTTTCTAGGTGAGTCTTATTTAAGACATATCATGCCTTTATAGGTAGCCTTCTTAAAATGCTTATCCAATCTTTTCTAAGACACACTTAGTTCTTTTAAAGAACTCCTCAGTTAGTCTTCTCCAAGACATTCTTCCTAAGCATTATTCGAAACCTAAGCCTCTTCCCATCAATCTGCGATACATCCTATTCAGGAACTTCTTCAAGTAGTCTTATGTAAGACATCACTCCGTATCTTCAGATACAATTAATATGATCCTGGTATGAAGAGCATATGCTCTGGACAAGCATCTTGTCAAACAAATGGGTGGCATCTATAAGCCCATCTCCTGCGGAACTCCTTCCCTACGCAAGCAAACTTCAGGGCATTTCAGTGTCCAATCATCTTCTACCTCTTCAGGTTCAAGAAGATTGAACAGGGGCAGTTGTCATACCCCAAAATTTGCCCTCCATGTTCCATTCACAATGATTCAAGGTTCAAGATTCAATGCCAAAGCTTTGCTCAAACAATCCCCAAGATCCACAGTCAACTGATCCAAACCTGAAGGTCAACTGCAATCAAAAGCATGATTCAAACTATGATCATTGGTCAAACATCAAGTATAGAGGTGCATAACCATCATTTGTTCAAAGATGGATCATGAGTCCATTAATAGAAACTCAGAGATGAACAAATGCAAAAAGGTTCAAATTAGGGTTTCTTAGGAGAAAGTCAACCCAACTTTGACTGGGCATAACTTTCACATGGAACATCAAAAATTCCCCACTCAAAGCCTATTTTGAAGGAAATTGGATTCCCTACAACTTTGTCTCTCACAAGCCAGGGCTAGAAATGATTCATTTGAGAGATACAGTGCAAACGATTACAGGTCCTTTTCAGGGATCCTCCAAAAGCAATGTTTTGTCAAAGAGGATATGATCAAGATAAAAGCTCCAAATGAAAAATATATTCCAAAGTGGCTTGTAGAGGACCTCTTGAGGTTTCCAAAAAGCATTGGAACTCCTTCATAGCTTAAAAATTGAGTGAGATATGCTTGATCAAAGTTGGTTGATTTTGGAGGGCCAAATATGAAAAAGGAAGGTTCAAACCAAGAAATCTTGCAAATAGGCCCATACTTTTATGACTTAAACTTGGCCCACAAGTTATCCAAAACATATGCCATGAATTATATCACTTTGTTGGATATTCACACAATTTTATTTCATTTAAAATTGATTTTTAATAATTTAAATAAGTGGAAAAATCAAATAATTTTGGTAGAAAATATATTTTGGTGATTTCCAATCAACATTAATGCCGAAATATAATATATTTTCGTGAAAAATTAAATGGAAAAGTATTGATACAAAATAGGCCAAGTTTGATAACTTATCATTCAAGAATAAAATCAAAACTTTCCAAACTTTGCAAAGGTGGATTCATAGAGCTTTGGGCCTCCAATTATTGACCTAATGGAAGCTTATAAGTAAGTGAACAAGGGCATACGAATAGGGGTTGCAGAATCTGGAGAAAAGAGAACTTGCAAGAACTTCAAAAGTCACTCAAGAACTTAGATTCGGGTTCAGAGAATTGAAGGTTTTCAGGGAGATTTAAGGGTTCCAAAAGCTTCCTCAGGAGATTTAGAACGTGTCTGTATCATTGCTCTGCATCAAAACCCCCAGAATCACCTCCGATTGACCAAGGTAAGTCGCTTTGAACATTGGATCGATTGGCATGATTTGTGCATTCTCAGGTTAAATTGTTTGTGTTTTATGGTTCATATGATTACTGCTAACGTTTCTGGATCATTGGGTTAAAGTTTGGGTGGTTGGATCTCGCTTTGCCATTAATGACCGTTTTAAGCTCTTAGAGTTTCAATTGGGGGTTTTTGTTAGAGTCAAAATTAGATTAAATTAGGGCCATTGTGTGATTCGCATGAGGTAGACGAAGAAACCCCCATGGTCGCGAAGCATTTATATGCATCTATGCCCTATTCGCTATTTTCGTATTTTGGGTTTGCTACGAATGATTCGTAGCTAATTCGTAGCTAGAGTTGCAGGGGTTTGCAGGTCTGGGTGGGGAAGAAGGTGGCGTGGCGTCACGACACTGGTCCGTTTGAATTTCGCGCCAAAGTTCCATGCATTCTTTTGATATCCCACATATTATATTATTCGTATTACTTAAACAACTGAACAACGCAGCTGGAGTGATAAGACTGCGCGCATGTGAGCAAAGGAACAAGGGTTCGATCCCTCGCTCCCTATTATTTTTTATGAAAAGACTTTGGTCCTTGATCACATGCTGCGTTGAACTTTAAGCTTACCATGGTCCCTCAGATCTAGCCCTCCATTCACCACTAACTTAGATCCAACGTCCAGGATCTGGTGGCCTATGCCATGTAACTTCTGCCCAGCCATACTGAATTATAGTTCCTAATAAACTAAATAATTTTTATTATTTATTTGTTTTAATTAAAATACCTTTTAATATATATTAATTATATAATAATTATTTTTTTTATAAACAAATTATTATGTGATCTTTATATTAAAATGTCAATTTGTTGTTCGTGCCGATTAAATCGATTAATCGCTATGGTCAACAATAATTTTAATTAAAATTCTATTTAAATAAAATACAAATCAAATTATATTCGGTTAAATGGTTTCAATTATCTTATTGATTGTGATAATTAATCCTCCCTTGTTCTAAATTTAATTTGTTATTATTTGTAATCGTATTAATCGGTTATGAGGGGTAACAATACAAAATAAAATTCACAAAAATAATAAAACACATTAATTCATTATTAGTGATAATCGAATCAATCGATTTGAATTGGTAATGGTGCAAAACCCCTAATCTCTTAACTATGGTGATCAAACCTATTGATCATTGCGGTTAATTGTGCCAAATCAGGGTTGTACGCCCGAATCTTAAAATATTTCTTAAATCCATTCAAAACTACAAAATCATCAAACTACGAAAGGCCATTCAAAAAGCCTCTAAAAAACACATCTCTAATCAAATTCAATTCTAATGGCGTACAACCTTTCCCGAACTACGTTGACTCTGATTCTCCCTAAGGAGATACGTAGGCACTTGGCAACAAGGCGAGTCCCCCTCTTCAAAATTCTAATCATGTCATTATAATTCTGTTTGCCATATTTCTTTATGAACCCTGCCATGAAACCCTGATCTTTGAATTATTAGCCTTTAGGAAAGGGCTGGGGGTGCCTAACACCTTCCCTCAACCTGATTATAATAACTTACCCTGAATCTCGTATCTGCGTAGGGTTTCCTATTCGCCCTTCAGAATAGGTGGCGACTCGAAGTTTAAATTTTTAGGCAGGTTGCTACAATCATCACTCCAAAACTTGTCACAAATGCCAGATATATGCCGACAAAGTACATGTACCTCCAGTCCCATTAAACGTTCTGACGGCTCCTTGGCCTTTTGCAATGTGGGGTATTGATATGATTGGAGAAATCAAGCCTACTGCCTCCAACGGACATCGCTTTATCCTGGTCGCTATTGACTACTTCATAAAGTGGGTAGAAGCAGCCTCGTTTGCTTCAGTCACCAAGAATGTTGTGGCCCGATTTATCAAGCATAATCTCATTTGTCGGTATGGCATCCCTGAAAGGATCATCACAGACAATGGCACAAATTTAAACAACAAAATGATTACTGAACTCTGCACACAATTCCAGATCAAACATCATAATTCCTCTCCATATCGACCAAAGATGAATGGCGCGGTAGAAGCTGCCAACAAGAACATCAAGAAGATCATACAAAAGATGACAGTAACCTACAAAGACTGGCATGAGATGTTACCTTTTGCTCTTCATGGTTATCGCACATCAGCGCGTACTTCAACAGGGGCAACTCCATTCTCCTTAGTCTATGGTATGGAGGCAGTTCTTCCAATTGAAATTCAGATTCCTTCCCTAAGGATTATGAAAGAAGCTGATCTAGATGAAGACGATTGGATTCAGACTCGTTTGGACCAGATAAACTTGATTGATGAGAAGAGGCTCGCAGCTATTTGTCATGGTCAGTTGTACCAGAAGCGTATGATCAAAGCCTTCAACAAGAAAGTCAAAAGTCAGGCATATCAAACCGGTGATTTGGTTATCAAATGCATCATTTTACCACAAGGTGACCCCAGGGGCAAGTGGACTCCCACTTATGAGGGACCATTTGTAATCAAGAAGGTATTCTCCGGCGGAGCCATGTTGCTTACCACTATGGATGGCGAGGATTTCCCACACCCTATAAATGCGGACATAGTCAAAAAGTACTTCGCTTAAAGAAAAGCTCACTAAGTTGAGAACCTGAAAGGGCGACTTAGGCAAAAAATGAGCGTCTCGGTGGATTGAAAACCTGAAAGGGCGATCCAGGCAAAAGTTAGAGACTAAAAATAATAATAATAATAATTATCTCGGTAGGCTGAAAACCTGAAAAGGCAGCCTAGGCAAAAGTTAGGGAATAAAGCGTACGACTATGTCCCGTTTGGCTATCTACTCACCTTCAAGGTTCAACACATCAAAGGCACCTATCAATCCAATCATTTTCTTCCAACAAGTGAGGGATGAGATGCTCGAAGACAGATTGGCAATAGCAGAATTGAAACTTGACTGGATTGTTTTCACTTAGCTATTTCCCTTTATAAGTACTTTTCAAAGTTTTATGACAATTTCCTACTACTAGGATTTTTTGTCTCCTTGTACTAATCCGCCTATTATGGCTCTCTTTCAAAATCAATATAGTTCATGCTCAAAATCAATGTTTTCACTTTTTCTGTTTTGAACATATAAACGTCCCAATGATAATTTTGAATGAACATATGCATTTGAATATGACTGATGTTTATAAGAAAACAGGAATAGCATTCAGGTAATGTCCCAATCATCTGGACATCATCCTGAAACCAGTATCGGGAGAAAAGTTCCCCAACAGAGATACGTTTCTTGGCAAAATCATCAATGAGATTTTTCTCTCCAACAAAGTGATTCGAGAAACCTTATTCCCCAGCAGGGCTGTTCAAGATCATTATCCCCAGAAGGTTTGATCCTCCACACCGAGGCTTGGTCAAATAGTGCATTGGAGGATTACGCATCTTTCTTATTCCCACTCAAGGAGCATCAAAATCAGAACTTTCAAATTATCCTTCATCCTCGAACGGTAGTCAAATATCCCTCAACAGAGCATCCTGGTCCATAAGGAAGTTCCCCAGCTGAGTGTACTCGAACAAGATAGCAAAGATCATCAATCATAATGCCTTCGTTTACGAAATAACAAGCAGGGATTTATTTTCCCAACCAGAAATTTGACACGCTCTAAATTGCATAAGTCATACATCATACGCATATTCATACATAGCATATAATGTTTCATGACAAACGCATACATAACATGCACATTTCTCATTTAGTTTGAGAATCTCAACATATACATTACATGCATCAATACATTGCATGTCACTAACTTGATTTTTTTCAGGTGGACGAATATCCTCAGCAAAGTTATTCTCAATCACATGCAGTGTTCTCCTGGATTCTATTCAGACGAACATTCCTCTCAAATATAATCAAGCCAAAGATTCATACTGAAGAGATCTCTCTTTTCGAACCACCTATCAACTCAAAACAAGCAACACAGATCTAAGTCGATACCTTGGACGGTTCCTTAATGATCTACCTTCAGATCTAAGTCGATACCTTAGACGGTTCCTTAAAGCAGTCAATCTTCAAGATCCAAAGCGGATACCTCAAACGGTTCCACATAGATCAACTTTCAAAATCTAAAGCGGAAAAAACTTTGGACAGTTCCGTAACGATCAACCTCTAAGATTTAAAGTGGTAACCTCGGACGGTTCCGAAACTGTCAACGCAGAGGTTTTCAAATCCTTCATCAAGATATAATCAATGGATTCATTTTGATGAACAAACCATCAACACATTCGCTAGATGGCATCTGAAAGCCCATGTCAGGTAATGTTTTGATCTGCCAACGACATTTCTCAGATAGCATTCAGTACAAATTCCAGCATCACTTCCGGTGGAGGTAAGCGCAAATTTTCAGGGCATCTAAATATTCAATCATCTTCTACCTTCAGATTCCAATCGGTCTCTTCAGGTTTAAGAAGATTGAATAGGGACAAATGTTATACCCCAAAATTTGCCCGCATTTTTTTTCAGAAAGAAGGCAACAGACTTCTGTCTAAAAATTGGGAGTTTCATATAATCTTGGATTTTATTTCATAAATATCCTGATTTTATGAATACTCAGTTTTTAGAATTTTTCTTATACGGTATTTTGGTTCGCTGTTGAATTTATTCTTACACAAACGCCAAATACTGCTTATCACTTCACACACGCTGTTTATTTGAAATATATTTGCAGATAAATAGTACAGACGCAATTGGTACAGAATTAAATTTTGCAGGCGCAGAGTCCAGGGATTCAAACTGTACTGGTAACAAGTAAATTATTATTAGTTTTGTTTCCCCACTAATTTTTGTACTATATTATTATTTTCAAAATCTCTTCTATTATTTTCAAAATCTCTTCCTTTCTTTTCAAATCTCTTTCTTTCAAATCAAATCCTAACTTTATTCTATACATCTCTCTTTTCAAACCCAATCATACACTTTCTTTCAAATCCTACTACCACTCAAATTTTCCTTTTTTGTACGGAATCACTTCATTCCCCAACGTCTCTATCCTTCTTTTCACTCTATAAATACCTCTCATTTTTCTTCATAAATTCTCACATCAAATTTCAACTCATTTCTCAAACTTCTACCTCATAATTATTTTCTCTTCTTCCCCGGCAAAAATGGCAAAATGGATGGATACGTGTTTTCTTATGGTCATCACTGTCTTGGTGGTGATCATGTCCTTTTTCTGTCTGCATAGTCCTGAAAAATGTGGACTTGGGTTGCTTACACTCCCGTTCATCTATATGTTGTTATTTATAGCATGGGTTTTTAATCGTCATTTTTAAAGTTTTTCGTATCTTTCACTTTCAAATAATGTACTGTTTATTTTATTTGTCGTACTGTTCATTATATTATGTAATATTTGTACTGTCAGTATTAAATATCGTACTATCTGTCGTACTGTCGTTTAATTATCAATATAATATTATGTGTGTTTTTTGCTAGTTAAATATTTATTTTTCTGTGCATTAAATATTTTTCAAAGTTATTATCGGTAATTTCGTTCACGTACGGTATATTGTATTTATTTATTATGTTTTGTGTTTTTCTAACAACTCATGTAAATAAATTTTCACCATTAACACAACAAAAAAAAAACAAAAAGAAAAATTAACTTTAACTGTTGGGTTTTCACTTTAACTGTTACGTTAATGCCCGGACAGCCAGTTGACAGTCAAACCCGCTGACAGCACGATTCTCCGTGTTTTGTACCATCAATCAAATCAATCTTTTGCATTTCAAAATTCCAAGATTTTTGTTCTAGAAGTCTTCTGATAATCACATGATCAGCAGAGACTCAGCACTGCACAAAAATCAGGTACGCTTAACTGTCTCCTACACAAACAGTCCCTAACTAGGGTTTTTGTTTTTTTCAGTAGAAGCAAGTTTTTTGAGACCTCAAATGGATATCATGGACCTCCATATGTCTCAAAATACCACCAGAAAAATTTTCAAACTTCAATTCGCTCAGACGCACAGTCAGCAGCTCAAACAGTCAGTAGACGACCAGTTTGACCGAAAAGTCAACAGACAGTCAAAAATGAATTTTTTTGTCAACATCCATATTTTATCAAAAGATTCATCATTTGATCAATAGTTGATCATAATTCATCAAGAAAAGATCAAAAATCAACAAAACCCTAAGTTTCAAAATTAGGGTTTTCTCCTAAAAGTCAACTGAACTTTGATCGGCCATAACTCTCTCCTCGTTCATTCAAAAAATTCCAACCAAAGCTTGTTTTGAAGGAAATTCAATTATCTTTCAAATGCAATTGATACCATGGTCATTGGATTCACCATTTGAAAAATATAAGCTCAGACATTACAGGTCATTTTCAAAGTCAACAAAAAGTGGTTTTTTGTCAAAGGCCATAACATCAAGATAACTTCTCCAAATGAAAAAAAGTTTCTAAAGTAGATTGTAGAGGACATCTTGAGGTTTCTAAAAAGTACAAGAACTCCTTCATATGATCAAAATTGAAGGATTTATGCCTTGTTGAAGTTGGCTATTTTTTGGGAAAATGCATGAAACCAACATTGATCAAAAATGTTTTTTTTCCAAAAGGGGCCAAGTTTTCATGATTCAAACATGATTCTAATGATTCTAAGGGCCTCCCACGACCAACCTAAGGCCCATAACATTTTTATTTCTTTTTTAGTTTAATTTTATTACATATAAAGTTAAATTAAAAAAGAAATGGTGAAAGATAATGGTACAATGCTTTGATCTTAAGCTAAAGCCATCAAGAATGATTCCACTTTGTAGCATGAAGGTACATAGCAGGCCTAGAGCAAGAGGGATGAAGAAAATCAAGCCATGGTCAAAAATTCAAAGATTTTTAATATTTAAAAATGCAAAAGTTCAAAGATCATCAATGCTTCTTAGCTTAAGTTTGCAGCACATTCATTGCTTATAAATGAAGTAAAACACTTCAGTAACACACACACACGATTTCAGAACAAAATCCATGCTTGTAACACACTTGTATCATGCTTGAAATATTGTAAGAAATTTGAAATTCGAATTTTAAGTTTCAGTTCAATTCAATCCAAACTAAACACTCAAACACAATCCCTGAACATCACTGAATCTGTCCAGATCAATTTCAAGCTTTGAAACTCACTAAATCGAGCTCTATAACCCACGGTTTGTTCAAATTGAAATTTACAAAAATACGAATATTCATGCATATTTAACACGATGTAATCATATATTTGAGTTTTTTTCATGTTCTGATCGTTTCTGGAAAGTTAATTGGTGTTTGGACACCTATACGAGGAATCACCATTTTAGGGTTCTTGAGTTCAAAATTAGGGATTCACGATTTAAGCAAAATTAGAAGAAACAATATGCATATTTGAACTCAGTGAATCAGGGCTAGTAGAATGAACAGGTCGCGAAACATTTTTGTATAGGTTTACCCATATTCGCTATTTTGCAGGGATGAAGCTCACTTATTACAGGCAAAATGGAAGAAAACGCTGTTAAAAGTAGAGTCTGGAGGTAGAAGATGAAGATGTGGCGTCATCTGATTGGCCAGAACATGCGCGCGATTTTTTTATTCTGGGATCTTGTGCTACGCGCTCCACCATCATGCCATGTACCATGCATCTGTGTCCATCAGATCATTCCATCCACTTATCCAACGCACCAAAACACGCGCACATACCATAGACTCTATCATCAACCACACAGGATCACAATTTAATTTATTTTTCTATTTTATTTAATTTTCTTTACAAAATTATTTAAAAATAGTTTTACAAATTAGAAAAATATGCAAAAAATATTTTTAGGTTTATAAAATAATATATTAATTTTTGACACAAAAATATTTTATTTTTCTTAATAATTAAAATATTTTTGTTTAATTAATTAGTATATATTTATATATTTGCTTTTTAATTATTTCAACCTATCAAAAAATCAGAAAAAAATATGTTCTTTTTAGTAAATTTAGTTTATATATTATAGACTAATTTTGTACATAATTAGAATATTTTTCTCATTAAGTTTATCTTATGTGTATAATTGTTTATATAATTATATGTTAATTAGCTTAATAAGTTCCAAAACAATTTCAAAAATCACAAAAAAAATAATTTTGTTTTAAAATTAATTAACAAGCAATATGAACATATTTTAGACTTAATTTTTTAGGTTTAAATTTTATTTCTAATTCTTAGCTTTTCAATTAAATTAATTATGCATTAATTTTAATTAAAATCCACCATCCAAAAATCCAAAAAAACACTTCCTTTATCTTATTGCAATTTAAATTCATAGATAAGTGTATAGGTTGCCATATTCATGTAAATAGCGTAGTTTACATTTCTCCCACAATCGATGTAATAGCGTAGATTTACTTTCCGCATTTTACATTTCCGTACTTTAATTTCTGTACATATAAAACTGCGTGTATGTCAAAAGATAAAAACTGAAGCGTTAGGTCACTAATTTCAAAGACAAAAATATTTGGAAATAAAACACAATCACACTTGCACCTCTTAGGGTAATCCCTCTGTTACTCTTTTCAAAATCAATTCTACTGTTTCAAATACAATTCAAACAATTTCTTTCTGTATCCAGTCAAAGAAAATTTTCTAAAAGAAAACAGGAAAAGATCTTATAAATTTATGGTAGATCTCCTAATTGCTTGCTCAAATCAAAACAACAAATGTTTCACATATCACTGTTTTTCAAAACAAAACTTTCAAAAAAGACAATACTTTGTATATATCCAAACAAGGATCATTACGAAGTTAAAGATCTTTTTTTCAAAACATCTTTCGAAAGATAAAACACTTTGTATACATCCGCACAAGGATCATTACAAAGTTAATTTACAAAGGTATTTTAAAACCACATACAAGCATTTCAAAGCAAGACAAATAATTCAAACAAGTGAGCTAAGCAATTAAGAGCCCATGGATAACCATGGATACAAAGGGGTGCTAATACCTTCCCTTTGTATAATCTACCCCCGAACCCAAAATCTCTTAAAGGTCTTTTTCTGTTTCTATTATAAACCTTTCCTTAATTGGATAAAATAAAAGTCGGCGGCGACTCTCTGATTTTCACAAACTCAAAAATAAAAGAAGAGTCAGTTCGTATCTCACGAGAAAAACCGAGGACGACACTAGGATATAGTAAAAAAGGTTGTCATTTGTGATGAATTGGTTCATATTGGTTGTTTACTTGGTCTTCGATATTAGAAATAAATAGACAAAATGTAAAGACTAACAATCACCTTGCTATACACGTAAATATAACTCTGGCGAAAGATAGAGTAAAGATAAACTTGCAAGAAACTTAAAGTACAAGAATGTAACTTGCAGAAAGTAAAGACTTCCAAATAAGTTTAAACGAAAGATAAAGTTGCAAGAATGTAAATGGCTGGAATGTAACGAAAGATAGAAAAATATTGAAAAGATACTTGCATAAAGATGAATACAAACGTATTTAAGATGGTGGTGTCATACGTACATTTCTCAGCGAACTCGTTCTCTTAACGCTTGATACTTGAGTAATTTGTGAGTGATTTGTACAAAATGAACACACGGAATCCTAACATTAAGACCCTTATTTATACTAATTTCTGTAACACCCTTCTAATACCCCGCATAAATGTTTAACAATAATCAGAGTAAAACATGAAAAGGGCATTACAACTTCCATATAATTAAAATAATACTCATGTCATGCCATAAAAGAGAACGTTAAACCAAAATTATTCAGATTAGCATGTCAACACAGCGGAAATATCTTTTAACATCTGAATAATGAAACCACCAAAGTCATAGACTTAAAAACACCACCATAATAAAACACCCAATAAAAAGAGTTTAACAAGTAACTCTAATAACGTCCCCAGTGTTACACGACCAGAGCATGACCCAACCGACTCTAACGAATTACTTGACGAGCTAATCCTCACCAAGTACAAAAGCTACTCCTCAATCTGAAACTGATCAACAGTAAGGGTGAGTCTCATTCGCAATTAAACAAAGTTATCAGTTCATAAACGATAAAACATAAATAGTATAATATTTACCCAACATCATCATATATTCAGGCTATACACACATACATCAAACACACAACATTATAACATTGGACAACTTCCATTCATGTTATAATAAATCAAACACCTAATGCAATGCAAATACATGCATGTGGTACCAATCATGGGACGAACCCATCTCACCGATCCACCATCGTCAAGGATACGGCGACACCCACTCACTAATTCCACACAATGGGAATTAGCTACCACTGATCCACCATCGTCAAGGACCAACCACATAATGATTATGAAATGCATGCATCAACCAAGACATGCTCATCATCAACATCCATCAACGATTCATAATCATGCATCCACAACACACAAAGCATACTCATATCGCAACCATTTGATATTCATCACAACATAATATATTCTCAGCACCTCAATATATTATCACCACAGTAATACCGATTAAGATGAACAACATCATCAAAACCAACTCACCAACATAACACCAAATAGTGAATTCATATGTTAACATCATTCAACAATCATGTAATACTTACATCACACCAAACACAACATCAACATAGCAAATACATTTCCGCATACCACCGCATAAATGCAATTATCACTTATGCATACAAGTATAATACAGCACCAAAAAAATCGGGTTTTTAAAATAAAATCGAGCTACTTCTCTTTAATATATTTTATTAGATAGGAAATGAAATTATCGATCCAACGCCGAAAACGGCATCCAAAACGGATTTACGGTTCAAAAGATACGAATTTTTGAAAATAAATATTTTTCGTAAAAGCTGCAGCGTAACGGGTTACGAAAAGGCGTAACGGGTTACGAAAATAATTTTTCAAAAAAAGCTTCGGCCGTAACGGGTTACGAAAATAATTTTTCAAAAACAGTTTCAGCCGTAACCGGTTACGAACTCGTAACTAGCCCAAAAACCCCATTTTTCACAGCCGTAACCGGTTACAAGCCCGACCGTAACCGGTTACATCACCTGTAACAGCAAAAAAAAAAGCACTTTTGACAGCAACTTATTTCCATTCAACACAACCCAACTCGAATCATTTCGACCATACACGAAAAACAGAATCAATTCACAATCATTCCATGTTATTTCATGCCTCAACAACACATCCAAACATAATCAAACATCAAAAACATGCATTTACACATAATTTATCAATTTGAACCTAAATGTCAAAACCCCAACCTAGAACATACTCCTCTATTGAATCAATACCATACAAATCTTAATCCTATCATCTACAACCCGATAATAGAGGTTAATCGGAAGAGTCCCCCCTTACCTGAAGGTTGATTCTTCGTTCTTCCTCGCGTCGCACTTCTTTGCTTCTCTGCTCTTTCACGTTCAGACTTCTCTTCTCCTTTTTGGTTCTCTTCCCACAATTCCTTCTTCTTTTCTATTTTGTGAAAATAAGCATATCATTAGCAATGGGCTTCACCACTGACACCCCCTTCTACTAAAAGCGACACTGGCCCATTAGCCACATCATTCCATTTTTCTCAATTAACTCAAATAATTCTAATATTTAATCCAAAAATCAATTAAATTAAATAAAGAATTTGATGGGGTGTTACAATTTCGACCCTAACGGTCCTACACTAACATGATGCCACGTTGCTCACATGCATACGCTTCGAATCCCTGGGGCGCCATCTGTCCTTGTTCGGTTACACAGACTCTTTCGAAATTCAAATCCTCCTGCCTGAATCCTCTTTCGATACGTGGAAACGTGATCAGAACCGAGAATGCTACGAAAACACGCCAAGCTTCAGTACCCTTCGTATTTCGTAAAAACGCTTAAGTCTTAAAGATAATTTACTTCGAACCAGCTCCAATACTTATTATCTTTGTTTCAACTTAAACAACATCCTCGAACATGGCCATCAGTAGCCATTTTATTTCTCGAAATGGTCATCAGTAACCATTCTTCCTTGAACTTTAATCCTTCAAAGAATATTTTCTTCAAACGAAATCTCCAGCCAACAGTAATCTGGTTCGAGCGAGTTACGAATATCGGGTTCAGTCAGTTCGGTTCATAGATCCATTCATTAATGTTAGAATATTTTATATTAATTTGGAGATCATATAAATTAATATAAAAAGATATTATAAGATATTTATAATATTCTAAAAGATTATAAGATATATATTTATGATATTCTAAAAGATATTATAAGATATATATTTATAATAGTCTAGATATATAAGATATTTATAATATTTGAGAGATATTAAAAGATTATAATAATATCTTTTATTCTAACAATTAAGGAGATGTGTTTTGGGATTTGTTATGGATTTCTTGGATTTTACTATTATAAATATGTATCTTTTCTATTATTACAGTGTGACAATCTTAGAGCTTACATCAACAAGGGAGAATAAGGGTTTAGGGAATTCCAAGGAAAAACTTATAAAGACAAAGGTTTTTGGAAAACTTTTGGAGTTATCTAAGGGGATTGGGAAGTACTTCTAAACACCTTGGATTTGAGTTATTCTTATATTGAGAGTTGGAGAGGTTGGGAAACACTTGGGTAGAAAATAGGGTTTGTTCTTTGGGAACTGTGAAGACTATTTTCTTGTAACTCTTATGTAATCTTTTGTAACAACTTTCTGAGTATAGTGAATTGGAGAGTTCATCTCTCCCCCAGAGTAGATCGTTTGATCAAACTGGGTAAACAAACCTTCGTCATTTTTCTCGCCTTATTCTATTATATTATCTGTGTATAAATTATTATTGCTGTAGACCATTTATGTGGTTGCTACTTTTCTTTGCCTCACAAATTGATATTGAATTTTTTCGTAATTAACAACAAGATTCACAACACAAATATTGAACTAAATTTGCATTTCTCTTGGTTGAAGACCACATTACTTGCAAATCTTGCTCTAATCAGACAATTACACAAGTCCAAAGAGCTTTATCCAAGAGATTTGATCATTAACCATTGATTCATGTCATTTCAAGACTAAAGGCACCATTTCCAAATTGGAAAAGTGACTTTAATCACCAACAACTCTTGCATTGAGCCTCTACATTGTTTGATCTACTCCAAAAGCAACACAAATCCAACTAGCATGGAGCCCATAACTTTCACATTACTTCACCATGAAGCAAAGTAAGTCAACTTGAGGATGGGGACTCCAAATGATCTGATTTTCCCCACAAACCAAAAAATTGAGCCTATAAATAGAGGCATTTGGTTCTGAAACCAAACACACCAAAATTCACAAAGTCACCCTCTCAATTGAAACTTCAAATTTTCACTTTGCATAAACTTAGCATTTTTGAGTTTCAAGTTGTTTCCGTGTCAAACAACCCTTCAAACACCTCATATACACTTCATTGAAGCAAACCATCACATTGCTTCTATAATATCTTAAACACCTCCATTTTCACTTTTTGTCATTTACAAGTGGATTCGGGTAGAGCAATCTAGAGCAGTTCAAGGTGAAGTGAGCATTCATTTAGAATCTCTAAAGTTCAAGGTGTCATACCCTAATTTTTGTCCCTAAGATCATTCTTTCATTTTTGAATTCTAATCATTGATCAAGATCACAATCTTAAGGGTTGTTCTTTGATGTTGTGCTCACCTTATCTTTAGGATGGACCATCAAGCACCTATGCTTTATCTTGTATATATATCACACTAACCAAAATACAAAAAAATATAACTTATGTCTTCCATTGCTTTGTGTATTATAGGTGTGGAACCAAGTGCACTCATCTCCTCTCTTAAGCTAAGGTTTCTCCAATCTTGTGCTTGGAGCTTTTGGAGAGTCATCAAGATAATGATCGGGATTTCCTGTTGAGATTATCCCTTTCCATGCTTTTGAGGCATTATTCTTCAAAAAGTTCAAGAGTTTTCTCAAGGGTTTGTCTTTGTGCTAAAATCACCCATGAAAGAAGAACTTTGTCAAGATAATGGGCTTGTGGAATGAATTGCAGACTATGAATCATGGCGCAAAAGACGAATTTGTGAATTCATTGGGATCAAGGCATTATAATCTCTTCAATTAATTGTAAATGGTTAGAAATGAGGGAGTTTGAAAATCAACCATGGATGTTGATTGTGTTTGTCTCCACGAAGAAGATGATGGCCATGGCGTCATTTTTTCATTTTTGAAACAAGTTTTATAATATTTATTGGTTTGCATTTGATAACTGGATGTAACAGCCACCTTAGTGGTAGAGCATGCACCTTTAGTCCTCGTGTGCCCAATGTTTTGGGTTCGAATCCCCCTCGCCCCTGACTTTTGTGTTTTATTTGATTTTTACCATTTTTGGCTTGTTTCTAATATTTTATCAAATGGACTTGTTCTTTTAACACCATGGGAGCATGGCCCAGTGGTAAGTCTTTTGTGCTGCAAGGTTAGGGGCGTGATGTGAGTTCAAGATTCCCTAGGGCCAAAATAATTTTTTGGCACTTATTTTATTCATTTTCTTCACAACTTTGCATATTAATTTAAAATTGAAAAACAACTCATTTCCACTTCTTTTTTGCACACTCCCTATTTATGTTACATACTTTGTGAATATATTTTTAAAAGTATAAAAATATTTTTTATTTGATCAACTTTTAATTAATTCAAAAATGTTATTTTTAATACCTTTAAAAAATCCCTTTCTTCAAAATAGTTTCAAATGACCTTCACCAATTGATTTGTATATATTTGTGAACCAATTAGGATTAATAAGCAGATGCATGAGTGAACCAATAGTGTCACACATGAAGACTATAAGAATAATCTTGAGATACTTAAAAGGATCAACAAACTATTGAATTCTATTTCGACGAGACTTTAAAAGTAAAGAAGCTTTGATTACTTTGTTATTCAGATGTTGATTGATGTGGAGATAAAGAAGATCGAATAAGCACAACTGGTTATTTCTTTCAAGTCTTTGGTGCCCCAATCTCATGGTGCCCGAGGAAGTAACCCGTGGTGGCATTGTCATCGTATGAGGCTGAATATATAGTAGAATCCTATGCTGCATGTCAAACAATTTAGATCAAATCTATGCTGGAAGAGATCGAGGTCGAAGTGAAACCTCTGGTGTTGCTAACTGAAAACAAGTCATCTATTAATCTTGCAAATAATACAGTTCTGCATGGAAAGAGTAAGCATATCAAAGCTAGATTTCACTTCTTAAGGGAGAAGGTAAATCTAGGTGAATTTGAAGTAAGACATTGCTCAAGTGAAGCACAGTTGGCCGACATTTTCATCAAAGGATTGAAGATCGACAGATTCTTGAATTTGAAAAAGAAATTAGGAATATTTTAGATTGACTATGATTAGGGTATGTTCGACAACTTGGATTATAGAGGATGCGTTGAGATATTAGATATAATCCAAGTTGAGTAATCCAAACTCAAATCCAATTAGGGTTTGTTAGCCGACTTAGTGTTCAAGTTAATTGTATATAAATAGACATAGTTTGTAATTTAATTTGTACAATTTTCTTATTTACTTTATTCTCTCTTCCTCTCCTCACAAATAATGTCTCGCCCACTAACAACTAGGACCAAACCGATTGAATTGAACATACACTTTGTTTGTTCGTGAAAGGATCATTGCTAAGAAAATGAAGATTCAACAACATGTTCAAAGTTTAAAGTTGGCACAATTATTACATTCATGCAGTTACCACTGTATATAAGAGAGTGCAATGTATTGTTAAAACTAACTCATTCAATTACAATATTAACTGAAGTTCATACATTCTCTTTAAATTAATTTTCACATGATATGAAATATTTATCTTATTAATGTCTTTTTGGTTAGAGTACTTATTTTTCTTTGAAAGTGAAAGCTCTTACTTTTCTGTTCGCGCCATAAATATCTCTATACTCCTTGCTTACGGTACGCAATCGCTTACATCATATTTTGGACATTCATGTGGTCAGGAAAATTCTCAATAGAAAGGTATAAATGAACTTTCTAGATCTTAGATCTTGGGCAATAATCCAACTGCATTTCTTTCATTAAATAAATGTTTCATAAATATTTTTATATTTAAATAACTATTATTTTAAGGTATCAATATTAATTTTATCATTTCTATTAATTATATTGCATTTCATTAACTATAATGAATGAATATAATATACTAATAATTTGTATTAATGTTACATGTTAATAGTAAAAATGTGTTTCTAAATTAATGGTTTATTTTATTTAATTTTCAAAATAAAATAATTTTTATTAATTTAATTAATATTATTTGAAGCAATTTTACATTTATAATAAAGATGAATATTTAAATAATCGACAAAGATATTTTAATAAAAATATTTTCTCTTTTCTTATATATAATTTTTAAATTTGTATAAAGCAATTAATTAAATAGTTTATTTATAAAAAAATTTAAAATAAATTCTATTATTTATTTATTTAAAATCCCATACAATTCAAATATGATATTTTATGAAACTCACACACTATAAGTTTAATTTTAAAAAATCAATAAGTCTAATTTTAAAAGTAAATATTCTTTATTTATATAAAAAATTTGAATCTATATAAAATTTTAATTTAAAACCTAGATCTTCGGATTATTATATTTTGTATGAATATATTTTAATAACTTTTTATAAAGCATGAATAACACACACGACCCGGTCCACTTTACATTTCTTTCCACACTTGCAACAAAATCATGCTCTATATATAGAACTAGATCTTATGCATAAATCATATAACCAAAAGCTATTTTTTTAAGCAAATAATTGAAGCTCAAAGATGGCATCAAATCAAGAAGAGGTGAAGCTTTTTGGAATGAGAGGAAGTCCATTTGCAACAAGGGTACACATAGCTCTAAAATTGAAGGGAATTGAATACGAATATGTAGATGAAAAATGGGGAAACTTTAGTGAAACACTCATCAAATATAATCCAGTTTATAAAAAAGTTCCTGTATTAGTTCATAATAAAAAACCCATTTTAGAATCAATTTTAATTCTTGAGTACATCGATGAAATTTGGAAGCAAAATCCAATCTTACCTTCTGATCCTTACAAACGAGCCCAGGCTCGTTTCTGGTCTAAATTCATAGATGATAAGGTAATTAATTTATTTTTTTTTAATAAGCAATTTGTAAATAGCGGATTTCGAACCTGAGCCGTTGAGAGGAGCACACTCTCAGGGCTCAAGCGTTTCACCACTAGATCACACACGCACACGTTTTCTTGTTGTTGTTGTAATTGATTAATTAATTATGATTTTTAATTATTTTAATTTGTTACAACAGATTTTGAGTGCTGTACCAAAAGTTACTACTTGTCATGATGAAAAGGAACGTGAGGAGATTTTTAAGGAAGTAGAAGTGGCTTTACAATTTCTTGAGAATGAGCTCAAGGATAAATTCTTTGGTGGAGAAAAGATTGGGATTGTTGATATTACTGCTTCTTTTGTAGCTTTTTGGTTACCTGTTATACAAGAAGCTGCAGGGTTGAAGTTGTTTACTAGTGAGAAATTTCCTAAGCTTTATAAATGGAGTGAGGACTTCAACAATCATCCAATTGTGAAGGAACAATTGCCTCCAAGAGAATTTATTTTGGCCTTCTTCAAAGCTCGTTTTGAAAGTCTTGCTGCTTCAAAATAGATTATGAGGATACATAGTTGAGGAATTTGAGATTGGTGTGAAGTATTTGTTTGCATTTTGTTGTTTTTGTGTGAATTTTCATATGGAATTAGATTATGTAACCTATGAGTTCTTATGTTGTGAGTTTCTATATAGAAAAAGAAAAATAGGATTTTATCCTCGTTTATACTATTTTGATTAATAAAAAGAATCATTATTGGCAAAAAAAAAAATGGCATACTACATTATTACAAAATTGATTTAATTTAGTATATCATTTATTAATGTGTACATGCGTGTCTCATGAAGATAAATTATAAGAGGAATGTTAGCTCCCGATTCTTTTCAACATATTTTTAACACATTTTTTTTTTAGGTGAATTGAAACAAACATGTGTTCTATCATTTTACGTAAAATTTATTTTTAAAGTGAAGGACTAATATATGTTTCACTCAATAAAAGAGTGAATGTTCAACACTTTTTTAACACTTATTTTTTTATTAGGTGAATTGAAACAAACATGTGTTCTATCACTTTACGTAAGATTTATTTTTAAAGTGAAGGACTAATATATATTTCACTCAATAATAGAGTGAATATTCAACACTTTTTAACACTTATTTTTTTATAAGGTGAATTGAAACAAACATGTGTTCTATCATTTTATATAGGATTTATTTTTAAAGTGAAGGATTAATATTTGTTTTACTCATAAAAGAGTGAATGTTAAAGAGTGTTAAAAAATTTGTTAAAAAGTGTTTAAAAAATCTAAATAAGAGTTAGCTACTATGCTAAGTAACCATAGGCAACAAACTTAAAAAGTAATACAAGAATTCTAGGTGAAAAATGAACTTGAATTGTGTAGAAACATCAAAAAACAAAATTGATAAAATCTCAAATTCAATATCTATACCGGCTGTCACTTATTCTCATCTATATTGGTGATGGATGTTCTGAATAGGTTTTATATCTTGAAGAGTTGTTTTGTCACAATTGGTCAAAGGGGGAGATTAAAGTTCCTCGTAGATTAACTCTTTAGATTGACTGTTTTTTACAAAACAACAACATGGAGAAGTATTTAAAGTCTTCAAGATTTATATAGCTTGCTTAAGTTTTATGGAGGTGCAAAAGGGACATGCTGGACATGATGTCCCAACATATTGCTACGACAACTAGGCCTTGCGCATCAGAACTTTACTACTACGTTTTGGAAGATTCTCTTATCAAAGAATGGATCAAATTTTATTATGATTGATTTAACAATATGTCTAAGTGATTTGTTTAACAGCGGTAAGGAGATTTATTTAAATTTAAATGGAGATTTAACTTTTAACTTAAATTGAAACAAATTATATCTTGTTGGAGGTTTAAGGAACAAATAATATCCAACATATTCTACATTATCTCTGGACAAAATTAAATAAAATATCAATGAAGAAAAGCCCATAATCATTATATAAGAAGCTTAAACCTACATTGAAATTCAAGCACTCACGTCGAAGAACTTAAAGGGTTAGGTTTACAAGAGAGTCCTAAATATTTTTATATACACCACTGTATTTCTGTAACTTGGCATAATAGGTTTGTCTAGTTCAGTTGTAAGATTCACCATCACGTATAGTTTTGATTGAAGTTGATCCCAGGGGTTTAGTGATTGAATGTGCAAACACTTAGGTTAGTGTTTGAGAGAAAGAGGATGTCACATATTTAGGGGGAGTCCTAAATAGAAAGCCATTGAGTAATGTTAGGAAAGAGAATTGAACAACATAGGGTTTATTGTTGATTGTATGAATGATTGTACTAAGCTACTAATATTGAATTTCCTTTCTTGGGTTGGAAGTCAATCCTCCAGACGTAGGTGCAGGTTGCATCAAAATTAGTTACCAATTGATTGTGTTATTTACTGCTTTTCTGCCCAATCATCTTGTACAAGTTAATTGTGGCGTTTCTGCTTTAACTTGTCAAACCAGTTGCTAGGACATCACATGCAACATATGTCCTCTGAGGAACATAATTTTAGCTATAAGTAGGTTAAATTGTGTTATTTTATCGGCTGGGTGGGAGGAGAAGAAGGGCAATGTTAGTCTTTTTTTTCGTGGCTCGTGATGTTTCTAATATTTCCTAATTATGGTTAAGTACCCCACACACATCATACGCCATACAATTCCTCAATAATTCACGAATAATTCAATAAACAATTTATTCTAAAATTTGGGGTGTTATATCTACCCTTGACGGAGTTTCCCTTCCACACCTCTCGTTAGAAATGGCTGAGTCCCTCTCTACTAGGTTTTCTCCTACACAACTTGATGCATTAGTCTAAGAGATTGACGAGTCTAAGAGTCCGAGCTTTGACGGTTTCAATTTTCCTTATATAAGAAGTTTTCATTACTACAGAAAAGGAATTTAACAACTGTTAGGAAAGATATATAATCACGCATGACTAGGGGTTGTTATGTAGCATGTAGTAGTATAGTGACACTTTCAATCATGGTCCAGTGACCATCGTAGAAAATAGGAAAGCACGCACTCTTTAACAACAGTTATACCTAAAACCATTGTGATATTATCTTTGAATAAATGCCAAAAGTTTCATACGAGAATCAACACTACACCATTTTTGAATTGTTATCAAAACTTGTATTATGAGTACACAATAAATTTGAACAACTCGAGGTATGCAATCCTTCCAACTTCCAAAGAGAATAGAAAGTGTATAAAATTAAAGAAACAATAATTAATGAGCATCTTTGGTTTTTAAACTTCCAAGAGAAGAAGATGAAGAATAAGAATGACATTTATAAAAGCGGAAGAACCAAAACACAAAAACAACTTCTTCTAAAGGGATCAACATGTGTTATCCTGCTCAAGCTACCAACAATGTTGAAAATCCAAATGTTGTTGTGGAGGATACTATGGTGCAAAACCAGCATTAGCCTCAAGATGTTGTTGTTGTTGGTATTGCGGCGCAAAACTAGCAACAAATTCAAGATGTTGCTGAAGAGGGTGGTGTGTTTAGACTAACGAGAGCTCTCATGGTAAAGATAAGAAGAAGAAGAAGGTTGATGCAAATAATTAATATTTTAGATTTTGATGATGATGATGAGGCGTATGATTGGTCTAATTTTATCTCAACGAGAGGGTTTAGATATGATAATGGTTTTTATTTTGTAATATTGAAAGTTTATTTAATCAATTTTTAATCATTTTGTTTAACTGTCTTAAGGTTATCAACTTAACAGCTCAAACTATCAACTTAACTTATCAGCTTAAAGTACAAATTGGATAAACTAACAAACAGATAATTGTAATTGAAAATTCAACAGGTTGCGATGAACTTACTCGTAAGAAACTGTCTTTTAGTTCCATTCCTATCAAGTTCACTACATATTCAACTATTACATTTCATAACAAAGTAAATATTAAACATAAAGCAGATAAGAATCAGTGTAAAATTTTCAATTTTCAAACCCTACTTCAACTATTGTATTTCATAAAATATTAAACATAAAGGAGATAAGAAAACACAACAACTTCAAATTTCTAGAAAACCTCTCTGACTTCAATTTGTTATTCAAATTCTTGTTCTTCTTTTTTGAATCTTCATACATAACCTTCAAATATTCCACAACTTCCAACTCTGACTTCATATTACTCTCGTCTTCATTTCCTAATTTTTCTCTAATGTCTTCATCCCATATGAACAAATTACATGTTTTATCACTCCTCCAAACTGGACATCTCCAAAAAAGCCTTCCTTTATTCTGTCTTTTCTTGCATTGGTACGAAACCATATGACTATGACAACCACACAATTTTCTAGATCTAGATTTTACAGTGGAAGAAGACATAGTAAAACCTTTTGATGAGTTTTCCTTCAAATGAGACATTTGAAATGAAACTGAACAACAACAATGAGTATGGTTGTTCTTGTCTTCTTCCCGATGATGTCGATGGTGTTGCTGTTAGGGTTTGTTTCTTTTTTCAGTGGAAAAATAGATACTTAGTATTTAACATATATAAAGAAGTGCCCGTATGTAACAACAGTTTTATAAAGGAGCGGTAGTGGTATACCTATTATTTTTTAATTAAATATAAATAAAATTGAATAGGCGCGCATTAACGTAAGATTGATTGACTATTTGAGGAACCTGAAGATCGAACCCAGAAAGGTTGGTTTATATCACCACGGTTAGGTAAATAACCGTAATTATAACCTTAAAATTAAAAAAACAATTGTTAGCGCATGAGTTTAGAAGTATCACCGCGGTTTTGGGCAAACCGTGGTGACTTTGGCGTTGTTGTTTTCGCGTTTTGTAGTAGTGTATGGAGGCTTATTAAGTATGAGTTGTTTGAGATGTTTGATAATATTTTTCATAATTCTAATATGTCAAAGACTCTAACTTCTTTCTTTGTTGCCCTTATCCTAAAGATTGATTCTTCGTTGGTTTAGGGAGATACTAGACCTATTTTAGTTCTCTGCATAAGCTAGTAGCAGAGGTGTTAGCTACGAGACTGGAAAAGGTGATGTCTCCCATGAGCAATAAACTTTAATTTAGGGAAGCAGTTAATAGATTGTATAATTTCTCTTAATGAGGTCTTAGATCTTTCCTGGATGTCAAAGAGGGAGTGTTTTGTGTTAAAAGTAGATTTTTAGAAGACTTATGGCTATGTTAGTTGGTCTTTCCTGGGCTATTTGCTGGTGAAATTTGGTTTTGATGGTAGGTGAATGTTTTGGATTAGAACTTGTGTTTTTTCGGGGACTCTTTCTGTGGTAGTGAATGGGTGTTGAATGGGGAGATTAATATTCAAAAAGATTTGAAGCAGTGATACACCCTAGCCCCATTATTCTTTCTTTTGGTTGTTGAAGGTATTTATGCTTCTTTGAAAAGATTGATTTTAGTTTGGTTTTATAAATAAGGTTGGGAACAAAGGGCTTCAGGTGTCCTACTTTTAGTATATTGATGATATGGTGCATGTAGGAGTTCTCTCGCTTGACAATATTTTGACTATTAAACCAGTTCTCAGAATTTTTGAGCTTGCCTCGAGCCTTAATGTGAACTTTACTAAAAGTTCTCTGCTTGGAGAAATTGTGGGTAGGCCAAACAAGGCTAACGAGTAATTTCAGTGTGTACTCTTCCCTTCAAATATCTAGGGCTTCTAGTGGGTGCAAAGATGAGGAAGAAAGGGATTGGGGATACTCTAGTTAAATTTGTCTCTAAGATATTAGCTTCTTTGAGGAATATATTTGTGAGTCTCAATGGGGTAGTGGTCTTGCTGAAATCGGTTATGAACTATATCCCAAAGTTGTTCCTTTTGTAATTCCTGAAGATGCTAGTCTTAATTCGGAAGAATTTTATTGGTATGCAAAGGCATTTTCTTTGGGGGCTCCAAAGGGGGAGATTAGGTTACTTGGGTTTATTGAGCGAATGTCGGCAAGAACAAAAAGGTAGGTGGCTTAGGGGTAAAAGATCTTAGGTTCGTGAATCTCACTTTTTTAAGCAAGTGGAGGTGAAAGATTCTTCTAAATTTTCCTTCATTATGGAAATACATTTGTTCAGCTAGGTACGGTTTCTAAGGGTTTGGCTCCCCGTTAGGGGGTGATGTAAAGGGTCTTGTTAAGGTGTTTTAGTCGTAAAAAGGGGTTTCGCTTCTTGGGTCTTTCCCTGATGTGGAGTTTGATTGACTTTCCTCTTTTAATGTAAATAGGATATAGGATGTTTCGAAGACCAGGTTTTGACATGATGTTTGGGTTGAGTCAACCCCGTTGTGTGCCTTTTTTCAGTAGTTATTTCTCATTTTGGAGTAAAAATCTTAAATGTTGGGCTCGTTGGGTTCTTGGGAAGGGGCGTATGGGTTTGGAGTTTTAGATGGAGGCGTACTCTCCTAGTATAGGGTGTTTAGGTAGGTGGGTGTTGAAAGCATACATAGCAGCAAGCAACAAAAGATTTGGAAATATTGATCCGGGAATTATCGTCCTCAGAGATGGAGAGATGCCATTCAACAGTTTCTACGGTTTCGAGCTCGGATTTGAATGAACGGAAAGTAAACAAAGATATAAACAGGAAAAAATAAACACATTCTTAGAAGAGAAATAACTTATCATGGATGTAAATATATTCACTCTTCACAAACATACCCTTACCAACCAGTTATACTCAGCCTACGATACTCATCTATGTTATCACGTATCTCTCACATAAGAGTCCATCTCTGGAGCACAAACGAGATCATCTCACAACTAAGGTTATCTCTAACGCGAAGCTGCGAGAACATCCGTATTCTCGCGTCGGCGATCTCTCTCGCGCCGCTCAAACACGAAAGCATTAGGAACATATACAAACGGTGAATGCTAGCTCTAAATCTATCTCTAGAGTTCAGAACCAACAGATTATCATACTAGATAAAGATTTAAGAAGTTTATCTCTAAAGCAACCTAAATCCCCAGCACCGAGCAAAAATCCAGGATAACATCAACACAAATTTGTAAAGCAAGTTAAACATAACATTATAATGGGTAAATATACATAAGATTCGAGTAACTATACAAACAAACCCAACACAAAGAAATACACAGAGAATAGAAGAGATAAACCAAACATCTAGCGGGTTGTCAGCTCCGGTTGATGAGAAATCCACCTCCGATCTTCCAAGTGCATGACTCGGTGTTGTTTTCTAAGCTAATCATACTCTAAGAATGAAAATGATGGAGTTGGAACCAAAAACTCTCCAAAACCATAACCCTAAAATGGTTCAAATGAAAGAAATATAAACACAATTCTGCGCAGGTCCGCTAAGCGGGCTACCTCCACTAAGCGGACTACACTTATTCCTCAAAATATATGTAACAGTACACGTAAGCTCGCTAAGCGGGCTACCTCCGCTAAGCGGACCCAAAAAATCTTCCAGCTTCGGTTTTGCTCCACTTCAAGCTGGTTTATTGAAATTTGATAGCATAAGCGCGCTGGTGCTCCGCTAAGCGGACTGTCCTGCATAATTTTGCTTATTCAACTCCAAAATTGCGCAATCGAAGTCGTGCCTTCGACACTTTATTCCTCAAAGCTCCGATACGCATGAATACCTATAAAAACAAAGGAAAAACTATTAAACGATACACAAACGCATCAAAACTCAATTATGTTTAGATTTACATAAAAGTCGGGATATTATTACAAAAACTATAAGAATAGAATTGATAAGTGCCATAATTATATACTCAAAATATCGACATTTTGGCACTTATCAGTGGGACGACCTAGGCCTCAGTTGTAGAGTTTTAAGGTTGTTTCACTACGCCAAATTTGGCTTTTAGCAGCACCCCTACGAAAGCGCTTTTAGGAAAAGCGCTGGCATAGGCTTCGCTAAAGACAAAATTAAAAAACACGCTAAAAAAGCGCTCTAATAGTGGGGGGGTATGAAAGCGCTTTTAAGAAGCGCTCTGGTAGGGGGGGGGGTTATGAGAGCGCTTTTCAAAAGCGCTCTGGTAGGTGGGGGGTACGAAAGCGCTTTACAAAAGCGCTCTGGTAGGTGGGGGGAACGTGGGGGGAACGAAAGCGCTTTTCAAAAGCGCTCTGGTAGGGGTGTTTAATGAGAGCGCTTTTTGTCAAAAGCGCTGGTATAGACCAGGCTATGAGAGCGCTTTCCAGAAGCGCTTTAGTAGCCTTATTACTAAAATTTGATATTACGCGTTCAGAATCCCTAATTCATCTTTTTTCTCCCATTGACGCTAACTTGCCCAGAAAACCCAGAAAACCCATTTTGTCTCCCCCATCTTTTTTCTTCCACTTCGTCTCCCCCACTTTGTCTCCCACAACTCAAAGTTCTTCACCGCCGCCGCCGCCGTGTAGCATCTCGCCTCCACCGCCGCCGTCATCTTCATCTTCATGTATGTCACCTTGTTTTCTTTTGCTTTATTTTTAATTGTTTTTGTTCGACTGGCTATGTTTCTTAATAGGTTATAATCCATGAACACAATTTCTTGTTGCTTTGTTGTTGGGTACTGAATGTGTTGTGCTGAAGAACACAATTTTTCAAGAATAGAACACATTAGTGCCATTATTTTAGCTAAAAACAGAACTTTGATATTTTTATATCTAAATTGCAAACACATTTGTCAAGAATAGAACACATTAGTGCCATTTTCGTTTTTAATTATAATGGGTTGTTTGAAATGAAAGCATGAAATGAAAGCTATAGTATATGATATGAAATGAAAGCTATAGTATATTATGAAAGCATGAACTACTTGCTGCATAATTTCTTCTTTGTCATATCATTGAGTTATTTGAATTGTAATGGGTAGTTCAATTGAGGGTTAATAACTTGTCTACACCAAATGATTATTAAGAGAAACTACGTTCACTTTAATGTTTTATGGTTTTACTTGATTCTAAAATATGAGTGAGGATTCTTTCATTTCTTAAAAGGAGTAGAGTTTTGAAAAATGGAGACCTTTGTTACTAAAGTTTGTTTAATTGTATAAATGCATATATATTTGAAAGTGATAATATGTATTTTGTCTAATTTGATTTCTTATAATCTCAAAGCATTACTAATTCGATATTTATTTCATTTCATATTAAAAGTAATGTATGAAAATAAATTAAGATTCTATTTTAAAAAGACCGTTAGTTATCACTTAATCCTACTGGTGGTTATGTTGTAAGTTAGTTATAAAGTTAGACTGTTAGTTGAGGTTAATTGTTAGGACTAATGAACTAGCCTCTCATTTACGAACCAATGTATGTTGAACAAGCCGTGGTACACATGTATGCATCTGTTCTTTCTCTTGTTTGTAGTTACTAGCTAATTGATAATTGATTTCATATCATTTTAAATAATTGAGTTCTAGATTGGGTTTATTTTGATATTTGTTAGTAGTGGTGTATTTAACCGCATGGTGTGTGTGTTTAATTTTACAGTTACTTTGAAGTCTCTGGTTTCTACTTGTACAACGCCGATTCAAACCTACCCATCTCCCACATCAAGTCTAACTCAGGTTACTATCCCTTTCTTCTTGCTTATAGTTTGTTATTTTCTGCTTATAGTTTATTGTTTATGGTTCTATTTAATATCAATTTAGTGTCTCTCAACCAATTTTTTGGTTTGTGGACTTATATTACCTTGAAATAAGGTAATGTCTTCTTTAAGAATTCGGGTATTCTGATTAGGTTTTCTGATTAGGTATTCTATTATGATGATAGCTATTTATTATCTTGACAGAGTTCCTTAGTACCTGATAGAGAAACCAAGAAGCATTTGTTTAGCTTAATTAAGACATGGATAAGACATGGATGAATTCAAACCGATTGTCGAAAGAGTACGAGAAAGGGGTATGGGAATTTGTTGAGTTTGCGGTTGCGAACTCCAAAGACCCGCTTCGAATGCCGTGTCCTTGCTTAGGTTGCATGGTTTGACTTCCATTTGACTTGTATAGATTGTTAGCTTATTAATAGTGTACTAATGTGCTTTAGTTTGTTTGATACAGGTTCAATGGCTTCAGATAGAGATGCTCCACCTGAAAACCCACCTGAAAACTTACAAGAAAACTCACAAGAAAGAGTTGCTTCGGATACAAATGCTCCACCTGATACTGAAGCAAAAGAGGTTGCACGAGGCATCACTATTATGAGGAGTATCATACGACATAGAGACCAAGGATTAGTGTACCGATTGGAATGGAATTCTGATAAACAACCAATTGGTCCTAATTCTGCAAAGTTGACAAGTTATATTGGTACACTTGTCCGTATGCATATTCCGGTCTCCATAGCTACCTGGAAATCGAAAACGAAAAATTTAGAATTGGAGGAGAAAAAACAAGCGATTTGGGAAGAGCTTCAGGTATATATCATATATGGTTAATTGTTGTTATTATCTTGACGATAAATTGTTTAAATTATTTATACTAACACACTATGCGTACGTTTTTTTGCAGAGGACTTTTGAGATACCAGATGAACGTAAAAGCTACATACTTAGTTTGGCCGGCAAGAGATATAGAGGGTGGAAAAGTTTTTTGACAAACACCTATCTTAAGGATAAAGATGGAAAATTTCTTGAAAATGCACCGGGACGGCCAACAAAGTATGCGACCTTCATTGATGAAGCAGATTGGGCTGAGTTTGTAAAGCAAAGAGATGAAGCTTTTCAGAAAAAGAGTGCCACGAATAGGGAGAGAGCATCCAAACCCGCGTATCCATACAAAAAAGGGCGTTTGGGATATGCACGCTTAGAGGATAAAATTGTAAGTAAATAGAAATTCGATTTAATTAATTGTCTACATGTGCATGTTTTAATTGACGATTTTATCGTTTGTGTCAATGCATAGTTGGAGGAGACTAAAAGTGAGGAAGCTTCACTTCCTGTACATGTGTTGTGGAAGGAAGCTCGTGTGGGCAAGAATCACGCTGTCGATCCCGATGTTCAGAGAGTTTATACTGAATGTGTAAGTATAATACTATGTCTTTAATTAAATCAAATGTTTTTTAATATATAAATGACTTTTTATCTCCACTAATAATTATTTAAATGTAAATGAATTACAGGAGACCTTGTCGCAATCGGCATCCACCGGTGAGGAGAGCGTACTTAGTAGAGTACTAGATGCTCCCGAGTATCCCGGTCGGGTGAGGGGTAAGGGTCATGGTGTGACTCCAACCTCTTTTTACAAGAGTCCTAGGAGAAGAAATCCTTCAAATGAAGAAGTGTTGCAAAAGTTGGCGGAATTGCAAGCACAAGTCTCTGAATTGCAAAGAGATAAAGAGGCGTATATGAGAGAAAAATGCAACACTTCATCGGTGAAAGAAACTAGTGATAAGGCTAGTATCAACTATCAAAGGAAATTTCCCGAGGTAATTATAATTTTTTTTCCTTTTAAATTGTTCTATTTTATTAATGATAATGACTTTATATTTACTATTGGTTTAGGGCATTTCATCTTGCCAACTATACTTATCGGAACCGAGTTATCGACTAGTTGGCAAGGGAAAAGTGCACAACACTTCGGGAGATTTACTTCACCACAGACCGCTCCCGGATGGACACCTGAAAGTATCGGTGGATGTTGTATTAGATCGTGATGCGATTCTACCGGTACCTGACATGGTCTCAGAGACGACATTGCTGCGAGATGCAATAGGATCGTTTGTTGCATGGCCCTCGGAGCTCATTACCATTAGTGATGAGGTAAATTGAAAACGATTATGAATCATTTAGTTTTCGAATGTCAATTCTAAACCGTTTATTAATTATGTTTTACATTTTATTTTTAGACTGCTCCTATAAAACCCGCAATTAAGGGTAAAGGGATTTTACAGGAGGAGGAGTCTGTTGCATCGCTAAAAGAGGTACATTTAAAGTGTTAATATATAATCTGAATCAAAATATGCATGATTTTATATTTTACCTAACTTATATGATTTTTAGGCATCCGCTCGGGAGTCACAACAAGTGACGCAGCAGGTTCGTAGCGTACCACCCAGTGGTCCTCCGAAGCAAGCGGCAAGAAAAGGCGGTGCTTTTGTGCCTCGATACCGGGCGACACTCGCAACAATGGTTGATATGTCCGATATGAAGGATGGTGCTTTACGGGAAATCGATATGGATGAAAGTGTCTTCGGTATTGAGTTCAAGTCACATATTACAATTGATGACTTGCAAGAGATTTTTAACCAAGATCAACTAGGCGTCAGTAATATGCATTCATACATCCGGTAATATTCACTCATCCGATATATTATTTAATTAGTCCCACAATATAATTTATTTACACTTTTCAATGAAAAGAATCTAATGTTTATTATGTTTTTATTTAAGGTTGTTGTATGACAGAGTGTTGCGCGGGACTGCATTGTCTAACAGATTCCGGTTCGTGTCTTCCGCCCATTGCAGCGGAATGGAAATTGTTTCGGATCCGGAATCTGTTAGACAGCGCTTAGTCGATAGATTCATGTCCACCGGCAATACAGAATGTCTGCATCTTTGGGCGTATAATACCCGACCAGTAGGGTTAGTTTCTCATTCTTTATTCATCTAATCTCTGTTTCTTTAGTGTATAGCAATATTTTCATATAACCTATTGTTTTAATTTATAGAGCACACTGGTTGCTGCTTGCTATCAACCCGATAAGGGAAGTCGTGTATTATCTGAATTCGGTAAAGGGTGAATGGACCAATTATCCGGCCATGAAGGAAATCGTTGATTTGTAAGTAGGATCGTTCTAAATATATATTCGTGTATATTTATATATTTACTTATTTGTGGGATTGATCTAAACATATGCTTTTATATATTTGTTAATTAGATCAATACAAGTATTCCGTAGTCAACGGGACGCACAGGTATCCCGGACTAAATCAAACAACATCACCTGGATCGAAGTGCAGGTACATTACTTTTCACAAATTTGCTTATAATATTTATGCTACTTGGTAAAACAAGACAACTTATATAGAATCTTATTTGTTTTTCTATGTAGTGTCCGCTACAGCGTAACAGTTCAGACTGCGGATACTTTGTATTGAGGTTTATGAAAGAAATCATTCAGGCGAATCAATTAGAGATTCCTCCCACGGTATAAAGTTATAACTTAAGATAATTTCATATAATTTATTACATTTACCTAAATATATTATTCATATTATGTTTTTGTTTTATAGTACCTTGACGAATTCCGTGCTGCTGGGTACTCGAAGCTAAAGTTAGAAGAAATCAAAGAGGAATTGTGTCAATTTTATATTAAGCTATTTTTCATGCAGATTTGAACTATAATATTGTTGATTTTGTAATGATGTATATATATAATTTTGTAATGATGTATATATATAATTTTGGATATTATAATGGTATATATTAGTATATATATTGTCTTACTGATGGCTGAAATAATATAGTCGAAAATATATTACAGGTCGAAAATATATTACAGGTCGAAAATATTACAGGTCGAAAACATTACAGGTCGACTGGGAGGATTAAATTATAGGCTGCACATAAAAATACCTCATTTAGCAACTACAGCGCTTCTAAAAGCGCTCTTAAAGGTCCACATACTAGAGCGCTTCTTAGTAAAAGCGCTGGCAAAGACCAGTAAAAAAGCAAAAAAAATTAAAAAATTACGCAGCATACAAAAGCGCTTTTGGAAAGCGCTCTGGTAGGCCCCCCTATGAGAGCGCTTTTTCTGGAAAAAGCGCTCTCATAGGGGGGCCTACCAGAGCGCTTTCCAAAAGCGCTTTTGTATGCTGCGTAATTTTTTAATTTTTTTTGCTTTTTTACTGGTCTTTGCCAGCGCTTTTACTAAGAAGCGCTCTTAAAGGGGGATCTACCAGAGCGCTTTTTCCAGGAAAGCGCTCTAATAGGGGGTCCTACCAGAGCGCTTTTTCCAGGAAAGCGCTCTTAAAGGGGGGGTCTACCAGAGCGCTTTTGAAAGCGCTTTCGTAGCCTACGCCAGCGCTGGCTATGGCAGCGCTTTAAAGCGCTGTTAAAGGCCAAAAAAAGCGCTGTGAAAGCTGTTCCGTGTTGTAGTGTTTGTAATTTTTAGCGAGGGGAAAATGACGACTTTTGATTTAATCTCGATTTGACATTCTTTAATCTAAACTATTTAGAATTTGCAAAATAAAGTTATTTTTAAACACATACACTTAAGGGTTAATTATTGGAAGTCTTTGATTATCAGTCTGGCATGTACGTGGGTTCATGCCCATACTCTGTTTGAAGTTTTTCTATTAGACTAGGAGCGAGACACGTTCAAGTAACTAATTATTTAGGGATGCATTGATGGATCAACTACCCTTCTTTTATTTTGGTAGGTGGTCTATTCTTCCTCCCCAAATTTACACTCTTAGGAGATCTATTATATTTGCGCCTCTTAATAGTTCAAAATTGTTTTTTTCCAGTTTTTATTGATGATTATGTTTATCTTTCTTTTGTTGTATTGCATTGAGTTGACTTTTTTAAATTTATTTCATCGATCTAAAGTTCTTCTAGTTTAATCCAATTTTATTGTTTTAGTATACTGTTGATGTTCTTGAACAGTGTTTGTATATTTTGTATTCTATTTCTTCCTTGCTATTAAAAAATTTGTATTCATTTAATAATTAATAAATTTATATATATATATAGGATCAAGTGACACTAAAGTGTCAAAGTTTAATTTAACACTAAATTTCAGCCGTTAAAAAATTGATTCAACGGTCATATTAAATTGAATAAAATAATAAAAGAATATATATAGTCTATTTTTTGCTTAAAAAATAGGCTATTTATATGACCGTTTGATCTATTTTCTTAACGGTTGAGATTTGATGTCAAATTAAACTTCGACACCTTGATGTCTTTGGTCCTATCATATATATATATATATATATATATATATATATATATATATATATATATATATATATATATATATATATATATATATATATATATATATATGGGTGGCAAACGAGTATGCCCGCCCTGCAAAAGCTCTAAAAAAATGGGGCAGAACGGGGCAGACATTGTTAAGGGTGCGGGTCTAAAACCTTGGACCGTCCTGTAAAAAAGTGAGGACGGGTCGGGTTAAGCAGGCGGGCACAACAACTTTTTAGCATAAAAATATAAAATTTTATGTTAATTTCCGCGTTCACAAAAGTCCGCATAAAAATGGTGTGGGACGGAGCGGTCACATTAAAGAATGAGAGCTTAAAATTTTGACCCGCCTTACACTAAAATTTACACTAAAATGCGGACAAACCAGACATGCCAAATGCCCAATAGACGGGACCAATTTTTAAGATGTGAGGGAATATTAAAAATTAGGTGATCAAAATCTTTAAACAATAAAACAGAAAATGCAATTAAGTCTATAATATTCATATTAAGAAAAGGTTATAACACTTTAATAAGTTGTGTATTTGTGCCTAAGAGTGAGCTTTTACGTTTGTCAATTGTCCATACTCATTGCTTATGGTTACGTAATCCCTTACATCACTCTTTTTATTCATTCAAATGGTCAAAAAGCGACATACTATTAAACGGTGACATACACTTTTCATACGCGTGGAAGTGTGTAGAAAAATCATACTACTATATTATATTCAACCTACTACATTTCATGTTGACTACCCGTCTTTGTTGAATACTACTAATAATCTTGACTCTCTCTCTATATATAGAAGTAGATGTATTAGAAATGAAAAATATTATCAGAGAATAAAACAGTTATTTCAGTAAAGAGTTGAAGCACTAAAATGGCATCAACTAAGGAAGATGTAAAGCTTTTGGGAATGGTGGAAAGTCCATTTGTAGGTAGGGTTGATATTGCTCTAAATTTGAAGGGAATTCAATACAAATATGAAGTAGAAAACTTGAAAGACAAGAGTGAGCTTCTCCTCAAATATAACCCAGTTTATAAGAAAGTTCCAGTATTAGTTCATAATGAAAAAGCCATATCAGAATCACTTGTGATTCTTGAATACATCGATGAGACATGGAAGCAAAATCCAATCTTGTCTTCTGATCCTTACAAAAGAGCACAGGCTCGTTTCTGGTCAAAGTTCATAGATGACAAGGTAATTATTTACACCTCTCTTCTAATTTTCTCTTACATTTAATATATCTGAAGCACGACACATTTAAAAAAAAATCGTGTCTGCTACGTTTAATTTATTCATTTTTTAAAATTATTATTGGTATTGACGTGTCTGAGTATCAGTAGTATCTCTGTCGTGTGTCCGTGCATCATAACATTGCATAATTTAATTATGTTATCTTGATGTGTGAGAGCAGTTTATTAATGCTGCAAGGAAAGCTCTTTACACTCATGATGAGAAAGAACGTGAGAAAGGTGTTGAGGAAATAGAAGAGGCACTTCATCTTTTTGAGAATGAGCTCAAGGACAAATTCTTTGGTGGAGAAGAGATTGGAATTGTTGACATTACTGCTGTCATCATAGCTTACTGGCTTCCTATTATACAAGAAGCATTTGGAGTGAAGTTGTTTACTAGTGACAAATTTCCCAGGCTTTACAATTGGAGCCAAGACTTCAACAATCATCCAGTTGTTAAGGAACATTTGCCTCCTAGAGACACCCTTATGACCTATTACAAAGGTCATTATGAAAGGCACATTGCTTCTAAGTAGATCAAATTTAAGGAGAAATGTCTAAGCTGTTTGTTTGTCATTTTAGTTTCTGTTTGAATTTTGGTTGTAAATTGTAATCAATAATTATGTTGATTTGGAATCATAATATGGGTTGATGTCACAACCTTGCAAACTCCATGCTTAAGAAATAGAATAAATCTGTCATATTTTTCATTTCAAATGCAATCATATTGATATTGATTCATAACAATGCAACGAGTTACCTAATTGTTCGTGTCATGCAACATGTGCTTACACTTCTGAGTAATCAAGGTCAACTTTTAAAGGAAGCCTATTGTAACTAATCTTCATTTATGCTTTGAGATTGATCTATGTGGATTTAGCTTCAATGTCACACTTTAGTTCTTTTTAGCCTCAAATCATTATTAAAATTGCGAAAGGTATAGCCAAAGGGTTATGAGCATTGCGTAGTGATATGTGCCTAAGTAACTCAACGCAAAATATGTCATGTACCATCCAACTAAGAAAATCTTACATTCCGGAGTATCGAAGGGGCCTAGTAGTGAATTTAACAAAATTTATTTAATTCTAAATCATTCCATAACAATTTAATAAAATATCTAAATAATGCATCCCTCCAGAAGAGGAGACGACCATGTGTCGCCCCTAAGAAAAATCGTCTTTCCCTAAGTAGTACTCTTCACTCGCCCAATTATGAAAAATGTAAGAAAAGATGTTTCTTTTTCAGAGAGAGAAACCAAGGTCAATAATTTATACACATCTCACTAGGAAATAAGTATTTTAAGGTTCCCTCTGAGTGGACGGTGATCGTTCCCAAGGAAATCCTAGATCCAAAGGCCTCTATAAATACTTCTCCCGTAATGGAAAAAGGACATAACATTACACCCTAAGCACAACACTTACATACAGAGCCTCTCACCTTACGTGAGCTAGCCCTCATAAACCACCATAAATATCATAAACATCACCACACAAGGCTTCCCGCCAACGCGGATAAAACCATAAATCTACTAAGGTCTCTGAATATCCCCTACCCGCGGAGGGATACCACGTACACTTGTACTTCTTGACAAGTATAGTTGTGCCCAACGTGGGGCCCCGATAAAACTACATGGGCCACCCCACTTTCATTTTCAACTATTCCGTCTTCCATTTAAAGATGGATGATAAAGCTCTACCTTCCACTACAAACACCATGGTCGGAGGTTTCGCTGGAGGAGGAAGCTCTAGCTCCTTCCTGAGGAAATATGCAAGGCAGGTGCTTGCTGCAAATATGATATCTCCTGGGTCCCCTAGAAGCGAACGAGGAGAAATAGGAATTAACATCGTGTTCTCTGATAGTGATTCCATCATAATCAAGCCCTACGATAACGACCATATGGTCATCAACGTGCACCAAGGCAATTGGGAAATCAAATGTGTCCTAATAGAACCTCGGAGTGCGGTTGACATTCTTTTATGGGACGCTTTCCTAAAACTTCAACTGGATCCCAATAATATCAAGATATTCAGGGGTTCACTTATAGGACTGTCCAGCTACCAGGTACATGTAAGGGGCCACGTGACCCTGAAGGCAACATGTAGCAAGGGAGCAAATGCTAAGGCGATTAAAGTAAGCTACCTTATCGTAAATTTTTTTGCCCTACAATGTCATCTTAGGTAGACCCGCCATCAACACTCTGGGTGGTTATTTCCACTTGGTACATGTCCTTGAAATTCCTGCGGCTTGGTGGGTGAGTCGGGACAAATTGAAAAGACCTGGAGTTTGTTCAGGAATGTTACTTGATTAGTCGGGAGACAGAAAGGGAAGAGCTCACCTTTGTGGGTTGTTCCTCCCTGAAGCCTCAAATGCAGACCTCAATTTTTGGGATCACATGTTAGGCACGGAAGTTGAGAGACTCATGCCCACATAAAACTTGAAGGAAGTCAGAATAGATCCTTCAGCTTATTAGGTGACAAAGATAGATACTTCACTTATCGAGGAAGAAGAACACGAGCTAGTCAACCAACCCATTAGAAACTTCAACTTGTTCACCTTGGCCCCCTCTGATATGCTTGAGATAAATACTTGTCATACCCCAAAATTTGCCCTCCATATTCCATTTACAATGATTCAAAGTTCAAGGTTCAGTTCCAAAGATTACTCACTCAAAAGTCCAGATGATCCACAGTCAACTGATTCAAACCTGAAGGTCAACTACAATCGAAGCATGATTCAAACCTATGATCATTGGTCAAACATCAAGCATAGAAGAATAACCATCATTTGATCAAGGATTGATCATGATTCCATTAATAGAAACTCAGAGATGAACAAATACAAAAAGGTTCAAATTAGGGTTTCTTAGGAGAAAGTCAACCCAACTTTGACTGGGCATAACTTTCACATGGAATATCAAAAATTTCCCACTCAAAGCCTATTTTGAAGGAAATTGGATTCTCTACAACTTTGTCTCTCACAAGCTAGGGCTAGAAATGCTTCATTTGAGAGGTATGGTGCAAAACATTACAGGTCCTTCCAGAAGATCACAAGAAAGCTGTTTTTTGTCAAAGGGCATATCATCAAGATAGAACCCTCAAGGTAAAAATATGTTCCAAAGTGGCTTGTAGAGGACTTCTTGAGGTTTCCAAAAAGTTATAGAACTCTTCCATATTTTGAAAATTGAGGGAGATATGCCTTGTCAAAGTTGGTGGATTTTTGGGGGAAATATGTGAAGGAAGTAAGGATAAAAATGGATGTCTTTACAAATGGGCTTGACTTTTTATAATCCAAACTTGCTTAAGAGATCACAAAGAATTCCCAAGACCAATCCCAGGATTATGTGATTTTTTATTATATTTTTAGTGAATTTTATTCATTTAAAATTCCATTTAAATCAAATAATCAATGGAAAACACAAAGATTTGTTTTGATTTATTTATTGATCAATCCCAATCATCCAAACACCATATTTATGGTATAATTTCGTGCTAAGGGGGATTAAAAAGAGAAAATCAAATATTTGCCAAAAATAGGAAATATTTCATGGTTTATTTCAATCAAGTTCCAATCAAATCTTTTGTCATCAAAGAAGAAGATTCAAAGGGATTTGGTGCAAGAATGTTAACCTAATTTAGTCTCTATATATACCTGAACACGACCAAATGCAAAGGGGGTTAGAAAAAAACAGTTTTGGTAGCCCTAAAAACCGTGAACAAACTCACAATTTTCTTGAAGAAAAGTCAATTCGGTTTTGGTGTAGGAGCTTGTTTCAAAGCATTTTAAGGATTCTACCATGTCCCCAGGTCCTCTCTGAAACTTTTCCAATCATCCTCAAGGTGCAAAGAAGTCCGAACCACCGCTCATACACTCACGGTTTGGCATATTTAAATTTGCATCGGTTTCAAGGATTCTTGCATGGTTTGTATAATTTGATTGTATATATATGTTCCTGATGGTGTTTCGAAGCTTCCTGTATAGGTTAATCGAAGTTTTGTTACAGGATTGAGAATCTGCCATTGCTAGGTTTGGAAGCTCCATAATTAGGGACTCTCTGTATATGCGAAATTGGCCTAAACCGTGGCCACCATTGAACTCAGAGGACGATTTAGACTCGAAACACGACTTTGGATTTTATTTATTTAAGTGTTTTCGTGTTGGCAGGTTTGTAGCTACGCCCAGGAACCGTTGCTAAAGGCCTGGTTCGTGGCCAAAAGGATCGGTGAAGAAGAAGACTGATGGCGCGTAGGTTTTGTTGCTCTAAATTTCAAATTTCTATGATTTGTATATATTATTCTGTGGCCGTGTATTCCCAGCGAACAACTCATGGCTTGGTGGAAAAGGAAGAGACGAATAGTTTGTGCATGAGGGGGTGGGTTCGACTCCTACTCCCAACATTAATTTTTATGGAACATTAGTTTAGTGATCCTGTACGTCCTGCCAACGCGCGACCATCACGCACACGCATTCAGGCGCCGTCAGATTCACTCATGACAAGATCCTACGCATCAAGAGCGAAGGCACACCATGGACGTTCACAAAGCCACTGCACAGGATTAATGCCAGGTTTCTATATATTTTTCTTATTTATTTATCTAACTATTTAGATTTAAAAGATAATTAATTTAATTGATTTATATAATTAAATTAGGATTAGATAATGATTAGGGTTTAGGATTATATTATCTCCCGAATAGTTTTCCCAATTATTTCGATTACTCGATTTAATTAATTTAATCTTTAATTATATAAATAAATCTTTAATTATATAAATCATAGAAAATCCTAGAAATTGTTACCAATTAGGGTTCGCCCAATCCCATTAGTTTTTATCCAAAGAATAATAGGATTTAATTTATTATTCGCTTCGATTGAATCAATTGATCGCGGTGGGTAATAATCAAATAATTAAAATAACAATATATTCTGCTAAATGGTTTTAACCAAATCTATTGGTTAGGATGATTAGCATACCTTTTAAACTCGTTATTATTTGTAATCGAATCTATCGGTTATGAGGGATAACGATAAAATCAATAATTAATTATTAAAATACCTCAATTTGCTAACGGTGATAATCGAATCAATCGATTAGAATAACTAGCAATGCAATTTCAATCTTTTAACTATGGTGATCAAAACTATTGATCATTGCGGTTAATAGTACAAAATCAGGGTTGTACGCCCAAACACTTAAAACACATCCAACCACAAACCAGAGATTTTCATCTCTTCGATACTGCAAAACTACGATAAGGTAACTCAAAATACCTTCGAACATTCGCATTTCAAAACAACTTCAAAACAAATTCAAATACATTCAATTCAAATTCTAAAGGCGTACAATCCTGTGCCCGAACTACGTTGACTCTGATTCTCCATAAGGAGATACGTAGGCACTTGGCAACAAGGCGAGTCCCCTTCCCTAAAATCTCAATTTTCCCCTTATTCATTTCCTTACCTATAAACTTCAATAATTTTAGCCACAAACCTTTACCTTAGATTCAAAGCCAATTGGAAAGGGTTGAGGGTGCCTAACACCTTCCCTCGACCTGAATATAGTATCTTACCCTGATCTCTTAATTGCATAGGTTTCCTATTCGCCTTTGTAGAATAGGTGGCGACTCTCTAAGTATAATTTTTAGGCAGGTTGCTACAATACTAAGGTGGTGTTTCATCGCATCACAATCTACCTGTCTACCAAGCAAGCGGTGTAGAGGAAGAGGAAAGTTGACGAGGAGAATATAGCTTCCATTGATGAGGAAGAAGAAAAGATATCCTGCATGGCGTTCATTACGGGAAAAAATACCTTTCCTGGTTAGCCAATGTGGTGTTGGAGAGGAAACAAACGAACGAATGGTGCATGTGCGTGGACTTCACTGACATGAACAACATGTGTCCTAAGGACATGTATCCATTTCTTGACCTTGACCTCCTTGTCGACGAGTCCTCGGGCTACCGCATGTTAAGTTTTATGGATTTCTACTCGGGGTACAACTAGATTCAAATGGATCCTCTGAACGCCTACAAATTTGCCTCATTTCGAATCATGACAAATACTAGTACAATGGCATGCCATTCAACCTCTAGAATACCGTCGCTACCTCCTAGTGGCTCATGGACGTTGTGTTCTCCCATCAGATAGGGCGTAACCTTGAAGTTATATGGAAGATATGATAAAAATTATAGAAGGGAACAACCATACTCAAGGCTTGGAGGATGTCCTTCGCTTATTCATAAATTACTACATGTGCCTAAATCTATCCAAGTGCTCTTTCGGAGTCTAAGACGGAAAGTTATTGGAATTCATGCTGACTGATTACTCACATTTTGTGAGTTATTATAAACCTTGTGAGTTATTACAAAGAATGAAAGTTATGAAGCTTTCAAAAATGATAACAACTTTCTTCTTTGTGTTAGTGCTCGACTTGTTGTGTTTCTCTCTTTTGAATATAGATATCATGTTGTATATACGTTGGTGTTATTCGTTGATTCGTTGTTTTTTCATGGCTTCAAACATTATTTTATATAAATGAAAAATACACTTGTTGGAGATGAAATTGGAAATTCGTAATCCACAGCCTACATAAAACGTTGAGTAGTACAGTGGAGTAACAATAGTTGCATAGTAGAGGGTGAGGATATGTCGTGTTGAGAAAGTTGGTACTGAAAACAGTCCTACAGTCCTCTTTTACGAGGTAGTGGAATGATGATAATTTTTACTATTTTAATATTTCAACACTATCTTCATTCATAGTAATCTCTTTGCATCAGCGGCTTCTGGTAGAATTTTGGTTAGGTTGATCAGAGTTCTGAGTCAGTATCTTTCCTTCGCTTCTAACTACTTGAGTCAGAGGCTTCTAATAGAATTGGATGAAGCTTGATGAGAGTAAGTCTTCAGTGCCTTTGAGAAACGTCGAGTCTTCAAATCCTTGATATATTAGAGTCAATATGGATAGAGTCTTTCATTTGTTGAATTTATATTTTTATAAGCATAACCTTTGTTGTAAATATTTATTTCTTCAACGGTTCATAGTGTGTTTTGATCGTCCATAGTTGCTTTAGTTTAGAATCCATAAAAATACTTGTCCAGAGTGCACAATTTGCATACTCTGAGTCCAAAATCTATGAATAAACTTTGCATACTTAAACACATTATTAGAGTACAAAATTGTTCTCCATACAAATGTACTTATTATCATTAAAACACAAAGGATTATTGACATACCAAGCTTGTTCCAACATATAATGCTTTGGATGTAAACTTTAAATATTCAAAGGATGATATTGATAATAAAGAGATTACAATTGATGATGATGATGTATTAGAAAAATAAATTGGTGAAGAGCAAGGGAAAAAGAGAGGAAAGGAAAAGGGAAAGCCAAAGGAAAATGGAAAAGTAAAGAGAATGGTAAAGGAAAAGGAAAGAAAAAAATGAAAATTCAATGTTGGAAGATCAACTATCCATAAAAAAGCAACCTAGATGGCACAAGAAGAAAAGGAACATAATAAATCGAGAAATGGTGAAAGATGTAACATAACTGAAGCAGACAAAATTTAGAATCAAGTGCAGTATGTGTCATACGAATGGGCACGACAATGCTACATGCAACCTGTCAATACCTTTGAAACAAGAAGCAACTCAACCTAACACAATTATGACATCACCAACTAAGCTTGCACCACCAATCTATTCAACTCAGCCAATTCCAAAGAAGAAAATAAGACTTCAAAAAAGAACAAAACCTCTTTTGAGCCAACCATAATTATATTTATCTTTTGTGTACATCTTTTGTAGTAGCGTTTATCTACACCTTTTGTAGTTTAGTCTGTGTACACGATGCCACTTTGGAGCATGTTTAATGTCTTTTTAGTTTAATATCTTTGGTTTGAATAAAAGAATGTAATAAAGTTCTGGTTTAATACCATTAAATTTAAGATTATGTTGATATGAAAAGTTTATTATGTTAATCCAAAATTAAATGAATTTCTGGTATGGTAAAAAACAGGCTACAAAGGAACTTATCACAATTTGGTTAATTTTTTTCTGGTCCCTTAGCTAACTATAAAATTTCAACTTAGTCCCTCAACTAAATTGTTGACTCGTTATTTTGACTTTTAACATGCTGCTACACCACATCATCAAAACTTAGGCTTTGTTTGGTAAGACATATTTTTGAGCTTACAACTTATGTCTTATGTCTTATAAGCTCATATGAAAATTTAGATCCGTTTGGTAACAGTCTTTTCATCACGGACTTATATAATTATAACTTATTTTATTAACTTATAGCTTATTTTCCTGACGCTATTTCAAATAGCGTTTTAGCTTATGTCTTATAGCTTATAATTTTTTCTTCCTTTTTTATCCTTATTTTTTTAATTAAAATTCATTTTTAACCCTTATAATTTATTTTAATTTAAAATAAAATATTTATCTATTAAATATCTTTTATGTCATTTTACATTTACAAGTTAATTGAACCGCTAATTTTACCAAACACTTCAATGAGCTTATAAGCTATCAGTCTCAACCATCCACTATAAGCTATAAGTCGTCAGTAATCAACCATCAGTCATAAGCTATAAGCTATCAGCTAGATTATCAATCAACCACTATTTTTACCAAACAGACTCTTAGTGTTATTAGAACATGAAATATTCTGATCAATGTTTCTACTTTTGATGATAACATTATATATGAATTTTGTATAAGACAATGTGGTACTCTAATTATTCACGTTTTCCATTTCACAAAAAGCCTAAGAGAGTATGCACAAAATCAGCATTCAGAAGCTCTGACCCAGAAGATTTGGATGACTTCATCAGAACATGGTCTGGCAGACATCAGAAGATGGTCTTAAGACAATCAGAACATGATCTGGAAAGCATCAGAAGATGGCAGTCAGAAGCAAGGCTCTGAAGATCCGATGGTATCACGCTCCAAAGCACTTCCAAAGTCTGATGACTGAAGCTGCATCTGCACCAACGCTGAAGACTCTGATATTCAAACGTATTCTAATATTCTGAGTCCAGAAGCAAGTACAAGATGAAAAGACTACAACGTCAAATCTGTCTAACGAACAAAAGGAACGTTAGAAGCTACAAAAGGCAAAGTCAGCAAAAGCGGTTGAAGCATGGCTCGAGGTAGTTGACAAAAGAGTGAAACATTAAATGCAGCAGTATACTATTCACGCAAAGCATTAAATTCTACTCAACGGTCACATTTCTCATTGCCTATATAAGAGAAGTTCTGATGCTGAAGCAGCTAACAACTCTTGCTCCAACTAACCTTACGCTACCAAATTAACTCCAAACGTTGTCACACAAAAACAGCAAGAAACTTCATCTTCAACCTCACAACATTGTAATATTTTAGTGAGTGTTTAGAACTTAACTTGAGAGAAAAATCATTTGGTGATTATAGCTTTTTAAGAAGCACATTAAACTCTCGTAATATTGTTTACATCTTTTGTAAAAGGAATTTCCTAGAGTGATCAAGTTGTGATCTGTATACTCTAGAAGACTTAGAAGTTGTCTAAGTGAAAAACCATTGTAATCAAAATTGATTAGTGAATTAAATCCTCAGTTGAGGTAAATCACTCTATCAGGGGTGGACTGTAATAGTTTAGTTAACAACGAACCAGGATAAAAATAATTGTGTGATTATTTTTTATCTGCCATTTTTAGAAACAACCCTTATTCAATCCCCCTCTTTCTAAGTGTTTTTCACTCCTTCAAGTGTCTTTTCTCAATATTTAATTGAAATGATTAATATGACTAACAAAACAGTTTTTAAGAAACTAATATATAACATTTATTAAAGTTAAAATAAAATCTTAAATTAACTTAAACAACCTCATGACTAATTAAGCATTATTTATAATAATGACTAGAGACCGTATGCTTTAGAGGTGATTTGTGTTGAGATCGAGGTGGTTTGTAAATCTTCAACAAGCAAAAAAATGACTTGTAAATAAAAATGCATTAGTGATATAATATATATTAAAAAATTGCATTCAACGATAAACTATAATTAATTTAATTAAATGAGTGAAAATTATTGATCTTTGATTCAATTTTTAACATAAACATTTATTTATGTTTTTAAATCAATCATTTAAAAGGATAGATTAATAAGTTTAATAAGTTTAAATGTAAAGATATAATTAATGTGTTTATAAAAAGGCTCTAAATCTTTGCTTAGTTGTGTGTAATGATAAAACTCTTAAATCAAAAATAAAATAAAATAAAATAAAACTCTTATTAGTCGTATATGTTTTCAAAATATTTTTATTGATGGTCAATTGCTTGGATTGATTACATAATCCCTTACATCACTTTTCTCGGGCCTTCACGTTGTCTCTAAATAAAATATAGTTGTATAAGCTTACTTTCAAATATAACACTTTATTTCTACCCAAAAAAAATAAATAACACTTTATTAATAGCCCAACATTACTTGGACAACAAGTAGCTCGTTTTCTTAATTTTATAAGTTGACAACAAGTAGCTATAGTTGTCAAAATGAATAATACAGGCTCTATAAATAAAAGTAGATCACAGACTCACAGTGTCAATCAAATAACAGTTGTTTAAGCAAATAATTGAAGCACAAAGATGGTCTCCAATAATGAAGAGGTGAAGCTTTTTGGAATTGTGGAAAGTCCATTTGTGACCAGGGTGGAGATTGCTCTAAAATTGAAGGGAATTGAATACAAATATATAGAAGAAAAGCCTGGTAACTTGAGTGATACACTCATCAAATATAATCCAGTTTATAAGAAAGTTCCTGTATTAGTTCATAATGAGAAGCCCATATCAGAATCCCTTGTGATTCTTGAATACATCGATGAAACATGGAACCAAAATCCAATCTTGCCTTCAGATCCTTACAATAGAGCACAGGCACGTTTCTGGTCAAAATTCATAGATGACAAGGTAATTATTCTTTTTTTTTTATTTACTATATAACATTATGTAACATGGACAAAGACACGGATATGGACACGAACACACCGATACGGACACAACACTGATATTGACATGTCAACATCTATAATAATTTTAAATTATAAATCAATTAAACATAATCACATAAATATTGTTGTTATCTTAGTGTCGGTGTAGGTGTTCGACATTGACATTGACCCGTAGGTTTTGGGGTTTCAGAGTTTTTTCTTTTTTTTACCTTTTCTCCTAACTTTTAATATTTATTAATTTAATAATATTTTAATTTGTGTGTTTAGGCTGTGGACGCCTTAAGAAAAGTTATTCACACCCATGATGAGAAAGAACGTGAGAAAGGTATTGAGGAAATAGAAGAGGCTTTTCAAATTCTTGAGAATGAGCTCAAGGACAAGTTCTTTGGTGGAGATGAGATTGGAATTGTTGACATTACTGCTGTCATCATAGCTTGCTGGCTTCCTATTATACAAGAAGCATTTGGAGTGAAGTTGTTCAATAGTGACAAATTTCCCAAGCTTTACAAATGGAGCCAAGACTTCAACAATCACCCAATTGTTAAGGAAACATTGCCTCCTAGAGAAACCCTTTTGGCCTTTTACAAAGGTGTTTATGAAAGAATTCTTGCATCAAAATAGATTAATCTAAGGGGGTACGTACCCTATGGATTTAAGGAGAAATATCTAAGTAATTTGTTTGTCATTTTTTGTTTTTTGTTTGAATTTTTATGACATAAAATATCTATGTAACCTACGGTTCTCCTTGTATAATAAAATCTATGATTTTGTTTCCATTTACACTATTTTAGTTAATAATATCGAAAATATTTATTGTCATAAAAACAACGGGTCTTATATATTTATAACAAAATTGATTTTATTTATAGAGTTTGTATAAAAAAAATTATAATAAGTGAGTCTGAGTGCGTATATGTTTTAATGATGACGCAACAAAGAACAAACACCATAAAAAATAAAGATATATCAAAAAGTGTAAAGTAGTATTTTAATTACAAATTTTATTAATAAAATAAATCTCACAGTTCAAAGAATGCCTCTAATATGAAGTTTAAGTTTTAATTTCATTTTATAATTAATATGTAAAAGAGGTGTGATGCTCTCTAATTATTAAAAATAAGATTAAATATATTTTTGGTTCTTATAAAAGTATTAAATTTTGTTTTTTTTCTATTAAAAAATGATATGTATGTTTTGGTCCCCACAAAATTAATATGTACGTATTTTTAATTTTTACCGTTAAACCGATGTGTATTTTTGAATGATTATTTTACAGCCATGTTTAGAACGTTATAAAAAGTTTCTCGAAAAAAAAAACTCAAAATTTGATTTCTAAGTCAAAATTTGTATTACTTTTATCATTATTTTTTAAAATTAAAAATATTCATAGTTAATTCTTCTCATTTTTAAAAAATTCTATAGTAAAGAAATATTTTCTAGTATTCTAAACGCGTATCAAGAAAATTATTCAAAAATTTATAAGTTTAAGGATAATTAAATAATTTTCAAAATTTTAAAAAATAACAGGGACTAAAACTTACATGCATAAAATTTTTGTAGGGACTAAAATATATCATTTTTTTAATAGGGACTAAAATTTGAGATATTTATAGAGATCAAAAACATACGTAACCCTCAATATTATACACACTTCTAAAATATTATTCAAAACTTCATAATCGATTAGAGTTTATTTGTAATTGATTAGGGTATATACAAATTCAAAACAGAGTTGATAGCGGAAGTAGAAGTTTAAAAACATGTTTAAAAATTATGCAATTGGATACATTGAAGGTGAGAAAAATTCACAAGAAGTGGGGTTGAATTGTGTATCTGGTAAACTTTTGCTTTTTAGAATAGTAGCTTTTGAATTTACCAAGTTCAAATGCTAAGCAAGAGTAAGCAGCAACCAAATAATTTAAGGTACATAAGCAACAAGTAAAAGTAAGAAAAATAATTTTGGTTCCTCTATAACAAGAGTAATCTAGTCCCCTTGTCTCACAAGAGCTTTTCACTATAATTAAAACCTGATTACAGCTTGCTTAGACACACCAGTCCAAAACTTCCCTGCTCAATCACACTTGAAAGAGACTTCCTTGCCTAAACTCACAGTTCAAGACTTCCTTGCGTAAACACACCAGTTCAGGACTTCCTTGCTCGATAAAACTTGAAAGAGAATTCTTTACCTAAGCACACCGGTTCATGCTTCCTTGCTCAATCAAAAGTGAAAGAGACTTCCTTGCTCAAACACTCAATTTGAGACTTCCATGCTCAAGCAACATAGCTAGAGGCTTCCTTTGCTCAAACACTATGCCTTAGATTTTACAAATTCTAAACAAAATGTTTAGGATTTACAATAAGATGTGCTTGATATACAATCATAGGTACAAAGAATACGATACAAACAAATTCGTTGTTACTTGAGATTTCTAAGATATACAAGTGTAAGAAATCTCAAGTCTATGTGCAATACAACAACTATGTACAAAATCTTAGAGAGCGAAACAGTCTTTGTTCTTTGTTGGGATATCTTGTTGTATATTAGTGTATCTTCCTTTGAATCTCTAGTTCCTTATATAGAGCTAACAAAAGAGTCCTTGGAGGATAACTTGCACAAGTTTCTTTGCTGAAGAAGCAGTTTCCAAGAGAGAGACGTTGAAAGTTGGTACGGTTAGGATTTTCAAGTTCTGAATAAACTCTTTGCCCATTGTGTCTTTATCGAGTAAGGCTACCATCGAGATGCTGGAGTAGACTAAAGAAGTCGTTTCATACAACCTTGAGTCTTGTGCTAGAGCCCCTAGTTGACTTTCTCCATAAACTGGAAGTTGACAAGATGGAGTTACTTTACGCAAAGTACAGACCAAAGGTGGTGTACTATGTTTCCAGCTCATTAGAGGCTGAGTCACCATATGCTGAGGTTCTATGTGAAAATTAAATTATGATCCATTAGCATTTGAGTCAAATGCTTCTTCTTCATAAGTTATTTTAATTGGGTCATATCCAAGTTAATTACTAGCTTATGATCATGCACACTTAAACAAATGTTTGTATATCCTATTGTTCTTTAAGTACTTTATTTTCATCAAAATCCAAGGAGTATAAACAGATTTTGTTCTAACAATCTCCCTTTTTTTTATGATGACAAACATAAGTATTTAAGAACAATAGTTTATTGGTTTTAATATCTCGACAACTTCAGAGTCTGAGGCTTGTAAACTCCCTCTAAGTCAAATAGTCCATAGGTTGAGTTTTGTAAGCTCCCCCTAAGTTATATCCAAGTTATTTTAACTAGTTTTAATAACTTGAAAACTTCAAAGTCTGAGGTTTATAAGCTCCCCCTGAGTGTAATAGTCCATAGGTTGAGTTTTATAAGCTCCCCCTAAATTCTAGCCAATTTATTTAAACTTAATTTGATAAAATATAATTAATCAACAGAATTCAGCACATACCATAAGCTACTTAATGGGTTTAGGTGCTAAGAAAAACATAGAAAATGTGTTTATAATACTCTTTAAATACTCTCATATTTTTCCCTCTTTTGTCATCAACAAAAAATAAATAATAAAGAGTGGAAAGAGAAAGGATTCTGAGCAAAAAATACATATAAACAGTTTAAAGCTACTAAACAGTCCATAATCATTTCAGCTTCCAAGAAACTGAAGAGACTAAAGAAAGAAAAATGAAAATAATAACTACCCGAGATAGAAAATCAATATCTTGTCATCTTTCAAAAAAATCGAAACTGAGAAGTAAAAAGATGTAATAATGAGCATGAAGCATACGTTAATCTTCCAACTGGTCATTATAAAAGCAGACCTCCTCAGTTGCAAACCACATAAATCATCTTTCAACTTCTTCTAAATCCAAAATGAGTGCTTCATATGAAAAATCCAAGGCCTCCAACACTTTAGAGACTACCATGGTCAAGGAGACCAAGGTAGTGCAGTAATGCATTGAGCAAAGGTAAGAAGAGATCAAGCCCTCTGAAGCAAGCATAGCTTATGAAGCTTTAAAGCAAAAGGAAGCTCTAGAGGCATCAAAGAAAAGGAATTTAAAGAATAAGAAGACCCTCGTAGAAGAAGATCATTATGTTTCAGACGAAGATGATGCTTATTATGATTCAGATGATGAAGGTGAGCAGGATTTTAACAAGGGAAACTTTATGAAGTCCAAAAATTTCAGATATTCTCGATAGAATGTTGTATTTGAAAAACTTGTGTACTTTCTTCTTCTATTTAATAAAAGTTTAAACTTTTTTCATTAATGCATATTTACTCCATTTTCCATAATTTTCATAGTAGTGTTCAATAAAATGCATGGAAAAAAATAATTCTAATTAAGTACATATGATAAAAATCAATCATAACTTGTGGTATCCAAACAAATTATAACCAAAATAAGTACATCTTCTTAGTACAGTCAAACTGATTTTTACTACTAGAGCACAGACGTAGGAACCAAGGATGAGTGGTTGACAAGGATTACCAAACCAAATCATTTTCAAAAACTGATTGGGCGCAAAAAAATGTTATATTAAACATGCTTATAAAACAGGTTTTTCATAACATAAGAAAGACACACAGACAAGACTTAGCTTATCAAAGAAATGAGTGAGCAAAAATAAGAAGAGGTAGAAACAATACAGACTCTTCATCTGAGGCAGAAAAATTAGGAGAAGAGAGATAATAAACTTGGTGACAGTACTCAGGAGCTAACCACAACTGAGAGTATCAAAACAACTCATGAGAATAACAATACTCAAGACTCACAAGAGAAATTAGAAGAGGATTTTACTCAAGATGAGGATCCAGAAGACATTGACAGGAAGTCCTATTTTAGGTTTGATGGATGGGAACAAGATCAATCACTAAAAGATTTTTAGCTGTAGCAACTTTAGGAGAGATACATAGATATAACCTTTCTAAAAAGATGCTTAGAGGAAAATGTTCTTATGTTGTTATAGAACCAGTTTGTGACCAAGAAAATGTATTGGCTTTAGTTATAATAGTTGTATCACCATGAGAAGTTAATACATGATTTAATTTACCAAAAACTAAATATTCAATCATATTTAATGTATCTGAGTTTAACAAATAAAAATCCATAATTTCAGAGACTGAAATGATTAAGAAGCTCCCTAATATCAAAAGCTATCTAAGAGGTCATTAACATGGTTACCTCTGATTATTTTCAGATATTGGTCCTTGATTCATAATCAAGCACTAATATTTGATAAGCACCATGTTTAGATTCTTTTTGATAAAGTCAAATATTTCAACAATAAGGCGTTTGATAAATATATCAGCCCATTTATGGTATGTATCAATGAATTGAATATCTATTACACCCTTCTGAACATAGTCTTTAATAAAAATGATGTTTTATCTCAATATGTTTGGTCCTAGAATGATGAACATGATATTTTGTTAAACCGATGGCAACAGTGTTATCACAGAAAATAGATATACTACTACCACAAATATGATAACCTTCTAGCAGATATTTCATCCATAGTAGTTGCGTACAATATTTAGCAGCAGAGATGTATTTTGCTTCTATTGTAGACAAAGCAATAATTTCTTGTCTTTTACTAGCTCGAGATATTAGGTTTTCATAAATGAATTGATAGTTACCAATAGTGGATTTTCTCAAAATTCTATCCCTAGCATAGTCAGCATTACAGAATCCAACTAGCTTATAATCTAGGAATTTCTTATAAAAAAGACCCAAATTTGATGTTCATTTCAGATACCTAAATATGCTCTTAACGGCAGAAGATCCTTCACTAGAAAAGGATGCTTTTGTGATCACCTATCCTCCTTGACCACGCGGGTGTGTTCTTTCCTTTCTCTCCCTCTTACTTTAATATTCATGTCTTTTCATTGAGGACAATGTATGTCTTAAGTGTGGGGGAGGGAATCATTTATTTGTTTTGTTTTCTTTCAATTTTTTATTTGTTTTTGTTAGTATTTTGTTTAATTTCAATCAATAAAAATAATGCATCTTCTTGAAAGTTTTGGGCTACAGACTGATTTGAGTCGAGTTTGTGGAAACTTGGGAAAAATTCACAAGATCGGTATCGTTCTAACACCGTAAGTCTCCTGCATATGGAAATCGATTTGAATTTTTTATTATGTTTTAGCCTTAAATTCTCATTCTCTGACAGCTCTTGAGTAGTTTATTTCAGCAGTCGGCACCATCTCTCACACACTTTACGCAGGAAGCCGATGAATATAAGTGAGTGTTCCGAAAAGAAAAGAAAAAAAAAGAGAAAAGAAAAAGGTAATACACCTTCTAAGTTTGGTGATCCTCACCCGGTCACTTAACCCAACGATTGTATAATCTTCAAAAAAAAATTTCAAAACTCTTTGTTAGTTGGTTCAGCGGTTTATGGTGCTGAACTTGGTAGGGAGGATTACGGTCCGATCCCCCGCAACTACATCTGAGTAAGCAAAGGGTTATGCCATGCAAGTACCGGAACCCCGTGCAAAAGGATCAGAGTCACTAACCGGTTGTCCTGCTATAAGTGTGTGGAGATAACGGGCTTAATGTGATTGCGCCGGAATGAAAAAGAGCAAAAAGGATGAGTAAGTTAGGCTATGGTATAATAATATGATTTGAATTGGTTTGTGTATTTAGGAGCCTTATGTCTGCATATCTGTGGTTAGTGTTCTTACGATGTCCTTAGTGTGCAAGATTAGTACCTGTCGATGCAAACTTACCCAAAGAAGATTTGTAGCCTAGGATGAGTAACTGTTGATGTATTTCTGCTTTCTTTTCATTTTGCTCGGAGTGCAAAAGTTCAAGTGTGGGGGAATTTGATCAGTGCATTTTGATGCACATTCCTTTATGTTTGTACTTAGGCATTTCTATGGTTTGATTTGTTTATTTTTCTATTTTATTATGTTTTTATATTTTAATTCATTTTTATTGTTATTTGATTTTCGTATTTAATTTTCAGCTTTAGCAGTCTGCACGGAAACGATCATAACTGGAGTTCCAGGAGTCCGATTGAGGCGTTCTAATAATCGACGGAAAGCTAAGAGAAAGATCTACAACTTTCATGTTGGAGTCAAAGTCATATTCGGAGCGCATATTTTCCAGAATTTCGTTTGAAGTTGCAGCATTAGTTTTATTTAGTTTTGGATCATTAGTTTTGGGTCTAGGTTATGTTTGTTTGACCCAGTTGGGTTATGACCCGAATTTCCTTTTGTCTTCTCTTTAGTCTAGGTCTGGCCGTACAGCGGAATATCACTTTTTACTTTTCACCAAATAATTTTGAAAGCTTGGTACGAATTCCATGGAGAACTAATTCCTTTGAGACAAATTGCTGTATTCAGGTTCCGACCTTGAGGTTATTATAATTATAATTCAGTTCTATTCCTTTCAATATTAATCTATGTCTCTTCTTTGCTTAATTCGATTTGCATAGACTATATTGATTTAATTCGATTGGTTGTATGATCCTAACTATAGTCACGTTATCGTTTGCTTAATTCGTTATCGTGTCCGTTTAATTCATGTTTGCTTAATTCATGAAACTTAACCCCGTTTGCTTAATTCGGATAATAGGAACATACAACTTATATTATCAATTGCGCTTGTCAATGGATATTATGATCGAATAGGAATAGATAATCCGCTTAGGAGGTTGGAATTACAATAATCAATGATAGATAGGAACCGAATCAGCAAATTGTCGTTTTAGCTTATTTACATAATCACTTATCTTAATCACTTTTTCACTCTGTTATTATTTTATTGATCCTAAACCAAACCCCCCTTAATTGATTTTGATTAGTTAATATAATACAAGAATCCTTGTGAGAACGATATTCGAGTTGTCGTTACCGCTAAACTACCGTTTTACAAAATACTCGTTTTTGATCCGCGCGCGACAGCGGATCAATACACTGTACAAATTATCAAGCATAGAAGCAGTGAGGTAAAGCAAGGAACCAATCATAACTCGATACAACTTTTGATCCACTTTTGTGCTGCTTTCTTCTTTGTACATATTGCACGTAGGATGCATAAGAGTTGCCATATTCTTGTAGTATTCAAGGTTAAACTTCTTCAGAAGCTCCTTTGTATACGTAGACTAATGAATATAGATCCAATTGTTGCCTTGGTTTATCTGAATTCCATGGAAGAATTTTAATTCTTCCATCATGCTCATTTTAAACTCAACCTTCCTGCTGACGGTAGCCTTGAGCTACCAGTCTAGCCTTGTTTCTTACCACAACTCCTTGTTCATTCATCTTGTTTCTAGAAACCCATTTTATTTCAATAATGTTTTTCTAATTAAGTCTAGGGACAATATTCCAAACATCATTTCTTTGGAATTGGTTCAACTCTTCCTGCATAACTACAATCCACCAATCATCTGACAAAGATTTATCAACAGAAGTTGGCTCAATCAAGGAGATATATCCTATCATAGAACTTTCATTTTTTATGGCAGATAGTATTTTTAAGGGGGGGGATCTTTACTTCTAATGGTAATCATCAACAATGACTAAACCATATTTATTTCCATTGGTTAAGGCATTCCCAACAGGAACAAACCAATCAACGTGTAGTGATTCTAAGAGTCTAGAGGTAGAGACCATATTTTTGAATTTAAAAGAGGTTTTGTTAATCTTTCCTACTTGACATGCTCCACACGGAGTATATGAGTGATAATCAAGACGTGGCATCCCTTTAACAAGTTTCTGCTTGCAAAGTTTAGAGATAAACCTTCAGTTAGCATGACATAACCTTATGTGTCATACCCATTTCTCATCACTCACAGACATTAGGAAAACTACCTTTTGATCAGTTAGTTCAGAAAGCTTGATTTTATAAACATTTCCCTTCCTCTTCCCTTTGACTAAAACAAATTTATCAAATTTATTGATGATTGAGCTGTTCTTATTAAACAAGACATCATAACCACTGTCACAAAATTGACTGATGCTTAGCAGGTTATGTTTGAGTCCATCTACAAGCCAAACATTATTAACAAAGATTAGAGAATTACCAATAGTAGCCATACCAATTGATCGTACCTGATCAGAAGAATCGTCACTGGCTGCTCGGACTGGATCTTCTAGGAATAAGGAGGGGGTGTACCTACAAGGTACTCCGATGCAAAAGTGAGTAGACGAGCAAAGGAGTGCAAGTACGAGCTAAAGGTTAGAAAGAAGTGAATACCTGACCCTCTAGTAAAAGAGGGTATTTATAACCCCCAGCGCTGGGCCATGATCTTGCTATTGGGTTGGATTTCCAAGCCCAACTAGGAGACTGCCAGGTTTCCTGAACGGAAATATCGGAGGTGCGTGAGTGCCCTCTGTCCTGGTTAACTGCTTCGAAGTTCAAGGGAGACGCGGTCTTTCAGGAGCCACGTTAGCTCCGTATTATTTGGAGGGTTGGTTATGAAGGAGCCCTGCGAGGAGCAGGGTCCTCGGCAATGAAGGTGCCCGCGGGGAGCACCTATGCCGGGCATCAGCCAGCTCGCGGGGAGCGCGGTGTGTAACACCCATAATTTTAGTTTATTAATTTAATTTGGATTTAAATTAAATAATTGGAATTTTAGAATTTAAATTGGATTTAATTGCAAAATAATGGAGTAAGAGCTATTGGGCTTAAGGTGTGGTGATAGTAAAAGAGGGGTGCTAATTAGTTAGGCCTTTTACTAAGTTGTGGTTAATTTATTTTATTTTATCTTTCATAAAATAAGAAAAAAAGGAACCATTTGGGGAGAAAGGAAGAACAAGTGAAAAGAGCAAGAGAAGAGAAAGAGGCAAGAACATGAAACCGGAAGGAGAGCATTCAAGAAATTCATCGAGGTAAGGGGGGACTCTTCCTTTTAGTATCTCTTATGTGGTCTTAGGTGATAGGTAGATTGATGTATGGTTTGGTTCAATTAGATATTGGGATTGTTAGGTTAGGGTATTCTAATTGGATTGAATTGATGATAATTGTGTGAAATATTTGGCTAATAATGAGTTTGGATGATGTTTTATAGTGTTTAATTGAATGTATGATGATTATATGCCTGTATGTGATGTCTGGAATCGTTTTTGGGTGAAAAAGATATGAAATCGCAGGGTCTGTCGCAGACTTGGGGTTTGCTGAAATCGCAGGTCCGCTGAGCGGAGGTCCCAACGTAGTTCGCTTCTGTTTGACGTCGCTTGAGGTCCGCTGAGCGGGGGTCTGAAGGATTGCGCTTCTGCCTTGCTCCGCTGAGCGAACCTTGTTGTGTGTGAATTTTTCCAAACTTCGAAATAACGTATCTTTTGATCCGTGAATCATTTCTTAGTGTCGTTTTGGGCGTTGTGCAAGTAATTGAATGTTTTATATGATGAATGATGATTATTGGTGTTAGCCAACTTTATTTCTTTAAAAACTCGATTTAATTACTTGATGAGAATTGAACATTGTGTGCATAAGAGATAGGTGTGATAATGTGTTGATGTGATGATGAATTGGTGTGATTTGTTATTATGATTGTGATGGATGCATGACTATTTGAATGATGTTGAAAACATGTACATACTTATTCGGTGATGTGGTGTTGAGATGAGTTGTTCATTGTGATTCGGTGTGTTTTAAGTATGTTATATGTGTTTCATTCATTCATATGCATTGATGTTGGATCCCGGTGATGTTTGGATCGTTGGTGGACATATTTCCCATTGTGCGGAAATTATGTCGGTGGGCCGTATCTCGATGAGGCGTAGATCGGTTAGGTGGATTGATTCCACGGTTTATTGGTACCACATGCATAGTATCAATTGTGTCATATGCATTTTGTCATAACATGATTGTATGGATTTCTGTAGTATGTGTTGTAATCTATTATTGTGTGAATTACTGAATAATAGATGTGAATCTGAATATGTATAATTGGGTGAACGGTATATTATGATGCTTGTTGCTTATGAATTGCATAATATTTACTAATTGAGAATGAGACTCGCCCTTACATGTTGTCATTTTCAGATTGAGGAGTAGCGGCATTAGTGCTTGGTGAGGATGACTCATAGAGTTTATCCGTTTATGTTGGGTCGTGTCGGTCATGCTCTGATCTGTAACACTGGGGAACGATAGTTATAGAGTTTTTATGAAATTAATCTACTTTAATTGGTGTTGGATTATGATTCCATTGGATGTATTTGATAATGTTTCTTTTTCCGCTGTGATAAACATAATTACGATTTGGTGAACCGTTTCCTAATGAAGCATGACTTGACCATGATTGGTTTATTTATTTTATATAATTGTGGCACCCTTGTGTTTATGTTTTACTCTGATATAATTGTTTAAAAATTTTCGCGGGGTTTAGAAGGGTGTTACAATAGTGGTATCAGAGCATAGTCGGTCGTTTGAGTCAGAGTCTTAATGTCAATTAATCCCTCGTATGCGAATAGTGTAAGGTTGACACTATCGATGCAACTTGTTCTAATGAATATTGTTTTATATTTAGCAGAACAATGGCCGGAAGAGGAGGAAGAAACGACGATGCAATTGCCGAGGCTCTGGGCATGATTGCTGGTGTACTGGGAGGGAATGTCAATGGAGCTGGTATTGGTGCTGACAGGCAGCTGAACAGTTTTCAGCGGAACAATCCTCCGTTGTTCAAGGGCACACATGATCCTGAAGGTGCTCAGAAATGGCTTAAGGAGATCAAGAGGATTTTCAGAGTCATCGATTGTGCTGAGAACCTGAAAGTGAGGTATGGTACTCATATGTTGTCCGAAGAGGCTGATGACTGGTGGATGGCTACCAGGGCTGAATTGGATGCTGATGGTGTAGCTGTTTCCTGGGCTGTGTTCAAGAGAGAGTTTCTGAGGAGGTATTTTCCTGAAGACGTTCGAGGCAGGAAAGAGATTGAATTTTTGGAGCTGACTCAGGGTAATATGACGGTACCAGAGTATGCTTCGAAGTTTGTCGAGTTGGCGAAGTACTACGTTCACTACAATAATGACGAGGCTAGTGAATTCTCAAAGTGCATCAAGTTTGAGAATGGTCTTCGTGACGAGATCAAGCAAGGGATTAGGTACCAGAGAATTCGGCGATTTGTCGATTTGGTGAATTGTAGTAGGATCTTCGAAGAGGATAATCTTAAGTTGAAGTCATCTCACTCTCGCGAGTTGGTTGACAAGAAAGGTAAGAAGCCTATGGATAGAGGTAAGCCATATGGTAGAGGAAATCCTAGAGATGGGGATTGGAAAAGGCCTAGTGGGGGAGATTCTAGTGCTCCCGTTAGGTGCTACAACTGTGGTGAGACTGGGCATAGAAGGAATGAGTGCAAGAGTGGAGAGAAGAAATGCTTCAAGTGTGGTAAGGCGGGTCATATTGCTTCTGATTGTAGGATGAAGATTGTGACTTGCTACAATTGCGGCGAAGAGGGTCACATCAGTCCGCATTGCACTAAACCGAAGAAGGATCAGGTTGGTGGAAAAGTCTTTGCTTTGTCTGGGTCAGAGACTACTCTAGAAGATCGTCTAATTAAAGGTACGTGTTTTATCCATGACACACCTTTAGTTGCCATTATAGATACTGGAGCGACTCATTCGTTCATTTCAATGGATTATGCTAAACAATTGGGATTAGAAATATCTGTTATTCATGGAAGTATGATTATTGACACTCCTGCGTCGGGTTCAGTAACTACTTCTTCTGCTTGTTTGAACTGTTCTATTGACATATTTGGTAGAAAGTTTGGAATGGACTTAGTGTGTCTTCCTCTTGAAGGACTTGACGTCATATTGGGAATGAACTGGTTGCAATTTAATCGAGTTCATATCAATTGTTTTACGAAGACGGTTATCTTTCCTGAAGAGGTTAGTGTTGAAGATTTGGCTATGTCAGTCAAACAGATGAATTTGGCTATCAATGATGGAGCGGTGGTATTTATGTTGTGCTCTTCAATGGAAGTGAAAGGGGGCGATAATACCAGTGAACTACGAGTAGTGAATGAGTATCCAGAAGTGTTTCCAGAAGATGTTAGTGAGTTGCCACCTGAAAGAGAAGTGGAGTTCGCTATAGAATTGATTCCTGGAACTAGTCCTGTGGCGATGGCACCGTATCGCATGTCGGCATCGGAATTGGCTGAATTGAAGAAACAGTTGGAGGAATTGTTGGAGAAGAAGTTTATTCGTCCTAGTGTGTCAACATGGGGTGCGCCGGTACTGTTGGTTAAGAAGAAAGAAGGTTCAATGATGCTATGTGTTGATTATAGACAACTGAACAAAGTGACAATCAAGAATCGATACCCTTTGCCGCGGATTGACGACTTGATGGACCAGTTGGTTGGAGCTTGTGCGTTTAGCAAGATTGATCTGAGGTCTGGATATCACCAAATTCGTGTGAAGGCGGAAGATATTCATAAGACGGCATTTCGAACGAGGTATGGACACTATGAATATTCTGTTATGCCATTTGGTGTTACTAATGCACCTGGTGTTTTCATGGATTATATGAACAGGATATTTCACTCGTATCTTGACAAGTTCGTGGTAGTGTTCATTGACGACATTCTGATTTACTCGAAGAATGATGAAGAACATGCAGATCATTTGAGAGTGGTGTTGGAGTTATTGAAGGAGAAGAAATTGTATGCGAAATTGTCTAAATGTGAATTCTGGTTGAAGGAAGTAAGTTTTCTTGTCCATGTAATTACGAAGGACGGTATCGTAGTGGATCCTATGAAGGTAGAAGCAGTATCTCAGTGGGAGACGCCGAAGAATGCTTCAGAGATTCGTAGTTTTCTTGGTCTGGCAGGTTACTATAGAAAGTTCATTGAGGGATTTTCGAAATTGGCATTACCAATGACTAAGTTAACAAGAAAAGGACAAGTATTTGTGTGGGATTCAGAATGTGAGAAAGGTTTTCAAGAGTTGAAGAAAAGATTGACAAGTGCTCCGATCTTAATTTTGCCTAATCCAACAAAGTCTTTTAATGTGTACTATGATGCTTCACTGATGGGTTTAGGTGGTGTTTTGATGCAAGATAAGCAGGTAGTGGCCTATGCTTCAAGACAGTTGAAAATTCATGAAAGGAATTATCCAACTCATGATTTGGAATTGGCGGCTGTTGTGTTTGTATTGAAGCTATGGAGACATTATCTTTATGGTTCTCGATTCGAGGTATTCAGCGATCATAAGAGTCTGAAGTATCTCTTCGATCAGAAAGAGCTTAATATGAGGCAGAGAAGATGGTTAGAATTTCTGAAAGATTATGATTTTAGGTTGAATTACCATCCTGGTAAAGAAAATGTTGTTTCCGATGCATTGAGCATGAAGTCATTGCATATGTCTATGCTAATGGTGCGAGAATTGGATTTAATTGAGCAATTCCGGGATTTGAGTTTAGTATGCGAAAGTACTTCCAATAGTGTTAAGTTGGGAATGTTGAAGTTGACTAATAGTATCCTTGAGGAAATTAGAAACGGACAGAAATCTGACGTTGGCTTGGTAGATAAGTTGACATTGATTAACCAAGGTCGAGGAGGTGAATTCCGAATTGACGAGAATGGTATCATAAGGTTTGGAGACCGAGTGTGTGTACCCGATGTTGCTGAGATCAGAAAGAGTATTCTGGAAGAACCGGAGTGGATTGAGCATTCATCCTGGTGCTACCAAGATGTATCATGATTTGAAGAAGTTATTTTTGTGGCCTGGAATGAAGAAGGAAATTGCTGAGTTTGTTTATGCTTGCTTAATTTGCCAGAAGTCGAAAATTGAGCATCAGAAACCGTCTGGATTGATGGAACCGTTGTTTGTTCCGGATTGGAAGTGGGATGGAATTTCTATGGACTTTGTATCTGGTTTACCTAGAACGAGCAAGAGTTGTGATTCTATTTGGGTTATTGTAGACCGGTTGACGAAATCTGCCCACTTTATTCCAATAAGAATGGATTATCCGATGGAGAAGTTGGCTCAGTTGTATGTTGAGAAGATAGTGAGTTTGCATGGTGTTCCGGCTAGTATTGTTTCGGATAGAGATCCGATATTTACTTCTAAGTTCTGGACAGGATTGCTAGAAGCCTTGAGTACTAAGTTGAGGTTGAGTTCTGCTTATCATCCGCAGACAGATGGTCTGACGGAGAGAACGATTCCATCGTTAGAGGATTTGCTACGAGCTTGTGTATTAGAAAAAGATGGTTCTTGGGATAGTTATTTACCTTTGATTGAGTTTACCTACAACAATAGTTATCATTCGAGTATTGGTATGGCTCCGTTTGAAGCATTGTAAGGTAGGAGATGTAGAACGCTGTTGTGTTGGTACGAATCTGGAGAAAATACGGTGGTTGGACCGGAGATTGTGCAACAAACTACAGAAAAGATCAAGATGATTCAGGAAAATATGAGAGCTTCTCAGAGTCGTCAGAAAAGTTACCATGACAAAAGAAGGAAGGATATTGAATTTAATGAAGGAGATCATGTATTCATGTGAGTTACTCGGATGACTGGTATTGGGAGAGCCTTAAAGTCGAAGAAGTTAACTCCGCGTTTCATTGGTCCATTTCAGATTACTAAGAAGATTGGGAAGGTTGCTTATCAGATTGCTTTACCGCCTGCACTCGCTAATTTGCATGATGTGTTCCATGTATCGCAATTGAGGAAATACATTGCAGATCCGTCTCATGAGATTCAGGTAGATGATATACAGGTGCGAGATAATCTGACTGTAGAGACGTTACCTATGGGGATTGAAGATCGTAAAGTGAAGCAGTTGCGAGGTAAAGACATAGCAACGGTGAAAGTGGTTTGGGGAGGACCAGCCGGTGGAAATGTTACATGGGAGTTAGAGAGCCAGATGAAGGACTCTTACCCGGAACTTTTCGTCTAAGGTATGTTTTCGAGGATGAAAACTCTTTTAGTGGGGGAGAGTTGTAACACCCATTATTTCAGTTTATTAATTTAATTTAGATTTAAATTAAATAATTGGAATTTTAGAATTTAAATTGGATTTAATTGGAAAATAATGGAGTAAGAGCTATTGGGCTTAAGGTGCGATGATAGTAAAAGAGGGGTGCTAATTAGTTAGGCCTTTTACTAAGTTGTGGTTAATTTATTTTATTTTATCTTTCATAAAATAAGAAAAAAAGGAACCATTTGGGGAGAAAGGAAGAACACGTGAAAAGAGCAAGAGAAGAGAAAGAGGCAAGAACGTGAAACCGGAAGGAGAGCATTCAAGAAATTCATCGAGGTAAGGGGGGACTCTTCCTTTTAGTATCTCTTATGTGGTCTTAGGTGATAGGTAGGTTGATGTATGGTTTGGTTCAATTAGATATTGGGATTGTTAGGTTAGGTTATTCTAATTGGATTGAATTGATGATAATTGTGTGAAATATTTGGTTAATAATGAGTTTGAATGATGTTTTATAGTGTATAATTGAATGTATGATGATTATATGCCTGTATGTGATGTCTGGAATCGTTTTTGGGTGAAAAGATGTGAAATCGCAGGGTCTGTCGCAGACTTGGGGTTTGCTGAAATCGCAGGTCCCCTGAGCGGAGGGGGGTCCGCTGAGCGGAGGTCCCAACAAAGTTCGCTTCTGTTTGACGTCGCTTGAGGTCCGCTGAGCGGGGGTCTGAAGGATTTCGCTTCTGCCTTGCTCCGCTGAGCGAACCTTGTTGTGTGTGAATTTTTCCAAACTTCGAAATAACGTATCTTTTGATCCGTGAATCATTTCTTAGTGCCGTTTTGGGCGTTCTGCAAGTAATTGAATGTTTTATATGATGAATGATGATTATTGGTGTTAGCCGACTTTATTTCTTTAAAAACTCGATTTAATTACTTGATGAGAATTGAACATTGTGTGCATAAGAGATAGGTGTGATAATGTGTTGATGTGATGATGAATTGGTGTGATTTGTATTATGATTGTGATGGATGCATGACTATTTGAATGATGTTGAAAACATGTACATACTTATTCGGTGATGTGGTGTTGAGATGAGTTGTTCATTGTGATTCGGTGTGTTTTAAGTATGTTATATGTGTTTCATTCATTCATATGCATTGATGTTGGATCCCTGTGATGTTTGGATCGTTGGTGGACATATTTCCCATTGTGCGGAAATTGTGTCGGTGGGCCGTATCTCGATGAGGCGTAGATCGGTTAGGTGGATTGATTCCACGGTTTATTAGTACCACATGCATAGTGTCAGTTGTGTCATATGCATTTTGTCATAACATGATTGTATGGATTTCTGTAGTATGTGTTGTAATCTATTATTGTGTGAATTACTGAATAATAGATGTGAATCTGAATATGTATAATTGGGTGAACGGTATATTATGATGCTTGTTGCTTATGAATTGCATAATATTTACTGATTGAGAATGAGACTCACCCTTACATGTTGTCATTTTCAGATTGAGGAGTATCGGCATTAGTGCTTGGTGAGGATGACTCATAGAGTTTATCCGTTTATGTTGGGTCGTGTCGGTCATGCTCTGATCTGTAACACTAGGGAACGATAGTTATAGAGTTTTTATGAAATTAATCTACTTTAATTGGTGTTGGATTATGATTCCTTTGGATGTATTTGATAATGTTTCTTTTTCCGCTGTGATAAACATAATTACGATTTGGTGAACCGTTTCCTAATGAAGCATGACTTGACCATGATTGGTTTATTTATTTTATATAATTGTGGCACCCTTATGTTTATGTTTTACTCTTATATAATTGTTTAAAAATTTCCGCGGGGTTTAGAAGGGTGTTACACGGTGCCGAGCACAATGGATACGAGCATGGACCATTATCGATTAGCAACTTAGGGTGGTCTAGGCCTCTAAGGCTTAGTGGGCCGAAAGTAGATTGGGCCAAATCTTGGCCCAGTCCAGAACAGGAGCCTCCTAAGTCGTAGTTCCGAGGAAGGAGCTTCGAGTTCTGATACTGCTGGTCGGCGAGATGGTGGTCCTCGTCCACTGCTGGCTGCTCGAGCGGTGTCATCCGCAGGGGAAGGTCGAAAGGCCGCGCGTGGACAACACTCGCTGACATGGCAGGGGTAATGATTGCCTAGGGGTAGATGGCGGCGCCTAGGAAATCTGTGTTAGTCGACGCGACGTTTCGTATTCCAGGCAAACCCCTTATAAAAAGGGTCAAAGTTCCTCATTTAGGAACTTTCTGCTCCCTGTTTGCGTGCTCGGCATCTAGGTCAATATTCCCAGATCTTGTTATTCGCCAGTGTTTTTCCAGCAATCAAGTTCGCCGAAGCCATGTCAGAATCAGGTATGTTTGAGGCTTCTTTTAGTTTCAAGTGCTTTTCTTTTGCTTTATGGGGGGTTATGATGCGTGATTCTTCCATTTTTGCCGTCTAAATCGGCAGGCAGACACGAAAGCTGCGCCATCTCCCGGGTTATTCATGCGATGCCCGGGGGAGGTCAATGTAGGAGTTGATTTTTCCCACTTATGCCCGGCTGCTTCATGTTTTAGCCCGTCAGATTTATGGTATGACCGGCATCGCTGAGTTTCTCGTCGGGTTATTTATAGCTTTGCTCGGCGGATTCAAGGTTTCTGCCGGTCTCGTTTGGGCTGGATCCGGGTGTGTTTGCGTTTTTATGTTAAGTTAACCTTCTTTTGGTGGAGAGCCTCGGCCATAGATCAACGAATTTTTCGAAGGCGTTTGGTCGGTGGCTTTGTTTCCCGCCGTTCCACCCTTTCACTTGTATCGCGGTGGAAGGGTGGATTTGATGATCGATCGAATTCATTTTTTCCTTCTGCATGCAGGTGAATCTGGCTCGGGGTCCAGCTTGGGGTCTAGCTCGGGGTCAAGCTCCAGTTCTAGCTCGTGGGATGATTCGCAAGATACGAGCGCGAGTAGCTCGGAAGTCGAGGAGGTGGAGGTCGAGAGCTCACGCCTCGCCGTGATAGAAGAAGGCGACGAAGAGGGGGGGCCCTCGGAAGTTGACGAGGAGGGTCCTCTAACTCCACTTTTTGAGTATGACTTCGAAGTTGACTTAGGCTGGGTGGCCGAGGAGCCTCAGCTCGAGGTATCCCGATATACCGAATCGCTGGTCGGGGCCTTCCGGGTCCTCTAACTCCAAAGAATTAAATTTCCAGGTGGTTTGCCCGACGGCCGAGGAGCGTATCTGTTCCCACTTCCGTGGGGACAGTTTTGCCATGTACGAGTATGTTTTCAGGGAGCTCGGGTTTCGCCTGCCTTTCTCCAGCTTCCAGGTTTCTCTGTTGGCCAGTCTTGCGTTGGCTCCGTCCCAATTGCACCCGAATGCCTTTGCTTTTATGCGGGCTTTCTAGATCGTCTGTGACTACCTAGGTATCGGAGCTACGACTGACTTGTTCGGGCGTTGTTTCAGAGTTCAACGGAAGATGGCTGACGGACGCTTCAGCTGGGTTTCCTTCAGGAATGCCGACCGGTAACTTTTCAAGATGCATGTCGACTCGGTCAAGGACTTTAAAGACCGTTATTACATCATTCGCTTGCATAGTCGCACATCGTACACTTCATTGTCGAAGATGGTGACAGTGTGCGGCGAGAATGGTATCTCGGAAAGGGACGAGGAAGGGAAAGTTAGGACCAAGCTTTGTAGCATGTTCCCCTTCGTCTGGTGGAAAAGCCATTTCAACTTCCCTCCTAAGTACTATGCTCGCGAAGACGGGGATTTAGACGAGCAAGATTCAGCATCGTACCTCCGTCTTTGTCAGTGGATGGATAGATTTAATCTCAGCCCGTGGGTGACGAGGACGGGGGAGCCTGTAATACGGTGAACTGACTTTATTTGGAATATGCGGATAGCACGAGTCGCCACTGACTTTTATTTTATCCAATATAGAAAGGCTAAAAGAACAGGAAAAGACCTTTTAAAAAGATTTTGAGTTCGGGGGGTAAGTTATACAAATGGAAGGTGTAAAGCACCCTTTGCGTCCATGGTTATCCATGGGCTCTTAATTGCTTAGCATACTTTGTTTTCAAAATGTTTGAATTGTTTGAAAAGTTTGAAGTGTCGTGTGTGAATAGAAAAACTTCGTTTAAAGACTTTAGCTTGTAAATAAGCGTAGCCTTGTTTTAAAAGTATTTGAAAAGAGAGGTGTGAAAAGTAATTTGATTTTTAGAGCAAGCAATTAGTAGCAACTACCCTAAATTTGAAAAATTGTTCTTTTAGCTTTTCGGGCGAAAGGATCTATCCATACCATGAGAATGCAGGAAGTCTTTCAATTGGATGTTTGAAGGGTCATCGAGAAATTATCATTCGCCACAAGACTGTCCCTTGCCACAAAGAAGGCAGGTAGTCTAAGGGAAGGACATAATAGTCATTTTAAGGCATCATGCGAGGATACCTTAGCAATTGGGACAATCATCTTATAAGGCAACATCGAGGGAGTTTCAATAACTCTGAAGGCGACATGCAACATTGCTTTAGGTATCCTCGGAATCGAGGGACTTTGACTATTAATACATTTAGAGGCAACAGGCAACAGTAAGGCGACAATATAAGGGAACAAGGCAACCAGAGGGATTACCCTAAAGGTGCGTGTGTGGCAGAATCAGGTGGTTAATTCAGATATTTATCTTGTAATTAGTTATCTACTTTTGTTAAAGGCTTGCACTCCCTAAGATTACTAACCACGCAGTTTAGAATGAGCAGAAATTAAAGGCGGAAAGATAAATGTCCCACGCTATTACAATAAACACCTGCGGGGATGGGGGACATTAAAAGACAGAAAGAATAAGGAATAAGAGGGATGAATAATTATGTTGAGCCTTGATCTTCCTCGAACCCTTGATCAACTCTACAAATCAAGAGGAAAATAAATGAGGGTGAGTGTATTGACTATTTGAGGCAAACCCTATTTTGGGCAAAAGGCAAAAGTAAAATAATATTTATATAAAATAAAATAAGGATTGGAAACTTAGCTCTAATGGTGCGTAGTCGGAGGATCTTGGCTAACCCTGAAAAATGAAGAAGAGAAAGGTAGAAAACTTTTTGTGGCAAATACAAGCCATTGATAATAAATAAAAGAGGGATTATGTAATTAAAAATAAAAAATAAATATATATACAAAAAAATTAGAAAACTTAGCTTTTGGTCGGGCGAAGCGCGTGGCTGAAGAACTTGAAATAACGCTGAAAATTTGCGCCAAGAAGAGGTTTTTAGTGTATAAATGATCTACAATCCTTAATTGATTAAAGATCTACAAACCCTAAAAAGAAAACTTATTGTGACCTACAGGATTTGTAAGGCTAAAATATGGTTAGTGGATAATACCTATTAACAACAGTGATTAGTGATCATGATAAAATCAGGGTTTTAAGGCATAGGGTTTAATTAGCCTAAAATAATCATTAGCTTAAAAAATAATAATTATTATTTTTTTATATTATAAAAAAAATCGGTTTTTCGATTAAAATAAATACATATAAAAGTATTATAAAAACTCACTTATTGTATAAATAAAGATAAGTGAATAAAAAAGAATTATAATAGTAGTTATATAATAATAATAATAATAAAGAAAAATAAGGTTTAGAAAACTTAGCTGGCTGGGGCGCTGATCTGGTGTGGTATTTCTCCTGAAGATCCATGGTGGACAGCATGTTGAGCAGCGTTAGATCTAGCCTTGGTAGCGATCTGACGGTGAATAAGTGACTGTGTACCCTGGACGCGCATTGATGATGTCCACTGGATCTATGAGAAAATAGTTTCAAAAATATAAAGGCCCTGGACGGGTTCGAACCCATGCACCATTGTTTACATTCCTTCCACTCTTACCAAGTGTGCTACATTCATCAGTCAATATGTATACGGCAAGAATAAAATAAATACCAATTAAAGAGTCAAATGGGAAAGGTCAAATACTGCTCAGCCTGGGGCCCACGCGTAGCCAATGATGAGGTGAGAGAGAAACAAAAAATGTTGACTGGCCATTGGGATTCTTACACGCGTGAGGAAAGAGAACGGAAGAGAAGACCAGCCAATAGCAACGCTTGGACTGTCCACGTGCGTTATCCATTTGTTGTTCATCATCTTCTCCGCAGCCACCTGCGGATTTACTTGTGGAAATTCCTGCACATTTACCATATAAACTCAAAGCAACAATCAAATCACATTTAAATATTAACATATGCTTATACGAAATTCAAGAAATATATGAAAATATGAACAACATGATATGGCGTTTTTAGATGCTTTACGATTCATAGATTGATGCAGTCTTACTCCTTACCACCTTGGGAAGGAGATTGAATGCTTAGGCAGTCTTGAAACTTGTTCCAATGATTTATTTTCACTAGCCCTAGTTTTATAAACTTTGAAACTTTTTGGAACCCTAGCCCTTGCTTGATTTTCGTCTCCTTTTCCGTGTCCCCTATTTGCAGAATGTTTTGGTATATATAATGCTTGGAATTTAGGTCAAAGAGAGCCCAAGATTAGATGAGAAAATATTTGATTAAAAAATCATGCAAATCATGCTATTTTAGTTCCAAATTCCAATCATATCTCCTTCACTCTCCACGACATTCTCTTGCTTTTATGTCAAAATATTCCTCAATATTTGATAGAAATTAAATCTCAATCAAATCTTTGATTATTTTTATTATTTCATTGCTTTTAACTTGAATTTAAGTGATTAAATTCAAATAAAAATAAATATAAATAATAAAAAAATCAATATGAGGACCAATGGGTCATGGATGACCTTAAGATAGAGATTAGATGAAAAGAAAATAGGCCCATTTGGAAATATTTGGAATTTTGGACCCTTTCTCTTTATACACGCCCTTGAAAATAAGTGAACTTGTACACCTTTCCATTTCCTCATACTTCAACATTTTTCCTAGTTCTTGAACTTTTTAGAAACCTTGAAGAGTCCTCTAACCAATGTTTTTGGTCTCATGTCAAAATAAATTTCCATTCTCCTTGTATGCTCTTTTGAAAAAAATGACTTTTGATTGACTTTTGAAAAGGACCTATAATGTTTTGATCCATATCTCCCAAATGAAGCATTTTTAGACTTGGCATGTGTGAGAAAAAATTGTATAGAATTCAATTTCCTTCAAATTGAGCGTTGGATGGAAAATTTCTGACGTTCTATGTGGAAGTTATGGCTGGTCAAAGTTTAGTTGACTTTCTCCTATGAAAACCCTAATTTAGAAATTTTAGGTTTTGTTGATTTCTGAACTTTTCTTGATGAATCATGATCAATTCTTGATCAAATGGTGAATGATACTTCAATATGAGGATCTTGACAAAAAATCAGGAGTTTTGACTTTACTTTGACTATAGTTGACTTTTAGGTCAAATCAGTCGATTATTGATCGTTTGAGCAGTTGACTGAGTAATCTTTTGAATCAGGGCTTGAAACTTGGCTTGAGGATACTATGAGGCATATGAGAGACCATGGGATCCACTTGAGGCATCAGAACCCGATTTTTCTTTGAAAAGATCAAAACCCTAGTTTGAAGGTTGTTGTTTAGGAGAGTGTACAGTCAATCAAATTTTGAGCTTCTGCTATTCAAATGAGTTTGAGTATAAAATTATGGTGGGCAAATTTTGGGGTATGACAGCTGCCCCTGTTCAATCTTCTTATACATGAGGATGTAGATTGGCTTGTGTGCCTGTCGGAATCTGAAGGTAGAAGAGGATTGAACACTAGAATACCAAGAAATTTGCCCTTGCTGATGGTGAAGGGACTTTTTGGAGACGGGCTTGAAGATGCCGTCCAAGTATTGGAAAAGATATATGAGACGGGCTTAAAGATGCCATCTGATAGATGCCATATGGATGTTGGGAGTGTGAAGTGAATTGATTGTAGTGACTCTATTGTCATGAATGTTTTTGAATTGAATATCGGGAATAGATATGTGACTCTTTTGTCGTGATTCTATTATTGTGACTCAGTTTACGTGATTCCATTATCATGACTCAGTTGTGAAGGATAGAAAAACACTTAGAAAGGGGGGGTTTGAATAAGTGTAGCTTTAAAAACTTGACAAATAAAAATAAATTGCACAGTTATTTTTATCCTGGTTCGTTGTTAACTAAACTACTCCAGTCCACCCCCGCAGAGATGATTTACCTCAACTGAGGATTTAATCCACTAATCGCACGGATTACAATGGTTTTCCACTTAGTCAGCAACTAAGTCTTCCAGAGTCTTCTGATCACACACTGATCACTCCAGGAACAACTGCTTAGATACCCTCTAAGACTTTCTAGAGTATTCTGATCCACACGATCACTCTAGTTACAACCTGCTTAGATAACCTCTAAGACTTCCTAGAGTATACTGATCCACACGATCACTCTAGTTCCTTACAACTTAATGTAATCAATTCTAAGAGTATTACAATTGCTTCTTAAAAGCTATAATCACAAACTGTGATATTTCTCTTAACGTTTAAGCTTAATCTCACTAATATATTACAACAGCAATGTAGTGAGCTTTGATGAAGATGAAGATTCTGAGCTTTGAGTAGAACAGAGTTTCAGCAAGTTAATAGGAGTTGTTTTGTGCAGAATCGTTAACCTTGCTTCTCATCAGAACTTCATATTTATAGGCGTTGGAGAAGATGACCGTTGAGTGCATTTAATGCTTTGCGTGTTCCGTACAGCATCGCATTTAATGTTATACGCTTTTGTCAACTACCTCGAGCCTTGTTCACGCTGTGTCTACTGACGTAGCCTTTAATAGCTTTTAACGTTCCTTTTGTCAGTCAGCGTAGCCTGCCACTTGTACTTCCTTCTGATCTGATGTTTGTGAATACAACGTTTGAATATCATCAGAGTCAAACAGCTTGGTGCAAAGCATCTTCTGATCTTCTGACCTTGAAGTGCTTCTGAGCGTGATACCATCAGAACTTCAGTGCTTCTGATCTCATGTTCTTCTGATGCTTCCATAGACCCATGTTCTGATTCTGCTTCGACCATCTTCTGATGTCTTGCCAGACCATGTTCTGATGTTGCATGCTGAACCCTTTGAGACAAAGCTTCTGAGCGCTGAATTATGCATACTCTTTATATATTTCCTGAAAAGGAAATTGCATTGGATTAGAGTACCATATTATCTTAAGCAAAATTCATATTATTGTTATCATCAAAACTAAGATAATTGATCAGAACAAATCTTGTTCTAACAATCTCCCCCTTTTTGATGATGACAAAAACATATATAAATGATATGAATTTGCGATCAGAAAGAGCAGACGGCAAAAGACAAATTACACAGCTATAGCATAAGCATATGAATATGTCTCCCCCTGAGATTAACAATCTCCCCCTGAGATAAATAATCTCCCCCTGAAATAAATACTCGAAGAACTTTAATAAAAGACTTCCCTGATTATTTCGGTAGAGACGATCACATAAGCTTCTGTCTTTAGAGAATTCATAGCTTCTGACTTCTGCTTCCATTGGACAGCTTCAGAACTAGAATTTCTTTAGATCCTTAGAACACTCACAGCTTCTGATTCCTGCTTCCATCTAGGACAGCTTCAGAACTTGAATTTCTTTGATCTTCAGAACATTCACAGCTTCTGATTCCTGCTTCCCTCGGATAGCTTCAGAGCTTTGAATTTCTACCAACATCACTTCATGCTAGAATTGTATCAGAACATTGTTGAATGTACCAGAGCATCATCAGAGCATCTCTACATCCTGAAATGTTACAGAACAAAAACTAAACGACAAAAGTCAGCATGAACGAGTCAGAACATAAAATGTATATTAGAACACATGATATGTATCAGAGCCATATAGGCTAAAATAATGTATCAGAGCAAATAGAATTTTGTCAGAGCAAATAGACAAATATGGATCAAATTCTATTATGTGTGCTTCTGATTCATTCTTCTTTCTTGCTTCTGATTTCTGAAGCTTGACAGCACTCAGCTTGCTTCAGTTTCCATGAGCTTATTCTTTTTACAGAATAACACTTCTTATGGTTTTGCTTCTTGTGTTTGCTTTGAAGATTCTCTTCACTTCTTTATACCTGCAAAACACTTAAACCATATAGAACTTGCAGTTCTTGTTAGTAAATGGTAACTGACTAAATCAAATCATTTATCATTTATCTTTCTCCCCCTTTTTGTCATAACATCAAAAAGAATATTTCAAAAGATTCAGATGAATAAAACGACAAATAAAATCACTGGAATGTAAAAAACAAAGAAACTTTTCATTGATAATCAAAAGATATTACAAAAGGTTCCTATGTTTAACAAGATGAGAAACATTCCTAGCAAATACATAAAAAGTCATTCCAAGAGGAAATGACTACAAAAATTAAAAACAAAACCCTAGCAAGACACACTCTGTGTCAACCCATCAAGAATCCCGGTGGTCTTCTTGTCTTCCAGACTAGAACCTCCACTGTAGGAGAGATCCCAGAGACCAAAGAGGAAGAGAGGGACAGTTCACAGACAGAGAGCTGCTGTTGCAAACGGGGCTTTCCCTTAACATAGAAGTTAAGAATATCATTCTTAACCTCTTCCCATAACTCCAGAAAGTCTTCTGTCTTTGGGTGAAAGTTGATAACACCATCAAAGAAGAGGTCTGACTTGAGAGGTATTAGGAGAGCCATTCCGAGATATGCAGAGATCTGCCGCCTTTGAGTCATAGATCTTCAACAGGCTTAGAGCATGATTAAGAGATCCAGACAAAGGATTCAAGGTGAACGCTAGGTTTGAACTAGGACTTTTTAAAAAAAAACTTGTTTGAGTAAGAGAGAGAAGAAAAGACAAACTTGATGAGGAATGCAAAGAGATAGAGAAGGAAAAGCGTTTGAAAAGTATTTAAAAGAAAATAAAATGAAACAAACGATGGATAGCATTTAATGTTACGTGACATGAGGATAGATAATAAAGACAAATGAGGTGACTAGCACAGTTACCTATGGTCGGCGTCCCTTCAACTGCACGCGCACTTATCCATGAACAGTAATGACAGGTTTAGAAGCAGTCAAATATAGAAGAGATCCAATCATACCTCTGTATAACTTCTGATCTACCTTCTTACTTACCTCATCCTTACCTAGGATGCATGTTGGATGCATAGGAGTTTTGGCTTCTTTGCAGTCTAGAAGATTAAACTTCTTCAGAAGTTCCTTCACATACTTGGTTTGGTGAACATACGTTCCTTCTGATGTTTGATTTATTTGTATTCCAAGGAAATACTTGAGTTCTCCCATCATGCTCATTTCAAACTCAACCTGCATAGACTCAGCAAACTCCTTTCCAAGTGTAGCATTAGATGTTCCAAAAATAATATCATCTACATATATTTGACAAATTAAAATATCCCTTTTAAAGGTTTTACAAAAGAGAGTAGTGTCCACTTTTCCTCTAGTGAAACCATTATCCAGAAGGAAAGAACTTAAGCGTTCATACCAAGCTCTGGGAGCTTGTTTCAATCCATACAACGATTTCTTTAGTTTAAAAACATGATTAGGAGACATAGAGTCTTCAAAACCAGGAGGTTGATGGACATAAACTTCTTCATCTATATAACCATTTAAGAAGGCACTCTTAACATCCATCTGATAGAGAGTGATGTTATGTTGAGTGGCAAATGAAATTAATAGACGAATAGATTCTAACCTGGCCACTGGTGCAAAGGTTTCTGTATAGTCAATCCCTTCTTGCTGACTATAACCCTGAGCCACCAGTCTGGCTTTGTTCCTTACCACTTCACCTTTCTCACTGAGCTTGTTTCTGAAGACCCATTTTGTACCGATTATATTGAATCCATCTGGTCTAGGAACAAGATCCCAAACATCATTCCTTGTAAACTGATTCAATTCTTCTTGCATAGCAATTATCCAGTCTGGATCTTCTAGAGCATGATCAACAGAAGTTGGCTCGATCAAAGATACAAGACCTAATTGACAGTCTGCATTGTTCTTAAGGAATGCTCTTGTTCTGATTGGATCATCCTTCTTTCCAAGAATGACATCTTCTGAATGACCAGAGATGAGTCTGGATGATCTTCTGACAGATGGTTCTTCAGAAATGCTTAGATTCTCCAGAGAAGCTGATACTTGATCTTCAGATTCTTTGCTTCTGAGAAGCTCTGCTTCTGATGCGTTGCTTCTTGGCTCAACAACTTCTGATATATCAATATCACAATCTGCAAAATTATCAAACTGCTTTGGTTTTTCAGAACCAAGCTTATCATCAAACCTGATATTGATTGATTCTTCCACAACCAATGTTTCAGTATTGTATACTCTGTAGCCTTTTGAGCATTCAGAATATCCAAGAAGGAAACATTTTTGAGCTTTGGAATCAAACTTACCAAGATGATCTTTAGTGTTCAGAATAAAGCATACACATCCAAAAGGATGGAAATATGAAATGTTGGGCTTTTTATTCTTCCACAATTCATAAGGAGTCTTATTTAGAATAGGTCTGATAGAGATTCTATTCTGAATATAGCATGCAGTGTTTATTGCTTCTGCCCAGAAATGCTTTGCCATATTGGTTTCATTGATCATGGTTCTGGCCATTTCTTGCAGAGTCCTATTCTTTCGTTCTACAACTCCATTTTGCTGTGGAGTTCTAGGACAAGAGAAATCATGGGCAATACCATTTTCTTTGAAGAATTCTTCAAAGAATCTGTTCTCAAATTCACCACCATGATCACTTCTGACCTTTATGATTTTACACTCTTTTTCAGATTGAATCTGAATGCAGAAATCAAAGAACACTGAATGAGTCTCATCTTTGTGTTTCAAGAATTTTACCCACGTCCAGCGGCTATAATCATCTACGATGACTAATCCATATTTCTTCCCTCTGACAGATGCTGTTTTGACTGGGCCAAACAGATCAATGTGCAAGAGTTCTAATGGCCTTGAGGTAGAGACAACATTCTTGGACTTGAATGCAGGTTTGGAGAACTTTCCCTTCTGACATGCTTCACAAAGAGCATCTGATTTGAATTTCAGATTAGGGAGTCCTCTGACAAGATCCAGTTTGTTAATCTGAGAAATCTTTCTCAAACTAGCATGACCTAATCTTCTGTGCCAGACCCACTGCTCTTCAGAAACAGACATAAGACAAGTCACCTTCTGACTCATAAGATCTTGCAGATCTGTCTTATAAATGTTGTTCTTCCTCTTGCCTGTAAATAGGATTGAGCCATCCTTTTGATTTACAGCCTTGCAAGACTTTTGATTAAAGATTATATCATAACCATTGTCACTCAATTGACTGATAGATAAGAGGTTATGTGTTAATCCTTCTACAAGAAGTACATTAGAAATGGAAGGAGAGTTACCAGACTTTATAGTTCCAGAGCCAATTATCTTGCCCTTCTGATCTCCTCCAAACTTGACTTCTCCTCCAGACTTAAGCACCAGGTCTTGGAACATAGACCTTCTTCCTGTCATGTGTCGTGAGCATCCAGAGTCCAGGTACCATGACATGTTGTGCTTTGTCCTTTTTGCAGCCAAGGATATCTGCAATAGGAATAATCTTATCCTTAGGTACCCACATTCTCTTGGGTCCTTTCTTGTTAGATTTTCTCAAGTTCTGATTGAACTTGGGTTTAACATTGTAAGCAATAGGAGGAACAGCATGATAATTTTTAATGTGAGTTTCATGATATTTCCTAGGTTGTGTCACATGCTTTTTGGTGTGTGTTATGTGAAAACTTTGAGCATGTGAAGTGTGCCTAATATCATGGGAGTGGCCATACTTGAACTGATCATACAATGGCTTGTATGTGAATTTCATTTCATCAACAGGTTCAAGTTTGTATGGGGTTTCACCCTCAAAACCAATGCCAACTCTTTTGTTTCCAGACACAGCATATATCATAGAAGCTAGCTGACTTCTGCCAATACTTCTAGATAAGAACTTCCTGAAACTTAAATCATATTCTTTCAGAATATGGTTTAGACTAGGAGTGGATTTTTCTGAATCAGAAGGAGATCCAACATTATTGGATAATTTTAAAAGTTTTTCTTTTAATTCAGAATTCTCCAACTCAAGCTTCTTTGTTTCAAATTCAAATAGCTTTTTCAGCTCTTTGTATTTGAGACTAATCTGAGACTTGAATTCCAGAAGTTCAGTTAGACCGGAAACTAACTCATCTCTAGTAAGTTCAGAAAATACCTCTTCAGAATCTGATTCTGATGTAGATTCTGATCCGTCATCTTCTGTCGCCATCAGCGCACAGTTAGCCTGCTCATCTTCAGAGTCTGAATCATCTTCTGACTCATCCCAGGTTGCCATAAGACCTTTCTTCTTATGAAACTTCTTCTTGGGATTTTCCTTCTGAAGTTTTGGACATTCATTCTTGAAGTGTCCAGGCTCATTGCATTCATAGCACATGACCTTCTTCTTGTCAAATCTTCTGTCATCAGAAGATTCTCCACGTTCAAATTTCTTTGAACTTCTGACGCCTCTGAACTTCCTTTGCTTGTTCTTCCAGAGTTGATTTAGCCTTCTGGAGATCAAGGACAGTTCATCTTCTTCTTCAGATTCTGATTCTTCAGGATCTTCTTCTCTAGCCTGAAAAGCGTTAGTGCATTTCTTGATATTGGATTTTAATGCAATAGACTTACCTTTCTTTTGAGGCTCATTTGCGTCCAGCTCTATTTCATGGCTTCTCAAGGCACTGATAAGCTCTTCCAGAGAAACTTCATTCAGATTCTTTGCAATCTTGAATGCAGTCACCATAGGACCCCATCTTCTGGGTAAGCTTCTGATGATCTTCTTTACGTGATCAGCCTTGGTGTATCCCTTGTCAAGAACTCTCAATCCAGCAGTAAGAGTTTGAAATCTTGAAAACATCTTTTCAATGTCTTCATCATCCTCCATCTTGAAGACTTCATACTTCTGGATTAAAGCGAGAGCTTTAGTCTCCTTGACTTGAGCATTTCCTTCATGAGTCATTTTCAAGGACTCATATATGTCATAGGTCGTTTCCCTGTTAGATATCTTCTCATACTCAGCATGAGAGATAGCATTCAGCAAAACAGTTCTGCATTTATGATGATTCCTGAAAAGCTTCTTCTGATCATCATTCATTTCTTGCCTTGTCAGCTTTACGCCACTGGCATTTACTGGATGTTTGTAACCATCCATCAGAAGATCCTATAGATCACCATCTAGACCAAGAAAGTAACTTTCCAGTTTATCTTTCCAGTATTCAAAGTTTTCACCATCAAATACCGGCGGTCTAGTATAACCATTGTTACCGTTGTGTTGCTCAGCAGAGCCAGATGTAGATGCAGGTGTAGACTTTGCAGTTTCATCAACCATCTTTTACTGAAGCGTTTTTCTCTTCCTGAATCTTTTCTAAACACGGTTAAGTGCTTGCACCTTAGAACCGGCGCTCTGATGCCAATTGAAGGATAGAAAAACACTTAGAAAGGGGGGGTTTGAATAAGTGTAGCTTTAAAAACTTGACAGATAAAAATAAATTGCACAGTTATTTTTATCCTGGTTCGTTGTTAACTAAACTACTCCAGTCCACCCCCGCAGAGATGATTTACCTCAACTGAGGATTTAATCCACTAATCGCACGGATTACAATGGTTCTCCACTTAGTCAGCAACTAAGTCTTCCAGAGTCTTCTGATCACACACTGATCACTCCAGGAACAACTGCTTAGATACCCTCTAAGACTTTCTAGAGTATTCTGATCCACACGATCACTCTAGTTACAACCTGCTTAGATAACCTCTAAGACTTCCTAGAGTATACTGATCCACACGATCACTCTAGTTCCTTACAACTTAATGTAATCAATTCTAAGAGTATTACAATTGCTTCTTAAAAGCTATAATCACAAACTGTGATATTTCTCTTAACGTTTAAGCTTAATCTCACTAATATATTACAACAGCAATGTAGTGAGCTTTGATGAAGATGAAGATTCTGAGCTTTGTGCAGAACAGAGTTTCAGCAAGTTAATAGGAGTTGTTTTGTGCAGAATCGTTAACCTTGCTTCTCATCAGAACTTCATATTTATAGGCGTTGGAGAAGATGACCGTTGAGTGCATTTAATGCTTTGCGTGTTCCGTACAGCATCGCATTTAATGTTATACGCTTTTGTCAACTACCTCGAGCCTTGTTCACGCTGTGTCTATTGACGTAGCCTTTAATAGCTTTTAACGTTCCTTTTGTCAGTCAGCGTAGCCTGCCACTTGTACTTCCTTCTGATCTGATGTTTGTGAATACAACGTTTGAATATCATCAGAGTCAAACAGCTTGGTGCAAAGCATCTTCTGATCTTCTGACCTTGAAGTGCTTCTGAGCGTGATACCATCAGAACTTCAGTGCTTCTGATCTCATGTTCTTCTGATGCTTCCATAGACCCATGTTCTGATTCTGCTTCGACCATCTTCTGATGTCTTGCCAGACCATGTTCTGATGTTGCATGCTGAACCCTTTGAGACAAAGCTTCTGAGCGCTGAATTATGCATACTCTTTATATATTTCCTGAAAAGGAAATTGCATTGGATTAGAGTACCATATTATCTTAAGCAAAATTCATATTATTGTTATCATCAAAACTAAGATAATTGATCAGAACAAATCTTGTTCTAACAAGTTGTCGTGATTTCATTATCGTGACTCATTTGTCGTGATTCCATTATCGTGACTCAGTTGTCGTGACTCAGTTGTCGTGATTCTATTATCGTGACTCAGTTGTCGTGACTTCGTTGTCGTGACTCAGTTGTCTTGATTCCATTATCGTGACTCAGTTGTCGTGATCTTTTCTGAATTGAGTGTTATGATCAAGTATGTTCTTTCTTTGATCGTGTCTACACCGTTCGCGATGATAGAATTAGATCTTCGAATGTTGACCGTTACGGAACCGTCCGAGGTTTCCGCTTTAGATTTTGAAAAGTTGATTGTTTAAGGAACCGTCTGAGGTATCAACTTAAATTTGAAGGTAGATTGTTTAAGGAACCGTCTGAGGTATCGACTTAAATCTGAAGGTAGATCATTTAAGGAACCGTCCAAGGTATCGACTTAGATCCGAAGGTAGATCATTAAGGAAGCGTCCAAGGTATCGACTTTGATCCGAAAGTAGATTGTTTAAGGGACCGTCTGAGGTGTCGACTTAAATCTGAAGGTAGATCGTTTAAGGAACCGTCCAAGGTATCGACTTAGATCTAAAGGTAGATCATTAAGGAACCGTCCAAGGTATCGACTTAGATCCGAAGGTAAATCATTAAGGAACTGTCCAAGGTATCGACTTAGATCCAAAGGTAGATCATTAAGGAACCGTCCAAGGTATCGACTTAGATCTGAAAGGTTTTGAAGTTGTTTATTTGACTGCAGCAGTAACCTGAAAATGGCAAAGTTAGTTTTTTTTTATGCCATGTCATGATGTATGTAATGCGTTTATGTCACGGGACTCTCAAAATAAATGAGAACCTTGCATTTTATGTACGCATTTGTCGCAATGTATCATGTATTATGTATGGACATGTATGCAATTGTATGATGTATGGCGTAATGAATCCCTCAGAGTAAATGAGAAACTTTGTATGAAATATATGCGATGTATGAATATGTTTATGATTTATGACGTATGACTATGATTTATGCTATTTGACACATCTTGATTGAGAAGGTGGATCTCCGTGTCATTGTAATTTTGATGTTTGATCTTATCTTGCAGATGCTCAGCTGGGGATTTATGATTTCTGCTTGGGGATGATCAGTAACTTGATGTACCCTGATTGGGGATTAGAGATATTAATAAACCATGTTGGAGAAGAGCAAAGTGTTGGAGAACCGGTAGTGTTGAAGATGTAAACTCTGTTGGGGAGCCGTGTCTTTGTCAGGACGAGAACATTTGAAGATATCTTCTTAATGATTACTCTGTGGGGATATGATCTTGTGAACCCGGCTCTGTGGGGAGACATGGGTGCCTCGAAAGTTGCCCCCAGTATTATAGTAACTACCATTCGTGGATTTGAGTATTGATTAAGATGTCAAACTAGACTTGCATAGATTTGCCCCTGCTAGTAGGAACTTTGGAAAGATTTGCCTCGCGAGGACTTTATGAGATGTGCACTATGGGCGACATGCCCCTAGTAATCATAGGCCCCAGACAATGTCCTATGTTGGTTGAGAAGTAGCTTCAGATCTACTTGGATGCATGTCCCTGATCGTTTTGGCATCCTTGAAAGATTCTTAGAATCTTAACTTGATTGCCCCAGATTGATTGGGCGAAGCGTGCCATGCCCCTTGTATACGTAGGAGACCTGGCTTCTTGGAGTAACATTGTCTGTCGGGATGACTTTTAGTCATTAGTTGTACCCTGTGCAGGTTCTTTTTGTTGCTAACATTTGAAGTTATGTAGCAGAATTTGTTTAATAATGAATTCATGAGATGCAATGCATACATTTGTCTTGAGTTTTGAAAAACATTAAAACAAGAGATGTAAAAACGTGATATTTGTAATAACGTGGTATTCGTAACAATGTGATGTTTGTAAAAACGTGATATCAACTTAACATTCGTAGTAAACCTTAAGGAGTCGGGATACCTTTTTGGTGACAGTATGCTTTTGAACTAACCATGCTTCAATTAGGACTTACAAGGATTGTAACGTGGCTTGGTTCACGGTTTAAGAAACAAAGGATAAAGGCTCAACATTTTATTGTACCCACCCCTCTTCGTGATGATCTTCAGTCCTAAACTCAGTTAATTTCAATTATGTATTCAGGTTCCAAGAGACTTATGGATTTGCACCTTTGATAATGATGATGGTTCACGAACAAAGAGAACTTTTTGGTCTGGCAGTCACTTCTTCCTTTTGGTAGTCACAACATTGTGTTGTTCAGGAATTTATTGACTTCTCTGTTTTCATCTTTTTTATATCCCTAACTTTTGCCCGAACTATTTATTTTTGAGATTACAGTCAGCGGGATGCCTTGATTTTTGCCTAAGTCATCTTTTGATTTTTGACTTAGCAGGCTTTTCTTTGTATATATGTTTTTTCATTTTTTCCTTTTTGAAAGATATTGACTGCCTCGCTTAATGATTGATGAACCATCATTGGCTTTTGATTGACATCTCCAACACTTCTTTGATGTGTGCGGATGAACGCTTGTGATTGAAACCTTTGTTGAAATGTGTATTGAATAATTCTCTTCAAAATAGAATGCACAGCCAAATTAACTGAGAACTACCCTGCCCCAGGTTATGATCAAGGGTTTTAATTAGTACAAGAAAGAAACTTCTACTTCTTAGGCTCAAAGGGATTGACGAGGGATTACAGCTTAGCAGGAATTGAGTATCACAAAACACATGCAAAGTAAAGACATAATTTAAAATGAGTGGTAAATAATTTATTCAAGACAAACATATGCAATGCACTGATGATGATTATTAAAACATATAATGTCTATCATAACTCGAATTTTTAAACAAACAAAATAGAAATTGCAAATGAAGGTAAAGCTAATGATTAAAAGTTCATCCATTTAAACATTAATCAGTCTTGTCATGATTATGTCTGGGAGTAGTGATCACTACAGAAGTCTTGGGATGAGGGAATTCGATTTCCCCAGCATCAATCATATCTTGAATCTTATTCTTTAATGGCCAACAATCATTCGTGTCATGTCCAGTGCTATTGGAGTGATATGCGCACCTCGCATTGGGTTTATAGCTAGGAGCGGAAGTGTTGGGCTTCACAGGAGGATCCCTCACAGTAATCAAGTTTGCTTTCAATAAATGTTATAATGCTTGAGCCAGTGACATGTTGATCTTTGTGAACTGACGCTTAGGTGCATTTGACTTGCGTCTTTGTTGTGGAACTAGTGTAGAGATCAGAATTGTCCCCACAGATAGGCTGTGTCCATTGCGACCTTTCAGATTGTACCCAGCATTAGCCATATGAGGTTCCTTAGGTGAGTTGAAGTCAATGATCTTGTCATCCATGAGGTCTTGAATCTTGTGCTTTAATTGCCAGCAATCCTCTATATCATGACCAGGACTATTCGAATGATAAGCACATCTCGCATGGTACTTGTACCCAGGAGTAGGACTAGCAGGAAATGAATATGGAGGCAATAGAGTTATCAAGTTCTGATTGAGCAGTTGTTGCAGAACTTGAGACAGCGGCATGGGTAACAGAGAAAATGATCGCTTAGGCTTGGATCTCTGATTATATTGACCACCTTGATGCTTATGTTGATTCTTCTCCTTCTCGATCAGAAGTGCCTTTAATTCTTCTTGCCCCTTGGCCAAGTTAAAGATCATCTCTTGGAATTGGTTGTTCTGAGCCTGAAGATTTTTAACTGATTGCTCGAGATTCATGATGCTGAAATAAACAGCGAGGAAGGATGAGAGACCTATTGTAAGAAACCTGCTATGCGATGTTATGAATGCAAATGCAATGTTTTCAAGGATATTTAGGAAATTTAGTTAGCAACATTAGAAAATCATTTGGTCGCGTCTTTGTTTGAAGAAATCTGAACTTTGTCTTTGAACGTCTTTCTTTGAGAATCAAGCTCACCATATCGAGTGGGTCATCGCCTCTGATTCGGGATACTTCTGAATTTTGAAGATACATGGCTAGAGGAAAATAAATCCTCTTGCCCCTTGATAGGTACTGAGTCTCTGAATTGGAAGGCATGTGGCTTGAGGAAAATAAATCCTCTTGCCCCTAGATAGGTATTCAGTCCTTGATAAGAGCACTTGAAATTGTGCGCCCTAAATACCTAAGATCCTTGAAAGGGTTAGTTAACATGCAATGTTATGATGTCATGATGTCATGATGTTATGCGAATGCAATGCATCAGGCAAAGCTTAAGATAGTAAGGACTAGTGAGTCCCACAAGAAAAAGCCTGCAAGAAAACCAAAGGGTTAGTAGCAAGCACAGATAAGTCACACAAGTGTCCTTAGGTTTAAAGGCTCGCATGAATTTTGTAGGTAAGTACCCTCCCTACTGAAGTTAAGTTGGTTCAACCTGTCCTATGTAACGATCGGGTTCTAGGGAGCTCGTATCATTGACCTTTCTCGAAGGCGCTTATCTCAGTTCGGCGATCGAATCACCGACCGAGAAGGTCCTGAAATTCCAGTCCATATGAGTGTAGCTTCGAGTATCAACCAACTTCAGTCGGAACCAAAGCCAGCCATCTCGCTACTTTCTAATAGGCCAAAGTCAAGTTCAACTAGGGTTCTAGGGGCAGATTAGTGCTTAATGACACCACGCAGCAGCCAAGTGTTTCCTCAAGTCGGATCCGAAGGAACACCAGAACAAACAAATGTGTCACACTAACGATGACCACCAGATCAACCACATCAGTATACGCTGTGCAGTTTCCTTGGTCTCATGCCATTTACCTAAGGTTCTCAGATCCGGGTTAGGATCTTTCACACAAGTAAATACCCAAAACAGCCTTTGAAATATAAAGCAGACAAATCAAACAATTAAAGTGAATCCTAATCTCTAAGGTAACCCCTCTTTTTAATCGAAAGCATCCCCAGCAGAGTCGCCAGTTCTGTAATACGGTGAACTGACATTATTTGGAATGTGCGGATTGCATGAGTCGCCACCAATTTTTATTTATCCAATATAGAAAGGCTAAAAGAACAGGAAAAGACCTTTTAAAAAGATTTTGAGTTCGGGGGGTAAGTTATACAAATGGAAGGTGTAAAGCACCCTTAGCATCCATGGTTATCCATGGGCTCTTAATTGCTTAGCATACTTTATTTTCAAAATGTTTGAATTGTTTGAAAAGTTTGAAGTGTCGTGTGTGAATAGAAAAACTTCGTTTAAGGACTTTAGCTTGTAAATAAGCGTAGCCTTGTTTTAAAAGTATTTGAAAAGAGAGGTGTGAAAAGTAATTTGATTTTTAGAGCAAGTAATTAGTAGCAACTACCCTAAGTTTGAAAAATTGTTCTTTTAGCTTTTCGGGCGAAAGGATCTATCCATACCATGAGAGGGCATGAAGTCTTTCAATTGGATGTTTGAAGGGTCATTGAGAAACTATCATTCGCCACAAGACTGTCCCTTGCCACAAAGAAGGCAGGTAGTCCAAGGGAAGGACAAGTCACCTTCTGACTCATAAGATCTTGCAGATCTGTCTTATAAATGTTGTTCTTCCTCTTGCCTGTAAATAGGATTGAGCCATCCTTTTGATTTACAGCCTTGCAAGACTTTTGATTAAAGATTATATCATAACCATTGTCACTCAATTGACTGATAGATAAGAGGTTATGTGTTAATCCTTCTACAAGAAGTACATTAGAAATGGAAGGAGAGTTACCAGACTTTATAGTTCCAGAGCCAATTATCTTGCCCTTCTGATCTCCTCCAAACTTGACTTCTCCTCCAGACTTAAGCACCAGGTCTTGGAACATAGACCTTCTTCCTGTCATGTGTCGTGAGCATCCAGAGTCCAGGTACCATGACATGTTGTGCTTTGTCCTTTTTGCAGCCAAGGATATCTGCAATAGGAATAATCTTATCCTTAGGTACCCACATTCTCTTGGGTCCTTTCTTGTTAGATTTTCTCAAGTTCTGATTGAACTTGGGTTTAACATTGTAAGCAATAGGAGGAACAGCATGATAATTTTTAATGTGAGTTTCATGATATTTCCTAGGTTGTGTCACATGCTTTTTGGTGTGTGTTATGTGAAAACTTTGAGCATGTGAAGTGTGCCTAATATCATGGGAGTGGCCATACTTGAACTGATCATACAATGGCTTGTATGTGAATTTCATTTCATCAACAGGTTCAAGTTTGTATGGGGTTTCACCCTCAAAACCAATGCCAACTCTTTTGTTTCCAGACACAGCATATATCATAGAAGCTAGCTGACTTCTGCCAATACTTCTAGATAAGAACTTCCTGAAACTTAAATCATATTCTTTCAGAATATGGTTTAGACTAGGAGTGGATTTTTCTGAATCAGAAGGAGATCCAACATTATTGGATAATTTTAAAAGTTTTTCTTTTAATTCAGAATTCTCCAACTCAAGCTTCTTTGTTTCAAATTCAAATAGCTTTTTCAGCTCTTTGTATTTGAGACTAATCTGAGACTTGAATTCCAGAAGTTCAGTTAGACCGGAAACTAACTCATCTCTAGTAAGTTCAGAAAATACCTCTTCAGAATCTGATTCTGATGTAGATTCTGATCCGTCATCTTCTGTCGCCATCAGCGCACAGTTAGCCTGCTCATCTTCAGAGTCTGAATCATCTTCTGACTCATCCCAGGTTGCCATAAGACCTTTCTTCTTATGAAACTTCTTCTTGGGATTTTCCTTCTGAAGTTTTGGACATTCATTCTTGAAGTGTCCAGGCTCATTGCATTCATAGCACATGACCTTCTTCTTGTCAAATCTTCTGTCATCAGAAGATTCTCCACGTTCAAATTTCTTTGAACTTCTGACGCCTCTGAACTTCCTTTGCTTGTTCTTCCAGAGTTGATTTAGCCTTCTGGAGATCAAGGACAGTTCATCTTCTTCTTCAGATTCTGATTCTTCAGGATCTTCTTCTCTAGCCTGAAAAGCGTTAGTGCATTTCTTGATATTGGATTTTAATGCAATAGACTTACCTTTCTTTTGAGGCTCATTTGCGTCCAGCTCTATTTCATGGCTTCTCAAGGCACTGATAAGCTCTTCCAGAGAAACTTCATTCAGATTCTTTGCAATCTTGAATGCAGTCACCATAGGACCCCATCTTCTGGGTAAGCTTCTGATGATCTTCTTTACGTGATCAGCCTTGGTGTATCCCTTGTCAAGAACTCTCAATCCAGCAGTAAGAGTTTGAAATCTTGAAAACATCTTTTCAATGTCTTCATCATCCTCCATCTTGAAGACTTCATACTTCTGGATTAAAGCGAGAGCTTTAGTCTCCTTGACTTGAGCATTTCCTTCATGAGTCATTTTCAAGGACTCATATATGTCATAGGCCGTTTCCCTGTTAGATATCTTCTCATACTCAGCATGAGAGATAGCATTCAGCAAAACAGTTCTGCATTTATGATGATTCCTGAAAAGCTTCTTCTGATCATCATTCATTTCTTGCCTTGTCAGCTTTACGCCACTGGCATTTACTGGATGTTTGTAACCATCCATCAGAAGATCCTATAGATCACCATCTAGACCAAGAAAGTAACTTTCCAGTTTATCTTTCCAGTATTCAAAGTTTTCACCATCAAATACCGGCGGTCTAGTATAACCATTGTTACCGTTGTGTTGCTCAGCAGAGCCAGATGTAGATGCAGGTGTAGACTTTGCAGTTTCATCAACCATCTTTTACTGAAGCGTTTTTCTCTTCCTGAATCTTTTCTAAACACGGTTAAGTGCTTGCACCTTAGAACCGGCGCTCTGATGCCAATTGAAGGATAGAAAAACACTTAGAAAGGGGGGGTTTGAATAAGTGTAGCTTTAAAAACTTGACAGATAAAAATAAATTGCACAGTTATTTTTATCCTGGTTCGTTGTTAACTAAACTACTCCAGTCCACCCCCGCAGAGATGATTTACCTCAACTGAGGATTTAATCCACTAATCGCACGGATTACAATGGTTCTCCACTTAGTCAGCAACTAAGTCTTCCAGAGTCTTCTGATCACACACTGATCACTCCAGGAACAACTGCTTAGATACCCTCTAAGACTTTCTAGAGTATTCTGATCCACACGATCACTCTAGTTACAACCTGCTTAGATAACCTCTAAGACTTCCTAGAGTATACTGATCCACACGATCACTCTAGTTCCTTACAACTTAATGTAATCAATTCTAAGAGTATTACAATTGCTTCTTAAAAGCTATAATCACAAACTGTGATATTTCTCTTAACGTTTAAGCTTAATCTCACTAATATATTACAACAGCAATGTAGTGAGCTTTGATGAAGATGAAGATTCTGAGCTTTGTGCAGAACAGAGTTTCAGCAAGTTAATAGGAGTTGTTTTGTGCAGAATCGTTAACCTTGCTTCTCATCAGAACTTCATATTTATAGGCGTTGGAGAAGATGACCGTTGAGTGCATTTAATGCTTTGCGTGTTCCGTACAGCATCGCATTTAATGTTATACGCTTTTGTCAACTACCTCGAGCCTTGTTCACGCTGTGTCTATTGACGTAGCCTTTAATAGCTTTTAACGTTCCTTTTGTCAGTCAGCGTAGCCTGCCACTTGTACTTCCTTCTGATCTGATGTTTGTGAATACAACGTTTGAATATCATCAGAGTCAAACAGCTTGGTGCAAAGCATCTTCTGATCTTCTGACCTTGAAGTGCTTCTGAGCGTGATACCATCAGAACTTCAGTGCTTCTGATCTCATGTTCTTCTGATGCTTCCATAGACCCATGTTCTGATTCTGCTTCGACCATCTTCTGATGTCTTGCCAGACCATGTTCTGATGTTGCATGCTGAACCCTTTGAGACAAAGCTTCTGAGCGCTGAATTATGCATACTCTTTATATATTTCCTGAAAAGGAAATTGCATTGGATTAGAGTACCATATTATCTTAAGCAAAATTCATATTATTGTTATCATCAAAACTAAGATAATTGATCAGAACAAATCTTGTTCTAACAAGTTGTCGTGATTTCATTATCGTGACTCATTTGTCGTGATTCCATTATCGTGACTCAGTTGTCGTGACTCAGTTGTCGTGATTCTATTATCGTGACTCAGTTGTCGTGACTTCGTTGTCGTGACTCAGTTGTCTTGATTCCATTATCGTGACTCAGTTGTCGTGATCTTTTCTGAATTGAGTGTTATGATCAAGTATGTTCTTTCTTTGATCGTGTCTACACCGTTCGCGATGATAGAATTAGATCTTCGAATGTTGACCGTTACGGAACCGTCCGAGGTTTCCGCTTTAGATTTTGAAAAGTTGATTGTTTAAGGAACCGTCTGAGGTATCAACTTAAATTTGAAGGTAGATTGTTTAAGGAACCGTCTGAGGTATCGACTTAAATCTGAAGGTAGATCATTTAAGGAACCGTCCAAGGTATCGACTTAGATCCGAAGGTAGATCATTAAGGAAGCGTCCAAGGTATCGACTTTGATCCGAAAGTAGATTGTTTAAGGGACCGTCTGAGGTGTCGACTTAAATCTGAAGGTAGATCGTTTAAGGAACCGTCCAAGGTATCGACTTAGATCTAAAGGTAGATCATTAAGGAACCGTCCAAGGTATCGACTTAGATCCGAAGGTAAATCATTAAGGAACTGTCCAAGGTATCGACTTAGATCCAAAGGTAGATCATTAAGGAACCGTCCAAGGTATCGACTTAGATCTGAAAGGTTTTGAAGTTGTTTATTTGACTGCAGCAGTAACCTGAAAATGGCAAAGTTAGTTTTTTTTTATGCCATGTCATGATGTATGTAATGCGTTTATGTCACGGGACTCTCAAAATAAATGAGAACCTTGCATTTTATGTACGCATTTGTCGCAATGTATCATGTATTATGTATGGACATGTATGCAATTGTATGATGTATGGCGTAATGAATCCCTCAGAGTAAATGAGAAACTTTGTATGAAATATATGCGATGTATGAATATGTTTATGATTTATGACGTATGACTATGATTTATGCTATTTGACACATCTTGATTGAGAAGGTGGATCTCCGTGTCATTGTAATTTTGATGTTTGATCTTATCTTGCAGATGCTCAGCTGGGGATTTATGATTTCTGCTTGGGGATGATCAGTAACTTGATGTACCCTGATTGGGGATTAGAGATATTAATAAACCATGTTGGAGAAGAGCAAAGTGTTGGAGAACCGGTAGTGTTGAAGATGTAAACTCTGTTGGGGAGCCGTGTCTTTGTCAGGACGAGAACATTTGAAGATATCTTCTTAATGATTACTCTGTGGGGATATGATCTTGTGAACCCGGCTCTGTGGGGAGACATGGGTGCCTCGAAAGTTGCCCCCAGTATTATAGTAACTACCATTCGTGGATTTGAGTATTGATTAAGATGTCAAACTAGACTTGCATAGATTTGCCCCTGCTAGTAGGAACTTTGGAAAGATTTGCCTCGCGAGGACTTTATGAGATGTGCACTATGGGCGACATGCCCCTAGTAATCATAGGCCCCAGACAATGTCCTATGTTGGTTGAGAAGTAGCTTCAGATCTACTTGGATGCATGTCCCTGATCGTTTTGGCATCCTTGAAAGATTCTTAGAATCTTAACTTGATTGCCCCAGATTGATTGGGCGAAGCGTGCCATGCCCCTTGTATACGTAGGAGACCTGGCTTCTTGGAGTAACATTGTCTGTCGGGATGACTTTTAGTCATTAGTTGTACCCTGTGCAGGTTCTTTTTGTTGCTAACATTTGAAGTTATGTAGCAGAATTTGTTTAATAATGAATTCATGAGATGCAATGCATACATTTGTCTTGAGTTTTGAAAAACATTAAAACAAGAGATGTAAAAACGTGATATTTGTAATAACGTGGTATTCGTAACAATGTGATGTTTGTAAAAACGTGATATCAACTTAACATTCGTAGTAAACCTTAAGGAGTCGGGATACCTTTTTGGTGACAGTATGCTTTTGAACTAACCATGCTTCAATTAGGACTTACAAGGATTGTAACGTGGCTTGGTTCACGGTTTAAGAAACAAAGGATAAAGGCTCAACATTTTATTGTACCCACCCCTCTTCGTGATGATCTTCAGTCCTAAACTCAGTTAATTTCAATTATGTATTCAGGTTCCAAGAGACTTATGGATTTGCACCTTTGATAATGATGATGGTTCACGAACAAAGAGAACTTTTTGGTCTGGCAGTCACTTCTTCCTTTTGGTAGTCACAACATTGTGTTGTTCAGGAATTTATTGACTTCTCTGTTTTCATCTTTTTTATATCCCTAACTTTTGCCCGAACTATTTATTTTTGAGATTACAGTCAGCGGGATGCCTTGATTTTTGCCTAAGTCATCTTTTGATTTTTGACTTAGCAGGCTTTTCTTTGTATATATGTTTTTTCATTTTTTCCTTTTTGAAAGATATTGACTGCCTCGCTTAATGATTGATGAACCATCATTGGCTTTTGATTGACATCTCCAACACTTCTTTGATGTGTGCGGATGAACGCTTGTGATTGAAACCTTTGTTGAAATGTGTATTGAATAATTCTCTTCAAAATAGAATGCACAGCCAAATTAACTGAGAACTACCCTGCCCCAGGTTATGATCAAGGGTTTTAATTAGTACAAGAAAGAAACTTCTACTTCTTAGGCTCAAAGGGATTGACGAGGGATTACAGCTTAGCAGGAATTGAGTATCACAAAACACATGCAAAGTAAAGACATAATTTAAAATGAGTGGTAAATAATTTATTCAAGACAAACATATGCAATGCACTGATGATGATTATTAAAACATATAATGTCTATCATAACTCGAATTTTTAAACAAACAAAATAGAAATTGCAAATGAAGGTAAAGCTAATGATTAAAAGTTCATCCATTTAAACATTAATCAGTCTTGTCATGATTATGTCTGGGAGTAGTGATCACTACAGAAGTCTTGGGATGAGGGAATTCGATTTCCCCAGCATCAATCATATCTTGAATCTTATTCTTTAATGGCCAACAATCATTCGTGTCATGTCCAGTGCTATTGGAGTGATATGCGCACCTCGCATTGGGTTTATAGCTAGGAGCGGAAGTGTTGGGCTTCACAGGAGGATCCCTCACAGTAATCAAGTTTGCTTTCAATAAATGTTATAATGCTTGAGCCAGTGACATGTTGATCTTTGTGAACTGACGCTTAGGTGCATTTGACTTGCGTCTTTGTTGTGGAACTAGTGTAGAGATCAGAATTGTCCCCACAGATAGGCTGTGTCCATTGCGACCTTTCAGATTGTACCCAGCATTAGCCATATGAGGTTCCTTAGGTGAGTTGAAGTCAATGATCTTGTCATCCATGAGGTCTTGAATCTTGTGCTTTAATTGCCAGCAATCCTCTATATCATGACCAGGACTATTCGAATGATAAGCACATCTCGCATGGTACTTGTACCCAGGAGTAGGACTAGCAGGAAATGAATATGGAGGCAATAGAGTTATCAAGTTCTGATTGAGCAGTTGTTGCAGAACTTGAGACAGCGGCATGGGTAACAGAGAAAATGATCGCTTAGGCTTGGATCTCTGATTATATTGACCACCTTGATGCTTATGTTGATTCTTCTCCTTCTCGATCAGAAGTGCCTTTAATTCTTCTTGCCCCTTGGCCAAGTTAAAGATCATCTCTTGGAATTGGTTGTTCTGAGCCTGAAGATTTTTAACTGATTGCTCGAGATTCATGATGCTGAAATAAACAGCGAGGAAGGATGAGAGACCTATTGTAAGAAACCTGCTATGCGATGTTATGAATGCAAATGCAATGTTTTCAAGGATATTTAGGAAATTTAGTTAGCAACATTAGAAAATCATTTGGTCGCGTCTTTGTTTGAAGAAATCTGAACTTTGTCTTTGAACGTCTTTCTTTGAGAATCAAGCTCACCATATCGAGTGGGTCATCGCCTCTGATTCGGGATACTTCTGAATTTTGAAGATACATGGCTAGAGGAAAATAAATCCTCTTGCCCCTTGATAGGTACTGAGTCTCTGAATTGGAAGGCATGTGGCTTGAGGAAAATAAATCCTCTTGCCCCTAGATAGGTATTCAGTCCTTGATAAGAGCACTTGAAATTGTGCGCCCTAAATACCTAAGATCCTTGAAAGGGTTAGTTAACATGCAATGTTATGATGTCATGATGTCATGATGTTATGCGAATGCAATGCATCAGGCAAAGCTTAAGATAGTAAGGACTAGTGAGTCCCACAAGAAAAAGCCTGCAAGAAAACCAAAGGGTTAGTAGCAAGCACAGATAAGTCACACAAGTGTCCTTAGGTTTAAAGGCTCGCATGAATTTTGTAGGTAAGTACCCTCCCTACTGAAGTTAAGTTGGTTCAACCTGTCCTATGTAACGATCGGGTTCTAGGGAGCTCGTATCATTGACCTTTCTCGAAGGCGCTTATCTCAGTTCGGCGATCGAATCACCGACCGAGAAGGTCCTGAAATTCCAGTCCATATGAGTGTAGCTTCGAGTATCAACCAACTTCAGTCGGAACCAAAGCCAGCCATCTCGCTACTTTCTAATAGGCCAAAGTCAAGTTCAACTAGGGTTCTAGGGGCAGATTAGTGCTTAATGACACCACGCAGCAGCCAAGTGTTTCCTCAAGTCGGATCCGAAGGAACACCAGAACAAACAAATGTGTCACACTAACGATGACCACCAGATCAACCACATCAGTATACGCTGTGCAGTTTCCTTGGTCTCATGCCATTTACCTAAGGTTCTCAGATCCGGGTTAGGATCTTTCACACAAGTAAATACCCAAAACAGCCTTTGAAATATAAAGCAGACAAATCAAACAATTAAAGTGAATCCTAATCTCTAAGGTAACCCCTCTTTTTAATCGAAAGCATCCCCAGCAGAGTCGCCAGTTCTGTAATACGGTGAACTGACATTATTTGGAATGTGCGGATAGCATGAGTCGCCACCGACTTTTATTTTATCCAATATAGAAAGGCTAAAAGAACAGGAAAAGACCTTTTAAAAAGATTTTGAGTTCGGGGGGTAAGTTATACAAATGGAAGGTGTAAAGCACCCTTAGCATCCATGGTTATCCATGGGCTCTTAATTGCTTAGCATACTTTATTTTCAAAATGTTTGAATTGTTTGAAAAGTTTGAAGTGTCGTGTGTGAATAGAAAAACTTCGTTTAAGGACTTTAGCTTGTAAATAAGCGTAGCCTTGTTTTAAAAGTATTTGAAAAGAGAGGTGTGAAAAGTAATTTGATTTTTAGAGCAAGTAATTAGTAGCAACTACCCTAAGTTTGAAAAATTGTTCTTTTAGCTTTTCGGGCGAAAGGATCTATCCATACCATGAGAGGGCATGAAGTCTTTCAATTGGATGTTTGAAGGGTCATTGAGAAACTATCATTCGCCACAAGACTGTCCCTTGCCACAAAGAAGGCAGGTAGTCCAAGGGAAGGACATAATAGTCATTTTAAGGCATCATGCAAGGATACCTTAGCAATTGGGACAATCATCTTATAACTCTGAAGGCGACAGGTAACATTGCTTTAGGTATCCTTGGAATCTAGGGACTTTGACTATTAATACGTTTAGAGGCAACAGGCAACAATAAGGCGACAGTATAAGGCAACAAGGCAACCAGAGGGATTACCCTAAAGGTGCATGTGTGGCACAATCAGGTGGCTAATTCAGATATTTATCTTGTAATTAGTTATCTACTTCTGTTAAAGGCTTGCACTCCCTAAAATTACTAACCACGCAGTTTAAAATGAGCAGAAATTAAAGGCGGAAAGATAAATGTCCTACGCTATTACAATAAACACCTGCGGGGATGGGGGAAATTTAAAGACAGAAAGAATAAGGAATAAGAGGGGTGAATAATTATGTTGAGCCTTGATCTTCCTCTAACCCTTGATCAACTCTACAAATCAAAAGGAAAATAAATGAGGGTGAGTGTATTGACTATTCGAGGCAAACCCTATTTTGGGCAAAAGGCAAAAGTAAAATAATATTTATATAAAATAAAATAAGGATTGGAAACTTAGCTCTGATGGTGCGCAGGCAGAGGATCTTGGCTAACCCTGAAAAATGAAGAAGAGAAAGGTAGAAAATTTTTTGTGGCAAATACAAGCCATTTATAATAAATAAAAGAGGGATTATGTAATTAAAAATAAAAAATAAATATATATACAAAAAAAAATTAGAAAACTTAGTTTTTGGTCGGGCGAAGCGCGTGGCTGAAGAACTTGAAATAACCCTGAAAATTTGCGCCAAAAAGAGGTTTTTAGTGTATAAATGATCTACAATCCTTAATTGATTAAAGATCTACAAACCCTAAAAAGAAAACTTATTGTGACCTACAGGGTTTGTAAGGCTAAAATATGGTTAGTGGATAATACCTATTAACAACAGTGATTAGTGATCATGATAAAATCAGGGTTTTAAGGCATAGGGTTTAATTAGCCTAAAATAATCATTAGCTTAAAAAATAATAATTATTATTTTTTTATATTATAAAAAAAATCGGTTTTTCGATTAAAATAAATACATATAAAAGTATTATAAAAACTCAATTATTGTATAAATAAAGATAAGTGAACAAAAAAGAATTATAATAGTAGTTATATAATAATAATAATAATAATAATAATAATAATAATAATAATAATAATAAAGAAAAATAAGGTTTAGAAAACTTAGCTGGCTGGGGCGCTGATCTGGTGTGGTATTTCTCCTGAAGATCCATGGTGGACAGCATGTTGAGCAGCGTTAGATCTAGCCTTGGTAGCGATCTGACGGTGAATAAGTGACTGTGTACCCTGGACGCGCATTGATGATGTCCACTAGATCTATGAGAAAATAGTTTCAAAAACATAAAGGCCCTGGACGGGTTTGAACCCATGCACCATTGTTTACATTCCTTCCACTCTTACCAAGTGTGCTACATTCATCAGTCAATATGTATATGGCAAGAATAAAATAAATACCAATTAAAGAGTCAAATGGGAAAGGTCAAATACTGCTCAGCCTGGGGCCCACGCGTAGCCAATGATGAGGTGAGAGAGAAACAAAAAATGTTGACTGGCCATTGAGATTCTTACACGCGTGAGGAAAGAGAACGGAAGAGAAGACCAGCCAATAGCAACGCTTGGACTGTCCACGTGCGTTATCCATTTGTTGTTCATCATCTTCTCCGCAGCCACCTGCGGATTTACTTGTGGAAATTCCTGCACATTTACCTGCGGATTTATCCGCGAGTTCTTCCTCTTCGTACCTGCAAATTTGAAACGCATAGAAACGCGACGCCACAAGCAATCTATCAACCCAGATCATCTTAAAATCTTGCTAGGGACTCAATGGTGCCATCGTTTGGTCTTGAAACACTTCATACACACGGATTCGAAGCTTTACAACTTCAAAGCCCTAACCATGGCAACTCAAAACTTTTGCATCCAAGCTCCCTGTTAAGGGTTCCGATCTTCTCTAGAACACCATATAAACTCAAAGCAACAATCAAATCACATTTAAATATTAACATATGCTTATACGAAATTCAAGAAATATATGAAAATATGAACAACATGATATGGCGTTTTTAGATGCTTTACGATTCATAGATTGATGCAGTCTTACTCTTTACCACCTTGGGAAGGAGATTGAATGCTTGGGCAGTCTTGAAACTTGTTCCAATGATTTATTTTCACTAGCCCTAGTTTTATAAACTTTGAAACTTTTTGGAACCCTAGCCCTTGCTTGATTTTCGTCTCCTTTTCCGTGTCCCCTATTTGCAGAATGTTTTGGTATATATAATGCTTGGAATTTAGGTCAAAGAGAGCCCAAGATTAGATGAGAAAATATTTGATTAAAAAATCATGCAAATCATGCTATTTTAGTTCCAATCATATCTCCTTCACTCTCCACGACATTCTCTTGGTTTTATGTCAAAATATTCCTCAATATTTGATAGAAATTAAATCTCAATCAAATCTTTGATTATTTTTATTATTTCATTGCTTTTAACTTGAATTTAAGTGATTAAATTCAAATAAAAATAAATAAAAATAATAAAAAAATTAATATGAGGACCAATGGGTCATGGATGACCTTAAGATAGAGATTATATGAAAATAAAATAGGCCCATTTGGAAATATTTGGAATTTTGGACCCTTTCTCTTTATACACGCCCTTGAAAATAGGTGAACTTGTACACCTTTCCATTTCCTCATACTTCAACATTTTTCCAAGTTCTTGAACTTTTTAGAAACCTTGAAGAGTCCTCTAGCCAATTTTTTTGATCTCATGTCAAAATAATTTTCCATTCTCCTTGTATGCTCTTTTGAAAAAAATGACTTTTGATTGACTTTTGAAAAGGACCTATAATGTTTTGATCCATATCTCCCAAATGAAGCATTTTTAGACTTGGCATGTCACAGACAAAATTGTATAGAATTCAATTTCCTTCAAATTGAGCTTTGGATGGAAAATTTCTGACGTTCTATGTGGAAGTTATGGCTGGTCAAAGTTCAGTTGACTTTCTCCTGTGAAAACCCTAATTTAGAAACTTTAGGTTTTGTTGATTTCTGAACTTTTCTTGATGAATCATGATCAATTCTTGATCAAATGGTGAATGATACTTCAATATGAGGATCTTGGCAAAAAATCAGGAGTTTTGACTTTACTTTGACTATAGTTGACTTTTAGGTCAAATCAGTCGATTATTGATCGTTTGAGCAGTTGACTGAGTAATCTTTTGAATCAGGGCTTGAAACTTGGCCTGAGGATACTATGAGGCATATGAGAGACCATGGGATCCACTTGAGGCATCATAACCTGATTTTTTTTTAGACTCGTCGAGTCGAGGAGATGTCTTCTTTGGCCCGATTAAAGCAGCTGGCAAGCGATAGTGCTGCCGTAATGAGGGTCGTCGGGATGGCTCAGGTGTTCGCACAAGGGGGCGCTGTGTCTGCCGAGGCCCTGAAGAAGGCGGAGGATGACAAGAGAATCGCCAAGGAGGAAGCTGCCAGGAAAAAGACTCTTCGGGAGAAGATAAAGAAGAAGATGGAGGACCTTCTGAAGCAGAAGAATGAGGAGGTGGAGGAGGAGAAGAAGAAGGTCGCCAAACTCGAGCAGGCTTGGGAGCCGACGGCGGAAGAGTCTTCGGATGTGGCGGTGTTAAAGTCGAGGGCCGACTTGAAACTCGAACTTGCCGACATGGCTGAGGAGGGGTTTAAATGTGCTGTCCAGCAGTTGAAGCTTCTGAATCTGGGTCTGAAGACGGACGATATCGGGGTTTCGACTAGGATTATGGATGGCCAACTGGTGCCCGACACACTCGATGAAGAGTGACCTTGCTTGGGGCCTGCGTGCCTATGTTTTCTTGGCCTGCGTGTCGTTGTTTTAATCTTAGGATTTTTGGGGCTCGTGCCCGGTATATTTGGGGCCTGCGTGCCCGACATTTTGTTGTAATATTTGGACATCACCGGCCAATTTGGTCGGCTATTGCTGTTTTGCTATTCTGCACTTTATATTTGATTATCCCCTTGTGTGTTTAGAATGTTTAGTTTTGTTGCATGTATGTGGGTCCGGGCTATGTTTGCTCCGGATAGGTATTCCAACACTTAGAAAATATTTTGTTCATTGGTTATGCTCGGCCGAGGTTGATTGCCCGGGCGTGTGGTGTATGGACCGGGTGCGCAGAGCAGGTGTGCGCCGTTAGCGGGCACGAGACCGCGGTCGGAGCCAAGTGCTCGCGGCGTGAACGATCCCATCGCGAGCTAGGGTTCTGCCGTGCAGGTACTGCCACGAAGGGTCTAAGTGTAGAGCTCGCCGTGTAGTCGGTCTTACCCTTTGATAGGGAAATCTGATAGTTGCTGTCGTGGAGCACTCGCGTTCGTACCAATGACGCGGGTCCATGCCCGGCTACCACCTGTGTTCGGCATAAGTGTCCGAGGAGTGTTAGGTTGTGTCTAACTGTAATAGCGTCTGAGTTTTTCAGCGTTCCAAGGTCGAGAAATTTTTTCGCCGAGAAGATTCTCGAGGTAATAGGCGGCATTCTCGGTTTTGTCGTAAACTCGGTATGGGCCTTCCCAATTTGGGGCTAGTTTGCCCTCACGCGAGTATTTCATGTTTCTGCGGAGCACTAGGGCGCCGACTTCGAATTCGCGCTTGATAACTTTGGCGTTGTGGCGAAGAGCTATCTGTTGTTTTAATTTCGCTTCTCGGAGGGAAGATCCCGCTCGGATCTCCTCCACCATATCGAGCTCTTCCCTCATAGCCTCGTCGTTGAGTTCTTCTTCGAGGGGTGACTCGATGCTCCGAGAAGGCTCTCGGATTTCCACGGGGATCACGGCTTCGGTGCCGTAGGTTAGCCTGAACGGGGTTTCGCCCGTGCTCGAGTGAAGAGTTGTCCTATATGCCCAAAGTACACTGTGTAGTTCTTCGACCCAAGCTTTCTTAGCTTCGCCGAGTCTCCTCTTCAGCCCTCGGAGGATGACTCGGTTGGCTGCTTCGGCTTGCCCGTTCGTCTGGGGATGCTCGACTGAAGTGAAATGTTGTTTTGTGTCGATCTTGGCCACAAACTCTTGGAATTTTCTATCAGTGAATTGGGTGCCATTGTCGGTTATTATAGCCTGTGGTACCCCGAACCGAACGAGTATGTTTCGTTTATAAAATCGGAGTATGTTTTGAGACGTGATCTTGGCGAGCGCTTCGGCTTCTATCCATTTCGTGAAGTAATCTACAACGACCACTAGGTATTTATTCTGGTATGGCCCAACCGGGAATGGTCCGAGGAGATCCATTCCCCAGGTGGAGAAGGGCCAAGGCGAGGAGAGAGATTTAAGCTCGTTCGGGGGAGCTAAATGCATGTCGGCATGACGCTGACATTTGTCGCATTTCTGGACGTGCTCTTTGGCGTCTTGCTGCATGGTCGTCCAGTAATAACCGGCTCTGAGAGCCTTTCTCGCTAGTGATCGGCCGCCGAGGTGTTGGCCGTTGATCCCTTCGTGAAGCTCTTGAAGTATTTCGAGTGCTTGCGAGGTGTCGACACATTTAAGGAGAGGAATGGAGAAGCCTCGTCGGTATAGTTTATTTTCGACGATAGTGTACGAGCAGGCTCGTCTCTTAATAGCCGAGGCTTCCTTCGCGTCAGAGGGGAGTTCGTCTTTCGTGAGGAAGTTATATACCGGGGTCATCCAGCAATGGTCGTCCCCGATAGCGAATACTTGTAGATCTTGCGCGTTTTTGTCTATGCTCGGTCTGGGTCAGATTTCCTGGATTACCGACTTGTTTCCACCTTTCTTTCTTGTGCTCGCGAGTTTGGATAATACGTCGGCACATGATTTATGTTCCCGGGGAATATGCGCGACGTCTGCCTTTGAGAATCTTTTCATTTTTTCTTTGACGAGCGTGAGATACTCGGCTAGCACGTTGTTTTTGGCTTGGTAATCGCCGCTGACTTGGGACGCGACAAGCTGGGAGTCGGTATAGATCATGACCTCCCGAGCGCCTATATCTTCGGCGAGACGTAGGCCTGCTAGGAGAGCCTCGTATTCGGCCTGGTTGTTCGATGTGGCGAAAGATAAGACCAAGGATACTTCGATGATGAGCCCCTCGTCGTTTTCTAGGATAATGCCGGCTCCGCTCCCCGAGCTGCTTGAGGCGCCATCCACGTAGATGGTCCATTTATTTTCGGTGGGAGCCGGGCAGTTAGAAATTGAGGTCATCTCGGCTACGAAATCGGCCAGCGCCTGAGCTTTCAGTGCCTTCCTGCCCTCGTATCGTATGTCGAATTCGGATAGCTCGAGGGACCATCTTAGCATTCTCCCGGCCATGTCTGGTCGGCTGAGAAGTTGTTTGATGGGTTGGTCTGTTCGGACGACGATGGTGTGGGCGAGGAAGTAGTACCTCAGCCTCCTGGCGGCCGTTATTAGGGCCAGCGCGACTTTCTCTATCTGTTGATATCGCACCTCGGGCCCTTGTAGGGTTTTGCTTGTGAAGTATACGGGCTTCTGTCCGTCTTCAGTTTCTCGGATTAAAGCCGCGATGGCCGCCTCGCTTGAGATGGTCAGGTAGAGATACAAAATCTCGTTGTCGCCCGGTCGGGATAGGACGGGCGGCTCGGAGAGTACTTGTTTAAGATGGGATAGTGCTTGCTCGTACTCCTTGGACCATTCGAAGGTCGCTTCTTTCCGTAGTAACTTAAAAAATGGGAGGGCATGCTGGGCGGATTTCGCGACGAAGCGGGATAGCGCCGTGAGAATTCCGTTTAATACTTGGATGGATTTTTTATTGTTAGGGGTGGGAAGTTCCGAGAATGCTCGGCATTTATCCGGGTTGGCTTCTATCCCTCGTTCGGTTAAGTAGAAGCCGAGGAATTTGCCTGATCGGACTCCAAAGGTGAATTTCTCTGGGTTGAACCGCATCTTGCAGGATCTGGCCTGCTCGAATACCCGTTCGAGATGTGCGGTGTGATCGGAGTCTTCTCGAGATTTGACGATCATGTCGTCCATGTATACCTCAAGGGTGTCGCCAATCTCTCCTCGGAACACCTTGTTCATCATCCGCTGGTATGTGGCTCCGGCGTTTTTTAGTCCGAAGGGCATTACGTTGTAGTAATAGTTGCCTGACTCGGTCATGAATGTCGTGCACTGCTTGTCGCACCTCGCCATGGGGATTTGGTTGTAACCTGAATAAGCATCCATAAACGATAATAATTTATAGTCGGCCGAGTTGTCGATCAGCCTATCAATGTTAGGTAACGGATAAGCATCTTTGGGACATGCCCGGTTAACATCGGTATAATCAACACACATTCTCCATTTTCCATTAGATTTTTTGACTAGTACAACGTTTGAGAGCCAAGTTGAATACTTGGCCTCGGAAATAAAATTTGCCTCTAAGAGGTCTTTTACAGCTTTCTCGGCAGCCTCCGCTTTCTCGGGAGACTGCCGGCGCCTACGTTGAACTACTGCCTTCGCGGATGGATCAATCGAAAGGTGGTGGCAGGCGACCTCAGGGTCGAGTCCGGGCATTTCCGCTGCACTCCAGGCAAATAAGTCGGCGTTGGCCTGGAGACATGCTACGAGCTGCTTCCTTGGTAGATCTGGGATGCCCTTGCCGATCTTTACCGCTTTGTCGGGGTTGTCTCCCAGCGGGATGAGGTCGAAGTCCCCATCTGGGATATGCCGGACGGGGTGAGTTACCTTCGGTCTCGTTTCTTTTCCATTCTTCAGCTCTTCGTCTGTGAACCGAGCGTCTAGGTCGACTGAGCTGACGTTTGTTGGTTGATGCTGATCCTCCCGAGGATGTTTGTCTTCGGCCCTCGGCTTCTTGTTGGAGTTGGATTGAGGGGCGATCAGTTGCAATCCTTTTACGGAGGCATCGAAGATCCTTCTGGCGGCTTCGATATCTGCGTTGATAGTGGCTACTCGTCCCCGTTTTGTGTAGAATTTCATCTTCAGGTGCATGGTCGAAGGGACAGCAGTGAGTTCGGCCAGAGTAGGGCGTCCGATGATGCAGTTGTAGAGGGTCTTGCAGTCGATCACCAAGAATCTTGTCTTGACCTTCCTGGAGGCTTCCTCTTCTCCGAAGGTGACGATCAGTTCGACGTAACCCCCCGGTTTGGTGGTAGCCCCGTTGAAGCCTTGGAGGTCAGAACCCACATAAGGAGTGAGGGTGAGTCGTCTAGCTGGAGTGTCCGGAAGAGGTGAGAATACATGATGTCGACCGAGTTGCCTTTGTCGACTAGGACTCGTCGGACGTCAAAGTTTGCCATTCTAGCTCGGACGAGCAAGGGGATTGTGGCGTTCGGAGCTCCGCCGGGTAGCTCTTCCAAGTAGAAAGTGATTAGATCTGATTTTCCTCTGAACTTCCGCAGGGTGGGGGCGAGATCGGAGTTGGCGCTGATCAACTCATCGAATTTTCTTTTTACTGAGCTGATGGTGAGAGAGCCGGGGTCACCGCCGTTGGATATGACCATTGCGGTCGGAAACCCTTCCCACGTGCTGAAGGCGGTCGTCACTCCAACTGAGGGGATGAAATCTTCTGGTCGGGTGATGGACATTGCTACTTGCAACGGACTACTGTCTGGTGAGTTGCCCTCGTCAGAGTTCCGAGGGGCTTCTCTTCGGGGAGGTTCCCCCTTCTTCGTATACTTCGACAATCGCCCTTCTTTAATCAGAGTCTCAATGGCGTCTTTGAGATGTATGCATTCGTCGGTTAGATGCCCATGACTCTTGTGGTACTTATAGTATTTAGATTTATCAGTCCCCGGTCTGGTTGGGATTCGACTTTGGGGGCCTGATGCTGGAATTCTTGAACTCGGTGTTTTGGCAGTCGGCCAGGATTTTTTCGCGCGAGGCATTCAGGGGAGTGTAGTCGTTGAACCGACCGGCTGGTCCTCAACGTTCTTTGTTGTCGCGAGACCTATCATCTCTCCTCTTTTCATTTCCTCGACGTGAACTCGAGTTATCGTAGTTTGAGCTGCGGGCAGCATCGTTGCCCCTCGACGCTTTTATCGCAGCTGCTTCACCTTCCTCGAAAGTGATGAAGGCTTGGGCTTTCCGGAGGAGAGCGTTCATGGTGTGCACTTTCTCGATTTTGATAGCCTTCTTGAAGTCGCTTCCGGGGAGCAGTCCCCGTTCCAGGAGGTATCTTTTCATATAGTCAGTTGTCTGCACTTGGACGGCCTCTTTGTTGAACCTATCGAGGTAATCTCGGAGAGGCTCGTCGGATCCTTGGATCACAGCCTCGAGGTTTGCTTCCGACTTAGGTTGCCGATGGGAGGCTGTGAAATGGCTCAAGAAGAGTTCCTTGAGTTCGGTCCAGGAGTGGATGGAATTGGGGCGGAGGTTCCTGTACCAGGTCATCGCTCCTTTCCTGAGGGTGGTCGGAAAGATGCGGCACTTGATGGAGCCCTTGACGACGTGGTAATCCATAACGGCTTCGATGCTTCTGATATGATCGTCGGGATCGGAAGTTCCATCGTACAGATCCAAGGTCGGTGGTTTTTCCATCCCTCGTGGGAGACGAGCTCTTCGGATGCTTTTGGACAGGGGGCTGCGGAAGTCGTCCTCGTCGCTAGGTCCAGGGGAGTTTGAATGTCTGTCCCGCTTGGATTTCCTGTGTGTTTTGCCCTGATTTCTGCGGTTGTCCTTTGGAGGGGAATGCTCGCAGGGTTTCAACACAGGCTTGAAGGGGCCTCTGTCGTCCTGCTCGGATGAGAGGCTCCTCGCTTCAGTGGTTTCAGGTCTCTGGTTTTTCCGGCTCTTTCGTGGTGGAGAGCGGGAATAAGACCTCTAGCGACGGTTCCTCCTGGGTGGAGGCGAGACAAGGACGAGGAACGCTTGCGATATCTCCTCGGGGGCGAGCGCGAAGAGGAATAGGAACGCGACCGATGGCGTATCCGCGGAGGGGAACGATATCGTCGCTTCCTTTCCAGCTCGTGGATGCGGTCACCCTGTTGGCGGATGAGATGGTTGGTTCTTTGCAGCTCTTTGAGCAGGAGGAGGGTTGTAGGGTCAGCGTCCTCGGGGATATTGATCTGCTCTTCCTCGTCCTCGTTACGGACTCTTCGCTTGTCAGAAGTGTGGGTGAACAAGGAGGCGACATGTCCGTCTCTGGCGTCAGTCTCGTTCTCATTCTGGGGCTGTTCAGGTCCATTCTGGGGTCGAGCCTGCTCGTCTTCCCCGTTCTGAATGTGTCCCTCGGGAGGAACTTGTTCGACATTCTGAACCTGTTGGAGGCCCTGCAGCTGTTGGATGTTCTGGATCTGCTGCCCCCTAGGTTGTGAGGTCTCATGCCTCGGCCTTCTCTTCCCGGCAGGGGTGTGCTGTTGTCCTTCCCGCCGACGACGAGTCGTCCCCTCGTGGGTGGACTCCTCGATCAGCTGTTGTAGGAGGCAGGGACCAGTATTTGGGATGTTGTTGTTGTCATCCATGACGATCGTGAATGGATTAGCTTTGATCTTTGTTTGTTAAAGAAGGGGAAGCAAGTTTCCCACAGACGGCGCCATTGATCGTACCTGATCATAAGAATCGTCACTAGTTGCTCGGACTGGATCTTCTAGGAATGAGGAGGGGGTGTACCTGCAAAGTACTCTGATGCCAAAGTGAGTAGACGAGCAAAGGAGTGCAAGTACGAGCTAAAGGTTAGAAAGAAGTGAATACCTAACCCTCTAGTAAAAGAGGGTATTTATCTCGCTATTGGGTTGGATTTCCAAGCCCAACTAGGAGACTGCCAGGTTTCCTGGACGGAAATATCGGAGGTGCGTGAGTGCCCTCTATCCTGGTTAACCGCTCCGAAGTTCAAGGGAGACGCGGTCTTTCAGGAGCCACGTTGGCTCCGTATTATTCGGAGGTTTGGTTATGAAGGAGCCCTGCGAGGAGTAGGGTCCTCGGCAATGAAGGTGCCCGCGGGGAGCACCTATGCCGGGCATCAGCCAGCTCGCGGGGAGCGCGGTGCCGAGCACAATGGAGACAAGCATGGACCATTATCGATTAGCAGCTTAGGGTGGTCTGGGCCTCTAAGGCTTAGTGGGCCGAAAGTAGATTGGGCCAAATCTTGGCCCAGTCCAGAACACCAATGATCTTCCCTTTTTTGTCCTCCTCCAAACCCCACACTTCCTTCCTCTTTCAAAGTTAGGGTTTCGAACATATGCCTTTCTCCTATCATATGTTGTGAGCAGTAACTGTCCAGGTACCATGATGAATTCTTTGTTTTTAGGCATATTTGTAGAAAACACAATTTCAGATCTAGGTACCCATACTCTCATGGGTCCTTTTGTGTTAGTTCTAATAGGCTTTTTCTTGTTTTGTCCTTTTTCCTGATTTTAATGCCTAGGCTCAATCCAGACTTTTTGTTTAAAAGATATTTGTATTGGATGAGTTTTGACTTTAGTTTTTGAACCCTTTAGAATATTTGGTCTATAAGTCCTTGGTTCTGATTTCTTCAAAATCTTTGACGTTTGAACTTCAGGTTCTAATATGATCTAAACCTTTGATTGCTGAATATGAGGAGATGACTTCTTTAAAACTTTTGACTTTAAAGTCTAAGGTGCTGATTTGTTCAGATCCTTTGATTCAGTTATATTAGGTTCTAACTGGGTCAGATTCCCATCCTTATCAGAAGCAGACACAAAATACGTTTTCACCAGTGCTTAAGACTGCTTGAAGAAAAAAGATTTGAGGGTTTATTTAGAAGCTGAACTTTGGAGCATTATCCATTATAACCCATACCTTCTCCTTTTCTCTTACTTACTACATAGATCATGGAAGCAAGTTTAGTTCTCTCAAGACCTATTGTGATAAAGCTTTGAAGAGCCATCTCATGCTCATTTAATGTTTTATCAGAAGCTTTATCTAAAAGAGCTTTATAATCTTTTTCAAGAGTTTCACATTTATATTGAGACATTTTTAATTCCCTTTTCAAAAGATCAATATCTCTTTTTAGGATTTTCATGTGTCTTGAGATGTCAATGAAAGACTGTCATTGAGGTTATTTTCCTCAAGAGACAAGTTTGGTTAGAATTCTTGAGATGTCAATGATAGGTTTTCATTGAGTTTTTTTTCCTCGAGATACCAGTTCAATCAGATTTCTTGAGATGTCAATGACAGGTTGTCATTGAGGTTGTTTTTCCTCGAGAGAGCACTTCGGTCAGATTTCTTGAGATGTCAATGACATTGTGTTATTGATGGTGTAATCAAAGTTATCTAATTAAAAGATTAAACCCTCTTGATAAGGAAAAATCACTGTTGGTGGATGGATTGGACTAACCTCGTTAATGGTGAACCAGAATAAAAGTTCATGTGTAATTTTTTATTATTGTACACTATTTCTTATGTGTTTTTTGATTTTGGGTGTTCAAAAAGTTTTTACCAAAGAAGCCCAATTCAAACCCCCTTTATTGAGTTTCCTTGGACCTTCAAATGTTATCAGAGCTCAATTATGTTATTGATAGTTATATCAAACACTTGACCATGTCAGATAAAGATCCATTCCTTGAAATATAATGGGAGAAACACCTTCAACTACGTACAGCAATGATGGCAATTTTTGTAGAAGATTTGATGTCTCTACCTCCTAAAGACCTATTCATCTTTGGAAGCAAAGACAGAAGGAACTCAGAAGTTACTCTAATTCAGATGGATAATTTTTATTAACAATTGTTCAGAAGCTATCTAATAAAGACAACAAGATATGACTCTGAAGAAGAACAAATTATCGAAGCTTTTATGAGGAGGAGTATCTGATTCTGAATCAAGATCAAGCCAGAATCTAATGAGATATCCGCATGAGGCAAGTTAAGATATTAATCATGGATATTCTCAATACCTAATGAAATTAGGCACTTCTCCAAGAAGCATTACTTGAGCTCTGTTTCTCTGGTAGCTCTGAGTGGAAACTCAGAAGAATAAAATCTTCATGAAGCTCTCGTAATTACTTTCTTCATTTTCTTCTCTAATTCAATTATTTTATACTAACATAGATAATTATGGAAACCATATAAGATATCATGTTAAGTCTTCCTGAAAAACTCAAAGTCTATAAGAAGTGTTTAACATTGAAACTTATATAGATAAGGAATCAAATCCTTTTAAGTTGATAAGCTTGACTTTGAAAAGTTAAAGCTAGGTGATTATTCTGTAGATTTGTAGTCTGAACTCTCATACTTTGGGGAAAATAATTCTGGGTTTATGCTGGGCATAATGGGATAAATGTGCTCAACTAGAAGCGATCAATACTCCAACACCTATGAGGAAGCATAGGAAACAAATATCAAATTTTGAATAATTGATTGTAGGAGATAAAACTAAACCTTTCAAAACCATATCTTTATTCAAGACAAAATCAAGCGTTGGTTCTTGATATGTTGATCAAGTGATGGTGGTTGATATGCCAGTGCTTGAAAATCAAGATATGATCAATTGATGGTGCTTAACATGTCGGTGCTTGAAGATAAAGATGTGTTGACCAAGATATGTTGAAACAGATGAAGCTTGAAGATCATCTGATGCAGCAGTCAAGTGGATATGCTTGAATGTCAAGTTTTTAAGATCAAGTTATGGTGATCATTGAATATCTAGCTGTGTTGATAAATTTTTGTAGATCAAGTTATGGTGATCAAGTTCTTGAGGATCAAGTTCTCAATGACTACTTGTGAAGGACAACATATTATGTCAAGCGGTGTTCGGTGAAGTCATCAAAGATCTCTAGTCAAGCAGTTTGTTTGATGATCGAATTTATGATGAAGAGTTACCTTAAGCCTCATCAAAACAAGATTCAACGTTCTGGTTAAGTTATAAAGTCAAAGATAATGTGACAAGAAACCAGAACCTTTAGAGTTGTGAAACAAAGGAAGTGTGAAAGCCCGCCGAGTTTAGGTCGAGTGGCAAGTGTATGTAAGGTATAAGACTAACTCTCGACCGTATTAAGAAAAATCACCCATACACTTTAAACCCTTTGAAAAGCCTATATTCTTTTATGAAAATCACATTCAATGTTTTGAAAAGCCTAGCCAATTGATTTAGGAACTATCTGGTCAATCAGAAGCATGTTTTATAAAGGGATAATAGATTATGCCTACTAGATAGTTGATTATTTCACTGTGTAACTGATTGGAGAAGTCACGTAATAGTTGGCAACAACTAAAAACCAGAACTTTCCATTTTAAGGTTCCATAATCAATTTTGCACTTATGATAATCGATAATGAACATTAAAATGCTCATGGATTGTTTCCATATTTGAGCCATTGTTTGCCCTATAAATAGATAGCTCTTTTCTCTATTCTAACTCACTAGAAAGGGTATTTATTATACCTTCCCCTCACTCCCTCTTTCTCTCTTATTTTCTCACTTTCACCTTTGTGCTTTTGAGAGTAAGGTATTATATCTGTGAGGGTATTTTTGTTTGGAGTAGGGGCATTATTGTAATTTCTCATTGAGAGAAAATTTGTTTTGGTTATGAGTTAAGCCAAGTAAAAATCTCTCTTTTGGATATTAAGGTAAATTAGTTAAAACTCTCAGTCGGTTCTTGAGTTTATTATGTTGTGAAAAAGCTCTCAGTTGGTTGTGGAGGTCTATGTACTTAAAAATCCATTTTGGTTGGGAAGTTAGTCATTGAAAAACTCCAATCCTTGTAAAAAAACGTTTGTGGATAAATCCTATAAAAAGATCATATCATATTGGAAAATCTCTAAAAAGAATTTTTGGGGAGAAGACTATGTCACTTCATTAAGACGGAACATCTATAATTCTCTGGTGCATTTATAGCATCTCTTAACTCTTTACTTTTCCATTTTATTATTTCCACTGCCTTTTACTTTGTTTATTTACAAAATCTTTTTAAGCTTACTTTGTAATTGCAAGCCTCTCAAGCATAGTTTGTTTTGATGAAGACAATATGAACATCAAGTTTTTATAAAGGATGTGCAAAAAGAATTTCAAGTATCAAGCAAAAATACATCATTTCAAAGTCTTGAAGAAATTATGAAGATTCAAGAATCAAGCTAAAATGTCAAAGGTATAAACAATACTCACTTTGACATATAATTGTTCACAAATATATTTTCATGCATATCATAAACATACTACAAAGTGTCATCCTTCAAAAGTTCATTTAAAACCTTTTTCAAAGTTAAAATTCAAAATAAAGGTTTTAGGAACCGGGTTGTCCCTATGGGGGAACCGGTTCCCAGCATTCTCAGTTTTCAGCATTCTGTGTTTTACTACTAGGAACCGGGTTGTCCCTAGGTGGGAACCGGTTCCTCAGTTCAAAATTTGAATTTTTCTGCTGTAACGTTCAGCAGGAACCGGGTTGTCCTAGGCAGGAACCGGTTCCTACTGAACCAGTGTGTTTTTTCATTGCATGATCTTATTCAAACGAATCCATTTTCTTACCACTTGATCATTGCATTGTTTCATGGAAAAATAACCATTCAAAGAGGTGTTTAACACATTATAAATACTACATATTTCAGAATCATTATTCACCTTCTTCATTAACAATTCATAAACCATATATTCTTCATCTTTCAATATTTCCAAGTGTTCATCAAATCTTATTTTCAAGTGAAACTTTCTATACACATTTTCATTGAGAAATCCATTCAAAGTTTCATGCATACATTGTGAACACTTATATTCATTTTGAGAATTGTTTATTTGAAGAAGAAGATCAATCCAAGATTGATATTGCTCTACAAACTTCTACTCAAATTATACTTAGAAATTATATCTTATTTTTCAGGATTGTTGAAAATAAGATTGTATTGTTTCCTTACTATCCAGGATTGTTGGAAGTAAGTGGTGTGTTTGAAGAGGATTGTTCTTCATTCACATTAGTGTTGTTTGATCTTAAAGGTGTTAAGAACCTTTGATCACCCTATAGGTTAGATAGTAGGCATAGGCTTGTACAATAATTCTAACTATAGTGAAATCTCTTTCGTGTTTGAAAGGGGACTGGAGTACTCTCGGATTGTGAGGGGAACCAGTATATATCGTTGTGTTCTTTATCTTTCCGTATTTACCGTTTTCATCACCATTACCAAGATAAAGATACAAACCATCAAAAGCCTTCAAACACTTAACCAAAAATAAGTACAAGTATTCTAAAAACCGTATAAATCTTTGAAAAACCTAATTCACCCCCCCTCTTAGGCGCACTCTTATACTTACATTTGGCATCAGAGCAAGTTATAGGTAACTTGTTCCTAAAGATCCAGAATGGCTTCCGCAAATCAAAAACCGGTTTTCAAAGATGGTGGTTCTAACAACAAGCCTCCATTGTTTTGTGGTGAATATTTTGACTTTTGGAAAATCCAAATGAAGGCTCATCTAGAAGCACAAGGAGAAGAAGTTTGGGAGGCTGTCCTACAAGGTCCTCATGTTCCTATAACGGTCGTTAATGGTGTTGGATCGGAGAAACCTAAAGCGTCATGGGATGATAATGATAGAAAAAGGGTTCTTGCTGACAAAAAGGCGGTCAATCTTCTTCATGGTGCTCTTAGTATGGATGAATTCTTCCGAGTATCAATATGTACAACATCAAAGGAAATTTGGGATACTCTTGTAGAAACTCATGAAGGTACCGCTGAAGTTAAAAGATCAAGATTGAATACTTTAAGCCAAGAGTACGAACTGTTTAGAATGAAGCCCGGAGAAACTATTCTCGATTTGCAAAAACGATTCGTACATTTGACAAATCACTTGAAGGCACTTGGTAAGACTCTTACTACCGAAGAACTTAATCTTAAAGTGCTCAGATCTTTGACAAGGGAGTGGCAACCAAAAGTGACGCCGATATCCGAAAAGAAGAATTTATCAAAACTTACTTCCGCAACACTATTTGGAAAACTTCAAGAATATGAGACAGAACTTGGAAGATTGGAAAAGCATGAGAACTTAGAGAAGAAATCCAAAGGCATTGCATTAAAAGTAGATTCAAAAGAAAGCAAAATGAAAGATGCATCGGATGAAGATGAAAACTTCTTGCTTCTTGTAAAAAGGTTAGGCAAATTTTTTGGTAATAAAAATAATATTGATAATACAAACTATGTCAAAAGAAAGAAATTCTCAAAGCATAAAGATAAAGAAGCATCCACTTTATCACAAGAAGTTACATGCTATGAATGTGGGAGACAAGGACACATAAAGCCGGAATGTCCAAAGCTTTCAAAGAAGGATGGATTCAAAGGCAAAAAGGAGTTCAAAAATAAAAGGGCCTACATAGCATGGGAAGATAATGAAGTAAGTTCCTCATCGGACTCCGATAGTGACGAAAGTGCAAACCTTGCACTAATGGCATCACACCACTCCGACGATGAAGAAGGCGAGGTTAGTTATGATGATTCTCTTTTTGATAATGGTGCGCAAGGTGCAATAGAAGAATTATTAAAAGAATGCAAAATTCTCTATAAAACTATCTCATCTCAAAAGAAAATAATATCATCTTTAGAAGAGAAGGTTAAGATAATTGAAGTAGAACATAAAGATGACAAAGAAAAAATGATTAGTGTTCAAGAAGATAATGTTGCATGCAAGAATTGTGAATCACTTTCCTTCCAAATTGTCCAATTAAAACGTGTTTTAGAAAGATATGAAAAAGGGCAAATTGGATTGGAAAATGTTCTCAGCACACAAAGATACTCCAATGATAAGAGCGGACTTGGTTTCTCTAAATTTGATAAACCAAGATCCAACAAGACTATCTTTGTCAAGGCTAGTAACCAACCAATTCAAGAGAAAGTGATCAAGCCTAAAGTAATGCAACATTATCCTAAAAGGAAGAACTTTGTTAAGAAGAAATCTTATCCTCCTAGATATAGAAGTAACTTTGAACCTACTTGTTTTTATTGTGGTATTATTGGTCACACACCCAATGCTTGTTATGTAAGGAACTTTAGTGTTCCTAGTGGACATTATGTATGGGTGAAGAAATGAACTAACTATGATGGACCCAAAGCCACTTGGGTACCTAATAAAACTTAATTTGTTTTGTAGGCATACTTGAAGACCACTTCAAACCTATGGTATCTAGATAGTGGTTGTTCAAAGCATATGACGGGTGACTTAAACCAATTTTCAGATCTAAGGTTAAAGGCCAAGGGTTTTGACTTTTGTCACTTATGGAGACAAAAATAAGGGAAGAATTCTTGGCAAAGGCAAAGTTGGTGCACCACCTTTCACATCCATTGAAGATGTTCTTTATGTTGAAGGACTAAAGCATAATCTTCTAAGCATTAGCCAACTTTGTGACAAAGGCTTCAAGATCAAATTCACTAAGGAAGAATGCTTGATCATCGATGAAGTCACCAATGAGGTAAAACTCAAAGGTACAAGAATTAATAACATTTTTATGATTTCTTTAAATGATTTATCTTTGAAAGTAAAATGTCTTTTGGTAAACAATAATGAATCATGGTTATGGCATAAAAGAGCAGCCCATATTCATATGGATCATTTAAATAAATTAACCAAACATGATCTTGTTATTGGCCTACCTAAGATAAAGTTTGTCAAAGATAAATTATGTGATGCATGTCAAAAGGGAAAGCAAACCAAATCATCTTTCAAACCAAAGAATGTGGTGACTACAACAAGACCACTTCAATTGTTGCATATGGATCTATTTGGTCCATCAAGGACAAGAAGCTTCGGAGGTAATGTATACGCTTTAGTTATTGTTGATGATTATTCTAGATATTCTTGGACTTTGTTTCTTGTGCAGAAAAGTGATGCTTTTAGAGCCTTTAAGAAGTATGCAAAACAAATCCAAAATGAAAAGTCATTAAAGATTGTATCCATAAGAAGTGATCATGGTGGAGAGTTTCAAAATGCATCGTTTGAAGAATTTTGTGAAGAACATGGTATCTCTCATAATTTTTCAGCACCAAGAACTCCACAACAAAATGGAGTAGTCGAAAGGAAAAATAGGTTTCTAGTGGAACTTGCAAGAACAATGCTTAGTGATGCAAATCTTCCTAAATATTTTTGGGCGGATGCGGTTAGTACGGCATGTTATGTTGGAAATCGAGTAATTATTAGACCTATCTTAAAGAAGACTCCATATGAACTCTTCAAAGGAAGAAAGCCAAACATTGCTCACTTTCACATTTTTGGATGCAAGTGCTTTGTTCTCAACAATGACAAAGAGAATCTTGGTAAGTTTGATGAGAAATCCGACGAAGGTATATTTCTTGGTTATTCTCTTTCTAGTAAAGCATATAGAATTTATAATAAAAGAACTTTAACTATTGAAGAATCCATGCATGTATCTTTTGATGAGACTAACACTTCCAAAGAAGAAATAGTTGTTTGTGATGATGATGATCCTTTAGATTTACCCCCGGAAGAACTTTCAAATGATACAATTGTGAAGGCACCGGAAGAACTTTCAAATGATATAATTGTGAAGGCACCGGAAGTACAACAAGAAATGGTTCAACAAGAAAGTGTACAACAAGAATCAAACACCAATGATCTACCAAAAGAATGGAGAACTCATAGAGATCATCCTATTGATAAAGTTATTGGTGATATTAGTCAAGGAGTTGCAACCAGATTAAATCTCAAAGATGCTTGCTTACACATGGCTTTTGTTTCTCAAATTGAACCTTCCAAAGTTGATGAAGCCTTAGGAGACGATCAATGGATAAATGCAATGCAAGAAGAATTGAATCAATTCGAGAGAAATCAAGTTTGGGAACTTGTGCCTAGACCAAGTAATAAACACATCATAGGTACTCGATGGGTGTTTAAGAACAAACTTGATGAGAATGGTATAATTGTTCGAAACAAAGCAAGATTGGTGGCCCAAGGTTACAATCAAGAAGAAGGAATCGACTTTGAAGAAACATTTGCTCCGGTTGCAAGGTTAGAAGCTATTCGTCTTTTACTTGCTTATGCATGTTCATTAAATTTTCAGCTTTATCAAATGGACGTCAAGAGCGCATTCTTGAATGGCTACATCAATGAAGAAGTCTATGTCAAACAACCCCCGGGATTTGAAGACTTCAAGAATCCTACACATGTCTTTAAGTTGAGAAAGGCTCTTTATGGCTTAAAGCAAGCACCAAGAGCATGGTATGATAGACTTAGCAATTTTTTGTGTGAAAAGGGTTTCGAAAAGGGTAAGGTTGATAAAACTTTGTTCATTAAGAAAATCAAGAGTAACACTTTATTGGTTCAAGTCTATGTTGATGATATCATTTTTGGATCGACTAACAAAGAAATGTGTGAGGAATTCTCATTGATGATGCAAGGAGAATTCGAGATGTCTATGATGGGAAAGATGAACTACTTTCTTGGACTACAAATATTGTAAAGAATTATTGAAGAAGTTTGATATGGATAATTGTAAAGCAATGAATACTCCAATGGGCTCCGGTACATATGTTGATCAAGATGAATCCGGTACTCCAATTGATATTACTAAGTATCGAGGTATGATTGGTTCTTTATTATATTTGACGGCAAGCCGTCCTGACATAATGTTTAGTGTTTGTCTTTGTGCTCGCTTCCAAGCAAATCCAAAGGAATCACATCTTATGGCGGTTAAAAGGATCATGAAGTATCTCAAAGGAACAACCAATGTTGGCTTATGGTATCCAAAAGGTAGTGTTTGCAATTTAATTGGTTATTCTGACGCGGATTATGCAGGATGTAAAACTGATCGTAAAAGCACAAGTGGTACTTGTCACATTCTTGGAAATGCATTAGTATCATGGGCTTGTAAAAAGCAAGCATGTGTTGCTCTTAGTACGGCCGAAGCGGAATACATAGCAGCGGGTAGTTGTTGTGCACAAATTCTTTGGCTTAAGCAACAACTTCGTGACTACGGACTTGATCTCGGATGCATTCCTCTTCGATGCGACAATACAAGTGCTATAAATATTACAAAGAATCCGGTCATGCATTCAAGAACCAAACACATAGACATTCGACATCATTTTCTTCGCGATCATGTGCTTAAAGGAGATGTTGAAGTCACTTTTGTAGATACTCATAATCAACTTGCGGATATCTTCACCAAGCCTCTCCCAAAAGAATCGTTTTACAAAATTCGACGAGAGCTTGGAATTTTAGACGAAGGTGATGTTTAAAATTTGTTCGTCATTTTCATACATCAAAGGTACACGTTTCTAAAATTTTATAAGTTAAAAGTGCTTTATAAATGTTCATTCATTATGACTTGGTAATTATGTATGATATGTATGCTTTATATTTCATAAAATTAAAGTTTTTGGAAATTTTCAGCCCAGGAACCGGTTCCCAGGTGGGACGAACCGGTTCCCCATAGTAATTTCCAGAGGCGTTGTTTTTATGTGCTTCAGGAACCGGTTCCCATGTGGGACGAACCGGTTCCCACGTATTTTTTTAGATTTTCTTTGTTTGGCTGTAACGTAAAAGTTGTTTATTTTTTTTTAAGTTTTAAATTCTTTTTATATATATTAAAAACACACTCACTCACTCACATCCACTCATTTACTCTCATTCAATATATTCACTCATCTTCATCTTCTCCAAACCCTTCCACCTCCATTGTCAAACTCCATTAAAAGCTCCACTATCTCACTTTAACTCACAAAATTTAATTACCCACTACCTCAAACCTATATATCATCCTCCATTCTTTCACATATCTCACTCATATCCTCCTCCACTCACCAAATCCGAAAATCCCAACCTAAACCCTAACTCTCAATCATGGCACCCAAAATTTCAAGAAGTGCAAAAGGGAAGAACAAGGTTGGTGAGACAAGTGAAGAACCTCAAGAGACCCAACCAACTGTCAAGAGTCGGAGACTCACTTTCAACATTCGTAGTCGGAAACTCCTTCCGGCAAAATACGGTAAACTCCCCGATTTCCCTAATCACAGCTTCAATTTTCCGGCTAGACTAGCTAATGCAGGGGTCGCTAGTTTTGTGCTTGACCATGGTGATTATTACCCGGATTTGGTTAGAGAGTTTTATCATAATCTTAGGATAGTGACCGATGAATTTGATGATTTCACATTATTGTCAAAAGTTTCAAATAAAGATATATGCTTAGATGTTGAGGAATTTGGAAGAGTGTTAGGAATTCCATCTCAAGGCTTAGTGCTCCTTCAAGGTAACATACCGGAGGATTGGCAACCATATAGTAAGATTGATGTCTTTGTGGATATGTGCCGACCAACTCAACGCGACACAGTTCGCCAACAGCTTGCTAACAAATTTAACATGTTCGGTTCAAGTCTATCGGTAAGTGATAGGATGCTTCATCTTATCATTACTTATGTTTTGTTTCCAAAGAACTCTAACCAATCCAGGATAAATGAGTTTGAATTGATGGTCTTACATGCTCTAAGACGTGGCATTGAAGTCAATTGGGCTCTTTCAATTATGCGCCACATGCAGCTTATGGCTTCCCTTAAAGGAGGCTTACCTTATGCAAGGGTCATCTCTCATATTATTCGGAATGCTGGTGTTCTCCTCCAAAGGGAACCAAAGAAAAATATGGATGAACAAGAGTGTGCTATCACCACCGCTACCGCTCTTAAAAATACAGGAATAGTTACGGATCGTGAAGGTAGATTCGTTTACAAAGTTGATTTTGAGCCAACCGTGCCACAAGTTCCTCAACCTCCTGAAGGTGGATACACAATGGATATGATGTTTGCCAAGCTTTGTTCTATTCAAACATCTATTGATAACAACAAGCGGGAGAATAACTATGAGCATAACCTTATGAGAAGACAAATGCGGGAAATTCAACGGACTCAAAGGCGAATTTTGGCGCATTATGAGGGAGAGGAAGAAAGTGAAGAAGAAGATGAAGAAAATGATGATGATGAAGAGTAAATGGATGAAAGTGATTAAATTATGTGCTCTTTATTATTATGCTCTATTTTATTGTTGGCTTCTCTTTATATTTTTCTAGACATTGTTCTATTTATGTTTTGTGATGTTTAGGATCATTTATTTAAGTTTTATGTTATAATCGTGAAGTTTAAATATGTTATGTTTGTAGTATTTTTAATTTGTGTTATCTTTGTGTTATGTTTAGATTTTATATCAATTTTCTCTTTTTCCCCATCCTTTTTGATAATAACAAAGGGGGAGAAGAATATGCATGTGTTTTTGTTGTTGTTTTGTTTCAAAGAAAAATGCAGGCCATTGTTAAAATTATCAAATGAAACTCATCACCATAAATCAAGGAATCATGGATTTAGGGGGAGTCTCTAACATAGGGGGAGCCTTGCATTGTTCTACATAATTTCAAAAGCACAAAACAACTCTTTTTCAAAACTTTTTCAAGACTTGGTTGTCATCATCAAAAAGGGGGAGAATGTAATTGCAAGCCTCTCAAGCATAGTTTGTTTTGATGAAGACAATATGGACATCAAGTTTTTATAAAGGATGTGCAAAAAGAATTTCAAGTATCAAGCAAAAATACATCATTTCAAAGTCTTGAAGAAATTATGAAGATTCAAGAATCAAGCTAAAATGTCAAAGGTATAAACAATACTCACTTTGACATATAATTGTTCACAAATATATTTTCATGCATATCATAAACATACTACAAAGTGTCATCCTTCAAAAGTTCATTTAAAACCTTTTTCAAAGTTAAAATTCAAAATAAAGGTTTTAGGAACCGGGTTGTCCCTATGGGGGAACCGGTTCCCAGCATTCTCAGTTTTCAGCATTCTGTGTTTTACTACTAGGAACCGGGTTGTCCCTAGGTGGGAACCGGTTCCTCAGTTCAAAATTTGAATTTTTCTGCTGTAACGTTCAGCAGGAACCGGGTTGTCCTAGGCAGGAACCGGTTTCTACTGAACCAGTGTGTTTTTTCATTGCATGATCTTATTCAAACGAATCCATTTTCTTACCACTTGATCATTGCATTGTTTCATGGAAAAATAACCATTCAAAGAGGTGTTTAACACATTATAAATACTACATATTTCAGAATCATTATTCACCTTCTTCATTAACAATTCATAAACCATATATTCTTCATCTTTCAATATTTCCAAGTGTTCATCAAATCTTATTTTCAAGTGAAACTTTCTATACACATTTTCATTGAGAAATCCATTCAAAGTTTCATGCATACATTGTGAACACTTATATTCATTTTGAGAATTGTTTATTTGAAGAAGAAGATCAATCCAAGATTGATATTGCTCTACAAACTTCTACTCAAATTATACTTAGAAATTATATCTTATTTTTCAGGATTGTTGAAAATAAGATTGTATTGTTTCCTTACTATCCAGGATTGTTGGAAGTAAGTGGTGTGTTTGAAGAGGATTGTTCTTCATTCACATTAGTGTTGTTTGATCTTAAAGGTGTTAAGAACCTTTGATCACCCTATAGGTTAGATAGTAGGCATAGGCTTGTACAATAATTCTAACTATAGTGAAATCTCTTTCGTGTTTGAAAGGGGACTGGAGTACTCTCGGATTGTGAGGGGAACCAGTATATATCGTTGTGTTCTTTATCTTTCCGTATTTACCGTTTTCATCACCATTACCAAGATAAAGATACAAACCATCAAAAGCCTTCAAACACTTAACCAAAAATAAGTACAAGTATTCTAAAAACCGTATAAATCTTTGAAAAACCTAATTCACCCCCCTTCTTAGGCGCACTCTTATACTTACATTTGGCATCAGAGCAAGTTATAGGTAACTTGTTCCTAAAGATCCAGAATGGCTTCCGCAAATCAAAAACCGGTTTTCAAAGATGGTGGTTCTAACAACAAGCCTCCATTGTTTTGTGGTGAATATTTTGACTTTTGGAAAATCCAAATGAAGGCTCATCTAGAAGCACAAGGAGAAGAAGTTTGGGAGGCTGTCCTACAAGGTCCTCATGTTCCTATAACGGTCGTTAATGGTGTTGGATCGGAGAAACCTAAAGCGTCATGGGATGATAATGATAGAAAAAGGGTTCTTGCTTACAAAAAGGCGGTCAATCTTCTTCATGGTGCTCTTAGTATGGATGAATTCTTCCGAGTATCAATATGTACAACATCAAAGGAAATTTGGGATACTCTTGTAGAAACTCATGAAGGTACCGCTGAAGTTAAAAGATCAAGATTGAATACTTTAAGCCAAGAGTACGAACTGTTTAGAATGAAGCCCGGAGAAACTATTCTCGATTTGCAAAAACGATTCGTACATTTGACAAATCACTTGAAGGCACTTGGTAAGACTCTTACTACCGAAGAACTTAATCTTAAAGTGCTCAGATCTTTGACAAGGGAGTGGCAACCAAAAGTGACGCCGATATCCGAAAAGAAGAATTTATCAAAACTTACTTCCGCAACACTATTTGGAAAACTTCAAGAATATGAGACAGAACTTGGAAGATTGGAAAAGCATGAGAACTTAGAGAAGAAATCCAAAGGCATTGCATTAAAAGTAGATTCAAAAGAAAGCAAAATGAAAGATGCATCGGATGAAGATGAAAACTTCTTGCTTCTTGTAAAAAGGTTAGGCAAATTTTTTGGTAATAAAAATAATATTGATAATACAAACTATGTCAAAAGAAAGAAATTCTCAAAGCATAAAGATAAAGAAGCATCCACTTTATCACAAGAAGTTACATGCTATGAATGTGGGAGACAAGGACACATAAAGCCGGAATGTCCAAAGCTTTCAAAGAAGGATGGATTCAAAGGCAAAAAGGAGTTCAAAAATAAAAGGGCCTACATAGCATGGGAAGATAATGAAGTAAGTTCCTCATCGGACTCCGATAGTGACGAAAGTGCAAACCTTGCACTAATGGCATCACACCACTCCGACGATGAAGAAGGCGAGGTTAGTTATGATGATTCTCTTTTTGATAATGGTGCGCAAGGTGCAATAGAAGAATTATTAAAAGAATGCAAAATTCTCTATAAAACTATCTCATCTCAAAAGAAAATAATATCATCTTTAGAAGAGAAGGTTAAGATAATTGAAGTAGAACATAAAGATGACAAAGAAAAAATGATTAGTGTTCAAGAAGATAATGTTGCATGCAAGAATTGTGAATCACTTTCCTTCCAAATTGTCCAATTAAAACGTGTTTTAGAAAGATATGAAAAAGGGCAAATTGGATTGGAAAATGTTCTCAGCACACAAAGATACTCCAATGATAAGAGCGGACTTGGTTTCTCTAAATTTGATAAACCAAGATCCAACAAGACTATCTTTGTCAAGGCTAGTAACCAACCAATTCAAGAGAAAGTGATCAAGCCTAAAGTAATGCAACATTATCCTAAAAGGAAGAACTTTGTTAAGAAGAAATCTTATCCTCCTAGATATAGAAGTAACTTTGAACCTACTTGTTTTTATTGTGGTATTATTGGTCACACACCCAATGCTTGTTATGTAAGGAACTTTAGTGTTCCTAGTGGACATTATGTATGGGTGAAGAAATGAACTAACTATGATGGACCCAAAGCCACTTGGGTACCTAATAAAACTTAATTTGTTTTGTAGGCATACTTGAAGACCACTTCAAACCTATGGTATCTAGATAGTGGTTGTTCAAAGCATATGACGGGTGACTTAAACCAATTTTCAGATCTAAGGTTAAAGGCCAAGGGTTTTGACTTTTGTCACTTATGGAGACAAAAATAAGGGAAGAATTCTTGGCAAAGGCAAAGTTGGTGCACCACCTTTCACATCCATTGAAGATGTTCTTTATGTTGAAGGACTAAAGCATAATCTTCTAAGCATTAGCCAACTTTGTGACAAAGGCTTCAAGATCAAATTCACTAAGGAAGAATGCTTGATCATCGATGAAGTCACCAATGAGGTAAAACTCAAAGGTACAAGAATTAATAACATTTTTATGATTTCTTTAAATGATTTATCTTTGAAAGTAAAATGTCTTTTGGTAAACAATAATGAATCATGGTTATGGCATAAAAGAGCAGCCCATATTCATATGGATCATTTAAATAAATTAACCAAACATGATCTTGTTATTGGCCTACCTAAGATAAAGTTTGTCAAAGATAAATTATGTGATGCATGTCAAAAGGGAAAGCAAACCAAATCATCTTTCAAACCAAAGAATGTGGTGACTACAACAAGACCACTTCAATTGTTGCATATGGATCTATTTGGTCCATCAAGGACAAGAAGCTTCGGAGGTAATGTATACGCTTTAGTTATTGTTGATGATTATTCTAGATATTCTTGGACTTTGTTTCTTGTGCAGAAAAGTGATGCTTTTAGAGCCTTTAAGAAGTATGCAAAACAAATCCAAAATGAAAAGTCATTAAAGATTGTATCCATAAGAAGTGATCATGGTGGAGAGTTTCAAAATGCATCGTTTGAAGAATTTTGTGAAGAACATGGTATCTATCATAATTTTTCAGCACCAAGAACTCCACAACAAAATGGAGTAGTCGAAAGGAAAAATAGGTTTCTAGTGGAACTTGCAAGAACAATGCTTAGTGATGCAAATCTTCCTAAATATTTTTGGGCGGATGCGGTTAGTACGGCATGTTATGTTGGAAATCGAGTAATTATTAGACCTATCTTAAAGAAGACTCCATATGAACTCTTCAAAGGAAGAAAGCCAAACATTGCTCACTTTCACATTTTTGGATGCAAGTGCTTTGTTCTCAACAATGACAAAGAGAATCTTGGTAAGTTTGATGAGAAATCCGACGAAGGTATATTTCTTGGTTATTCTCTTTCTAGTAAAGCATATAGAATTTATAATAAAAGAACTTTAACTATTGAAGAATCCATGCATGTATCTTTTGATGAGACTAACACTTCCAAAGAAGAAATAGTTGTTTGTGATGATGATGATCCTTTAGATTTACCCCCGGAAGAACTTTCAAATGATACAATTGTGAAGGCACCGGAAGAACTTTCAAATGATATAATTGTGAAGGCACCGGAAGTACAACAAGAAATGGTTCAACAAGAAAGTGTACAACAAGAATCAAACACCAATGATCTACCAAAAGAATGGAGAACTCATAGAGATCATCCTATTGATAAAGTTATTGGTGATATTAGTCAAGGAGTTGCAACCAGATTAAATCTCAAAGATGCTTGCTTACACATGGCTTTTGTTTCTCAAATTGAACCTTCCAAAGTTGATGAAGCCTTAGGAGACGATCAATGGATAAATGCAATGCAAGAAGAATTGAATCAATTCGAGAGAAATCAAGTTTGGGAACTTGTGCCTAGACCAAGTAATAAACACATCATAGGTACTCGATGGGTGTTTAAGAACAAACTTGATGAGAATGGTATAATTGTTCGAAACAAAGCAAGATTGGTGGCCCAAGGTTACAATCAAGAAGAAGGAATCGACTTTGAAGAAACATTTGCTCCGGTTGCAAGGTTAGAAGCTATTCGTCTTTTACTTGCTTATGCATGTTCATTAAATTTTCAGCTTTATCAAATGGACGTCAAGAGCGCATTCTTGAATGGCTACATCAATGAAGAAGTCTATGTCAAACAACCCCCGGGATTTGAAGACTTCAAGAATCCTACACATGTCTTTAAGTTGAGAAAGGCTCTTTATGGCTTAAAGCAAGCACCAAGAGCATGGTATGATAGACTTAGCAATTTTTTGTGTGAAAAGGGTTTCGAAAAGGGTAAGGTTGATAAAACTTTGTTCATTAAGAAAATCAAGAGTAACACTTTATTGGTTCAAGTCTATGTTGATGATATCATTTTTGGATCGACTAACAAAGAAATGTGTGAGGAATTCTCATTGATGATGCAAGGAGAATTCGAGATGTCTATGATGGGAAAGATGAACTACTTTCTTGGACTACAAATATTGTAAAGAATTATTGAAGAAGTTTGATATGGATAATTGTAAAGCAATGAATACTCCAATGGGCTCCGGTACATATGTTGATCAAGATGAATCCGGTACTCCAATTGATATTACTAAGTATCGAGGTATGATTGGTTCTTTATTATATTTGACGGCAAGCCGTCCTGACATAATGTTTAGTGTTTGTCTTTGTGCTCGCTTCCAAGCAAATCCAAAGGAATCACATCTTATGGCGGTTAAAAGGATCATGAAGTATCTCAAAGGAACAACCAATGTTGGCTTATGGTATCCAAAAGGTAGTGTTTGCAATTTAATTGGTTATTCTGACGCGGATTATGCAGGATGTAAAACTGATCGTAAAAGCACAAGTGGTACTTGTCACATTCTTGGAAATGCATTAGTATCATGGGCTTGTAAAAAGCAAGCATGTGTTGCTCTTAGTACGGCCGAAGCGGAATACATAGCAGCGGGTAGTTGTTGTGCACAAATTCTTTGGCTTAAGCAACAACTTCGTGACTACGGACTTGATCTCGGATGCATTCCTCTTCGATGCGACAATACAAGTGCTATAAATATTACAAAGAATCCGGTCATGCATTCAAGAACCAAACACATAGACATTCGACATCATTTTCTTCGCGATCATGTGCTTAAAGGAGATGTTGAAGTCACTTTTGTAGATACTCATAATCAACTTGCGGATATCTTCACCAAGCCTCTCCCAAAAGAATCGTTTTACAAAATTCGACGAGAGCTTGGAATTTTAGACGAAGGTGATGTTTAAAATTTGTTCGTCATTTTCATACATCAAAGGTACACGTTTCTAAAATTTTATAAGTTAAAAGTGCTTTATAAATGTTCATTCATTATGACTTGGTAATTATGTATGATATGTATGCTTTATATTTCATAAAATTAAAGTTTTTGGAAATTTTCAGCCCAGGAACCGGTTCCCAGGTGGGACGAACCGGTTCCCCATAGTAATTTCCAGAGGCGTTGTTTTTATGTGCTTCAGGAACCGGTTCCCATGTGGGACGAACCGGTTCCCACGTATTTTTTTAGATTTTCTTTGTTTGGCTGTAACGTAAAAGTTGTTTATTTTTTTTTAAGTTTTAAATGCTTTTTATATATATTAAAAACACACTCACTCACTCACATCCACTCATTTACTCTCATTCAATATATTCACTCATCTTCATCTTCTCCAAACCCTTCCACCTCCATTGTCAAACTCCATTAAAAGCTCCACTATCTCACTTTAACTCACAAAATTTAATTACCCACTACCTCAAACCTATATATCATCCTCCATTCTTTCACATATCTCACTCATATCCTCCTCCACTCACCAAATCCGAAAATCCCAACCTAAACCCTAACTCTCAATCATGGCACCCAAAATTTCAAGAAGTGCAAAAGGGAAGAACAAGGTTGGTGAGACAAGTGAAGAACCTCAAGAGACCCAACCAACTGTCAAGAGTCGGAGACTCACTTTCAACATTCGTAGTCGGAAACTCCTTCCGGCAAAATACGGTAAACTCCCCGATTTCCCTAATCACAACTTCAATTTTCCGGCTAGACTAGCTAATGCAGGGGTCGCTAGTTTTGTGCTTGACCATGGTGATTATTACCCGGATTTGGTTAGAGAGTTTTATCATAATCTTAGGATAGTGACCGATGAATTTGATGATTTCACATTATTGTCAAAAGTTTCAAATAAAGATATATGCTTAGATGTTGAGGAATTTGGAAGAGTGTTAGGAATTCCATCTCAAGGCTTAGTGCTCCTTCAAGGTAACATACCGGAGGATTGGCAACCATATAGTAAGATTGATGTCTTTGTGGATATGTGCCGACCAACTCAACGCGACACAGTTCGCCAACAGCTTGCTAACAAATTTAACATGTTCGGTTCAAGTCTATCGGTAAGTGATAGGATGCTTCATCTTATCATTACTTATGTTTTGTTTCCAAAGAACTCTAACCAATCCAGGATAAATGAGTTTGAATTGATGGTCTTACATGCTCTAAGACGTGGCATTGAAGTCAATTGGGCTCTTTCAATTATGCGCCACATGCAGCTTATGGCTTCCCTTAAAGGAGGCTTACCTTATGCAAGGGTCATCTCTCATATTATTCGGAATGCTGGTGTTCTCCTCCAAAGGGAACCAAAGAAAAATATGGATGAACAAGAGTGTGCTATCACCACCGTTACCGCTCTTAAAAATACAGGAATAGTTACGGATCGTGAAGGTAGATTCGTTTACAAAGTTGATTTTGAGCCAACCGTGCCACAAGTTCCTCAACCTCCTGAAGGTGGATACACAATGGATATGATGTTTGCCAAGCTTTGTTCTATTCAAACATCTATTGATAACAACAAGCGGGAGAATAACTATGAGCATAACCTTATGAGAAGACAAATGCGGGAAATTCAACGGACTCAAAGGCGAATTTTGGCGCATTATGAGGGAGAGGAAGAAAGTGAAGAAGAAGATGAAGAAAATGATGATGATGAAGAGCAAATGGATGAAAGTGATTAAATTATGTGCTCTTTATTATTATGCTCTATTTTATTGTTGGCTTCTCTTTATATTTTTCTAGACATTGTTCTATTTATGTTTTGTGATGTTTAGGATCATTTATTTAAGTTTTATGTTATAATCGTGAAGTTTAAATATGTTATGTTTGTAGTATTTTTAATTTGTGTTATCTTTGTGTTATGTTTAGATTTTATATCAATTTTCTCTTTTTCCCCATCCTTTTTGATAATAACAAAGGGGGAGAAGAATATGCATGTGTTTTTGTTGTTGTTTTGTTTCAAAGAAAAATGCAGGCCATTGTTAAAATTATCAAATGAAACTCATCACCATAAATCAAGGAATCATGGATTTAGGGGGAGTCTCTAACATAGGGGGAGCCTTGCATTGTTCTACATAATTTCAAAAGCACAAAACAACTCTTTTTCAAAACTTTTTCAAGACTTGGTTGTCATCATCAAAAAGGGGGAGAATGTAATTGCAAGCCTCTCAAGCATAGTTTGTTTTGATGAAGACAATATGGACATCAAGTTTTTATAAAGGATGTGCAAAAAGAATTTCAAGTATCAAGCAAAAATACATCATTTCAAAGTCTTGAAGAAATTATGAAGATTCAAGAATCAAGCTAAAATGTCAAAGGTATAAACAATACTCACTTTGACATATAATTGTTCACAAATATATTTTCATGCATATCATAAACATACTACAAAGTGTCATCCTTCAAAAGTTCATTTAAAACCTTTTTCAAAGTTAAAATTCAAAATAAAGGTTTTAGGAACCGGGTTGTCCCTATGGGGGAACCGGTTCCCAGCATTCTCAGTTTTCAGCATTCTGTGTTTTACTACTAGGAACCGGGTTGTCCCTAGGTGGGAACCGGTTCCTCAGTTCAAAATTTGAATTTTTCTGCTGTAACGTTCAGCAGGAACCGGGTTGTCCTAGGCAGGAACCGGTTCCTACTGAACCAGTGTGTTTTTTCATTGCATGATCTTATTCAAACGAATCCATTTTCTTACCACTTGATCATTGCATTGTTTCATGGAAAAATAACCATTCAAAGAGGTGTTTAACACATTATAAATACTACATATTTCAGAATCATTATTCACCTTCTTCATTAACAATTCATAAACCATATATTCTTCATCTTTCAATATTTCCAAGTGTTCATCAAATCTTATTTTCAAGTGAAACTTTCTATACACATTTTCATTGAGAAATCCATTCAAAGTTTCATGCATACATTGTGAACACTTATATTCATTTTGAGAATTGTTTATTTGAAGAAGAAGATCAATCCAAGATTGATATTGCTCTACAAACTTCTACTCAAATTATACTTAGAAATTATATCTTATTTTTCAGGATTGTTGAAAATAAGATTGTATTGTTTCCTTACTATCCAGGATTGTTGGAAGTAAGTGGTGTGTTTGAAGAGGATTGTTCTTCATTCACATTAGTGTTGTTTGATCTTAAAGGTGTTAAGAACCTTTGATCACCCTATAGGTTAGATAGTAGGCATAGGCTTGTACAATAATTCTAACTATAGTGAAATCTCTTTCGTGTTTGAAAGGGGACTGGAGTACTCTCGGATTGTGAGGGGAACCAGTATATATCGTTGTGTTCTTTATCTTTCCGTATTTACCGTTTTCATCACCATTACCAAGATAAAGATACAAACCATCAAAAGCCTTCAAACACTTAACCAAAAATAAGTACAAGTATTCTAAAAACCGTATAAATCTTTGAAAAACCTAATTCACCCCCCCCCCTTAGGCGCACTCTTATACTTACATACTTTTTGTAGAAGATTTTGTATTGAAAATAGATTTTCAATCCCACACAATTCACCTCCCCCTCTTGTGTGTGGAGACTTATGTTTAAAAATCCCCGCTTTTAGGCTATTATGAAAAGCCCTTACAAACATCTCTTGGTTCGGATGGGTGATCTTGATGGTTTATTCGTTAAACGCTCCAAATATTATCTTAAGGGCTCATAATAGCCTTAGTCAACATTGAAAAGGCTTGTGGTGAAGACCTTCCTATGTTTACTAGCCGAGAATTGGTGGATCATCTTCTTTATCAAATCCTGATAGCTTATTATGGAGAACCTCAAGAGGCTCATATACCACTGACGGTTATTTCTTTCAATGTTTATGACACTAGTTTGCATTTGAGGGAGCCATTGCCTGGATAATGGCCATTTATATGTTGATAGAAATGATGTGATCTTGAGGATCACTTTTGCCATCCAACATCACAATAGAGGGAAGTTTAAAGTTATTTGAAACCTATGAAGTACCGATTGTAATTATTGTTGTTGTAGATCATGTACCTTGCAATGTCTCATTATGGCCATATTTTTTTAGTATAAATCGTATGAAAAGTATGTCCTTCATGCTTGATGACTCCCATTTTTTTAGGTTTTCACCGCTGGTATCCGGTCCACCGGACTGACTAATCTTGTTCGGGGCGAGTTTTGGCATCAAGTGGTTTCAGTCCCCTTCCAATCCAGTTGCGGGAAATCGAACATTGATCCTCCCTACCAAATCCAGCGCTAATCCCCACTAGAATAATTAATCTTTAGTGTGATTACCAGTTTTATACAGTATTCTCTACTCTAAGTCTTTTATGTTGATTTATTTATCATTATGGTACATGACTCCTTATCTAGCTAAAAACAATAAAGAAAATCAAGTCTCGTGTTTCACAGTCCGAGGCTGACATTTCAAGCATATTTTGACTTAAATGCTTTGTCATTGTCTACACATAATAAGTAGGGGTGGAAAAGCGGGCGCCCCGCCCTGCCCTTCCCCGTCATATGCCCGCAAAAAAAAAAAAAAAAGGGACGGGCAAGCCTGCAAATTGAAATGGGCATAAAAACCTAGCCCGCCCCGCCAAGGTGGCGGGTTGGCGGGCTTGCCCGCCTATTTTTCTATTTATTATTTTTCATTTTTTTAATAATTTTTTTTACATTTTAATTAGATTTTTCACATAGTTTTTAGAACAATTTTTTATAAAGCATTTTTTAACAAATTCTACTTCAAAATATTGCATATATTCACATATAAATGTATAAAATAAAACCATAAAAAATTAGAAATAGTAGAATTAACTTAAAAAATAGCGGATTTTGACGGAGCGGCAGATTTTGGCGAACGGCAAACTTTGGCGGGGTGGGCTATGGCGAGCGGCGGATTTTGGCGGGACGAACAATGGCGGACGGCGGGCCTAAAATATCAACCCAACCCGCCATTTTTTGGCGGGTGGGCGGACCGGCCCGTCGGGTCACGGTCCTTTTTGCCACCCCTAATCATAAGTGAGTTCTATTCGATTCTGGATCGGTCTTCTCGACTTGATCTATTAAGAATAATTTGGCCTAATTCATTTTTGTGAATAAATTAAATTGAGGTGAATATATTATGTTATGTCGGGTTCAGATGTGGCCTAAATGCTTTTAGGTGAAATAACATAATTTTCGAATTCTAAATTCTTTGCTGAGTTTATAAATGAGATAAACCATATTTTCAAATCATCACTGCGCCTTGTTCTTCTTATAAGATTAACTTTGTCTATAATAAACTAATCATGATCCATGCTCAATAACAAAACGAACATATTAAATTGCACTAACTAACTTGTACTCACCAACAACCTTTCCAACCAAAAAAATCATAGCCCTCTTCACAAGTTCACATATTCACACGTGTAATAAACTATATACAATATAAAATTCTTATCTCCATATTCATCTCTTTTATTTTCAAATTCAAATTTCAAAACACAAAGCATATCCAAATTCCTTTAGTTCTTCATACATGTCACGCCCATGTACCACTCCACTTGTCATCACATTGAAGAGAACCAAAAGCAAATTTTCAAATTCCAACACTTTATATGCTACATTCAAAACTTGAATTTAAACTTAGTAAAACATAAACATATGATTTTGAAAACTTGTTAAACTAAAGAAGAAGAAAAAACAACAAAAGGGAAAAGCATAGAAAAAGTAACAAGACTAACTTTGCTTTTAATGCCAACTTAAAAATCTTGAGGCCTAAGTTTACTTGTTTGTTCCCTCTCTATGGTTTCAAAGTTTTGGCCCACATTAATATTTCAAAATAGTTGTTATAACCGTTGGTGTAAAATATTTCTTTTTATATATGTGTGAATTTAATTGTAACAACCGGTATAATGAATAAAAGAGAAAAAGTTATATTAATTTGGATGCTAAGAAAAAGACTTCTAAGTTAAGTTAGAAATTATGTGATTGAATAATGTTTTATTATGGTTTGATTTGGTTGGATTGCAACTTTAGTTCACTTAAATTAATGTTGTTTTCACCAGACTTATATATATTGTAAGTGATTGTTTTTCCAGTTAAATGTGTGTGTCAAATAATATTAGCACTCTAATTAAAACAATTTTGTTTGTGACACAGTTTAAGATTGGTTGGTTGTGCCGCAACGTCAATGGCATGAAAAATATATAAGAAAAAAACAATGGCTTTCCTAATTTTATAATTTTGTTTCTTTAGGCAGAAGATCCAATTTGGTGTTTTGAGAAAAATCTTGACACTAAATTTAATAACAAATAAATGTGTGTATGAGTGTATCGTTAAATGGAAATAAAATACAATCGAAATAAAAAATAAAATCTATAATAATCAAATAAAATTTTCAATTTAATAAATTTTAAATTTTATTTTATTAATGAAATAAATATATTTGTGTACGATATTTTTATATTGTTCTATCAACATATTCAAATAAAAACATGGGAATAAAAAAATGGTGAATACTAGAGACGCATAAATTGATAGATTCTATCAACTAATTATGAAAACGGATGTCATGTTATTTTTTATGATAATTTATTTTAATAAATTAAAATTTTAATTAAAATTTGTTTAAATGTACGGGTATCTAACAAAAACTAATAGATTCTTAAGAATTTATCATAATAAATATCCAATTTTTCATGGTAAAATACTTGCTAATTTAGGGGAATGATTTAGAAAATAATATTTTACTAATAATATTATTCTTTATTCATTTATACAATTTTATTAATTTTATTTTACGAAATATTTATTTAAATATAATAAAATTTATATAAAAATAGAAGATAAATGAGTAACAATCCGCATTACTAATCTTTTTAATTACAAAATCAATTTTCTTAAAAATTATATTCATTAATTTATGTCTTAAGACTCTTGGTAAAAGTTCATTTGTCATGTTTCTATTGTTTGCATGTATCACTCAAAAATCTTTAGCTTAATCATTTTAATTTCCATCAAATATTTTTTTCAAGGGTATTTATCAGTTTTCAAAATTATAGTTATTTGATTCCATTTGTTATCTGAAACGAAGACTGCCAAAAACCATTTAATTAATCCCAAACCTGACCACATAGTAATAAAACTGTAAGAGAGACACATTAGCACCAAACTATGCACATATACCGCAACTGCAATAGAATAATACAAACACTATTTAAATTAGTACATGTCAGCTATTTGTATTTCAATTTGTGACACACTAACATTTTTTATTAACCCTATATTTTATAAATGATATTATTGATGATATTCTAAAAAAAGTTAATTTTTGATGAAGTTCTTCCGGATAATACATTAATACGTCTTTAAATAAAATTTATTAGTCACTTGAATTTAATTTTTTAACATAACTTTTATATGCAAAAGCATAGCAAAGTTGAAGAATATACCAACCAATCGTTAGTTGGTCCAGTGGTGATTGGCGCTGGACTTGGTAGGGAGAACCACGGTTCGATCCCCCGCAACTACGATCGGGAGGGGGATGCGCAACTACGATCGGGAGGGGGATGGAACCACTTGATGCCAGAACTCGCCCCCGAACCGGAATAAACCGGTGGTATAAAGCCAAAAAAAAAAAGTTGAAGAATATACCTTTGGCAAGTTAACTTTTATTCAATTCTTTAAACTTGTGTTTATTGGATTCCCTTTGTTATCTGAAACGAAAACCGCCAAAAAATGAATCATATATGATTTAATTAAATTAGCAATAAATTTCTAAGATACACATCTACACTAAACTATACACGTATATACCTGCAGCAGCAATATAATATTATACCGTAACTTATTAGTAGTACTTGTCAGCTATCTATACTTCAAAGTTGTGATACACCACCATTTTATTAATTTTTTTTTTTATCATTGTCTATTGTTGATTTATATATATTTTTAAAATAAATGTAGAAGTTGAATTCATTAAAAGAAAAGAGCAAAACAAGAAAGAAGATGTGGACGTCAACCAAGACCCTTCATTAAGTCCTTATCCGAAAGCAAGAAAATACTTGTTTGTTTTTCAAGAATTCATATTTAATATTATTATAAATAGAACTGGACCATGTGAATTCTTTAACTAAAAGACTATAGTAGATGTTAACTTATTAGTACAGAATTGCTTTTTATATATATATATATATATATATATATATATATATATATATATATATATATATATATATATATATATATATATATATATATATATATATATATATATATATATATATATATATATATGGAGAAAGGATAATCTTATATGAGAGTGAGAGGAAGAGATAACAACCGTTTGAGTAAAATAAATGCTTGAAATTTAATATCTCGTCCCGTGATCCTCTTTTATGGGAAGTGTGACAATTATTTAAAAATTTCATCAATTATGACAATTATTTATAAATCTCATAAATAAAATATCTTTTAAAGAATATTTTTATTTCTTTAATTATTATAATATTATCAAAATAAGAGAAGTTTTTCAAAATTATTACACTTAATATTTAAATGTTATCACAATATATATTTTTTATTTTCACTATTATTCTAACTCCATTTTAATTTGATCCATAATTTATTTTGAAAGAAATGAATTATTTTATTTATAATTTTTTTTATTCTTCATAATTGATATGATTTGTTCATTATTTAATTTTAATAATACTATGAATATAAAATTTAATTTATAATTTAGAATTCATATAATTTTATTCTTTACATAATTATAAATATAAAATATTATTAATTTGTCACTTATATTTTCATTTAACTATAAAAATTTAAGAATGTAAATTTATTACTTATATTTTGATTCGGATGATTTATTTATTTTTAAATTAAATTTTTTTGTATGCTATTTTATTCTAACCATTTTAAATATTTTTAAAAAATTTATTATTTATTATTTATTTGATTTAAAATATTGAAGAAAACGAAATTATTACTTATACTTTAATTTGGTTGATTTATTTACTTGAAAGTTCGGAATATTTTATTTTTGCAAGTTATTATTGCGAATATTTTAAATTAAAACACATTATTGATTTATCAGATATATTTTAATGTGATTAAAAGTATTAAGAATGTAAAATTATTAGATATATAAATATTTGGTTGAATTATTAACTTGCAAGCCGGTAATTTTTTCTTTGAAATTTCAAACGATCATCACCATTTAAAATAAATTAAACTATTGTGTTAACATTTTAATAATTAAAGAAAATAAAAAAAATCAGGAATAATATCTTTTTGTGAAAACTTTAAATAGTGAGCATAATAGATAAAAAAGACAATAATGTAATAATGTGCTATTTGTATGGAATTAATAAATCTTATGAGTGATGAATATGATTAAAATAATATTTATTCATTCATTAAAATATATTTATCACCAATGTTTTAATCTTATTTGATTGAAAATAGCACATAAATTTTAATCTTATTTATCACTCATCAGATTTATTAGTTCCACACAAATAATAATAAATTACTAAGAAAAAATTATGATAACATTTAAATATTGAGCATAATAATTGTGAAAAAGTTTCTCGATAATATTCTAATAATTAAAGAAATACAAATATTTTTTTGAAAAGATACTTTATTTATGAAATTTTTAAATATTGATTATAATTGAGAAAAATTCAGTAAGGTGCTCTTAATATGAAATCAATAAATCTTAAACGTTAATTAAATCTGATGGCTGATATCAATAGTTCTCATTTCTCATAAAAGATATCAGTTCTCACCGGATACGCTCCCATATATATATATATATATATATATATATATATATATATATATATATATATATATATATATATATATATATATATATATATATATATATATATATATATATATATATATATATATATATATATATATATAGGAAATGTATCTAGTGAGAAAGGGTGATCTTATATGAGAGTGAGAGGAAGAGATAACGACGGTTTGATTAAAATACACGGTTGAGATTTAAAATTTCGTTTAAATTATTCACGTGATCCTCTTTTTTTCTCAACTATTTTCAGTTGAAAAAAAAGAGGATCACGGGACGAGATATTAAATTTCAACCATTTATTTTAATCAAACGGTTGTTATCTCTTCCTCTCACTCTCATATAAGATCATCCTTTCTCACTAGATTCACTCCACACATATATATATATATATATATATATATATATATATATATATATATATATATATATATATATATGAGGAGGGATCAAATTACACCCGAATAGTTACACCACGAGTTACACTCGTTCAATAACCACATTTCGAATTAATATTTTTTAAATTCAACCGTTCGATTGAAACATAATATCATATAGATCATACCTATAAAGTTTGAGCTTAATCTGTAATGATTTACTATATCATCAAGATATCCAAAGATTAACGTTAAAATGAGCTTTCATATAACGTTAATTTTGATGTAATTCAATGACAAGTAAATCATTATAGATTAAGCTCAAACTTTATAGGTATGATCTATATGATATTATGTTTCAATCCAACGGTTAAATTTAAAAAATATTAATTCGAGATGTAGTTATTGAACGAGTGTAACTCGTGGTGTAACTCTTCGGGTGTAATTTGATCCCTCCTCTATATATATATATATATATATATATATATATATATATATATATATATATATATATATATATATATATATATATATATATATATATATATATATAACAATGAAATTCATAGACTATGTAAAATAGATACAATTCAATCATCTGATTATGAGCTGTCAAAGAACTAAAGAATGATTAGGGAATGCTTGAATTACTAGTAAAGAATGAGATTAAAAAACGTCCTTGTATTTTTACAAAACATTGACAACTCATACACAATTAGACAAACTTTCACACCCATTCTCTTTCTCACTATAAAACTTTAAGTCTTTTTCGAATACACCAATCACATTAGCACTTTACTCGAATCTTCTTGGAGATAAGGCTTAAGATATTTTCAAGTCATACCCGTCATAGTGACAACAATTAAATCCTAACTCTTCGACTTTATTGGGAGGAAGAGCTTGACCAACTATCTTGTGCATCTTTGATTGCTTGAAATAGTTTTAGTACTTGTTTATCGTTATGATTTGTTGTCATCAAAGTCAAGTTGCATCTTCATGAGTTGTCATTGAAGTCATGTTGCATCTTCATAAGTTGTCATCAAAGTTATGTTGCATCTTCATGATTTTTCATCAAAGTCATGTTGCATCTTCACAAGTTCTTATCAAAGTCATGTTCCATCTTCATGAGTGTTCATAGTCAAAATCATGATGTTGACAAGTCTATGCATGTCTTCCCTAGCTTTAATCGATTCCTGATTAAACCTGCAAGCACATAGTCTCACATTCTCCCTCTTTTTGATGATGACAATGCATCTCATAGGGATGTGGTAAAAGAAAATATAGGTAGATAAAATTGGATGTGGTAAAAGAACAGTCCAACATATGTGTTTTAATCTCTACCCCCTATGAGTATACTTCTCCTTCTTTATCATAATAAAAGAATGCGGATAAAGATGCAAGACATAAATTTAAATTTTCAAACACATCGTCACATAGACATTTAGAAAGGGAAAAACGAACACTTCATTTATTCAAATTATGCTAGAATTCAAAATATATATAGCGTGGAAAATTTCAAGAATTGAAACAACGCAAAAGAAAGCTGAAAAACAAACACAGTTAAGGATTAAAACACAAAGCTGAGACTGTTCTTCATTATCATCCTCATCATCGATGCACATTCTTAGAGGTAGATGTCTCAGGTTTTTTAGCAAAGTGGAAAGTCAGGAAGTTGATCTTATCATTTGTTCTTTTTAGTCTGTTGTTATATTCCTGAGAAAGTATTCAGCAAAGGGTAATTCAGGGATGTCATAGTCGAAAGCTTCTAGGTTCACAAATGCTTCTTGATGTTCCATTATTCTTTTATTTTCTTTGGAGAATTTTTCAATTACTTTTCCATCGATGATCTCATACCTCGTTGTTGCTAGAGTTACTTCTCCTATTTTTATCTCATCTTCTTTGAAATCTTGTTTCTCAAGGTTGGAGCCAGTGTTTTCCAAAAAATTTGTGACCATCTTACCATATCGTAAGCATATTTCCTTTCTCTTGCTTGCCAACATGTATGTATTGTATTACTTCACTTGCCTAGTTTATTTCAATTTTATTTACAATCATCCATATAGTTTCAACTTCAAACCTAAAAAAATTTCAATAAATTATAGAAAGTGAAATTTAAAAGATATTTGTAGAAGAGAGGATAGGCAGTAAGCTGGACGGTTTGTAGTGTTAATTGATTCTCTTTGGAGGTTTAGAAATGATGTCGTGTGAAACAATGATTAGGAGGACGTATCAATAGTAGGTATTCAAGCTTACTTCAGTTGACAAGATTGGTTTTCAGCTCGTGAGGAGAAGTGGGTTCACAACGAGTCTCATAATCCGGTAGTATGGAATCCGCCAAATGAAGGTTCGATGAAGTGTAATATGGATGTGAACTTCAACAATCATCTCAGGACAACGAATATAGATTGGTGTGTGCGTGATAGTATGAGAAGATTTATTACCGCATATGTAGCTTGGGATGTCAAGGTTTTGTTCATTATTGAGGCGAAAGTCGTAGCTCAGAAAGAGGCGATACAAAGCGCCATTGATATGAACTTGAACTTTGTGATTTTCGAAAGTGACACTCAAGTGGTGGTAAAAGCTATTCATTCTACTCATGCCAGCTGTTCCGAATTTAGTCGTATTACTTCTTCTATTAAGCATATGCTTTATTTCTTCTAACGAATATGGTTGCCCATTCGTTAGCAAAAACGGTCGATTCTTGGTCTAGGCATAATAATGTTAATGTTATTCCTCTTTGTATTGAACTTTATTTATTAATGAAAGACGTTAACTTTGCTTTTGTAAAAATAAATATTTAAAATAGGTTTTAGTTTAAAATAATATTATTTTTATTTCCAAAAATAATTAATTTACAAAACAAGCTATAACATAATTATAAAATGATTGCAATTTTATCAAATGGAAGGAAATTCCAAACATGACACAAAATCCAAAATATCAAATCATGTATAGTTGTAGAACAACTATATTAGTAATATGATGAGTATCTTTACCCTTAAAACATAAGTAACCAAACCAAACTAAGAGTAGCCCACAATTTGTGCTTACTCTCTCACTACCAGACAATGTTTCACAACCTATGGATACTACTCCCACCAAACAACAACACCAACAACTAGAACAACAAAAGCAACAACAAAATCTTAAACATTGTACCTCATTCTTCTGTCTCAAAACCTCCACAAACCCAAACCCATTTTCTATTCTTCTTTTCTGGCTCTCCAAATCCCTCAAAACTTTCTGTTTCAGACTTCATCTCTCACACTCCAAAGGGTTTTGTTTCAAGAAGATTCAGTTTCATCATCATGGTGTTATGATTAACTCCACTCTCATAACAATGGAGGGTTTGAGTTTATCTGAAAATGTGGGTGGTTGTAAAAAAGGAACCTTTTCTGATTTGATTGAGGAAAAGGGTTGTTGTGAGAGTAGTTCAAGCTCTGAGCTTTTGTCATCTGAGAATGTTGGTAATGAAGAAGAACATAGTCAGAGTAGTAGTTGTACTGAGGAAGATTCATCTTCACCACCTTCATGTAAAAGTCCTCAAGGAAGTGAAGATGGGAAGAAGAAGCATTTGGTGGAAAAGGAATTTGTGAAACAGGTTTCAGCATTACCAGGTATTAATCAATAATCATAATCTTTAATTTGAAAATTTTAATATAAGTTGTTTTTTTTATGTTAATTGATTTTGATTTTGGTTTGTAGAAATTGAGATGATGAAGGAGAGGTTTGCAAAATTGTTACTTGGAGAAGATATGTCAGGTTGTGGAAATGGGGTCCCTACAGCATTGGCTATCTCAAATGCAATAACTAATCTATGTGGTAAGCAAAATGAATAATCTGAAGCTGTTTCTGTGTTCTGATCTGATTTTCGTACTTTAACTTAAGTGCGTGTTTGTTTTAACTCGAGTTCAAATTGATTCAGATAAAGTTTAAAGTGATTCATGTTTGAATACATTCTTGTAAAAGTTGGTTGAACATTTAATTTGAGGCTAGCAATTAATTGTAGAGACGAAAGCTCAAAATTCGAGCTTCAAGTTTGGGCAACTTTGATTTGAGGCTAAAAATTAATTGCTAGATTTTCTGAAAATGCAGCTACCCTCTTTGGGCAACTTTGGAGATTAGAGCCTTTGCGTTCGGAGAAGAAAGCAATGTGGCGAAGAGAGATGGAATGGCTTCTTTCGGTTAGTGATCATATAGTCGAATTAACACCGAATTGGCAGACATATCCTGATGGAAGCAAGCTCGAGGTAAGTATTAATAATTGTAATGTGCAGTTATGTAGCTTGCGATGATTACTTATTTTGTTCATCTTTAACGATATTTTTAAAATGTGAATCAGGTCATGACTTGTCGACCACGCTCGGATCTGTATGTGAATCTTCCAGCTCTGCGCAAATTAGATAACATGCTTCTTGTAAGATTTACGTAACATTGAGTTTACTTCATTAGTCGATTTTCAAATAGGAAGCTATTCTAAACTATAAACTATGGTACTTTTTTTACTTTTACAGGAAATTCAAGATAGTTTTGTTGATACCGAGTTCTGGTATGTAGACCAAGGTGTTATAGCTCCAGATGCGGGTAATAGTCCGTCGTCGTTTAGGCAAGCGCTTCAGCGACAAGAAGAGAAATGGTGGCTTCCGGTTCCCCGGGTTCCTTCTTGTGGACTACACGAGAATTCAAGAAAGCAATTGCAGCACAAGCGCGATTGCACCAGCCAAATACTAAAAGCGGCAATGGCTATTAACAGTATTACTTTAGCCGAAATGGACATTCCCGAGTCTTACTTAGAGTCTCTTCCAAAGGTATGATGACCGAACCTTATAATAACCCGCGAAAACAAATTAGATAATGATGGAATTGCTTATCCAACTTACTGTCTTTCAGAATGCTAGAATCAGCTTGGGGGATGTTATTCATCGATACATCACGTCGGATCATTTTTCTCCCGAGTGTTTGCTTGCTTGCCTCGATCTATCTTCTGAACATCAAGCCATAGAGATCGCAAACCGAGCAGAAGCTACCATGTATATATGGCGTAAAAAGACGAACTCAAAGCCTGCTAGTGTCAGTGGAAGATCAAGTTCAAGAACATCATGGGAAATGGTCAAGGATCTAATGGTTGATGCAGACAAACGGGAGTTGTTCGCCGATAGAGCAGAAACGCTACTACTTTCCTTGAAGCAGCGTTTTCCCGGTCTCCCTCAAACGGCTTTGGATATGAGCAAAATCCAATACAACAAGGTTTGTATCGATTATGTTCGAAACTAAAAACCTTTTTACCTTGTTACTAACATTAACAAGTTTGATCTTAATAGTCCTTGAAATTTTCTGTTGTCTTAGGATGTCGGAAAAGCCATACTAGAGAGCTATTCACGAGTCCTCGAGAGTCTTGCATTTAACATGGTGTCACGAATCGACGACGTCCTCTACGTAGACGACTTAACAAAAAACTCCGATCAATTCTCATCTCACTCAAAAGCCGGTGTAATTACTCGCAAGAGTATTTCACTTCCATACTCGGCGCCTGTCCCAACGACTCCATACAAATCAGCTTTCGGAACACCAACACGCTCTCCCGCACACGCGATTAGTCCTTCCAAGGGAGGAAAATCTCCAGTCCTCAATAATGGGAGCAAAACTCCTCAGAGAGGTGTGGGGGTGAAGAAATCATTGACTGATTTTCTTAGCATTGATGCAAAAGGGAGTAGTTCAAATGAGAAAGAAGTTTCAGAATCAAAAACAGTTGATGAAGTGGCAGCTTTTGATTCCAGTGATGTTAAATAGCCTAAGCTTTTTCATTTTTTTTGTGTTCTTGTTTTGTATATGAATGAAATAGGTAGAAGGATTCATCTTTATTTAGAATGGATAGTATTATTCTATATTGTTTAGTTATGATGATATTTATGAGGTGTTTCTATGCTCCATATGCTAATTTACATTAATTAGATTTCATTAAATCTATGTGAATAATGTGGAAAAATTATAAGTTATTGAATTAACTCATCAGTGCAGAAACTTTTTTGTTGAAACAAAAGTCCAATAAAATTTCAAAATAAATAATTTTTTAAACTAAAAAGGGGCATTCCGAGAATTGAACTCCGGACCTCTCGCACCCTAAGCGAGAATCATACCACTAGACCAAATGCCCAATTGTGATGTTAGGTTTTTGGTGGTTGAAAATTGAATTAAAAATCGGGTTTACAAATAGTGTTTTGTGAGCATTAAGATATTCTAATTTTTAATTTAGTAATGCTATTTAGTATGAAACAATTTAAAAAGGAAATACAGGTGTCACCATTTTATAGCTGAATTTTAAATTTAATTCTTTTTAAAAGGGATCATGAGGTGTCACTATTTTAAAGAGGAATTTTAATTTAATTTTAAATTTAATTTTCTTTTTAAAAGGATCATGTGGTTCGTGGTAATAATGAATGGTTGAAATTTATTCTCGCCTTTCTTGTTTTCCCATTTTCTTACTAATAAGTTTTTTTTTTATAAATATTTGATTTTTTTGGGGATTACAATTATGAGTCATATCATGAAGTTATGGAAAAATGATTAATCAAAGACTAAGAAAAAAGACTCAAGACACTAAGAATCAATTTAGTTTTATGTTTGGGAGATCGACCATGAAAGCAATCTATCTACTACGACGTGTGATGTAGAATGACTAATAAGGCTTGCACTTAATTTTTATTGATTTGTAGAAGGCGTATAATAGAGTGTAAAGAGAGATTTTGTGGAAATCCCTAGAGAAGAAAGGGATTAGGATTGTATATATTCTAGTAATTTCATATACGTATGAAGTGGTATTGATTAGTGTGCGGACACAAGGTGGAGAGGAGGACAATTTTCCTATTACAATAGGTGTGAACCAAGGTTCAACACTAAGCCCCTATCTTTTTACTTTAATTTTCGATGTACTTATGGAACACATCCAAGAGCTAGCACTGAAATGCATGTTTCTTTTTACAGATGATATAGTCTTACTCGAAAAGTCGAAGGAGGATTCACATGAGAGGTTAGAGACTTGGAGACAAGTTTTAAAACACATGGATATCGCCATGTAGAAGTAAAGATCGAGTACATGAAATGAAATTTCGACAAAAGGAGAAGCGTTTCTAACCTAAAGGCGAAAGTTAGAGACCATAACATCCCGCAAGTCACGCGGTTTAAATATCTTGGGTCTGTAATACAAAACGATAGAGAAATAAAAAGGGATGTAAACTATCGAATTTAAGCGGAATGACTGAAATGGAGGAGAAATTTAGGGATTTTATGTAACACAAAGATACCTCTCAAGTTGAAGGAGATTTTTTATCATATTGTGGAAAGTCCTTCAATATTGTAGGAGACAACATATTAGGCGATTAAGAATCAACACAAGAATAATATAAGTGTAGCAGAGATGTGGATGTTGCGTTGGATGTGTGGTAAAATTATACATAATAAGATTAAAAATGACAATATTAGCAAGAGTGTTGGGATAACACCTATAGTAGAAAAATAGCGGAAAATAGAGTTTGGTGGTTTTGGCATGTGGAGAGAGACTTATAGATTATGTATTAAGGAAAATATATCAGATGGACATGAGTCAAACATCTAAAAATAGAGGAAATTTTTTAAAAAACTATAAGAAAAATTATCAAAAATGATCTCAAAATTAACGATTTAAATAGAAATGAGTCTAAATAGAACATTATGACGAAAGTTGATTCATATAACTGATCTCACTTAATACAATAAAGCTTAGTTGTTGTTGTACTATTATGTGGTATTAGATCACACACATAAGCTAGAAATTGAATCCTTGATTATATGCTTAAAGAATCCAAACAACGTACCATACTACACCAACTTAATTGGGAACAAATCAAGAGAGAGAGAATCCATACCGATTTTTTTTCAAATAGTCTAATAGTTAAATTTTCTTAAATTAAAGAAGAATTAGTGATATGTCACTGTTTCGAATTTGTATTCATGCAGTCTGATATCTCTACACAGCTATCAATTAAATTGACTTGAAAAAGACGGATCCATAACCAATTTAATTTAATCGACATTTATGCAAAATCGTCTTTTAATATAAACACCTAAATAAGTATATGGTCAATTTTATCAAAACAAAAGTTATAGCATTACCTCAAACTCTTTTGAACTAATCTCATTAAGTTTCACGGGTAAACTTTCTTAAAATCATCTTATTCCACAACCATTCATTAATTTAACAACCATTTATACAACAAACATTTAATTAAAAACAATAAGAAAGGACTCCTAGCTAGTTTAGGGGCATCATTAATCTAAGTATGTGTCAGTTAGTGTTCTGTGATAGTTGGCTTAAAAGTTACTCCCAACCAAGTTAGTGTTCTATAGTGTCATCATTATATTGCTCCCTTAATTTACAAACTGCAGCAGATAATTACTATATCAAGAAATATGAAAAACAAAAACAATTCTCACCAACATTGTTATACTGTACAACAAATTTATGTCGACACAAGCTTTTTATTGTTCAGTGGTGCAATAACAATAATATATACCAAGAAACTCACCAATTAGTACTAGTGCAAGCTCCATTTATAAGGTGGATGACTAGACCAACCATATTTTTATCACTATAAAATCTCATCAAATGCATGGTTTTTTACATAGAACTAACTAAGAGACAATAGACATAACTTAAGAAGAAGAAAAATGGAGGGTCTTATGAAGTTGTTGTGTCTTGTTGGTTTTGTAGTCCTTGTTGCAGGGATTCATGGAGTTGAAAGTGCTGGTGAATGTGGAAGGGGTACAACACCAGATAATGAAGCTTTTAAGTTAGCACCTTGTGCTAGTGCAGCATCTGATGAAGATGCTAACGTGTCTCAAAGCTGTTGTGCTCAGGTTAAGAAACTTGGTCAGAATCCAGCTTGTCTTTGTGCTGTTATGTTATCAAACGTTGCTAAAATGTCTGGTGCTAACCCTGAAATTGCTGTTACTATCCCTAAACGTTGCAATATTGCTACTCGTCCCGTCGGTTACAAGTGTGGACGTAAGTAACTAATTAACTAACTATTTCTTTTGTTCGTAGTTATTTTTCGATTTTAAAATTGAATACAACATGCTGATTATTCTTTTAAAATTATGAATTTTGCAGCTTACACTCTTCCTTGAAAGAGCTGAGGTTAAGGCTGAAAGCAAAGATAAGTGGGATATGCAATATTGTTGGTAGCAATGTTACTAGTATGGTCACCACAACTTAGTTGTGTTGTAATGTAACTTTGTTGTTTGTAGTGTGGATAAGAGCTATAGCAGCTCACTTGTGTACACCCTTAATAAAACATGCATTTTCAATGTTTTTATTGTATCTGCCTACTAAAAGTTTTCAGTGATTGTTTTTACATTATATTTCAATTACCTTCCTCGTCTCCAAAAGTTAGCTCATAGAGTGACTTTGTCTAAGTTTCATGCAACTTTAACACCCACTCTCACACTTAGTGAGTTTGGGTCAAATTTCTATATTGCAGTCGTTAGTGAGAATATCCTCACACATTTATAAATTCAAATGTCTGGGAATTTAAATAAGGGGACAACTTCTCTACACATCTCAAAAAGTTGGGTAGTGTACCTTCCACTAATCACATTGCATCATTTAATTTTATCTTATTTAATTAATTATTAAATAGGATACTTTTTTGTTGTTTCCAAGACACTTTACATTGAAGGTAACTTTACCCAACTTTTTGAGTTGGGTAGATAAGAATTCACCTTTAAATAATGTGAAACTTCAAACAAACTCCACAAATCAAATATAACTTCAATATCCATCATCAGGTCAAGCAAGAGCCTGAGTTTAATTCTCACACTGCAGCTCTTAACCCGATTCTGATATCATATTAATTAAATGTGCTTGGATACTCACCCTAAAGCATCCTCAAAGAGGGAAGTTGACCTCACACATGTACTCATATTGGCGGCGGAAGCTTCTGTGACATCATGTACTCTTATATCTTTGAAAATACGAGATCGATAAAAGAGAAGTTATGGCCCTACAAGGGTTCCGACCTACATGCCTTCAATGATATGACAACCCGTACATATCGAATTCTTGATAGTCTCATGTAACAGAGTGTGCAATTGCATCCTAGTCCAACCCTTCGCAGCGACCCTGCACGTAGTGGCCTCCTCGATTCACCTAAAGTTGAAATACCACAACATCCATGATGAGCTAGTCATAGTAGGCGTCGATCTCTCTAGAGAAATAAGGATCTATAAAGCATTATGAAAAGACTAGAAAGAGGAGAATTCAAGGCTATGGATATTATTGTAGTCTCCCTGGTCGGGAAACTAAGAGACATGGATATTTGAGAAGCAAAAGTTGTTGTTTCGGGCAATATTAAAAGCGAACAACGTGTCCTTTGAGGTGAATAAGCAGTGGGATATTCAAATTGTTATGTTAAAGTCTTTCTGTTGTATAAAAGAAAATCATATTATCATAATGTTTAACATAATGTATTATGATGGATAGATTAAAGAAAGAGGAATGTTCTACCAAAACTATCTCTTTTCTTTGTCACTATGAAAGATAACGACGAATTTGGGGTGCAACCAAGGAGATCGAAGTCCCACCATAAATAACTAATGATGTTGTCACAAATTCCACATGCGTATGACTAAAGCAATAAAAACCCCGTTATGCAAAGCACACACACAAAGAAAATGGTAAAACTACATAATGGCAAATGCCGGCCTGCGCCTCTCTTGGTAGCTAGCCACTCTATAGGACATTGCGGGTCCGTCACTTGACAACCTTGAACCAAGTCTTCACCTGGGGGTAGGTAAGGGGTACTGACCATTGGTCGGGCGCGGTCCCTAGAGAGGTCCAATAAACTTTGAGTAAAATCTCGTAAAGTAAAGCTATCTCATGGAGCAACGTACTTGGGACCTAGAAAGATTACCTATTCAGGTAACAATGATATCTATATATCAAATTAATGAATAAAATTTTTCATATATAGGTGTTGGCATTCATAAACATGTTGAAAATGAGGAGAGGGACTACACTATCATCTGGTTAGTCCTCCAGCGAAACGATCTTCCCACCTTTTACCAACTGATCCGAGCGGAATCACTCTCTTCAAAATACGCAAGGAGGATATAAATTATCCACTTTCCACAAAGCATTCTCAAAAGAGTTAGAGACGAAAGAAAGACTGAGATTCATTGCATTATGCAACTCCTAAGTATAAATGAGATTGTAAGGCACAGGGCCTAGAGACTTTTTTGAACACTTGCTAGAGATTCCTCAAGGTATTCCACCCTTTTACAAGAAGGGTATATCACCTGGTTCATCCTGAAAAGAAAGGCCTTTACTACAGACAGTGACGCTCGAATTGAAGTATGAACTTTATCATTCTTCACCACTTCTCGCACGAGCAGCTTCACCTAATCAACCAATGAACTTGAAAACTCAAAAGCATTCAGAGTAGTTTCTATCTCAATAAATGAAATAGAAGCCCGTTTTAGCTCATCCAAATACCTATTATGATGGAGGGTTAGGTCCTACACATAGTCTCCAAGTATTTGTTTCTCATTTTAAAGTCGTCCAGTCATGAAAACCCCCCTTAACCGACCCAACCAGTAGCTAGAACGTTAGCGGATCGTCGAGTGTAATAAGATAAGATTGATAATTCCTCCTCAAGAGTAATATCAGTCAAACTGGAAAGATAGGAACAATCATCCTTCGAAATAAAATCCTAATTCTCTCTTGCTCTATGAAGGTCAAGACAAGCCAAGAAGATAGGAGCCGGGTTGCTCGGAGCAAAACTTGAGACCCTCGGAATACTTGATACCCCTCGAGTTTCCCCGAGAACTTAAATTTCAGAGCTAGAAGTCGGGTTACTTCTTTCTTAAGGCCGCGATGAGCCCTTAGTGTCATCCATATCAACTTCATTATCGGAACCCCGAACTCTCGCTGATGACGAAGGTTAGGATGATTGTGTCATCACAACATGAACAATGGTTGGAGATGGGATACTTGAAGTGCCGACCAGAGTTGGAATAATCCGAGTAGTCTTTTTCATTTGTCGGATTGTCTTCTCACATGTCATTGAATCTGCATTGCCAATAGAGAAATCGTCAAAAAACACAATATGCAAAAAAAAATGAAATAAGAAATGAAAGCTCTAAGAGACTCACCAAAGATAATGTTCTTCTCCTCCTTTGTACTAGAATATGTTAGTAGGCGAGTTTCAATGACGCATTTTAACTACTTTTTTGATGCGTCGCCCCGCGGAATGATGCCCTTGTTGTAACCCAATTCTTTGAAACAAAATCTACCGCTTCTTTAGATAAATTTTTTCCTGTGGCAAGTCAAATTTATTATAAACATAAGACCCATTCCCGATCAAGAAATGGTCTTGACTGCAGAACTTGTAGAATAAATTTGGAAATCTATATTCTGGGTCAATATCTATGATGCAAATCTTTGCGTGAGCATCTCCGTTAAGGGGAGTGACCGAAAAGAATCAATCTTAGAAATGCTTCACGCCATCAGAGTACACATTGAAATACTGACAAACCTATTTCAGAGTGATTAAACCTTGGCCATATGCGTGGTTCACCATACTGCGTTGAACCTTGAAGAGGTGGAATAAAAATGACATGGTTGGTCCCCCCCCCTCGATACACACATCAATGTTGGAAGACTGTAGGCTTTATTTGCGAGTTTGGAGGGGAGGGGAGGGGAAGGCTTCCGAAAATGAAATTTTAAAAAAATATAGGAAAATATTTGATTATTTTGAAACATTGATTTTGTTTAGAATGATAAAAGAGTCATTATCATTACTATATTTTTATTTTTCAGAATACTATAACAACCTAAAAGATATTTGGAAAATTTATGTATGTCCTCCAAAACTCTCTTTCAATATAATTTGTGAGTTCCCCCATATTAGTGAGTTTTTGGTGTTATGAATAAAATCAAATCCTCCAAAATTCTCCTACCCAAAATCTTTCTATTCTTCTCACCCAATTCTTCCTATTTTCCAAAGCCCTCCATTCCATTCCCCTACAAACTTGCAAACAAAGCCTTAACGAATGCCAAACTTATAGGATTCCTTTAGAAAGGAGTAATCAACAGATGAATGGGAACGTCAACTCCAAAGTCGATATAAGAAAGGCGAAGACCTAAGATTACAAATAAACACTCGTAAAAATAACACATCCACCATACTCAAAGCATATCATTTTATCCTTCTCTAGAGTTTGTACACCCCTGTCAGATGTAGGACCCATGTTAAAGAAAGCTCGGTCATAGCTAGCTTCAAGTTCAAAAATAGAAGCGTCGAAATCTCTGGATCCACCCGAATGGTAGAGATACCTTTCTTTATTTTCCAACGCATGGGGAGTGCAACTTTAATGAGTATTATCTCAAGGTAAAGGTAGACGAAACTAGAAAGCTACGACTTAAGGAAGCTCGAGGCTAAACTAAGGGTTGAATAATCCCAACATTGATTGTAGACAAAGTGAAGGATGAGAAAAATGTTTAGAAAAGAGAGCTTTAAAGACACATGTGAAGGAAAGGCAAATAGTAATGAGCAAAAGAGCTTTATATCCACTTCCAACATAAGAGCCATACAATGCCTCACAACAAGAAAGAGGGAAAACACTCCCATCGGTCCAAATCCCTCCAAAAGACAATCTAGTACCCTAACCCTCAAAGACCATAATTGTTCTGGAACTGCCAGAAGGCCCCATAATGAGTACCTAAAAGCGAGTTGTACACTAGATTACACGTGGAACATGTATGCTGCTATTCACTGGAGGTTGGATGATCTCGATCCTCAGGTCTTTCTGCACAGTCCTAATCAATCGAAGGGTCCTCTGCCATATAATGAAGAAAACATGCCATTTTTTGGATAATTCAAATTCAATTCACTGTTAAATCATTTGACACTCATACTGACTTGAGCATTGATATGTTTACCTTGCAGGTCACTTCCTCTCCGCCGCATCTAAAATTTAAGTTCATCGCAACGATCTTCATCTCCTATTCACCGATCAATTATGGTTTCGTAACGGGACATTGATAAAATAAATTATTGAAGTTTTTTTATTTTTTTTCCTTTTAAAAAGTAGAAACTCATATAGTTTTGTTTTTAGATTTGGTTGTCCAAAATATTAAAATAACAGTATAAGTAAGTTACTCATATTTTTCGTTAAACTTAGTTATTTTAATAAATTTTGATCCAACATATTAAAATAACTAAGTTTAACGAAAAATATGAGTAACTTACTTATACTGTTATTTTAACTACCAATAATATAACAAACATTTATTTAAAATATAAACAAAACACTCCTAGCTAGTTTCAGGGTATCATTAAACTATGTGTGTGAGCTAGTGTTTTGTAGTAGTTGGCTTAAAAGTTAATTCAAAGCAAGTGTTCTGTGTTGTCACCATTACATAGCCCTCTTAATTTACACACATCAAGTAATGACTACACCAAGAACTAAGAAAAACAAATATAATTCTCCCTATACTTTGATATATTATACAACAAAGTTAACATATTCAAGTCGACACAAGCTTTTTATTGCTTAGTGGTGCAATAGGATTTTAAGAAACTAACCAATTTAAACTAGTGCAAGCTCCATTAATCTAAGTTGGGTGACTAGACCAACCATATTTTTATCACTATAAAATCCCATCAAATGCATGGTTTTCTTACATAGAACTAATTAAGAGACAATAGACATAACTTAAGAAGAAGAAAAAATGGAGGGTCTTATGAAGTTGTTGTGTCTTGTTGGTTTTGCTGTCCTTGTTTTAGGGATTTATGGAGTTGAAAGTGCTGGTGAATGTGGAAGGGGTACAACACCAGATAATGAAGCTTTTAAGCTAGCACCTTGTGCTAGTGCAGCATCTGATGAAGATGCTAATGTGTCTCAAAGCTGTTGTGCTCAGGTTAAGAAACTTGGTCAGAATCCAGCTTGCCTTTGTGCTGTTATGTTATCAAACGTTGCCAAAATGTCTGGTGTTGACCCTAAAATTGCTGTTACTATCCCTAAACGTTGCAACATTGCTACTCGTCCCGTCGGTTACAAGTGTGGACGTAAGTAACTAACTAACTAACTACTTCTTTTGTTCGTAATTATTTGTCGATTTTAAAATTGAATACAACATGCTGATTATTCTTTTAAAATTATGAATTTTGCAGCTTACACTCTTCCTTGAAAGAGTTGAGGTTATGGCTGAAAGCAAAGATAAGTGGGATATGCAATATGTTGCTGGTAGCTATTAGTATGGTCACCACAACTTAGTTGTTTGTTTGTAGTGTGGATAAAGAGCTAGCAGCTCACTTGTGTACACCCTGAATAAAAAATGCATTTTCAGTGTTTTTATTTCATCTTTCTCCTAAAAGTTTATAGTGGTTGTTTTTAAGCTATACTTATTTTGTTTGAAAGGAGAAAATATAAATTATATTTAAAAGAGTTGACATCTCAATTATGTTAGCATTTCAAACTTATCAATTATATTTACATCTGAGCTTTATTAGGCACTCCAAACTTATCAATTATATTTATCACCACTAACATTTATTAAAAGCAAAAATAAAATGACACCTAACAAGTGACTAGGTTGAAATCCAATAACAAATAACATTTGTCTCTCTAAAAACCATACCTCATTGTTGTTATAATTATCAAACATTAGGATGCAAACCTTGCTCATTTAGTTACTCAAATTAGGATAGATTTGAGCAATACATGTTAGGATTCTCTATTTGTCATTATGAATGAAGTGATTAACCCCGGCCATCAGGTGATCATGTTTCAAATGATCTATCTATCTGTAACATATGGATCCAATCATCATTAAAGAGAAATTTAGATTAGAAGCTTAGAAAAATGAATATGTCTATGTGGTATATCATATATAATCATGTCTTCGCATAGTTCTGGCTCTCTACAAATGAGGCCAACGCTCGTTACAAGTTTTATAGTTCTAGGTTAACTTGACAATAACAACTTCATTAACGTCTCTTATAGATCTATGACCAAGACACTATCATATTGATGGCTTAATGAACTCTTCCAGGCAAGGAAAGAGGAAATGCTTTCCAAGCATCTAGTTTTCATTTGATTATGTCAGCAGAGCCTTGCAAGTAAGTGATTTTAAGATTTACCCTTAAAAATAATAAGAGCATCTCCAACCGTGAACACATTTTTGAGTTCTTTGTGGGATCTATTAAATCAGGTCAATTTGAAGCAACTCAATTAATATTTTACTCCAATGGTACAACTTTGAAGAACTCATATTGGGGTCATACAACTTTACTTTCTAAATTAATATTTTATCCATATTAAAATTTATAATATAAAAATATTGGTTAGTTTGAATTTTTTAATATAAAAATAAAAGTAAGAACCGTTGATCTCTTTGTTACGTTTGCCATCGTTACGTTTGCCAGCTTAGAACAATTTGAAAAGCAAAAACAGGATGCCACGCTAGCGAACCTGGTTGAAAAACCTCCGCTGGAGGTGGTCTAATATCTCCAAACCATAAAGACTGGGATCACCCTTTCTACTCATGCTAAACAATCCATGTCTTGTCTCCTTTCTATTAAGTATGTCACTAAGCAAGACATTTATGGTATTATCATTTATCATCAATAAGAGGGATATAATCATCAAAAATACCCATTATTCATTCATTGATTACTAATATTGAATATACCCTCAAATTAAATATCAAAAATATTTTCTATCTTCTTGGAATCCTCATTAAAAATATCCTCATGAATCAATTTGAAAATATTTTTTTTTCTTTTAACTTTAAAATTTCTATAAAAGAAAAATGTTCTTTTAATAGTTCAGATTAGACGAGTTGATCCGTGCATTTTCCGCTGTTCATAGTTAACAAATGTTCAAAACAATTTTTTCATAAGTTCATTTTTAATCGGGGATCTATCCACCCCCTCTAGATAAGTTTTCTTCGTCTAACAGGATCCATTATCTCATTTTCTATTCTTGTTAAAAGTGGAAGGCTACAATGTTATGATGAATGAAGTCGTTAATATTGGTGATTATTTTTTTATCAGGTAGGATCTAATTTAAGTTTACGTAGTTTTCACCTTCAATTTGCAGATGATATATTATTAGCGTGTGAGCAAAATTGGGGGGATATTCGAACTTTAAAGGTCATCCTAATTTTGTTTGAGCTTATTTCAGGATTAAAAGTGAATTTCCATAAAATTATGCTGGTAGGAATCAATGTCATATAATCTTGGTTGCTAGACGCCTCATTGGTGCAAAATTGTAAAATCGGTCAGACACCCTTTGTGTATCTTAGACTCCCCATTGGGGGGAATCTCCGCAAACTTTTTTCTATCATTTGATTGTAGAATGTATCAGAAAAATATTGTCTGGCTAGACAAGTAGAAAGATATACATGGGTGCTTGCTTGGTCTTGCTTAAATATGTCATGTCTTGTTTATTGGTTTATTTTGTTTCCTTGTCAAAGCTCCAATATATATTATTTTTCTGTCAAATCTCTCTTTAATGTTTTTTTATGTGGGAAGTGAGGAACATAGAAAAATACATTGCGCTAATTGAAATATTGTGTGCTCAGATAGGCAACATGGAGGGTTAGGGATTTTGAGGATGAAGGAATGTAATTTAGCTTTGAAAGGGAAGTGATGCTGAAAACTACTTTTCGATCATAAGGGGTTCATGGTTTAAGGTGGTTGTTGCTAGATATGATTTAGAAGGTGGAATGATTGAATCATGTGGGAGGTTGGCGTCGCAATGGTGACATGACTTGATGTTTGTGAAAGAGGGTTACATATTGTATGTGAGAAATTAGAATATTGAGAGGGTGGTGAGGGAGGTTAGTAATAGAGAAAGTACTCAATTTTGGTTTGATACATAATACTTTTTGATTTTTTTTTTGACAAAAATGTATTGGTGGATGGGATGTGAAAGTTGGGTTGAGGGGTATAGGGGGTGGAGGTTAACCAAAGATTATTCACTTGGGAAGATCGTGTGGAAGAGTTTAGTGCTATTTTGGCTAACATTTTTTGCTGGTCAATGTTTCTGACAAGCGGATTTGAAGACCAAACATAAATGGACGTGCAATATTTGGTTTAAATTATGATGTTAAATTTACGGGTGGCAAACGGACATGCTCACCCCGTTTAGACCCGTCCCACAAAAGCCGCAAAAAAAGGGCGGGCGGACATAGTTGAGGGTGCAGGCTTAAAACCTCGTCCCACCCTGCAAAAAGTGAGGGCAGCGAATGCCCGCGGATTTTGCACCTTTTAGGTCTAAAAATGTAAATTTTCATGTATTTTGGGAAGATCGTGTGGAAGAGTTTAGTGCTATTTTGGCTAACATTTTTTGCAGGTCAATGTTTCTGACAAGCGGATTTGAAGACCAAACATAAATGGATGTGCAATATTTTGGCCTAGATTAAGAATGTGATTTTCTTAGAGTTTAACAAAATTATTTGAAACAAAATTTGTTGAAAATGCCTTTATTTGTTTGGAGGTTATCATCTAATCGAATTCCTACAAAAAATAGTTTAGCATGATATGGAGTTATAGATCTTGATTCTTTATTGTGCTGGTGCGAAAGAGGACAATGTTTACTCTTTTTTTTGTTGTAATTTTTTTATAAACTTTGGACCGAAGTGCTAAATTGGTTGAGTATTTGTCATGCTTGCTTATTAATCACAAGGACCGAGGTGAAGTAGTGCATTTAATTGATTTAATTGGATGATCAAGCGGTGGCTGAAAGGTAAAAAACAAAGTTTAAATTATGATGTTAAATTTAGGGGTAGCAAACGGGCATGCTCACCCCGTTTAGACCCGTCCCACAAAAGCCGCAAAAAAAAGGGCGGGCGGACATAGTTGAGGGTGCAGGCTTAAAACCTCGTCCCACCCTGCAAAAAGTCAGGGCGGCGAATGCCTGCGAGTTTTGCACCTTTTAGGTCTAAAAATGTAAAATTTCATGTAAATGTCCGTGCCCACAAAAGCCCGCAAAAAATAGGGTGGAGCGGTACAGACATATTAGATGTTGCGAGCCTAAAATCTTGCCCCGCCTCGCAGAAAAGTGTGGACAAAACGGACATGCTTGCCTCGTTTAAGCACGCCCCACAAAAAAATCCAAAAAAAGGACGGGCGGACATGGTTGAGGGTGCCGGTTTAAAACCTTGTCCCGCTCCGCAAAAAGTGAGGGCGGGAAATGCCCACGGGTTTTACACTTTTTAGGGCTAAAAATATAAAATTTCATGTAAATGCCCGTGCACGCAAAAGCCCGCAAAATAAAAGGGTGGAGCGGACGGACATATTAGATGTTGCGCGCCTAAAACCTTTGTCCGTCCTGCAGAAAAATGCGGACAAAACAGACATGCCAAATGGGTCGGACCCGTTTTACCACCACTAGTTAAATTGTGGTCGACTGACCTGATTTTTTAATTATTTTAACTGAACTCTCTATCCTTGACATTCTAGGCAGATCTTGTGCTTAGATTCTTTTTTACCTTCAATTTTTTTTTTTTTGGAAACTCATGTAACTCGCTAAACTACTTGAAAAAGAAGAATATTTGAATTCCCATGCTCAATAGCCAGTAAGATGTTTTAACATTTTACCAAAACAAGAAAAACAAGCAAGAAAATGTTAACAGTCAAACCAAGCACACCAACTACTACATCCCTTGTCCCACCATTGATGGATACGGATATAGGTAAGACAGATCATGTTTTGGACATAGTAAATAAACAAACATAGGATCAAATTCTTGAAACTTCTCCTAGGATAAGAAAATTTGAGTGGACATAGTTCCCATTAGTTAACCAACTGTTTTCTACATGTTTCTAGATTATTATGCTTCATAGAGTATGGACCACACTTTATCTTTGAAAGTTTTTTTAACTTATAGCATTGTAATAAATTTGGTTCATGAATCTACAACTTTTGACACTCTTTCAAGAATATTTCATTATTCTTAACTAGTACTGCATCATCTACAACCCGTGAATGTGTAGCCAAATATGGCTTAAGAATCTACAACTATGGAATAAACTAAGCATCATGTCCAGAAACAAAAACACATGGATATCACATTGTTGATAGATGAGTCTCTCATTACATATAGGGAGAAACCAAACCACTAAAATAGGGTTTCACCCCCTAGCATATTCTTATACCATAGGACTTATATGTTACCATTACTTAAGTAATGTTATTCTGTACAAGATAGTGAAAAGAAATGCTTATAGAAATATTATAACTATAGGTTCATATTGTGAATATGTTGTTTGGATGATGAAGAAAGGAACTGGCATCCACAACTTATTCACTACAGTAGAGTACAATGTTTCCATGTCAGAAAAGATGGACAACACTGTCATGTCACACTATCTTCCTATTTACCTGCAATTATGCAATGTAACATATCAGTTATGAATCATAGACGTAAATACCAGACACAACATTGACACGTGGACACTAGTAATAATTTTAAAAAATAAATAAATTGAATATTAGTGTCTGAAATAGATATAAACATGTCTCTTATAGTGGCGTTTGTGCTATAGAGCACATCACAACTAGGAAAATGCGAATGAATGAGTAAATCGACGGGTAATTTCCCGGGATCTCATGACAACAGAAAATTCATAGGAACTTAGTAAGAAATTTATATACCTTGAGGAGCATTTTCCCGGCAAGTGTGTGATCTTTTAATAATAGAGAGATCCTATTAATAGAAAATTACAAAACAAAAAATTAGTGAGAAATTCTTGACATAGAGGCGAACCGCAAAGTTTAGGCCACAAATCTATGAGACATTCATATGACTTACCTTGCCACCAGTTTCCTCTTGAGGCACTTCCTGAATCATCTTCTCCACCATCTTTCTTGTACTGATAAACATAAATTCATATTAGCCACAAATTTAAATAACTTTTGATATATTTTAAATACAGATAATGATAAATGTAATCAATCACCATAGTGTTCGATCCCGAACCACGAGTACTCTGAGGATGAGAGTATACATCTTGGCCACCATAATAGATTGATGAACTAAGCTGACATGGTTGAACTCTTTGTTCTTGATAAACATAACTCATATCCTTATTTGTTTTCTCCTCAGTTTCACCCTCACTTCCCTTACTCACATAATCTGCATTTCCCTTACTCATATAATCTGCATTGAGAACAAAAACAAAGCAAGCAAAAATAGCATTAATAACCCCTTAAAAAACTCCACTATTTTTTTACGGTAGAAATCAGGTATATCCTCCACGCACAACTGCAGAGACTAGTGACTAATCTTGAGCCAGAGAAAACAACAATAGAAGACAAAACTCTCTCAAAAATTGAACACTGTTGTGTACTGTACCTCTTAAAAAAACACTACACTACTATTTTTTTCTTCATAAATTAATCAAAATTTATAATAGTATAGTTTCATTATTAAATAGAGGCATAAAAACAGAGTATTCAAACCTTGAGTACCAATTTTGGAGTTTAATCCTTCAGTAGCAGTTTTTCCATTCAGTGCAGAACGCAGAGACTCTCTTCCAAACACCTGAATCATCACAAATCTCAAAATCAATAAACACACTTCTAACAATAATGAAACTGTTCAATAACAGATGAAAAATGAAAAAACTAAAACCTTTGAAGATGGAGAAAAAATAGAGTCGAAAATTCCAGAAGAAGCAGAGGAAGGATGAAAATCAATGGAACCAAAGAGTTCAGAAGTGAAAGAAGATGATGAAGATGAAGAAGAAGAACTCAATTTCTTTCTTCCTTCCATATTTTGTTTGCCTCGAAGTTTCAAACAAAGTGAGAGTTTTGTTTTATGTAAAGACAAGAACACAAAGAAACATTAACCACCGACCCTATGAAGAAGTTTGTGAATGAATAATAATATTGAAATGAGATATTTGGTTTTCCTAGGAAAAAAACAGAGGAAGGAAGACAGAAGAGAACACAGGTGTGTGAAAGGGAAAGACACGTGAAAAGGTTGTAAGCTTGAGAGAGATGGGTAAGAGTAAGATTTCATTGTATGCATTTATTTATAGGCGTTATTTCATGAGGTGAAATAAATGTTTTGGATTTTTTTTTAATTGTTTTTTAATATGTGGTCTTTTCTTATTAAAAAATGTGTTGGAGTAAATGTGAATATTTATTTTACTTTAAATGATTTCAATTGGAAATTTGATCTATTAATTATTGGTGAATTGATGAAGCTTGTTACAGGAACTTGAGAAGAAGAGATTCATATTAAAGGAAACAGTTTCTTTCCTGCTCCTCTCTCATGTTTTTTATCATGCTCTAAATTTTAGCAATTCACATATTAATATTAATTATGTTGTTGATTACATATATTAGAATGAAATGAATGGTTGTTATTTAAGAGGATTATGAGATCCATATCCAACATGTAAGGTTAGCGCTTCAGCACTTAAGTTAGAGAATGAAAAGTGACGTGTAAATAAGAATGAATTTAAATACTTAAAAAACGACACATTTTCTCTCTTAAATATAGAAGTGGTTGGCAATTAAAAACACATAGAAAGACGTGGATTGCAATCATCTATCATATTGATCTAGGATGCCAACAAAAGTTCACTAGGTGAAATCGTCAACTTCTAAAAAGGAGAAGGTCTACCAGCTCTGTGCGCTTCTACAACTTGCACTTTACCTTTATACATTTTGTTTTTGGGCTTTGCAGTAGGCTCAAAACACTTGTCCATCAAGCTATTATTTCTGCTTTACAAGACAATGGTTTTAGACATATGACTCTATACATAAGACGAGGTGGTTGTGGAGATTTGAAAAACGAATATTTAAAGCAAAATCATTTGAGAAATTAGAGTTTAAAACAATTTTATAAAGAGTTATTACCATTTTTGTTCCCTACCATATAGGCGACTTTTGGTTTATCCCCTGTAAAAAAAAATTTAAGTTTGAAAATATTAAAAGTGAAATTGTTTCAAAATTTTATTGACAAGGAGACTTGAACCAATGACCTATTGATTTAAAGAGAAGGGAGCTACGACTCGACCAATCAACTTATTTTGATTTGTTTCTGAACTTAAGGGTGTGTTTAGTTCGAGGTAGATGGAGGGGAGGGGAGGGGAGGGGAATTTTCTAATTAAATATGTTTGATTCAAATTTAAGGAGGGGAAGGGAGGGGAGGAGATGGGAGCAAAATCTCTCCAAACCTCATTTTTTGCGTCCCTCCGAATTGGGGGGATTTGGAGGGTAGGGGAGCGAATCTGAATTTTAATACGTAAAAAATTATTATATTTACTAAAATATCATCAGTTTAAGTTTAATATTTCAAAATTATTTATTTTCTTTCGTGTTAATGCTTCTCTTCTATGTGATTTTTCTCGATTATTTCCATCAACTTATTATGACTATTATCCACCTTCAATTTTTTTTCAAATTTTTTTACTTAATACAAATCATAATCATTGCATTATTTTTATAATTTTTTAATGTTTATTTATGTTATTTTTTTTAAATTTTGTTATTTATCCTATTATATTTTCTTTTATATCAAAATTTAAATCATTCACTTTATTTTATTTTTTGTTTATTAATTTGATTAAAAAAATTAAATTATTAGTTTTAACAATAACTTATTTTATGTATTTGTTTTGTTAGATGATTAATCACTATTTAAAAATTATTATTAGCATATAGTTTCATTTGGGTCGGAGAGTTATAATCTGAATCAAGTGTACTCAGTTTATTAACGTTATGAAAAATTATAATATTTTAGTCCCTTAATATTAAAAAATTTATTACCAAAAAAATATTTATGAATTTTTCATATTTGAATATCATATCACTTATATAAGATCATAAGGTTAAAAATGTAATTTATTAATAAAACTCCTCCCCTCCCTTCCCCTCCTGAACAAAACATATTTTTAATTAAAACCTCTCTCTTCCCCTCCCTTATCTTATTTTGAACCAAACACTTATCTGATTAAAAAAATCTCTCACCTCCACTCCCCTCCCCTCCCCTTCCCTCTTTTAAAATCCCTCTCCCCCTCATTTGAACCAAACAGACCCTAAATGTATCAATTACATAGTACCACTTTTACATATTTTATATATATATATATATATATATATATATATATATATATATATATATATATATATATATATATATATATAATCTAAAATTAATTTTTACTATATAATAATATATAATAATATGAAATTAATTTACATCATATGTAATATATTTTTTATATTTTGTTTAAAATATTATATATTTAATAATATTATTTAGAATCCACAAAATATTCATTATACATTTCAATTATTTTAACACATAATAATAAACTGAAATTATAGTCTTATTTTAATAATATTATTTATGTTTGAAACTATTATTATAGTGGAATTTTTTAAAACATAATATATAGATTTACTATTATTAATTTCACTTTATTATCAATTAATTTATTATACTATAGGTTCTAAAAATATACTATAGGTTCACGTGATATATTTGGAGCTTATTATAGTTCCAATTTATTCTAAAAAAACAATTTTAATATGTTATTAAAAAATTATTATTTGATATATTAAAATTAATATTTATTAAAGTGTAAAATAAACCTTACAAATTAATATATGTTGTTAATATTAATTTAATATTTAATATATATATATATATATTAAAAGTTTAATATTATTAATTACACTACAAGAAAATCTACATTTAGCTACGACCAAAACCGTAGCTAATTTGAAGCGAATCTCTATCAAATAGAGTTAGTTGGAGATTCGAGACGGATTAACTACCATTCATGCCGTAGCTTGGATTGAGTGGCTAATTATCTAGACTAAAATGTCCTAGCAAAATTCAATCTAATTTTTTATAATTCCTAGCTAAATCACAACTAAAACGTAGCAAATTACAGGTCTTTTATTTATGTTTCCAAACTATTCAACTACAGTATATCCACAAAAATATCATAGTAAATCTCAAGCTAAATTTTGTTAGATTAGATTTTTAATTTTCATATCAAAACCCAATTAGACTAAAAATTAAAAAAAAATTCGTATATCGTAATTGTCGATAATTAAGCATTGACTAGAGTAAAATAATTAAAAATATTAATATTTTTTCATTCCCTAAGCATTGACTTAAGTAAAAAAATTAAAACTATTAATATTTTTTCATTCCCTAAGTATTGATTATGCATTCATTTAAACTTATACTTATTAGAATGAGAAGACACCTTAAAAGCAATTTCATATTTATATATCTTCAGTGACTATATTCAAAAGAATGTTACTGTCATTATAAGAACAATAGTATTGTCAATTAGCAACTAAATGATTCATGAAGGCTGCCAAAAACCAAACAAACTTGATCATACAGGGATAGACACACATATAAGTGGCAGAGAATATGATTTGTACACTACAACTTAGTATCCAAAACCTACTCCAAGATGGTTGCTAAAAACCTATATTACAATATGGCTTCAAAACTAGAAACTAACAGCTTGATGAATCTCATGGACCTCGAATAAAGAGTCATGTACCAACTGCTTTTCAAATCAAACAACAGATTTCAGTAAAGTCGATCAAACTGATATTATCAGTCACTTATCTAACATCGTACAACAAAGGTTCACAAAGAAGGCATTATAACCTGTAGGAAATATGAGAACTCTTCACTGCCCATTATCTTGAAGTGGAGACTTAGTGTTATGTTGGTTCTTCTCCTCCTCATCTTTATTGGATGATTTATCATCCTAGGGGCAGAAATATTAACACTATCAATTGACATTGCAAAATCAATCATATGAAAAAAGTTTATGACATGTATACATAAACATACAATAACTGAGTAGGAAAGAATCAAAACTGACTTAAATATAGATGCATATGTCTTCATTCTTGAATGATTTCTACTTGATTAAATTGCATACAAGGGTGACTAATTATCTAATATGTCATCTCATTTTGAAATATCACAAAGTGGAAATCTCCACGTGGAAACAAAAAATGGCCTTAAAAACTTACTAATAGAAAATCAAAGGGGATCTATCAAAATGCGTGTAAGGATTGTTACCTTTCTAGGGAGACAGATGAAGATTGGGAGGTGCAGCTGTGGCAGGCTCAGCGACAGAAGAAGGAGCAGCATCAGAAGCAGGTGCGGCAGAGGGGGAGGCAGGAGCGGAGAATTGCGAACGGTATTTGATAATCTTTGCACCCTTTATAGATTCCTCAACCTATTTAGTAACAACCAATCACAAACTCTTGTTATAGTTGTTTCATTTAAAATTGTCTAAGCTCAGATTCTTAAAAAAATTACCACACAACTCCCTTATGTTTTTAAATAACTACCTGCTTCAGATTAAAACAAGTCGGGAAATCTGTTGTGATGTTAACTTCCAATGACTTCAACTTACATAAAAAAAAGAGCTTTACCTCCAATAAATCAGGAACTAAGGAGAGAATCTAAGAAATAAAAGTGAATTAAGATCAGTTTTGATGCAAGTGAATTAAATTTTGACAAAAAAAACATATCATGTTAAGAAGAAAGTAAGAATAAATAAAGCCTGAAACTTGACGAAGGACCTGAAGAATAGGAGAAGTGTCTGTCAATGATTCTACATTGGACATTTTGCCAGCATATCCTTACGGTTTGTACATGAATGATAATTCAGCTTATTGATGTTAGAGGCTACTAGAGATTCAAATCAATGTTAAGGTGTCATCCAGAGCCTTGAGCTTGTAAGCTTAATTGATTTGACATACTGTTAGATGTTCTATTTCAGATTTGAAGTCATTATGGAAATTGGAATAATGGTTCTGGATATTAGACACACCACAAACATCAATACATTGAAATAGTTGAATTAAGCTATTGCAATATGTATGTATGATAAAGTTAACATCAACCGTACCTTAGAATTAGTAAAAATGAATGTTGATACTTTCGATCGCAGAAAATACGCACCTGAGATCAGCTGCTGTCAAAATATCACAGTATTATTAATTTCAGTCTTTTAAAAAAGAATTTTTTAAAGAGAATAATATTTTAAAAATTTATGTAATTGAAGTTAAATAGTGGTTTCTTAAATTTATGTAATTTTGATCTTAGTATTGTTAACAGGTGAAAAAAGGAGCACCACACTCACACATCAGGGGCATATCACACATAAATAAAATAGTTAGCCATTAAACTATAACTTGAGATAGTAATGAAGGACCACACAATGTTAATATAATGTTCTAATTTCTATATCTTTTTATTAATGGTGGTGGGTAAAGGGAGTTCTTATATCAGGCAAAACTAAACATTAATGTAACTAAGAATCAATTCATTAAAAGGCAAAACAATTCTCCACAGAAAATATATAACAACAGAGTTGTAAAAATTTTAAAGCTTACATCTCTAAGTTCCTCTTATTGCAAAAACTCTCTTGCCTCAGTCAAATAGCCAATCAATGCAATGTTGCAGCTGTAGAAGGGATGGCAAATATATTACACTTTCCCTTTATCCCATCCATTCTAGGAAGTTTCCATCAACGATGGAAAATTCAAAATATGAATAAGGCACTGTACCTGTATAATATCAGTAAATTATAGAATAAATTGACCATCAGCATCACCATACCCCACAAAAAAAACATAAGACACTGTATATGTATAATTGCAGTAAACAATAGAATAAATTTTGCCAGTACCGTTGATTATTATGAAACTCATATAAACACATACTTAAACAAGCATTTAAAAATATATATTAGATACTATTACTATTAATTCCTTGTAGTCTTTTTTATTGTGTCACTAACTAAAAAGGTCAATGAATAATTTTATTTACATGCACCATAAAAATATATATGTGTGTGTGACATTCACCTTTTTTAATTTAACTTACTTAATACACATACTAAACATGGAATGGAATCCATGTGTTCTATTCTATTCTGACCCAAGCATTAGTTTATGGCTTATGGGGTATGTTGTGCACGATGATCCACAAGAAAAGACACTAATTACATTAATTAAATATAAATACATGCAAGGTTTTACACCGGATCATTTTTCAAAATTAGATCTGAAAACAACTTTAATTTAATTAAAAGAAAATGTTTTGTCAAATTCAGATGGTTTTAAGGTTAAGTTAGGGTTAAATTCAGCCTTAGGGTTAAATTCAGCCTCATAGTATAATCCTTAGTTGTTTTGTTAAAGTTAAATCTTAGATTATCAACATAGAACTTCTAAAAATTTAAGACAAATAATTGATAACATAAGTCAAATTAATGATGATATTGAAAGAAAAGAGTATAACCTTTCCAATCACCTCCCACTGAGTTTCATTTGTCAGAGCAAGAATATACCGTCTGCTTGTTTGCTCTGCAAATCAATGTGATGAAAAATAAGGCAAAGCATTTTTAAACTACAATCAGAATTCCCTCTCTCTATACATATAGGGATTGAAGGTTTGATATGAAGCTGTTGAATTGTTTCTGCAAGAGTATGTGGATGGGAATTGGTGTAGATTGAAAGAATTTTATGGAATGGTTGAATTGTGTTTTGGAAGAGAATTTGGAAACAGATTTTGGCAGAGTAATGTTGTATATTTTCTCCCCCTCTTTTCAGTGTGAGAGTGGCTGCAGTTATAGGATGATTGAAGGGTGATTTGGGGAGAGAAATTTGAGAGTGGTACGTGTGAGATTCGGTTAAAGGAGCGTGAAATTTGTTGAGGGGTGAGGTGAGGATATTTTTGAAAGGTTGATGATGGAATATCTTGAGCTGTTAACTTGTTTTTTATGTAGGGTGCTGTTTTTGTGAAGCTCTATGCAGCAAGTTTTTATCGTGGCAGTCCGGTTTTGGAAATGTTTCTTGTGTAGGTACGGTCTGTCTTGTGCAGAATTTTGCAAGGTGGTTTATGACATCCTCTAGTTAGATAATATGATAATCAATACACAATAATGTGTATCCATTAGCTAAAAGAATTAATGTGATTCAGATACACATACCTAAATTTCATAAGGTCGATTCAAATCAGTGCCTGTAGAAGTTTCGAATATCTGAAAACCGAGGAACTACAACAGGTACACCACGGGCTTTCTCGAGAGCAAAATTTATCCTCAATGGTTTGCCTAACAATGCCTGCAAAAGAAATCACCATGATCATAAGGAATAACTTCAAAAGAAAACAATTGCAACAACAACGTTGAAATTTGTTAGTAAGAAGTGAGTTAGAACTATAACGTGGAACACATAGAAGCTTGAAAATATTTTTTAAGACCAATGTGGGACTTTTTTCTTAAGTATACACTTGATGAGAAAGTGGATAATAGTTTTCATCATGCATCGGTATTGAGCATTGCATTATATATTCCTCTCTTATGTTAAGAAATCATGTTAAGATCGTGTTATCAAAATAATATTTCATTTCGTATCAATGTATGAAGGTGATATATTAGTCATTTTATATGTTGTCAGGGTGGTTGAAGAAGAGATGTAAAACCATTGGCTGCCGTCAAAAACAGGTGCTCACTTATGAACTAATGAAACATGCCTACAGAATCCAAACTCACAGAAGATTGATATTTCTAGTTGGTGGGACTAAATGTGAATATTTGCTGAAAACAAACTAATTACTTACATATCTTAATCATTCAACATAGAATCATTCAACATATTTAATTTAAACCGGTATAACACTGGATAGCAGATATAGTGCCATATTTTGTCAAATCAACATTAAAGATATTATAATCTGAAAATTTTATACATCTATTGACATTATAGCATTCATATGGAGAAATTAATGATAATTACATCTGAAAAATTTAAAATCAACATTAACTATACCTTAAAATGCGTAAAAAGGAATATCAATAGTGTCGATCAGAGAAAATGCACCGTTGTAGCGAAGATCGAAAAGAGATTCTGCAACAAAGATCTGTTATGATAGAAACCGTGTGAATCGGAGAAATTTTTCAGATAAATTTTACTAGAGTGAATAAGTGATTATGTGAGACTTTATTCACAAAAAACAATTACCCCAAGTAGTAGGTTTTGAGAAATTCATGAGCAATTTCAATCTATGAAGGAGAAGTAGCGATTTTGGATTGATGAAGAGAAGCAGCGATTTTGGATTGATGAAGAGAAGCCGCGATGACAGAGAAGCAATATCAATCGATGACTGAGAAGCAGTGATTTGGATTGTTGAAGGAGAAGCAGCGGTTTTGATGACAGAGAAACAATGATTTGTTCAGAGAAAAAGTGATTATGCGGTGAAGAAAAAGTGTTTCATGGAGAAAAGTGATTTTGGTTGAAGGTTGAAGAAGGAAAAGCGATTCAGAGAAAAGGAGTTTTAGGTGAGTTTCTGATGAAATTGAAATATTCTATTAAACCTAATTAGTAAAATTATATAAATGTAAAATAATAATAATAATAATAATAATAATAATAATAATAATAATAATAATAATAATAATAATAATAAAATAATAATAATAATAATAATAATAATAATAATAATAATAATAATAATATAATAAGAAAACTAGTAAAAAGTAAAAAAATGAATAAATACTTGTTAACTAAAAAAAATTAACTATAATAATATTTACAAATGAAATATTAAGTGAGTAATTTATTATTAGTTGTAAAACAAAGTAATTTGTTATTATAAGTTAAATGGTTGTTTTGTAACTTGAGATTAACCATGAAAATAATTGGTAGTAAAATTTTGGTAGCTAATCCTACATTTTCTTGTAGTGTTATGAAATAGTTAAAGAAATTTTAACAAATTTAGTATTATTAAATAAATGTTTTATATGACAAATAAGTTTAAATTGTTATTAATTATGAAATAGTTTAAACAAAAAAATATATGGCAAACGTATACATTTAAATAGTAAAGTAATTCAAAGAGAGCACGATAGCCCAGTGGCAACACTTGTTCCATAGTACTTAAAGAGAATTAGTTCAAGTCTCATTATCCCCATAATAATAAATAAAATGCCAACGTGTAAGGTTAATTTTTTAAAAAAATATTGCAGGAGGTAAACCAAAAGTGACCGGAAGCAAAAATGGTAATAATCATTTTATAAAATAGTTGAAAATATGTAGCGGAAATTCATAGTAAAGATAATTAATTGGAAAATAAAAGAGAAAATGGAAGAGAGATAACCGGAGAATTATTCAGGTTTGACCAAGAAGACACAATCATGTCCTCAAGATTTTTTTTAAAGTATTCATTAATCTTGAGAGTTTTTATAAGGTTATGCCCACGAACCCCCTTACTTAAGGAAATGAAGTTTCAGGGTAACTAATAACCAAATAGCGAACAAGGCTTAAAGTAGTTAGTCTCTAAACTAAATAGAGATTTTGCACAGTATGATCTCAAACCAAGACAGAGTTTTGAGTTGGCTATCATCCGAACCAAATCGGGGTTTCACACAGGCTAACCACGAATCAAACCAAGATTCTTACCTGGTTGATATTGAACCACTTGAGTTTTTACACAAGGCTAGAACGAAAAACCAAGTGAGATTTTAGAGCAGGTTGATCTCAAATCCATAGAGCTTTTAATCGAGATGAACTTAGGAACCATTGTGGAGATTTCTACTGGATTGTCTTCACGAACTAAAAGAGAGCTTCTTTTTTTCCAATGGTGGAGCATACAAACCCAACGAAGACTAAGACAATCCCCCAAATACAAACAAGAGTTTTTTAAATGGCTTACCTCTCAACCAAAATAATGAATTCTCAAGGAAGAATTATTTATTCCAGAGAAAAGTCTACTCTTGGAAAATTTGCAAATTTTCCCCCACCCAAAACAATATTTCTCACTAGACTCAAAAACACTCTCGAAGCACTATGTCTAAAATGAGTAAGAAAATATGAGAGATTTATAGAGGTGATGAGAGAAATAAAAAATGAGATTTTTCATGTTTTCTGGATGTGAAAAAGTGATAGAGAAGTTGTTTATTTAAATGCCAATACGTGATATAAATTTGGGAATAATTCATGGGCCTTTTAACTCACTTTTTCGGTTAGGCTAATTGATTAGACACCTCAAATAATTGATTGTTGAGGTCTAAATTTGAAGGTTTTGATATAGAGTCGTTACTAATTATTAAGAGACTGTCACAATTGATTAAATACTCGATTAAGCATCATCTAGTCGATTTAACAGTTACAAAAAGTTTCCTAATCAAATGAACATTCCCCCTAATCAATTGGCTAGTCCTTAAAGCTTTTTTTAGGCAATTTAATTTAAAAAGAGAGAGACTTTTTAATGTTTTTAGTGTGTGTATAATTTAGCCATAATACTTCAAAAAATGCACTTGTGTCTATACAAGACACTGATCACTTAAATTGACACGACCAGGCGAGCTTTAACATTTTCCCTCTTTCACACTCTAAAACATGAAGTCTTGGAATCATTATCTTTATCTTTAGAATTGCACAAGAATCTTGAGTCATATTGAAGAGATCTGAGATATCTCCATGTTGATTATCATCATTTAAGATTTTGAAAGGTTAACCATAAATAAGCCTAAGTCTTCACTTAAGAGTCGTCGGACTACAATGTTCACTTTAAACAAATGTCTAGCTTAATTTGGAACAATATCTTGATCAAACATCTTGTGTATCTTTGATGTCTGGAGCTATCTTTAAGAGTTGTTTAACTTCAAGTGTTGTCATCATCAAAACTAAGCAGCTACTGGCTGACTTGCATTCTTATTATCCATAAGTTTTACCATCTTGGATCACTTCTTGATTATACCTTCAAGAACATAGATCCACATAGGGTTTTCAATATATGTCCCTACCCAGCCCCTAGATCTGGGGACGTGAAAGTCTATGATAGGACGCCAATACAATTAGGAACATGCGATTTTAATGCTTTCTTTATAATAAGTAACATTTCATTTGGAATGACAAACATGTGTCCATACGCTAGTTGATGATGATGTTTCTTCTTCATTATAGAACTTGATTACTGCGAATAATTTTTTGGGGAAATCTCAACTCTTGCTCATGTGTACTGGATCGTATTGAACATGTGACTCAATACACAAGAGGGGGTTAACTATGGAGGTTTGAAAATCATTGATTTAAAATATACATTTTCGAAATCAGTGTTTGAATTTTTTTATAAAAAACTTTTAGATATGAAGCGGAAATTCAAAGTAAAGAAATCAAGTGGAAAGTAAAAGAGATAAAGGAAGAGAGATGACACCAGATTGTGTCATTTGCTGCAGTTGACTTCAACTTCATATTCATCCATTAATTCGTTTCTTAGTTTTCCTTGAAAATGAGAACCCTCATGTTACCGAGCAAAGAAAAGTTAATCTTAAAGTTGATTATTCCCAGTAATTCTCTTATAGTGTCAATTCCAGCAACAACTAGTATTTTTATGATCAAAGTCCCCATATGGTAGTCTTGTTTATCGAATTTTCTTTGCTAGAAACCATATGGAGAAGCATTCTATAAACCTAATTATTTTGTAATTGGTTGGTTAGTAGCCATAAGGGGACCATATCTTCCCTAATGACCACTCTAAGGTTGTCTTGCCTTAGAAGGAGTATCTTTGTAATAAGATAGTGGGCCACATGAATTTTTGCCTTCAAGTAGCTTACTTTGATAGGAAGCTTCCTATCCTCTACGAGATTCATAACAAAAGAGATGATGACAATGGAAAGTTTAAATTTTTTTAACCTTGTAGGCCACGTAGGTATAGGATTCCCCTGAAAGGTTAGTACAAACATTCTTCCAAATTAGTCTTTGTGAATATCAATTTCTACTCCCTTCACATATGGTTTAAAGGATAGATCTTAAATATTTAGATTTAATTGTAACTCTCTTAAGATTTGGGAATACTCAATATGGTACCTTTGCGGAGAATTCACTTAGCAACCCTAGGTAGATGTGAACATACAACATAAAGTTGTTGAGAAAGTATTCATCAATAACGGTAGGTCGTATTACCTTACAGTTTGACATCACATTCCTTTCTTGATTTATTAAAGTTGAACCGTGCATGAACAATCTCCTTGATGAAGTATTTCCATATTGTAGGCTTCTTGTTGGAGCAATAGATGATGATATTTATGAAGGTTCAGTGAAACACAAAAAAATGGGGGTTTTAATTGGGTTTCTAATGTGACAACTTTTTGCAGACCCAAAAAAAAACTCAACAATGATAAAAATACTAAAGGAGTTTTATATTGGTTCACTATTAACGAAGTTAATCCAATCCACTCGCCAAAATGAGTTCGTCTTCTTAATAAGGACTTGATCCACTAATCAATCAGAATACACTCAAAGACAAATTGTTAATGAATTCTCGAGGCTAAAGACTAAACTTAGTCCCTCAAAGAATAAAATCTCAAACACAAAATGTCATTGACTTCTCAAGGCTACATACTATACCTTGTCCCTCAAGGACTTCAATCAGAGTTATAATACAAAGATTGTATGCTTACAAAGATGCTTCTGAACAAGCATATACACAATAGGAATTGCATACTTTTACTCTTAAGAAAAATTATACAATGAAAATATCTAAGAATAGTAAGTGTTGTTTCTCTCTTTGTTTCTCTTTGTTATGTTGTTGTTTCGACTTTTTTAGAATGATGCACACAACTTTATTTTTCATAGTTCTATCTCTGTACAATTCTCTTCTTGGTGATTCTCTTCATCTTCTTCAATTTCCTTGTCCTATTTATATATGATGCTCCCATCCTTTTAAAACAGCCTTCCAAGCCTTGTTGTCCATGGATTTCAGAAAATCCACCATTCTAAATTTCCATCAGTCATAGTTTTAACCATCCAACAGAGGTAGTCTGTTGTTGTATCCTCCTTCTTTATCCATAGTACCAGAAATTATTCTTCCTAAAGCTCACCAATAAACAAAACATGGTGCCTACTCTGATGCCAATTGAAATTCTGTCACTTACAAAACTGATGTCAAGACTGATGTCTTAACACCATTCAATGTCAAGACAGATGTTATAACATCTACTGACTGACAACACAAATATCATAATTAAAATAAACTTGCTGCATAATAAAGAACACAAGTAATTGTTAACCCAATTCAGTGAAACAACACAAATATGGGGGCTACCAAGCCATGAAGGAAATATACTATTATCAGTATTAGTTCAAAGCCTAAACAGTCCCAGTTTACAACTTGCCTTCTAATCACTACCCCGTGCTACTTCTACCTAGAAATCAACATCGAGATATGAGAAATTGACATCTCACTTCCAATCACCTCAGTGATAAAAACACTCACACACCCCGTGACTAGAGGAACCAAATAGAAAGATTACACTTTCAAACAAACAATAATTAATCAAGAAGCTTAACTGATAACAATATTTGATCTTACTTAAAATCTTCGATCAAGAACAATACTCAACTCTCTTGCTTAAAAGCTTCAAAAGTGAAAACACACGTCCACCTCAATGTATCAGAAGATACATGAGTGGTACAAAGAAAAAAACACACGAAGGACTTGAAATCCACTCAAAACCTAAACCTTTATTGCCCCCATGGTTTCCCTTTAGTGAATGCTTGCTATACTAGGTTTAGCAAGTCCTTATTTATAGAATCTTGCATTGTGGGCTTGGACTTCTAAATAGAATCCAATCTTCTCCTTTTTTAATCAGCTGCAATATCTTCACAAAAAATAGAACAGATCAAATCAAATCAAATATTAGTTTCCTTAAAGAGTCTCAAAGATCCTTTTTTCTAAAACTAAATCAAATCTACATTTGTCCTAAAAACTCCTTGATTGGCTGCGCCTGTATGAGTGTTTGAATATTCCAAAATCTCATATTTTTCAATCCAATCTTCAAGGATTAAAATCCAGATTGAACTGTCAGGATGTTTTGGTATAGCATGTCACAACATCTGACAGAACATCTGTCAAAACACATAATAGTTGAACCTGTTATGATAGTAGGTCAAGATGTTTTAATATCTTGCTCAACATCAGTTAAGAATCATGTTTTAGCAAAATTATTCCAATCACAAAACCATGGAACAAACAATCGGAGTCATCATTAAAACCATCATGATCAACAAATGATCAAATCAACTGCAATCTGTTGTACCTGCAAACACATAGATCTACAATTAACATCAGTAGTTGCAATTTATTTATTCCCTAACATGGTTTTATGATGGTTTAGAAAATAACTTGGTAGCTTGATCTAGCTCTCAGGCTAAATATAGAAGTCTAACACATGTATTAGTTAAATTTATATGGATTCAAATTCTCGTTCAAGAATTATGTGTTCAAGTTTAGCCTCTTCCAATGCTTTGTGACAATCAATCAGTTGTCTTATTGGCTCACAACTCTATCTTAAATACATGGACCAATAATATGAAGATCGACTATCTTTTTTGTGTGAAAGAAAGTTATTGTCAAATAACTCTCTATAGTCCATGCTACATAAACAAATCAGTGAGCATATGTGTTCATTAAACCTCTATCTTCCTTAAAGTTTTAACACATTAGAGATAAGTTGAAGGCGTTTCACAACCTCAAAATGAACGAACATGCTCAATAGTCAAAACCCCATTAAACCTATAAGGGGTATAAGAGATCATATGTACCTATCACCCAGTGGCGAAGTCAGAAAAATTTTGAAGCCCGGGCAAAAATGATTCTTTAAAAATCATAGTTTTTGCGGAAATGTATCATCACATTACTCTATATAATTTGCGGAAATTTAAAATTACTTCAAGATGCAATGCATGTCATACCAACCGCTATTTAAAATCATGCATTAGATAATCAAAATAGTTATAATGTAAAAAACATATGATGTGTGATAGAATTAGAATAATGGAAGTAGTTTGTCATCATGTGGTTACGTTTATAAGACCCTTTTTGGAACATAAAGTTGGTTTTTATCCAAAATTTAAATTCTTTACTAAACATTTTCTATAAAAGGTTTTCCTATAAGGCATTTCAAAAAATATGAAAATAACTTTCGTCATTCAGAATAATGGAAATTAACTTTCAAACTTCAATTCTATAACCATAATTAAGTGTTATGAACATAAATGTAAAACCAGTAAATTTTTGTAACACATCATTAGAAAAACCAGTTTAAAACCGTTAACATCAACTGAGAGGAAAACATATTCAAACAGAAAATAGCAATAACCAGTGGCAATAGAGTTGTTAGCCAGAAGGGAAGGCATACTTGAGGAATATCTCATCCTCATGCTCAATCTGCAGATTCTTGGATTCCATTAGTAAACCAATTTCTTCATTCTTAAATTTTAGAAGAAACCAAATGTGATTAGTTCAGTGATTACAGGAATATATGATTCTCGTGCAAAACACCTTCGAATATTGCTTCAGATACGACATCAATTCTCCATCAATTTGTCAATCACAATCGATCACAACAAGATAACAGCAACTCGGACCAACAACCAAGAGATTTCAAGACAAAAAAATAAAAGAACATGGTTTAGGCATTTCACCGAACACTTGGTATGCATTGCTTGAAACGATAAATTCAGAAACAATTCTTCACCAATTCATGAACCACAGCCTGCAACAACAATAATAACAACACAACAATGATTCCGCATCAAAAATCGAGCTTAAAAGTGAAAGAAAAAGAAGAAGAAGAAAACTCGCAACGATTCGACATCTAAACACGATAACTGTTTTGCGACTACAACCACCAATTTCCGATGCCGCGAGTCTGAACGCGCCACAACCATTTCTGTTCTTCCAGCCGCCATGAGAATGAAGAGCCTGGGCAGCTGGCCGTGCGCTGGCTTCGCCTATGCTATCACCTCTACCTTAGTGTATTAGTGTATAAGTAACCATCTAAATCTTAGTTTGTAAATTGAATAACTAACTAATCGAGGTAGTTATTATAATTGTTAGTTACAACTTGGTATATTAGGTATTTCAACAAGCACTATAAATGTACCTTTATAACCGCTTTGGAAGTAATGAAAAACAATTACAAAATTGTAAATCAAAGTTACACTATCACTGTCTATTAATATAATAAATTAGAGTAAGGTGTTTCTTTAAAAAATATCATTATTTGTCTCTCGATGATTGAAAACATCATGTGAGTTTTGAGATTTGTTATGACTCGCCGAGTTATCTAATAATCATATAAGGTGTAGTAAAATAGATCCGGTCTAATGAAAAAGCCAATTTTTGACAATTTTTCATAGAGCGAGTCAAGATTTTAAGCTTATGTTCTCAATTATGCTCATTCCACTGTATTATATTTTTAGCGGGTTTTCGCAAATGCAAGCATTAATGAGACAAGTATGAATTTTTGTAACTTTTAAGTTTTAGAGATACAGAATCCGTTCCGCCCTCATTTTTTGTAAAACGGACTAAAGTTTTACCCATATACCTCTACTATATTGGCCCGCCCTATCCCCTTTTTTTTACCTTTTGTGAGACGGATCAAATTTAAATGAACATATCTCTTTGCCACTCTTAACCATATTGTCTAAACTTTTTTAAATAGAAAACAAATATAGACATGTCTATAATTAACTATATCTTTATTAATGGATATTTTCTTGGGTCAATTTTTTTGGGTTTGTAGGAACGCATTTTGGGATGGAAGTACAAGAAGATGACATCATCTAACCCGACCATATACTATATAATCTTATCTTTTTATCATGTTGGACCCATTTCCTTTGCTCTTCGTCGATTCCAACTTAAAATGGTTTAGATTTATTTTTCTATTAAGTGATTCAATAGGGAAAAAATAGAATGACACTTGGAGAAGGAAATCCATTTGGAAGAGTTGAAAAGGACCCAAGTCTACATTTAGAATTTAAAAAAGACACTCATGAAAAGATAAATAAAGGATAATGTTGTTTACCATTTATGATTTAGATCACAAGTTTTTTTTTATACTTTTGTTTTTGTTATTTTTAGGTGAATCCATTTATACTACTAGACTTAGGAACCAATATGTAGATATTGTGATTCATTATAATGAAGTGTGGTGATGAAGAATTAGGAGTACTTAGAAACATGTATAATTTTACTCCTATTAATGAACAATAAACTTTAATTTTAAATTAATCGACCTTTAGGTTAGATATCAAATATTTTCCATCAAACCTTATTAATTTATGGAAGATTAATCTTCTATTTTTTTTTAAATATTAAAGTTGTAAAAATAAAACAAAACTTTAAAGTTTGAGATATTAGGATCAAGTTAAGAATGCACTGAGATTTAAAATACATTTTATCAGATATTAAAAAAAATTAGACTTTAAAGTTTGACCTTTTTAAAATAATATAGGAGGTTTTAGTTTTTTTTTTTGTATTTTTATAAAAAGGTCAATAATACTTTGAGAGTTCTAAATTGAACTTTTCTCTTATTACGTGAGACATTTTATTTGATTTGTCCCACATGCTCCCAAATTTAAGATAATTAGACGGGAGGTGCTATTAAATATAAATATTTTAATTTTAATTATATTTCATTATCTTGTAAAATCTATTTATTTTGCTAAATTCAACTCAAATGAATGAACTACCAATCAATAATATATATATATATATATATATATATATATATATATATATATATATATATATATATATATATATATATATATATATATATATGGGGACGACTCAAGTGAGAACAGTTGATTATTATGAGAAATGAGTACAATGAATCACGAACATAAAATTTTAATTTGTTGATTTTAATGGACTGGATTGGCTTCTCTTTTTATGATCCTTAATATTTATTTTAAATCAACATAAAAAGATAAACCAATCCAATTCATTAAAACCAACAAATTAAAATTTAATAGTCATCATTCATTGTTCTAATTTCTCATAATAACCAACTGTTTTTACTTGAGTCGTCCCATATATATATATATATATATATATATATATATATATATATATATATATATATATATATATATATATATATATATATATATATATATATATATATATATATATATATATATATATATATATATATAGGGAATGTATCAAGTATGAGGGTTTTTAAATAAGAGATAAGAGCATTTAATGCTAACCATTAGATTAATCAAGAGAGAAAAATAATAATTATATTAATATTTTAATTAATAATTTAATTTCTCTCTCTTGATTAATCCAATAGTTAGGATTGGATGCTCTTATCTCTTATTTAAAAATTCCTCCAACTTGATACATCCTATATATATATATATATATATATATATATATATAAGATATTGGAAGTAATTTGTGTTTTACTTTTGGGTATAAAGCAAAAGTTATACTACATATCAAATGGGCCAATTTTGGCTATCATATTAGAGGCGATGTTTCATTCGGAGAATGAACTCCAGCTACTAATATCATATTTGCCGATATAATTAATTGTTAAAAGAGTAATGCTACTCTTACACCCAATTCCTACATCCAATACTTACACCAAACACTGTTCACCGTATTTATACGGTAAACAGTGTTTTTATAATAAAATAATAATATTTATAAAAAATATTTTTTATTTTTAAAATTACGGACGATATTGTTCATGTACAAATGTGCATTAATCAAGTTCAATATTGCATTAACCAAATTTTTACACTGTATTAATCAAGTTTGATGACTACTAAAAATTATTTTTAATACCTGGATTTTGCATTAACCAACTTCATTACTGTATTAACCAAGTTTTTACCCTGTATTAACCAAGTTTGGTGACTGCTAAAAGTTATTTTTAATACCTGGATGTTGCATTAACCAACTTCATTATTGTATTAACCAAATTTTTACACTGCATTAACCAAATTTGAATAATGTTATTCTCACACCCATGAACAGTACTTTACAGTAGTCACCAAATTTGGTTAATGCAATGTAAATTGTTGGTTAATGAAGTTATAAAGTTGGTTAATGACACAAATTTAAAAAAATAAAAAATGATTTATTATTATAATAATATTTTACTGTTCATAAAATATATATTTTTATTTAAAAAACACTATTCACCGTATAAATACGGTGAATAGTGTTGGGTGTAAGTATTTGGTGTAGAAAGTGGTGTATGAATATCATTACTCTTGTTAAAAATAGAGAATTGTATTAGTCTTTACTTTGTTCTTATGTAATTAAAAATAGGGTTAAATATACTAATCCCCCGTAATGTTAGCGAGATTAGGTTTTAGCCCCTGTAAAAAAAAAAATTATCCCCCCTTAACTTCTATAGATTCCATCCGCAGACCCCCCCTAATTGCCACAGTTGCACTCAGATTCCCCTAAGATTCTATATTGTATCACACGTGGAATTTTTTTCTTCTTAATATCCACCATGGCATTTCACCATCTTCTCAAATTACTCTTCATCTGGAAACGAAGAAACTAGGGTTCCTCCATCGTTACTCTCTCCATCGCTCCTCTCCTCGTATCATTCCTCCCTCGCTGCTTCACCGTTCATCTCACAACATGGGTAGCAAATCTTCATCTGTAGGAAACTCCGGTTGCAAATCTCATTCGCTTCTTCATCGTTCCCAAGCTCCACCTCACTGTGGTTGTAACATTACCATGAAGATGTGGGTATCAAACACCATTGATAACCCTAAACGCAAATTCTGGAAATGCAGAAATGTACTGGTAAGTTCATTCACATTTTTTTTATTTACTCTGTTTGCTGTGCGATAAAGGTTGCTTGTAATTTGCAGAATGGATGCGGTATGTTCATATGGGATGATGAGTTGGGTGAATTCAATAATGCCGAGGTGATTCAATGTAAATGCACTGAAATGACAAAAGATGCGTTGAAAGAGATATTGAAGGACATTGTACTGATAATTTGGGAGCAGACACAAGTAATGAGAAGATTTTGAGGTTGAAGAAAAAAGTTGCAATGGAGAAGAAGAAGAACCATAACATGATGGTTTCTACTTTTGTTTTGATCATCATTGTGAACAACCTCAGTCTCCACATTATTTTGCTCCTCATTTGACCCAGCATCATGCCTACAAGGAATTCCAACCAATTCCCAGAAATTACAGCTACATGATTTTTTTGCTATGTCCACTATGAATTCTTGGTTGTTGAAACTGTGAGTCACTTGGAACTTCTCATCCACATACCAAGTTGGTAGCCAATGACCACTATGAAAAACTTCATTGTCCAACCTTCTCCTAGGTATAGGCATAACTCTATGTTGTCATTTTTCAAGTTTCTGTACAGAGGTTGCTACCCTATTCATTAAATACTTCATAATCCACTCACACATAGTAAGGATTGGTTTGTCCCTAGCAACTAAAATTGTAGCATTGAAAGAATCAGATATATTATTCATCAACACATCACACTTTGGGTAGAAACTAAAAGCATGCTTACACTAGCTCTTGGTAGGTACATCCATCAACCAAGTCCAAGCATTGAAATCAACATTCTTTAGCTCATTCATCTTCTGCATCCAAGCTTGATGATATGTAGACTTAGCAGCTCCCATCATCAAATCCCTTATTAGGGTTCCTCCACCAAACTTTTTCTTGAAATTGGCATATAGATGTTTGAGGCAAAACCTATGTTCAATCCTCTCAAACATCTCATCAAAGAAAGCTACCAGTCCATGTTCAATACAATAATAGCAATTACATTATATTTCAATAATAGATCTGCAGTTAGAGCAATTAGATATAAGTACAAAAACTTTACCTTTTGTTGATCAGAGATAAAACAATTCTTTTGTCATGTCCAATATCCTCCATCAAAAGTTGGATGAACCATCTCCAACTCTCCTTGGTCTCAGTTTCTACCACTCCAAAAGCCAATGGGAAGTATTGATCATTTGGATCCCTTCCAACTGCAATCAGAAGTTGACCACCATACTTGGTTTTCAGGTGACATCCATCAACCCCTATAAAGGGCCTACATCCATTGATAAACCCTTTCTTGCAGCCATCAAAACAGAAGTAGAAACATCCAAATCTAGGTTGGATAGTTGGGCTTGGTCTCTCAACATTAATTTTCACAGTATTGCCACTATTAACTCTTTTTAATTCAGATGCATACCTCCATAGAGCAGCATATTGCATATCAACATCTCCCTCCACTATTTTTTTGCCATCAACTTAGCCTTCCATGCCCGAGCAACAGTAATACCAACTGAAAATTTTTGCCTTACATCTTGCATTATGTCCCTGATTCTTACATTTTCACTTGATTGCATTTTCTTGACCACATGCTGAGCCACCCATCTTAAGTTTGCAGATCTGTTGTTTAAAACCCTAGCACATGTGTGGGTGTCTACAAGTGTTTTTATAGCATAAGTATGCTTGTGGCCCACTTTGGAACATAAGACCAAAAAACCACATTTAGCCTTACACTCTACCCTTACTCTATAACTTTCATTTTTCACAAAACTAATTTCCCTACCATTGAGAACTGACCACTCACGTATTGCCTCTTTGAAGTCAACAAGTGTATTAAATTCCATACCCCACTTAAACTTGAAGTCCTTATTTAGGTGCTCTTTCCTAAATTTCTCATACTTGGGCTTATCCTCATCACAAGACTCATCTGGATCTGATGAGTTGAGCTCATCACTAACATATGCATCTTCTTCACATTTCTTATTGGGCCTAGTCAACAATCCAGCAACTACCCCCTCTTCCCTTAGTGGCAAAGTTACATCAATACCCTCAAATCCATCTAACAAGGCAGTGGCTCTGTCGTCCTCACTATCATCCAAACCCTCAACCACTTCATCTCCTAAGTCATCTAGATCAGTGTCTCCATTAACACAAGCAGGTTCCCTCACATAAAGTTCTATGTTTCCAGCATCATGTTCCAGATATAAGTCTCCCTCAGTACCATTTGCATAAAAATAAGAAGCAAAGTCATATGCATCATCATCCTTTCTAATCGGAATATAACCCTCATCTATTTCCAATATCTTCGCCCATACCCTATAGCTCCCTTTCTTGTACCCCCACTTATTAACTAGGTTCTCGACAGTTTCCATGATCCATGATTCTATGTGTAACCCAGAAATAGTAGAATCTACCCCCCTCTATAGATTATCTCATCTTTGTTTACCCTAATAAACTCACCCCCGTGGTGGAAAGTAACGTTGAAATGTTGCATATCCTGCGTTTAATCATTCAAATCGAAATAAAAACCCCAACAGAGAAGAAACACGAAATGGAGAAGAAGAATAACCATAACAACACTAACCTCTGACATTGCGCCGTCGTCCACCAAACCCTTATGCGCCGTCGTCCACCAAACCTTTTTACGCCGTCGCCGTCGTCACTGTTGTTGCTAACTTGGGAATGTCTGAAAACGTTACTAAACCTAATTTTTACAAGGGGGTAAAACCAAATGACTTTATTAACTCTTTACAACAGCGTGACATGTAAATTTTACTCATATTGCCACGTATGTAACATGTTAAGGCCACATGGACATTTTAATTTAATTTTAATAAATCTGATTTAACAAGTGGCATTGAGGGGTGTTTTGGCGTGGAATCTTTGCAAGTTAAGGGGGTGATGAAAAAAAAACTTTACCAGGGGCTAAAATAAAAACTCGCTAACATTACAGGGGGGTTTGTATATTTAACCCTTAAAAATAATATTATATAATTGACACTTATAAATTTTTATTTTTATTTACTAAGCATTTTGCGCTTAAGGGTTATACAAAATTAGAGAAAAAATAAATAAACATAAAAGAGTTATACAAAAATAAAACGAGTTATACAAAAATAAAATAAAAATGAAATGATTATGATTTATATTAAGGACAAAAATTTCAAAATAATTTGAATATGGAGAATAATTATAATAAGTTCATAGAAGCAATCGAAAAAAATCACACAGAAGAGAGCAGTAATACAAAAGAAAATGAATAATTTTAAAATGTTAAAATAAAGCTGAGGATATTATAGTAATTTTAATAATTTTTTAAAATACTAAAGTTCAGATTCCTTCTCCCCCCCTCCAAATCTCCCTAATTTGGAGGGACGCAAAAAGTATGTTTTGGAGGGGTTTTGCTCCCATCCCTTCATAAAATTTGAACCAAACACATTTAATTAGAAATACTCTCTCCCCTCCCCTCCCTTCCATCTACCCTGAACCAAACCGTTAAATTTTCATTGTTATCTCGATTCATTGCATTCAAGACTCATAGATCTAATATTTAGGTATTTATAATTTGAGTGTATGTAAAAGATTATATCAGGTATAAGCTTTTGAACTTGGGATGTGAAAAGAGATAACGGGGAGATTTCATAGACTATCAATTCATCCCTTAACTACTTATGAAAACATCTTTAAATAAGAAGGTGGATGACAAAAAGATCTGAAATATTCACATATCGGGCCTTAGTTTTGGCATACATTTAGATGAGTTATATTTTTTTATCTCGGCCACAATGAGGACAAGATTATATATAAGATTATCTTCCTAGGGGAATTACTACTATCTTTTGTAATGCCCCTAGGAAGAGGAGGAGGAAACTCCTATCAGAAAGACAAAGAAGAGAAAAAAGGTGTGAAGTTCTTTAACTGTGAAAAGTTGGGTCATTTGGCCAAGAAATGTTGATTCAAGAAAGACAAGGGATCGACAAAAATCAAGGACGAAAGAGAGAACCTTGCACGCCAAGATTCAGATGACTATGAAGATATAGGCCTTATGGCTGCAGTTGTAGATGAGTTATCGACATCAAAACCTGGTTTCTCGATATAGGCTACTCGAATCACATGACTGGATGAAAAGTGTGCATAACAGATTTCGACGAGTCAATGAAGAGCAAGGTCAAAATTGCTGATAATAACTCGTTGTAAGTAGTAGATACTAGCGATATAGTTATTCAAAGAAGGAATGAAGCAAAGACTATGATCAAATATGTAATATATGTACCTAGAATAAAGTGAAACCTGCCAAGTGTTGGACAAATGGTCGAAAAAGGGTTCTCAGTAAGTATGAAAGATGGGTCCTTGGATATGTTCGACACTCAGAATAATTTGGTTTTGAAATCTCCTATGTCGAAGAATAGGAAATTTAAGACCATGATCAGTTCGATTGAGGTACAATGCCTGAAAACATTTGTCGACCACAAGAATAGTTGATTGTGGTATTTTAGGTTTGGCCATCTAAGCTTTATATCACTCAATCTACTGATCACTCAAAATATGGTAACTAGTATACCAAGTATTGTGATGTCCAACAAATTCTGTGAAGGTTGCTTAGTAGGGAAGCAATCCAGAAAATCTTTTGTTTCAACTATGCTGATGAGATCATCTTGCATATTAGAAGTAGTATATTCAAATGTATGTGGCCCCTTTGAGGATCATACCATTGGTAGAAACATGTATTTTATTTCGTTTGTCAATGAGTATAGTCGAAAGCTTTGCATCTATGTGATCAAGCGAAATGACAAAGTATTTGAAATCTTTAAGAGATTCAAGATGCTTGTCAAAAACCAGAGTGAAAAAAGATCAAGGTTCTACGAACAGATAGAGGTGGCGAATACACATCCAAGATATTTAAATAATTCTATGCAGAACATGTTATTGATCATGAGGTAACTTCTCCTTATACTCCTCAACATAACAGAATAACAGGAAGAAGAAATAGGACCATATTGGATATGGCAAGATGCATGCTGAAGCAGAAGAATCTGCCAAAATCTTTCTGGGGTGAAGCAGTCATCACTATTGTCTATATACTAAACATGTGTCCTACAACGAAACTAAAGAACAAGGTTCCTGAAGAAGTTTGGAGTGGAAAATGACCATCAGTGAGTAATTTGAAGGTGTTTGGATCTATTTGTTACAAGCATGTTCCTAATGCGAGAAGAATGAAGCTTGATGACAAGATTGAACATATGATTCTGGTAGGATATCATAAAATTAGAGCTTACAGGTTGTTCAATCCAATTAATGAGAAGATCTTGATAAGTCGAGAGATTGTGATTGATGAGAATTCTACCTGGGATTGGAATTATGGTGATGCAACTGACAAGCCTCTGATGAGTTATGGCGTTGACGAAGAAATTGATGAAGTCAAAGTCGAAGCAGTTGCTAACATTCTGAAGCAGTCAAAGTCGAAGAGGGTGTGGCTAACACAATCCAAAAACCTCAAAGAACTAGATTTCTTCCAGCAAGGCTTCAAGACTATGAATTGACTATTGATGATGAAGTTACACCATATGGAAAATTAGTTCATTTCAATTTACTTATAAGTACTAAACCAATCAACTACAACGAGGATTTCCAATGCATACAAAAGCTATCAAAGTGAAGTAGGTGTTCAAGTTGAAACACAATGTTGATGGGTCGATAGCAAGACATAAGGAAAGATTAATAGCTTGAGGATTTCTTCAAAGAGCATAACTCAACTACTCTGAAGTATATGCACCAGTTAAAGATTGGAGACTGTCAGATTGATGGTAGCCTTGGCATGTAAGCAAGGCTGGTCGATATGTCACTTAGATGCGAAACTAACATTTTTAAATGGTCCTTTAGATGACGAGATATATGTCACACAACCTCATGGGTTTGTTATACAGGAGGAAGCAAGGAAAGTGAACAAGTTTCATAAATTCCTTTATTGTCTCAAACAGGCCCCTAGGGCATGGAACAAGAAGATCGACTCATAGTTGAATTGGGATTCGTCAAATGCAAGTCTGAGAATGGTGTGTATGTTCAGGTTGTGGAACAAGATATAACAATCATATGCTTATATGTCGATGAATTTCTGGTAACTGAAAATAATGTGGAGAACTTGTCGAAGTTCAAAGAGCTGATGATGACGAAATTTGAAATGTCAGGTCGGGAAAACTTGTTTTATTTCCTAGGCATGTAATTTCAAATTACCAAGCAATGTATGGTGTTGCATCAACGAAATTATGTCAAAGAGATAGTAAGAGATTCATAATGGATGATTTGAATCCTGCATCTTCGTCTGTCGAAACAAATTTGAAACTTGAGAAGCATAAAGAGTAGGATAAAGTTGATGTAACTTTGTTCAAACAAATTGTCGGATCTTTGAGATATTTATGCAACAGTCGACCTGATATATGTTTCTCAGTTGGATTTGTGAACAAATACATGAGTGGATCAAGGGTGTCACACATGAAGGTTGCAAGAAGAATCCTGAGATACTTAAAACGATCAATAAACTTGGAATTTTGTTTCCAAGAGATTCTAAAAGCAAAGAAGCTACGATTATTCTTTATTCAAATGTTGATTGGTGTGGAGATAAGACAGATCGAAGAAGCACAACTAGTTACCTCTTTCAAGTATTTGGGTCCCCAATCTCATGGTGCTTGAGAAAGCAACTTGTGGTGACATTATCATCGTGTGAGGCTAAATATATAGCAAGATCATATGCTCTGTGTCAAGCATTTTTTATCATATATATTGGAAGAGATTGATGTCGAAGTGAAAAAATCTCTAGAATTACAAATCCACTAAAGATGTCTCAAGCACTAACAATACATGACTTCGTTACACTCATTTTTCCCTCTCCATTACGTGAGAATCAAAGATTAGTCATTTCAATAACAAGTTCAGTATTTATTGTCAACTATGTCACACCTCTAAATTTTTGTTGAATTATTTTAAATACAAGATAAGCATGATACATATATGGGTCATATTGGCAACAAAGGATAGATATTAACGAAGATATTATATTTAATACAGTAAATATTTAAAAAGAGTGATAGTCATTGATTGATTAATTAAAGTAGGTAATCAAAGATTAATGATGGGAAAGGGACCCCATTAGCATCAGAAAATAGCAAATGATGACACGATAAATTAAGTGGAAAGATGGGAAAACAATGGTTCACATTGAAGGCACCAATACACTCATTTCTCACTACTAAGGGTCATCCCTTGCTTTACGTGCTTTGCCTATTTTCCACTTCATTGATCATCATCTTCATTCTTCTTGTCTTGTCTACACCAATATTTAGTAAATATTTATTTTTGTAAAAACCAATTTTTGGTAGTTTGATAGCAAAACTTCGTTATTCAAAAATCAATAATTAAAATATCATGATTTCAAACTTACACTCCAACAATCGAATCAAATGTCTTATAATTGTTGGAAATCGTTCTTGACAAACCAAAATTCAATTACTTTTTTGATCTATTCACGATTTCTGTTTTTCAATTTTCACTCAAGTGATTCAACCACTTCTTAGTGACAAGACAATTTCTAATACAAATGGTTTTAGAAAAAAAAATCTTAAAAGAGAATAAAGAGTAGAAAATAAATTTTGAAATTTGCAGAGTCTCTCAGCTTTTTAACTTGCAATTGTTAATTTCTCACTAGTACAAAAATGTTAATTTACACCCGTTTTTTATTAAATTTACACCCATTATTTTTAATAAAAATCGGGTGTATATCCACAGGGTGAGAAATGTCTAACGAATTTACACCCGTTATTTTTAACAAAAATCGGGTGTAATTGGGCGTAATTACGTTTTTAATTACACCCCGTTTTAATAAAAATCGGGTGTAATTGGGCGTAATTACGTTTTTAATTACACCCTGTTTTAATAAAAATCGGGTGTAATTGGGCGTAACTACATTTTAATTACACCCTGTTTTAATAAAAATCGGGTGTAAATGAGCTTAATTACATTTTAATTACACCCTGTTTTAATAAAAATCGGGTGTAATTGGGCTTAATTATGTTTTAATTACACCCTATTTTAATAAAAATTGGGTGTAAATATGTTCTTAATTACCCCCTAATTTAGTAAAAATCGGGTGTAAATACGCCATTTATGAATGAACAATTATATTTATTTACACCCTATTTCATAAACACCATTTAGTTATATTTTATTTTCAGTCATAATATTGCAAATACTATAAAATCATACACATAAAAAATCATATTTTAACTAAGTCAAAATATTTTTAATATTAACCAAAAAGTATACAAAATCATGTGCATTCATAATATTTCAAGTACTATAAAATCATAAACATAAAAATTATATTTTAACTAAGTCATAACACTTTCTTCATATATAAGTTTTCTTCTTCTTCTTTGACTTTTGTTTTTGCAACATTTCTATATCCTTATCCTTCGATATTTGCAAAAACAGCCATGGTAACAACTACCTTGTGGTGAAACAAATGGCTAAATAGATAAAGAGAAAGGCACAAAGGTAACAACTACCTTAAGGTAGCCAATCCTTGTTCGGTCAATGATACATTGATTTTACATATGTGAGCTTAATTCTATTTGTTAATTACTAAAACTAATGCATATAATTCTATTTAGTAATCCACAATCATGCATCCGCAAAGAACTGATACTTTTGGATATTGTTGATATGAACCGAAGAGCTGAAATAGTTGTTGCTATTGTATGTAGAAATGAGGATATTGTTGATGATGAACCGAAGAGCTGAAATAGTTGTTGCTATTGTAAGTAGAAATGAAAATATAATGTTGATCCAATGCCATGCCTTCTTCTCAATTCTAGCTCCCTTTCCCTTTATCTTAATTTAAAACAAAATCATAAACAAATTAATTAGTCAAGTATAATAATAATTAATAACATTCTAGTGAGTAGTTAGTAAGGATAGAGATAATAACCTTAAGAAAGAGCATGCTTGGGAACATGAAAGTGAGGGGAACAAGTGAAAATGATCCAAGCAAATTTACAAAGTCACCCATAAAAGGAAATGCAGCTGCGAAGAATGTGTTTCCGGTATAGAAGCAGACGCGTAGTAGAAATAAACGTTTAAAATTCTTTCCCAAATGCATACCCTTGTCGATTTCCAGAAATCTAGTGTCCAAAGCCTTGTGAATCGGTGCCACAAACATCTGCATTTTATTTGAACATTAGTTTGTTCAATTGCATCTCAATAAATACTTATATGATGAGACATATGCTAAATACTTACATGTTGAGAAACTATGGATTGTAGAAAAACGATGACATTAACAATGACATTGATCCATCTTGGTCCACTTAAGTTTTCAGGAAGATATGAAGATACCATTGATCCATAAGCCTAATATCCAATTATAGTAACACCATAGTAGAACAAGATTCCCACTGTAAATTGTGAGTACAAGGCTTTTCTCATGTTCTTTACCGCTGGCTTACGTAGAGTTGACTGTATTTCAGGAAGCATGCCACTGGTGTTTGTAACAATGATTGCAGAAATAGCACCAAAGCTATTGAATACCTTGTTCACTTTGCTTCCGGTGATGGTGAAATCTTTGTTGGGGTTTGATTTACCATCTTTGACAACAACAATGAGAAGAAATACAATGTAAGCGAGGGTGATAATTGCAGATGCTCCTAAGTCCTAACCAATTTCTCATTGAAGATAATGTTGGAATGGAGAAGGAAAATATGAGATATGCTGCTCCTGTGATTGCTATGTAATATTGAAGTCTTAAGGGAGAATCACTGAATTCTGAGTTGATTTCCTGTCATATAAAGGTAAAAACAATAATTTTTTCTCAGAATTGACTCATTCGATCAAAACAATAGTTTATGTTTGTAGACTATTTGAAAATAAATATGCAAGGCCTAAAATGCGGTCAAGACTCTCTTGATGCTTTAACAAGAAGGACCATCTAAATATGCATCACATTCCGGCACAACACCGCCATTGGCATGCTGCACAAAAGGTCACAACAGATTCAACTTCAATCATTCAATCTTCGAGCAGAAACTGTAAAATTAAAAATTCACTATCAAAGCATAAGACACTAGCCAGACTTGTGGTGAAACTTCTTCAAAACCTCCAATTAGATGCAACAATATCTATCACACATGTTCTTTACCTCCACCATTTTAGCTTCTTCCTTGTAGATCTTGTATAAATCATCTTTGAAAAACTTTCTTGTCCTAGCCACTAAAAGAAGTTAAATAACATCACTAAATGACATGTCTACTTGCATATATTGTTGTAAGAGTAAACAAGCATTTTAGTACTACAAATTATGAAGGGGCACAATCAATCATAGAAATCTTATTTTTACACACCTAGCTCAAACTGTATCTCCAACTTGCAGAATTAGTTACTACAAAAAATAGAGCCTCTATATTCTATGTTGAAGAAATATAAACACAAATTCACACAAATGGTAAAGTATCATTGAGAATTAATCAGAAACACCAATTAAGTTGTACAAGTTCTCTTTCTATTCCAAACCATGGTGAAAATGAAGGGAAATGAGAATATTTATGTATGTATTAACTATCACATATAAATAAACCACAGAAATTTGAACCACTTCCATTGATTGTAATTACAAAATATACATTTTAACACTAAACAAGGTACATAAGGATGTAATAGAGAGGCTCTAAAACTTTAATTTTGACCATATAAATCCAGGAAGATTATTCTTACCTTTCATTTATGTAAGACAAGCTCAAAGCAAACAAAAGGCAACCACAAATTGGTGTACACTCCAACAAGAGAACCCAAGTCCCTGCATTTAAAGTCATATAAAAAAATAGTTCTAAGACCCTGCTATGTTAATCAAATTGGTATATATTAGTAGAATCGGTGAGGAACGCTTTACATGGAAGTCGCACTACGACACAACTATATCAAAGTTCTGCTAATCATTTGATGAACCATGAACTTTGATAGCTAGAAACATAATTGTGGTTTATTATAATAAATTTAACTAGAGTAGTGTTTAACATAGGACACATGTATGAAGAAAAAGAAAAACATTGCATTTCTAAAACATGGAAAGTATAAATAAACAAACCTGTTCAATTTTCAATCTCATCTGCGTGTTACTTAGAACCTTATTTAAGAATTCTCAAGAAAAACAGGGCATTTCTAAAACATGGCAAAGTATAAATAAACAAACCCTGTTCAATTTGACGACAATTGATCGAACACCTAGTATGAGTCTCTTGTTTCTCGCAAATAGAATCGTCAACAATCATATACTTAGCCGAAGAAGAGACAAGCCCAACTGTGCCATGTCTATAACTCTCTTCTAAAGATTCAGTAGAAGATTCCACTATAGAGGAGACCATAATCAAGATTTTACACAAAATCAGGATGGGAAAGTAAAATTAGAGAATCTTAACACTAATAGTAAGATTATACCAATTCTATAAACTAGCACTAGTGAGACAAAGGGAAATTAAACCCTACCCAGTTGGATAAACTTTGGCTAGGGTCATACTAAGAACACATTTAAATTGTAATTTCTGATTGGGAAAGATTTTCACACAATATAACAAACATGTCTATTCTTCAACTCTTCAGGACTTAAATCTCCACGGCTGGCTCTGTTAACTTACCAGGGTTGATCCCATCTGTATTTGGCAAATTCACAGGAGCGAGAATCGTGATGCCTCGAACAACAATGTTGCTGCATTCAATTTCTGAATATCATATGAGTGCATGATTTCAATCAGGTAAGGCCTTGTATAACTAAGCTCCCCCTTATGAAACTTTTGCCACCACACTTCACCTTGTCCATCTAATGTTCCATTGTCCCTTATTCAAATTCATTGTTAAAGGAACCAAATTTTAGATTAATCCCAAAAGCTTAACCGGATTGTACAGTTCAGTCGTCGATTCGCAATATCTCAAAAGTTACCTGTTATGACTACATCAGTGAGGTTGGTTCCGAAAATCAGACTACTATATCGTCCGCCTTGAGTGTGCAAGACTAGTTAAGCTAATAATCAAACCTGAGAGGCAAGAATGACATCATCTGTTTTCATACAAAGCACTTGTAAGACATTTAGGACTTTAAATACAAGTAAATTTAATCACACTCACATGTATACACTAAGGCATTCCAAGGCACATCCATATCCCACTTAATTTCCCGACACCACATAGCAAACCACCTCATCTAGAATTATCTAGTAAGTGCATTAAACAAAAGAACAAAATCAAAAAGTATCTGAGCACAAGTACTTAAATCCATCCATTCTTGCATGTGAACAAACATGATAACAAATAATTATGAAAAATAACTTAATTTAAGTTGTTTAACGGCATGTTTTTTCTATTCTACAGAAACAAGAATTTTAGTTTCCCAATTATTAAATCACTAGAGTAAAGTAATAGTCCATGTTTCGAAATTCTACCGTTTTTTTCCTTACACCACTGTTTGATAAATCTAAATTGAGCACAGGAGAAAAATCCCACGGATTTGGAGCATTGATCGATATAATCCTTAAAATATCTATATATGACTGTCATAAACATTGACCTTAAAGAACACAGAGATATTCAGATACCTAAATGATAAACAGAAATTATCATCATAAAAAAGAAAGAACAAAATAACTGACAAACATACCAATCAATTTTGCTGTTGTTGATTTGGAGCATTTGGTGGAGGAGGCATGCCAGGCCGGGGTGGACCATACGCTGGAACACCACTTCCAGGAGGAGGAGGCATGCCGGGACGTGGCGGCTGTTGCATTCCAGGACGAGGTGGAGGAGGTCCTCTCAACATCTGTCCAGGAGGAGGTGGTCCCATATGTCTCTGTCCTTTTTCTCCCATCAACATTCAAAGCACTTCAAGTACATTACATTTGCATATTCACATAGATGTACTGACTCAGATGATCTACCGCCGTCTAAAGGCTTGTGTGTTCGAAGTTTGTCCATCGCCAACCGCTCTAAACTCCGTCACTAAGGCACTGTAAGCTCTGCAGCTCATAGCACAGTACTCAACATAGTGCTCCTCAGCCGGTTTTTTTCGGCTCTCAACTACATTCAAGCTTAGGAAAGCAACCAATAGAGACAGTAACAACAATAACACATCCATAGGAAAGAAATATGAGAAATCAACAATGTTAAGCTATAGATACATGTATAGGTCTGTGTTTATATATAGAGATATATAAATGGTAGAGATTATTAAGCATTATATTTTGCACTTCCTCACTCCACCCACCTACTCAAGCTGAAATTATTATAGAGTTGGAAAATATTAAAATGTGATCTGGACCTTTCAAGGAAGAATTTGAAGTATAAGTCAGAGTATCATTTACCATAAAGAGAACCATTATTATAAAGAAAAATGACAATGAGCAGGTCGAGATCCTTTCCTTGCAGAAGGTGTATATGAAGAAGTCCTTCAAAGTTCAAAGAGACATTTTTACAAACACTTTCCATGCATCCATCTCTCACATTTGAAAGTTCAAATTTACCTATTAACTTTACATTTAGCATAAACAAATTGTTGAGAAATTACAAGAAAAAAGAATCATAAAGTTATATAGAAGCGTCCTAAATTGTTATTGTAGATTGAATCAGATAACGATGATCAATAACGTTGCTGCGTTGAGCTCACCTGTGTTCTGGAATCGTTGCAGTTGTGTGTGTCAGTTTTCGTTTTTGCCGATGATGATGATGATGTGGTCCGTGAGGTGAAGCTCGCGTCGGTGTTTGCGATTGCATTGAAGATTGGAGGATATGTAGGTTGTGCTTCTGTTGTTGATGCACCGTGGTTGCTGTTGAATCTGCTTGAAGGATAAAGTTGTGTCGATGTGCTGCAGATGGATGATGGGTTCTGTATGTTGCGGTGCTACGATCTGAATATCGAGGCAAGTGAAGTTGTATGTTGGAGACTGACTCTCTTGCAGGTTTAGATGCGTCAATGTAACAAATGTTTAAAGATTGTGGGTATGTTCATTTGGGGTGTCGAGTTGAGTTATGAAGTTAAATAATTTTTTTAAACAATTTAAATTTACACCCTTTTTAAATTTAATGGGAGTAATTGATATCTGATTATAATAATATTTTTAATTTACACCTGATTTTTAATAAATAGAGTGTAATTTGTCACATGTTAATCCTTAAAATGAAACTTTATTTACAAAATTGCCATCACGTTTCTAATTTACACCCGTTTTTAGAATATCGGGTGTAAATTTTTAAATCATATTGTTCTTTTTGTACTAGTGTCTCTATTCTACTCCCTCTGGTCTCATTTATAAGCAAAAATTTAATTTTTAGATTCATTCAACAATTAATGTATTTAGTCTATTATTAGACTAAATACATTGATTGTTGAATGAATCTAAAAATTAAATGTTTGCTTATAATTGAGACCGGAGGGAGTACTTCTTTATAAGAATACGGTACCTCCCTATTTATAAATAGATTACTTGCACAACAAGCAATTCTCAAAATAATCAATTAATACATACTTTGATCGGCTGTATTCAATTTTCTATTGAATCCAACAGATACATCTATTATATAAATTATATGTGACTATGTCGAATACACACTAATTCGACTCTGTAGAATCGAGCATTTACAGACACAAATAATTACATATTAACAATAATTACCAACTGTTTTAACATACATTATAAAATTATTTTTAAAGTGGTCAATGACTCGTTTTATAACCTTTAATGTTTGTTTAGTGATGAAAGTTAGATTTTAAGAAAATGAATTCTTCTCTAATTCTCAAATTCGAATCAAATTAAATGCAAATAATTTTGTATTTGACTAAATTAATATCAAATTTTATTCTGACTTTAAAGGGATTCTTTTAAACAGATCCCTATAAGTAGACGAAAAATGCTCATTTTATAAATTTATATTATATTTTATTGTCAATTCAAAACAATACTTTTGTTTAATCAAACATAATTCTAATATTAAAATTGATGTGATTTTAAAATTGGGAGTGATATTTATTGAGAAATATCATTGAGTCCAAAAAATAGAGAAATTATATAAAAATGATTCAATTGTTTTATATTAGTTTAATAATAAGATGACTATAACAATGAATCTAACATGGAATAGATAAATTCTAATATCATATCGAATTTCTTTAGTTCTAACTTGTCTAAAAAAAAATTTAAAAGATGAATTATATCTTCTTTTATAAACTTATTTTAGAATTTATCTCAATTTATTTTTTCTAAATTTTTCTTAATTTAAACTAATTTTGTACAAAACCAAGCTTATGGGACACAACCTACCAATTTTACTCATATATACCGGTTTTTTTAGCAGATTTTTGATCCAATATACCGGTTTTTTTTTTTGGGTAAATCATGAAGTTTTACCGAATTTACTAAAATTTTGGTATCATTTCTAAGAGGCAATTATGAATCTCGACGCCATGTTCTACTTTCTCATTTCATTCAGAAATTGTCTTTCATGAGGTTTTAAATGGCCTAATATGCCATGACTCATTAAATCCTGATCTAGTTCATGGTTATGAATACCATATCTAATAGTTACATTCCAACTAAATATGTTTGGCGCATATCTCAACATAAATAGACATTTCACTCTTCTACTATTAGTGCCTTAAGAGGTATTCAGGTTCTTATACTTTCCTCCTCTCTCACAATCCATAATTCATTTATCTTCCATCCCTTTTTGCCCATGTGCTATATCTAAATGAACGGTAACAACAATTATACCATGTTGTCTTCTAGTAGATTGTGTCCATGATAACACTTCGGTCTATGAGGGAATTATCTATCAATTAAAACATATAATGAATGATTTAAAATTTCTAAAAGATACCATAACCTAATTAAACTTTCAAAAGATACAAAAAGATGTAAGTAAAACATACAAAGTTAATGGTAAGAATTGGGTAAAATATGTAGAAGAACCATCCACCTCAGGCGCACATAAGGATAGCATGTTGATTTGAACTAACAAATTATTTAGAGGTGGGCTAAAAATTTTGGTATACCAGATTTTCAAAATATTTGGAAAATATTTGAATGTTTTAAAATATCCAAGTTATTTGCATTTTACTAGATTTTTTTAAAAAAATCACTAAAAAATCATATCGTTTTTTTTTAAATTTGGTAAAAATTCATATGGACTTTTAAAATTCTGATAAAAATGCAAATTGTACTTCTAGGTCAGTAAAAATATATACCAGATTTTTAAAATATACTACCGAATTTTTATATTTTACTGGTTTTTTTAGAGTGAAATTTTATTGTCAATCATAAATTTGAGATGACATAAATAATAGAAAGGGTATTTTTATCAATATGAAAAAGTGGCGGTTACTAGGTTTAATAATAAGGATGTTGAATTAAATTCTCCCAAATTTTACATAGTTCTTAATCCTATGATTGAGTCGCTTCTTGAAGGAAAAAAAAGATTTTCAATGCACTCCATATACTCCAACCTATCAAAATGGTTGATACTTAATACTTGATGTATAATTTTTTTGATTTAATTTATAATATTTAATAAAATTAAAGATATTATATATAAACTAATGTAAAAGATATATTTAATTAAGATGTCATAACTAAAATTGAAATAAAAAATATAAATTAAAAGCAGTAAGATATAAACTATTTAAAACTACTTCTAAATAATATTATAAAGTAATAAAATAAATTATACACTTGTTAAAAAAATAAATAATTAGTTTTAATTGTATGAACTTATAGACTATAAGGTATCACATTTTGTTCATACCAAAGATCTCTTGTAGTTTGTTAGGAGTATCACATCGATATAATCCAATAATATATGTATTATATATGTTTATAAGTGGAGAAATATTCACCTTGTAAATCCGTTTTATAAGGTTGAGTTAAGTTCAACCACAATTCTAAGATGGTATTAGAGTCAGATTCAAGATTTTTGGGGTCATTGCCATTAGGTTTCCATTATATGGTCCTTTATCATTTATATCCATACACCAAGCCCATTAATATTGGGAGTGAGGGTCTACGTTAAAAGTACTACATCAGATAATATATGGTTTGGACATATGATTATAAGTGAAACTATCTTTTATCTTACAAATTAGTTTTGAAAGGTTGAATTAGGACCAACCACCATTCTAAGATTGTTCATCACATCCTTACTAAAGTCTTCAGCTCTTGTTAATAGTTAGGAATCGATAATGAGATTGTATACAAGAAACAAGACATTTCTTGTGGTGACGATAAATTTGAAATTAGACGTTTGTGAAAAATAAATTAAGATAGAACAACCAAAAAGGTTAAGTATTTTTTTATTCTTATAAAATATTGCATTATTTATTTGTTTAGTCTTTACAAAAATATCATAATTCCAATGTTCAACATATTTCTTAAATTTGTTATTCTTATTTTTTTGGCTAAATACCCTTTTTGCTCCCTTAAGTATACCTCGGGGTCCATTATGGTCCTTCATCTTTAAAAAGTTCCAAAGTGGTCCTTTAAATGTTCCAAAAGGTCCATGTTAGTCCTTTCCGTCCATTTTTCTCAAACGGCGTTAAATTAAGCTGGATTTGAACCCAAACCACCTTACATACAAGAGAAACAATTTACCACTATGTAGCAACCTGCCCTAAAAATTTAGCTTTTAGAGTCGCCACCTATTCTGAAGGGCGAATAGGAAACCCTACGCAGATATGAGATTCAGGGTAAGTTATTATAATCAGGTTGAGGGAAGGTGTTAGGCACCCTCAACCCTTTCCTATTGGCTTTGAATCTAAGGTAAAGGTTTGTGGCTAGAATTATTGAGGTTTATAGCTGAGAAAGTGAATAGGGGAAAAATTGAGATTTTAGGGAGGGGGACTCGCCTTGGTTATCCAAGTGCCTACGTATCTCCTTATGGAGAATCAGAGTCAACGTAGTTCGGGCACAGGGTTGTACGCCTTAGAATTGAATTTGAATGTTTGAAGGCTTTTTGAATGGCCTATCGTAGTTTTTGAAATGAAAGGCATTTTGAATCGCCTAGGATAAAAATCCGTAGCGTCGTGGTTTAGTGTTTTTTTTAGATGTTTTGGGCGTACAACCCTGATTTGATATGGCACCGTTAGATGCGATGACCAATAGATTTGGTCAGTATAGCTAACGGATTAAGGGGCATTGCTGGTTACTCAGATCGATAGATTGATCGTCGCGGAAAGCAAATTAAATGTGTTTTGAATTTTATGTATTTTTTATCTCTCGTCTAATGCGACTAATAGCTTTAGTCGGGTCGAGGAGAGAATTAAGCTAGAATCAATTGAATAAGAACTGCCTAATATTTACCTAACATCTTTTATTATATATTATACTTAGTATTTTTTATAACCTAATAATTAATTAAAATTAGATAAAAGAAGTTAATATGTTTTGTTTTTTTTTCTTAAACATGATTAGTTCAAACGAAACATAAAACTAATTAAATATAATAACCAACATGATTTGAATTTTAAGCCATTATTTAAAAACTAGATTATAATAATTAATTAAAAATTATAGAAAAGTAGTAAGTTATTATGATATAGTTATTCCCTAAAGACCTAATAATTAGTAGATGATACAGAACGTGAATAAAGCCTTAAACATAGGTTTAACCTCCTTAAATCAAGTTAAGAACTTTGACTATCCAAATTCCTCACAACCCAATAGCATGCTGGCACTTGTTATTAACAAAAAATAGAAGGAAAAAAAAACATATATACAGATACATAGAGAAAGCCACCGTATTCTTCCTCTCTCTGCTTCTTCACACAACATTCGCAAAAACGAAACAAACCCAAACTATTTTCAAGATCCAACATCAAAATAAGATACATATATGGGGAAGAACACTCACAAATTTAAGGCGTTCGTGGTTATGTGGTTACCATCGTTTCCGGCACATCATAGGAATCCGAATCTGATGGTTAGTGGTGTAAGGATCCGCACGGTGCCGGTCAGAATTCCGTCAAATCGCTGCTCGCCGGAGTCGTGTGCGTGCGAGGACGACTAGATTTGGTTCTTTCCGCTGGATCGTTGTCGAACTCGTCGGAGGATGCTCTGAGTTGCAGCGGACTCGATTTCTCCTTCTTCCTTTTGCAGATCCGATACGGAGGAGCTGCGGCAACGGAAAAGAGGGACGCAAGTGGACGGTGGTGCGGGTCGGAAGCGTGATCGGAAACTAAAGTGTTGTGTGTATGGATGATTATTGAGATTTTGGAAAATGATGTTAGATATTGTATGATGAAGTTTTGTTGCTGTTGGTGGCCATCACGAAGTTGCTGGTTGTAGTGGCAGTTTATAGGGTGATGATGATTTTTCGGTCCCTCCCCCCTTTCTCAATGAATTCACTCTCTTATATTTACAAATTAGGTTTTTTTTTATACCCTAATGGGCCTATCACCTAACTAATCATTTTAGCCCAAATAAATTACTAATCCATTAACTAATTATATTTATAATAATAATAACCTTAATAATAATATTATTAAAACCACTATTAATTAAAAATAATAGCTAGTTATAATAATAAAATGATTAAACCAATTATTAATATAAATAATAAACCATGTGAATAATTTGTGAGAATGGACTAAAAAACCTCAAAAAAGGGAATAGATGGGCCAGAGGACTGGGCCTAAATACCTTCTAACCTTACCTACATTTTAACTCAGGATATTTTATAAGAGGGCGGGTTTGACAATAGGAATGTCAAACCCCATGGCTCTTAATTTTGACCCTTGATGAATTAAAAGATACAGATCTGTTCGGGCAAATTTTGGGGTATGACAGCTGCCCCTGTTCAATCTTCTTAAACCTGAAGAATCAGATAGGCACGTCCGCCTATCGCGATCTAAAGGTAGAAGATGATTGGACACTGAGAATGCCCCGAAATTTGCATTTGTTGGGAAGAAGCTCTATGGGAGATGGGCTTACAGATGCCACCCAGAGTAAATACCCCTCTTCTGTAGGATGTGAACCAGATGCTTTTGGGGAGGAACCGGGTGCTTTGATTGTAGCATAGCCTAAAAAGGCAACCTGAATATTATGCAATGGTATGATGCATGCGATGTATGATGCAGTAAGCTTCTCAAAATAAATGAGAGAGATGTTTGTATATGCATTATGTATGAATGAGATATGCAATTGAATGATGCATGATTGTTAATTATGTTAGTTGAAGTATGTTAGTAATTCTGAAAAGAAAGATAAAACCTTTGCGTGTTATTGGTGATGTTTTGGAGAATATCACTGTCGAGGGACTAACGTGATAAACCCAATTGAGGAATCGTTTGAAAAATCTTGTATGCCTGGAAAAGCTCCTAGAAAGGATGGAATACGTCTTGAAGAAGACTTCCTGGAAAGGTTCCTGAAAAGGAATAGCGAGGACCTTCTGTTGGTTGTGTAATTGGCTTGCTATGGTCAGCAAGCTTCCGCAGCTTGTGAACCCCCACTTACTATAATTCTAGTAAGTTTCCGTAGTTTGTGAACCCCCACTTACTATAGTTCTAGTAAGTTTCCGTAGTTTGTGAACCCCCACTTACTATAGTTCTAGTAAGTTTCCGTAGTTTGTGAACCCCCACTTACTGTAGTTCTAGTAAGTTTCCGTAGTTTGTGAACCCCCACTTACTATAGTTCTAGTAAGTTTCCGCAATTTGTGGACCCCAATAGGATTGCTTGCTATAATTCTAGCAAGTTCACCTGCACCGACAGGGTTATCGGCGAATATCATCGCAGAATTTACCTGTACCACCAATAGGGTTATTCACGAGTGTTGTCGCGAAATTTACCTATGTTATCAGCGTTATCTGCGGGTGTTGTCGCAGAATTTACCTGTACCACCAATAGGGTTATTCGCGAGTGTTGTCGCGAAATTTACCTATGTCATCAGGGTTATCTGCGAGTGTTGTCGCAGAATTTACCTGTACCACCAATAGGGTTATTCGCGAGTGTTGTCGCGAAATTTACCTATATTACCAGGGTTATCTGCGAGTATCATCGCAGAATTTACCTGTTTCACCAGGGTTATCTGCGAGTGTTATCGCAGAATTTACCTGTACCACCAATAGGGTTATTCGCGAGTGTTGTCGCGAAATTTACCTATGTCATCAGGGTTATCTGCGAGTGTTATCGCAGAATTTACCTGTACCACCAATAGGGTTATCCGCGAGTGTTATCGCGAAATTTACCTATGTAGAATTTTGTTTTGTAAATGCGTATGCATCATGCTTATGCGTTATGCACATGCCCCTGTTGTTTGTATAATGCGTATGTGTGAATGCTTACACATGTATATGTTGTATGTATACTGATGAAACGGCCAGACGAGGACTGACTACCAGACGGGAACTGGACTTTGTAATGGTTTGGATTGCCAATAAAAATTGGGCTTTTGTGATATGTATATGCTAATGCTAATGCGTATGCATGTATGCTAATGGTGATGCAATCTCATGGTTTTATCTCCTCAAACCCTTTGAACTTGTTTATTCCATGCTTGCACTTATACCCTGACTATGCTTATGCTGGCTTTGTAATGTTTATGTATGCTTATGCATATGCGTATGCTTGGTTGACGTAATGAGTGGAACGAAGTAATGTCTTCTGTAAGATTACCTGAAAAAGGTCTTTTGAATGGATGTGAATGTTTGGCTTGAAGAAGACCACATAAAGAGTTACGGTGTAATGTATCAACCAATGTATGTAATGCGTGATTTGTATGTATTTGTGTGATGCTCCAACGGTAGGTTATTAATAACCAAAGCGTATATAGTTCGCTTGAGTTGTAGGTTTGCTTTGATAAGATGAGGTGTGATGCTAGCGCGATTCCCCGGTACCTGTTTTTGAACTTTGATGATCGTAGTTAGGAGAAATATTTGTCCAAGGTTGTAAAGTGCGAGAACGCCTTTTCCTTTTGTTGTTCGTCTTGCCCCAGTTTGGCTCTTTTGAATTACTCCACTCTTTTTACCTTTTGAGGTTCTTCACACTTTAATCTTTAGAGGTTCTCCACACCTTTAACCTTTGAATTGTTTGCCTTATGGGTTTGATACCCCATGCCCCCCGTGTTTAGTGGGAAAGATGCTTATGAGGGAAGTGCCCCCCAGGAAATAGCCTTGTCATATGCTTCGACGTTTAGATTGAAGGGTGTGCCCCTGACTTGCCAGATATGGAGGGTTATCCATGGTTTTCTATCCATTTTGAACTTATCCCATGCTTGACATGCCCCTGTTTGTTATTGCTTCGAGATGTGCACCCAAGTCGATTGAACCTTAGGAAGAGTGCCCCTAGTTGATAGGATGTTTGATTGTATGCCCCTGTGATCCTTGAGAAAAAAAAAATTTTTTTTTTGCCCCTGTTTAGGAGAACCCTCTAGATGTGGTTCCCCCTACTCCAGGGTCTTTATTAGAAATGCTCACCTTTGATTAAACCAATTTTGAGATTTCTTCGATGCTAAGTGTATACTCGCAGATGACGTTGTACCCTTTGAGAAGTAACTCCAATGCAATGTGTATGCAAGTTTTGAAATCGAAGTCCGTTATGAATTAGGACTGGATGGTTTTGAAAAGAATGCTTGAAGAAGCATAGTGATTAGAAGTAGTTTTAACAAACATAGGAGTCAGTATAACAAATTCCTGCTTAATATGCTTTCGTAGTTAACCTTGCCTCAATTAGGACTTTTAAATGTTTTAACTTGGCCTGGTTCATGTTTTAAGAAACAATGGATATAAGGCTCAAAATTTTATTTATCCCACCCCTTTCTCCTTGATGTTCTCAAGATCCTAAAAATTCTACTAATCCAATGGATGTGCTTTGTTTGTAAGAGAATCGTTTTAGTTTCGATGTTGAGCAGAAGCCTTAGTAGGGATCCAAGCATTGATGTGAAGCTTTGATGGTTTAGCAGTCACAAGATTATCCTTTGTACTTCGCCTTTGTTTTTATCCCTTATTTTTGCATGAACCAATTCTTTGGATTTGATTCATCGGGATGCCCTAATTTTTGCCTAAGTCGTTTTTGTTTTCTTTCATGGAATTTTTTCATTTTGACTTAGCGGGCGTTTTTCTCCTTTTTCTTTTGAAATGCTCTTTTTGATCTTTGGATATTGAATGTTGTGACTGCCATGTCGCCTTTGATTTGTAAGCTTCGCCTTTGATACTTCCTCGATCTTGAACGATGTAATGAGGAAGAAGATTGTTGTGAATGTTATCTCCATTACTTCCTCAATCTTTGATGAATGCGAGGAAGAAAATATGCTTGAACCTTTGCTTTGCTTGATCCTTTGCTTGGATTGACTGATTCTCTTGACAACCAAAATACGCCATTGAATTAATTGAAATCTACCCTGCCCCTGGTTGAAATCAAGGTTTATTTGAAAACTAGAAACAAAACTCCAACTCCAGGCTCGAGGGGGTAACGAGGGATTAACATCCTTATATCTCCACTGTTTGGGAATTGAAACAATGCCTGTACATCGTCGGCTCGGTTTTACCTTGAAAGCATATGTTTAGCTGGACTTAGTTATTTGTATTTGTCATTCTCCCTTAAGTTTGTTAATAATCCTAAATTTGAAATTGAAAATGGAATAGAAGTGCGCGAGCGAATGAATTGACTCCAAAACCTACATGGTCATCCCATTAGAATTGCTAATCCGATGGTGCAACTTTATCCTGAGTAACACTTAGTGATCGTAACGGTTGAAATTATGAGCGTGATAAACACCTATTAATCCTAGGGACAATCTCCTTTGTAGATCCATCGACCTTGTTTTAATCCTTAGACTTGTAGAAGTGAGGGCAACCTCGAATTTTCCTTGGGCACATCAGACTGATCGGGAATAAGTTGTAAGCGGTGGGTTTTCGTCGTATCGGAACTTCATGAGTTTCCTTTGACTGAACCTCTTTTGCTTTTCCTACGGATAGTATCACACCATTTGTAACCCCCAGAGTTTGTAGATTGATAAAGATAGCCTATGACCCTTTTGCCCCTTGGTGGGGAGTCAACATATGTCGCATTCCCTCCATCATAGTCATGCATCTTTGTTCAGGGTATTGCCCCAGTTGGACTGACCCTTGCCCTTAGGTTATCGTAGAGCGTCCTTGTAAGTTTGGTATGTTCTAAGATGAACCCCTTTACGACTAGATACATCTTGAGTGTATCTATGAGGGAACTTCTTTGTTGAACTAATCCTTGCTCGATGACAACCCGTTACGGAAAGGCATGGACACGTGGCTGGCATGGTGAAAGGCATCCTCTCTTTCCTTAGTAGGGTCGGGCTCACTCCCAATAATTGATCCTCCTTTCTCCATAGTCTATAATCCTTTGATTTTCTTCGAGAATTTCGGGAAACCGGCTAGCGTGGTAAGTGTGGGTGCGGGCGAAGATGCAAATGTAAATGTATGAATGCATGAAAATGCAAATGCATGCGTATACGGGAGACTCTTTTTTTTTTGTATTATAACCCCTTGTATGTAATGCCATGCAGACGTGCGACAGATATAATCCTTAGGATAACCTATGCGGATTTAGGGGTGTCATTGGTCCATAGCGAAATTCTTGCGAATTAGATGTTATGACACGCCAATAGAAATCCCTTAGATGAGGGAGTATGCAGAAGGTAGCGGCTGGTGACCGTTCAAGACAGTCACCAAATCTCATGGCCATCGAGAGGCCAATCAACGTGTACCAATGAAGTTGTCCTTGGTCGGAAGGTTCTCTATGCGGAACACAACCTATATAAGGACGATATCGGATGAAGTGAAATCCCTACATGCTAGGGATGAAAGATGTATAGATGGGGATCCAAACTCTACAAGTTAGAGGGTGCGCGGGAATAAGCATGGAGTGACCGTTCAAGACAGTCACTAGATCGCATGGCCATCGAGAGGCCCATCGAACGCATGCTAATGAAGTTGTCCTTCGAGAAGGACGCGTCGTTTTTTAGAAATGGAATCCCTACAGGGTAGGGGACACGTAAATGTAAGCACGGGGTGACCGTTCATGACAGTCACTAAGTCTCATGGCCATCGTGAGGCCAATCAACGTGCGTAAATGGAGGTGTCCTTCGTGGGAAGGACATGGTCTCGAAATTAGAGTCCCTGCAGGCCAGGGAGTGCGTAGGAATACCTGCAAAAATTAGAAGCAAGACATTCGCAATATATAAATTGCATATATAATAAGCACGTAAGCACATAAGCCCTAGGTTCATAGGTTCGACGTAACGGCTTAGGGTGCCTACCCTTCCCATTGGTATGTTCTAGAAGGTCTCATGGGGTCGTTCGTAGCTGTTGCACCCCAAAATTTGCCCTCTTTATTGGAGCTATAAGTTAATGATGACGTTTATTTCGCCATCCAAAAATGGAAGAAAAATAATAAAGAGTTTTCATGTGTTAAGGAAGTAAAGTGTGAAAAATGGCTTAAAACGGTGAAAGTACGGGAAAATTCATAAATACTATTTGAAAGGTGATACGAGTTAAGTTCCCTCGTTGTCCCCATTGTTTCGACAAGATCTACAACTTTCGTGTTCGGCTCGGGAGCCAATTCTTTGAGGAAGGCTTTCAAATTGGCAAATTACTTGAGGTTTCATAGTGAAAAATAGTGCTGAATGTAAGGTCTTGCGCCTCGGAAAATTCATATCTCCTAATCCTTTCGCCGGATTCGCTTGAAAATTTAACTGGAGCTCCGTGGCATCATTACCAAGATTTCATATGTTCGGACCGAAGGCCAAATATGCATAGAAAATTCCCAGAATTTTAAGGATCGTCGCGTTGTTTCGGTAAAAAGTGTGTTTTCGGGTATGTCGCGCCGAGTTCGAAAATTCATAACTTCTTCGATTTTTATCGTATGAAGTCCATTCCGGCGGCATTCTCTCAGAAATTTCGTTAGCTTCAATTCTTCGTCACACATGCCTGTTCAGATTCTGAGCCGAAGATAGGTTTTTATCGAGTTCTTTGAGCGGTACTCACAAAATTTCGCACAGTCGCGCCAGATGAATCAACGTTTCTCGTCATTCAAACAGGCGTATTTTCTTCATCACTTATCGGATTAAGGTGATTCTCGCGGCGACGGATCACAAATTTGGTCATCTTCATAATGGCATCGGTTTCGTTCCGGGATTCAGAGCCGAACCGAGTTTCCTTAAAAGCGAGCCAAAATGAGACGCACCGAGGGCAATTTGGACATTTCGCGTTGACAATATATAAACATTTTGCTCTTCACAAATCAAAAGGGAGGACTCTCATAATTTTCAATTCACCAAAAGATCAAAAACACTTTCTCTCAATTCTCTCTCAATTCTCTTGGATCAAAACCACAAATCACATAGAACTTTCATCAATATTCATCAATTTTCTTCAAGAATCAAGAAAAACATGGATTGAGAATCAAAGTTCGGAGTTCGAATTTCTTCTTCTTCTCCCTCCCAAGCTTGCGCGCCACTCTCCTCTTCCCTTGGGATTTGCTTTTCGACTTCGCTTTCGTGTTCGCGTTCGTGTCGTGTCCGTGTTCGCGCATCGATTTAGATCTCCATTCGGTAAGCTTTCGGATCTTGAATTAAGTGCTTAATTGTTGATTGTTATGTGGATTCGGATCTAAATTCATATTTCGTTGTTGATTAATGTTGATTGATGATGATTGATCGGTGAATTTGCATGTGGATTGATAGAATTGATAGTGATTTGATGAGATCTAATAATTGTTGCATGTGATTAATGATCATTGTTGGTGAATTGTGACATTCGCGCTTCGGATCCGTGGTTTTGTTGATGATTGTGTGTGCTTAATTGTTAAAATTCATATAGATGACTTGTGTCGCACTTAAGGTGTTTGTACAAATGCATGTGATAACTTTTTGCTTGATAATTTGCCTTGCTTGATGCTATATGTTGTGTAGCTTGATCACTATCGCATGTGCAAATACTTGTTGCCTTTGTTGCATTCATGTAATTGTTGGTGATGATATTTGAATTGTGGTTTAGCTTGACGCGTCGCACTTTGCTCGATTTGTTGTTATTCGGCCTAATTGACTTGTGGATTCATGACTATCCTTCGCCAAGATGCTTTGTGCCTAATCGTTGAGAGCGATACATTTTTGGCCTGTGCTTAATCATTGAAATCGATATATGTGTGGTTTTGTTGCTTTGGTGCTTAAGGATTGTTCACTTATTGCTAATAGCATGCCTCACATTAATATTTGGTTTACATATCCTCATATGCCATTGATTGTTACCGTGATATCGTGCTTTGTTTCCATGGGTGTTTCATTGTGTTTTGAATGTGTCTTGATGACTTTTCATGATGCTTACAAGTTGGCATTGTTTCAAGTTGAGTGGAATTGGTTCCCAAACATAAAAAATAGCAAAAAGTGATTTTCAAACAGTGGAACCCGGTTCCTAGCTTTGGGGAACCGGTTCCCATCCATCAGAGGCCAAAACGGGAGGCAGAATGCCCTGGAACCCGGGTTCCCAAATGGGGGAACCGGTTCCCCTGTGTTTTTTTTCTCTAACTTCAATCTTTCGTATCTTTTTGCTCGTAACTCCGATTTGCGCGTTCTTTATATCGTTGGAAAGCTTGTGAAACGTGCTATCTCATGAGATGATTGATATTGATTGATTGTAGGTTATTCATGTTTGGTTTTCCCCTTTACATTTGTTGTCCACTTTATGTGTGCGTTAATTGTTCATTTTATCTTAGCTTATAATGCAATAACGCAATTCCGATTGCGATGTTTGTTATCTCTAACTTGTGTGCTAGTGTGCAAGGCATTTGGACGGTCACCGATTGATACTCATTGCTTGAGTGTTCCGCCTCACTTGCGGAATATGATTATATCTCATGGACTCATATCGTGCTCTCGACTTGGAGACACGATCTTATCGCTTTATATCTGCTTGTTTGGTTTGCTTGGTCCTCTTGCAGGTGTATCGTGATTATGCTCGACATGCGAGTCGACATTTGTGCGTTTTATGGATAATCGGTGTGCTGACTATTTGCTTTTGCTTTGCTAGCTCGCTCGCGGGATTCTAGTTTCTTCGCTTTGCTTCGCTTTAGTTTACGGATCATCATCCGTTTGGTATTGATTCCGTTTCATTTTATCTTTTCTCGCACTTTATCGCTTTCTCGCATCATCCTTTAACATGAGAAGTAGGACTTAGACATGCATCTGGCCAAGCCCTCGAAAGAGGCTCTGTTTTTGTTGGTGTGTTTATATTTGTGCTTTGCGGCAGGGAGTCACGGTGTAATAAGTCCTATATGGCACTCCGTTAAGTCCTCATGGAAGGCATGCGGTCAAGGGTTCGTAATCAACCCCCGCCTAGTCTCATCGAGTCTGTTCAGTATGCGCACGCTACGCGTTGCTCGCTTCTGAACCTGCACAAGATCTTGTTATCGAGTATGTCAGGAAAAGGGTTCATGCAGTCGGACCCCCGCCTTTCTTATAGCTCGCGTCGCTCGACGTTGATGCTCGGTGTACGCACGCACCGTTTTCCTTTACGATCCGTGACGGCTTGGTTGCTGAGAGGGGTCCGCCCTCTTGTCTATGGCCCGATCACTTTCGCGAGGTCTAATGCTTGGTTGACTTGGGTTGAGCTGCTCCCCTTGGCTATGGCGGGACCGCTTTTCTACCATTCGGTCAGTACCGTTGGTTTGTTTGTTTCACGAGTGGATGCTCGTTTGTGTGATATACTTGTCTGCCTTCGCTTTTCCCCCGTAGGTTGTTTAGTTTAGTTTAGACTTGCACCCTTTGTATGATAACATTAGGTAGCAAGCTTTCCCCCCTTAGCTTAGGTCTTCCTCATGCATTTTTTAAAACACAAACCACACTCTTTGATTTTCTTTTCTTAAGAGCTTGTTACTTCCGCTCCATTCCCAGCATAAGTCTCCAAAGGTCGAGCAGCGGAGTGTGAATGTAACTTGTTCACCTAAAAAACACAAAACAAACAAAAATTAGTTAGCCGAGCTACGGTAGCTCTGATTCTGCAAAACAGATACGTAGGCAGCGGGGTAGGGCCCGTGCGAGCATAATACTTTCTTTTCCTGCATTCATTTTAGTCCAGATTAGCATAGTTTGCTTACACACCCATAGATTTAGACACATGCGTGGATACCATCGAGTACGATGGGCGCGAGGGGTGCTAATACCTTCCCCTCGCGTAACCGACTCCCTTACCTTTTTTCTCTGGTCGTGAGACCATTGTTTTGTTTTGTGGTTTGCTGGCATTCCCTTCCTTTTCAGGATAAATATGTTAGTGGCGACTCTGTTAATTTTCGCGGTAGCGACAGTAGCCGCCGAGACTTTTTGTCTCTTTGGATTTTAGAACAACTCATTTTATCCATGAGGTTCGAGTTTTAGGGGTAGGTTCCCAGAGAGATCAGCCAAATACCAAGTCCAGCCCTCAACAAGGTCAAGCCTCGTATCAGACCTTTCCGGATATTCAACCCACTCTGAGTGGAATTATAATAAGACTCGTAGGCGATGTAATTCCCCTCTGGTCATTATTATAATTCCCACGCTTAAGTTTAACAACAATTTATATATCCCCAAAATTTACAGTAAAACAAATAATCATTTAAATAAACATTTATTTAAATTACTATAAATAATTACTGTAAATAAAAACCGTAAATAAATAAAAAAAATAAAATTTAAATATTTATAAGAACCTGATCCCCAAATCCGCCATTTGTAGCTCCAAAAACGTCGTACAACAATAAATATTAACGTAGACAAATATTCATTTAAATTGTTGTAAATAATGATTGTGAACAGGAATTGTAAATAAATAAATAATTAAATAAATTAAATATTTAAATAAAAAAATGAAAACCTAAATCCTAATCCAAACCCTAATCTTGGCGAATTAGCCAAACCCTAAAAAGTTCGCCAAAACCTAAAACAGTTTGCCAAAAATCCTAAACCCTGCCAAACCTATAGGAGCATAATAATTTACAATTTTGTTATCACTATCCCCAGCAGAGTCGCCAGCTGTAGCAACCTGCCCTAAAAATTTAGCTTTTAGAGTCGCCACCTATTCTGAAGGGCGAATAGGAAACCCTACGCAGATATGAGATTCAGGGTAAGTTATTATAATCAGGTTGAGGGAAGGTGTTAGGCACCCTCAACCCTTTCCTATTGGCTTTGAATCTAAGGTAAAGGTTTGTGGCTAGAATTATTGAGGTTTATAGCTGAGAAAGTGAATAGGGGAAAAATTGAGATTTTAGGGAGGGGGACTCGCCTTGGTTATCCAAGTGCCTACGTATCTCCTTACGGAGAATCAGAGTCAACGTAGTTCGGGCACAGGGTTGTACGCCTTAGAATTGAATTTGAATGTTTGAAGGCTTTTTGAATGGCCTATCGCAGTTTTTGAAATGAAAGGCATTTTGAATCGCCTAGGATAAAAATCCGTAGTGTCGTGGTTTAGTGTTTTTTTAGATGTTTTGGGCGTACAACCCTGATTTGATATGGCACCGTTAGATGCGATGACCAATAGATTTGGTCAGTATAGCTAACGGATTAAGGAGCATTGCTGGTTACTCAGATCGATAGATTGATCGTCGCGGAAAGCAAATTAAATGTGTTTTGAATTTTATGTATTTTTTATCTCTCGTCTAATGCGACTAATAGCTTTAGTCGGGTCGAGGAGAGAATTAAGCTAGAATCAATTGAATAAGAACTGCCTAATATTTACCTAACATCTTTTATTATATATTATACTTAGTATTTTTTATAACCTAATAATTAATTAAAATTAGATAAAAGAAGTTAATATGTTTTGTTTTTTTTCTTAAACATGATTAGTTCAAACGAAACATAAAACTAATTAAATATAATAACCAACATGATTTGAATTTTAAGCCATTATTTAAAAACTAGATTATAATAATTAATTAAAAATTATAGAAAAGTAGTAAGTTATTATGATATAGTTATTCCCTAAAGACCTAATAATTAGTAGATGATACAGAACGTGAATAAAGCCCTAAACATAGGTTTAACCTCCTTAAATCAAGTTAAGAACTTTGACTATCCAAATTCCTCACAACCCAATAGCATGCTGGCACTTGTTATTAACAAAAAATAGAAGGAAAAAAAAAACATATATACAGATACATAGAGAAAGCCACCGTATTCTTCCTCTCTCTGCTTCTTCACACAACATTCGCAAAAACGAAACAAACCCAAACTATTTTCAAGATCCAACATCAAAATAAGATACATATATGGGGAAGAACACTCACAAATTTAAGGCGTTCGTGGTTATGTGGTTACCATCGTTTCCGGCACATCATAGGAATCCGAATCTGATGGTTAGTGGTGTAAGGATCCGCACGGTGCCGGTCAGAATTCCGTCAAATCGCTGCTCGCCGGAGTCGTGTGCGTGCGAGGACGACTAGATCTGGTTCTTTCCGCTGGATCGTTGTCGAACTCGTCGGAGGATGCTCTGAGTTGCAGCGGACTCGATTTCTCCTTCTTCCTTTTGCAGATCCGATACGGAGGAGCTGCGGCAACGGAAAAGAGGGACGCAAGTGGACGGTGGTGCGGGTCGGAAGCGTGATCGGAAACTAAAGTGTTGTGTGTATGGATGATTATTGAGATTTTGGAAAATGATGTTAGATATTGTATGATGAAGTTTTGTTGCTGTTGGTGGCCATCACGAAGTTGCTGGTTGTAGTGGCAGTTTATAGGGTGATGATGATTTTTCGGTCCCTCCCCCCTTTCTCAATGAATTCACTCTCTTATATTTACAAATTAGGTTTTTTTTTATACCCTAATGGGCCTATCACCTAACTAATCATTTTAGCTCAAATAAATTACTAATCCATTAACTAATTATATTTATAATAATAATAACCTTAATAATAATATTATTAAAACCACTATTAATTAAAAATAATAGCTAGTTATAATAATAAAATGATTAAACCAATTATTAATATAAATAATAAACCATGTGAATAATTTGTGAGAATGGACTAAAAAACCTCAAAAAAGGGAATAGATGGGCCAGAGGACTGGGCCTAAATACCTCCTAACCTTACCTACATTTTAACTCAGGATATTTTATAAGAGGGCGGGTTTGACAATAGGAATGTCAAACCCCATGGCTCTTAATTTTGACCCTTGATGAATTAAAAGATACAGATCTGTTCGGGCAAATTTTGGGGTATGACACACTACATCATTTTATAATTGATGTTTATCTTACACATTCTTAATCATTTATTATTAACTTTCTCATTATTAATTTACAATTACAATTCTAACCATTCTTCTTCATCCATTAACGAGAACAATCATGCTTTTAGTTAGGGGTGGCAAAACGGGCCCGGCCCGCGGGGAAAGCCCGGTTGCCCGCATTTTTTTTGCGGGGCGGGACAAGATTTTAGGCCCGCACTATCTAATGTGCCCGCCCCGTTTTTTTGCGGGCTTTTGCGGGCATGGACATTAACATGAAAATTTGTAATTTTTAGGCTTAAAAGGTGCAATGCCCGCGGGCTTTCCCCGCCCTCACTTTTTTGCGGGGCGGGGTTAGGTTTTAGGCCCGCATCTTCAAAAATGCCCGCCCCGCCCCGTTTTTTTGCGGGCTTTCGCAGGGCGGGCCTAAACGGGGCGGGCATGCCCGTTTGCCACCCCTACTTTTAGTACAGATTCTTAAAAAATCAAAAATCAAGATATACAAAACCATCAAACTATAATATTAATCACATGCTTAATTATTTCTAGTACTTATTCTTTTACAAAGATTCAATTTTTAAACCCACCCAAAATATGCAGTGCGCTTAATATTGCTAAACCTAGCTTTTGACAGTTTTTCCCCAATTTGATTTTTTGTAGTTGGAAGCCATAGTTGCAATTTCAGATCCAACTCGACCATGGCACTAAGATTATGCCTAAACTTATACCCTAAATCTTTGCCCTTTTTCAAATTTAGAATTCATAGGCTTCTTCCAATTGATTTTCAAGTTCACAGGCTTCTGTTTCGGTAGTATTGTACAACACCATCCCTTCAAATTGAAATAATGAACAACATTTTTTTTTACTCTGTAATTGTAATTGAATGAAGAAGAATTGTTTGAAGCTTGAACCGATGGATCGGAGCACTGTGTTGTGGGAGGCCAGGGACGGCGCGATTACAGCGGAGGCTGACGAATCTTAATGGACTGCGTGGGCTGATTTGATGGTGCCGACGGCGAGACATCTTGCAGCGGTTGTGCGTGTGGTCGGAGGATAGCGGCCGACAGACAAAGGATAGCTTCTGGTTGGAGGCTGACGAATCTTATTGCTTGTCTTTTTTTTTATAGTTTCTACAAGAAAAGAAAAAAACACAATGTTGCTTCATATGATTTGTGATTGTGTTATACTGTGATTTTTTATTTGTTTGATAGAGTTTATGTTTGTGGAATGTCAGCTTTGGCTACTGGATTTTGTTGTTATGTTATGTTCATAAATGGTTGTGGTTGCAGGTGAAAATTAGTGCAGTAGTGATATTATGTCAACATGATTTTTCTTGTTACTAGATGAAGAAGAATGGTTAAAATTGTAATTGTTAATTAATAATGAGAAAGTTAATAATAAATAATTAAGAATGTGTAAGATAAACATCAATTATTAAGTGATGTAGTGGTAAGTTGTTTCTCTTGTATGTAAGGTGGTTTGGGTTCAAATCCAACTTAGGTACAAAATTTTGGAATTTTTATAATAATTTTGATTACTTTGATGATAAATAGATGCCATGCGTACAAACATGTGCCACGTCAGATGCCACCTAAGCAAAAGTTAACGCTGTTTGAGAAAAATGGACGGAAAGGACTAACGTGGACCTTTTTGAACATTTAAAGGACCACTTTGGAACTTTTTAAAGATGAAGTACTAGAATGGACCCCGAGGTATACTTAAGGGACCAAAAAGGGTATTTAGCCTTTTTTTTTCTACTAGGCATAGAAGGAGAAAACTACACCAACAAAGTTGAAAAGACTACATCCAACAAAGATAATAACTTGTATCCAGGAAAATTTCTATCTTTTCCTGAGTTTTGCAAAGAAGTGGAATTATTTCTCTCCTATGAGGATAAGAATTTCGATAGCGTTGTTGTTCTCCTTGTAATTTGTTAAATTTACTTTATGTTGAACGAACCCTTTATGTCAATGATTTCAATAAATTTTTCCAGGTTGGCATATATTCTTCGGTTTGTTAACATGAAGCTCAAAAAAAAAATCATAACTACACCTCAACTGAACACTTTTCGGGTTAAAGTGCATGTTGTACCTTCTTACCTAGCCCAATACCTCTTTCATGTCCCTATTGTGGCTATACCATTCCTATTGTATTTACTACCATATCATTTATGTATACTTCTAAGTTTCTTAATATATGTGAAGAAGATCTCTTCTAGGAACTTAACTGAGTTTTGATGAAGATAAAAATATCACAAAAAAGAAAAGAAAAACGAGGACAACAAATGACCAATAGCAAAATGCTAAGGATAATCTAAATCAAGGTTAAGCTTGTTTTTATCTTTAATATATCATTATTCATCTTTTATATCACTTATAAGTCTCATAAAACTTCATTCAATCATAAGATAACTTGTTTTCGAAGTTAAAACATAGAAACAATTGAAGCAAAGCCTTTAAGTGAGATTTTTCAAAGAAAACAGAGCCAGTAACCAATTACTAGATGTCAGAAATTGATTACCAGTTAAGAAGTTCAAATATTTTAATAATTGGAAAGGCATAATCGATTAAGTCGCTTGAGTAATTAATTACCACATGTTCAGACACACTTTTTCATGAAATAATGATATGGCAATGTTATGTAATTGTTCATGGTGCCTTTCTCAACTGGTATGTATCTTGCTTCATAGGTTTCTATATCTGTAAAAATACTAATTTACAATTGAAAAAAATTAATAACTTTAAACATCTCATTTATATAATTCAAATATTATTTTCAAGTGATCATCATATTTCTAAGTTTTTGAAACTTTTCAAACTTTCATAAACTAGAAAAAGTTTCCAAACCTTGAAACCATATGAGCATAAAGTGATATACATTTCAATTTTTATATTGAGAAGTAAAGTCTACAGTCCTAAAGTTTGGATTTAACATTCATACAACCTAATGCATTCTTCAATTTCTCAACTAAGATTTAGTGTTACTTGTTCATCATGGTGTGTTGGTGAAAAGTGTTTGCAATTAGAAAGTGGTGTGTTTTCTTGTCTGTGTATTAGAAGTTTGTTTGAGAAAAGTCTTAGAGTGAGACTAGTAATGTAATTTTTATACATAGTGGAAAATCCTCTAAGTAGATTGAGGGGCTAGACTGGCCTTCTATTGGAGAAGATGAATCGGGATAACTCTGTTGTGTTCTTATCTTCTCTTAACTTTTACTTTCTGCACTAAATTATTTCTACACAATATTCATTATCATTTATGAACCAGATAAATAACCATAAATCCGCTTCCAAAAAAATAAGCTTTTTTTTCTTTCAAAAATTAGCCCTTAAACCACAAAAACGAAGCGATCCTAATTCACCCATCCCCCTTAGGTTGCTTCTAATATTTACATTATATGCTCTTTAAAAATCATATTCACCATTATTTGATATTCTGCATAAGCATTCTTAAATCCAAAGAATATGACCTTGTAATGGTAGTTGCATGTGTTCTTCATGAAGGTTTTGAATAGGGTGAAGTTGCATTGCATCTTCCTTTTAAGGTTTTATGTTTTTATTGCATGACTTTTAGATTTTTTTTGTGTCTAACTTTATTGAATCTCTTCACATGATTGTGCACCTTAGGGTTGAATTTTTAAAAATGTTTTTATGCTTGCATAAATAAAAATGTTTGATTATGGTATAAGAAATATGCTTCTAAGTCAGTTGATCAAAATTTTGGATCAATAACCAATTTTGAAAATGGTTCAAGTCATGAGAATGTTATAATCTGATAAACACTTTAAATTTTGCAAAAATTGATATTCTATAAGTCTGATTCGAATCACATACTTTAGTGACTCAAATTTGGGTTATAGAATGTCTAAGAACTATTTTGATTTTGCCATGATTCGATTCATAACATCCATAATTCGAATCACATGAGCTTGATTTGAATAACAGACTACCTTGTTCAAATTGCAAAAGACTGCATCTCTATGAGATTTTGTTCTATAAGTTTGATTCGAAACACATGTTTTTATGACTCCAATCACAAACTATGTGACTCGAATCACATAGTTATTTTTTGTTACTTATTGAATCTTGACTCAAATCAGTTTATCTCTTGACTTAAATTATACTTTTTACTTATGACTCGAATCAAACATCATTTTTCTCTTATTTATGTGCTAGATCTCCAGCACATATACAAGCATTTTCTCTAAAAACCTTTCACAATTTTAGAAAACATACACTTCCACTATTGATTTGAAATTTCACAACGCACTTGGTCTCTCATTTTCAAAAGAGTTTCGAATATGGTTTTGAGTGTTTGCAAATAAAATCTTTCATCTTCTACCTATTTCTTTATCCATTTTTGTTTGGATCTAACTCCCGTCTTCGAGATGTGAGATATGCGATAAGGATTTGTTTTGTGATTAATATTTCATTGAGTATTTCTTGATATTTCAGAGGTTTGCAAATTGAGTATGTTGTTGATGGTTTTGACAAGAACAATGAAAAAGAATGAGGTTCTTCTCTCTATAAATACATTGGTAGTGTTATGAGAAATCTAATAAACAAATAGAGAGTTCTTATCAATCTTCAAACAAGCCAAGGCTCATGATACCGGTAGGATCAAGTAAAGATTGCTATAGAACAGAGACTTTGGAGCAACATTCTTGGAGCAAGAAGATTTCAGATGATTTAGAATAAAAATATTGTGTTAGATATTACGTACAAGTCAACGAGGAATCAAATTGAAGATTTTATATTTTTGGCTTTATTCAAATAGTGATTATACTGAACATTTTGTAATTTTATAAAAAATTATAGTGGAATACCAAAAATTTCAATGAGAAACCATTGGAGAGTGAAGTGACTTAGCGAGAATGATATTTGAACTATTGTATATTCGGTGTACTCTTCTCTCTCTCTCTCTATTTATCTATTTCTCTATCTTTCTCTATCTCAAGCTCCCTGTATTTTAATTTCTTATAATTACATGTTTAGGTTCTTTTTATCATTTTCATAGAACCACGTGTTGTTAGGTTTATTTCCTTAATAACAATTTTGTGTATAAGCGTAGATTTTGTTAGATATGTACTGCAAATTTCTCTAATTGTTGATTAAGACTCAAAATTATGGTTTTAGAATTCAAACTCTATTGGTTTTGTACACTTATACTTCTCATGTAAGATAAGCATAATACAATAGATCTATTAATTCATTTAGTTATATATTTGATCCAATTTTTATCTTTAGACACCGATTAAAGTGTTCTGTGTGTGTGTGTGTGTATATATTATGATAAGCATAATCAATTTTATACACATTATGTTTCCATTAACCAAATAGCTTTTAAACTCCTATAATTGTTGAAATTAAAGAATTTTTCAAACCAATCTTTTTTAAAGGAAGTCTATTCACCCCCTCTAGACCGCCGCATTCTCGTAAACTCGCCCAATATAGGGTGTATTATAGGTCCATTTTTATCTGGTTTTGTTAGAAATGGCATATTGTAAAAGTCAAGTTTTTGCATCTTACTGCTTCATATATCAAATTTTCTATGCTTGGAAAATGAAATAGGTCCTTCGAGGACGATGTGTTCAAGTTAGTGCAGTCCAAACACGTTCTCCACTTTTCTGGTTGCATTCTTTAACATGCCACACTTTCTAGTCATGATGGATACTTTAATTCTCTGATAAAGTTAGCTTGTTTCAACTTGTAACTTCTTATCCTACCATATTCCTTTGTTCCTCTCCCATTCTCCATTTTCTCTAGGATACGAGTTTCACAACTGGGATAATGGCTAGCTTGTATCTTATTATGCTTTCCTCTATAATAATCATCTTAAATGAATTCTAAAGTAAGTGGTTCATGTTCTTCCTTGATAAATCCATGATTTTAGTTTCCTCATCATTCAGCTTGTTCCCTGGTTAGTGATTCGATGTGTTACTTCACCTATTTTGATATTCTTTGTATTTTGGAAAAATAGTATTCTCAATTCTCCAAAATCTCTTCACAAATCCATGTTGTCTTTATCTTATGTGAAATTGATGTCTCTAGAGTTGGACATTGGTGGGGGAGATGGGTTATTAACCTTTGTAGGTTTCAACTTATGATTATTATGGTAGCACCTCCTAGTGACCTTTTGATCTTATCTTACTATGTCGACTTTGTTATTTTCTTAAGGGTATTTTAACTTTAGATATAAAGTATGAAGTAGACATGAGTGCTCCTAGCATGTTGAAGATGGACATGGCTATCATGTTATTGTATGAATAAAATGGTTGTTTAGAATAAGGTAGTGAACCTTCACCAAATAAGAATGTTTACCTTGTTAGTAATTGGTATTAAGGGTAATGGAGTCCTTGACATTGACCTGATCTCCAACAAAATCCATAAAACCTCTTTGGTATAGTGGGATAAGTTTTGGGGATAGTTTCAATCCTTCGAGAGAATTCCAATATAGAATGTCAATTTAGTTGTCCAAGTCGATTAAGACCCTTCTTACATCCCAATTTAAAATATTAACTTCTATCGTCGTTGAGTCGTCCTCATGGGGAATAGGTTTCTTGGTCTCTCATTGATAAGGCGGGGTAAGGGGTTTAGGGGAGTATTTATTCCCCGTATTGCTTCTACACATTATTTACTTTCATTGTGTACCATATTCTTGATGAAGTGGGCTCACATTCTCCTAAGAAAGTATCTTATAAGGTATTGATGGTTTTCCAAGGTTGGTAGTAGACATTCTTATTATGTTGGTCTTTTTCTTCTTTTGGGGTAACCACGACCTAATTTGTTTGGCTTGTTCTTAGTATGAACATGCTTTTAACCCCGATTCTTCTATGTACTTCTTTAAATATACTTGTAGGATCAACCTCTTAATCTCCTTTTATAAATTGAAAATGATTTCATGAGTTGTATCCTTAAACCCGATAATTAACACACCAAAGATTTATGTTTGGGTTCATCTAGCTCTTTGGTTTGGGTGTATCATTTATCAAATTTATGTCTCTTAGTAATTGGCTCCTCCGAATGTTTAGTAATGTTGTTAGAAAATCATAAGGCCTTCTTATGTCTGACCTATAGCTTGAATTGTTCTTCAATTGTCTCTCTTTTCTCATTGATGAGTAGTTTTGGTTAGAAGATTTTGGCTTGGCACCCCTATTTATTTTTTCTTTGATGTAGCATTATGCTTGTTGACATGTTATCGACCAACTTCAATGCTAGGCACTCATTGAAGTGATCGATGTTCATTTCGTTTTGAAATGTTCCTACAAATATCTTTCCATTACGATTAAAAACCATATTAGTAGCCTCATTAATTAGTAGCCTCATTAATAATTCCCTTGGCGGTAGGGCTGGAAAACGGGCATGATTTTTAATTATTATCTTTATTATTTTGATATTTATTAGTATTTTATTATTTAAATGACATGGTTTATTATTATATTAATATTATTATTATTATTATTATTATTATTATTATTATTATTAATTTTTATAATTTTATTATTGAAAAGGTTAGAGTAATTGGAATAGAAAGCGGGAGAGTTAGAGTTAGTGGAAAAATGAAGGGTTGAAACGTTAAGTAAAATTAAACAAGAATTAGGAAATAATTAAAAAAATAAGAAAAATATTATAAAAAAAAGGAGAGTCGGAGGGAGAAAAGGGACCGGAAAGGAAAAAAGGGAAACCATGTATCATTTGGAAGAAAAGGGAAAAAGAGGCAGAAAACTTTAGGAGAGAAAAAGAGTGATTTCATCCACTCTTAAGAGCTCAAGATCAATTTCTTCACAACAATTCAAAGTAACGAGGAATATTGTTTTAGAAAAGGTATATAGGTTGTAAGTTAGTGGGGTTTACCATCACCCTAGTACGGATATGTCCTTATGGAGTTGTTCCATAGTATAGGGTTCGCTGTGAACCGTACGACATAAAGGAATATGAAATTGATCTCTAAGTTTTCGTAATTGAAAAAATTAGAATGTTTTAATTCCATGTGCATTCTAGTTAGAAACCTTGAATTTGGTTTTTTGGGTTTTCATAATTGGGGTAAAATTTGTATGTTATGGGTGTTTTGTTGTATTGGATGAATTGTTGAATTGGATAAATTTGATGAATGGTTGAACTGTTGAGTTATATTCGAAAACAATTTTTATGTGAATGTTTTGTTTGATATTTGTGGAAAAATCTTATTTTGTCACTCGTATGAAATTGCGGAAAATTTTAGAACCGATATTGCTTGTCTTGTTTTATGCGTAACACGAGTTTCGTAAGTCCGTTTGAGGTGCCGTCAGTTGCATCGGAAAGCTAACGCGATAAACTTTCCGCTAAAAATAAGGAAATGGGGTTTGGGAATGCTAAAATACTAGCAGTTATCTGGTTCCTATATAGAAGCGTAGTCAAGTCTCAATCGGTATTGGTTGTCTTGTTCCATGCATAACTTGAGTTTCGTAAGTCCGTTTGAAGTGCGGCATGTTATGTTGGAAAGCTAATGAAATAAACCGTCCTGTGATAAAGTTTAATGATATTGTTGTATCATGATGAGTATGGATGGAAATGGGTCGGGTCAGGTGCGGGTTTCACACTACGCAAATCCGCACCCGAAAACGGCACCCGAACCCAAACCCAAATGTTGTTCGGGTGGCAAAATAACACTCACGCCCACAGCCGTTGGGTTCGGGTTTTTTCACCCAAACCCGAACCCACAGCAAAATACATAAAATACATTTTTCCTACAACTTTCCACAGTATTATATATATATATATATATATATATATATAAGTGAGTGTGATTTCGAGTTTCGGGTGCGGGTTTCACACTACCCAAACCCGCACCCGAAATATCGGTGGCACCCGAACCCGAACCCGAATCCAAACCCAATCAACTCAGGTTTTCACCCGTTGTCTCGGGTTCGGGTTGCGGGTGGGATGATTGAGATGAATCGATGTGATGTTTTTATGTGACTAGCCAATGTGAAGTCCTTATGTGACACTGATTGAATTGTGTTCCAAATAAATCATCGTGAAGCCCTTATGTGAGAATACAAACATATGCTTTCAAAATAGGAAGGGGGTTTGGAAGGATTATTGTTAATGTTTTGTCATGCATCATACTAGTGTGAAAGTAGGTCCAGTTTTAGGGGGTGTTCTAGTACGATGTAGCTCGCATGTACCCCTAGGAATTGCATGTCTATGGACGTCTAGGAGAGTGAAGTAGTACATATGTTGCTCACAAGTACTTCTAAGTTGTGGAACTCAGGAGAGTGTCGTGGTACAAATGTAGAACACATGTACTCCTATACATTGTAGGTCTACGGATGTCTAGGAGAGTGTCGTGGTATTCGGTGTAGCCTGCATGTACTTCCGTGAATATATTATGAGTTCACTATTTGGTACTACATACATACAGAGCAGGGATTAGCGTGTATTGCATGGCATTCATGTGCATTGCTTTGTGATTGTATGAATTAATGTGGTATTTTTTTTATATTGAAATGATGATTGTGAATGTTTGCATTGTATTACATTATCGTTCTATACCGTTTATTTTTGTAAAAAGTATTCTCACCCGTTTCAATTTCTTGTTTGCATGATGTACATTTGAACATGATACACTTAAGATGAGACTTAAGAGTATTTTCATTTGAGGCAATCTAGTGACGATGGTATAAAAGGCCATCTTAGTTATGTGTGTTGTGCTACTGATATATGTTAGTCAATTAGGGATTGAATCTAAATAAAGTTATGGTACAATGACATCAAGAATGTGGTTGTTTTTAAAAAGAATATTATGTTTTGGTTTTGATGGTTTATTGTGAATCTTGAACATGTTGCGCAAGTATGGGAATTTTTTAATGTATGGTATGAGTAATGTGTGATACCCTGTGTTTTATATGCTATTTGTTATATAAATTATTCCGCACTTTATATGTATGAAAAAAGAGATTTGGGGTTTAGGGTGTCACATAGTACATGGTGCAGATCTAAAATCTTGGTTTTGCTCGGAAAAAATAATGGACAAAACATGAATTCTCTTCGAATCAGAGCCATTTTGCACCCTTAATTTGCAAACATTGATTAAGTCATTTGTTGTCATCTTTTACAGTTTACTTCTAAAAAAGTGAAGCATAAATTTCCTAGAGAATATCAAATTACCTGAAGACTGAGTTTCGAGGTAAGCTCATGAACCACCTGAGTGATGTCTCCTTCCAAAAGCTTGAAAGGAGTTTGCACTTAAGTGGCTCTGCCACTCTAATAATCATAGATTATGTGATTATTAATGCTAGTTTTCTTGGGGTTGAAACTTTTGATGAAAGTGGTAAGGTGGGGAATGTTTGAAGTTTTTTGGGATTGGTGCATCCCATGTTTCTTAGCACACAAGTTGGGAATCCTTTAACTCATCATATGATTAGGACCTTGTTTTGTCGCCCTAAGTCATCTATAGTGGCTCGAGTTATGATTAGGACCTTACTTTCCACATGTGGTGTTCTTCATGTCATCTTTTCAACGGAATCAACTGTTTATGTGACTGAGGGACTATTCTTACTTAATCCCACGATGGGTGCCCATTTTTCTTTTGTTGAACTCAGGGTGGGGGTCCTACTAGCAATACACTACGAACCATGAATCAGGATATATGGTTATATGGGTGAGGCATTTCTACTGGCTTTGTGCCATTATTAGAACTATGAATGGTAAGGAAAGAATGAGATTATTTGTTTCATGTTAAACCCTTGTGTGATCGGTCTTCTAGACAATGATTGCACAATATGATTGATAATGCCAATCTCATAATGAACTAGGATACGAAGACAAATTATTATTGGTCATGCCTTTCCCACAACTAGTGAAGATGTGAAGGCAAACAAGTTTCCTTTTCAATTAGGGTGGCTATAGTAAGTATTATCAATTGTTTGGGTTTAGATCAATAGAGAATGAGCTAGGTTTAAGGCCCATTAAAGGATGGTACTTGTGTGGTGGGGATTTAACGCCACCGCCATAGTTGATCCTCGCAACCCCCCCCCCCCCCAATTGAAGGAAAAGACCATAATAACTCTACTCAAAGTTTCCATTTTTCAAATCTCTAGGGCGATACCGGAAATTTCAAGTTCATACCAGAAAATCTTCAGAAAAAGCAAGTAAAATACCGAAAAAATGGAAATTTCTAAAGATTCTCTCAGAAATTTTAGAATTCCGAGAGAAATTACCAGAAATTATGAATATTTCGATATTTCTTACAAAAAATTAATAGGGTTTTTTAAGGTTGTATTACCGAAATTTTTTGAGATTTTAGTAGTTCAAATTTTTTTGAAAAATTGTCGAAATTTCAAAATTTCCGTTACCTTTTTCTTTCACTAATTTTTTTTTTTTTGAAAAATTCCAAAATTTTCAAAATTTCCAGTACCTTCTTCTTTCACTAATTTTTTTTCGGTTTTTTTTTTCTTTTTTCATTCTAGACCACACAAAATTGTTGACGAAATCACAACCCTACAAAACCGTCGGAAAAATCCTAATCGTTAATAAAATTGTGTCAATACACTATCAAAATGGTAGATTTTAAAATTTCTAGAAATAATTGCAATTTACCAGAAATTTCAAATGATTATAAGAAATTTCAAATGATTATAAGAAATTTATACATACCAAAAATTTAGTTAAAAAAATTTTTTTTTTTGACAGGATATTTTTTATATTAAGAAAATATGAGGGAGTGTCATGTTTAATTTTGGAGATGAGAGTTCTCTTGTGTGGTAGTTCTTTCGTGGGGCCGAGGCCCATGTTTATGTGAGGCCGTATTTGTGTTCTAACATGCTTATGTCAGTCTACAATTAGATTAGATGACATAAGAATTTAAAATTTATTTTGTTAAGGAATGAAGTATATCTCTCAATTAATACTAATTTCAACATAATCATAAACTCATCATTACTGTTTCACCAGGACTTAGTCATGTTTAGAGTGATTCCATACACACCAAAGTTCACACTTCATAATTATACAAAATCATCAAAACCTTAAACTAAAACTACACACATAGTATCTTTCATCTAAACCCTTCTAAACTTTCTAGTCAACCTTTGTTGAATTAAAAGATACTAGTAATTTTTTTTTTTATCATCTAATGAAAAATGATTACTACCTAGTACAATTTTTTATTTTTGATCTAATTTCAAAGTAAAGCAAATTGCAATAGACATATGGTGGTGATTATATAGAATATCATATCCATTGACTTGTTTCAAACCAGAAACTATGATCAACACATAAAAGTTTGTTACAAACTCTAATTAACCATTTAGAACACAAACTTCATATTTTAATTTATAGGTATATATATGATATTCCTAAACTTAATATATAGGTACATAAAATATAAGACTAGGAAAAATCACAAAAAATAACTAGTGTGATTTCCAAGGTAAACATTCCAAGTTCTTGCAAGATTCTGTCCAAGTACTAGTGCAAGCACTACCAACTCCATCACAACATTTGCAAACAACTCCAAGTGTTGCAAAAATCTTTGAGTACCCTGAATTTATAGATCAAAAAAAGAGGAAAAATAAGAACATAGTAAATTAATAAATAAAATCAGCAAACTAATAATACATGCCAAGTACAAATAAATCAGATCCTACGGAAGAAAAGAGACAAAAGTTGTAAAAATTAATAATTATAAATATTACTATATAAACTACCTTGATTTGAGATTAGGGAAAGTGTCCTTGCTTCTATAAGTGATGGCTTATGAGAAATCGAAACAAGCATGATGATTAACACCATGAGAATATGAGGCTTCATATTTGATACCTTGATCTATAATTTTGTAGTGATTTTGATGAGCTTGTGAAGCCTCGGAGTTAGAGGTTCAAGCTATGGAGAAGTGATATGAGTTTGGAGATTTAAAAAGATTCTAAACTTGCAGGATGGGGATGCTGCCTGGAAAGTATGTAGCCACATGATTGATGTTTTTATATTATTAATTAAAAAATAATAGTGAGAGCGACATGTATAGATTTGTATTATAGTGCTTTTTTTAATGCGCCTCTCTAGAAGGAAAACTTGGCTTATTTATTTATCCCTTTTGAAGATTTGCTTGTCTATAAGAAAATTAAATATTTTATTATTTCAATAACTATATTTTTTATGATAAGAAAAATATTTTATAATTAAATTGATAATTGTTAGAATAAGATTTGGTTCTGCAATATGTATCTGTCAAAATTTTAATTATGATCTTTGATTTCGTAGATACACATCCGAAAGCACCTTTTAATTTAAAATTTTTGTTTTTTTCGTCGGTACAACTACGAAACGTGTTAAAAATAAAGTGTTTCGTAGATGTACCTACGGAACATTTTGCTATATTTTAAATCAGAATTATTTCACTCCAAAACTCCAATATTTTTAATAAAAATGGAACCAAATTATAGTACATCAAAGTAGTGCAATTTAGAGGCAATGGAATATAGTACAACAAAAAATTACATCGTATAGATAATCCAAATAGTGTCAAATACATGATCAAAATAAAGTGCGAAAATGTAATCAAAATACAGATATCAATAAAACCATAGGCATCACTACTGTGTATGTCGGACAACATCCTCCTCCTCTATCATGGCTCAGGCCCCGCCTCTGCGTCCACCATGTCGGTTGCTGGCTACTCTGCCTCTACCTTCAAGTTCCCCACCAGTCCTGGCACGATGTCGACGGTGCCATCCTAATGATATCATCCAATATACGCTTGTGATCATACCCCTCATAGAAGAAACCTTTAACAATGTCTGCCCGCGCCATGTCAAGTATCTCACGACAGTAAGGAAGAACATCGTCAGTGTGGTCCAACTGAGACTGATGAGTCTGCAAGATCTCCTAATGGGATGGCTTGGACGGTGATCCCACTGCAATGGGGATCATGTAGGGCTGTGACACCGTGAAGTACCAGGTGATGTACCCGTCGGCGCAACTTAAGTCTCTCTCTAATTTGGTCGCCTGAGCCTCGTCAGGAACATATGATGCTCCCAGTCTGCAAAGACCCTTATCTATCTGCCGACGGATCATCAAGATAGGAGCGGAGACAAGAGGGTCGCGAGGTATCGTTTGACAGTAGCCAAACTGCCGCATGAAACGCTCTGGAAGATAACAAACAATGATGATCGAATTGGCAGCAACCATCCAGAATATAGGGCAATGTCATCCCAAAGAACCGTCTCACGGTGAGCAGCATAGCAATTCTATCGGATGTCCTCTGCAACCATGCGGCCAATAGAATACCGATAAGGATCTGACACCTGGTTCCCTCCGAGGAGGATGTAGGCACTAGCACGGGGCATGACCTCAGTGTAGCCGGGCATCTCTCCCCAGCCAATGATCATGGGGAAGTGCTGTAATATCCAACCCTAAAAAAAACATGGGAATCAAACATTATCACAAATATATAATGAATAACTTTGAGAAAAAGTAGAATGATATAAAATTGTTACCACTACGAGGGAACAATTGCCAGCAATAGTGTAACACCCCAAATCTACCCGATAAATTATACAGAAAATCAGAGTATAAATTCCAAACAAGTTCATTTGAGGTATCACATATTCGTCATTTCAAAAACAATTACGGCTTATTTGCCTTCATATAGATACATAGCACGTAACTTAAAACGGATAATTAAATCATTATTCAAAAATCACTTTGTTTCAAATTAAATAATTAACTCGCAGCGGAATCATCAAACTTCATAAATATTCAAATCAAGTCGTATCATCATTGCACGGTAACTTTAAGTTACAATTTAAACAAAAACCATAGAAAAATTCAGCATAAGAATTAATAAATAAAACAATCGTTTTATCCCCCCGAGTACTACGTATCAGAGCAAGACACCAACTCGACTAACAGCAACTAAAGACTTCATAAAATCACTTCAAAACTTCCACCGCTATCTTGAGTACCTGTCCGTTTCCCATGGTAAGGAAACATCATTCAGAAAGGGTGAGATATCTACCAATATAAACAAACGCATGATAAACAATATATTAGAATTTAATCATACGAAATTATCACGTTACAGCTTTCAGACTACATTTATAATAACAATTAACCTGAACAGTTATAATTACCAAAAATCAATAACAACAACATATTAATAGTTATAACAACTATTTCTCATCTTCCAGACAATACCTGTCACAACACGTCATTAGTATAACAATGTATAATTACAAATTCACATTATCACAATTCAATAACTCAAGTCACATCACGTCACAATTAAATCACACTCATGCCACATATAACGAGACTCTAACAAATGCACATGCATGTGGTACCCAGGGCTTCAGCCCCCATCGCCAATTGCCAGTTAACAGAGGCATCAAGGCATAAGCCTTCTTCACTAATTTGCCAATCCAGGCCGTCGCCAAAATGCATATGTATATGAATGCAACAAACACATACAACAACAACATCATCGTCACAAAAGGCATAAGCCTATATCGTCGCTATACCAATAAATAGAGGTATACATCGTCACTAAAACATCATGCAACTTCGCATAAAACAACAACAATATACAGATCACTCAGAAATCACAAAGAAATAACAACACAACGTACTCATCATAATTCACAAAACAAGCCGATCACAATCACCTACTAGCATATACGAACTACCTCTACAATTTTCAATTAATTCCGGATAACTAAATACACCATAATCCCACATACAATCATCATATTCCTATCTCCAAGTATTTCAATAATTATTTTGCACTACAAATTTAACTACACTATCGATTCAACAACAACAAGATTCGACACAATAGCATAAAAATTATTGTTTTGCAACATAAATCACACACAAATAAACTGGAATAATTTCCTACGAAATTAACCCCCGCATATCATTCATCATGAGTTCGGTTATAGAGTTAGAACCCCACCCCTTACCTTGTATTCGGAGTCCATTCTACAATTCTATCGATCGAAGCCATCTAGCCTTAGCTCCCAACCATTGCCTCTTTTAATCAGAATCAAAAGCTGAAAATTTTCCCAAATATGCAGCTACAGTGCGATGAGCATATCTCACAACTCATACCTTATTTTAAAGATCCCAACGGTCAAAAGTTAACTATAGGTGTTGCGAACCTACCCACAAAATTTGGTGGCGATCCAACGGTTAACGAATCGGGGATCTTCGATTTAGTGAGACTGCTGCAAGAAAAACGGGAATGAATTTCTCTCTTATTTTCTCTCTACTCTACAACTTCCCATGTCCAATTTCCCAAGACTTTTTCTCTTCTAATTAACCTAATCCTTATCTTAACTTAATTTCATTAAATCTATTGGGCCTAACATTCACACCCCACCTTTTACTACCATCGTCACTTAATTAAGTCCATATAATAAATCTAGTATTTCTTCAATACTATTTCTACAACTTAATTAATTAATTAATCGACTAATTAATCATAAAACTCATGTCAACAATTATCAACACTCCACAAATTCAACAATTAAATTCGAAATAATTTGAAAGTATTTAATTAAATAATTAACTAAATACCGAGTGTTACAAATAGTCCTTGCCTTCCACTTGCAGCCCTATCCCAGTTTATGGTAGTTGTACGCCAGTGTAGTCCCTCCCAAGTTGTACTCATGAATACGTGCGACATCCAATAAGTACCTCAAGTAAGCGACGTCAGTGTACGGGGAGCTGGTGTCCACGAATAGCTGAGTGCCTAACAAAAATAAGAAGTAACATCTCAGCACCCGCTACTTGTGTATGTCCTTCACTACTGGGTCACCAACAGCCTACTATGCTGCAAGGGCCCGGCCTCGTACTGCCGCGTCCAGAAGGAACATCTCACGTGTACGCAGCGGGTCCTCTCCACCTCCTCAAGCGTGTCCTCGGGATCATCCCCGAGCTCAGCAATAAGAACCTCCATCAATTCCTCCTTGGTCAGCGTACCGTGACTAAGAAGGGTTCCCATGATAAGTATATGCAACAGGCAGACGATGACGTCAAGTGATATGGAAATCTCACCATGATACAGATGGAATAACAAAGTCTCTAGGTGACACCTCTCTGCAAATGCCATCATCATCCCATTATGTATTGTGTGGTACCCAATCTGACACAGGTCCTTCAGCCCAGAAGCAGCAAGGACATCTTGGAACCACGATTCGGTAGGCTGCACGAGAGAGGCAATCTTTCAGCTGTGGTTGTATAACTTCTGCGGATCCCTATCTTGAAATTTTCCAAAGAAAACAACATTAGAAATTAGCAAAGTTAGAAATGATTAATTTTCACTGAGGACAAAAAAGTAATAAGTAATAAGTCTAAGAAATTTTACCTCTCCGTCCCAGTTATGTCTGGCTAAATGATCAACATACCTTGTCAACATGGATGAATCTGAAGGACCCCTGCGTAGCCCATAGGCTCCTAATGCCAATCTTCCTCCTCGTGCAGCTCAGGTGGTGGCATCCAGGATCCAGCATCAACCGTAGGTGGCACAGGAGTAGAAGAAGCATCCCGACGACGTCTGCGGGCGAAGGGCGTCTGTGAGGAACCCTCACCGTCATCCCGAGGCCTCCAGGATGAGGTAGTAGATATGGAAGACCCCTCAGTTGGGACGGATGTAACATGTACCTCTGGTGCAACGGATGTATCAGGTGCATCTGTTGGAACGGATGCTTCATCTGTCACCTGTGACAGCATCTGCATCTATGCACGACGCATAGAGGCATGTTGTGTTGTCCTTCTAGATATAATGCGGTCTGAATGGTCAGCTACAATGTCCATATTGTATTACAAATAAAATCTAGTTATATACAATTTGGTTATTTAAAAGAAAAGAAAAAACAAATTTACTTCCGTAGATGCAAATACGGAACTCTTTCGTAGATGTATCTACGGAACAAGCTTACATTTCAAAAAAATGTGTTTGTTCCGTAGGTGCATCTACGGAACTACCTAACGTTTCATTTGTTCCGTAGAAGCACCTACAGAACATTTTGAAACTCAAAGAACACAACAATGGCATCTGTCATTGTTCCAAATGTTTAAAAACCCATTTTTCCAGCATGATTGTCCGTTTTACACATCCAAAAATACCTAAATTGTCTCTAAACTATGTTTCTAAAACTATCTAATCATTTCTACACCTAAAAATTGAATTATAATTCTATTACGGGAAATCTTTGAAATAACTCAAAAACTCGAAAATTTACCGATTAAATTGAGTTTTGAAGATGTTGGAATATGTTGATTGTTGATGTTGATGCTCACTGCCGTACTCGGGAGAAAAAAAAACAACTTTGATGGATTTTGATTTTTGATGTTGAGAGAGATTGAGAGTTTGAGAATATGAAAAGTGAAGAATGAGGGGGAGAAGAGTCTGACGCGAATATAACATCGAATGTTTCCGTAGATGCATATATGGAAGTCTTCTGTAGATGCATCTATAGAACAAAACATCTTTAAAACAAAAAAATACTTCTGAAGGTACATCTTCGGAAGTAGGGGCATTTTTGACAATGCGCATGGTACATGAGAGATTCAAGAAGTGGGGTTAGAGATTCTCAAATACTTTTTTTTTTTTTTGGCTTTATACCACCGGTTTAGTCCGGTTCGGGGGCGAGTTCTGGCATCAAGTGGTTCCATCCCCCTCCCGATCGCAGTTGCGGGGGATTGAACCGTGGTTCTCCCTACCAAGTCCAGCGCCAATCACCACTGGACCAACTAACGATTGGTGATTCTCAAATACTTTTATAATAAAGAGAACATAATATTAATTTTCAACCGCCTCCCAGAATTAAATTTATAAATCTAAATTTTTATACCTTACATCTCAATCATTCATTACAAATCTTTAATTTTAATTAGATTTATCTTAAACATCAAATATTTATATATATATATATATATATATATATATATATATATATATATATATATATATATATATAATATTTTTTAATTGGTTGATAGAATATGAATTTGTACATTCAAAATGCATCAAAAATTAATTTCATATTTAAAGTAATTAAAAATATTACAAAAATAAATAAATTATTTAAGTTGTTAATTTATAAGTATTAATAAATTGTTTACATTGATATATAAATATAGATGATTTTTTCTGCTAGAGATTGAATTTTAAACCAACAGTTACATTAATTAATTTAACTCAACTAACACATATCATTTGAGCTATCTCACTCATCTATTTGTATTTTTTTTAAATGAACAAGAGACAATATTCAGAATATCAATTTGTTCTCAAATTTTAACTACATGACTAATCATATTCTAAGATTTTTATTGATGATGATAATATTGAGAATCTGTGGAAAAGTCACTGGAATCTTGAATAAGGGTGGACTATGTAGTATTGTTAATGCAGGGTTTTTGGCTTTTGTAGTGGTATTCGGACGGACAGTCATGTTTCATGAAACAAGTATCAATTGTATGGTTATTTCTTCTACAATATGTGCAAATTCGCGGTGAATGAGAGTTACAACCCATGTTAGTACAACCTCGACCCTTGATAGTTATGGGAATTGGTTTCTCTGCCTTCCCCAAAAGCGTTGTATGGTTGTAATTGCATGGCCAAAGGTTGGTTTTCAGAAGAATCATTAGAATGGTTTTAAAGGGGTTAAACAATGCTCTTGACCTAAAACCATATAAAAGGTTATATCCAGCAAGGGTAAATGTACAATAATAAGGATTTGAGAAAAAAGTAGAGAATTGGTCAGTGAGACCCTTAAGAAATTTGATATTGATCTATATACTTGTGTCAGAAGCGACACCACAAGGGCATTTGATGCCACTAATATAATCACGAGTGAGTCAGAAAGAGAAAATTTGCTCCAAGAGATATTTGAAAAGGTAATGTGAAACATCGGGGTTACGTTGATGAAGATGAGTTTGATCATCTTGAATATCGTAGATCTTGAAAAAAAACTCCTTGTGAAAACTAATTCTCCATATTCTTCCAACTAGTTTGAGCATTGTCGATCTAGAGGATATATTGAGTAAAAAATTCTAAGATGGATATTTGAAGTCAATAAAGGACCATGTAATTGCAGTGGATCCATGGATGATATAGGGAACGACTGGTAGATGGTTGGGAGAGTGTATTGTCAGTGAATTAAAGTTTACTTTTTATAATGAGGACAACAAACGTCTAATAATTTAATCCACAACATCATAAAAGAGAAAAGTGACTAAGAGATCCTCTCGATCCCTTAAACTTAACACCCATCATGAAATAATCTCCCCCTTACCTCCATTAAACCGAAAAACTATAGTTGTTCGTGAATGGAGATCCTACTCTTTCAGTTCTCTCTACTAGGGTTTGATTCATCTTCTTCTCATTTTTCCCAAAACAGATCGTTCTCTAAATCACTCTATGCTTATATAGAGAAAAACTTTATTTTATTCTATTTATTTTATTTTCACTAAATCTCTTAGTTGTTAATTAATTTTATCTATTGCCCTCTATTTTTTTTTTTTAAAAAAATCTCAATATTAACCCTAAATTTCTAAATTAATTTAATTATTAGAATTCTCTATTATTTCCAATAATTTTAAATGAATAATTTCATAATATTATTACTCTAAAAAATAATCAATAAATATTTAAGAAACAAACCAAAAATTAAACAAAATCATAAATAAAATTTTGGGGTACTACAACTCCCCCCCCCCCCCCCTTTATAGAATTTTCGCCCTAAAATATTTCCTGATAAAATAACTATGGATTAAGATTCCTCTATTTGGCTTGCCAACTCTAAAGAAACGCTACCACTACACTACCCTGAAGTTCCATTTTTTACTTATGATAAACTAACGATGTGGTTGCATAACCACAGGTTGGTAGCAATAGTAAAGCAAGTAGCAGTCTAATGGGATAAAGTACTAACAGTGTTAACACAAATGTCGTGTACAAGGGTAAAATAATTATTAATACCAAAGGACAGATGGACTGACCTCAAAATGATAGCAACTATGTAACACCCTAAATCCCAAGTATAATTTATAAATATTACGGAAAATATGAAGATAAAAGCAAGGGTGTCACATTGACAAAAACCTTTCAATTGATATTTCAATGCAGAATTTAAGTTAAAGCATAGCATCATAAAATATACCAAAGTGATATGTTCAAAACAAATTAATGACATAGAAAAATCCTTAACCCGATATTAATGAGTTTACTCCTGAACTCATCCTCCTAGCCTTCCTTCCTAAAGGGTGAATCCTCTTCAACCTTAGGCTTTCTCCGTATAACTTCTTGGTGATATATTTATCTCCTTTGATAACTTCCACTCGCCCATTGAAGAATGGATACTTCATGCATAAATATAGAGTGACAGAGCGGTGTCTATCTGGTTAAAGGATGGTCGCCCTATAATCATATTGTACAAAGATGGGGTTTCAATAACCAAATACCTAACCTTTATTTATTTGGCTTGATCTTCTTATCCAGAAGTGATTCTCAGGGTGATATATCCTTTTACATGTACCTATTTACCAGAGAATCCAACCAGCGATCCTTTGAAAGGCTTCAATTCGATGATCCCTTGGTCTTCTCTATCGCCTTACCTACCCTTTTGAACATAGCCTTGTCCTTTATGGGTGAGGTATAATTACTCTTCCTCTGGTGGTGTCATATTTCAGCGTTGGGAAGCGCTCATTGACATCATGTGCCTTCTTTTCGGAGTAGCTTTGCTAGACCTTTATGTAGCACTATACTCTGGTGACTACTTTCGCTAGTGAAAGTACTGGCTTCTGGGTGAGGGACTCATTGAAGGTCCCTGCCTTAAGTCCATTTTGAAACCCCTCCCACAAACATTTCTTGGTTCGGTTGGATGGCCCTAATTGTGGCATCTTTGAAGCGGGAGAGATAGTCCCTCAATGATTTTGATGGACCCTAGCGTATGTTAAACAAACTGGTCATGGACATCTACTAGTAGCGGATGGTAGAAAATTAGTGCACCAATTAAGAGGCACATGTGAACCCATATACCATTTAAGAGTGGCGTCCTTGAAAGTTCCTGGTAGTAGCTTGCATTTTAAGGAGTCGTGCGCTCCTATGATGACCATCTGTGTATTGATGGAGGCAACATGCTCGTAGGAATCATTGTGCCCATCTAACATAGCCAATAAGGAAGGCTTGAAGTCCTCGGTGACAGGCTCCCCTTATATCTCATCTGAAAGCAGTTAGGGGTCCAACAGTTCCATCTCCTCTAAAGGATTGGACTCCTGTTGGAATTTTCTGATGTTGTGGACGTCATCCTCAAGCATCTGGTTATGACAGCGTAATAAGTCCATGGCGGCACGCATCTCTGTTAAGGCATTGGAATCACCACTACCACTGGTACCTTCTGGCGTGGAGGAAGAATCTCTCTTTCTAACCATGGACGGAAGTGGCTAAGTGTATACGTGAAGGGCAACAGTTAGTAAGGTGATGATGATGAAGAAGATATATAATCACGCAAGTCCTGGCGTTGTTATATAGAGTGTTGTTGTAAATGCGTTACTTACAATCATGATCCTGTGACCGTTTGTCATACCCCAAATTTGTCCTACCCTTTAACTTCTAACTGGCTTAGGCTTTGCATTCATGTACATACATCACTTAGGACATAATCCATACCCATGCATTCATATCATAGGTGCTATTCAAGGGCTAGCAAGAAAAAGCTCTGTTGCAAAGAATTTCTGATCAGAGAATAAGAAAACTGAGGTATAACCATGTGGCTCTATGTTCATTGAAGTCCTCCTGGATTGGGGTTTTCTCAATCTCAAGTCAAGGCATTGGTTGAAGGATGTTGGCTTGCAAATCATCCGGTTCTTTAAATCAGGGTTTCTTTGACCAAAGTCAACCAGTTGACTTTCTGGTCAACATTCAATCAGGAACGGATTCTATGTGTGAAAAGATTCTCATGCCGACTATGTGGATGTGTTTGTTTGACTGGATTTGATTGGAAGAGATTTAATCGGGAATTTCATCAATAGTCGGAAAATCAGAACAATTGACTTTTGGGTCAAAACCAGAAGGATTATTCGAATGTTGATTTTTGGTGGAAAATTAATCAAGAAAAGTCGAAGAATGGATAAAATCGGGAGTTCGGCAAAAAGTTGGGAAAAATAGTAAAAAGACAATTTCCAACACTTAGAAAAATTTTGATGCTCTAAATCTTGGTGAGAAGTCCACTCCAGCACTGATTTACACGTGTCAAATGGCATTGTTTGGAAAAAATTCCAACACCAAAGTTGTTCCTCTCATGGAGGAGAACAGCTTTGTGGTTGGAAGTTTTTTCATTTAAAGCTTGTATCAAGAGATATTAAGGTGAGAAGTTTCTGAAAACTCATTTGAACCAAGTCACAATCCAGGTCACAAGTCAGGTCATGACCTGGCATTTTGCCAAACACATGGCGTGCCAAATCTCAAGCCGTTTTTAGAGCTCTACAAAAATGCCATGAATGCAAACTTGGTATCATTCTTTTCTTTGCCATCCCCTCTATCCATTGAAACAAGAATTGGCACAATTGGACAAATATTGAATGAGATACAAGTCTTCAAAGTCGTGCCCTCATCAAGTCACAATGATGCGTCTGGCTGAGCAGAAGTTCAAGGCATGCGCAAGGCTTTTTGTCAAACACATGGTGGGCCAGATTCAGACTCAAATTTCTTCCTCCACAAGCCACTATCTTGAACATGCTTGATTCTAAACCACTCCTTGCCATGCCCTCTATCTAATAAGCCCGACAACATTGATTTTGGACGCATATTGAGCAAGTTATGAGACTGCAAAGTCATCCTCCAACCTAACCGTATTCTTGCCGAGGCACAAGCATCAGACCCAGGTCATGCGCGCGTGGCATATTCCAGATGCGCATCCATGTTTCCAGGCGAGTTTGAATGACTTGCAAGCTTGCAACTCCAATCTTCCCAACACGAAACTTGCACTATCTCATGTTCTTTTCAAATTGATGTCTAGATTACACCTTTTGAGAACTTGTAGAGGAAGATATAAGCACCCAAAGTAAGACCTGGACATGACCTTGTTGTTGCAATATAGAGGACACTCACCAACATTTCCATACAAATACTACACTACAAATCACCATGCACAGGACTGTCACGTGAAAAGTCCACCAAAAACTTACCTCATTGATTCACTACACCCATGCACACCATACGCACTCACGCATGCACACTATATAAAGCCATACCCTTCACAAATCCATCACACACATTCATTTTTTCACACTCTCATTTTTTCCCTCACTTTCTCAAAAGCTCTCTCCTCGCTTTACTCTCTATCTCTCTCGATTCTCTCTCTCTCTTCCATGAACTCACATTCAATGTTTGTTACAATTTGTAACAAACTTTAACAAACTCACACAACCACAGCTTCATCATCTTCATCACAGTCATCATCACCTTCAAACGCAACTTTCATCATCCTCCATCAAACTTCATCTACCTCATTCCATTATCCTCCACCTCATTTTTGCCACCACCATGGATGTTACCGAATCTCGCTACGCTACTGCACGTTCATCATCATCATTACCACTTGGAAGGTGCTGATTTCTTCGTTCACAAGCAGCGAGAAGAAGAGGATCATCGGAACCTATTTCTAAAGGTATCGCATACGCTCCATAAGCACTCATCATCATCAACGAGGAGCTGCAAGATTCGTGGATCTTTTTGTCGTTCTCTTCAAGATTCATCAACAAGTAAGTCATTTGAGCTTGCTTAGCATCATAGTACCAGCATGTATGACCTGTATATAGATGAATGCCTGGACTAATTTTTCCTCCTCTGTATTTGATTTCAATGATTCTTGAGATTAATTCACTGTGCGTGTGGTTTATGCATTTCGATCATGGATCTGAGTTCCTTGAATGTGTGCTATTTAGATCTGAGCTTAGTTTGTGTTTCGGTGGAAATGTTCACAGTTAGGTCTTTAGAAATTGTCACGGTTTAGAACGTAGAGGGAGAATTAATGAAAACTAATGCCAGATCTGTGATCTACGCAAAAAACCGAGTGGGAGAGAGGTCTCGTTTGATCATCCGCCGGGAACTCTCGCGTCGGCGCCGTCGTGACCACCGCTTTGGTCCGTCGGAGAAGACAGTGAATAGTACCTCATGTACTGTTCACGTGAGCAACACATGCATGCTGCTCCTCTCTTTCACGTTTTTCTTCCTAAATCTTCTATTGCAATGAGTGTGACGTGTCATAACATGGTTGGCTTGTGCTGTTTTTTGTCTTATTCCACTTAATGTACCTTGACCCAATTGATGCAATGTTCACTTGTCTTCATGTTACGTTTAATGCAAACCATAGGGTATCACATGAAATAAAATAAATGCATGCTGAACGACAATAGTCACATGCTGAATAAAATAATGAACAAAATAAAAATGAGGTAAAATTAGATTGGTTTGTGAAATGATTGGGCCATGGATGTGAGCTGCGTTTGGGCCCTCACCCATTTTCAGAATCACACACTATCATCGCTAATGCACCATCATGTTCTAAACTGGGCCTCTATGCGCCCATGCTATCTCCACCCCCAGTTTCCTGGCCCATCTCACTGTTAACGTGACTTTAGTTCATTTAGAAAGCTGCCGATACACCTCCACCTGTGTAGATTTCAATTTTACTTTAATTTTATTTTCCTTTTAACTTTTTAATTCACAATTTCAATTTTAGTTCAAATAAAAAAATGCATAAAATATGTTTTAGATATTTTAGGGCGTGTAGATAATTGCCTTGATTTTTGTTGATTTTTCCTAATTGTTTTAATCCTTTTAATAAATCATCTTTTACAATAGGTTTGAATTGTTTTGTTTAATACTTACTTGTAAATAAATGTTGTTAATAGACTTAGAAATAATTTTAGTCTCGATTTTCTTTCATAGATTTAATTGGTATATGTGTGTTTGTGAATAATAGTTTGTTTGATATAGCTCAATTTTATTTGTCGCATATTGATCTTCCTTTACCTATTCCATGTATAGTTTTTTTGTTAATAAATTGTATAGTTTTTTTATCTTTGATTCCCTTGTATAGATAACTTAGACTAGAATTTAGGAATAGTCCCCTTCTCATTTTCTTTTTCTTTTCAATTTTTAAAATAATTAATAAAATACCGACAAGGATCATACCGCTATTATTTTTCATAGTAGGAAAGAAATGATTGGGGCGTAGGCCCCGATGTATGTTCTTTTCTACTTAGCGGAAAAGAAATGATTGAGGTGTGAGGCCTCGGTGTATTTCTTAACCGCTATTTAGAGAAACGATTGTGGCGTAGGCCTCGATGTGCATTCTCTAAATATCCACACAAAAAACTTCTTTTTGTATTTCCTTTACTTAGCGGAGAAGAAATGATTGAGGTGTGAAGCCTCGATGTATTTCTTAACCGTTATTTAGAGAAACGATTGTGGCGTAGGCCTCGATGTGCGTTCTCTAAATATTCAAAAACAACTTTTTTTTGGTATGATCTAAGTCCCAAATAAATTCCCTTAAAAAACACCAACCAAAAACACTTAAAACACTAATAAATGGTCAGATTTAAAACAAAGTAAGAGAGTGATGCGAAGCCTTCTAGTAGGTCTTCGTCATCATGGAATTACCCTAAAAGACACAAACCAATCATTTCTTTTTCTTTTGCCTCGTTGGCACCTAAGGGCAATGTCATTTCCACTTGTACGCATCGTAGGTCGATCCCTTATGCAAGAGTGCGAACGTTGACCCCGCCCAATTAAAAAACACAAAAGACAAATAGAAAATATTTAGCCGAGCTACGGTAACTCTGATTCCTGAAAAGGATACGTAGGCAGCGGGGTAGGGCCCGTGCGAGTACAATTCTTTTTTCCCTACATTTTGCATTCATTTCGCATTTAGACATAGACATAGTTATACACCCTTTAGATAGAAACAAACATAGGTGGATACCATCGAGTACGATGGGCGCGAGGGGTGCTAATACCTTCCCCTCGCGTAACCGACTCCCGTACCTAGATTCTCTGGTCGCAAGACCTTGTTCCTTCCTTTGTTAGGTTTTCTGATATTCCTTTCCCTTATGGGATAAATATATTGGTGGCGACTCTGTTCATTTTCGCGAGCGTGCGACACCGTTGTAGTATACTGGAAAGCATGCGCGCTATCACAAAGGATACTTAACTCAAACATTATTATAAACCTAAAGGTCCCAGGTTCTATTCTCAGCAGCGATATTCTGGAACATAAATTACAATTCATCACGATTACATTAGATTACATTGTGGAAAGTACTCATAATTTATTATATATACTTCGTAGATTGCTTATTTTTCCATACACCTCATTAAATAAATATAACCATTCAAATTGATAAAGAAGTATATAATCTAAAAAATTAAATTATTCTTGAAAACCAACTTTAACAAACCATTGTTTTCTGAATTCCATGCCTCTCATCATTCATTTCTACTCTTTAACACATAAAATATGGTTCAATGGTATAATTCGTTCATTGTATCCATTCCTTCAATTCTAGTTTAATTTTAACAACATCAATTTATTGGCTAGGTCTACCTCATCATCGTCGCTTATCATCGTGATTGTTATGATAACTTATCATCATAACAATCACGATGATAAGCGACGATAATGCTGTAGACCTAGCATATAATTAGATTTTATTCAAATTAAACTATAAGAGAAGATATCGATGTATTGAAGGAATCAGGTCACTGAATCACATTCTAAGTGCTAAAGAATGTGAAATGAATGATGAGACGCATGCAATCCAGAAAATATTGATTTATATAATTTGGTTTTCAAATACAACTAAGTTTTCAAATTATAAGTTCTATATCAATTAAAATGAATGTATTTTCACTTAAAGGTTAATGAAACAAACAATCTACATAGCATATAATAAACTATACTTCATCTATTATCAACCTGTATAATAATTTAAAGAACAAAACATTGGTAAGTCATAAGAAGCCTCTTTCTTCTAATTTAGCAACGTCTTATTCTTGTTTTCAGAACATTTACCAACAACAAAAACATACAACAACACAACAAATACATGCAACAACATTAAAAACATACATTTTAAAAATAAAACACTAATAACATACAACATCACAAGATATATTAAATTGTTTCAAAAACGCACCTTTTATTAAAAATAATCGTGGAACTGGAACAAATTACGAAGTTCATCTAGTTTGTGAAGCTATGAAAAATAAATATAAGGTGGATAAATTTTCCACAATAACTTCATACTTCTTATATTTTTCCATACGCAAACCATATGTATGATAGCCACGCATGCGTTTTATTAAGGTGATGAAACGAATCTGAATAAATCATGTCAACAAACATTTATCAACAACAACATACAATAACAGCAAAGCTAATGACGATGAAGAAGAGAACAAATCTTATGAAAATCATGTGGAATATAACAAGAACATACACGAAAACGAGAGAATAAGAAAGAAAAAGAATGCCTTCATGTATGAAGAGCAAGATTGATGGCTATTTTGTAAAATAGAAAAGCTAATGACGAAGAAGAAGAGAAAAAATTAGTGTTAGGCTTTTGTTGTGAAGGATACGACGATAGTGTCAAGAAGCGAGAGTTAATTCAATTATATATAGGTAAATTTTTTCACAACGGTTTTCATTATCAACCATGGTAATAGGTTTATATATATATATATATATATATATATATATATATATATATATATATATATATATATATATATATGTGTGTGTGTGTGTGTGTGTGTGTGTGTGTGTGTGTGTGCCTTAACGTTTAAGGAATAAAATATTTTTGGACGCTGAGGTTCAAACCCATGAAAGCTTGATTGTATCACCACAGTGAGCTTAACAACCTTTATTATATCTCAATAATTTTTTATTTAAACATAAAAAATGTTAGTACCTGATAGTTGATATGCCACCACAGTGTTTGGAAGAACCGTGGTGACTTGGGCATTATTGTTTGCGTGTTTTGTTGTAGGAAGGTTAGTTTATCAGGGCTCCACGGTGGGTGCCACTGTATTGGTCAAAAAATACAGATGTGCATGTTCCCCTGCAAGGATTGGGAGACTCAGAGGCCTAAGTAGGTTTATAATAATTTGGAATGGTTAGAGCTAGCCCATAATGGTGAGATACTCTGTACAATGATGTTTTATGATGGTTTTAAGAGTCCTGCTCATGTGAGGTGAGAGGCTCTGTAGATGAATGGTGTGCTTAGGTCTAAGCTTCTGAGGGGGTAATGATTTATATGGCTTAAGATATGTCCCTTCTCCCCTTGAGATTTCGATATGAGTAAGGGGACTGGAAACATAAGGATGCTCTCACTTCTTTCTTGAGTTTGTGAGTTGGAATAGTTGTTAAATGAATATTTATAGAAGCACTTTGGGCCTAGGGTTTGAATAATCCCGGATGTTGGCAACTTCTCCCCTTAATCAACATAAGTTATTGACCACCTATCTTTTAAGGGTAATGGAGGAATCTCTCTCCTTTGACTTACATCCTTACACCCGATCGGTATAGGGCGAGTCTTCAAAATATCGTTTGGACAAGGGAGCCCTAATTTAGGTCATTCACAAATATAACTCTACAATTAATATATCTATAAACCATTATTTTGTCATAAATATGTATCCACCAACAATATTGCTACTAGACCAATATTAGACTAATGATTTTATATAATTTTAAGACAACATGTTATTTATTTACTTTTGTATCATTTTCATCTAATTTACCAGTATTAAGTGTTATCCTATATAGATCAAATTTATTACATATTATGTGATATTTTTCCATTCAATTTAAGTGTTGGAAATGTTGCAATTGTATTGAATTGTTTTATAATTTTTTTATTTTATTTTATATGTAACTCACAAACTCAATCAAGTAAACATAGCATGTATATTAGTTGATTGGTTCGACTTTTGACAAGAAAATTGTGGGTTAAACAATGAACATAAATCATTAAAGTTGAATGGAGTGGATAATAGATTAATACAAAACATGTGTACAACCTAGGAATCCCCGCTAACGGAAACAAGTTGACATCCATAGTATAACCATATTCAAAGGAGTCTTGACCAATGACCACTCATCTTATCTTATGTGTTGTCACAATATTAATTATTTTTGTAATAAAATATGCTGAAGATATTATGTAAAATAAACTTTATAAAATAAAAGTTCTGTAAAAAAAATAGTATGCAATTAAAGTTCTATCAAGTGAAAACTATGTAATAAAATTGAACTGGATAATACAAATTTCCTTTTGAAGAAATAAATTAATTTTTAAGATGTGACCACCTCTTTTAAATGTAATCATATCTACTCATATAAATTGTTGATAATGTTGTTTCAAAGTAAATATTAAAAACAAAGCTTGTTCCTTCCAAGTTATGTTACCAATCTTAGGTCCTACTACTAGTACTCTATAAAACGTATTAATTACTAATTAAGAAATACATTGAACCTCTCTTCTTAGTTCATAATCTTTTGCACTCTTAATTAAGAATATTATAATAAGACATGAAAAAGAGAACAAGGTATCTGAGTTGCTGGAAAGAAAAGACAAGAGATGACACACGCTTTCTACTCTGCTACGTCTCTTATGGGCAAGTGACTTAGGACTCGTTTACAACTATGCTAACGTTTTATGCAAGTCCACAATGAAGTCAAGATTTTTCCTTTTTGGTTCAAATGAAAACAAAGATGATTAATAATATGCTTGCTTTTGTCTCTCTCATTGTTGAAAATTTGATATTGCTTTTCATTTTCACTTTATACCTAGCAAGACCATTTCAAACATAATGGAATTTACTACGTAAGTTATACCCTAACAACTTATTGTTTAAATTGTGTATGTTTAACTAGAATATTATAATATCTAATTATAGTTGTCGCGAGAATATTTTAATTTAGAATTGATTCCAACTTATAACATTCTATTTATTTATTTTTTAAAAATATAATTTTATCTACTAAATTTCTTGACAAATAAAAGTCAAGTGTTTTCAATAATTTATTCAGGTAAAAATTTGATAATCCATAACTATGAACTTGCAACTTATTTTGGTGTGGAATAGAAGATTGGCGGTGTGCTGATTGAAATTTTTAAGAAAGTTTTGTGGTATGTTGATGTGATTTTATATTACAGTAGAGCGAGGGGGGTCTACTAGCAAGGTTAGTACTCAACACACAAGTTAGTGACGTCATAGAGGCCTGACTTGCAAGAGTGAATAAAATTGTACTTGCTATAGTGCGTAGACGAGTTTATATGTGATAGATGATTGAAGTTTCTACTAGTATGCTTAGCGTAGAGTACGGAAGGCCTTTGGAATGGATCTGATGGCTTAAGATGGGAAAGTGGCTTAGTTCTGGGGAACTCTCTTCTGACGATAGTCCACCTATTCATCAGTCTTGAATGAAGGTGTGTTGGATTTGCCTTTAATATTGGGTCGGTCATATTGGATAGTTTGGTCAATCCAGAACAGTTGCACCCCTAAGTCCTTACTATCAACCACGAAGCTAGGAGTGTGACCGAATTGTTAAGACCATCCTCTAGGCTGACCCCATATTGAAGATAATGGTGGAGATATGTTGAGTCGGAGTAGGTGCTTCCTAGGGAACATGCAGATTTAATGTTCGTCTTGTAACTAAAATGTTTTTGCAATATAATCTCTATATGTGGCTCTAGGCCTCTAGGATATAGAGATGGGGTCATCGCTATAACACTCAAGTGCACTAAAGTTATATTATGAACACGGGGTCAATCTTGAGTCGTTGGTGGTGTCTCTTGATGTTTTGGCGATAATTAACTGTAGATCCATGCTTCCTGGCCGTCTATAAAACTGGCAGAGTGCCACCCCTTAAACTTTTCGCTCTTCTTGCACCAATATTTTGCATTCCCAACTTTTTTCCATAACTTCTACTCTACAAGTAATCATCTCCTTCCTTCAGCCTTCATCTTTATTCATGCAATGTTTTTGTATTTTTGGAGAATTTGTCCTTGTTTCTTCGACTCAACTTTTGAATCTTTCTTAACGTAACATTATTTTACTTTATTCTTTCAGTTGTTTCCATTTATTTCTAGCCATGACTAACATACAAAATCCAAACGTTGCCTTCATAGACTTGTCTAGTAGGGATGATACAAGTGACACTTTCTTGCAAACTAAAGTGATAAACCAAAAAAAAAAATGGAGGTGTCTCCTTTAGATGTGAGGTATCCTTCTATAGATTTTTATAGAGATTAGTGATATTTTTGATATTGTGGAGAATTTTGAAGAAGATACTGAAAAGTAGGAAAATCTCTAAAATACGGAAAATAATGAAATGATTGTGGATGAAGAGAAAGAAGTTAACCCTTTTAAGATTCATATGAGGGAGGTTGGTTGTGGATTTTCATTTCCTTAAATTCCCATACAAAACTTGGAGACGGTAAGCGAGTATCGGGATGAGCAGAAGGCTCGAGTTTATATTAAAGCTTTTAAATGGCGTTATGGTCGGGAAGCGAGTGATGATGAAGTTGGGATGCAGACTGAGTCTCAAACGCATTCCAAAACTCATAATCATAGTTTTTCTTGTTGACACTGGAAAGGCAATGGTACAGAGCAGATAATACGCTCTCAAGTTCTCTAATGAGGTAGACCAATACCCATGGGTAGAATAACATGTATTGGGTACAAAGTGTGTCTTTAATGAGGTATGTTAGTTGGTATAAACAGATATGTAACCACTTTGATGGGTGCACGTTTCCACTTCATAATAGGGTTTAGGCTCTGCTTCAACGAGTTTGAAGTAAGGGCTGTGAATTATTTGAATATTTCCCCCTCAGAACTGCATTCTATGATTAAGGCTTTTGTCAAGGTATTTCAGTATTGGTGAGAATACAAAATTGATATCCCTTTCTTAAAACTTTTATTCCACCTCTTCAATTTACAATATACTTCGGCCACAGAGAATCAGAATCAAGGATTATTTTCCTTCAGGAAAGTAAAGAAAATGTTTGACGTCTATATAAAAAAATTCAAAACATTTATGTATAGTGTCTGCCTAGTTATCCTCCACGGTTACGAGGCCCATGATAGAATATCTGTACTACTAAAGGATTTCCTTGAGTAATAGAGATTTTCCTTTAAGATGCAGCTCTCATTTACCTTCAACTGCTTTTAGGGGTTATAAAATTATGTATGTTTCCTAAGTAGTAGAGGAACAATCACTTTTCAGAGGTCCCGAATATGGGACATGTGACTTCATACACAATAGGGGTGAACTGTGGAGGTTTGAAAAACTTTTGTTAAAAATAAAATCATTTGGAAAATTAGAGTTTGAAAAAAATTCTAAAAACAAATGAGTAAATCAGCAATGAAAACAAAAGGAAAAAAATGACTGAAAATAAAATAGATAAGGGAGAAAGAAGACCACCAGAAAATTATATAGGTTAGACCTAAAATGACCTACTCATATCCCAAATAAGTATTCTTAAGAGTATACACTAAACTTGAGAGCTTTGAAGAATGTGCCTTATGGACCCTATCACACAAGGAAATGAAGTTTTTAAAGCTTACTTTCAACCAAACAACAAACAAGGTCTATATTAGTTACCCTTCAAACCAAATAGAGATTTTCCAAGGGTTAATCTCAAATTAAGACGGAGTTTTGAATTGGCTATCCTCTCATCTGAACTGGGGTTTTGAACATGGTGACCATGAGGTGAGGTTTTATACTGGCTAACCTCAAACTGATTTGAGCTTTTACCAAGTTGAACTCAGGAACCAAGTGGAATTTTAGTCTAACTAATCTTGAACTGGTTGAGGTTTTAATTGAGCTAAGCTCAAGAATAGTTGTGGATATTTTAATAGTTGATCATCATGGAAAAAAATAGAGCTTTTTCATCTAGGCGAAACTCAAGAATCAAATAGAGAATTCTAAAAGCAATCCCCCATAAATACAAGAGCTTTTAATGGCTTAGCTCAAAACCATACAACTTCATATGGAAGGATACTTTACATAAGAGACAATACACTCTTGGTAAATTACAACTTAACCCTCTCCCGAAATAATGATCCTCACTTAGATTCAAGAATACACTCAAAGAACTATCGCTAAATATATGTGAGAAAAATGAGAGGTTTAGAAAAGGTGATAAGAGAAATGAAAGTGAGATCAAAGCTCATTTTCTGGATGTGAAAAAGTGATAGAGAAGCTATCTATTTATAGGCCAAGGTGTGGTATAAATTTTGAAACTTTTACAGAGAACTTAAGTTATCTAATTGATTATGTAATAGACCTGATTGATCATTTGACCCCAAAAAGGAATCTTTTGATTTCTAGCTATTGCCAATCTTTAAGAGATTGTCTCTGTCGATTCTAAACTCAGTTGACATAAAATAATTGATTAGGTACTTGGTATAATTGATTATTTAGTTGGAAAAGACATTTCAATCAATCACACTCTCTCTTGATCAATTCTCTAGGTTGTAAAAACATTTTTAGGTGGTTTAAACAAAATATGAAAGGCTTCTCAAACTTTTTTAGTGTGTGTGATTTAGTCATTGTTAGGGGTGTTCAAATCCAAACCAATCCAAATAAAAACCACAAACCGATTCAAGAAAATCGAAAACCACAAAAAACCGAAGTTTATTGGATGTGTTTGGATGTCATTTTGTGAGAACCGTGTGGTTCGGATTGGATTTCAAATTGATTTTTCAAAACCAATCCAAACCAAACCGAACCGTGTTATATATTTTTTTTACTTATTTATTTTTTAATAGCATGATATGTTACATAAATTTATTATTATCTGATAATTATTTTTTAATATTATATATTAACTTAGTTTAATCTATTTATTTTTATTATTTCATTTATTTCAACCATAATCCATCATTCTCATTTTATAATATTAACTTTTAATATACTATATGATATATATTATATCAAATATATGACTGATTAGTATTTTAATATATTAATAAATATATAATTTATAATTTGGATATTCAAAAAACTGGTTCAAATTAAACCGCATTAAATTGGATCGGATTGAATTTTTTTAACATGTCATCCAAAACTAAACCAAACTGCGAGTAAATTTATCTTTGGATCAGATGAATTTTAGACTTAAAACAAATCCAAACCGAACTGCGAACACCCCTAGCCATTGTATTTCCATAAATACCCTTGTATTTTTACAAGACACTGGTCACTGAGACAGACACGACCAGGCGACCTTTCACACTTTCTCTCTTTCACAACTTTGAACTTTCAAGTCTTGGCTTCATTGTCTTTGATTTTAACAACACACAAGAATCTTGAATCTTCTTAATGAGGTTTGAGATACTATATGTTGATTACCATCATTTTAGAGTTAAGAGGTTACACCACCATGAATTCTAAAAAAAAATATTCACTTAAATATCGTTTGATCACAATGTTTACTTCAAAAATATTCTTTGATCTTCAAGAGTGTTTTCAAAAGTATAACTCGATTAACCATCTTTAGTATTTTTGACCACTTCAGCTATTTTCGTTGGATAAATATTTCACTATACATATTTTGATATTAGGTGTTATCGTCATCAAAATTAAATAACTACTTATTTAACTTACGACTTTTATATCTATAAGTTTCACCACCTTGGATTATCTTAATAATACCTACAAGCACATAGATCCACACCAAAAACATATGCCTTAAAATCTTGTGATTTGTCTCTTGACGAGAAGGGTTTGAAGTATCGCTTTGTTGTAGTTTGGGAAGGCTTAAGTTTCGTTCAAGATAACGACCTCGATGTCATAAATAAGCCTGAAGAGTGTCTTTTCACTGTCCAATTGCGTGTAGTTAGGTATGTTGGAGTATTTCATATTTAAATATTATTTAATTATTTATTCCAATAATATTATATGGGCAAATATATTTATATGAATTATACTAGCTATTTATCAAATTAAGAGTCTTCATTGATTAAGTGATCAAATAAAGTTTAAAAGGCTAATTAGATATCTATTTAGTAATTTAATTAGTTAATTAATTTGATATGAACTCAAGTGTATGTGGAAGTTTGGATGACCCATTTTTGAATAATGGGAACCCTATTTGACCATCATTATGGTCTCCAATATACCAGACATAAGCAGTTTACCAGGCATTAGGAGTAGCGGTTGAGGAAGTTCCACAAGCCAACAAGTGTTGGTCACTTGTCTCTACACTTTTGTGTTTTAGGATTACTGTTATATACCCAAAAGACTTTTATCTTATGGATTCAGGTATTCTTGCAATCTCATCTCTCATATACTAACATGTCGTATATCCTATAAATATGTACATGTTCATATTTATTTATTTTATTCCACACTAAAGTATATATGATATAATATGTTGAACATGTTTATGTGATTCACTGCTATTAAATTAATTTCAACTAGTATCAGAACAGGTGTTCATGTTTAGTTTATTGAAATTTGTCCATTAAACTTCAAATTGTTTGGATATACGAATATGAAACATAGGTTTGATTTTCATGATTGTGTGAATTTTGTTTTATAAGGCATAAAAAAATTATAATATTTGGGGATGTTTCCTTTTATTTGTTAAACTATTGTGATAGTACAAAATTTATGGTTATGAGTATATTTAATTTGAAACGATTTGTATAGATTTAAGTTCTTCTGTATAATTTTATATGCACACATGTTCTTTTATGTTCTATCGTGAATTTGTTCTCGCGTTAAGGATTTTCAAGAAATATTATTATTATCAAGAGCATCATAAATGATTATGTCCTATATTTGTAAGTAGTGTCTTGTAAATTTAATACTCTCCCCATTTAATTTTTTAAGAATATCTAATAATTTTGATTGATTTGGTTGAAACAACATGTTGCAAAAGTAACTCATGTTGTGTAAATTTGTTTCAATTAGAATAATAGAAGATACGGTGTATAATTGTTCATGCAAATTGATATGGTCGACCAAAGGAAAGATACACTTTGGCCGAATAATTGCATACATGTGAGGGTAAATATGTAATAATTATCAAATTTATCCATATGGGTAATGATTGATGTCAAAAACGTCCATTATCTGATCAAACTTATTACTAATATTCGATCGTTGTGTGAGAGTGTTACAATTAATTTTTGCAATCAAAGATTTGGTGGGGTGTTTGGTATCTTGTTTGAGTCTTTTGATTTATAAGTGAATATGCATGTTTATATAATAATTTATTGACATATAAACAATGATATTGTATTAGCGTATATTTTTCAATTGTTTATTTGATTGCGCTCACACATATAAGGTAAACATGTGACGATTGTAAGAATTAATTGTTTATAAATATCAATTGTCAGTGTATGATCATTAAAATAGATATTATTAGTACCTGATGTTATTGTCTAAATAATAAATATCAGCCATGCATCCATTACTTTGGTGAGTATATTTTTTCATTTTGTTGTTCTCTTTTAAGCTAACTCTAACTTATGTATTAGCATATTTAATTATTATTTTTCTCTCTTATAATTTATAACTTTTAGGGCTGAATTAAGAATATTAACATGTTCTTGGATCTACACCTTTAATAAGGATGGAGAAACTCACAATTCAGTATCTCTAAAATGAGAATAAATTATAGTAAGTGAGTATGCTCTAATTTAAAAGGTCCTATAATCATAAGGTATGACATTCTAATTTTTTTAAGGTATTATTTAGAGAATTTCTTTGCCAACCTCCCTACCTTCTAGTCCACCTCTGGTGAAAACCCCATACTACCCCTGACTTCGGAAATGCATTTCCGAAATGCAAGAAAAAGGTGTTTTCGGAGATGCATCTCCGAAAACGCCTTTTTTTTTTATAACGTTATCTTATTTCGGAAGTTCATTTCCGAAAACAGCATTTCGGAAGTTCACTTCCGAAATACTGCGCGTTCTGTAGATTTATCAAAACACTCCCCTTCCCCATTCATTTACCCTAACTCAAATCAAAAACAAGCAAAGGCGGAAATTTGTGCAAACGCACTTCCAAGGTTGCATCAAGGCTCCAATCACATTGCTATACAACATTCAAAAGCCCACAAATCACTCAATTTGTAAGTTTTAAATTTGTTAGATTCATTATTCAAATGCATGTTATTTAGGGTTTCAATTGCATAAATGATATATGGACTGGTTGTTAGTAGTATTTAGGTTGTTTAGAAGCTTTTTGAATTGGTTTTATGTTTGATTTTGGGGTCTTCCATGGAAGTTTCAGAAAACCCCTTCGCAGGGATGTTTCGGAAGTTCATTTCCGAAAACACCTTCATCCCATTTTTCGGAAATGAACTTCCGAATTGTATCAGAAGTTCAAATTTTTTAGTTTTTTATTTTGTCTCGCATATTAATCGATTTCAATTGTTTACAGGAACATGTCAGGCAACCAACCAGCACGCATCAGACAGGGTAGGGAGACCCAGACTGCGTCAGCTACACAGGGTAGGGAGTGTCCGTTTTAATTTGCAAGTACTTTATTTTTAACGCCTTTGTTTATTGTGCCTGTTTCTTTGAAGTTTGTGTGCATGCGTTCTGCTTCACCTCCTTTGTTCTTTAATGACTTGTCCGTTTCCCAAGCGTTTTTGTCCCCTTTCTTCTTTTATAAAAGGAGGTCTCATGGACCTTTCTTTCTTCATTTTTACACAGGAATGGGTGGCGCTAAGGGAAAAAATGAGGTGAAGGAGAAGAAGAAGGTTTCGACCGGCTCTACTTCGTGCTCTCGCAGAGTGAAGGAGGTGAAGGAGAAGAATAAGATTTTGACCGGCTCTACTTCTCGTTCCCAGGGGGCCCGGGGCCCGGATGCTCAAGCTCAACTATCTGGCGTGAGAGTCGTGGTTGATGCTGATGGTTCTGAGACTGAGTGGGATGAGGATTGGTATCAGTATCTTCATTCGGAGGAGTTCGCTCGTCGGACAGAATAATGTGTTTTTGTTTTATTTGATGTGTATTTTGTAACGCTCGTCGGGCAGAATAACGTGTTTTTGTTTTGTTTGACGTGTTTTGTTTTGTTTTGTTTTGATTTCGGATTGTATCTTTCGCACAGTGTTTTTGGATTTTATTTATCATATTAGTATTTTCTGTTTATATGTCGCTTATTCTATTTGCCGTTTGCGTTTAATTAAAATGCGAGACTGTTTAAGAAAAAACATAAAAAAAAAACACAGTTTCTGCATAATTCGGAAATGAACTTCCGAATTCACCCCCATGAGGTGTTTTCGGAAGTTCATCTCCGAAGACACCCCCATGAGGTGTTTTCGGAGATGCACTTCCGAATTATGGAAATTTAAAAAAAAAAAAAAAAAACGCTTCGGAAGTTCATTTCCGAAGCAGGGGTACTTTCGGATTTTCGCTGGGGGTGACCCCATAGGGAGGTGGCTAAAGAAATTTTCATTATTTAAGATGAAATTAATTTTGTCATATTTTTTATTTTAATCTAAACTGCTTTTTTCACATTGAAGAGACGGACAAATTCTTGTTTTGAGATTTAGAATCTTATTAAGATTAAATAAGAGAAAAAAATATCCTTAATATTTTCGTAACATTTTATTCTTGCTAAGGTGTTGTAATTTCTTACTATCGGGTGATTTGCTCAAAAAAAATTAAGATTTATTATTCTCTTTATACAATTAAATTATAGTTGGAAATAACATTTATATCCACTTTGTACTTTGTGACTACTACCATGGCTGCTATCACCAACAAAAGCACTTCATTAGGGATAATATTCAAAAAAAAATTGAAACACTAGAATGGATATTTCTTCCATTGATTCTTCTTTTTCATCATTCTTCTTCGACCCCGCGGCATTTCTCTCGGCAGATATTTTGACCTCAATGCTAACTTAATGTAAAGATAATCTAAGGCTAGTTTGTGGAAGAGTGTGGTCAAGTTGCGGCAAGTAAATCTTTACATTAAGTGATTGATTGGAAATGCCAAAATCATTTATTTGTATATCACATTTGGCTAGAAGATGGGATAAAAATTAAAGCGTTGGATGTGAACATACCGCGCGAATTAATTGGAGCCAAGTTTGTTTATTTCGTTGACACGGTTGGTACTTGGAATTTGAACATATGTGAACAAGATGAGTTAAAGTTAGTATTGATGGATCGAAATATGATAGTGCATGGTGTAGGGTGTAATAAGGAAAAGTGAGTGCGAGTAGCTCCCTGGCTTTACTAAATTTGTGGGGCAGCGTAACTTTTGTTAGAGTTATATGGGTGTATGAAGGACTGCAGTATGCTAGAAGACTTAGCATAAAATTGATTGAAATAGATGTTTATTCATTGGTGCTAGTAGGTTGAATTTCAATGTAAATCATCCGAGTCAAATTAGATTGAAAAAACATCTTGTATCAAGAAATGACTTTTGTTGAGATATTTTACTGAACTAGATCAAGTGATTGCTGGGGTGATTTACTACTCTAATCTCTATTTTTGCTTCTAGTTAGTGTCAATTTTGAGTTCCCAGAAGAGAAGAATTATGCAGACATTTCCCAACTAAAATAGATGTGTTTTATATTGAATGACAGTATATACTCGTTAAACTCTTAATCAATTTAAAAATCAGGACCCGCACTTCACTTTGCAGAAGGATTAAAAGGACTATAAACTAAAATGAATAAATAGAAAGTCTGGTATCTTGATTATTGATATGATAAACTTCACAAAAACATAAGGATATACAAATCTCATTAGAACAAAATTTATAACTAAAATCTTCACAAATTTACAATCATCCTATTATCATATTGAAATGGAAGGTGATGAGAGTTGTTTATAATATCAGTGCAACTATATGTAATCTGAATCAGTATCTCTTCTGAAATGTTGCAAATCTGGATGAGCATCATATCCTGGCCTTCTAGGATTCCTGCAAGATATGAAAGAAAAATGTGGTTATTTTATGCTAAACATAAATAACATCATTTTCTGCAATATTATGGAAAATATGATATATTACACCATAGTACCTTGCAAATCTGTTGGGTTCAAAGCCAGGGAGACCAGGAGGTCCAATAGGATCATATCGAGCACCGGGAGGAACGCCCCTATTTAAATAAATTCATTAGTCAGATTCAAACATAAAAATAAGCCAAAAGTATCCATCACAGCACACAGGGTAGTCAAATGCAAAAGGCAGCTCGAGTGGTGAATCAAAGAGCAAAAGTGAAAAGGAGTTTAAACAACTTACGGTAATCCCCCAGGAAAGGCAGGTCCTCCACCAATACCTCCACCAATACCACCACCACCAAACCAACGAGGGTCGTTAGGCCCTACGAGCATGCTGCCTCCAAAACCATGATCACCCCTGAAAATAAGTAGGAAATGTTAAAAGTTAAAGTATGAATTTACAATTTGTGCTAAGAGACAACAAAATGTAAAGTACGGTTTTACCTTGAAGGATACACACCGGCAGCAGGCCCTGGAAAAAGATCACTACCAGAACCAATGCCAACTGGAGGGATAATGAATCTATTACAAACACATCAAAATGTTGAAACTCAATGAATTAGTACAGAAGCCAAAAGCATTTATTATAAAGAAAAAACTAGAGAAAGGGATTGTAAAGACGGTATAGCATGTAGACAACTAATCACCTCATTTAAAGCTGATAAGTATGTGGCTTACATGGAGAATAAGCAAAAACAATTTGATGAAGACAATAAGACCATAAACTAGACATGTACTAAAGATTTAACTGTTTAGAAACATCAGATAATTTTTTCTACAATGTGCAAGTCTTAAGAAATAGTTAAATTCACCAATTTCCAACGACGGGTGGTTACAACACAACCATTTGTTGGATAAATATATACCATACGGGCTGATCAGAACCACAAATTTTAAAAAAGTCAACAATAAGACAGTGTAAAATCACACACTTGACAATCAACTATTAAGCAGCATAAACAATATAACACAGTGAAACTAAAAATATAATAGGAGGAATTAGAAATTTCTTACCCAGGGTTATGATCGTAAGGGCCAGTAGGTTCACCATATCCAGGAACAGGTTCAGATGTCTCTAATCTTCTTTTGTCACTGGTTTCTGAGCTGTAAAGGAAACAAAATGAATTTTGCAATTATAGTCTCAGTTCACAAAAATGAAATATTGGGGATTACAACTACGGGAGAATAAGAACATAAGTACCACTAACCAAATTGATATCGAAACTGTTCTACTTTTTAAAACACAACCTAAAGATTTATAATCATCATATGGAATGTGCATCAGTATCTTTGATTTCCATAACTCAAAGATTTATAGTCCTATACAAATATATACTTCATCATCAACAATTATGACTCACAAACACTCCACCTTTCACTTTTTCTTCAACAACCCAAAGAAACAAGGTTTTTTTAATTTTAAATTTCACTTATTGTTCCTACAGTTTCGAAGAATGCCTTCGAGATCTTGTTTGAGTTTTTTAAATCATGTATCAGTTAATGATTACGAAGAGCTAAATAGAGTTCCGAAAGTGATGACGCTAAGCGAAGACGGACAGAAGTTACAACAAACGAATAACTGTTCAGTTTCTTCACCTGTTTCGTGTGAGCGAAGAATGATAACAAACCAGTTACCAATACACATTTCTATTTTTTAGGGAAAGAAGTGGAAATTCAAATGGGATGTTGATAGTATAGTGATTCAGCTGAAACACAGTTTCTTTTCAAAAAAATTGAATTATTGTACATTAATTCGTTCAAAACAGAGATCGAACTGTCAAAACAAGAATTTTTTTCAGGATTTTATGAGAAATACTTTGGTTTATCAAACTAGAACCATTAAGTGAGCTGCTTCATATGGTTTGGTTAACCATGCATGCCCCTAATCGCCACATAGTACAACATTACTATCCCAAATAAGAACAAAACAGAAAGTTGCCCCCCATATCCTTCACCCGATTCCCATATGAGAAGTGTCAAACACAACGAATATGGTAGTTGATACCCTTCTTATTAAATGTTTTTCCTTTTTTGTGTAGTTTTTATATAGATGCCTATTTTGTATAGTTTTACAACAGTAGTTTATAATTTGTTCTGGATAATTATATCATTTTGCCAATCACGGTGTATTTTATTGGTTGAATTTGCTTCTACCTTTGATTGAGCAAATCATTAAATTTAACCTTTGTTATTTTTATAAATGACAAGGAATCCTAAATATTGAACAATAGCGGTGACCAAGGTAGAAGAGGTCGTGTTCAGGACCATGAAAGCGTAAAAATTTGCAACCGTTGGACATTGTTGTTGGTTTACAACAAAATTTGATCTAAATACCCAGAAGCATTAATAATAGCAGAGAGGTGGAAGTTGAGGAAAAGAGAAAAAGCACTGTAGAGATTGTTGAGGGGTCTAATAAGCTTTTCATGAAGAGGAGAATCAGCATACAAGTTACTATACTAGTACATTCAAGATAAAGGCAAGAGAGGAAGCATGTCAAGTATTTGCTAAGTTTTTCTACAGTAATGCCATTTCGTTCAATGTTGAGAGGAGCGTTGAATTTCCCATTATGTGTGATCTGATTGCAAAACATGGCTTCGGACTAGAGCCACCATTTTATTATGATTTTAGAGTGGAGTATCTAAAGGAAGAAGTGAAGTTGGCAGACGCGTATTTGGAAGAACCTGAAGTTGAATAAAGTTGAGTGGAAGAGGTCGGGGGTGCGTCATAATGACTGATGGGTGGACTGATAAGGGATGGACAATGTTGAACTTCGTGATTAATAGTTAGTAGATGCATCATTGAAATCTAAAACAACTAACAAAGTGATGAGATGATGGACGCTATTGTGGAAAAGGTTGGAGAAGAAAATGTCATCCAAATTACCACTAACAATGCAAGATGAGTTTGAGAAGACTCACATCCGTGATAAATAAGTTATTAGGGTGTGGCTGGTTGAAGAGTAATAGGGAAGAGAGAGTGAGGTGAGAGTGAGAAGTTGGAGAGATTAAAAATTTCTCTTGACTGGTTTAGAAGAGAGAGAAAAGAAGTGGGGCCGACCACTTTTTCCATTCTCTTCCATTTACACCCCTAATTTCTTTCAACTTAATATTATTTTTTAGAGGTATTCTCATACATTAAAAAATAATCAACATTGCTCTCTTATCTTTCTCTTATACCGAAGATACCTCAAATCTTCTTGATTTTTCACTTCTCTCTCTTCTCACACTTTTACCTATTTCTTTCTCCTCACTCCCCATAACATATCACAACCTAACAGTAGGAAAATTACAACTGCTATTTATTCCAAAATCTCTCTCTTTACTCTTTTGCAACACTTCACAAATGTGGGAGATTTGGTGAGAGCCTTACTCGCTTTGCCATGTCTTATCTAACTTTAGGGTGTTTGCATGAGTGAGCTTTGATTAGAAAGTTTACAAGTAAGAAATAAAAGTGCAGCCATTTTGAACGGAAAGAGGATGGGAAAACCATTGAGGATGTAGTTTTGGAGTAGGGGTTATGAAAGAGCAATGTGATTTGTTTGAAGGGCGCACTTCCTCCAATTGAATTGCTTCGTTTGGTCAACTAGGATAAAATGTAAGATTCAGTTGAGGCAATTGCGCAAAAGCATTTCAATGGTGTGAAGAAAAGATAGTTTAAATTCCTTCAATTGGTTTTGTTGTGTTGATTTTAGGACAGTGTTGTTAATATCAGATCGCGGAAAATATCGGATCACCAAAAACCCGATATGAGAAATATCGGATATCGTAATGGGCAAATGCAGAAACCATATAGGCGGTTAAAATAAATATTTATATATAAAATAAAACATGAAACACATATAAAAGCTACTAACATAAACAATTATTAAAAAAGTTTTGATGCTTCACCGTCACTTTCCATACTATAACAAATGTATAAAAACAGAGGGTTTAAGGACTTGAAAACTGAGAACCCAATGGAATGGAATGAAAAGAAACTAGTTTGAGAACACTAGAAGAAATGAAACCAAAGAACAAAATTGAGAAGAAAACAGAAAAGAAATAAGAATTACCTGGACGAGATGAATGACCAGGAAGAATGAATGTGAAGAAAGAAAATAGTGAAGAGAAATTTATGGTGATGGACTACGACTCCTATTAGTCCTATATATAATCACACCAATTAATATACCTCTTCACATTCACTTCCATTTTCGAGACTACCAAGAATATGTTAATATCCATACAGCTTTCCACTTTATTACTCCCTCCATCTCACAATAGGTGTTCTCTTTGCAATTTTGAGACGGAGGGAATATTACTTTACCTCTTCACATTTTCACTTGATTAGTCTGCACCTCTTCACACTTCACAGCCTACTTACTAATTATTACTGGCCACCTCTCCACCTCTTCGCAGCCTACTTTTTCCTTCCACCTCTTCACATTCAATATTTCAATTATTTTTTAATATAACTTATTAAAAAAATGATCAGAAAAATATAAATTCTGATATGAACTTCAAAACCAGTAAACTGGTATACTAGAAAACGGCCGAAATGCGGAGCATCGCGAAATTGAAACGGAATATGGGATATTGTATCAGATAGGAAAATTCCGATATGAAAAACCGGTATATCGGCGATATAACCGATATTTAACAACACTGTTTTAGGATGCATCCAATTTGTAGAAAATAAGGAACTAGAAAACACAACTCCAACTATATCGTGTTTCATTTAAAAACTGGTCATGAGACTGAACAAAATGAGAGGCTAGGGACTGGACAAAAGCTAAAATTTGTGTCCGTCACTAAAAACCATGGGACTATTTGTTCCTCGAGAAAGCTATCGCCCACACACACAAACAGACACGTGATTAATAAAAAACTCTAAAAAGATCAGTTCCATTCACTATCAGCATAAAAGTCATGATAAGATAATGACCTGATTCAAAATTTTCAAGCATATCCTCCCAAAAAATTACTCGAGGTTGGCATTCCCACAGTTCGTTTCAAAACTATAAAGAAAAAGGTTCACAAAATTCAAATTTACCTTTTAGTTGAGGAGCTTGCATTGGAAGAACCATCTAATTTTGATAAAATATCTGCATCTATTCTCTTCACCAGCTTGTCTAAATTCTTGAACTGCTGAGAAAAATTGCTACCTCCATCCTCTCCAGAGTAGTCCCCAACACTGCACATATAGAAACACACCCAAATCCCATCTCAAAGTGAGCATAATTCACACAAAATCGAGTCAAAAAAATTCCAAACCTTGCACAAGTTGGTACAAAATAATCTTTCAACTAAAAATAAATCAAAACATTTAGAACATAACCAAATAAAACACAATACCACCATTTTCCATACAGCAACCCAACCCAACAAAGAAAACCAAGTTACAATCCAAACTTTCCAAACTATAAAATAACAACAATCAAACAACCAAGCCTTATCTCACTAAATAGGGTCGAGTACATGGATCAATTTCGGTCATAACGTTCTATCCAGGACCATGCTTCTATCCAAATTATTAATCTCGAAATCTTTCCTAATAACTTCTATCTCTAACGATTTGACTTCTCTACATCTGATCTACTCTCATTACCACAAAATCTACCAATCTTTTCACTCCATGCTCTAACTACTTAAGTCAATTTTCCATCATCTTTTCTACTATGTCAGCTCAATACTTTTCGAATATGAGAAAAGGGATGATGCACTGACAGTGTAAAAAAATTTTACACTGTCAACCAATTACGACTTTGTTAAGCGTAAAAAACAGTCAATGCACTACCTTTTAACTCCTCTAATATTGTCATTTTCAAAAAAGAAAATTAAAAAGAACAAAGTAAAATCATATACAATAGAAAGAAAAAAAAACCCAATTTCCTAAAATATCAGCTGAATTCATCACAACAAATAAACCCTAATTTCAAAAATCAAAACACTCAGACAATTACAAGCAAAAACAAAAACAAACAAATTACTTGATCTCAAGATGTAGAGGCTCCGGAAACCCTTCAGACAAAGCATGAACAAGCAACTTCTCATTCATCACAATACACTTAACAAGCACTTTCTTCCCACCCTTCTCCCCATTCAAGTAAACAAACGCATACTCATCATTAAGCTCGTTCCAATGATCAACAGATACCTCATCTACACACACAAAACCCACCAAACACAAATAAAAACCTAAAAAAAATATCAAAAAATTGAACGAAAAAAAAAGGAATTTTTTAGGGTTACCATTAGAGGAGTTGGAAAGCGCGGTATCGGAGAGGGCAAGGGGACCTGTGGCGGTGAGGATGTAACCGGAAGCGAGGAAAGAAGAGTGGACGACAAAGGCGATTTTGTCGTTTTGATTGCGGAAGGTTGGTCTCGCGGCTCTGATAACCGCGAGCACCGACTTGTCAGTTGCCATGGTTTGGAGGTGATCGACGACGTGTCGTTTATGATGAGAGTGGTTTTAGTTTGTGAAAGGGAAAAAGAAACATGTATTGTAGATGGTTCTTGTAAAGATATGTTTTAAATTCAAGAATTTGTGTTTTATAAATTCTTGTAAGAGAAGCAACATTTTTTATAAAAATACAAAATAGCCAAATATATTAACCGACTAAAGATATTTTTAATAAGAAAAATCTTTCGCTTATGCTATTAATTAATTAATTAATCAATTAATAGTAATAATTTTGTTTAAGTTATTTTATTAATTTATAGTTTTATATTTAACATTTATTTAACCAACAAAATCTATTAAAACAATACAATAATGGATTTTATGGCAATAGTCTATACAATCAATTTCAATACTTTTAAAATTTATTTTTCAATTATATTTTTAGCCTAGAACATTTAATGATACGAAGAAAATATAAGATAAAGAGTTGCAAAGGATGGATCAAAATATTGTGGTTGGTATATTCGGGGAATACCGAGTTCGATTTCTGGCAGAAACAACGCTTGGCCAGTGCACGTGCCTCCGTAGCACGAGCCGGATTAGTCGATCTACTAAGTAGGTCGGAACCGGTGCGAAAGCAAAAAAAAAAAACATTGTGGTTGGTGGAATTTTTTTTTTGGAATCTTCAATGAAGGATTTGAGAAATTAAGTTTATACTCGGCACTAGAGTCTATTGTCTCATACATGTTTGTGACTTCTAGGGGTTGCGAAGGATGGATCAAAACATTGTGGTTGGTGGAATTTTTTTTTTTTGGAATCTTCAATGAAGGATTTGAGAAATTAAGTTTATACTCGGCACTAGAGTCTATTGTCTCATACATGTTTGTGACTTCTAGGGGCACGGTCTTGGGTGTTACAAAATCACATATTATGAGACAGTGAAATATATGGTATGAACCTTGATTTTAACAGAACATTAAATGATTTTACTGTTGTCATTCCAAATTTTGACATTGATAATTATATTAAAAAGGACATTGTCCCTCCTAAAGCGCATATATTTTACCGAGAGCCCTTTTTGAGACAGAAGGAGTAGACATCGGATCGGATAGGGCGGTTTTGACCGGAAAAACAACTGAAGGATAGAAAAACACTTAGAAAGGGGGGGGGGTTGAATAAGTGTAGTTTTAAAACTCTTAAGATAAAAACAATTTGCACAATGATTTTTATCCTAGTTCGTTGTTAACTAAACTACTCCAGTCCACCCCCTTGGAGTGATTTACCTCACCTGAGGATTTAATCCACTAATCACACAAGACTACAATGGTTTTCCACTTAGATAACCTCTAAGTCTTCTAGAGTATTCTGATCACAACCTGATCACTCTAGGAACACAATGCTTAGATAACCTCTAAGACTTTCTAGAGAATCCTATCACAACTTGATCTTCTCTAGTTCTTTACAAATGAATGTAAACAAATTCTTACAAGAGTATTACAATGCTTCTTAAAAGCTATAATCACAACTGTGATATTTCTCTTAAAGTTTAAGCTTAATCTCACTAAGATATTACAACAGTAATGAAGTGAGGTTGAAGATGAAGTTTGAGAGCTTTTAGAATTTGACAGTGTTTCTATATGTTTGCGCAAAGTGTTGTATTCATCTTCTCATCAGAACTTCTATTTATAGGCGTTTGAGAAGATGACCGTTGGGAGCATTTAATGCGTTGCGTGATCCGTACAGCATTGCATTTAATGTTTCACTCTTTTGTCAACTACCTCGAGCCTTGCTTTTGCTGCGTCTACTGACTTTGCCGTTAATAGCTTCTAACGTTCCTTTTGTCAGTCAGCGTAGCCTGCTATCCTGTACTTGCTTCTGATCTGATGTTTGTATGAACAACGTTTGAATTTCATCAGAGTCAAACAGCTTGGTGCAGAGCATCTTCTTGTCTTCTGACCTTGAAGTGCTTCTAGCGTGATACCATGAGAACTTCAGTGCTTCTGCTTCTGATCTCAAGTTCTTCTGATGCTTCAATAGACCATGTTCTGATTCTGCTTGACCATCTTCTGATGTCTTTCCAGAGCATGTTCTGATGTTGCATGTTGAACCTTCTGAGTCAGTGCTTCTTGCGCTGATTTTGTGCATACTCTTTATGTGATTCCTGAAATGGAAATTGCATAGGATTAGAGTACCACATTATCTCATACAAAATTCATATACATTGTTATCATCAAAACTAAGAATATTGATCAGAACAAATCTTGTTCTAACAACAACAACTGAAAGCAACCGCGGTTTCTATATTGCCAGCCATTTCCGCCTGTTTGAGCTCTCGGATTTTGCGGATCACGGGTTCGGTAAAGCACGGATTTAGCGGGTGGGTTGATTCGGTTGTCACAAATAAAGAAAAACACAAGATTAAGCAACATGCTTAATTTAGTCGGATCAAAATTTTGAAGTAAACAAGTTGTGCATGTGCAAATTTCAAGGCGGTGAAGTAATGTTGGTGGGTGTGAGTAGAATAAGTAATTTATTCTACATCTTCTTCAAACCAAATAGTTCATTCTACACTCTCTAAACATTTCGAGCTTACATAGGAAACAAAAGGGTTATTTCAAGAGTTTAATATATAAGTTGAAGAAGAATTTGTGTTGTGTTGTTAGTATAGGAGAACAATCTTCTCAAAAGAAAAAAGAGATAAGAGAACAAGGAAGAAGAAAGGTGTGGGTTTAGTTTGTTGAGGAAAAAAATAAAATGAAAAAAAAATGTAGATAGAAAAGGAAAAATAGACATTGACATAAAGTTGTAAGTTGTTTACAGCTGTAAAGTTAAAAGAAAATTAGTAAAATTATTGATGATGAAAGTTGTTGGGAAGAGAGATTGGTGACAATAATAAAATAATAAATTTACACATGTATTATAACTCAGATGAAACAAATACTTATGAGACATCTTTGGGCGGTTCGGGTAACCGTTGGGTTTGATATTGAAAACCGCACCCGCCTAGTAGAACTCTTGTTAATCCATTTTGTAATATTTTTTAAACCGCAGCTTATTTAAACCCGCCCGTGAGAGAAAAAAACCAAACGGTTGAACCGGTTTCGTTCGGATACGCGGGTCTTGTCCACCCCTAAGTAGAAGGGTAATCAATTTTTTTTAACAACATTGATATCAGCGACGTTAAAATGTTGTAAGTTCATGACAATTAACTTTTCTATTTGATGTTATTTTAGTTACGTTAGATTTATGATTTTGACCATAATACACAGTATTGTGCATATTTGAAGTTGTTATTTTCAATGCATTCTATTGTTTTATTAAACTTTAACTCCATATTTAAATTTCATTACTTTAATTTCACTTTTAAATTTCATTTGATTTTTTATATATTTTTTTAATTTTGAAAATAGTAGAAAATATTATGTATATGTGAAGTTGTTATGTTGAATGCGTTCTACTGATTTATTGAACTTTAACTCCACATTAAAATTTCACTTGGTTTTTTTTATACATTTTAATTTCACTTTTAAATTTCATTTTGATTGTATATATATATATATATATATATATATATATATATATATATATATATATATATATATATATATATATATATATATATATATATATATATATATATATATATATATATATATATATATATATATATATATATATATATATATATATATATATATATATATATATATATATATATATATATATATATATATATATATATATATATATATATATATATATATATATATATATATATATATATATATATATATATATATATATATATGAGGAGGGATCAAATTACACCCGAAGAGTTACACCACGAGTTACACTCGTTCAATAACTACATCTCGAAATAATATTTTTTAAATTCAACCGTTGGATTGAAACATAATATCATATAGATCATTCCTATAAAGTTTGAGCTTAATCTATAATGATTTACTATGTCATTGAATAACATCAAAATTAACGTTATATGAAAGCTCATTTTGACGTTAATCTTTGGATATCTTGATGATATAGTAAATCATTATAGATTAAGCTCAAACTTTATAGGAATGATCTATATGATATTATGTTTCAATCCAACGGTTGAATTTAAAAAATATTATTTCGAGATGTAGTTATTGAACGAGTGTAACTCGTGGTGTAACTCTTCGGGTGTAATTTGATCCCTCCTCTATATGTATATATATATATATATATATATATATATATATATATATATATATACATATATATATATATATACTTTAATTGTAATTAGGGATGACAATGGGTAGAGTTTGGATAGGGATCTATAATACCGTTCCCATACTTGCAGTTTGAAAAAAATCTTCGTACCTAAACCTATACCTGCGTGGGCACCAGCATTTCAACTCGTGCTCATGCCTAATGTGTATCATCATGCTTGCCTCTCTTCAATCTGCACTTTCTAGGAGTGGCATGCCTAGTGTTTTGGGTGGGCTTTTTCTTCCACTAGGGACAGGGTTTGTCTTGAGCTTTTGTTTTTTGAGGGTTTGGTGTTGATTCTTTTTTTTTTGTTGGTTTTTTGTTTGCTGTTTTTTGAGGTTTTAGTGCCCTTACGGTGTGCTTGTTTGTAGCTTTAGCTTTTCTTATTTTTCTAATAAGTTTTTATGCTTTCCCATTAAAAAATGTATCGTGTCATTTTAAGTTTTTAACAACAATTTTAAAAAAATCAATGATGTTATTATTGAGTTAAGATATAAACAAACACTTATATTAAAATGCGTATAAGTTTAAAGGTGATTTATTTAATAAAATCGATAAACATACACGTGTCTATAATAATAAAAATATATATTGTGCGGGTACGGGGTGGTTGGGTACTAAGATACTCATATTCGCGTCCATACCTACTTATTTTAGTAGGTAATTGTTCATGTTCATTTGTGTATTCATTTTGCGAGTTTTTATCCTACTCATTATAGATCATTTTTGCAGGTACCCACTGGAAATAGGTTCAATTGTCATCACTAATTATGACCAAAGTACACCACAGTATTTATATGTTAAGTCGTTTTTTTCAATGCATTCGACTTTATTAAACTTTAACTACACATTTAAATTTCATTCCATTTCTTGTATAAGTACACTTTAATTTAAATTTTAATTTCATTCGACTTTCTATATATATTTTAATTTTGACCTCATATATGCAATTAGGAATGGCAAAATAATCTGTGCCCGCTGATATCTGCGGATAATATTTGTCACGGGTACGGGACGAATAGTTTAATAGATATTCGCGGATAAAATAAATTGATATTTAAATATCCGTTTTTAAATGGATATGGATACGGATTTGATGATATGTTTCCATGGATATCCGTATCCGTTAATAAATTATAAAATTATTTAAATATCATTAGTTTAAATCATTTAAAGAAGGAAATTAAACTTGTGATGAAGGAAATTAATGTGACGATTTTTTTTGTTAAAGTAAAAGCAAATTGTATGGATCTTATGACATAATAACTTTTTGTGTCTTTATAAGAAGCTGAACATTTTAAAAAAAAAATGTTATTCATAGATATCTATAAATATCCACGGATATCTTAAAATCCATTGATTACTCGCTTAACGGATATCCGCACGAATATGGGGCGGATATGGATATCATATTTATCTAATGGAGCGGACACGAATATCATATTATCCGTCCCCATAGATATCCATTTTACATCTCTATATGTAATATTGTGTATATGTGAAATCGTTATTTCAATGCATTGTACTGATTTATTAAAGTTTAACTCCCACATTTAAATTTTGCTCGATTTCTAGTGTAAAATTAGTTTCACTTTTAATTTTATTGTATTATATATATATATATATATATATATATATATATATATATATATATATATATATATATATATATATATATATATATATATATATATATATATATATATAGGTTAATTTTGACCACAATACACATTGATTATTGTGTATATGTGAAGTCGTTGTTTTGAATGCATTCTACTGATTTATTGAACATTAAGGGCTCGTTTGTTTTGGCTTTTTTAAAAATGATTTTATAGTGTTATATAATTTTGTGAAAAAAAATTTACAAAGAAATTTTTTTATAAAAGTTTCAAATGAAAATTTTGTTTGAATAGTTATTCTTAAAATGTGATTTTAGGTATTTCATCTATTTATGGAAAAAAATTGCATATCAAAATTTCAAAAAAATCACTTAATTTTGAAGCTATTTCAAATAGATTTTCATAAAAATCATTTTTAAAATACAACCTTTTGAAAAAATTGCAATTTTGATTAAGTTTTGGTCTTCAATAATGTGTGTTTATGTTATAGGATGTCAAAATTAGTGTTTCATTTTAGAAAAAAATGAATATAAAAAAACTTTTAATATTTTGAGAAACGGTTTTAAAAAATACAAAAAAAATCCATTTTTTTAAAGCTGAAACAAACATGCCCTAGCTCCACATTTAAATTTCATCCTATTTCTTGTATAAATACACTTAAATTTCAATTTTAAATTTTATTCGATTGTCTATATATACTTTAATTTTGACCATATATACAAAGTATTGTGTATATGTGAAGTCGATTTCTTATATACAGTTTAATTTCACTTTTAAATTTCACATATAGAAGCAATCTTCTGGTATTTCTATATTTGATTCAATTATTTGTATTTTAAAAAAAAATTGAAAGATGTGCCAATACAACTTCATTAATGCTATTTATATTATTTTCAATACAATATTTGACATTTGGGTAAATTCATTGTACGCAGTTATCAGAATCAATAACATGACATCTATTTTTTAAGTGTTTGGATCTTCTGCTGCGCTTGTATGCCGCTTCCCCTGCTGCTCCATATCCAATGGTTAAGAAATAAGGAAATATTAATGAATAAGAAGAAAGATAAAACTAAAAAATAATCCAAAGGTCATACTTAGTGTTGTTATAGAGCAGAAGACAATAAATTGAAGACGATCTAGATCCATTTTTTAACGACGTGTATTGTCAAGTTGGTTTTTTTCAATATTTTTATTTTCTTTTTAAATTCATGTGGCTTTACTTTTTATTTCTTTTAAATTTATTTTAAAACCTAACAATGCAATCATATCATCATATCATACTAAATTATAATCCTACAACTTCTTCCCGCCAAAATTTTCCCGCCAAATTTTCCACCAATAACAATTCATCAATAAATAATAATAATAGGTTAAGTCTAGGGTGAGGGCTTAATTAAGTCCTTCACCGGTGAAACCTCTAAAAATAACCCTAAGATTAATTAAATGCGTCAGATCTAATATAAAAATAATGAGAACATGTAAAATCAATTGTAGGTAATTTTTTTCAACATAGTAGTACGATATTCTTACTTTTCGTAAGAATGTTTTTCTACTTAAATGTTACCCGGTTTCTGTTTCTACTTTGCAAGATTTTCTTCTTCATCACTGTCACGCGCAAAATAACTTTCTCCTTGTTCATTGCACCTTCCTCTTCTTCATCACCACCGCAACATAACTTTCTCTTTGTTGTAAAAGCTATTCTCCACTACAACACAATATATTTAACACTGCGAGAACCACCGCTGTAACACATTTTTATCACCGCCATGAGATCCACCGCCGCAACATAACTTATTTACCGCCCCGAGAGCCACCACTGCGACAAAGCCTATATACCGTCACGAGAACCACTGTTGCAACACAACCTATTTATTACTGCGAGAGCCACTTCACTCATAGTCTCGCCGCCGTCACTGCCACTTGAAGTAGTTCTTATTTATTTTTACAGAACTTCTAATTTTCAATCTCATTAATTCAAATTCTCGATAATCCAATTTTAATTGGTGAATTTTCACTTCTTCAAATTTTCTTTGATTGGCTATATTCTTGCAGCATCAATGCAGCTAATATTGTTACCAAACTCAATTTTAGGTCATTTTCTTGCTGAATTGTTTACGACACTTGTTTGATGTAATTTTCAAGGACCAACTCCATATTTCTCGAATTCGAGTTTGTTCTTCTGCGTGAAGCTTGTAGTCATATGTCTGATGTTTGTGTTCTTTTGTCTGTGAGTAACCAATTATATGTGTGTTTATTTTTTGAGAGTATTTAAATTTCTTTCCAAGACTGTATCCCGCTAAATAATTTTAGTAACTTTGTATTGCTTTATAGATGTTAAATATTGCTCCTCAATATAGCCTATGTTGTTTTTATTTGTCTGCTCGGATTTGCCAATAATGACCTATTGTAAATAGGTGACTTTGGCTCCTCATTTGTTAATTTTTGAGCCAACCATGAATGAGTTTGTCTGTAGAATATTTGTTGAGGTGCTTATGAAGTTGTGTTCTTCTGAAGTTATTATTTGGTTAACCAAGACTGCTTGAGTATACTTGTTAGTAGTTTTTGTTATGAAAAAAACATGGATGACATATTTGGTGCAGGAAATAGAGAAAGAACATCGGTACCATTTATCGAATAGTTATAGGTGGTATGGAGGTAAAAGGAGAAAATTTTAAATATTCGTATTAGTGTACTTTAGTACTTATGTTAAAACTATGTTGTTTATTGTGATAGGGACTAGAAGATGTGTCAACGGAAGTGGTTGATGAAACAGGTGAGACTATTGTTGATGATATTAGTGCTGAGGATGGAGAAAATATTGAAAATATTATAAATATTGATAGTATGGAGGATATTCTTAGTATGCACCAGAAAAGACTAAGTCCCCATGACATAAGAAAAATTCAATTTTCAAGTCTGGACATGGCTTATGTGTTCTACAACCAGTATGCTAAAATGAACGGGTTTGCAGTTTGCAAGAGCAAGATCCTTCGAAGCAAGAAAGGAGAAATAGTCTCGCCGCCGTCACTGCCACTTGAAGTAGTTCTTATTTATTTTTACAGAACTTCTAATTTTCAATCTCATTAATTCAAATTCTCGATAATCCAATTTTAATTGGTGAATTTTCACTTCTTCAAATTTTCTTTGATTGGTTATATTCTTGCAGCATCAATGCAGCTAATATTGTTACCAAACTCAATTTTAGGTCATTTTCTTGCTGAATTGTTTACGACACTTGTTTGATGTAATTTTCAAGGACCAACTCCATATTTCTCGAATTCGAGTTTGTTCTTCTGCGTGAAGCTTGTAGTCATATGTCTGATGTTTGTGTTCTTTTGTCTGTGAGTAACCAATTATATGTGTGTTTATTTTTTGAGAGTATTTAAATTTCTTTCCAAGACTGTATCCCGCTAAATAATTTTAGTAACTTTGTATTGCTTTATAGATGTTAAATATTGCTCCTCAATATAGCCTATGTTGTTTTTATTTGTCTGCTCGGATTTGCCAATAATGACCTATTGTAAATAGGTGACTTTGGCTCCTCATTTGTTAATTTTTGAGCCAACCATGAATGAGTTTGTTTGTAGAATATTTGTTGAGGTGCTTATGAAGTTGTGTTCTTCTGAAGTTATTATTTGGTTAACCAAGACTGCTTGAGTATACTTGTTAGTAGTTTTTGTTATGAAAAAAACATGGATGACATATTTGGTGCAGGAAATAGAGAAAGAACATCGGTACCATTTATCGAATAGTTATAGGTGGTATGGAGGTAAAAGGAGAAAATTTTAAATATTCGTATTAGTGTACTTTAGTACTTATGTTAAAACTATGTTGTTTATTGTGATAGGGACTAGAAGACGTGTCAACGGAAGTGGTTGATGAAACAGGTGAGACTATTGTTGATGATATTAGTGCTGAGGATGGAGAAAATATTGAAAATATTATAAATATTGATAGTATGGAGGATATTCTTAGTATGTACCAGAAAAGACTAAGTCCCCATGACACAAGAAAAATTCAATTTTCAAGTCTGGACATGGCTTATGTGTTCTACAACCAGTATGCTAAAATGAACGGGTTTGCAGTTTGCAAGAGCAAGATCCTTCGAAGCAAGAAAGGAGAAATATTACAGCGGACATTTATTTGTCACAGACAGGGGTTTAATGAGGATAGAGGTTTAAAAATAAAAAATCGTAAGCGTGAGCGTAAAACTGATACTCGGTCTGGATGTGAAGCAAATTTTTGAGTGCATATAGATATGTTCTCACAATGTTGGTGGATAATATTTTTTAACGATCAGCACAACCATGATCTTTTAGATGAAGAGTATCATGGAATGCTTGCTTCACATCAAAAAATGGAAGATTCAGATATAATGCAGATGAACGACATGTTGAAGGTCGGTATAAGACCGTCTCAATTCTATGGTTCTTATGCCAACCAATCAAGAGGGTCTGGAAAAATAGGGTTTCATAGGAAAGATATATATAATCAGATAGGAAAGCAACGCCTTTTGCAACGATGTGAAGGTAAAAATGTGTTACACTATCTACATGGACTGGCATCAGATGACCCGATGATGTTTTATCGCCACACTGTTGATGGAGAAGATAGGCTTGACAACCTTTTTAGGTTCGATGGTATAAGCCAAATGAATTTCAAAGTTTTTGGTGATGTTTTGGCATTTGATGCAACATATGGGACGAATAAATATCGTTGCCCCTTAGTGGTGTTTTTTGGAGTTAATAACCATAACCATAATATTATATTTGGCGGTGCTATTGTTGCAAATGAAAAAGAAGAAACATATGTGTGGGTTCTTGAACAGATTTTGGAAGCAATGTCAGGTAAGTCGCCTATATCTGTCATTACTGATGGCGATCTTGCAATGAAGAAAGCTATAAAAAAGGAGTTTCTGAATGCTTATCATTGGTTGTGTGCTTGGCATCTAATTTGCAATGCAATGTCTAACATTGGAGTTCCTGAATTTGTTAGTTAGTTTAGGAAATTCATGTTGGGTGACTATGACCTGGGTGAGTTTCAATGCAAGTGGGCTGACATGATTGACGCATTTGGGTGGCATGGCAACAAGTGGGTTACAGAACTGTATGCAAAGAGAAAGACGTGGGCTACAACTCATATACGCGGATTTTTTTTTGCTGGGTTCATAACTACCTCCCGGTGTGAGGGGTTACATTCAGAAATAGGGAAGTTTCTTCACTCAGGATATAATTTAAGTGACTTTTTATTACATTTTCATTAGTGTGTTAATTACATGTGTTATAAGGAGGTAAAAGCTGACTTTGTATCAAGTTACGGTGATCCTGTGCTACAAACAATATTTTAAAGCATGGAGCGTTGCGCTGGGAAGTTATTTACTAGAGAAATGTTATTTATGTTTCGTAATCTTCTTGCACAGTCTGCGGAGATGGTAGTGGCAACATGTCATCAAACTTATACTTGTATCATATACACAATTCGCAAGTACCAAGCATCAAAAAGGGAGTGGAACGTATCACTCTATCCTGATGATGACGTGTTTAACTGTTCTTGCAAGAAGATGGAATCATTTGGTCTCCTGTGTGAGCATATTATTGAACTATTAATTTTTTTAGATGTCGCAGAATTGCCAAAGACTCTGGTGGGAGATCGGTGGACAAAGAACGCGAAGGAAGAAATATGTAGAACAAATAAGCATCCTCCAAAATATTGGAATTCAGACAAGTCGTCGAGATAATCTACTCTTATGTTTTGATATATGCGTTTGAGCAGATTAGTAAGTGAGAGTGGTGATGATTTCGATGACCATATAAGAGATGGAAGCAAAAAGGGGCTTACATGATGATGGACCCACAATTTCAAGTGAATTTGTCCACGAAACATTGAAGGATCCTACTCAAGCTAGAACTAAAGGATGCGCTGGGGAATCTTCATCCCGTCATAAAAAAGGAAGCGGACTCAGTGTTCTACTTGCAGAAAATTTGGCCATAACAAGCAAACATGTTCATTACCTCGACATAATGCTAACACGGCAAATTCGTCACATGGAGATTTTCACAACATTGAATTCAGTGATGACTCTGTAAGCAATTTCTGTAATGTTGCTATTTAATGGTATCGTTATATATATTGCCCATTGTTATAAACATCTATGGTACTTGCAGTTGGATAACGATCTTGATTGAATTTTAAAAGCGCATTTGCGAAATAAATGTGAAAACAGATGCACCTTGTAAGTTAACTTAAATATAGTAATTATTTGGATACATATGCAATTGCGATGTGGTCTATTGATATTATCTTATTTTAATTCTTGACAGGAATGTTAAAATTGGTCATGCAAGATGATTCAAGAAATTCGTAGAATTCTTTCACTGGCTATTGGATCTCAATTCATATTTTTTCTGTTTATTTTTATTAAAATATTTTGTTGCATGGATGATGTATTTGTTCACCACTTGATGAAACTTACATATTTCAATTGCGCTTTTTCTATCTAATAGAATTTGATCTGTTAGTTTGGTTATACATGCATTTGTAGTGTGGACTACTCATGTACTTAATAAATTAAATTTTATTTTATTAAATTGATTATTGGTTTGATTTGGATTATCTTTCCCGTTACACGTAAGATTGGATAAGATATATCTTGGGTCCCATTACAGCTATGTATTACCGCTGTATGTCGCATAAACGAGTTCCCGAGTAAGTTCTGGATATAGCTTTCTTAACAGGCCCTGGTGTGTGTCGGATTCTAGTTTATAGATCCATTGCAGTTCCAGTTGGTCTCGTTGTCGAGGTTGATATAATTAAGCAAAATTGTACACGGAAAGCTCCAGCAACTGTATTTTATGGTGCGATGTCGTGACCAAGTGCGGCAGCTTTGAAGTGGCTTGTGTCGTTAGCATATTGGTGGTTGGGATTGTCGCACCCCAATTTTTGTCCTACAAATTTCAGTCATTTAGGCGTGTCGCATTCGTATTTCGTTTGCATTCAATCATCACATTTCTCGCATATTTCCAAGTTTTGTTTAACCTTTCAATTTCTACTTCAAAATTATAAAAAAAAATTAACTCCATTTAGATTTATGTCTTCACATCAATTCAATTAAAAAAAAAAAAGAAAAAATATGTGTTTTAACAATTAGTCTAATTTTGATCATTAGAATTAGTGTTATTTTATAGTTTATATTTATTCTACATTTTTTATTAGTATTTCTTCTAAAAAAGATTTTGTTCAATAAAAATAGAAGAAGGCTTTGTATTTTGGGCTCAAGTCCTTTCAATAAGCCCATTTATTTTATTTTATCTTACATTAAACAAAAAAAAAACAAAAACAAAAAAAAGTCCTCCTTCATCTTTCTCTATCCCACGCTTCTGCATAGCTGTCCAAACCAGTCCAAAATCCTGCTCTGCTCCACCAAAGATCTGCCAAGCAACAAACGGTCAAAAAATTGCATTTGTCCAAACATTGCATTGAAGTAGACCAAGCCAAACCTGTACCAAGAAAACAACAAGCTCAGTTAACAAAATTGTTCAAATTCATCTCAAACTTTCCCCCGAATTTCCCTTCATTCCATCTATATAAACAAGCATTCAGCACAAGCAAGAGGGGGAGAAGTCACACGAAAAACTCTGTAAAAATCCAAAATAGCTTCCTCCAAATTTTACCGAAATCAATTCTCCATTCATAAACCACAAAACCAACCTTCAATCCATTGCAACTGTACTCACTGCAAAGTAACCTCACCCAAACTTTCTTCAATCGACCCCCTGCCCATAAACCATAACCTTATCATTAAACATCATCCTCTTCATTCATCACTTGCAAAACTGTAACAACCAAAAACCAATACCTCTCATAAAATCAAACAGTGGCTCACGACCTCAACAACAACGTAACTTCCATCGGTAGCTGTTAGGATGCTAGAACCCTAAACCTAATAAAACTATGAAAAGCTGGAAAACTAAGAGAAAGATAAAACTAAACTATAAAAATTAAACTTCATTTCTTTTCTTTGATGAATAGCAAATGTGTCATAGACACTACATATATAGTACTCCTAATGGTTAATTAAATAAAAGCCCAAATCTATTAAAAGCCCAAAAGTCCTAAGAATATTCTAGAAAATATAATAATATAAAATAACTCTTAATTTATCAAAATACTGTGAATACAAGATTACACTCAAAGATGTTTTTGATTCATGGCAAACTCAAATAAGCATTCAAACAACAAGACGGAAGCAGAAAACTTAAAGAAAAGCAAGCATTGATCACTCATAGGTCAACCCATTATGTTTATATGTTTATAGGTTGCCTCAACACAAGCAAAACAAGAAGAATGCAGAAAAACAGCAGTTAGGTCGACCTACCATCAACCCAGGTCGACCTAAAATGGAGAAAAATTCATATATCCCTGCTAGGTCGACTCACACATCATTTAGGTCGACCTAAATTGATGAATTCTACATACCAGCCTGTTAGGTCGACCTACACATAAACTAGGTCGACCTAATCTGTGAAAATGTCCCCAGAATGCATCAGAAGAGGATTCTGGTCGACCTACTCCTTCAACAGGTCGACCTAACTGGGAGCAAAATTCTGCAAGCTCTGTTAGGTCGACCTAAGCACTACAAGTGTTCGACCTAACTGATCAAGAAAGTTCAAAAATTAGTTTTTCTTGGTTCTAACTGTTATGCAATCATATATATTGTGCAAGGGTAATTATTCAAGCAACACCAACGACTGAAAGATACACAAACGCTTCTCATCTTCGTTCTTCATCATCTCCAACACAATTACACATAATCATTCTTGCGTTGCGGGTTAGTGATGAGTTCGATAACGTCCATGGAACGGAATTGAAGATTCCTAGTGGGTGAAGGTTTGTGGGGTTTGTTGGTGAATAAAATCTGCGGGTTTTGTCCTCCACGACGGGTGGTTCTTGGGGGTTTTTATCAAGAGGCGTTCATTGAGGATTCGGCTGAGTGTAACGATTGAGGAACGGGGAGTTCAAGGAATCAAGACACTGCAGAAGGGAATCAAAGTGAAGCTCTTGGATAACCTTGATCTGGCTCAAGATTAAGGGGGAAGAAGATTCAAAGGATCGACATAATTGGTTTATCGTTTATCGCTTTGTTATCTTCTTTGTATATACTACTTTCAACATTAATGAAAGATTACCCAATTTCAATTTGGAATTGGGGGCAGACGTAGTCGTAGCGAGGACGATCGACGAACTGCCTAAACAAATATCGTGTTCTTGTCGCTTTTACTTTCTCTTTTACTTTCTGTTCATAATTGGTTATAAGTGCAAAATTGATCAACGATTCAAGTGTTAAAATTGTGAATTAAAGTTCTGCACAAACATCACAATTCACCACAACTTGAATCACTATCAATTTGAACGTATCACCAAGTGTTTGTGTTTTTGCTTAATCCAATCTTACTGCATTGCAAATCAAAGTTGTCAATCTAGGAGTTAATTGGTTTTCAGTTGTTAAACGTGTTGGTTAGCCATCATATTACTTCACCATCAATTCCACTTACTTTTTGGTTTTGAAACACATACGACCTTTGCAATAGCGGTCCGGAATAGACGCAAGTCGATTCAGAACCGCTTTCGCTCGAGTCAGTAGAAAAATCCGTAAAAACTTAGAGAGATCTATTCACCCCCCCTCTAGATCTTTAGGCCAGCGTCTAATAAGTGGCATCAAGAGCTCTGGTTTATTCCGTGCTACGTGAAACACTTATTGGAAAGATGGCTTCCGGACCTAAAGGGGCTCATAATAGAGCTCCAGTTTTCAACGGAGAAAACTACGGCTATTGGAAGGATTGTATGTGTGTCCATATCAATGCAATTGATAGGAACATCTGGACAGCTATTGTCAATGGTCCATTTCAGATCACCATGACAAATGCAGCTGGTGCAGTTGTTCCAAAACCAGAAGATACTTGGAATGCTGAAGATGAAAAGAAATATGCATACGATTGGAAAGCGAGAAACATTCTAATCTCAGCTCTAGGAGTTGATGAATACTATCGCGTTTCCCATTGTAGATCAGCTAAAGCTATGTGGGACACATTGCAAGTTGCCCACGAGGGAACGGATGATGTCAAACTAGCTAGGATCAATACGTTAACTCAAGAGTTCGAACTTTTCCACATGGAAGATGGTGAAACCATCAAAAGCATGCAGAAAAGATTCGTTCACCTGAAAAATCGATTAAATTCTCTTGATAGACCTGTTTCCAATGCAGTTGCTACTAACAAAATCTTAAGGTGTTTGAACAGGGAATGGCAGCCCAAAGTTACAGCAATTAAGGAAGCAAATGATCTCAACACTTTAGACATTACCACTCTCTTTGGTAAACTAGAGGAACATGAACAGCATCTTAAATGCCTTGACATGCATGAGAAGAGGACAAAGAAAGAAAAGAACATGGAGAAAGAGGTAGAGAAGAAGTCAATAGCTCTAAAAGCTTCGAGCTCCAAGACCTCAAAACGAGAGCCAAAGGATAGTGACACAAGTGATAACGAAGACTCCGATGATGAGGAAATGGGACTGTTTGTGCGAAGATACAACAAATATCTAAAGAAAAATGGAGCAAAACATTCCGACAAAGGATTGGTCAACTATAGAAAGCAATCAAACATGTTCAAACAAGATGACGACAACAAAGGAAAGATCAAAGGTCTTTGCTTCAATTGTGGGAAAGCCGGTCATTACAAACCGGATTGTCCATATCTTAAGAAAGAAAAGGAGAAGAACCAAAGCAAAGGTCACAACAAATCTAAAAGAGCTTACATAGCATGGGAAAGTGATTCATCTAGTGAAAGCTCGTCAAGCGATGAAGAAGAATCAGCAAACCTATGTTTCATGGCTCATCAAAACAAGAAAAAGAAAGCTGTAAGTCATCTTAAACCTGAACTAGTAGATAAGGTATCTCATTCTCAACTAAAACTTGCTTTTGAAGAATTACATAGAGATGCAATTAAAGCTTTCAAACTTTTGGCCTCAAATAAGAAAATATTTTCATATCTTGAATCAAAAGTTGAGAAAACCGAAAGGGATATGGAAGCTTTAAAACAATCTATGCTAGACATTCAAAAGGACAAAGTTGAAATAGATCCTACATCATGGTTTGGTTGTGAGACATGTCACATTTGGCAAAAAGAAGTGAGAGATCTAAAAGCCAAGTTAGACAAGGCTCTACAACCAAAAGTGACTTTTGCAGTTGATCCAAACAAGTTCAAAAGATCGTATACTCCTTTATATAGTAAATACACTTTTGTACCAAAAGTATCAACTAGCAAAACTCCATATTCTCATCATATTACCTGTCATTATTGTTGCAAAAAGGGACATACCATTGAAAAATGCAAATTTAGGAGAATTTTAGTTCCTAAAGGAGTATTTCAATGGTTGCCTAAGTGCAACAAATTGTGTACTCACCATCCAGGACCCAATGAAGATTGGGGACCTTCCACTCTAATTTAATCTCGCAGGAAAAGTGTCTTGACATCGCCGAACGGTGGTAGTTCCTTGACAGCTGGTGCTCAAGACACATATAGGTAGACATACCAATTTTGGTATGTCATCTATGAAGACAGTTTGAAGAATCATACTTGGCAAAGGAAATGTAGGTGTTCTAGCCATCACAAATGTATGAGATACATTACAAATACAGATATTCCGAAAAACACTTAGGACGCAGTACTTGATGTGCAAATTGGCAAGTTGCATTGCAAAGAGATTTTAAACTTATTCTTAGCAGAATATTGTTTGGGACTATGTCCCGCATCCGGGAGAACATCGAGTAATCGATACTAGATAAGTTTTTCGCAAAAATCAACCTGTGAAACATTCCATCAAAACAATTCATTATCAAATCTAGGAGTATGGCACACTGACAAGAAGACTCCACACTATGATGACAAAACACCTACATATTGAGAAAGCGGTAACATGTTTATTGTTCACTTCCAAAAATTTTATTGATGCTATAATATGCTATCAATTAACATGCTTATAGTGACTTCATGTGCTCTTATCTACTCTTCTCAAATACTTATGTATATATGTTCATCATTTCATTCATAACATACAATGGTTGTGCATTCAAGCAAATGACAAAACAAAAATACATCATATAGAAACATTTCTAAGGCATTTTCATCATTGAAAGAAACTTAGGTCGACCTACCCTGTATTTGAGTCGACCTACATAAGAAGCTTCTTTAGAAAAACCAAAAAGGTCCAGTTGCGTCGACCTACTCACAATTTAGGTCGACCTAATTTGGTCATTTGTTGTTGTTACTTCTGTTAGGTCGACCCAGCTTCACTTTAGGTCGACCTACTGCGTAAATTTTTCCATATTTGGGTCTGTTAGGTCGACCCGACCCAATAACATTCATTCAAAACACTCCATTCTTGCATTCCCTCTCATTCTCATCTCTTTTGGTACGGCTAACCCTAATTCCTCAAACTCAAAACTGTCAAAAATCATCCCTCTCTCACTCAAAGCATCTCCAACCATGCCTCCAAAATCAAGAAAAGGAAAGGAAATTGCTTCCAGTTCATCATCTCAACCGGTAAGTGCTCTTGTTCATCCTGATTGTAGAGAAAACTTTGAGAAGTGGCAGATGAAAAGGAAAATTGTTAAGCAATATACTTATGATCCAAATCTTGTCGAAAACATGCATATCCCTGATGTCGCTGCGTTAATTGAACATCAAAATATTCATCCCTTATTGCAATGTGATACCCCGTACTGTGAAAATACCGTTAGGGCTTTCTATGCAGGATTTACAAAAGGAGACGGTTGTAATTTCCGTTTCAAAATGGGATCTAGATCGCATGTTGTCGACAAACGGGTCTGGATTAGTATCTTTGGTCTGACAATCGTTGGTGATGAACTCCGTATGGTAGACGGGGATGTACCGGGAAACTATGACCATGAGGCCTACATGAAGTCAATCCTCAAAGATCCTTCCGTATTTGACAGATCAAATGAAACAATAACAGCTGGTCATTTGAAGCGAGATCCTAGGCTCTTGAACTGGGTAATCTCAAGAATCATTCGACCAAGGGCAGGAGGATATTCGAGAATTGAAAGAAATGAAGTGGTGCTCATGTATCTGCTGCAAAATAGAACGCGCTTACACTGGCCTCACTTCCTAGCTGCTAAGTTTCATGAGGTCAAACAGAAAACTACAGCCCTGTGTTATGGTTCAATCATTCAAACAATTGTCAATCACTTTGGTATGCGACTTGATCACTTACACTACACTCGCGTACATCAATCCCAGGAATTCTCACAAACCACCTTGACTCTTATGGGATATCATTGGAATCCTGTTAGGAAAACCTATTATCTCATTCAAAAAGGAACAGGGAAGGTTATCTACAACTATGATGATCCTACGGAGTTTGGAAACAATGTAGGAAATGAGGAAGAGGGAAACGATCAAGAAATAGCAAATGATGAGGATCAAACCATGGAAGACATAGCTCATGACACGGATCCAAATTGGCAATATGTTCCGTCTCAACAGGAAGAAGTTCCTTGGGGATACACTGCTCCACCTCCTCCTGATCAATCCAACATAATATCTATGCTTGAAGCTATGCAACTTCAACAACAGCAGAACTTTGAAACTCAACAGCTTCAATTTCAAACAATGCAGCAGCTTCAACAAGATAGATATGAGGAACAACAACGTCAATACCAATCTTTGTACGGCTTGGTTCAGGAACAAAGGAACGATTTTGAAACGTTTGCATCCAACTCCATATTGAGGCAGAATCAGTTTGAGGAAACGGCATTGCATCGTCATGCTAACCTAAGCCAAAGCTTCAACACTCTTAACATGTCTGTGCTGGATTTGTTGGAACAGGTTGAAGAAGATCGACCTCATACATTTCAAAGAGGAAGAGGAAGAAGGGGCAGGCGTTAGGACATATTGTTTATCATATCATCATTTCATTGCATTTCATGCCATTAAGTTTTTGTTTTGTTGTTAAAAACATTATATGATGTAGTACTCTCTGTTTTCTTTTATAAATCTCTTGAACTACTATGTATGTTGTTGGCTTTCTTTAAAACATGATTAGCTCTTATGATTTCACCATTTACATGTTATCTATCTCTATGACTACCGGCATTCTTTATTACTCTTGTTTCTCTCCTACTCTGTTCTCTTTGTTTCTCTTTTTGATGTTGTCAAAGGGGGAGATAGATACAATAGATGCTGAGTGTACGGGGGAGCTTTGTTGAGAGATTGCCCTGTTGAGAGATAGATGCTGGATGTACGGGGGAGCTCTGTTGAGTCTTTATCATTTACTACCAAAGCTTAGACGAATGGTTTGCCATCATCAAAAAGGGGGAGTATGTGAATACAAGATTACACTCAAAGATGTTTTTGATTCATGGCAAACTCAAATAAGCATTCAAACAACAAGACGGAAGCAGAAAACTTAAAGAAAAGCAAGCATTGATCACTCATAGGTCAACCCATTATGTTTATATGTTTATAGGTTGCCTCAACACAAGCAAAACAAGAAGAATGCAGAAAAACAGCAGTTAGGTCGACCTACCATCAACCCAGGTCGACCTAAAATGGAGAAAAATTCATATATCCCTGCTAGGTCGACTCACACATCATTTAGGTCGACCTAAATTGATGAATTCTACATACCAGCCTGTTAGGTCGACCTACACATAAACTAGGTCGACCTAATCTGTGAAAATGTCCCCAGAATGCATCAGAAGAGGATTCTGGTCGACCTACTCCTTCAACAGGTCGACCTAACTGGGAGCAAAATTCTGCAAGCTCTGTTAGGTCGACCTAAGCACTACAAGTGGTCGACCTAACTGATCAAGAAAGTTCAAAAATCAGTTTTTCTTGGTTCTAACTGTTATGCAATCATATATATTGTGCAAGGGTAATTATTCAAGCAACACCAACGACTGAAAGATACACAAACGCTTCTCATCTTCGTTCTTCATCATCTCCAACACAATTACACATAATCATTCTTGCATTGCGGGTTAGTGATGAGTTCGATAACGTCCATGGAACGGAATTGAAGATTCCTAGTGGGTGAAGGTTTGTGGGGTTTGTTGGTGAATAAAATCTGCGGGTTTTGTCCTCCACGACGGGTGGTTCTTGGGGGTTTTTATCAAGAGGCGTTCATTGAGGATTCGGCTGAGTGTAACGATTGAGGAACGGGGAGTTCAAGGAATCAAGACACTGCAGAAGGGAATCAAAGTGAAGCTCTTGGATAACCTTGATCTGGCTCAAGATTAAGGGGGAAGAAGATTCAAAGGATCGACATAATTGGTTTATCGTTTATCGCTTTGTTATCTTCTTTGTATATACTACTTTCAACATTAATGAAAGATTACCCAATTTCAATTTGGAATTGGGGGCAGACGTAGTCGTAGCGAGGACGATCGACGAACTGCCTAAACAAATATCGTGTTCTTGTCGCTTTTACTTTCTCTTTTACTTTCTGTTCATAATTGGTTATAAGTGCAAAATTGATCAACGATTCAAGTGTTAAAATTGTGAATTAAAGTTCTGCACAAACATCACAATTCACCACAACTTGAATCACTATCAATTTGAACGTATCACCAAGTGTTTGTGTTTTTGCTTAATCCAATCTTACTGCATTGCAAATCAAAGTTGTCAATCTAGGAGTTAATTGGTTTTCAGTTGTTAAACGTGTTGGTTAGCCATCATATTACTTCACCATCAATTCCACTTACTTTTTGGTTTTGAAACACATACGACCTTTGCAATAGCGGTCCGGAATAGACGCAAGTCGATTCAGAACCGCTTTCGCTCGAGTCAGTAGAAAAATCCGTAAAAACTTAGAGAGATCTATTCACCCCCCTCTAGATCTTTAGGCCAGCGTCTAATAAATACTAATAAAACTTATTTAACTAATAAATTATTCTATTAAACTTCCTATCATTACTCACCCCTTCAAAAACAACCTTGTCCTCAAGGTTGTAAAAATGTATAGTTCCTCTAAGCTTTCCTGGATCCCATTGCTTGAACTTATAAGAACCACATAATGTAGACATACCAAATTGTTGACATGCTCTTGAATAAGCTCTTAAGCTAGCTATGTCCCTTTCACCTTTTTTCCTCTTAGCATGTTGTACGCTACCAAAGTTTTGAGAAATAATGCTAATGTTAGGAAAGAAATGGTTCCAAACATAATTTGTTGATACAGTAGCATAAAATTGGAGTTGCAATGGTATTTTAATTGTGTGGGACCCGGTTCTCAAGAGGATAATTGAATTGATAGTGGAAAAGTTTTGTAAGAGGAAACAAGTGTAATGGTTGGACGCTTGTGCAACTCTAGTGGGAAGAGGAAAAAACAGATTGTCTATCCAAAGGTAGAGGATTATTTGCCCACGTGATTGGTGATGATGCCTTGTCCCACGCGCCTGCAGGTGCGACAGGTGTGTCAGCATTACTGCACACAGTACTGGCCTGTTGTAGGGTGTAATTATATTAAAATAAAATATGTGGTACACAATGGATGAATGATGAGTGGTCACATGGATTGTGATATTATTGAGTGACTATGATTTACCCTTGAGAAATTGATGTTGATCTAATGGTGAGAAGCAAGTTACTTTTATGAAGTAAATCAAAGGTGGTTTTGATGGAAAAGGCAAAAAAACGCTACTCGGCGGTTTTGACGGAATGGAGAAAAATTCAGATTGTGGTTTCTCTTGCGATGGCTGATATGCAAATACGACCGTATATTTCAACGATGGTGATTTTGCCGGAAGAGAGGACGCAAGTGTTGCTGCGGATCTGAAAGGTTTGGCCGAAGATGACGCAATAAATGTTACCGGAGTTGAAAATTTCACTGAAAAAATTACTTGTGAACCAGAAGTTTCTCTTTCTTTTTGTTCTTCTGTTTGTTTTTCTATAGTACTCTTGAACACATATTTTTCTTTAAGTTTTTCTTGTGACCTTTTCAACGTAGCAGAGAGTTTTTGTGAGGAAGTTTTGATAGAATAACTCAAATTTTGAAGTTGTTCCTTCAACTCTTCTCTATATTTGTTTGAGATCTCATGAGTTTCAATCAAATATTGTTTTAGAGTTTCCAGGTCTTGGTAAAATGTTTCTGACTGTGAATTGAAATTCTGAGGTTCTTGTTGGTATGAAATGTATGGGTTAGGTGAAAGTGGATATGATGTGTATGGGTTAGATGATGGAGGTGGTATAGTTGTGACAGTAGAGTAATAAGGAGAAATGGAGTGATAATAAAATGGTGATGGAGCACTAACATATGGAGGAATGAAAGATTGATAGTATGGATTTGCCATGGAAGGATTGAAGTTCAAGGATGAAAGCACCAATGTTATGGATACCTTAAGAAGACTTAGCCATGATGCTGATTCAGAAGTAGCAATGGCAGCTGTTATCTCCTTGAGTATAATAGGCGCGAGAACAAACAATGCTCGAATTTCGGGCATGCTACGTAATCTTTCAAGCTATTACTACAAGGATACCAGCTTTCTATTTTGTGTGCGCATTGCCCAAGGTCTTGTACATGTGAGAAAGAAACTTCTTACACTTAATCCTTATCATTTTGATTGGGACTTCGTGTCACTGACAGCGCTTGCCAGACTAACTATGTTGAATGTTTGCCTTGATATGAAAGCTATTGTGTTGAGAAACTATCACCATGTTCTCTACTTCTTTGTTTTGGCAATGCAGCCGAGGATGTTTTTGACCGGGGAAGAGAACTTAAAGTCTCTATTAGTGCATGTTCGGATTGGTAAAACAGTTGATGATAAGAGCTTTGATACTGTGATTGGAATTTCTATTGGCTTTAGTTATGTCTATGGGAACAAATGCACTATGGAGTTATTTTTTGAAGAGTTAAAGTTGTTAGTCTTTAATGATGATATACTTACTACAGACAATAGATGGAATTGGAAAAGGAATGTTGTTGTAAGCGTTTCTATTGCTGTGCTCACTGCAGTTTCTGTAGGAATTGCTTTCTACATCTACTATTATTGCAGAAAGAAGAAAAATAATGTTCATGCAATATTATTTACTAAACTATATCAATGTGCTTCTGGTTCTGGTTCAAAAGTCATTGAAAAGGGAGGTAGATACTGTGGAGTCCATTTCTTCACCTACAATGAACTTGCAAAGGCCACAAACAAATTTGATTCTACAGAAAGCAAATATGAATATTACACTTCATCTTTACCTTGCTATAGTTGATGAGCTTGGCTATTTCATTGAGCTTGACCATCTCCTCTCAATTCAAACAATGGAATCCGATAATAATTTTAGAACCTTGAGGACAAGGTTCAAGTGGACCCGGCGGCAATGATAGAGAGTGAACTATGAGTTAAATTAAGTTAGAATAATAATTTAGTAAGTTATTCATATTATTAGTTATTTTGTATTGTTATGGGCTCTTAGTAGTATATGGGCTTTTACATTTAGGATCTATTATTAGTGTTATATAATGTAGTCCCTTGAGACTTTGAAGAGTATCAAAGAAATCAAAGTTTATTTTATCTCTATTTTCTTAGTTTATCTTAATGTCTTCCTCTTTTTATTGTTGAAACGTAAATTGATAGTCTTGGTAGGATTAGCTTCTTATCAGTAGCAGCAACGACACACAAATCATAGTACTTTTAGAAGCAACAGTGCACAGAAGGACCAGAGCATAAACGGAGGACTCAACGTACCTGGGCTCTATTCATCTTCTTCGATTTCCATTCCGGATCTGTTGTTGTAGCATACTAGTATCATCTTTTCTTTTTCTGTGGTTTAATCATGTAATCTTGTGACTCTGATGAACATAATGAAAATAATGTTTGGGGTTTAGGGATTTATGTTGGGATAAGGGCTTTTGATTATTTGATTGAATGCTGCTGTGTTGTTCTTGATGATGTGAGTGTGAGAGATCGAGAGGGATGAGCGATATGTTGTTGAAGCTCCATCCATGGTGATTTGAGAGAGAGGCCATGAGAGCGAGAGAGATGAACAGATAGAACGAAGGCATGAGCGCGAGAGAAATCTGAGAGAAGAAAATTTCATTTCTTTGAATTTTTTCCAGAATCGTGAAAGAGGCGGTGCCTCTGTGTTTTTGTTTTCGAGGTTTTTTTAAACCCAATGGTATTTAGAAGGTGAGGCGGATCCGAGTCTGAACCGGTCCGACCCAAGTCTTTTTTTTATTTTATTTTTTTGGATCCAAATGGGCCTAGCGCCCTGGCTCATCAGAATGCATTTCTTCTTTTTTATAAAAAAGAAAACACCACCACTTTACACTTTCATTTTGCACACCCCACTTTATTTATCTTTAGCCCATTTAATTGTTTTGATTATTTATTTGTTCTAATTTTCTTTATATTTCAAAAAATACAAAAATATGTTTTAGTTCAGATTTTATTTTTCTTATTAAAATACCAAAAATATTGGATTAATCTCGATTCAAAAATAAATAAACCTTGGTTCAACGCCAAGTCGTTACAAATAATTCTCGATCCAACGTCGAGCTTCTTCTTTTCGAAAACCTTTTTCTTAACCATACCGAGAGATCGTGTGACAAGGGGTGAACACCTCTTGAATACCTCGATTCTTTTGGATTAACACTTTTTTTTTAAAAAAAACCTTCATTAATCAAATCAAGAGATTAAGTGACAAGGGATGAACACCTCTTGAATACCTTGATCTTTTGAATCAAAACACATTAATCAAACCAAGAGATTAAGTGACAAGGGGTGAACACCTCTTGAATACCTTGATCTTTTGAACTAAAACACATTAAACAAACCAAGAGGTTAAGTGACAAGGGGTGGACACCTCTTGAATACCTTGATCTTTTGAATAAAAATACATTAATTAAACCAAGAGGTTAAGTGACAAGGGGTGAACACCTCTTGAATACCTTGATCTTTTGAATTAAAATACATTAATTAACAAGGACAACAAGTGACAATGGGGCTCGCTCCTGTTGAATACCTTGGGTAAAGACGCGCTAGGTGCACACCTATGCTCAATCCTTTGCTAAACGTCCACAAACATCTCCTTACCATTTTAAAACTCTTTTCATAAACGAGACACTTTGTCAAGTTCATATGCGAACATACTTCCACATGTGAAGATCAAATATCTTCCACTCGAATGTGATGATGGCCAAAATCTCGTCTCACTCTTGATTTAGTCATCCATTCTTGTAGTGATCCCTTATCCATGTGCACGTAGTATTGTCTCCATTTGGAAGCGATCGAGTACCTCTCGCTAAAATTAACCAACAAACCTTTCGTGGTTCTTAGCCCGAACTACGATTGCTCTGACTTTCCCATTGCACGAGGGAATACGTAGGCACAAGATACAAACGTCTTGGCGAGCATAATAATAAAAAATCTTTTCTTTTTCTTCACAATAAACCTAAAGACCTTTTCTTTTATCTTTCTTCGACTAATAAGCAAGAGAACGCAAACATTACGCTAACACTCAAACACGAAACTAACTAAATGGGACCCATCGAGTACGATGGAGGTGAGGGGTGCTAATACCTTCCCCTTGCTTAACCGACTCCCGAACCCTAATTTGGTTGCAATGACCATCTTATCCCTTTTATTTTCTCTTTGTGGGTTTTATCGATATTTTCCCTTTCCTTCTTGGAATAAATAAAGTTCGGTGGCGACTCTGTTGTACTTCGAGCGCGCGATTATGCTCGAGTAATTTTTTTGCCGCTACAGGGATGAATTGTTGTACTGGTGCAACAGGGTGCAAAAAGTAGCTGAGCCAGCAGTTTTTTTCAGGAGTTTGGTCGTTGTATTGTGGCTGATTTGTAGACTGTCTAGCCTATTCTAAAGTTTAAGTTAGTGCATCAACTGTCTGCTTTTAAAAATGTAGACATGTTCATCTAAACATTACTATAGCAGTTTTTTTGTTTGTGAAAGGTATAGAAGTAGTTAAATGAGTAGTATCATTTTGAAAATTTAAATAATGTAACCATTCTAAATACTTTTACACTGAACATTAAACTAATAGTAATTAAATAAGAATCATCTTCAACACTGTCACACTAATAATTCTGACTGCAAAAACAAATTGGACTGTAGAGGTAATCTAAACAGAATCTTGTCTATTTCATGTTCTACATTAATTGTTTGTCACTTGGGAAGGTGTTAATCAATCTATATGTTGCTTGTAGGTTGAAAAGGTTGTTGTTCGTGTCAAAAGGTCCATTGAAGATGAGACCTTGGATCAACTGGTTGCCAACATATAGAGGCATGAAAGAATACTTTAGTAGCAGATTAGTCTTGGTTTTGGACTACAAGGATATGTTTGGTTTGTTCTTTATAGGATTTAACTAAGTTTGAATCAGAAGAGAGTGCCTGCAGAAAATATGTGCCACATAATCAAACGAAGAATCAAACTCAGCAGCATCATGACATATGATTTGAGACCGCAACGGACACAGTTTTTCTTCAACTGATTCATTGCAAGGCCAGTCCATTTCTACCAGCTTCTTAAATGAATCAAATCATACTTGCGACAGTTATGTGGGAAGTCGGACGACGAAGAGTCAATTTGCTAATATCGTGTTCTCTCCTAAAAATATTAGTTTTGAAGACAACGAAGCTCGACTAAGTCCTTCGGCCTCTTCTGGTTTTGATAACACTTCAATACTTGTCATGCTTTTATTTTGTTTGGAAATGAAGACTGTGATAAGGAAGGGTTGTCTTCAGGTCCCGATTATATGGCAGAAGTTGTTGTTCATGTCAAGAGTTAGAGGGGCATACTTTTGTTAGTGTAGTATCCTTGGGAGCGGTCAGTGATATGGTTACGTTTGTTTTGAAGTGGTTGTATCTTGGCATTAGATTTATCGCGGAGTTGCTTTTCAGCTAAGGTCTTTCGTGCATGTGGTGCATTCACGCTTGGTTCTTTGCTTGAGGCGGTTCTTAACGGTAGCTTGGATTTGGTTGCGTGTAGAATCTGATTTATCAATGTTTGTATGTATTTGAGTAGCTGTGATTAATTTTGGGGTTGGATTAGCTTGGGTGGAGTTTCTTTCATATAGAAGTATGAATGTAACATATTGTAACTTATAAATTGAAATTGTCTTTAATATTACTTTTATATACAATACTTTAATAGACATATCTATGATAATAAACTAACAAATTTTTTTAACACACATGACCCATTTTCTTCAGACGAACAGTGTTGAAATGTGTGTTCAGTAAGGTAGACTAGAAAAAATTAATATCACTGGAATAGAAAATTAACTTCTAAAACTATAATTCATGACTAGTTCTACCTTATAAGATTTCATTGAAGTTTCCTAAATATATAAGAAACAAATCAGTTGCATAATCATGTTATTTTCTTAAACAAAATCACATTGGTAGGATATTTTAATTTGACTTACTCTACATAAATATATGATATGATTTTTTATTTGTCGGCCAACAAGTTTCTAAGTCCACTAAAATATTTAAGTTTATACTAAAGCTTCAATTATATGATGTTTCCAAAATACGGCCTTAGTCCAAAATTTGACTTCAGATCCATGCTTGGTAGGAATTTAATGTAAAGCTTTTTTTGCCTTATACCAGCAGCATGTGTGCGGGAGAGGTGAGACGAGAGTTTGAGGGGGACCATACAATAAAAAGATCATGGACACGACCATAAATCTATATTCTTAGACACAATCAATAAGAAGAGAGTAATTTTTAATTTATTTTTATTTTAATTTGTTTTTAATTGAATTCATGGGGTGGTTGAGATTATGAAGGAGAGAGAAAATTCATAATTTATTTTTTAATTAATTAAAATTATGTAATTGGTGTAGCAACCTGCTTAAAAATTCACGTTCAAACGAGAGTCGCCACTCACTTTATTTGGGCAAGTGAGAAACCCTTAAAAAAATATAAGAGATTTAGGTAAGTAGGTTAATTAGGCAAAGGGAAGGTGTTAGGCACCCTTTGCCTTCCTTGTACTCAAGGGGACCCATTTAATCTTTAGGTTTAGGTTTTATAAAAAAAAGTTTTTCAAGCCTTTGGACAAAAGGGTAAATATCAGTTTTGATAAAGCCATTGTCAGATCGAGACAACAATGACCACAAGCCAAAACCCATGTATAGTAAAAAGGATAGACCATTGTCAGATCGAGACAACAATGGTCACAAGATATGGCCATTGTCAGATCGAGACAACAATGGCCAAGCATATCAAAAAGACGGCCGCATCATCATTGGCCAATTGGCCAAAATAAATATTTAAAAAAAAAGCAGGCCTCATAGAAATCATTGGCCAAAATGAACATTTTTTAGAGCATACAAAATCATTAGCTAAAACATGTATTAAACGAAGAAAAAAAATATTTTTTAAAAGAGGGGAGGCCTCAGTTATCATCATTGGCAAAAAACCTTTAAAAGATTAAAAAAATTGTAAAGAATTAGGCCATTGTCAGATTGAGACAACAATGGCCAGAAACCCCTTTTTTATGGGAGACAGGCCATTGTCGGATCGAGACAACAATGGTCAGAAACCCTTTTTTAGGGGAGGCAAGCCATTGTCGGATCGAGACAACAATGGCCAGAAACCCTTTTTTAGGGGAGCCGACCATTGTCGATCGAGACAGGCCAAAAATCCTTTTTTGGGGAGGCCTCATAGGTAATCATCGGCCAAAATTTGCGTTTGAAGGGGGAAAGGGTTTGTCGGCTGTTGTCAGTTGATCGACAATGGCAGATTAGGAATGTTCAAGACAAACCCTAAGACAAACCCTCAAAGGGAGGAGAGAAAAAAAGCGTAGAAAACGTAGTTGTCTGAAAAACGTAGTTTTTGAGTGTGTGTGAATTTTGTGAAAAAAATACATGAAAGTGAAAGAAGCCCCTGGTAGGATTGTCAAAGGTCCTATTTATAATGTTAGAAAATTAGGTTAAAACCCACAAAAGAAAAAAACTTAAATTTTGTCATTTTTTAGAAATTAATAATAATTAGTTAAATAATAATAATCCTAATACTAATAATATTAAAATTAATAATACTAAAATTCTAATAAGAGTCAGTAATAATATTTAATAATATTTAATAAAAACCCTTATGATAAGACAAATGGACTGACTGGTTTTGGGCCCAAAATACCTGCTAATTACACCCAATAAAAATAGTTTTATAAGAGCGTGGGTTTAACAATAGATATGTTAAACCCCATAACTCTTAATTTTATTACCCTTGATAAATTATTAGACGAGAATTGATCGGGCAAATTTTGGGGTATGACATTTGGTTGTGTGTAAAACAATTTCTTAGGTCCGTGTCCACCTAAGAATTTTCCCATTAGCGAATGTATACGCGAGAACCTTTAACTTTTATTCCATAATAAAAAATAGTTAAATAAATAATCAAAACTAATAGTATTATAGTTACCGGTGGAGAAGCGTCTCGAATAAAATTTCATTACGGTAAAATTTTGAATTTTCATTACTCAAGATTACACATACGGAAGGATACATTTTCTCTTTGGATATCAAGACATGTTCATCTCACGAATTTGGACCACTTTGCTAGTTTGAGATCAAGGTAACTTGAGAAAGGGACAAAGCTTTAAAAACTGAATATGTCTAACTCGGTGTATCTTTCTAGGACACGCATTCTGCAATCCTCGGCAGTCAATGTTCCAGTAGAGAATGCACCTGATATAGATAATGCCTGCTGTCTTGAAAAATTCAACACATATAATGAATTATCTGATACAACCCTTAAAGAGTATAATACGAAATTTCCTTGGGAGGATTAGGCCCTATTTCTCTTAAAGTTCTAGTCATAATGATCTCGAATAAAATTAGACTACGATAAAATTTAGAATTTTCATTACTCAAGATTACACAGACGGAAGGATACATTTTCTCTTTGGATATCATGATGTCAATGTAGTTTTTATATTGCAAGACATGTCACTTTTAACATAAACCATTTTCATTGGATCAAAATGACTTGTCCTAGGGGCAAAGAATATTTAGGCAGATTTTGTTAGAACAAAGTTTGGTTCTACATATTTGAAATAGTTTTGATGATAACAAACACATAATTTTAATAAGAACATATATGCTCCCTAATCGATTATTTGTGTTTCAGAAGTTCTGAAGCAGAAAATGAAGCATAAGGCTGCATTGAGGGAAGCTTATAAGAAGAAGATAGTCTGAACATTAATCTCTCAGAATCATAAGGCTTTATCGAGAGAGAGGTTTACAAGAATAAGAAGATCTAATCTCTGGAGGAAGTTTATAAGAACAAGAAGTTCTGATGACTTTGAAGGAAGTCTACAAGAACAAGAAGTATTTGCCATTTGATCTCCGTTCTAAGAAGATCATGTTCTGAAAGTCACTACAACAAGCTCTCCAAGATCAAGGTAGTAAGGTTGTCGATTGCTCAGGTTTTGACTGTAATTTCTTAGAAGCAGAAGTTTTGATAAAGCTCTGATAAGGAAAACGCTTCTTGCACCAAACGCTGACGTAATGCTCTGATACATAATATTCTGACACTTAGCTCCGTTACGAGTCATTTAATTCAAGATCTTCTAGTAACGGCTGTAACTTTAACTCTACGGACATAATCCTTATTTTTGGAAAGAACTTAAAACGAATTATATCAACCTTCCAAAAACGAAGAAATGTGTCTCTCAATGGATCCAAAGCTTCACTATATATTGAAGACACTACTAAAGTTTGAAAGCAGAATTCTCACGCACAAACCATTACGACAAGCTCTCAATTTTCTATTCATTCTTTTATTGTTTTTGTGCATTGTTCTTAAACGTTGTGTACACATCACAGTCTTAGATTAAGTTTTATTGTTATTGTTCCTTGAGAAACCGGGTTGTGGTTCATCTCAAGAAGACTTTGACGGTTGTCATTGTGAAAGTTGTTGTAATCAAGTTTGATTTAGTGGATTAAGTCCTCGTAAGAGAGAGCAAAAATCACCTTGGCGGGTGGACTGGAGTAGTTTGAGTTCAAACGAACCAGAATAACCAAACGTGTCACACATTTCTATTTTATCAAAAACCCAATCCAACCCCCCTTATTGTGTTTTTTGAACCTTCGAGATTTAGGCCTGAAAGTAACTCATTGACAACATCAACAAAGATCCTAACTGAACAACTGGAAATTTTGGTATTGTGGCAAAAAACTTGAACGGACCAAACCTATATTAAAAAAGAACATTGCTTATCAAGGAGTGGAATGTTAGTTTTACTTGGATTATCTTGGAGTATATTCACATAATAAGAGAATGGAGAGCTATTGCTCTCTATAGGGGTGTGGCCTTGTGGCAGACTAGCAGTTATACTCAATCTAGCTGTAAACCTTCCTTTTCAATCAAATAATACAAATCTTGTTCTCAATATATCTCTTTGTTTTTAATATTACAATTCCCAGTCCCTATCAACAACAAATAAGAAACGTGCAAGCTGTTTCTGGTGGCAGTAATTTTCCAACAGACAAGAATGGTGCCATTTCTAGTGTGAAAATGTGATTGATGATAATAACTGGGATACAGTAGATAAGGATATTGATGTTTCTGGTGAAGCAGATAAAAATGTTTCTTGTGGAAATATTTTTGAATAGGGATACTGTATATCAAGGAAATGCAGTTTAAGCTAAGCATAGGACCGGTTATTTAAAACTTGAAATAATAAGTAGTATGATACTTTGATGTCTTAGCAACATTTTTAAACCTCAATGTTTTGTTATATGGTGTCTGTTATTTAGTGGACTCTGTAATTGGCATAGCTTACACCATAAGTCATAGATTTTGTAAATATAGAGATATTTGATATTTGATATTTGATATTTGATGTATGTGTCTATCGTGAAGTGAGATTCAATCGACTTATAATAAATATCATTTAGTAGAGACTTAAAATTTCATGTTAAGCAATGAAGTTACTTTACAAAAATTTAAAAACACAAGAAAAAACTTTATTAGTTGAAAGAACAATAAAAATAGAATAAATGCAACCGCTTCATTAAAAACCTTATAATAAAAGGAAAAGAATGCAGTGTAAAACGGCAATAAAAAATCTAAGGAAAATGATTGAATAAAAGCACGACCAAAAGGGTCATCCAAACTAACTTAAGTCTAACACTAGGGACCATTGTATACATGCCTACAATAGCTTAGATAAAACTAATTGAATGTCTTTACCGCAATTCATCAATGTTTTTCGGCCTTGTCCACCAAAATAACATTGTCTATCTCATCATCATCTGATATTATTAAGATAACTTCAACATTTTCATCAAAAGAAGATCTGGATGGAGTCTTTCTTTTAGGCACCGACCTATCATCTGATATTTTCAGGATAACATCTTCAACATTGTCATCAGAAGAATATTTGGATAAAGTCTTTATTTTAGGCACCGACCTAGGGTTGTCACTCAGATATGGATTGCTAGTTTGTGTTGACCTATCCAACTTAGTCTCAAGCTTTTTCAACATAACTTGAAAGAATTTGTTCTTATTAGTAAGAGAAATTATAAATGATGAACTTAAATAAATTATAACTTAAGTAACAAAATATAGGGAATTGGATATACTTGAAGAATTTCCATGACATCTTCAACAGTAGATCTCAAACCATGTAACACATTGAGCATTTCCCTCAAATATTTCGATTGATTTATGCCCTCAATTCCAACATTCAAAGCCATGGTTGTGTTTCTTCCCTGATGTATGTTGTTGTATGTGAATAAGAGAAAGAACGATATTAATGTGTTTGAATATTGAATTGGATGTTAATATATACCATAAAACAACATGGTAACGACCACTTATCGCAGAAAATTAAGGGTGTTGTGGATTATGGATGAACTCAGAGAAGGTGGAGGAGAAAAAGAAGGAGGCGTGGAAAAGAAAGAGTCGTGGTATGGGTCGAATAGGTTCAATAAGGGTGTTATGGGTTATGGACTTATGGGTGAATTCATAGAAGGTGGAGGAGAAATAGAAGGAGTCATGGAATAATAAAACAGAATAAAGTCAATATTACTAACAATAATAAAAACAAATGAATTAAAAAATTAACCATGGTATGGTTCGAATAGGTGCAGTATATATGGATTCAAGAACACACTTTGTCAACTGATAACTGAACCCACACTTTCAATTGTTATTACACTAAATAGAATGTGTTATATATGGTTAACAAAAATATAATATTATAATGTAGGCCATATATTACTTTCCATATTATGTTTTCCATGCTAACAATAGTCCCAAGTATACATTTTGAAAAAATATTTATTTTCCAATTTCGAGTTAATAATTAAAGGTACCTGATACATATGTTATATTTTTTATGAATTCAGTGAAAAATTATTCAAGTTTGAAACCATTACATGCATGCGGAAAAATTTTCAAATTCTAATTCCTGGAAGAATAATATGGAGGTGCGTTAAATTATTGTAGACTTACTAAGCCAATACTTTTAAAATAATTATTTACATTCTTATAACAATTTTGTTAATTGATTACCGATAATTCACATAAGATTATAGACCAACTTCGTAACCACCTCAATTAGGGTTATTACGTCATATGTAGTCTCATATTAGGCAAGATTGGTCATATGAAACATTAAAATCATGATTCTTTAGTCATATTTAGTCTAATAAGTAGGATTAGGATATCTGAATCATCGATAATGTAAGTATTAAGTTGTACATAGCCTAACTAAATAAGAATGAACATCTTAATCATCGAAATTAAAATTGTTAAGTTGTACTTATCTTAATTAGTTAATAATCGACAATGGATCATCTTTCATAAATATTTTTTAGAAATAATAAAATTTATTTCACTCATTTTATATAAAAATCATATTCATGGTTCTTAAAACCTATTTAGTCTAATTAGGTAAAGACACCTTTACGCATAAAACCTATTAATTTTAAAAAAACGAAAAAAAGAAAAAAAATAATTGCAGAAAGGATTGAACTTAGTCCCTCTTAATGCTCAGATGACATTCTAACCAATGACATTCTAACCAATAGGCTAATGCAATTCATTCAAATATGATGCCTACCATTTAATATTTCATGAAAAATTTATTTTGATCTAAGCGAATCATTTAAGCCGTCCGCTGTGCTAACTTAAAATACTTCGACGGTAATTCCAAAAGTAACTTCTTCCCTCGTCACCTGTTGAGTCAAAGAGTATTGGTCTTCTTCATAGGATTAGAGTCATAGTTGAGTCAAGGAGTGTTGGACAAAGGAATTGTAGTGTAACATTACATACCAAAAGCATAGTTCTCATTGATCATTCAAAAACTGCAAGAATAACTATGCGAGCTTCAACCTATTAACATAAAAGGTTTGATGACAAAAGTAGAAATTAAGAGTTCATATAATGTTTAAAAAATCTATTAACAAAAGTTGAAGCTTTGAATCATGCTTGAGAAAAGTGCAACAATGCGGCCAACTCTCCGTTTAGTTATTCAAAATCTTTGTTGGAATCTCCACAAAAAATCAATACATCGAATCATTACCAGTCTCATGTATTGCTAGATTGTCAGTACATGCATTCTTATAACAATTTTGTTAATTGATTACCGATAATCCACATAAGATTATAGACCAACTTCGTAACCACCTCAAACCACCCTCTAAATAGGTAATATTGGATATCTAGATCATTCTAATTATAATTCTTAAGCCGTAATTAGGCTAATTATGTAAGACTTGACATATGGAACAACAAAATCATTATTCTCAAGTTTAGAGAACTCCTTAGTCTATCAACAAAAGTTGTAGCTTTTAATCATGCTTGAGTAAAGTGCAAATTCAGAGAAGAGACGCATCAACATAATGCTAAAGCACCATACTTAATCTAATTAGATAAGATTGGACATATGGATCATCGTAATTAGGATTATTAAATCACATGTTGTCTTGCTAGGTAAGAGTGGACATTTGAATCATCAAAGTCGAATTTTTTTAGTCGTGCGTAATCTAATTCGATAAGATTAAGCACGAGGATCATCAAAATAAAAATTTCTACCTTCGTTCCTTTATATAAGAGACAATTCACGTTTTAGGTTCATTAAATAATCAATGTATTTGGCCTCATACTGAAGTAACTGCCTTCTATTTTTTTTTAGGTCTCATAAATCCGAGAGATATTTGTCATCTCTTTCGTAGATATCTATCATCTCGAGTTCCCTAATCCTCGAGATCAGCTGAGCACGAGTTTAGAAGGCCTTCTCCCCTTCAGTCTCATCTTTCGCAGGACGAACAGAAGACTCCAACTCGACAACCCGGTTACGCAGTTTGTCACGCTCCTCGGTCACAGTCTCAAGCTCTTCGTTCTTCTTGCGTAAGTCATCAACCAAACTGACCTAAATTTTATACCTGCTTTTATACTTTTCAAAATCCAATCTAGCTGGTCGAACTGCTCCCCGAGCTTTTTATACTTTGTCTCTGTTCACTGAAAGTATTTCAATGGACATGTCTTCGCATCATTCAGGGCAAGAACAGCCGCCAGAACCCTCATTTTGGTTTTAGCGTCTCGGGCGAGCTCTTCCCCCCATACTTCCTTGTCTCGACCCAGGATGTGTCTCACTTCTTCCTCGTGCAGGAGAAGGGAATTCTTCCCGCTGAAAAGCCCCCGGTAAAGGGTGCAGGGAGGCAACACAAAGCACTCTAGGGAATCGACCTCTCTACCATCGGGTTGGTCAACCAAAGGAGTCACCTCAGGCCTTTGTTTTTTAGAGGGGTTGCCTTGCGAAATTGGACTACCTTCAGCCGACAACAGAGAACCGTCGGGAGTGACGACCTTGGCATCAGTACGAAGCTAAGAGACACAAATTTTCTTGGGAATCACTTTGGCTACCTTTGCGGCCCGCAACTTGACCATACGCTCATGTAGGTCGGTCATTTCACGTGCAAAAGAATGTGGTCAACACGACAAAAAGAAAATCACATACGTGCACATAAAAAGCATATCATATACCTAGCAAGTGCAAGGCCTCCGCATCTGAACGACACTCGAGGAACACCTTCGTATTTATAAAACGAGGATCATAGACCGGCTACCCATGAGCGTCATCAATTTATTTCTCATCGGATGTCATGCACCTCGCCAACCTAAAACTTAAAACATAGCCCATAAGCCGCTGATAGGCATCACGGTTCCCGTCATTCAGATCTTCATCTTTGAAGATATATGCCTCGACCCCCCTTTCGAAATGGTCATACTGCCATTCTAGAGGAAACCTGCATTGAATCCCTCTCTTTAACTCCCCATTCTCTTCGTACTCCACGGGCTCGAACAGGATCGCCTCCGCAGCGTGGGTAAGAGGCTTCACTATGAAATATCTGTCCTTAAAATTTTTGACAAAATCCGCATATATTCAGAATAACTTCTTGGGATATTTTAAAGACACCCAACTTTGCTTCCCCTTGACACCACCTTGCCGTTGTATATGAAAAACTCTAAAGAATAAGGGCACACTGGGACCGATATCAAGGTAACGACAAACAAGCTCGAACGCCCATAAGAAGGCGAACGAGTTAGGGTGGAGATGCAAAGGTTCCTATTGCATCCAATTGAAATAGCTCGTTTGCAAGTCCGTAAAGGGCAACCATAACTTCGCCTCTTTAAACGCGAACTCGTACATGGGAAAATAGTTCCCCGCATATACCAAGTAGATCCTTTTGTGAGACTTAGGAGCGAAATCCTCTCTATCCTCAACTATATTAAAAGCCTCTCCAGGATCAACGGTAAAAAAACTATGTTCAGAGGATCAAGCACCACCCAGTCAGAAAGACATTTTATCAAAATAGGCATTGCCTCCTACTCGACAGACACCAGATTCTCCTCGTGGTCTTCGATTTCCGCCTCGAGGATGTCATTCTCAGGTTGGTTTTCAGCCATTTTACCTGAAAATCCGAGGAATCAGTGAATTCGACTGGAATCAAATCCACCCTTCCACCGCAAATCAAGTAAAAGGGTGAGGAGAATCAGGAGAACACGTGTCCCTGACAGTGGAGCAACCTGACACTAAAAAATAGCAACGGCCTCACCGCCCCTTATGCCTCACCGGGAAAGATATGTTCATACTGCCTCAGAAGGTTACTAATCTTCCTTGGATAACTCACGAACCTCATCGGGAGATTCTTCAAACTTCCTAATATCTTCCCAGAAGATTCATGGCCCTTATCAGCAGATTCATTAGCACCTCGAGGGAGGCAAGAGCCTCCCCGCATGAAATGGAGAAGCTAGACTCAACAAACTCATGAATCTCCTTGGGATGTTCATGGCGTAATCGGTAAATGTATAATATATTCATGGATCAAATCGTGAAACACATAAGACTACAACGAAAAATCACATACAAATTCTGGAAACACCCGCATATGAAAATCCTAGGAAGAAAAATCCCAACATAAATGTACAAGGGCAAAAAGCGCAATCACTTACTTGGTTACTCGAGAGTTGTGACAGAAAAAGATGGCAGCACAGCAGTAGAAAGAACTTCGGAGCTTGGAGACAAATAGGGGAAAGCAAATACAGAAAACTTAGAAACATTTATAATGATGCTCTCCACCTGTTTTATAAGCAAAACCATATGGGGAAGCATGAAAGAAAGTCATCATTGCCATCATTGTCTAGACGACTAGACTATCCTAGGTCATGATGGCACATTTATTAGCCGCCACACGTCATTATTTTGTTGACGTTTCACCATTCCAAGGTAACGTTCCTCATTCCAGAATAGAGTAAATTGAAACGCTTCACCCTTCGAGACTCAAACTAGAGACTCCCCACCTCCTCGACGATGAAACTCCTCGTGGCTCCCTGCGAGCTTATCGCCGGAAGATAAGACATGTACGAGATTCATCTTCTTGATAGGACAGCGATGACGTCTCTCCGACCAGATTACCTTCATAACTCACAAATATCGAGGGCAACGCCTTGACCTTTCGTCGAACTGCACCCTCATGGCTCTCCTTGATCAACAACACGACTAAATTATGACATCACGAACAAGACTTCAGAGTCTCCTCAATTCTCTGTGACGACCAAGACGACTCAAAGTCATTATTTATAACAAAAATAATGACTTAGGAGGCTCCTGTTCTATTCTGGGCCGAGCAGGCCCAATTCAGGGTTTAAGCCAATTTGGGCACGCGTTCCCTGAGGACCGTTAGAGCGTCAAACCCACGTGGGCCACGAAGATCACGTGGTCAACCCATTAGCGGAAAATTCTAAGCGTCACCTCCGAACCCTACAGTCGGTTCACCCAGGACATGAGTCACTCGCTAACTCTGCCCTACCACGTAGGATCTTGGCAGTTTCCTATTTGTGAGCCTCCAATAATCCAACCCAAAATAGGAAATCTTGACCCAGCGTTGGGGGCTATAAATACCCTCTTTCACTAGAGGGTCATGTATTTATTGATGACTACTCTTACTCTCGTACTTGCACTTCTTTGTTCTCCTTCTTATTTTGGCATCGGAGTACCTTGCAGGTACCATTCTCAAAAGATTACCCGCTACAGAGCATTGACGATCCACTCTGATCAGGTACGGTCAATTTATATTAGAAAAAGTTACATCAATCTCACGTAAAAGAAATTATATTTAATGAAAAAAAATAAGTAAAACGATAAACAAGTATTTTCCTTTATCTGATTTCCATTATCTCAAAACGTTGCTTTTATATAGTTGATACTATATCTTATTTAAAACTTTTCTTTATAATAAAATATAGTTGATACTATATCTTATTTAAAACTCTTCTTTATAATAAAACAAATTACTTAATTTAAATGTATCCATAAATCTTCATTGACAATAATTTTATAATATCAATTTAAATATTTTCATAAAATATCAATGTGTCCGGTATCTATGTAATGGTTCATGCTTTATAGATAGTAACTAGATATGGTCTTCATAAGAGTAGGCAACAATATTATATCCATTGCTTTACATACATCACCCAACACTTTTCAAGAATTACAATTTATCTCCATTGTCTATAAAAGATTCTAGAATCTATCATAAACATCCAAGAGTGCTATCAAATAGGTACAGCTAGTTCCCCATCATATAAGTTACTTTTTTTGACTGAACAATTTACTTTTAATAAAGTTGAAATTGATATATTTTAGGTGATATATCTTAGGCGTCTGGTGGCTATTGGGCAAAAACATATATGAAATATTTTAATTTGTTCTTTGCTGCTATGTTTTGTCCACTCCTAACTAATGCACACTACTATCCAAAAAAATATGTAACAATCAAATTGCAAACATGCCATAAATTGATACTATAATCTTTTCTTTTAATGAGTGTAACATCAAATTTTATGAGTCAATTATTGACCAAATCATTGATCAAATCCTTAAAATCTCAAGGGTGGGCAAGAAGATCTTAGATGATAACAAACTTTAGGAAGCATATTATAAAAGTACTTTAAACTATCATGAAAAATCATTTTCAAAATAAGTAGAATGTTAAAAACATGTTAATTACTCTAGCATTAGAAACATAATGGGTGATATTGGTTTAACCTCTAATCCGCCACACTTTTTATTTTATTTTATGTATATTCATTCCACTTTGATGATTACTACTATTATGAATTTTCAAGTTCAATCCTTTAACCGCGTTTAGGTGGTTTAAGAAAAAAGTTAAAAGTTTATGTTTTAGTTTGAATGTATTTTTGATCTCCCTGTTTTAATTTTTTAATGTTTTGTTTTTCTTTTAAAAAATCAATTTTTTTTTCTATTAAATATTTTTTGAATTTTTTTAGTTCCTTTCAGATTTGTAGAGCTGACTGTGATGTGACAATGTCATTTGGTGTCACATCTCACATTTTTGCTACGTCACAATAAAAATGGTTAATTAATTGACTCAAGCAGATATTGCGACCAATATGTAGTTAGTTCGCGAGGGTTAAAAATCTCTTCGCCACTTGACGATATTTCGAGCAAAAAATGCAGCGTGAGAGCCAGAGTGCTAAGAAGGCAATATGCTCTTCGTCAGAAACTTCATTAGCAGTGGTGTCATGGTGTTCAACAATGTAATGGGTGAAGGTAGCTTTATTGGCGTCGAAATTGATGGTGTCCTTATTCATTTCATTTGGATCAAAGGCTTCTCAAGTTGGCCGAAGTCAAGTGATAACAACAATATCAAAGAGAGTCGGAGTCAACATTTCACAAGGGAAGTGGAAGGTATTATGGGTACCATCCCAAAAGAACAGAAAGGCTACTAGCATGTTTTGACAATAGACTGGTCCTACATTCGACAATTGGATCATGTCATAAAAGCCCATATCTCTCCAAAATGGAGCTTTCTTCTTCTCGAGGCAAGCGAGGTAAGGCTCGGGATCTTTCGCCAAAAGGTAAGAGCGAAACACTCTAAGAGCACTGCTCATATGATCTAGGTTGAGGGGTTTTCTATGTTTAAAGATTCAGTCGAAGACTTTGCCTGATCGTCTATGGTTTTGGAATCTAGTTAACATTACTCCTATCAACAGGTTTATTTTTACTAGCTATGTGTTTTGTTCAATGATAAACATGAAAAACTCTTTGAGTTTTTCAGCATCAGCGTTAGGGCCAGGCAAAGGGCCTATGTACGCATGAGTTTCACCAAAAATAGTTAGAGGGATTAGTACATGGGATTGGTAAATCCTAAGCTTTTCTTAAAGGAGAGGAGGTTCAGGAACATATTCCTGGTTACTATCAACAGTGGATTGGCGATTTGGGTTACAAGAGATGAATCATCCTCCTTCTGCTTGCCAGCTTTGGTGTTCCTAATCTTTGAAGGCATAATTGTTGGAGATTTGTAGTTTGATAGGTAAAAATGTGTGTGATTTAGAATTTTCTAAAGAAGAGTCGCAAGAGAAAATAGAGGTTATGAGCTAAGGGTTGGAAAAGTTCCGAATGATGAAGGTTTTTATAGAGAGGGAAGAGTCGCTCCCATTAATTTTTTGAAAAGACAAACAAAAAGTTAGTGGGACGCGTGTGCAATTGTGATAGGATGAGAAAGCGATTAATTGTTCAGGTGTCACATTACATCTAGAATATAGGAATAATGATGATGGTTGCAACGTAACACGTCTCGAAGAGAAGTTTGGGAAAAGTGGTCATAATGACCATGATGTCACAACAGTAAATATTGTTGCGTCAAAAGCTATAAAAATGTCTCATTGTTTGGGGGCAATTTATTAGCTGTAATTTCGACACTCAATAAGGTGTGAGATGTCTTAATAAACTTAGGGAAATATTTGAAGTGCACAAGCTGATTTCGACGAGAAAATCAAAGTGACATTCTTCGAATAGGATTTATTGAGATGATTTGCCATACTGACGAAATGACATTACACTGGGACTTAGAAAGATTTTTGGAAATGACTCAGACATGAGTTCGACAAAGGCAAAATTTGAAATTGGTTAATAACTGTATTTTGGCCTTATCCATTCCTCAAGAAGGATGCGTGAAGACTTATAAAAGGCGAATCGCATGCAGACGAGAACGTGTCATCATCTGGATAAGAGACTGTTCGTTACAGTTACTAACAAAATAGTATAAATAGGGTCTTATCAATTAGATTTTGTGTGTTCAAATTGTACAAAAAATCACATTACTCAAATTCTCTAAGCGAATTGAGAAACGAGCCATTGAGTGCAATGTATGTATGATCACCATATTTTCATCATTTAAATTCAAAGTCTTTTACAGTTTTCATTACTTTTCATACACTTTACTTTCAGGCGAAATCATTTACATTTCTTCAAAGTCTTTCTGTTATTTCTAAGTTCATATAAACACTAAAATCCTCAGTATTAAGGAAATTCAAGGAAAGCCTACACACATATGTCTTAGGATCAATCTATTCAATTCTGTAAGTAACCAAAGTATTAGTTTTGGAAGACTAGCAGTTTTTTTAACCAAAATCCAAGGTAAACAGATGGTAGGTGGACCTTCTACGGTCATGACTTGGCATATATATCACTAACGAGCGCGCTAGTCTCTCTGCTCCCCAGAAAACCCTTATGCTATACTGTTGAGGGCATATATGGGTCATCAACAGGGGAAGGCATTCACATTGGGTCAAACACTCATCTAAAGGTCAAAGACTCACCTAAACAAGTGAGAGGGACACACATATTCACCCAAAACGTTAAGGTGATAGGTATATGAGTCCTCTCACTTATAAAGTGCTCAACCTCCACCCTTATAAGCAATATAGGACAAAAACTCATATATTTCTTATAAAGGTGGAGGTTGCATCTAATATGCTCCCCCTCAAGTAGAAGCTCTTTTATCCACACGTTTGTACCTCTGTTGACAAACACCCTTACACATTATAGGAACTACAACGGGACACGTCGCCTGACCACCGTCATGCCAAGAAGACTTTCGATACAAGGAACCTGTCCCTTACTCTAACTTGGCTCTGATACCATTGATGGGTCATCATGAGGGGGAAGCATTCACATTGGGTCAAACACTCACCTAATGTTCAAAGACTCATCCAAACAAGTGAGAGAGACACCGCATATTTACCCAAAACCTTAAGGTGATAGGTGTATGGGCCTCTCACTTATAAAGTGCTCAACCTCCACTTTTCTAAGCAATGTGGGACTAACAACTAACACTTTTTTCTTAACAGGTTTGACACACATGTATATCTTCATTTACTCTACTTGGCTCCTTGCCATTCTTAGATCTAAAGCTTCCAGAAGGATCTCGCCCCTGGGATCTGGAGTCGCCCGATGAGTGATTGGAGCCACCTACTTATTTCCATTATTTTATACAAATTAGTGCATTTTATAAATATGCAAAGGTTTGAAGGAAAAGGAGAACAAACATCATGACAATCATTAATAATACAACCAAATTTCGACACATTGTGTTTGGATGCCCAGCTCCACAAGTCATATTTGATAATCAACTTTAAAGATAATGTTATAGATATAGAACAAAAAGCATATTGAACCGTCAATTCAAATAAAAAATTAGTACATAACTGAATTCATAGGTGTACGAAGATATATTACATATCATTTTTGAATTTCCCATTTAATTGACTCAAGTTGGTGAAAGAGCTTATGTGAGCGAATATGATTTTTGTTATTTTTTAATTTTTTAAAAATATTTAGTTGAGGTTATTAACTTCAGAAAAATAAAAACTTCAGCAAAACATTGATAAACAGTACATTTTTTGATAAATAGTAAAAATAAAATTTGTGTTATGAAATTCACCTAATCAATATAGAGATGAATGATACATGGAGGAGAGAAAGAGAAGAGAGAAAGCAATATTGTATTATCTTCTTCCAAAATTATTATTTACATTACAATGTGGGTCTTATTTATAGGATTCAAGTGAGATGGAAAGTCACATATATTAATGGGGAATAGGAAGATGAAAAAGAAGAATAAGGATGGACATCCACTTTAATATTTATTCATAACACTTCCCCTTGGATGTCAATTGAGGATATGCCTCGTTAAAACCTTACTACAAAAAACTCGGTGGGAAAAAATCTAGTGAAGGAAAAAGAGTACAATATCCTCTGAATGTGAATTGCCTCGTTAAAAACCTTACCTGGAAAACCCAATGGGACAAAACCATGGTGAAGGAAAAAAGAGTGCAAAACATATGCATTTTCCCCCCTCGTGCAGACATTTACATGTGAGACGATATTATTTGTAGTAGTTGCTTAAAATTTCTTCTTTGAAACGACTTCATGTAGTGGTAATAGTTATGCCGGATTTTATGAAGTTGTTGAAATGATTTGTTTCATAGATCTCCATGAAATGGTTGTACCATCACATGTAAAAGAATAACCTCTTTCTGATCTACCATTGTGAGAATCTGACAAATAACCTGCATCTCTAAGATAGCGAAGTATATGTTTAACTTTGTTTCAATGTCTTCGTGTAGGTGAATAATTGTATCTTGCTAATAGAATAACCGTAAATGAATATAACAAGATGTGTATAATTATCAAGGTGCATTAGTACTACAATTGCACTGAGATATGGTACTTCAGAACCAAGCAATTTTCATCCTTTTCTCGAGACCTAAAAAAATCTTTCTCCACATCTAATGGTCTAACAACCATATTGGAGTAGGCAACATGTAACAATTGTCCATATAGAAGCATTTCAACACTTTTGTATATAGCCTTCTTGATGTACAAATATTCCTTTGTCCAAATACTCAATTTGCAGACCTAGACATATTTTGTCTTTTCTAGGTCCTTCATCTCAAACTCTATATTTAAGCAATTTATAGCTTTTGGAAGCTCTTCAGGAGTTCCAATAATATTTATGTCATCCACATAGATAACTATTATTGCAAATTCTTTTCCACGTCATTTTATGAAAATACAAGTACAGATTGAGTTATTTGTATATTCACCATTTAGTAAATATTCATTGAGACGATTATACCACATGCATCCAGATTCTTTCAGCCCATAGAGAGACTTGTTCAATTGATGTTGTAGTTTTCTCGAGATCCACAATTACGTGTCTTTGGTATATTGAACCCTTCAGGGAGTTTCATGTAAATGTCACTATTAAGTGAACCATATAAATAAGATCTCATTACATCCATCATGTTCAAATTAAGCTCTTCATGTGTTACAAGGCTAATTAATCATAAAAAATCGATTGAATCCACTACAGGTGAATATGTTTTATCAAAATCAATCTTAGGTCTTTGGGAAAATCATTGAGCAATAAATCAAACTTTATATCATTCTTATTTTTCTTTTTCATAAAAACTCATTTATATCCAATTAGTTTCACACCTTGAGGTGTTCGGACTACAGGTCCAAAAGTGAATCACTTGTAAAGTGAGTTTAATTCTTCTTCAGTTGAATATATTTATTTTGGCCAATTCTCACTTAGTCTACAATCTTTAATAAACTTTGACTCATGATCCTCGTTATCATTTATCACTTTTAGTGCTATATTGTATACAATGACATTGTCAATATTGACTTTATTTGGTTATCTCAATTTCGGTTCCATTCCATTTCATCCATGACATAATTTATCGAGATCTCTTTATTTCATATTTCAAGTACTTGATTTGTTCTTCTAGAACTGAAAAATTAAATTAGATCAAAGTGCTCTTAGCATTTTCATATCCTCACTTGGGTCATCTTTAGTTTCTTTTCTTAGTAGAGGACTTTTAACATTGGAACCGACTTTCATACCATGCTTTAGGCGCCGCAACAACTCATTTGTAATATTATATTATTCAATAGGAGAATCCACTTTGGGTGGAGTATTATCAGCTGATAATTTATTTCATAAACTTTGAAAATGAATAATATTTTGAATTTTTGGTTCATATTGATTTGTACGAGGATCAAGACAACAATTTATTTTAAATTGTTCATTTAAATTTCTTGTTCATGATTTCATCTGTTCATTTAAACTTCTTGTTCATGATTTCAGCTGCTTATTTCCTCCCCCTAATATTGGGAAAATTAATTTATCAAGTGATAATCAGCCTACTGGGCTGCAGTCAAGTATTTGATTATTTTCTCAAATTATATCCTCAAAATTGAGATTCATATTAATTATATTTTTCCAATATTCTTTTATGACTCATCTTAATGTATTATATTGGAGCAATTGGAATATACACAACACATCCAAATTTTTATTTAGATGAGAAGTATTAGAATAAATTAGGGAGGACTAAGATATAGTATCTTGTTGGCTTAATGCGAATAAATATCTTAATTTAATACTTTGGGTGTTTCAAATATATAATTTAGAATTGATGATCTCATAAGTATCAACCATATAATTATATTTGGACGTCTAAAGAATGGATCTCCGGGTCCATTTTCTTTTTATGAACATATATTATATGATATTCAATATCAATTTTAATAATATATGTGATACTTATACAGGAAATTCTAAAAAATCCAGAAAACAAGATCTTAGTCTAATTAGTTGAGAAAATAATTTCACAAACTTCTGGTTGTGAGTAGAGACATATGCATGATATTTTAGTCGATGCAACAATTAATGTCATAAAATCGCAATTTCTCAAATTTTATTTTCCTTTAGAAACACACAAAAATTGACTGGATTAAAGAAACTTCTGGTTCTTCAATACAAATTATTCGCATCATATTATATTTGAGTTGACCCAACCGGTTTTACCAACGACACATTTAAGTGTAATTTGTAAACTACTGGTTTACAATGACATGTGCTTAAATTGTACTAATATAAGTGTAGTACAAGCCCGGGGGAAAATCCGATAACTTTTCTATTATACATTTTATGTCCAAATTCATTTGTGTAATACAAAGATATCCAATACCTCCAATATAATTCATGTGAATTATCTATGACAAAAATATTTGGCAAGAGATAAAGAGAACACACAAAAAGAAAATATAAAGGATTAAAGTTCATTCGAATCTTGACTCTATCAAAATATGAGCTTACTTTTGTGTGCCTTTAAGATGGAGTAACAAATGTCATCCATACACTATACTTGTAAAAAGAAAAGAATAGTATAATTAAAATTTATATGAGAAATCTAAGCACTATTATAACAACTTTAAAATATGTAGCAACTTTAGACTATTGATATATTCTTTAATAGATTGCAATGTTTTAATTCTCTAAAATATCAATATTTAGAAATAACGTGAATAAAGAATTTGTATCCGCAACATTGATCATCCTAATAATATCCCATGATTTAACATTTTAATCATACACATGCATATTAACATATTATCATATTATCATATCATTATCAAAATCATTCATAAAAAATCATATCACTAAAATTATATCATATATATATATATATATATATATATATATATATATATATATATATATATATATTTATAATTATAATTATGAAATAATTTATACTCTAACAAATTTAATAAGTTTTTAACATAGCCAAATGCTAGAAACTTACAATAATCCAAAAATATAGTTATCCTTTTGGGATGTGTCAAAATCACTCATTTCATTCTTCTGGAATGACAAACATTTTATGAGTATATTACAAGTTATAAATTTTTAGATCGATACAACGACAAAAATTTATGAAATCCTTCAGGGATATTTTAATATTACTCTTGCAATATTTTTGGGATGCATGAAGATCACAATTAATATTATCCTGAGAGCTTCATTTTACTTAGAAAATTACAATATTTGCAATCCTTCATAGATGCATACCATTAAATTATGAAAGAAAATTGGATCATTTTTATGAAATTTTATTTCTCAAAAATGTAGGTTACAAATCTTTACATCATCAATAAAAGAAAAATCAAATTTCTTTGTGAAATCCTTCTGGGATACTTCACTATTATTGATTCAATCATTTTAGAACTTGATAATATTATTGAAGCAATCATTTTGTTAATTTTTAACATAATTGATACAATCCTTCTAGGATTCAATAAAATTATAGACGCGGCCTTTTAAAGGTGATTGAACGCTGAATTCTTCTGGAATTCATAATTTATTGATAAATACAATAATCTAAACTCAATCTTTGAACAATAATTTGGAGATAGTTTAATATTAATCTTTAGTTCTACAAATATCACATCACAAACTATTTCCATAAACAACGGTAAAAAAAATTATTCTTTGTGCAATCCTCCCGGGATGCTTGAAAATTAAATTAACACTTTTATGTGTTGAAATTCAATTTCGGGAAAACATATAGATATGCTTTAATGTTAAATTCTTCCGAAATTTAACAAGAATGATCAAAGAAATCTAATATTATTGTACAAGGTAAATCAATTTCTCTACAAAATATATAAAAAGTAAAGATATTTATATGAACAAAAAAGTAACAAAATCATGAATTATATTATGTTGGTTCAAATATATTAAGATTAGAAAAATAACGTAGAACCTGGCTATATCATCACTCGCGTTGTAGAGTATCGTGCTAATAACGTGTTATGAAATTCACCAAATCAATATAGAGATGAATGATACATGGAGGAGAGAAATATTAGAACAAGATTTGTTCTGATCAATATTCTTAGTTTTGATGATAACAAGGATATGAATTTTGTGTGAGATAATGTGGTACTCTAATACATTGCAATTTCCTTTTCAGGAAATATATAAAGAGTATGCACAAATCAGCGCTCAGAAGCTTTGTCTCAGAAGGTTCAGCATGCAACATCAGAACATGGTCTGGCAAGACATCAGAAGATGGTCAAGGCAGAATCAGAACATGGGTCTATGGAAGCATCAGAAGAACTTGAGATCAGAAGCAGAATCACTGAAGTTCTCATGGTATCACGCTCAGAAGCACTTCAAGGTCAGAAGACAAGAAGATGCTATGCACCAAGCTGTTTGACCCTGATGATATTCAAACGTTGTATACACAAACATCAGATCAGAAGAAAGTACAGGTGGCAGGCTACGCTGACTGACAAAAGGAACGTTGGAAGCTATTAAAGGCAACGTCAGTAGACACAGCGTGAACAAGGCTCGAGGTAGTTGACAAAAGCGTGAAACATTAAATGCAATGCTGTACGGAATATGCAAAGCATTAAATGCTCCTAACGGTCATCGTCTCAAGTGCCTATAAATATGAAGTTCTGATGAGAAGCAAGGTTGACGATTTGCTAACAATAAACTTGCTGAAACGCTGTTCAAACTCAAAGCTCAGAAACTTCATCTTCATCAAAGCTCACTACATTGCTGTTGTAATATATTAGTGAGATTAAGCTTAAACGTTAAGAGAAATATCACTGTTGTGATTATAGCTTTTCAGAAGCAATTGTAATACTCTTAGAATTGATTACATTAATTTGTAAGTAACTAGAGTGATCAAGTGTTGATCAGGATACTCTAGGAAGTCTTAGCTTGTGTCTAAGCAGTTGTAATTAGAGTGATCACGTGGTGGTCAGAATACTCTAAGAAAATCTTAGCTTGTGTCTAAGCATTTGTTCCTAGAGTGATCAGGTTGTGATCAGGATACTCTAGAAGACTTAGTCGCGGACTAAGTGGAAAACCATTGTAATCTGTTGCGATTAGTGGATTAAATCCTCAGGTGAGGTAAATCACTCCGTGGGGGTGGACTGGAGTAGTTTAGTTAACAACGAACCAGGATAAAAATAACTGTGCAAATTGTTTTTATCATTCAAGTTTTTAAACTACACTTATTCAAACCCCCCCTTTCTAAGTGTTTTTCTATCCTTCAATTGGCATCAGAGCGCCGGTTCTAAGGTGCAAGCACTTAACCGTGTTTAGAAAAGATTCAGGAAGAGAAAAACGCTTCAGTAAAAGATGGCTGGTGAAATTCCAACAAATACATCTACATCTACATCTGGCTCTGCTGAGCAATACAATGGAAATGGTAACAATGGTTATACTAGACCACCAGTGTTTGACGGTGAAAACTTTGAATACTGGAAAGATAAACTTGAAAGTTACTTTCTTGGTCTAGATGCTGATCTATGGGATCTTCTGTTGGATGGTTACAAACATCCAGTAAAAGCTACAGGCGTAAGGCTTACAAGACAAGAAATGAATGATGATCAAAAGAAGGAATTCAAAAATTATCACAAGTGCAGGACTGTTTTGCTGAATGCCATCTCTCATGCTGAGTATGAGAAGATATCTAACAGGGAAACTGCCCATGATATATATGAGTCATTAAAAATGACCCATGAGGGAAATGCTCAAGTCAAGGAGACTAAAGCTCTTGCTCTAATCCTGAAATATGAAGCCTTCAAGATGGAGGATGATGAAGATATTGAGAAGATGTTCTCAAGATTTCAAACTCTAACTGCTGGACTGAGAGTTCTGGATAAAGGCTACACTAAGGCTGATCATGTAAAGAAGATTATCAGAAGCTTACCCAGAAGATGGGGTCCAATGGTGACAGCATTCAAGATTGCCAAGAATCTGAATGAAGTTTCTTTGGAAGAGCTTATCAGTGCCTTGAGAAGCCATGAAATAGAGCTGGATGCAAACGAGCCTCAGAAGAAAGGTAAGTCTATTGCATTAAAATCTAATGTTAAAAAATGCACTAACGCTTTTCAGGCTAGAGAAGAAGATCCTGAAGAATCATAATCTGAAGAAGAAGATGAACTGTCCATGATCTCTAGAAGGGTAAACCAACTCTGGAAGAGCAAGCAAAGGAAGTTCAGAGGCTTCAGAAGTTCAAAGAGATTTGAACGAGGAGAATCTTCTGGTGACAGAAGATCTGACAAGAAGAAGGCTGTCTGCTATGAGTGCAATGAGCCTGGACATTACAAGAACGAGTGTCCAAAACTTTAGAAGGAGAATCCCAAGAAGAAGTTTCATAAGAAGAAAGGTCTTATGGCAACATGGGATGATTCTGAATTAGAATCAGAATCAGACTCTGAAGGAGAGCAGGCCAACTTCGCGCTGATGGCTACAGAAGATGATGGATCAGAATCTACATCAGAATCAGATTCTGAAGAGGTATTTTCTGAACTATCTAGAGAAGAGTTAGTTTCCAGTTTAACAGAACTTCTGGAATTCAAGGCTCATCTTAGTATCAAATACAAAAAGCTGAAGAAGCAGTTTGAATTTGAAACTAAGAAGCTGGAAGTGGAAAATTCTGAACTGAAGGAAAAAGTGTTAAATCTATCCAAAGATAGTGGATCTCCTTCTGAAACAGAAAAATCCATTCCTAGCATGAATCATATTCTGAAAGAATATGACTCGAGCTTCAGAAAGTTCTTATCTAGAAGTATTGGCAGAAGTCATCTTGCTTCTATGATATATGGTGTTTCTGGAAACAGAAGGTTTGGTTTTGGCTATGAGGGTGATACCTCACATAAATTTGAACCTGTTGATGATCTGAAGATCACATACAAGCCATTGTATGATCAGTTCAAATATGGCCATGCACATGATATTAGGCTCACTTCACATGCACAGAAGTTTAACACTGTTCACACCAAGAAGTATGTGACACATCCTAAGAAATATCATGCTGAAAAACGTAAAGAATATCATGCTGTTCCTCTTGTTAAATATTTTGCTAAACCCAAGTTCAATCAGAACTTGAGGAGAACTAACAAGAAAGGACCCAAGAAATTGTGGGTACCTAAGGAGAAGATAATTTCTGTTGCAGATATCCTTGGCGGCAAAGAGGACAAAAAGAAAAATGTCATGGTACCTGGACTCTGGGTGCTCGCGACACATGACGGGAAGAAGGTCTACATTCCAAGACATGGTGCTTAAACCAGGTGGAGAAGTCAAGTTTGGAGGAGATCAGAAGGGCAAAATCATTGGCTCTGGAACCATAAGTCTTGGTAACTCTTCTTCTATTTCTAATGTTCTTCTAGTAGATGGATTAGCTCATAACTTATTGTCCATAAGTCAATTAAGTGACAATGGTTATGACATAATCTTTAATCAAAAGTCTTGCAAGACTGTAAGTCAGAAGGATGGCTCAATCCTATTTACAGGCAAGAGAAAGAACAACATCTATAAGATTGATCTTTCTGATCTTGAGAAGCAGAAGGTGACTTGTCTTATGTCTGTTTCTGAGGAGCAATGGGTCTGGCACAGAAGATTAGGACATGCTAGTTTGAGAAAGATTTCTCAGATTAACAAACTAAATCTGGTCAGAGGACTCCCAAATCTGAAATACAAATCAGATGCTCTTTGTGAAGCATGTCAGAAGGGCAAGTTCTCCAGACCTGCATTCAAGTCTAAGAATGTTGTTTCTTCCTCAAGGCCGTTAGAACTCTTGCACATTGATCTGTTTGGCCCAGTCAAAACAGCATCTGTCAGAGGGAAAAAATATGGATTAGTCATCGTTGATGATTATAGCCGCTGGACATGGGTAAAGTTCTTAAAACACAAGGATGAGTCTCATTCAGTGTTCTTTGAATTCTGCACTCAGATCCAATCTGAGAAAGAGTGCAAAATCATAAAGGTCAGAAGTGATCATGGTGGCGAATTTGAGAACAGATTCTTTGAGGAGTTCTTCAAAGAAAATGGTATTGCCCATGATTTCTCTTGTCCTAGAACTCCACAGCAAAATGGAGTTGTAGAGCAAAAGAATGGGACTCTACAAGAAATAGCCAGAACCATGATCAATGAAACCAATATGGCTAAGCATTTCTGGGCAGAAGCAATAAACACTGCGTGTTATATTCAGAATAGAATCTCTATCAGACCTATTCTAAATAAGACTCCTTATGAATTGTGGAAGAACAGAAAGCCCAACATTTCATATTTCCATCCTTTTGGATGTGTTTGTTTCATTCTGAACACTAAAGATCATCTTGGTAAGTTTGATTCTAAAGCCCAAAAGTGTTTCCTTCTTGGATATTCTGAACGCTCTAAAGGCTACAGAGTATACAATACTGAAACATTGATTGTAGAAGAATCAATCAATATCAGGTTTGATGATAAGCTTGGTCTTGAAAAACCAAAGCAGTTTGAGAATTTTGCAGATTTTGATATTGATATATCAGAAGCAGTAGAACCAAGAAGCAAAGCTGCAGAAGCTGGCAGTCTCAGAAGCAATGGATCAGAAGATCAAGTTGCTGCATCTTTAGAGAATCTCAGGATTTCTGAAGAACCAACAGTCAGAAGATCATCTAGACTTGCTTCAGCTCATTCAGAAGATGTGATCCTTGGAAAGAAAGATGATCCTATCAGAACCAGATCATTTCTTAAGAATGACAATCAGAAGCAGTGATCAGAATCAGAAGGCGTAAAGTCTATTCAATAAATTTACAGCTGTCATCTATTATCTGATGGTGAACACGTGTATGTACGGTTAGTACAAAGCGTGCAGTTGAAAAAAAAACGCCGACCTAGGTAACTGTGTTAAATCATTTCATTTACCACGTTCTCTCACCTAACGTCACTTATCATTTAATGTAAATTGATTTCTCGTGATTCTGTAACTGTTCATTTTCTAATCTTATTGCATTTTTTTAATCCGTATCTATATATTCTTTTCAAATCATCTCATATATCTTTTTCGCTCCTTGTCTCTCTTTCTTCTTGCATACTCTCGTTTGAAAACTTCTTAGTCGCTTCTAAAACCCTAACCGAAAACCCAGAATTTGTTCTTCCTAGTTGTTCATTCTGTTTCAATGGCTGCTTCTTCATCTCAAAATGTTGATTCATCTACTCCTCTCCATATTCAAGATGAAGAAAATCAGGAACTCACTCCAGTCGTTGCGTGCTCCATTCCTAAGGATAAATTAGAAGTTCTATGTGAACTCATGGTTGATTTTGATAACATTGAAGAACACGAATTTCATCTCAAAGAAGATATAATTTTTCAAGGATGGACTTCGTTGTTCACTGAGTTCTGTGGACCAGTCTACCCAGATCTTGTCAAGGAATTCTGGGTACATGCAGTTGTCGCCCCTAAATCAATCTTGTCCTTCGTCCATGGAAAGTTTGTGGTAGTGACTGAGAACATCCTAAGGATGATGTTTGATCTGAGAAACGCTGAGGGAGCTTTTGAAATCAATCAAAGGGTAAATTGGAAAGATGTTTTATCTACTCTCTACCCAGACATAAATGAAACAAAGAATGTCAAGGACATGAGAGATCTCTAGCGGCAAAACAAAGATTGTTGAAGAGCCGAAGAGTAAGAAGCAGAAGAAGACTGAGGCTGTGGTCAAAGCTCTTCAGAAAGCATCCAAAGGTATATGTATTTCTGAACCTGATTCTACTCCTGCTGGTATTTCAGAAGTTGCACCAATAGCGGTTGCCCCTATCCCTGAACCAGAAAAAGCCACATCAGAATCACCTATAACTGTCCATGTTCTTACACCTCCATCTTCTCCTGTAACCATTCCTTCTTCTCCACCCACCATCAATCCTGTTCTGGATATACCACCCCTTCAAACTCTCTTTCCACCTCACACAAATATCTCCATCTCTCAACCTCCTCCCCATGCCAACTTTGAACCCATTCCTTCTACCTCTCAAAACAACCATAGTGGTTCTGATCTTCTAACCTCTACATCATATGAACAGCTACTCCGTGATTGCAACTACACTCCCAAGCCTCGTCCTGAAGCTGAAGTGGTAGTGTTAGATTCTGATAATGAAGCAGAATCTTCTTATAGATTGGATAGAGAACCTCAACCTTATTTCATCCCCAACCCTGCCTTTTCAAAAACCAAAATAAAATCCCGCCTTGTCTACCCTATTGGTGTATTTTTTGAAAAAGTAAAGAAGAATCTCAGAAGTATCTTTGACACCCTCAGAATTGTTGAAAGTTCTGGCCTGAATGACGTCGCTATGAGGAAGTTCTGGAGGATCTTACGCAGAGAATCAGATGCTCTATTTATAGAACTTCAGGAAGCCTGTGTAGAAGCTGCTCCACGGCCTCGTGGAATTCTGAGAAGCTATGAAGACTTCTGGTTTGCTCGTCTCAGAGGAAGATATACCTTGGAAGAAAAGCCCTTTGTGGATGAATTGGAAGTAGCAAGATTGGCTGCTGCATTGGAAGCTAATCCTTGCAGGGAAATTGTGGTCTGGAGACCTCAATATCCAGTCCTGCTCGGGGATTTCAAGACCCTCTTTGACTTTTTGAGGGAAAACCCTTCTAAGGAAGACCCAAGCTTGGTCATTCCAGAAGTTGTTGACCCACCAGAAGTTGAAGGTCCTTCTGCCCCCAGGAATCTAGCTGCCATTCTTCAGGCACTTGAGACTGGAGATTCTCAGATTCTAACTGCAGATTATGGAGATGCTTCAATGCAAGAAGCAGATGTAGAAGATCATGTTGCTGAATCAGTTCCTGTTAAGGAAATCCCTGCAAATGATCTCTCAATGGAAGCTACAGATCACAATGCCATCCCGTTGGATAGAAGCTGTGAAGCTTTTTCTGATGAACCTTCCCGTCTTGCAAGGACTCTGGAAGTTCTTCAGAAGAACCAGGATGAGCAAAGCTCAGTCAATGCTGAGTTTAGAGCCTTCATAGAGAAGCAGAATGAGCATAACAATGGGGTTCAAGAGATTCTGGCCAAGATCTTGTCGAGACTAGGGTCATCTTAGATTGAGTCTTAGTTGTTTTTGTTTTTGCTTGTGCTGCTTCTGTTTTGTGCATCTTCTCTTCCTTCTCTTCGTGTACTTCTGTACTTGTCTGTTTGAACTTCAATGAAAATCATCTTTTTCTTCTGTGTGTTTCTTTTTGTTTTTATCTGAATCTTTTATGTTTTTGATGATATGACAAAAAGGGGGAGAAATATGTGATAAATGATTTGCTTTAATCAGTTGCTTTACTAACAAAACTTGCAAAGTTCTATGCTTTAAGTTGTGTTGTTGCAGGAAATGAAGATTCAAGATCAACATTAGAAGCAACAAGATGGATCAAGTTCTTGGATTCATGAAGCAAGCTGAGTGCTATGAAGCTTCAGAATCAGAAGCAAGAAGGAAGAATGTTCAGATATTCTGATGATAGAATATGATCTGAAACATTATGTCTATTTGTTCTGACACATTCTATATGGCTCTGATACATATTATGTGTTCTGAAACATATTCTATGTTTTGACTCATTCATGCTGACTTTTGTCGTTTAGTTTTGTTCTGTAACATTTCAGGATGTAGAGATGCTCTGATGATGCTCTGGTACATTCAACAATGTTCTGATACAATCTAGCATGAAGTGATGTAAGAAGAAATTCAAGCTCTGAAGCTGTCCCAATGGAAGCAAGAATCAGAAGCTGTGGATGTTCTGAAGATCTAAAGAAATTCAAGTTCTGAAGCTGTCCGATGGAAGCAGAAGTCAGAAGCTGGGAATGTTCTGAAGATCAAAGAAATTCAAGTTCTGAAGCTGTCCGATGGAAGCAGAAGTCAGAAGCTGTGAATGTTCTGAGGATCTAAAGAAATTCAATGTTCTGAAGCTGTCCTATGGAAGCAGAAATCAGAAGTCATGAATGTTCTGAAGATCAAGCACTGTGAACGTCTCTACTGAAATACTCAGGGAAGTCTTTTATTTATAAAATTCTTCTAGTATTAATTTCAGGGGGAGATTATTCATCTCAGGGGGAGATTGTTAATCTCAGGGGGAGACATATTCACATGCTTATGCTATAGCTGTGTAAATTGTCTTTAGCTGTCCGTTCTTTCTGATCGCAAATTCATATCATTTATATATGTTTTTGTCATCATCAAAAAGGGGGAGATTGTTAGAACAAGATTTGTTCTGATCAATATTCTTAGTTTTGATGATAACAAGGATATGAATTTTGTGTGAGATAATGTGGTACTCTAATACATTGCAATTTCCTTTTCAGGAAATACATAAAGAGTATGCACAAATCAGCGCTCAGAAGCTTTGTCTCAGAAGGTTCAGCATGCAACATCAGAACATGGTCTGGCAAGACATCAGAAGATGGTCAAGGCAGAATCAGAACATGGGTCTATGGAAGCTGTAGCAACCTGCCTAAAAATTATAGCTTTAGAGTCGCCACCTATTCTGAAGGGCGAATAGGAAACCCTACGCAGTTAAGAGATTCGGGGTAAGTTATTATAATCAGGTCAAGGGAAGGTGTTAGGCACCCTCAACCCTTTCCTAAGGTTTTATGTGCACAGTAAAGGTTAATGGCTAATTATTGAGGTTTATAGCTAAGGAAGTGAATAGGGGGAAAATTGAGATTTTAGGGAAGGGGACTCGCCTTGGTTATCCAAGTGCCTACGTATCTCCTTAGGGAGAATCAGAGTCAACGTAGTTCGGGCACAGGGTTGTACGCCTTAGAATTTGAAGTGAATGTATTTGAAGTTGTTTTGGGGCTTTTTGAATGGCCTATCGTAGTTTTGAATTTGATCTGAATGGCATTTTGAATTGCCTAGGATAAAAATCCGTAGTGTCGTGGTTTAGTGTGTTTTGAATGTTTGTTTGGGCGTACAACCCTGGTTTAATTTGTTACCACTAACCGCGATGATCAATAGGTTTGATCACCATAATTAATAGATTAGTAAAGAATTGCTGGCAATTCTAATCGATTGATTCGATTACCACTTTCAGCAAATGGAATGTATTTTAATATCATTATTAATTTATCGTTATCCCTCATAATCAATAGCTTTGATTAAAAATAATAACGAATTTTTAAGGATGAAATGCTAATCATTGTAACCAATAGATTTGGTTAAAACCATTTAGCAAAATAAGTTTATTTGAATTTATATTTACTTAATTCATTATTAATTAAATAATTGATTATTACCCACCGCGATTAATTGATTTAATCGAAGCGAATAAAATTCTAAGATTGTTTGGGTAAAACCTAAGTTGGCTAGAAAACCCTAATCCTGATGTCTCGGCTAATGGGATGGGGCAAACCCTAACACATGATAACCTCCCTCGGATTTTAGTAATTTTTATAAATAATTAAAATGATTAAATCGAGTAAAAAATAATCGGGAGAAATCCTAATACTAATTATATCCTAATAATGATCCTATTGAACATATTAATTGAATTAATCATAGTTATTTTCTATTTAGTCTAAACAATTAAAAAAGAGAAAATTATGTAAAGGGAACCTGGCTGTGATCCTATAAGGTGAAGCCCTGTGTGTCCATTATAGACTGGCGCATCTAGTGTGTTAGATCAAGCAGTGTTGACATCCAAGGGCTTCTGGTTGAGGGTGGATGGTAGTCCTGTTTTGGTTGTGAGCGCTGGATCAAGAAACATATTACTCATGAAAAAATACATAGGAACCTGGGGATCGAACCCAGGCCCTTGAGGTTTATCTTCCCCATGATCTGCCACTTGTGCTGCGCAGGTTTTGTTGTTAGTTAAATATACAAAATAAGAAAAGAACACAATTAATTGGAATGAAAGAGAAGTCGGCGCGTGGGCCCCAGGAATGCTGACGAGCCTATCAAAAGTGGAGAGAGGAAGGGGACCGGTTGACTGCCCAACCAGACACCAAATAAATGCCACGCCGTCAGTCAAATAGTCAGCACCACTATTCACTACCCCTAACCTTGGTGCCTGCGGAATCTGACGCGAAATTACCCACGGGATTACCTGCGGATTTCGCTGGTTCTTCTCCTTCAGATTTCGTGATCTCAAAACTTCCATGAATGACGTTTCCTGAATCCAAATAACACCCAGATCCATTGATTCCAACATCCTGAGTTCAATGGTGATTTTGTTTCGGCCCCATACGGCCTGTATACGTGAAAACGAAGAACACGACCTCTCTTGCCCTAGCCATGGCAAGTCGAGATCCCTACATGTAAACTCAAGACTAAAGGTCCAGAACTTCTCCATGGATCAACATGAACTCATATATACCAACAAATCATGTTAAAAACGCAAGAATACATAAGTCACGAAATTTGGAGTATGAGATAAGAGAAGGTGAACCTGTTACACGATTCCACACGCGATTAATGGCTATTAACTACGTGGATTTGCTATATAAGTACTCAGGTGACAATTTGGATTGATGGTTGGGTCTGATACTTGTTGGAAGTTCCAAACTCCTCGTGCCCTAGTTTGTTTCTTTTTTTCACACCTGAATTCTCTTCTCTAGGGCTGCCAAAAATCCCCTCTTTGTGGCTGCATATGTTTGTTATATATGTGAGAGTGTGTTAGGGCTACCAATGGGCTTGGACTTTAGGTTGAATGGAGAGAAAAAGTTTGGAAAGATTTGATTCAAAATCTTGCTATTTTTGGTTCAAATCACTCTTATCTCTTTCCAATTCCTTTTGCACGACATTTGCACCCCATGTGAAGTATTTGGGTGATTGGATTTGATTCCAAAATCAAATCTTTGATTTAAAACTAATTTTTCATATTTATAATAATTTATTCATATTTAAATGAATTAAAAATTCAAATAAATAAAGTAAATATTATAAAAATAAAATAATTAATTAAAAGGTAATTACAAGGCCCATAGTCATGTTTAGAATCCATATTTTAGGCCCATTTAGTCATAAACTCAAAATTCATCACTTTGGTTTTTATGAGTTTCTTGAATTTTAGCCAACTTCTTCTGATCATATATCTCTTGTTTTTAATCATATGAAAGTGACTTTGACCATTTTGGAAAGCTTAATGAATCCTCTAAATGACCCTTTTGGTTTCATCTTAATTGAAGCTTCTATGCTCAAGTTATGAGCTTTGACCCAAAAGGTATATTTCATTGACTTTTTGGAGGACCTATAATGTATTGCGCCATATCTCTTGAATGAAGCATTTCTAGCCTTGGCTTATGAGAGACAAAGTTGTAGAGAATCAAATTTCCTTCAAAATAGGCTTTGGTTGGGAAATTTTTGATACTCCATGTGAAAGTTATGGTCAGTCAAAGTTGCGTTGACTTTCTCCTAAAGAAACCCTAATTTGAACCTTTGGCATTTGTTCATTTCTGAGTTTCTATTGATGGATCATGATCAACCTTTGATCAAATGATGGATATAACCTCACATACTTGATGTTGACCAAAAATCTTAAAGTTTGACTGTATTTTGACTATAGTTGACTTTTAGGTCAACATAGTCGATTATTGATTATCTGAACCATTGAGTGAGCAATCCTTAGAATTGAAGCTTGACTTTTGACATGGAGATGCTTTGATACATATGAGACGCCTTGAGATCCATTTGAGACCTTAGAAACTCCAATTCCTTTGATAACCTGCAAACCCTAGTTTTGAGACCCTCGATTAGGGGAGAGTTGCTTGAGAAGAAACCCTTGAGCCTTGAGTTATTTGAGATAAGATGAGGAACCTTTGATTTGAATATATGAGGGCAAATTTTGGGGTATGACAGAAGCATCAGAAGAACTTGAGATCAGAAGCAGAAGCACTGAAGTTCTCATGGTATCACGCTCAGAAGCACTTCAAGGTCAGAAGACAAGAAGATGCTATGCACCAAGCTGTTTGACTCTGATGATATTCAAACGTTGTATACACAAACATCAGATCAGAAGAAAGTACAGGTGGCAGGCTACGCTGACTGACAAAAGGAACGTTGGAAGCTATTAAAGGCAACGTCAGTAGACACAGCGTGAACAAGGCTCGAGGTAGTTGACAAAAGCGTGAAACATTAAATGCAATGCTGTACGGAATACGCAAAGCATTAAATGCTCCCAACGATCATCTTCTCAAGTGCCTATAAATATGAAGTTCTGATGAGAAGCAAGGTTGACGATTTGCTAACAATAAACTTGCTGAAACGCTGTTCAAACTCAAAGCTCAGAAACTTCATCTTCATCAAAGCTCACTACATTGCTGTTGTAATATATTAGTGAGATTAAGCTTAAACGTTAAGAGAAATATCACTGTTGTGATTATAGCTTTTCAGAAGCAATTGTAATACTCTTAGAATTGATTACATTAATTTGTAAGTAACTAGAGTGATCAAGTGTTGGTCAGGATACTCTAGAAAGTCTTAGCTTGTGTCTAAGCAGTTGTAATTAGAGTGATCACGTGGTGGTCAGAATACTCTAAGAAAGTCTTAGCTTGTGTCTAAGCATTTGTTCCTAGAGTGATCAGGTTGTGATCAGGATACTCTAGAAGACTTAGTCGCGGACTAAGTGGAAAACCATTGTAATCTATTGCGATTAGTGGATTAAATCCTCAGGTGAGGTAAATCACTCCGTGGGGGTGGACTGGAGTAGTTTAGTTAACAACGAACCAGGATAAAAATAACTGTGCAAATTGTTTTTATCATTCAAGTTTTTAAAATACACTTATTCAACCCCCCCCTTTCTAAGTGTTTTTCTATCCTTCAAGAAAGACAAGAGAGAAAGCAATATTGTATTATCTTCTTCCAAAATTATCATTTACATCACAATGTGGGTCTTATTTATAGGATTCAAGTGAGATGGAAAGTCACATATATTAATGGGGAATAGGAAGATGAAAAAGAAGAAAAAGGATGGACATCCACTTTAATCTTTATTCATAACAATTTGTAAATAATGGGGATTTTGACCTCGAATTTTGACCCTCAAAATAACCGCCGCAAAATTAATGAAATTTTTTTTTCTCACAGTCGAAGATTTATTACAGTCTCTCAAGATAGACTGTTCTCATTTAATTTATATAAACTCATTGAACAACAAAATTGACAAATCTAAAATCTCCTTAGATATATTTTAAAAAACTTGACTTGAATTTAAGAATTGTAATTGTATCCATAATCATAGTGTATCCGAAAAAAGACACATAATAGATGTGATAAAATTAAAAGATCATAAAATAGGAAAACAAATTTTTACAAATATATAGGATAAAAAACACCCTTAAAAACTTTAAAATACCCTTCAGATATGTATATTCGAAGCACTTTAAAAAAATTTGAAATTTTGGTTAATTCAGATATGCATATCCGAAAGCACCCCAACGAAAATTTAAAATATTGGTTAATTCGAATATATTTATCCGAATTAACCAGAATCTTAGTTTTTTTTAATTTTATTTTAAAAAATATTTATTTATAATAAAATTATAATATAATTAGAGTGGGTTATTATTAATAAAGAAAAACTTAAATATAAATTTTATAAATAAGGAATAAAGAGATTAAATAAAATTTTAATTTTGTAATAATTTATTTATTACAAATTATAAAAGTAATTATTTTTTAAATGACTACAACATTAGGCATTAAAATTAATGAAATTATTATGTTAAAAATATTCTCTTATTAACATTATAATTTTTAATTTAGATTTATTTATTTCTTTAATTAATTTTATATAAAAATAATGTGTTGATTTAAATATTTATTATGCTAATATTATTATAATATATATATATATATATATATATATATATATATATATATATATATAGTTATGTATTTTAATTAATTAATACACTTAATTATAATAGGGTTAAATATGTTTGTAGTCTCTATAAATATCTCAATTTTGATTTTTAGTCCTTATAAAAAAAAGTTTAATAGTCATTTAAATATATGTTTGTAGTCCCTATGAAATTACTTTTGTATGCAGTTTTAGTCTTTGTAGAGGGACCAATATTGTGTGCAAAAGTACTTTTATAGGGACTAAAAGTCAATATATTTTTTATAAGAACTAAACGTCAAAAGTGGTAATTAATATTTATAGGGAATAAAAACATACTTAACCTATTATAATATTAATTATATTGATTCACCTTGATTTTAATTTTTTTAACAAATATTGGGTTATTTTGGATATGCATATCTGAAAATTTTCAACACCAAAATTTGAAATATTTTAAATATGCATTTCCGAAAAATTCCAACACGAAAAGTTGATATGCATCTCCGAAGTCACCCCTTTCCCAAAAAATGAGTTTCTTCGAATATGCATATGCGAAGTCATCTTTTTTCCATAAAAAAGTATCTTCGAATATACATATCTGAAATATATGAGTATTATATATATATATATATATATATATATATATATATATATAATATTATATATATATATAATTATGTAATATTATATACTATATATATATATAATAAAAGAAAATAAAAGAATGTTTATATCATTGAATAAATTGTATTAGGGACAAAAGAGTATTTTCACATTGTAAATATTAATAGAGGAGAATGTGAGAGAGAATATATATTTTTAGTGTAAAATAAAATGGTATTTTTGTATTTAAATAACTTGTACTAGTAGAAAATAAAAAGGGTATTTTCAGCTTTTAAATAACTTATACTAAGGACAAAAGAGTATTTTCATATTATAAATATTAATAGAGGGTAATGAGAGAGTATTTATTTTTATTAGAAAACAAAAGGATATTTTTGTATTTTAAATTATTTGTACCAGGGACAAAAAGTTGTCCCATGGTTTAGTAAGGGCAAAAAATTTCCGTTTTTATCCAGTCCTTAATCCTGGTTTTTGTCCTGTCCCATAAATAAGTTTTAAATCAAACGCAGGACAACAAGAGTTGTACTGTCCAGTCCCTTGTTTTTTAGCAAATCAAACGCAACCTAAAATAGATACACTATGAGCGTGAGCGTCAGTATACATTCTTTAGTATTCAACATGTCTCATATACACAAAATAAAAAAACTAAAATAAATTGCTATAAGCAGTGTTTTAAAAACCGGACCGGACATCAAACTGGTGAGGGTATTGGGTTACTAGTTTATTGGTCAAACCACTGGGTAACTGGTCGAACCGCATGTCTGAACTGGGTTAAATCGGATAACTCGAATGAATAGACCGGTTGTTATAACAAAATTATATAGGTATAAAACTTGTCGAACCAGATGATTCGGTCTCTACAAAATATAACTAGCACTTAAATTTTATGAAAATATCACATTAAAAATAAATTCTCAAGTTCATTAATTTAAATTCAAATTTTAAACATAAGTATCACACATAATAAAATAGTAAAAAATTACAAAGTATAATTACAAACAAAGTTTAATTGCAACATAATCTAATTAAATAATTTATAACAAAATAATTCATTGTTTACTAAATTTAATTTAAGATAGGAAAAACTATTTACATATTGGGATCTCCTTCTTCAATATCAATCATCCATAACAAAATCAACCGCATCTACAAATTTGTTTTTATTTTATTTCTTTTATTTTTTAATTTAATTTTTCATTAAAAATAATTAAAACGACGTCGCTTTAATTTTTATAATAAAAAAAATTAAAAAAATACATTTAGACCGCCGGTTTTTTCGATTTTAGCGGTTTAAACCGGTTTTGACCGATTCTCACCGGTTCTATGACATTCTTGATCTAGTTATTGAAGCAGACCGGTTACCTGTCTGGTTCCCAGTTCAACCGGTTCGATCGACCAGTCCGATCCGGTTTTTAAAACATTGGCTATGAGTGCACGTCTTTAGTATTTAACATGTCTTATATCCACATAATATAGTTTATATATTTTAATTTATATTATTAAATATGATATATAGTACCATGGATCCTCTCCTTCCCTTCTTTTGTCTCCTTCACCAAAATTAAGTGTAATAGAATTAATGAAATTAAGAAAAAATATTAAATAGAAGAAGAGAGAGAAAATATTAGAGAGAGATAGAGATAAAAATGTGAAGGAGATAAGTAGAGAGAAGAATTTGAAGGAAAGGATCCAAGTCCGATATATAGATATCATTTTAAAAAATACATATATTCCCCAATTTGCATAATTTTTTTTTAATACAATTGTAATATTCCTTTGCTGCAATTGTCTAGCACTCAGCAAATTATACCCCAATCCTGGTATATAGTACACATCTGTGATGACATGGATCCTACCTTTAAGACACAACTTCACATTTCTTCTTCCCATAATAGCCATTTTTGAATCATTTCAAAGTCTCATAGATTCTATGAACTTGTCATCAAAATCAAAGAACCACTCTTTGGTTCCCACCATGTGATTGCTATAACCACTATCATGAAGGTTGAGAAAAACACAGGAAATGGGGGGATTGAATTGGGTTTTCTAAAAACTTTTCTTCTTAGAAAAATTGTTTAGAATAATTAATGATATAGTTGAGAGGGAGATGAAAAGGAACACGTTCGGTTATACAAGTTCACCTTAGAAAACGTTAATCTTATTCACCCGCCAAGGTGATTTCGCCTTAAAAAAGGACTTAATCCACTAATCTTGGAAGATTACAAACAACCTCTAAGAGTCTAGAAAGACACCTTAGCCCTCTCAAGTATATAGACTAACAACCTAGTCACTTGAGGAATACAAATCTAAACACATTTACAAATGAATTTTTTTACAAGATAATAATTCTTAATAAGCAAATAGAAACAAAAACTTTAAGAACAAATGATAACACAATCTAACGAGCAACAACTCTTGTGTTCTAGAGATTCTTAGAAACTAGATTTCTCACAATGGAGTGTTTAATACAATATCTCTAAGATATTTCGTTTTCTCTTTGAAGTTTATTTGTGAGTTTGAAAATATAGCTTGAGCAACATTGTGATTTGGTAGCTTCTTCAAATGAGAGTGTCTCATATATATAGTTGTTGAGGAAAAATCCTTTTTGATGTTTTGAAGATAACAAACTCTTGTGTAAATATAATTAAGATAATGATCTTATTTGTTATTTGACGCGTGCTCTTTAGTGGAAATAAATAAGACAGGTTCATTCATTCTCACTCAAGATATTATACTATTATCCTTAAAAGAATAACATTATGAAAAGTCAAAAGTTACTCTAGAGAATTTCCAAAGTACTTCTTAGCATCAAACTTAGAAAAAACAAGAGTTACTCTCAGCACTTCCAAGAGTAATTCTCATAATAAGCCAAGAGTTACGCTCAGAGTTACCAGGAGTAATTCTCAAAATGAGTCAAGAGTAACGCTCAGAGTTACCAGAGTAATTCTCAGAATGAGTCAAGAGTAACGCTCAGAGTTACCAGGAGTAATTCTCAAGAGTAACACTCAGAGTTACCAGAGTAATTCTCAGAATGAGTTAAGAGTAACGCTCAGAGTTACCAGGAGTAATTCTCAACATCTGTCCAGAGTTACTCTCTCAGAGTTACCAAGGATAATTCTCAACAAGAACCAAAGTTAGTCTTTGAAGAATAAGTCAAATGTCAGAATTACCAGAAGTCAGTATTACTCATAATATGCTCAGAATAAGACCAAGTCTTCCCAGAATAAGACAAGTGAGTTTCCCATCATTACTCAAGCAACTCTTGGAACCTCTCATACATTTATTCTAAGGGTCATTCTGCTAATTGTCATCCAGCTTTTGCTCTTTAAATAAGATGGTATACTATATGCCTTCACTACGATTTTGAGCACAAGAAGAAAGCAAAATTCATAAAGTCAAAGTTATCATTCACTACAAATCACTTTCAATATTCACGACCAAATAGTGAACACATAAATCTTAGAGTTATCATATTATTATTCTGAGTCTCAGTTCATATACTCACTGCCATATAGAGAGTATCTAGAAACTTATTGTAAACATCATGAGATCACAAAGCATATCACAACAAAGATATACAAAACCAATTATCGTGTAAGCTATTTATAAGCTATACCATTTAGAAATGTAAGCCTGGTGAGGCTAAGAATACATAGAAGAAAAAGTTGTTGTAAGAAGATTCAATAAAGGATAATCTTACAAGGTGTGGGTACTGGACTAACCACATTGGTGAACCAGAATAAATCTCTTGTGTGATTTCTCTTAAACTCTACTCTATTTATTTATTATATATTGTTAATCACATTGTTACACACAGTACACTAAATATTATATGAGATTTACTCTAACCATTCTTCTCCAAGGATTCCTTAAGAGGTTGTGTTTTTTATTAAGGTAAAGCTAGATTTTAAAAGGGTCACAATTCAACCCCCCCCCCCTTCTCGTGACATTTCTAGTTACTTCAATTGGTATCAGAGCACTGACTCTAAGTTTAAGCACTTAACCGTGTAATAGGAAAAGATCCAGGAAGAAATGTCAAAACCAACAAAGTGTGTACATGTAGTTGGAACCTCAAGTAGGCCATCATTTTCGAATGGAATGGTGAAGGATAAAAAAAACTACCAAAGAAATAGAAAGACAGAGCATCAACGATACACTCAACACGTTGAGGATGAAGATGAGTTAGTGAGTTCAAAAGAAATTCAAGAAATACATAAAAAACCATCCTCAAAATTAGAAACGAAAGAAGCCAACATGTGTCTAATGGAAAACTCACATATCGAAGAGGTAGATGTTTCTCAATCTTGCTCTATATGTAAACATCTTGAAATAGAGTTTGATAATCTTTTAAATGACTCAAACACTTTGTCTAAAAAATGTTTATCTCTAAAAAACCAACTTTATGAGATAAATAAAGAAAAAGAAAATTTGCAAATTAAGAATGATGAGTATCTTAAAATCATTCAAAATATACAACTGACTCATTGTAACAATTCTGAGCAACATAAGATTCCCAATGAGAGGATAAATGAGGTTAATCCTCAAAGTCTTTGTGAAACTCAAAAAGAGAACAATTCTTTGAAAACAAAAGTTGAAGAACTAACAAATGATCTTACTAGCTTTGTGAAATCCACTGAGACATTTCAAAAAAATTATGGGATCTCAAGTTGAAATATTTGACAAAGCTGGGATAGATTTTAGAACCTCACAAAAACAAAAGCTTTATGAAAAATTTGTTGTACCTAAAAAGGAAGATTTAAAGTTCAAAAAGATATGCTCTTACTATAAAAAAATTGGACATGTTATGTTAGATTTCTATCATAAGAAAAAAGTTGAAAATTTCAAAAATGGATGTTCTCATTGTGGAAAGCCTAACCATCATGAATCAAAGTGTTATTATAAATCTTTTGACAAAATTAAGAAAATATGTTCTTTTTGTAACAATCATGGTCATCATGAGTCAAAGTGTTGTCATAAGAAAATATTTCATAAAGGCATTAACCATCAAGGACCCAAATCATTATGGATACCAAAATCACTATTAACTTGTGATACATGAATATCTTTTGGAAAACAAAAAAAAGCTTTGGTACTTGGACAGTGGCTCCTCAAGACATATGACTGGAGATAGAAAATGCTTCTTATCATTTAAAGAAAAAGATGGTGGATTAGTAACTTTTGAAAACAATGTCAAATCCAAAATCAAAGGTATTGGTATCATTGGTAAGATTTATTTTATTAAGATTGAGGGTATTCAATACGTGGAAGATTTGAAATATAATTTTCTAAGTATAAGTTAACTATGTGATAGTGGCTTTGAAGTTATTTTGAAACCTAACATGTGTGAAGTAAAATAATCATCCTCGAGAAAAACCATTTTCTTTGGATCAAGAAAGAAAAATTTGTATTTATTAGACTTAGATGAACTCTCAATTGATTCATGTTTTATATCCATTGAAAAAGAAAGATGGATCTGGCATAGACGAGTTGGTCATATAAGTATGAAGATTATTTCCAAATTATTCAATCTTGATCTAGTTAAAGGTCTTCCCAAAATCAATTTTGATAAAAAAAATTATGTGAAGTTTGCATAAAAAAAAAGTCAAGAGTAGTTTTCAATCCGAAAATACAATTTTTACAAATAAACCTTTTGAACTTCTTCATATTGATATTTTTGGTCCTATCAAAACTACAAGTCTTAATAGAAAGAAATATGGTCTTGTGATAGTTGATGACTCTCTAGGTTTACTAGGGTTTTATTTCTAAAACAAAAAGATGATTCTTTTGATGCATTTCAAAAAATTTGCAAAAGGGTTCAACATGAAAAAAATTTATACATTATTTCTGTAAGAAGTGATCATGGGAAAGAATTTGAAAGTTCATTCTTTAAATCTTTCTTAGATCAAAATGGAATCACTCATAATTTTTCTTTCCCAAGAACTTCTAAACAAAATGGAATTGTTGAAGGAAAAAATAGATCTTTGCAAGAAATGGCTAGACTTTTTTATTTGAATCAAATGTTGTAAAACAATTTTGGGCCGAAGCCATTAACACTGCTTGCTATATTTTGAATCATGTTTCAATTAGAGATATGTTGAATAAAACTCCAAATGAACTTTGGAAAAATATAAAACCAAACATATCATACTTTCATATGTTTGGATGCAATTGTTATATTTTTAAAAATAAAGAAAGTATGAAGAAGTTTGACTCAAAATCAATCAAAGGTATATTTTTAGGATATTCTACATCCTCCAAAAAATATAGGGTATACAATCTCAAAAATCAAACAGTAGAAGAAAATGTGCATGTTATTTTTGATGAATTTAATGATTTTGATGATAAAAGAAAGGAAAATGATGATGAAGATGAACAACACTACAATTTTGATATCAACAAAAATAGTGAGGGTATACAAACTCCATCCTCTCAAGATCCTCCAAAGAGTTGGAAAATTATCAAATATCATCCTCAAGATCAAATTATTGGAAATATTTATGATGGAGTTAGAACAAGACAATCCTTTAAAGAAGATTTAAATAATATGATCATTATCTCTCGGTGAGCTAAAATTAACAAATGAGCCTGAGGACAATCTAAAATACAACTTAAAGATGTTTTCACCATTGATACTAAGAGTAAGAAACATCACTAAAAAAAAGGTACATATTATTTCTATGTCTTATTTATATGCATTTATCTCAGATTTTTAGATGATTCCTCTCTTTCTCCATGATATTGCATATCTTGCCCGTCTCTTTTTTCATGTATTTCCCCATACTTTACTCACGATGACAAAAAGGGGAGAATGACTATGGGAGAAATTATTTAAAATCCAAATATATAAAAATCATCAATTTTTTATGCCTAAATTAAGGGGGAGCAGAATCTATTTATTGATGTATAAATTGAGGGGGAGAACAAAATTTCTCCAATTAGAAAAATAAAAATATAATTACAAGAAGTTTGTCATCATCAAAAAGGGGGAGATTGTTGAGAAAAAAAAATCCTTTTTTAATGTTTTGAAGATAACAAACTCTTGTGTAAATATAATTAAGATTATGATCTTATTTGTTATTTGCGTGCTCTTTAGTGGAAATAAATAAGATAGGTTCATTCATTTTCACTCAAGATATTATACTATGATCCTTAAAAGAATAACATTATGAAAAGTCAAGAGTTACTCTCAGAATTTCCAAAGTACTTCTCAGCATCAAACTTAGAAAAAACAAGAGTTACTCTCAGCACTTCCAGAAGTAATTCTCAGAATAAGTCAAGAGTTACGCTCAGAGTTGCCAGGAGTAATTCTCAGAATGAGTCAAGAGTAACGCTCAGAGTTACCATAGTAATTTTCAGAATGAGTCAAGAGTAACGCTCAAAGTTACCAGGAGTAATTCTCAAGAGTAACGCTCAGAGTTACCGGAGTAATTCTCAGAATGAGTCAAGAGTAACGCCTAGAGTTACCAGGAGTAATTCTTAGCATCTATCCAGAGTTACTCTCTTAGAGTTACCAATGGGTAATTCTCATCAAGCACCAAAATTAGTCTTTGAAGAATAAGTCAAATGTCAGAATTACCAGAAGTCATTACTACTCAGAATATGATCACAATAAGACCAAGTCTTCCCAGAATAAGATAAGTGAGTTTCATAGCATTACTCAAGTAACTCTCGGAAGCTCTCATAGATTTATTTTAAGGGTCATTCCAGTAATTGTCATCAAGCTTTGGCTCTATAAATAAGATGGTATACTATATGCCTTCACTATGAATTTGAGCACAAGAAGAAAGCAAAAATCATAAAGTCAAAGTTATCATTCACTCTACAAATCACTTTCAATATTCACTACCAAATAGTGAACACATAAATCTTAGAGTTATCATATTATTATTTTGAGTCTCAGTTCATATACTCACTGCCATATAGAGAGTATCTAGAAACTTATTGTAAATATCCTGAGATCACAAAGTATATCATAACAATGATATACAAAACCAATTATCGTATAAGCTGTCTGTAAGTTATACCATTCAGAAGTGTAAGCCTAATGAGGATAAGAATACATAAAAGAAAAAGTTATTGTAAGAAGATTCAATAAAGGACAATCTTACAAGGTGTGGGGACTGGACTAACCACATTGGTGAACCATGATAAATCTCTTATGTGATCTCTCTTAAACTCTACTCTATTTATTTATTATATATTGTTAATCACATTGTTACACACACTACACTAAATATTATATGAGATTTACTCTAACCATTCTTCTCCAAGGATTCTTTGAGAGGTTGTGTTTTTTATTAAGGTAAAGCTAAATTTTAAAAGGGTCACAATTCAACCCCCCCTTCTCGTGATATTTCTTGTTAATTCAATAGTCCCATGAAAAGATGACCATTGAGAGAGGACAAGATATACCTTTTTTTATGTAACGGCTCCTAAATATCGTGGGGGACAAAGAGCACACCAAATTGGTCTGTACAATACGTCTCGCAATAGTGGAAAAAGATGATGTACTGTTGTACCATATTGCTTCTATTGCAACTTTGTGATAATTCTTCATTTAGATGTACTTCTATTATGAATTAGAGAAAGCATGTAAGAATTTAGATAACGTAGACGACCAAAGAGAGTTGAATCTTCAGAGTCAGAAGGATGTGTTCATAGTAGAAAGCAACAACTTATCTGAAAGGCGCATTCTTGATTTATGAGCTAGAAGCAAAAGCTTATCTGAGCCTTGAAATCTTGATTTCAGATCTAGAAGAGTAGCTTAGCTTTAGAACATTTGTAAATCCTTTATCTGATGAGCCAGTCAACATTCTTCAGAACTGGCGATGTTACTTCAGAATTGAGGAGAATAGTTCTTCAATTATGTGTTGAAGCTATTTATGATGATCTTCTGGTCAATAATCCTTAATCAATCAAAATAGTAAATCTGCACTCATACGAAACTATTAGAGTACAAAATTTTTACATATGAAATATATGTATTGTTGTCATCAAAACTTAAGGATTGGATGCAGAACTGAATCTTGCTCTAACATATCAATATACCATGTTTCGTCCTTGACTTCTCTATTTTCTTCAGAGTATGCCATCAAGAGTATTTCTTCTTCTTCTTCTTTGTACTCGATGTAGTTGGCCTTATCTTCCCAACCAAGACATTCATTGCGATAATGTCCAAGCTTATGAAACTTATAGCATTCAATGAATTCACTACTTTGTCTTCCTCGACCACGACTTCTCGAGACATTTCTCCCTCTACCTCTACTAGCATTACTCATCTTGAGAGCTTGTTCTTTACCATGCTCTTTTTGCCCTTGCATTTGTTGTTCACAAACAAGTAGACTACTCCGAAGCTCATCAAATGACCTAGCTATTACATCATTGGATTCTTCTATAGAACACACCATGTAATTTAATTTCGAGGGCAGGGACCTCAGGATTTTCTCTACCACCGCCATGTATTCCATTATTTCTCCTTGTGTAATCATGCGATTTGCAATGGCTAGGGTTCTTGCAAGGTAACCATTGACAGATTCATCTTCCTCCATTGTAAGAACCTCAAATTCTTGACGCAGAGATTGCAAGTGCGCAGCTTTCACCTTTGTGGAACCTTGATATTTCCTTTGCATCGCATCCCAAATATCCTTCACCGTGTCACGAACTAGAATTGTTTCAAGAATTGTTCGATCAATCGATTGGAATAAGTGGTTCTTGGCCTTGAAATCACGCAATTCGCTCTCATCCACTGCTTTGCATTGTTTCAGCGTTGTGTCAGCGGGAGCGGTGGTGACGCTTGTTTCAATCAAACTCCAATACTCCTTGGAGTGGAGAAGATTCTCCATCAGAATGCTCATAATAACCATCGAATTAAGGATGAATGTCATGGAAATTTCATGTAATGTGATCTTTGAATCATGCCTATTAATTCCAACTGGTCCAATTGAAGTTATTATTGAGATCAAACTGAAGTTTGCGAATTTAATATTTGCACAAACAATATAGAAATTGTTATAATAAAAATAACCTTATAAAATTTATTTCTGCAGATAATCTTGACATAAATTATGTATCGATATCAAAAATAAAATTATAAAACATAAAGAAGGAGTGACTACACTAATATAAGACATTCTTAGTGACAACAATAATATGAAAGACCTGATGTGTCTAGTCCTTGATTAGTGATTCTTTAACTTAAATTTTCTATCTATGTTTTCTATCCTTCATCAACAACAACTTATAAGTCAGTGATCTTTATAAAACAGTATTATCCGACTGACTTATGTCAAAATATAGCTCGAGTTGTCTTTCAAATTTTTTTACTATATGAAACCATGTGACATAAATTTTTATAGTCATTTCTTGAGTTAGGATGTCTAATATATATAGGCATCCAAACTGTTTAGAGTCGAACATCCCGATGATCTCGATTTTATTCGAGTTCTAATATGTGAACACTAGTTTTTTTTCTCTATAACAATCTTTATGGTTGCCTCATTTTAACAATTCAAATTTTGAATTTTCATATCCGCCAAATGATCTTATTATATATACGCTTTTTTCGGATGCATATACGTAAGATTCTAAGTAAGTTTCCATAATAGACATCTCAAAACCAAATAAGACAATTACGCTATAAAATATTATGGTATCTGAGACAATTTCATTAACTCATAATTAGATTTTACTCGTTTGCAAACCATATGTTGTGAAAAACGATGTCAAGAACAAAATATAATAGGAATTAGGGAAGATAAGAAGAACACAAGAATTGGTTATAACTGTTATTCTTTTACTTTCTCTTAAAACAAGATTACAAGTTTACAAGAAAAACAAATAACCTCTCTCACCCTAAATTAGGATTTGCAGCTTAGCAATGATGAGAGACTAGTATGCTATTTATAATAAAACCTAACATACTAACTAATGGGCTTTTTCCACAAAGTCCATTACACAAGCCAACTTAATAAACAAGCTAACTTAACAAATTAAGGTTTAAACACTAAAACCTAATTTAACATGCTAATAACCCTAGCATCTTCGACACAAGCATGTGAACAACCTTCGACGTCATGCTTAATCCTGTCGAACCAAGAAGCTACCCTTTGGCCGTACTAGAGTTCGATCCAATATCTCACAAATCTCCACCTTGGATCTAACTCTACAACAACAAGGGAACAAACTAGCTTTCTTTGTGCAGCTTTATCAACTGCATACAGTGGAAAAACTTGCAACTCGGCAATGTCTTGGTAATCATATCAGTAGCATTGTCTTCAGTCGAAACCTTCAGCACTTGGACTTCTCCACGCTCGATTACTCCTCTGACGAAATGCAGTCTCACATCAATGTGCTTAGTTCGCTCATGATAGGCTGAATTCTTCGACAGGTGTATTGCACTTTGACTATCACATTTAACAGTGATACCTCAACCTTGAAGTTTCAGCTCCTTCGCAAAACCTTCAAGCCACAATGCTTCTTTCACAGCTTCAGTTAGGGAAATATACTCCGCTTCAGTGGTTGATAGAGCCACAACCTTCTGAAGTGTTGCTTTCCAACTAATTGCAGTGCCAAACATAGTGAAAACATATCCAGAAATAGATTTTATGGAATCCATACAACCTGCATAATCAGAGTCGACATATCCTTCTATTACGCTTTACTATCTTCACCCAAGGCTCCACCATAAATTAGGACTCTATTCAGAGACCCATTTATGTACCTTAAAACCCACTTCAATGCTTGCCAGTGAGCCTTTCCAGGGTTCGCCATGTACCTGCTTACAAGACTTACTGCATATGCTATGTCGGGTCTAGTACAGACCATAGCATACATCAAAGAACCAACTATATTAGCATATGGGATGCTATTCATATAGGCTCTTTCGACATCAGTACTGGGACACTGATCAATACTCAGCTTGAATTGAGGGTTTGTTGGAGTCACAACTGGCTTCGAATTCGACATACCAAAATTTTCGAGAATCTTTCGTAGATATGCCTCTTGAGATAAGCATAACTTCGACTTCTTTCTATCTCTTCAAATGTCAATTCCAAGAATCCTGGAAGCAGCTCCCAGATCCATCATATCGAACTCCTTATTAAGTTCAGCCTTCACCCTCGTCACATCTTCAACATTGTTGCTTGCTATGAGAATATCATCCACATAAAGCAACAAAATAACAAATGAATTACCAGGTCGAAATCTGAAGTAAACGCAGTGGTCGAACTGACTTCTAATGAAACTTATGCGTGCCATGAACTTGTCGAATCTCCTATTCCACTGTCGAGGAGATTGTTTTAGCCCATACAAAGATCTCTTTAACTTGCACACACAATCTTCCTTCCCTTTTTCGACATACCCTTCAGGTTGCCTCATCAGGATCGTTTCATCTAGATCACCATACAAGAACGCATTCTTCACATCCATCTGTTCCAGTTCAAGATCGAACTGTGCCACCATGGCAAGCAACATTCGAATGGACCTATGCTTCACAACAGGAGAAAACACATCATTGAAGTCGACACCTTCTTTCTGAGTGAAACCCCTTGCAACTAACCTTGCCTTGTATCTTTTCGACGTCACTCCTTCAATTCCTTCCTTAACTTTGAAAATCCATTTACAGCTGACTAACCTTGCCCCAGCAGGTTTCTTGATCAGTTCCCAAGTATGATTATCATGAAGAGATTTCATCTCATCATCCATGGCCTTCAGCCATTCAGTCTTATTTCGACTCCTCATAACTTCCTTGTAGTCTCTAGGTTCTTCGTCTAGAACCTCACTTGCAGAGATTAAGGCAAAAGCTATAAGATCTGCATACCCAAGTCTCTGAGGTGCCTTGATGACTCTTCTCGACCTATCTATCGACAATAGGTAGTCATCGTCAGTTTCCTCAACTTCCTCAGCATCTTTTGTTTCTTCTTCGACTTCATCAGGGATATGCAATTCAGCATCAACATGCTCCACCTCAACAGGAATCTCTACCTGTTCCAGCTCTTCGTCAGACGTTTCTATACTTCGACCAACATCATCAATTTTCTTAAAAGCCATTTCAGCTTCATTGAAAACTACTTCTCGACTGGTGATACACCTCCTGTGACCTGGCTCTAGGTACCATAGCCTATAAGCTTTGACTCCTTCAGGGTATCCCATGAACATGAATTTCGAGCTCTAGGTTCGACCTTGTCTTGCTTAATGTGAGCATAGGCTACGCATCCAAATACTCTCAGTTTGTCGAGATCTGGTGGATGTCCCGACCAAACTTCTTAAGGTGTCTTCATATCTAACGATGTCGTAGGACATCTGTTTATTAGATATGTTGCTGTCGAAACAGCCTCAGCCCAGAACACCTTCTTTAGTCCAACACTAGTCAACATGCATCTAAATCTCTCCAAAATAGTTCGATTAAACCTTTCAGCCAAACCATTTTGTTGTGGAGTACCTGCAGTAATTTTGTGCCTTGCAATACCAGAGGCAGCACAAAAACTTTCGAATGCCTCATTGCAAAATTCAAGGCCATTGTCGGTTCTCAACCTCTTGACCTTTCTGCCAGTCTGATTTTCAACCAGAGTCTTCCAACTTTTGAAATTCTCAAAAGTTTCATCCTTAGTCTTCTGGATGAATACCCATAATTTTCTGGAATAATCATCTACTATAGATAGAAAATACCTTGCTCCTGAATGTGATGGACACCTTGCAGGCCCCCAAAGATCAGCATGGATGTAATCAAGGGATCCATGTGTTCTTTGTTTGCCTTTGTTGAACTTCACTATGCAAGATTTTCCAAGTACACAGGGTTCACAAAACTTCAGCTTTTCGAATTTGTCTCCACCAAGCAGATTTTGTTTCCCTAATTCGACCAGATCCCTTTCACTGACATGACCCAATCTCATGTGCCAGATTTCTGTCTTCGACAAAGGTTTCGTGGATGAAACATTTGTCGAACCACTTACAAGTTCAGCCTCAAGGGTATACAAGCCTTGTTTCTTCACACCTCTCAAGACTTCCTTCGAACCCTTCATGACTCTTAGGATACTTTTCTCTCCTTGGAAAACATATCCTTTCTTGTCGAATTCACCAAGAGAAAGTAGATTTCTCTTCAAATCAGGAACATACCTGACTTCAGTTAACAACCTTATTGACTCATCATGGAGTTTGAACCTCACAGATCCAACACCTGCAATCTTGCAAGCCTTGTTGTTTTCCAGCAATACTGATCCACCATCTTGATCACATAATTCCTCGAATAAGTCTTTGTTTGAAGTCATGTGCCAAGTGCAACCTGAATCCATAATCCACTCTCTTCTCGAGTCACTGCTTGAAACCACAAGAACATCAGATGATTCGAAATCATCTTGAACAATGGCTGCATTGCCATTATCCTTACCTCCATGATCTTTCAGGCGTTCAGGGCACACCTTTCTTGTGTGACCCTCCTTCTTACAATGATAGCATCGAATGCCAGATGCTTCGCCACTATAAGACTTCGACTGGCTTTTGCCCTTCTTCTTGTCAAACTTACCATCCTTTCGTAAGAGTTTTCCTTTAACGACCAAACCTTCGCCAACAGTCGAAGGTTTATGCTCCTTTCGTTCGTTCAAGTCCTTAGAATACAGGGTTGATTGAACTTCTTCAAAGGTCAGGGACTCCCTTCCATACAGGAGAGTTTCTTTGAAGTGAGCATGTGATCGAGGCAGAGAACACATTAGTTGTTAGAACAAGATTTGTTCTGATCAATATTCTTAGTTTTGATGATAACAATGTATATGAATTTTGTATGAGATAATGTGGTACTCTAATACTATGCAATTTCCATTTCAGGAATTATATAAAGAGCATGGACAAAATCAGCGCAAGATGCACTGACTCAAAAGGTTCAGCATACAACATCAGAACATGGTCTGGCAAGACATCAGAAGATGGTCAAGCAGAATCAGAACATGGGTCAATGGAAGCATCAGAAGAACTTGAGATCAGAAGTAGAAGCACTGAAGTTCTCATGGTATCACGCTCAGAAGCACTTCAAGGTCAGAAGACAAGAAGATGCTCTGCACCAAGCTGTTTGACCCTGATGATATTCAAACGTTGTTCACACAAACATCAGATCAGAAGCAAGTACTAGCTGGCAGGCTACGCTGACTGACAAAAGGAACGTTGAAAGCTATGAAAGGCAATGTCAGTAGACACAGCGAAAGCAAGGCTCGAGGTAGTTGACAAAAGAGTGAAACATTAAATGCAATGCTGTACGGAATACGCAAAGCATTAAATGCTCCCAACGGTCATCTTCTCAAATGCCTATAAATATGAAGTTCTGATGAAAAGCTAAATTACGAATTCTGAATACAACACTTACGCAAATATACAGAAACGCTGTCAAATTCAAAAAGCTCTCAAACTTCATCATCAACCTCACTACATTGCTGTTGTAATACTTTAGTGAGATTAAGCTTAAACTTAAGAGAAAATCACATTTGTGATAATAGCTTTATAAGAAGCATTGTAACTCTTAAAAGAATTTGTTTACATTAAGTTGTAAGAACTAGAGTGATCAGGTTGTTGATCAGTATACTCTAGAAAGTCTTAGAGGGTATCTAAGCAGATTGTTCCTAGAGTGAGCAGGTTGTGATCAGTATACTCTAGAAGACTTAGAAGTTGTCTAAGTGGAAAACCATTGTAATCTCGTGTGATTAGTGGATTAAATCCTCAAGTGAGGTAAATCACTCTAAGGGGGTGGACTGAAGTAGTTTAGTTAACAACGAACCAGGATAAAAATCATTGTGCAAATTGTTTTTATCTTACAAGTTTTAAAGCTACACTTATTCAAACCTCCCCTTTCTAAGTTTTTTTCTATCCTTCAATTGGTATCAGAGCGCCGGTTCTAAGGTGCAAGCACTTAACCGTGTTTAGAAAAGATTCAGGAAGAGAAAAACACTAAGTCAAGATGGTTGAGACTCCACCACTTTCATCTACATCTACATCTGGCTCAGCTGAGCAATACAATGGAAATGGTAACAATGGTTATACTAGACCGCCAGTATTTGATGGTGAAAACTTTGAATGCTGGAAAGATAAACTTGAAAGTTACTTCCTTGGTCTAGATGGTGACTTATGGGATCTTCTGATGGATGGTTACAAACATCCAGTGAACGCTACTGGCGTAAGGCTTACAAGACAAGAAATGAATGATGATCAAAAGAAGCTTTTCAAAAATCATCATAAATGTAGGACAGTTTTGCTGAATGCTATCTCTCATGCTGAGTATGAGAAGATATCTAACAGGGAAACTGCCTATGATATATATGAGTCATTGAAAATGACCCATGAAGGAAATGCTCAAGTCAAGGAGACCAAAGCTCTTGCTCTAATCCAGAAATATGAAGCCTTCAAGATGGAGGACGATGAAAATATTGAGAAGATGTTTTCAAGATTTCAAATGCTAACTGCTGGATTAAGAGTTCTAAACAAAGGCTACACCAAAGCTGATCATGTAAAGAAGATCATCAGAAGCTTGCCCAGAAGATGGGGTCCAATGGTGACTGCATTCAAGATTGCAAAGAATCTGAATAAGGTTTCTTTGGAAGAGCTAATCAGTGCCTTGAGAAGCCATGAGATAGAGCTGGATGGAAATGAGCCTCAGAAGAAAGGTTATTCTATTGCATTAAAAGCTAATTATAAAAAATGCACTAACGCTTTTCAGGCTGAAGAAGTAGATTCTGAAGAATCAGAATCAGAAGAAGAAGATGAACTGTCCATGATCTCCAGAAGGGTAAACCATCTCTGGAAGAGAAAGCAAAGGAAGTTCAAGAGCTTTAGAAGTTCAAAGAAGCCTGAAAGAGGAGAATCTTCTGGAGGCAGAAGATTTGACAAGAAGAAGGTCATCTGCTATGAGTGCAATGAGCCTGGACACTTCAAGAATGAATTTCCAAAACTTCAGAAGGAGAATCCCAAGAAGAAGTTTCATAAGAAGAAAGGTCTTATGGCAACATGGGATGATTCTGAATCAGAATCAGAATCAGACTCTGAAGGAGAGTAAGCAAACCTTGCACTGATGGCCACAGTAGATGATGGATTAGAATCTACATCAGAATCAGATTCTGAAGAGGTATTTTCTGAACTATCTAGAGAAGAGTTAGTTTCCAGTTTGACAGAACTTCTGGAACTCAAGGCTAATCTTAGTATCAAATACAAAAAGCTGAAAAAGCAATTTGAATTTGAAACTAAGAAGCCGGAAGTGGAAAATTCTAAACTGAAGGAAAAAGTTTTAAAATTATCCAAAGATAGTGGATCTCCTTCTAAATCAGAAAAATCCATTCCTAGTCTCAATCATATTCTGAAAGACTATGACTCAAGCTTCAGAAAGTTCCTATTTAGAAGTATTGGCAGAAGTCATCTTGCTTCTATGATACATGGTGTTTCTGGAAACAAAAGGTTTGGTTTTGGCTATAAGGGTGATACCTCACACAAATTTGAACCTGTTGATGATTTGAAAATCACATACAAGCCATTGTATGATCACTTCAAATATGGCCACTCACATGATATTAGGCTCACCTCACATGCACAGAGCTTTCACACTACACACACCAAGAAGCATGTGACACAACCTAAAAGATATCATGCTGCCAAACCTAAAGAATATCATGTTGTTCCTCCTGTTACTTATAATGCTAAACCTAAGTTCAATCAGAACTTGAGGAAAACTACCAAGAAAGGACCCAAGAAATTGTGGGTAACTAAGGAGAAGATAATTTCTGTTGCAGATATCCTTAGCAGCAAAGAAGACAAAGCACAAAATGTCATGGTACCTGGACTCTGGGTGCTCGCGACACATGACGGGAAGAAGGTCTATGTTCCAAGACCTGGTGCTTAAGTCTGGTGGAGAAGTCAAGTTTGGAGGAGATCAGAAGGGCAAGATTATTGGCTCTGGAACCATAAGTATTGGTAACTCTCCTTCCATAACTAATGTACTTCTTGTAGAAGGATTAGCGCATAACTTATTGTCCATAAGTCAATTAAGTGACAATGGTTATGACATAATCTTCAATCAAAAGTCTTGCAAGGCTGTAAGTCAGAAGGATGGCTCAATCCTATTTACAGGCAAGAGAAAGAACAACATTTATAAGATTGATCTTTCAGATCTTGAGAAGCAGAAGGTGACTTGCCTTATGTCTGTTTCTGAAGAGCAATGGGTCTGGCACAGAAGATTAGGTCATGCTAGTTTGAGAAAGATTTCTCAGGTTAAGAAACTAAATCTGGTCAGAGGTCTCCCAAATCTGAAATACAAATCAGATGCTCTTTGTGAAGCATGTCAGAAGGGTAAGTTCTCCATACCTGCATTCAAATCTAAGAATGTTGTCTCTTCCTCAAGGCCGTTAGAACTTCTGCACATTGATCTGTTTGGACCAGTCAAAACAGCATCTGTCAGAGGGAAGAAATATGGATTAGTCATCGTAGATGATTATAGCCGCTGGACATGGGTAAAGTTCTTAAAACACAAGGATGAGTCTCATTCAGTGTTCTTTGAATTCTGCACTCAGATTCAATCTGAGAAGGAGTGCAAAATCATAAAGGTTAGAAGTGATCATGGTGGTGAATTTGAGAACAGATTCTTTGAGGAGTTCTTCAAAGAAAATGGTATTGCCCATGATTTCTCTTGCCCTAGAACTCCACAGCAAAATGGAGTTGTAGAGCGAAAGAATATGACTCTACAAGAAATGGCCAAAACCATGATCAATGAAACCAATATGGCTAAGCACTTCTGGGCAGAAGCAATAAACACTGCATGTTATATTCAGAATAGAATCTCTATAAGACCTATTCTAAATAAGACTCCTTATGAATTAAGGAAGAACAGAAAGCCCAACATTTCATATTTTCATCCTTTTGGATGTGTTTGTTTTATTCTGAATACTAAAGATCATCTTGGTAAGTTTGATTCTAAGGCACAAAAATGTTTCCTTCTTGGATATTATGAACGCTCCAAAGGCTACAGAGTATACAATACTGAAACATTGGTTGTAGAAGAATCAATCAATATCAGATTTGATGATAAGCTTGGTCTTGAAAAGCCAAAGCAGTTTGAGAATTTTGCAGATATAGATATTGATATATCAGAAGCTGTAGAACCAAGAAGCAAAGTTTCAGAAGCTGAAAAACTCGGAAGCAAAGAATCAGAAGATCAAGTTGCTGCATCTTTAGAGAATCTCAGAATTTCTGAAGAGCCAACAGTCAGAAAATCTTCTAGACTCACCTCAGCTCACTCAGAAGATGTGATCCTTGGGAAGAAAGATGATCCTATCAGAACAAGAGCATTCCTTAAGAACAATGCAGAATGTCAATTAGGTCTTGTTTCTTTGATCGAGCCAACTTCTGTTGATCAAGCTCTAGAAGATCCAGACTGGATAATTGCCATGCAAGAAGAACTTAATCAGTTTACAAGGAATGATGTATGGGATCTTGTTCCTAGACCAAAAGGATTCAACATCATTGGTACAAAGTGGGTTTTCAGAAACAAGCTTAGTGAGAAGGGAGAAGTGGTAAGAAACAAAGCCAGACTGGTGGCTCAGGGATATAGTCAGCAAGAAGGGATTGACTATACAGAAACCTTTGCACCAGTGGCCAGGTTAGAATCTATTCGCTTATTAATTTCCTTTGCCACTCAACATAACATCACTCGGTATCAGATGGATGTTAAGAGTGCCTTCTTAAATGGTTATATAGATGAGGAAGTCTATGTTCACCAACCTCCTGGTTTTGAAGACTCTAAGTCTCCAGAACATGTTTTCAAACTTAAAAAATCATTGTATGGTTTGAAGCAAGCTCCTAGAGCTTGGTATGAAAGATTAAGTTCTTTCCTTCTAGACAATGGTTTCACTAGAGGACAAGTGGACACGACTCTCTTCTGTAAAACATCTAAGAAGGACATCTTAATTTGTCAAATTTATGTTGATGATATTATTTTTGGAACATCTAATGCTTCACTCGGAAAGGAGTTTGCTAAGTCTATGCAGGCTGAATTTGAAATGAGTATGATGGGTGAACTCAAGTACTTTCTTTGGATTCAAATCAATCAAACTTCTGATGGAACTTATGTTCATCAAACGAAGTATGTGAAGGAACTTCTGAAGAAGTTTAATCTTTCTGAAAGAAAAGAAGCCAAAACTCCTATGCATCCAACGTGTGTTCTAGGTAAGGATGAGGTAAGTAAGAAGGTTGATCAGAAGTTGTACAGAGGTATGATTGGATCTCTTTTATATCTTACTGCTTCTAGACCTGATATTCTATTCAGTGTTTGTTTGTGTGCTAGATTCCAATCAGATCCTAGAGAATCTCACTTAACTGCTGTTAAGAGAATTCTGAGGTATCTGAATGGTACTACTAATGTTGGTTTAGTCTACAAAAGATCTAAAGAATACAACTTAGTAGGATTTTGTGATGCTGACTATGCTGGAGATAAAATTGAAAGGAAAAGTACTTCTGGAAGTTGTCAATTTCTAGGAAGTCATCTGATCTCCTGGTAATGCAAGAAGCAAGCTACCATTGCCCTTTCAACAACAGAAGCAGAATATGTTGCTGCTGCTAGTTGTGGCACACAAATGCTCTGGATGAAAAGTCAGCTAGAAGATTATCAAATATATGAGAGTAACATTCCTATCTACTGTGACAATACTTCTGCCATATGTTTATCTAAGAATCCTATATTACATTCCAAAGCTAAACATATTGAGATTAAACATCATTTCATTAGGGACTATGTTCAGAAGGGTGTTCTCTCTTTAAACTTTGTGGATACAGACCATCAATGGGTTGATATCTTTACAAAACCCCTTGCTGAAGATAGGTTTAAGTTCATTCTGAAAAATATCAGTATGGATTTATGCCCAGAATGAGAAGATGAGAAGATCTTATGTATGGGTATATTCTGAAATGTGTTAGGATTATATGTTTATAAGAAGTTCTGATAATGATCAATTAGAAGTTCTGATTCTGTTATACTAACGTTTCACTATCTAAGTTGATTCAGAATCTCCTTTAAAGTAAAACAGCTGTCACCAGTTTTCCAGAAAACGAACAGGTGTTTACTATTTCTGGACAAGCATGCGTGCAGTTGAGGAGACGCCGCCATAGGTAACTGTGCAAATAACTTCATTTTGTCACTTTATCTCTCCTAACGCCATTTCTCATTAAATGCAAATTGATGTCATGTTTTTTCTGTAACCATTTCATTAAATCATACTGCATTTATTATTTCCTTTTATTCATCTTTAAATACCCACTTCATCTTCATTTCATCTTTTTCGCTCTCTCGCTATTCATTTGTCTCTCTCTTTGCATTCATCGCACGAACCCTAGCTTTATTCTGAAACCAAGCATTTCACCGTGAATCCTTCATCAAGCTTTGCAAGCCAAACAGAAGTATCATCTACTCAACTGGTTATGAGCAAGCGTGATTTTGCTCCGTTGAAAACCTGCTCCTTTCCTACTGAAGAGTTGGAAGTTCTTTGTGAGTCTTCTGTGGACTTTGAAAATCTGAAAGCAAATGGTTTCCATCCTGATGCAAGAATCTTGGAACAAGGCTGGTCAAATTATCTTGGTAGATTGGTTGGACCAATTTATCCAACTTTTGTGAAAGACTTCTGGGCTCATGCAACCGTCACTCCAACTGCTATCATCTCCTTCGTGCTAGGGCAGGAAGTTTTGATAACTGAGAAACTGATAAGGAAACTATACAACCTGGATGATGAAGAAGGATGCACTGGTCCTCTTCATGGTAGAGTTAACTAGCTACAAGTTGAAAAACAAATCTCACTTGCTACTGGTATTGAATCACACAAAACCGGTACATTGAGGGCGTTTTATCAAGTGTGGGCTGAAATTATTCTGGGTTTTCTCCATCACAGAAAGCAATCGTTCTCCTCCTCTTACATCAGTCCAGATCACAAATACACTCTCTTCTTAATTGGAAGAAGAATTGAACTTAACATATCCAACATTCTCTTTCAGAATCTGAAGTTGGCTATTGAAGAGTCAAGGGATGAAGAACGTGAGAAGTATCCTCATCTTCAAAGAAATACTATTCCTTTCGCCAGAATGATCTCAGATATTCTGATTGAAAGTAATTTGATGGACTCCCTAAGGACTATTGGAACGCCTAGGTTCTTTGGAATTATTCAAGGTCCTATCTTCAATGGTGTTGATCTGTTAAGGATGCAACTTATCAGAGATGTAACTTCTGCTCCTGCAAGCTTTCCAGATATTATGTCTAGAAGAACTCCTGTGGAAGGCTTTGCTACATTGTTCCAAGCAGAACTTCACAAGGCCGTTAAGCGTTACTTGGAAGCTTCTGTCAGAACTCAATCTTCTGTTGATCCTGCATGGATTTGTGGAAGAGTGCTTCCCTCTCAAGCTGATCTTCAGAAGAAGGCTCAGAGGAAGCAAGAAGCAAGGCTGAAGAGAAAAGCTGCCAAAGAAGCTGCTAGAGAAGCTAAGAGGCAGAAGGTCACTTATGACCCTCTTAAAGTAGATTCTTTTGAAGCTATAAGAACTGGTAACTTCTCCAGGCAAGTATACAAACCTCCTCCTTCTGAACCTCAATCTTCTACCCAACCTCCTCCCTCTGAACCTCAAAATACCTTTACCATACCAAATCCTCCTCCATCATCTCTTTCTACACCTGTTTTAAAGCCCACTCCACTAAATGTTTATCCTCCCACACCTTCTGATATCCCATCATCATCATCAATCCTCCCCACTGATATACAATCCTCATCAACCATCTCCACAGATATTCCATCTTCTTCAACCACAACACCTCCACCTTCTATATCCCATCTCCTTCCTACCAGAAAATCCAACCCATACTACCTTCTCTACCCAGACTACAAATTCACCTTCAACCCTCCTGAACCTGAACCTCATATTTTCCTGGAATTGTTCAACAATGAAGTTATCAGTAGGCTGGATCTCTTGAAGGATGCCTTCTTCAATGATCTTGATGATGTTTCTACTAGAAACCTCTAGCGAAGCTTTCGCCAGGATTTTCAAGTTGGAGCTATGGCTGTTCAGAAGAGACTAGTGGCTGCTACTCCTGGTTATGCTGGTTATCTTCATGAGGTTGATAATGGTGTCTATCATCATCCCATCAGAAACAAGAGAGTTCTTGAAGAGAAGGAATTCACTGATGAGCTTGTGGAAGCAAGGATTGCTGCGGCAATGGAAGCTAATTCGTGCAGAGATATGGTGGTATGGAGACCTAAGTATCCAGTTCTGACTGGAGACTTCAAATCTTTGTTCAACTTTCTGAGGGAAAATCCTTCTGAGAAAGACCCCAACTTGTTCATTCCAGAAGTTGTTGACCCACCAGAAGTTGAAGGTCCTTCTGCCCCTAGGAATCTTGCTGCCATTCTTCAAGCTCTTGAGAATGGAGATTCTGATCTACCTGCTGCAGAATATGAAGAAGATGCTTCTATGGAAGAAGCTGATGCTGAAGATCATGCTGAATCTGTTCCTGTTGAGGAAAATTAAGATGATGATCTGATTATGGAAGCTGCGGTTCAGAATGCTGTCCCTCTGGACAGAAGTTGTGAAGCTTCTTCTGGTGAACCCTCTCTTCTGGTGAAGACTCTAGAGGTGATTCAGAAGAACCAGACTGAGCCATCTTCTCGCATGGACGCGCAAGATACTACTAATGCTGAGTTCCGCACTTTCATGGAGAGGCAGACTGAGAGCAATGCTGGGATTCATGACATGCTGGACAAGATTATGTCTAAGCTAGGGTCGTCTTAGTCTTTGTGTCTTAGTAGTTTCTCTTTGTTTTTGCATCTGCTTTCGATGCATTCTCCTTGTGCTTCTGACAATTCTACTTCTGCTAATCAATGAAAATTATCCTTCCTTCTCTCATATTGTTTGTTTTTTCATCTGAATCTTTTATGTTTTTGATGTTATGACAAAAAGGGGGATAAAATGTGATAAATGATCTGATTTATATTATCAGTTGCTGGGAGAAAGTCTCCACATTTCTAACAAGAATTTGCAAGTTCTGTGTCTTTGAGTGTCTTGCAGGAAGTGAAGATCTTCTTAAAAGCTCAACATGAGAAGCAAAGACACGGGGAAAAGCAATTCTGTATGGAATCAAGCTCATGGAATTTGAAGCAAGCTAAGTGCTATAAAGCTTCAAGATCAGAAGCAAGAAGGAAGAATATTCTGATATTCTGATGATAGAATATGCTCTAACTCATTCTTATTCCTTATATGTTCTGATGCATGTTTTTAGATCTAAAATATGCTCTGAAACATTATTGTTTGCTCTGATACATAATTATATGTTCTGATACATATTTTATGTTCTGATTCATTCATGTTCTGACTGTTGTCGTTTAATTTGTCTGTAACATTTCAGGATGTAGAGATGCTCTGATAATGCTCTGGTACATTCAACAATGTTCTGATACAATATAGCATGCAATGATTCAAGAAGAAATTCAAGCTCTGAAGCTGTCCTATGGAAGCAAGAATCAGAAGCTGTGAATGTTCTGAAGATCTAAGCATATGTGATCGTCTCAACTGAAATGGAAAATACTCAGGGAAGTCCTTTATTTATAAATTTCTTCTAGTATTTATTTCAGGGGGAGATTATTAATCTCAGGGGGGGACATATTCACACACTATGTTTATATGCTTATGCTATAGCTATGTAATTGTCTTTAGCCGTCTGATATTCTGATCGCAAATTCATATCATTTATATATGTTTTTGTCATCATCAAAAAGGGGGAGATTGTTAGAACAAGATTTGTTCTGATCAATATTCTTAGTTTTGATGATAACAATGTATATGAATTTTGTATAAGATAATGTGGTACTCTAATACTGTGCAATTTCCATTTCAGGAATTATATAAAGAGTATGCACAAAATCAGCGCAAGAAGCACTGACTCAGAAGGTTCAGCATGCAACATCAGAACATGGTCTGGCAAGACATCAGAAGATGGTCAAGCAGAATCAGAACATGGGTCTATGGAAGCATCAGAAGAACTTGAGATCAGAAGCAGAAGCACTGAAGTTCTCATGGTATCACGCTCAGAAGCACTTCAAGGTCAGAAGACAAGAAGATGCTCTGCACCAAGCTGTTTGAATCTGATGATATTTAAACGTTGTTCACACAAACATCAGATCAGAAGCAAGTACTAGCTGGCAGGCTACGCTGACTGACAAAAGGAACGTTGAAAGCTATGAAAGGCAATGTCAATAGACACAGCGAAAGCAAGGCTCGAGGTAGTTGACAAAAGAGTGAAACATTAAATGCAATGCTGTACGGAATACGCAAAGCATTAAATGCTCCCAACGATCATCTTCTCAAACGCCTATAAATATGAAGTTCTGATGAGAAGCTAAGTTACGAATTCTGAATACAACACTTGCGCAAATATACAGAAACGCTGTCAAATTCAAAAAGCTCTCAAACTTCATCATCAACCTCACTACATTGCTGTTGTAATACTTTAGTGAGATTAAGCTTAAACTTAAGAGAAAATCACAGTTGTGAGAATAGCTTTATAAGAAGCATTGTAACTATTAAAAGAATTTGTTTTCATTAAGTTGTAAGAACTAGAGTGATCAGGTTGTTGATCAGTATACTCTAGAAAGTCTTAGAGGGTATCTAAGAAGATTGTTCCTAGAGTGATCAGGTTGTGATCAGTATACTCTAGAAGACTTAGAAGTTGTCTAAGTGGAAAACCATTGTAATCTCGTGTGATTAGTGGATTAAATCCTCAGGTGAGGTAAATCACTCCAAGGGGGTGGACTGGAGTAGTTTAGTTAACAACGAACCAGGATAAAAATCATTGTGCAAACTGTTTTTATCTTACAAGTTTTAAAGCTACACTTATTCAAACCCCCCCTTTCTAAGTGTTTTTCTATCCTTCAAATAGTAACAGCGCTTGATCTTCATCATCGAACTTCACATCAATATTTTCAAGATCAAGAATCAGCTTGTTGAACATATCCAACTGCTCAGCCAAGACTTTGTCTTCAATCATCTTGAATGAATACAAAGCTTACTTCAGGTAGAGTGGATTTACCAGCGATTTGGTCATATACAAACTTTCAAGTTTCACCCATAACCCTGATGCCGTCGTCTCCTTTGATACCTGCCGGAGAACCGTATCACCAAGGCTCAACAAAATTGTGATGTGTGCTTTCTCGATCATATTCGTCTTCTCCGCTGCCGCCAATTCTGCATTCATGGCTGCCTCTCCCTTCAACGCTTCCAAGCAACCCTGCTGACCAGTAGGGCTTTCATCTTCAAGCGCCACAGACCGAAATCATTCACTCCGGTGAACTTTTCAATCTCATACTTTGTTGAAGGCATCTTCTCCACGCTCACCGCACCAATTTGTTGTGAAAAACGATGTCAAGAACAAAATATAATAGGAATTAGGGAAGATAAGAAGAACACAAGAATTGGTTATAACTGTTATTCTTTTACTTTCTCTTAAAACAAGATTACAAGTTTACAAGAATAACAAATAACCTCTCTCATCCTAAATTAGGATTTGCAGCTTAGCAATGATGAGAGACTAGTATGCTATTTATAATAAAACCTAACATACTAACTAATGGGCTTTTTCCACAATGTCCATTACACAAGCAAACTTAATAAACAAGCTAACTTAACAAATTAAGGTTTAAACACTAAAACCTAATTTAACATGCTAATAACCCTAGCATCTTCGACACAAGCATGTGAACAACCTTCGACTTCATGCTTAATCCTGTCGAACCAAGAAGCTACCCTTTGGCCATACTAGAGTTCGATCCAATATCTCACACCATAAACTTTGTATCAATCTAATTATGGTTTGCATCAAAGTTTACTTGTTTGCAAATCATATTTATTTATTTATTTTTAACTATTTATCTATTGACACAAAATTTTCTCTTGTTGCACCATATTGTATTTTTTGATGTCGCCATTAAGAAACACTACCTTGATATCCATCTTACGAAGCGCCAAATTTATGGCAAGTAACGAGTGTCACAACTAATATAACAAAGTCTTTCAATCATACTGAATAGAATTTCTCTTTTTAGTTAATTCTTTATGACACTTGATGCTCTAGTTCTTGAGGATGTTGAGTTTGATCTTCAATAATTAATTATTTAATTTAATTGAGAGAAAGAACAATAAGATCCGTATGAGGGTCCAAATTTACTATATAAATGACAACTATGTGAATTGAGTTAGAACTAGTTCTTTCCCACTCAATTTTGTTCTTTGACCATATCTCTCTCCCAAACTCAATAATCTCAAGACAAATTACAATTTTGTCTCAAAATATTATTTAACTTGGAACTTGAGTGAATTAACTATAATAATATTTAAATTTAAAAGACAATTTGAATCCATCATTTAAAAGAAATTATAATATCAAAACAAAACTTTATTCATTCACCAAATTCTTTTCATCTAAAAATTTAAGCTTATAATGACAATCTAAAATAGTTAAAAATAATAAATATCAATCTTCACCAATTTTGTCCCCTCTAAATTGATGTATCTTTCAACACCATTGGACATTTGTTAGTTTAGATCATATTTTCTTATTATTCTATATTTTCCCTTACATTTTTGAAGTATTTAACAAATGAGCACTATTTTATTTTCTCTTGCTTCAATCGTTTCTTTATTGCACACTTTACGAAACGATTCTATTAAAGAATAATTTCTTACTTTAATATTTAGGGTTAATACTTATTCACCCCTGCCAATAGGGCAAGTTTTGATTTACGCCCCTCTTAAGGAAAAAAATTGAGATTCTCCCCTTGTAATACGTAGATTCCATTTGCAGACCCCCTTTGCCACTATTGCGTTGACTGTGCATTAGAATCTGCACAGGTGGAATCCCACGTGGCTTTTTTTAAATAATTTTTATTTATTTTTATTCTAGTAACGTCCCATGTGGCTTTTTTATAATTTTTTATTTTTTTAATTATTTTTTAATATTTTATTTATTATTATTATAAGTTTATAAAATTTAATAGGTTGTTTTTTTTTCCAAAATTTTCCAACATGTGGGTATCAAACCCATGTCCTCAATGTGATAGGCAAAGGGCACTACCACTAGGCCAATAGATTTATTATGTTTAATGTGGATATCGAATTATATAATATTGTATATAAAATAAAATTGAATGTCAACAGTAAAAATTATATTATATTAGTACAAAATATATATATCTTTTATAATAAATGTGTGTTTAAATGAATGTATGTTATTTAAAATAATTTAAGAAATAATTTCAAATTTATAAAATATTTTTAAATTGTAAAGAACATTATTTATAATTTATGTGTTAAACAAATATATTTATTTAAAATGAATTTTAATGTTATTAAAAATTAATTTAAATTATAATTTATATATATATATATATATATATATATATATATATATATATATATATATATATATATATATATATATATATATATATATATATATATATATATATTGAGAAAGGGGTCTCTTATGTGAGAGTGAGAGGAATAATTTTAAGCCATTAAATTAACATATACGGTTCAGATTAAAACTCACGTGACTTCTTTAACTGTTCTAAAAAAATATCTCAACTTAATGTTTCATCTAGTATTCCATTTGTAAATTAAAATTATAACCACAATACTTTTTCTTTGATTTATTTCAACCTGATCTTCTATCTTTTTTTTTGAATAAGATATCATATATATAAAATAAGCGGAACAAAACGGGGAACCAGTTAGCCCCAAATTACACGAACCTAAAGAAAGGTATATCTAACCTATTCTTTACAAAATCATTCCGAATTCCCAACGGAATGGAATCAAAAAGGGCGATGGATTCGATGCCGAGCGCTAAATTAGCCAAAAAATGGCGCACGAATTACCTTCCCTAAAAATGTGAGATACAAATATATTCGAAAAGTTAGCGTTCTGTAAACAGTAATTCCAACGGGTCCTAAAAGAAAAAGGAACTAAACAATGGTTGGAAAAAGCTTTGACAACCATGGAAGAATCGGTTTCAATCCAAAGCTTTTTCCAACCCCTATCAATGGCTATCTCCATGGCACGAATTACCGCACCAAATTCAGCATGTACAGACGAGTTGCACCGCAAGTTTTTCGCGAAAGCAAGAATGAAGTCTCCTATGTAGTTACGAAATAAATCGGCGCCACCCGCTTTTGAAGAATCATGGATGAAGGAACCGTCACAATTACACTTAAACCAACCAAAATTCTGAGGAATCCAAATCACTTCTAAGATGGAAGGAGCTTTAGGGGGGATGATGTTGACTTTGAATTCCTTAATAAGAGTGAAGTCTAGCATATTAATAAAAGATGCCTTCTTTGAAGCGTTACCGGATAATCGAGCCTGTCTCAAAATCCAATATGTGGCGTATCCATAGTTTGGCTTAATGTTGTTATGTCTTGCAGCATTACGGGCTTGCCATGTAAAATGGAGTAGATTAACTACTGCTGCAAAATGGACAAGAGCGAGTTGGGGAGATTTATTGTGATGACAGAGATTCAACCAGTCGACAATGGAAGAGAAGTGAGCAGTTGTGTGAAATTTGTTCGCAAGCCATTCCCAAAGGGACTTAGAGAAGCCGCAGTCAAACAGGATATGATGAAAGGAATCCATGCTGTTGCGACATAGCGGGCACATGGAAGTGGACACAAAACCACGCACTATAAAGAAATCATCCGTGGGAATCTTACCGTGAAGCATACGCCAAACCAGGATGGATCTACTTGGAGGAATATTAATGTTCCAAACAGCCTTACACCAAGGAACAACCGCAAGGAGTTTTTGTTTGAAACGTGTTAGCTGAAGATTTCGTTTTGCAAATATATGGTTCTTCGAAGAATAAAAATTCGAAGAAGAGATGGTTACTGATGACCATCGTTTGAAGATAAGAAAATGGCTCCTGATGGCCATGCTTCGAGAGTGAAGATGTCTAAGTCACAGCGGAGATGATGAACACTGAAGCTCATAGGAGTGCATGTCTTCGAAGACTTAGGCAAATTTCATGAAATATGTTAAAGTATTACTAATTAGCGTGTTTTCGTAGTGTTTTAATGTTAAATACACTGCCACGCGTCGAAGAAGGACTTAGGCGGGAAGATTTGAAATTCGAAGACGGTTTCGTAACTGTCTAACAACAGATGGCATCCCTAGAGTTCTTATGAGAAACGTGGCATTAGATTAGCGTAGGGCCGTTAAGGTCGAAATTAGTATAAATAGGAGTCTTAATGTTAGGATTCTGTGTGTTCATTTTGTACAAATCACTCACATATTACTCAAGTATCAAGTGTTAAAGAGAAAGAGTTCGCTGAGAAATGTACGTATGACACCACCATTTTAATACATGTGTATTCCCTTTTCGTTTTCAGATATCTTTTCAGTATTATTGCATTTCATTTACTTCTTGCCATTTACATTCTTGTACTGTTATTTTCATGCCATTTACTTTTGAAGTATTTAATATTTCTGCAATTTTAGATTCTTTGCACTTTAAACAGTTTTCGTTTCATGTCTTATTTTTACTTACCCTTTTGTTGAAGTTATACTTGCATATAACAAAGTCACCATCAAGTTTACTTGTTTTATTCGAAGAAACTCTTATTGACAAAGATAAATCATAAATATGGTTCGAACGACCATTAATAACAATCTTTTTGACTATGTGTCCTAGGATCAATCTAGTCGATCCTGCGAGTAACCAAATCATATTTACTTATAGTTTGGAAGACTAGCGGTTGTTTACCGGAAATCACCGTAAACAAATTGGCACGCCCAGTAGGACTGTGTCAACCAGATTGTTTTTAATCAATTGTTTTATTTTTGTCTAGAAAATATCAAGACCTTGTATGAACCTTAGGAACGGTAAGTTAACGAACAGTGCACAACCGATTCCCAAACGAAGGTACAACAAGAAAATGGTCGTCACGACCAGTGCAGGGGGAGATCAAGATCCCCCACAAGGTTCAGGATCAGGCGCAGCAAATTCGACTTCCACTCAAGGAGCACGGGATATACCAGGTCCAAATGGGTCAAGACCTGCAGATAATTCCCAGGCCATCCCTGAGAATAATACAGGACCATTAGGGACTGTTCCAGTTTCAGTGTCGACCACTACACCTTCATCCACAAGCGCAGAGGATATACCGTTTTCCTCGACAAATGCTGCAAATAACTTGTTTAGTCAAGGCACAAACTCTGCTTTCGAATGGAGGCCAAATAACCCATACGGAATGCCATACCCATATGGAACAGGCGTACGAGGGGCTGGGCCTACATATGCTACAACTAATAATGCGACGTTTTCGCCAAATGTTGGTTCAGTGGGTCGAAGTGCACACAACACTAGTTTTTCTACCCAGATACCCATGTTTACCACAAATAACCAAGCAGCATTCCGGCAAGAAATGGATGCAAGCAACCATGATATGTTAGGGGCTTTGGCCAATGAGTTGGCTTCAATTTTGAACCCACTAGCGACAAATATTGCTAGTACAAATCGGGAAAACGTGGAGACTTTCCAAAAGATATCATCTCAAATGAATCGAATGGCAGATTTCATGGGAGTGCCACCACCTAGAAGAAAAGACAAACAGCCTTCGAATCAAGAAGTGAGGCCTGTTTTGGAGCGTATACAAGATGTGGATCCCCCATCTAGGACAGCCACTAGGGATGTAGGCCCCTCACGAAGAACAGAAACGATCGAAGGAACTCAAGTGATTAATTTAGAGGCTTCGAATCAAAGAACCGTTCCCATTCGATAGGAAACGGAAGAAGAAGAGCGACCCAGATTAAGGATTGTGGGTAGGAACGAACATCCAGATGAGATTGTCCAGAGAGTCAGAAGGGAAAATCTGGCTACGGAAAATAACCTAACTGCCATGATAGAAAGGGTTATGGCCAATAATGGCCTTAGTACTGGACTTCGACGTCCAAACTATACGTCCCCCATATCAGATTACATTATGCAGACAGAATTGCCTAGGGGCACTAAGGTACCTAAGTTTACAAAGTTTTCAGGCGAAACTAGCGAGTCAACTGTGGAACATATTGCCAGATATTTGACAGAAGCAGGGGATTTAGCAGGGAACGAGGATTTACGGATCAAATACTTCCCTAGTTCGCTAACAAAGAATGCGTTCATTTGGTTCACCACTTTGCCACCAAACTCGATAGATGCATGGGCATACTTGGAAAGGTTATTCCATGAACAATTCTATATGGGCCAAACCAAGATAAGTTTGAAGGAATTGGCTAGTATTAAGAGGAAGTTTACAGAACCAATTGATGATTACTTGAATAGGTTCCGTCTGTTGAAATCTAGATGTTTCACAACTGTCCCAGAACATGAATTAGTCGAAATGGCTGCGGGGGGTTTAGATTATTCAATTAGAAAGAAATTAGATACTCAGTATCTTAGGGATATGGCCCAGTTAGCAGATAGGGTTCGACAAGTCGAACGCTTGAAGGCAGAAAAGGTTAGGGCAAATAAAAACTATAAGAAGGAAAGGGTAGCGTATGTCGAAGCAGAGGACGCTGGTGATGAGTCTCTTAGCGACTCATACAACCCTGAAGAAGTCGAAATAGATGTGGCTGAATTAAGAGAAGCGCCATCTTATGCCTACAAATTACTCAACCCTGCAAATGGAAAAAACCCAGTAGAAAATGATAAGAATGATAGGTTCCCTAAGAAAACTTACACATTCGACATCACCAAATGTGACGAGATATTTGATTTACTAGTAAAAGATGGCCAAATGATACTGCCTCCAAATTCCAAAATTCCTCCATTAGAACAACGAAAGAAGAGAGGTTTTTGCAAATATCATGGTTTTTTAAGCCATAAAACTTCACAATGTTTTCTTTTCAGGGATCTAATTCAAAATGCTATCAAAGATGGGAGGTTGAAGTTTGCTGACAAGACCAAGAGTCACATGAAGGTCGATACCAATCCTCTGAACATCGCTGATGCTAGCCTCTGTGAGCCAGTGGATGTCAACATGGTGGAGGCATCTGAAGTCGAAGTTGCAGAAACTAAGGCAGTGTTCGATGGAGAGCGGGCTACTGAGAGTCTGAATAACCATATAATCTTCGATACTGATGTCGAAGAATCTCCAAGGACAGAGATAACTGAAATTTCGAGGGGAGAGAACAGCGAGGCCACTGAAGACCTCAGAATGAAACTCCAGAAAATCCAGATCTCTGAAGTTCCTCCAGCAGTCGTTAACATGGTCAGCGCCAGACGTCCAGTTTCTGAATTTGGTGAGTTAGAGACATGGCTAACAAGGCAAAAAGGGGGTATTGAAGTTCCTTTAAGAGGAGAAAGCTTCAAGGACTACCTTTGGGGTTGTCATGAGAGGAACGATGGAAAACAATGGATGTGTCCAAGGTGTTCGATCATGCTGAATCGAAGGGTCGAAGCTAACTTCGAAAGGGCTCGACGCGAAAGATGGGAACACCCAGGGAGAGAACCAAATCCCCTACTACAAGTGTACCCAAGGATGGAGGAGAGCTTAGTAGGATTTTTGGTCAGATGTCACAAAGGCAATACTGAAGTTGCACTATGTCCCAGATGTGGGGCAGTCTATGATGAAATGCTGGCACGATCCTTCGAACGTGTGTACTGCTACATGGGTCGAGAAACTCAGGGGTTGCGTCCTAACCTATACGGTTTCGACATATGGACTCCTACGAAGAGACCTGATAGTCCACACCCCAGAGTTCGAAAGGTAACATTCAAAGTCCCTGCAGATGCACCCAGGGATAGATGGGTGCAAGCTGGTGCAAGAGAAAACAAATGGCGGAGTTGGGACCAAGGAGGAAGAACTGCAATGGCATACAGGAAGCAATTTCAAAAACCAAATCGAGAGGTGTATCGATTGGAGAATTACAAAGGAAAAAATCCTATGTCCCGATCCCAGTGGAGAAGGCATCAGAGAATAAAAAAGGCTCAAAAGGAATACAGGCCAAGAGAAGCTGGAGAGTCTAGTAGCAACCAAGTCCCACGCCAGGGGGAAAAGTCAGACAAACCTCCAGTGGAACGCAGGCTATTCGAAGCTGAAAAGATCTTGGATGAAGAAGAAAAGATGCATTCTAGTTCTTGGAAAGAAGAAGATCGAATGACAAATGACTTTGATTCTGATGGAGTGTCATCCATAAACCTCAACTGCAATGTTGTGTCCGTGCTTCCTCATGAGTTCAATCAGGAAACGGAAGTTGAAGACTGCGAGGAGGTTGACATCGAAGAAATGGCAAAACACAGACCTGTGTGTTATTATGTGCTGAATAACGGTGCAGTTGAAGAACAGAACGCTTTCTTCGAAAGGCCTGATGAAGGTATGCGAAATCATTTGAAGCCACTCTATATCAGGGCTAAAATTGAGAATGTTGGCATCAATAAAGTCCTAGTTGATGGGGGAGCAGCAGTGAACCTAATGCCTCAATACATGCTAAAAAGAATTGGTATGTTCGATACTGATATAAGGCCACATAACATGGTTTTATCTAACTACGAAGGCAAGATAGGACAAACACTAGGAGTTGTTCAAGTCAATTTGACAGTAGGCTCAGTCACGAGGCCAACTATGTTTATGGTTATACCAGCAAAAGCAAACTACAACCTTTTGCTTGGTAGAGAATGGATTCATGGAGTGGCAGCTGTGCCCTCAACAACGCATCAAAGGGTGACAATTTGGAGGGAAGACGGTATAGTAGAGAATATCGAAGGAGATCAGAGCTACTATATGGCTGAAGTTAACCAGGTTAATAAAACTAACTTCGATAGGAATTTGGCAAACATAAGTCCTTGTCATGCGGCAGAAGAGATGTACACCCCAAATAAGAATGCGTTGTACTATTTAACTCTACACCCAAATGGATTCCAGTGGGATAGAGAGATCATGGATGGCCCAGCAGATCCAACACCATTGGAGAATTATCCAACAGAACGGCCGACAGGCTGGGACGATGACATTAATAATGTCTGAGTTTTCTTTCTTTGAAAAGATTTCGGCTTACGTGGCCGAGAATAAAAGAAAGGCGGCTCTCGAGGCCGAAATATCAAATGCGAAGATTGACACAGGTCTAACCAAGAAGGAAGTCACAGATTTAGAGATACATATGAGTTCCAAATCTTCTGAAGATTCGTTTCAAGTCGAAAGAACCATAAGAGAAGAATCGAGTCAAAGGTTAGATGCAATTTACGATGAAGAGCCTTTGGGATTCGAAAAAGATCCAATGGCACCAAATATAAAGATGATAGCTCAAGATCCACTCGAAGAAGTAAATCTTGGAGACGAAGATCAAAAAAGAATAACATATATCAGCGCGAAACTAGAACCAGAATTAAAGGCAACGGTCATCAAACTGTTGAAGGAAAACAAAGATTGTTTTGCTTGGGATTATGACGAGATGCCTGGTCTAGGAAGAGATTTGGTCGAATTAAAACTACCAATAAAGGAAGGAAAGAAGCCTATAAAGCAGACTCCCAGGAGATTCGCGCCAGAGATTCATTCGAAGATTAAAGCAGAGGTCGAAAGGCTTCTACGCTGCAAGTTCATCCAAACTACAAGGTATGTTGAATGGATTGCTAATATAGTGCCTGTAATTAAAAAGAATGGTTCATTAAGAGTATGCATAGACTTTCGTGATCTTAATGCAGCCACCCCTAAAGATGAGTATCCCATGCCTGTGGCAGAAATGCTAGTAGACTCAGCCGCAGGCTTCGTGTATTTGAGCATGTTAGATGGATATTCTGGATACAATCAGATCTTTATTGCAGAAGATGATGTATCCAAAACGGCGTTTCGTTGCCCAGGGGCAATAGGTACTTACGAATGGATTGTAATGCCGTTTGGTTTAAAAAATGCTGGGGCAACTTATCAAAGAGCAATGAATTCTATATTCCATGACTTCATAGAAACATTCATGCAAGTATATATAGATGACATTGTGGTAAAATCCACCTCAGATGTAACTCATCTCAATCATCTGAGCCAATCATTCGAAAGGATGAGGAAACATGGCTTGAAGATGAACCCCCTCAAATGTGCTTTCTATGTGCAGGCAGGTGATTTCTTGGGTTTCATAGTCCACAAAAAGGGAATAGAAATTAACCAGAATAAGACGAAAGCCATAATGGAAACCAAGTCTCCATCAACGAAGAAAGAACTAGAATCTTTATTGGGAAAGATAAACTTCTTAAGGAGATTTATCTCTAATTTGAGTGGACGCACACAAGCCTTCTCACCTCTACTGCGGCTTAAGCAAGGAAAATTCGAATGGAATGCTGAACATCAAGAAGCTTTTGATAAAATCAAGCAATACTTGACTTGTCCACCAATTCTATCTCCCCCAAATGGGAAGAAGCACATGCGCCTATATATTTCAGCTTCAGATAAAACAATAGGCAGCATGCTGGCGCAAGAAGATGAGAACGGCATCGAAAGAGCCATTTATTACTTAAGTAGAGTACTCAATGATGCAGAGACTAGATATACCGCTATAGAAAAACTCTGCCTTTGCTTGTATTTCTCTTGCATCGAAATGGCTTTTCTCTTGTAGAAAAGCCATTTGATGTTTATGTTTCGTCTCATTGTGATGTTATTAAGCATATGTTATCCAAGCCTATACTGCATAGTCGAATCGGTAAATGGGCTTTAGCCCTAACTGAATATTCACTAATATTTCAGCCTCTCAAGGCAATGAAAGGTCAAATTGTGTCAGACTTCATTGTCGACCATGCAGTAGCTGAGAGTCATCAACAGTATGTGGGTTTAAAACCTTGGAAGTTATACTTCGACGGTTCAACGCACAGAGAGGGAACCGGAGTTGGTTTGTTGATAATTTCTCCTGATGGAATTCCAACAAAGCTCGAGTATAAAATCGAGGGCCCGCTATGCTCCAACAACGAAGCTGAGTACGAAGCATTAATAGCTGGACTTGAAGCTTTGTTAGAATTGGGGGCAACCAGAGTCGAAATTAAAGGGGACTCTGAATTGGTCATTAAACAACTGACAAAGGAATACAAGTGCATCAAAGAAAATTTGATCATGTACTTTGTCATAGCAAATAGGCTACTCAAGAAATTCGAATATGTGGAATTAAAACACGTATCAAGGATGAATAACCAAGAGGCAAACGACTTGGCGTAGTTAGCTTCAGGATACAAGGTATCAAAAGAAAAGTTAGAAGAATTGATTGAAGTAAGAGGGAGAGCAATGTCTACTAAACTTTCCCCAAGTGATATGGAGAATTCACAGTTGGGTTATGCCAACAAAGGAGAATTCGAAGTGCTAAACATAGACTCATTAGCAGATACAGATTGGAGGAGTCCAATAATAAACTATCTAAAAAGCCCTTCGACGGATACAGACAGGAAGATAAAATATAGAGCCCTGTCATATTTCCTGATGGGAAACGAATTATTCAAGAAAACTCCTGAAGGGGTATTGTTGAAATGCTTAGGTGAAGCAGAAGCATACTTGGCTCTGTCGAACGTACACAGTGGGGCATGTGATGCACATCAAGCAGGACACAAAATGAAATGGCTTTTATTTTGTTATGGAATGTATTGGCCTTCCATGTTAAAAGATTGCATAGAGTTTGCAAAAGGGTGTCAAGAATGTCAAGAACATGCAGGTATCCAGCATGCCCCAGCAAACGAATTAAGTACAATAGTGAAACCTTGGCCTTTCAGGGGATGGGCGTTAAATTTGATCGGAGAAATTCACCCTAAGTCGTCTAAAGGCCAAAGATACATATTAGTAGGAATAGACTATTTCACAAAATGGGTCGAAGCAATACCACTAGCAAATGTGGATCAAGAGGCCGTGATTGAGTTTATTCAGAAACATATTATATATAGGTTTGGAATCCCAGAAAGTATAACAACTGATCAAGGTTCGGTCTTTACTGGACAAAAAATGCAAGACTTTGCCAAAGAAATAGGTTTCAAGTTATTTACTTCTACACCTTACTATGCTCAAGCAAATGGACAAGTTGAAGCAGCAAACAAAATAATAATTGGCCTTATCAAAAAACATGTGGGAAAGAAACCCAAGAATTGGCATAAAACTTTGGACCAAGCACTTTGGGCTTGTCGAACATCTCCAAAAGAAGCTACAAACACAACTCCTTTCCAGTTGACGTTTGGGCATGATGCAGTACTCCCAATCGAGATATATCTACAGTCAGTAAGGGTACAAAGACAAGCAGATATTCCTCCCAACGTATACTGGGAGTTAATGATGAATGAGTTAGTAGATTTTGATGAAGACAGACTTCGAGCGCTGGAAATGATAAAAAGGCAAAAGGAAAGAGTATCCAGAGCATACAACAAAAAGGTGAAAGGTAAAACGTTTATTAGTAATGACCTAGTTTGGAAAGTTATTTTACCTATAGATCGAAAGAATCAAGCACTTGGTAAATGGTCCCCGCACTGGGAAGGACCCTTTCGAATCTTAAAGGTATTTTCGAATAATGCTTATGAAATTGAAGAGTTAGCAGAAGATCGTAGGATCTTGAGAGTAAACGGAAAATATCTAAAGAGATATAAACCAAGCATGTACGAAGTAAAGATTGCAAAAACGTAGACATTCAGGGGACTATGAACGCCAAAATGGTCAGACATGTACCAAAGTATATGTGTTGCATTGATCAAAATGGCTTTACGATCAAAATAGATGGTAAATTAAGAAAAAGAGTCAGAGAAGCACCAAAATATTTTGTCATTGAAACATAGAAGTACAAGCATTACAAAAAGAGATCCGGGGACATGACCCAGGAACTCCTGAAAATAAAAAAAAAGGGAAAGCATAAAAACCTAGGGCAAATATTGGCTAATTAATCCTCTGATCCAATCCTTCTAAGGACAGCACAGGCAAGCTTTCAGCCTCGAACATGTCCATGGATCCAGAAGTGCGCATGTGGACCTCCGATTTTTAATTCCGGGCCATACCTCTGTTCTGTAGAGATACGTGAACTGACTCTTTTTTATCGCTTAATGCTTTCGCATTTTTGAAAATTCACAGAGTCGCCACCGACCTTTTATTTTATCCAATTAAGGAAAGGTTTATAAAAGAAACAGAAAAAAGACCTTTAAGAAATTCTGGGTGAGGGGGTAGGTTATACAAAGGGAAGGTGTTAGCACCCTTTGTATCCATGGTTATCCATGGGCTCTTAAGTTTGCTTAGCTCACTTGTTTTTCGATCACTTTTCAATTGCTCTGAAATTGCTCATATGTGGTTTCAAATACTTTTGTAAATTGAATTTTGTAATGATCCGTGTGTGGATGTATACAAAATGCTTGTTTATCTTTCGAAAGATGTTTTGAAAAGAACGTTAACTTTGTAATAATCCGTGTTTGGATGTATACAAAGTATTGTCTTTTTTGAAAGTTTTGTTTTGAAAAACAACAGTGTATGAGAATTTTGTTTGTTTTGATTTGAGCAAGCAAACTAGGAGGTCTACCCTGAGTTGAAAGGTCTTTATCCTATTTCCTTTAAAAATCTATCCTTTCACCGGATATAAACGCAAGGTTCGATTTTGTACTCAAAACAGTGGAATTTTGACTTTGATTTTGAAAAGAATGAGAAGGGATTACCTTAAGAGGTGCAAGTGTGATTGTATTTGTATTCAGATATTTTATCTTTGAAGTTAGTGATCTAACGGTTCAATTTTATCTTTGACATACACGCAGTTTATATATGCGGGAAATTAAAATGCGGAAATGTAAAGTGCGGAAAGTAAATCTACGCTATTACATCGATTGTGCAGGAAATGTAAACTAGCCTATTTACATGAATTTGACATCCTATACATTTATCTAGGAATTTAAATTGCAAGAAAAATAAAGGCATGTTTTTTGGATTTTTTATGATTTATTTTAATTATAATTAATGCATGATTAATTAAATTAAAATGAAGAAAAAAGATGAAAATAGATTTAAACCTAGAAATTAAGTTTAAAATATGTACAAAATATTTGTCAATTAATTTTAAAACAAAACTAATTTTTTTGGAATTTTTGGAATTGATTTGAAATTGATTTAAGTTAATTAAAACATAATTATGCAAATAATTATACAAATAATTAAAACTTAAAGATAAAATTATTCAAAATATGTACAAAATTAGTTTATAATATATAAACAATATCTAATATAAAGAACAATTTTTTATGATTTTTTTGATTGGTTAGAATAATTAAAAAGCAAATATATAAATATATACTAATTAATTATGCAAAATATTGAAATTATGAAGAAAAATAAAATATTTTTATTTCATAAAATAATATATTATTTTAGAAGTCTAAAAATATTTTTTGTGTATTTTTTGGATTTTTAAAACTATTTTTAATTAATTTAACAAAGAAATTAAAATAAAATAGAAAATAAAAAGGATACTGATCATGTGTGGTTGGATTGAGGGTCCATGATAAGGATTGTTTGATCTGGCGCGTTGGATGATTCATTAAATGAGATTAGATGGTCCAGACTTTGAGGCACATGGTACACGTTACACCTGCAAAGCACCGAATCAGAGATAAATTTAAAAAAAACACGCGCGCGTCTGAACCAATGGGGGGAAGACACGTCTTCGTCTTCAACCTTCAGACAAGACTTTCAACAGCGCTTTTGCAAAAAAGCGCTATAAAAAGTGAACCCTAATTCTGCAAAATAACGAATAGGGGTAAACAAGCAAATAAATTTGGCGCGATGGTACCATTCAACTCGTCTTGTTCCACTGAATGTAACCATGTCTTTAATTTGCTTTAATTTTGGCCCTATTGAAGAACCCTAATTTTGAGCTAAGAAAACCTTAAAATGGTATATGCTATAAACAGCCATTAAAATCCAATTGAAGCTCCAGAAACGACCAGAGCTTCAAACCAAACACAATTATGCATCTACATCTTGTTAAATATGCGTGTGTTATGAGATATAAGTTGGTTTTAGTTTGAACAAACCGTGGCCTATATAGCTCGATTCAGTGATGTTTAAGACTTGCAATTGATTGGAATAGTTTCAGTGAAGCTCAGAGATGATGTTTGAATGCTTAGTTTGTATTGAAATGGACTGAAATTAAAAACTCGAATTTGAATTTTCTTTGAATTTTTTTCAAGTGGTTACAAGTGTATATGAGCAAGGCTTTGTTTCTGATTCGTGTCTCCTTTGTTACTGAAGCATGCTAGCCTATTTATAAGCATTGAGTGCTTAGAATTGAAGCTAAGAAGCAACTAGTTGCCTTTGTGGAATTCTTGCATTTTTTATATTAAAAAAGCTTTGAATTATTGACCAAGTCCTCTTGTCTTCAATGCATCTGCCTTGCTCTTCAATTCTCTGCAGAAAGATGAAGATTCCTTGGGTGAGTCATGCTTGGAAGTTAAGCTACCATTTATCCATCCATTTTCCTTTTAATTTTAATCTTAAAATAAGATAAAATCATGCCAAAAATGGATAAAAAAGGTGCGGGCCTTGTCTTGGTCGTGGGAGGCCCATAATAACATGGCAAAGATGTTTGAATGCTGAAAACTTGGCCCCATTTGGAAAAAATACATTTTTGAGCAATGTTGATTTCATGCATTTTCCCAAAATTTAGCCAACTTCAACAAGGTGTAAATCCCTTAATTTTTGTCATATGAAGGAGATCTTGCACTTTTTGGAAACCTCAAAGAGTCCTCTAACCAATGCCTTTGGTATCATGTCAAAATGATTTTTGAAGCTCCTTGTGTGTCCTTTTGAAAAAAGTGTCTTTTTGTTGACTTTGAAAATGACCTGTAATGTCTTTGATCATATTTTTCAAATGGTGAATCCAATGACCATGGGATCAATGGCATTTGAAAGATAATTGAATTTCCTTCAAAACAAGCTTTGGTTTGAATTTTTTGGATGAAGGATGAGAGAGTTATGATCAGTCAAAGTTGAGTTGACTTTTCAGGCAAAAACCCTAATTTTGAATCTTAGGGTTTTGTTGATTTTTGATCTTTCCTTGATGAATTATGATCATCCAATGATCAAATGATGAATCCTTTGACAAAATATGGACTTTGACAAAAAATTTCATTTTTGACTGTCTGTTGACTTTTTTGGTCAAACGGGTCGTCTGTTGACTGTTTGAGCTGCTGACGGTGCGTCTGAGTGAATTGAAGTTTGAAAATTTGTATGATGGTACTTTGAGATATATGGATGTGTATGAAATCCATTTGAGCTCTCAAAAACTTGTTGCTCCTGTAAAAACAAGAAAAACCCTGATTAGGGACTGTTTGTGTAGGAGACAGTTAAGCGTACCTGATTTTTGTGCAGTGTTGAGTCTCTGCTAATCGCGTGATATTCAGAAGACTTCTAGCACAAAGATCTTGGAATTTTGAATTGTGAAAGATTGATTTGATTGATGGTACAAAACACTGAGAATTGTACTGCCAGCAGTTTGGCTGTCAACTGACTGTTCAGGTATTGACGTAGCAGTTAGAGTGAAAAATCAACAGTCAAAGTTAATTTTCTTTTTTGTTGTTTTTGTTTTTGTTTTATGTGAAAAATGAAAGTTTATTTACATGACTTGTTAAAAAAACATAGACATAATAAATAACTAATATTTACGGTATGCGGGCAAAATTACCGATAATAACCCTGAAAATCATTTAATGCACAGAAATAGGAATATTTGACTGGCAGAAAACACACAAAATATTATCTTAGTAATTAAGCAATATTATGAAAAATAGTACAACATTTAATACTGACAGTACAAATATTACATACTATATTGAACAGTACGACGAATAAACGGTACATTTAATAAATAAGAAATACGGCAAATTTTAAGAATGACGGTTAATGACCCATGCTATGAACAATAACATGTAGATGATTGGGAGTGCAACCATTGCAGGTCCACACTCTTCAGGACTATGCAGGCAGAAGAAAGTCATGATCACCGTAGCAATGGTGATGACTGTAAGAAACAGTGTCTCTATCCACTTTGCCATTCTTGTCAGGGAAGAAGAGAAAATAGATATGTGGTAGGAATTTGAAAGTTGAGTTAGAATTTGATGTGAGATTTTTATGAAAAAATGAGAGGTATTTATAGAGTGGAAAGAAGGATAGAGACGTTGGGGAATGATGTGATTCCGTACAAAAGGAAATTTTGAGTGGAAGTAAGATTTGAAAGAAAGTGTATGATAGTGTTGGGAAAAAGAGAGATTTGATTTTTGAAAAAAGAGATTTGAAAAGATCTTTTGAAAATAATGGAATATAGTACAAAAATTAGTGGGAAACAAAAGATAATAATAATCTACTTGTTACCAGTACAGTCTGAGTTTCCTGATTCTGCGCCTGCAAAAAGATTTAACTCTGTACCAATTGTGTCAGTACTATTTATCTGTAAATAAATAAATAGCATGTGTGAAGTAATAAACAGTATTTGGCGTTTGCGTAAGAATAAATTCAACTGCAAGCCAAATTACTGTATAAGAAAAATTCTAAAAACTAAGTATTTCATATATCAGGATATTTGTTGAAATAAAATCCATGATTATATGAGACTCTTAATTTTCAGATTGGAGTTTTCTTGAAAAAAGATGTGGGCAAATTTTGGGGTATAACAGCGCATCCGCCTCACGACACCCTTCTTAAGGAATATATAAGAGAGGAGTCTACCATACGGAAGACAGGTTACGTTTCCCTGACCGGCAGTAGCCACAGAAACGGCCTCAACAAGCCCTTTGAAAATCATCAAAGGGAAGTTAATCTTCTTCCCTCGAAGACAACAGAGAATAAACTCCAAGTCTTCGACCATGATGTTGTTTTCGTCAAGCCTCCGAGGACGGAAATTACCCACAAGCATTTGATGCCAGATCCTGATAACCTTGGCACTGAAAGGATCGTTGTCCATGAGAGTCCTCAACATAAGATGAGTAGTCATGTTGAAGCTGTTGTCATCAAATGTTTCCCCAGAGTTGTTGCATCTCATCAGGTTAGCAATGGTGGTGGGAGTGATGCTGAGATGAGCGTGTCGAACCTCAGAAACTATGGTGGTCCTCCCTTCAGGATCTATGTGTAGAGACGCAAACATCCAGAAATTTGCAAGCATGTTGGGGTAAACAGGACCTTCCAGGATTTCTTCAAAATAGAAACCCAGTTCTTGGTTAGCAAAGAGATTGCCAAGAGTGATGAAGTTGCTATCAAGTTCATCCTCACAAAGTTTGAACTCCTTCTTGATAACAGCCTTTATGTTGTTGTAAGAGAGAGGCGCAACCATTTTTTTTTTAAAAGAAAGTTTGAAGAAAAGGTTTCTCTCTTCTGTTGTTAGTGTTTGAGGAAATGCAAGAATGGAGAAATGAAAACGATCTTAGGCCTTTATATAGACCTGAGGTAATGAAGGGTGGTTTAACGTTTTAATGATTGATTGGACTGCGGTTTGGTATTCCAAAAAGGGAGTTAAGGCTTCCGCCGTTTCCCGCCCTTGGAAGTTGAAAAGTAATCATGAAACTGATGCACGCACGTCTCAAATGAGCGTTTTGAAGAAAGTGACGTCACTGTTTAATAATGATTACGGCTAGAGAAGTAGAAACGTCAAGTCTAAGAATAAAGATTTTGCGAAGAGTGGTCGGGGTTATGTGTTGCATTGATTAGAATCACTGTGGAAAATCTGAAGATATATATTTTGGCAGAATATGAAAGATTTGCTAAAAATAGTGCTTGCGAATATGGAAAACATAGACGAAAAATAGAGGTCAAGCATACAGATAGATATTTTTATAAAAGGTTCGATTACAAAACAAAAGTGCAACAAAATACAGAGTTCGAAGCAGCTAGTTGAAATCCTCAGGGAGACTATTTTTGATCTTCAAATATTGAGTTTCCCATGAAGACATACGAAGTTCGAGTAACGCCCGGTGTTTCTTCAATCCTTCAATCTCTGGCACTAAATTTTGTGCGGTTTCGAAGTGTTTAATCCCCAATTGCGCCACTGCAAGCAGATCTCGTTGATTGGCCTTTTGTATGGTTGCCTGACAATTCTCAGCTTCCTTTATCTTTTCTTCGAGAGCTTTTATCTCTTGTTTCCAGGAGTTGATATCCTTCTCATAATTATCATATGCCTTCTGATTTTCTGAATGTTTAAGCTTGAGGGCCTCACCTTGTTTCGTTGCATCCACAGCAGAGTTCCATGAAGAGTCATGAGAGGCTACTTTTTCAGATAGTTGCTTTTCGATATTTTGTTTTCGAAGAATATTAGCTTGAAGTTGTTCAACTAGAGAACCTAGCAAAACAATCACCTTTGAAACTTCTTTCGAGACTCGAAACAAATCCACTTTCTTCAAGAGTTGATTCAAGTTATGACTTTTAATAGGATCTTGACTAAGAACATCCACAAGATTGACCCCAAAGAATCTTTCTTTTATCTGTCGAAGGAGGTCAGGAATGTCTTCCTTGTCACCAGATTCTACAAGGACAGCTGGAGAGATGTCAAGTTCTGAAGGCGAAGTAGTATTCACATTCATCATAGCTTTTAGAAAACTGAGAGGATCAGTTTGCTTAAGCTGTTCCAGTTCCGAAGGAGTGGGCTTCGCAGGGGCAGGCATCGAAGTTTCCCCAGGAGTAGTTTCTGTGTCAAGAGTTGAAGTTTCTGGAGGATTGTGTTTATCTGGTTTAGAAATTTCCTCCATAGCATCTTGTTCGGATACAGTATCTTCACTACCATGTGGTTGTGGATTCACGTTGTCACTACCTGAGAATGGATGATTTTCTTCCAGGTTTTTATCTTGATGAGTAGCTGGGGATTCGTCAGTGGATTGGCTTTCTTCGACTGGCTCATTAGGTAAGATGGTGGTAAGAGGCCTGGCATCTTCAAAAACTGGTGAGAGAACATGGGATTTATTTTGGGAAATATCTGCATTAAACAAACCAGACTTGGTCAGAACGATAAGACCTTGAGAAGTTTATCGATGAAAGTGAAAGAGTTATGATTACCTTGAGGTTTATCGACATTAATGGTGAGATTGTAAGTCTTAAGACCTGAAGTAGCAGTGCCAGTATCATCTTGCAATGACAAGGTAAGATGTTAACTTAATCATGTAGTTAAAATTATGAGATGATTTTGGGTTGAAACCCAAATACCTTGGGTGGAATATTGTCTGGACTTGAGTTATGACTTTCGACAACGAAGGCATTACTGGCAGTTTTTAAAGGTGATTCCTCAGAAGACGCCTTGTCGCTAGGAGAAGCAACTTTGGAGGAACCTAGCCCTTTCTCTTTTCCCGAAGGAGTAATAGCTTTCTGTCTCTTTCTATGGCCTTGCCTGGTACGAGGAGGAGATTTGTCTTCATCATCTGAGACAACTGTTGAAGAGACTTGTCGTTTCGAACCTACCGGGGGTTTCGAATTCTGGGAAATATAAAATTGAGTAAAATAAGCACTACTCACAGATAATATGAGATTAATGATATAAAATGGGTATGTACCGTGGGTTTCTTGCTAGTGGCAATGGAATCACTCTCACTTGGCTTGTTACGTTTAGATGCCCCAGAGTCCTTCTGTGTAGGAACTTCTTTAATCTTCTTTCTTCGAGCAACGGCTGTAGTTGAGACTGGAATCAGTATATCAACAGAAAAAAGAAAAGTCAGTCGAAAGATTGTCTGAGTCCAAACCTTCAGGTATTGGGGTCAAGACACGAACATGTTCAAGATCTATATGAAGATTGCCTTTGAAAGTATCTAGGGTATGCTTAGTCGGAACAATTCGATCAGCACGTTTTTTAGTACTTTCTTGAAGATCTTTTAAAACGTTGCCACACACAAACCAATTTGGAAAAGGAGGGCTCAGAGCCACACCAAAATCCGCACTTGGTAGTGGAGGGAATTTTGGAGGATTAAGTTTGAAAGCCACTTCATAGCGTAGTTCTGGTCGAACATGCGAGGGCAATTTTAACTTATCCAGTTTGGCGGAAAACTTTTCGCGTAAAATAACTGCAGCTTCACGAACGGTCCGACTAAGATCATCAGGCCGATAGATAGTTTCAAAGAATTTTTGGAAAGCTTGGATTTCTTTAATATGAGTCGAGGTACCTTTGTGGAAATTCTCCTGCACATCATCAAAAGCTGTAGTTAGTTCTTGAGTGAGACTATCGGCGTCAAAGATTTGTGAAGTATAGTAATCCGTCCATCATTGGTGAAAGTCTGGTGTGGAGTAAAAGGCAGGTTCGAAGGAAATAGGAGAAAGATTGGTGACGCCAACATATTTGTTGATCTTTGATTCACACTCCTTTTCAGTCAGGTGCAAGGTATGGAAGCACAAATGGTTCCTTTTATCATATAAACACTTGGGTTTTACCTGCACCAGCCCAAACTGTCTCGAGACCAGATTTTGTTGGTAGCATACGAGAACGCATTGACTTTTTGATGGTCGAAGACGATGATAAAACAACCTTGGGGTCAGAAAGGCTTCCCAAATTTCCATAGACTCAGTTTGTTGATCCTGAGATGTTGATGGGAACCTTCGGGTGAACCATTCAGGACCGATTGTTCTGTGTACAAATGGAGCCATGGAAGGATCAAACTGATTACGCTGGGCGAACATCATTGTATATGCTAGAAAATGTTCACGAAGTTTCCCAGTTTCTTCTTTTGGCGTTAGGTAAGCCAACCTAGTTCCTTCTATAGTTCGATTCTTAATTTTATTATCTTCTTCATTGATGTTGCTTCGAAAGGGAAGGTGAGTTTCAAATGTAGCGTTAAGCCACAGTTGCAGTAGCCAAAAAGGACTAGCAAAAAGTAGAGTGCCAGTTTGGTAGTTTTTGGTAAGATTCACGGCTTCGCTGAGGTTTTCATAAAGAAATCCTAAGAGTAATTGGCTTAGGTTGAGCTTTTTTCCAGCATGTAGCTGATTAGCCATGCAAAGATACCTCTTTGCAACCTGTATGGATCTTGAGCAGAAAGCGCATCGCGAGAGCCATAGTGCTAAAAAAGCAATATGTTCTTCATCAGAAACTTCTGCTTGTGTTGTGTTGTGGTACTTCTGGATGAATGCAGTATAAGTAACTGTTGATTCATTAAAGCTAATAGTATCAATATCCATATCATTGGGGTCGAAGGTCTCCCCAGTTGGTCGAAGTCCTGTAATAGCAGCTATATCGAAGAGAGTGGGGGTAACCATCCCACATGGAAGATGGAAGGTGTTGTGGGAAGCATCCCAGAAATGAACCGCTGCTACTAACATGGGTTGGTTATATTCTAAGCCTGTTTTTGATAATTGAATCAAATCATATATTCCTAATGATTTCCAGAAAGATTCTTTCTTTTTCTCTACTTTTTCTAACCAGGCATAGTATAGATCAGGATCTTTGGCTAAAGGGATTGACCTAAATACTTTTACAAAGTTGGTCATATAGTTTAACCTAATTTGTGCCAGAGCCAAAGGGGGTGCAGTTGAAGTTTCTTCAGCATTATCAGGTTCTCCTAAAGAGGAATGACCATCTTCATCTATCTTAATCTTACTAACCAAGGGTCTAGTTTTGTAATAAGAAGGGAAGAATTTGTTTATAGATGGATTACTTTCACCTGGAAATGGACCCATAAAAGCAAGAGGTTTTCCAGAAAGTTCAAAGGGGATGAGTACCTGAGAAGCGTAAATTGCGCGCACCTCTGCGGTGTTAGGGTTTGGTGATCGCGACTTTGCGTGTCTATTAGTCGGGATAACTGCAAGTGCACAGTCGTGTCGTGTAGTTTTAAAAGATATCGAATCCACAGGGACTATAAATCGACCTACCGTTATCTAAAGTTACTATGTAAAGCTAAGGCTAATGATATTTGGGTTTTTTATAAATGGGGAAACTAAAATCTTAAATCTAGGTAAAATATAATAACAAACGGATATCAGTATGTATTTCATCTAACTTAGGTGATCCGATGTTCCATTGGCCAGATTCTAATTAAATCAAAGATCTTTACTAACTATGTTATTTAAAAGTCCTCCTCTCAAACTCTCGCTCTATTGATTCAGACTACAATCCTAACTCATAATGTACGCTTTCGCCATCCCACCAGATTTAGAAACGCTTTTTGAAAACAACATAGTTAATAAAATGCTTGTTTTATGAAGTCGTTATCTACTTAAATCTCCTAATCTCAAACTCTCGCTCTGTTGACTCGGAACATGCTAATATCCCTAACGTACGCTTTCGCCATCCCGCTCGGGTGTAAAATCACTTTTTGGAAATAAATAAGTTCTAATTAGTTTTAATACGCTTTCGCCATCCTTAAAACTAATGTCCTATGTCTACTATCCAGTTAAAGATCTCAAACTTTCGCTCTATTGATTTTAACCTTTGACCGTCTTAACCCCTCAAACTTTCGCTCTATTGGTTTTAAGACTTACTAATTAAATTAGACATACAAACCAAAAACAAGTGATAATTAATAAAACATAATTAAGCCAATTTATTTCGGACCCCTACGGTTAAATTACTTTACATACCGACATCTAAATTAATTAGCCAGACATACTTAAAGAAACAAACATGAAATTATAATTATTAAACATGGAATTATAATTATTAAACATGAAATTATAATTACTAACCATATTATAATTATAATGATAAAACAATATTATAAGAACATGAAACTAAAATAATTGCAAATAAATAAACCTGGAAGTAAAGCAGACGAAACAAACTTGAATAAAATTACGAACAAAGCAAATCTTGAAACTTGAATGAAGCTTTGAAATAATGTCGGCAAGATTGTGATCCAAGAGTACATAAATTGTAGGCCTAAAACTAATTGTGTGGTAGTTCCTCAATGTGAGAAACTACCACTTTTACAAAGTGATAATTTATGCCTAAAACTATGAACAGCGCTTCCGCGCCTAAAACTTGGATACTCTCAAATGAATGCTCAGCCTCTATTTATAGTGAATGGAAATGGAAGTTCCTTTCAGCATCATGTGAGAAGTAGTGGAGATCATGCGTGGGAAGTTGAGAAAATATAGGAAGACTTGGAATTGCCCACTAAATTAATGGAGAAAGTGGCGGGGTCCACGTACTTTTGGAGACGGGCGTCTCTTAGTGGGCTTGGAGCTTGGAGACGTGGCAGTGGACGTGGGTGAACTTGGGAGACGGACGTCTCCTTTGATGACGTGGCCCTTGGACTTTGGAGACGGGCGTCTCCATGCAATTGGGCCCTAAGACGGGCGTCTCAGCTTCTTCATAGTAGGAGCTTCAGCTCCTTCGTGGGCTGGGCTTCCAAACTTGGTCCATCCTATTTGCACCCCTTTCTTACTTCAGCACCCTTTTTTCATCTTTTAGGCATAAATAGCAATGAATTTAGCTCCATTTCTTTCCTTTTCACAAATAGTCCTCAAAACGAACATAAAACCTGAAACAATGAAAATACCACCATAATACCGACATAAAGCAACATAATTAAGATAAAATAGGGAAATAATATATGTAAATCAAGCCAAATATGTGATACATTTTTGTGTTATCATTTGGAATGTGTTCTTGTTCCCCAGACCGCGTTGTTGCTTGGAGCTTTAGAACATGTTGAAGAACATTTGAAGATGAAGCCATAGAGAAGTTTGATTGAGAAAGTATTCTGTTGAAGAAGATGAAGAAATAGGAATGAAAAGTTGTATAAAAGTGAAGACCAGGTATTTAAAGGTTTAACGGGAACCTTTTTAAATCTTTTGGGTAAAACAAAAGGACACGCGGCGGGTTTTGATTTAATCCAACGGCGGTCAAATAAATTAGCTTTACTCCTAGTATGTAGGAATGATGATCAAGAAGTAAGGTCAAAAACGTGGGAATGTAAGTTATGAGAAGACATCTTTGAAAATGACAAGACGTTTTGAAAACAGGGTCATCAATGATTATGACGTTAGTCATCAATCTTGGAACTTTCAAAAAGTAGCAAGGAACGAAATCTTACAATGACAAGAAACGCCTATTTCTCTTGTTTCTTCGAAACAGGCATTTATTGGGGGCAATTTGTTAGCTGAAGATTTCGTTTTGCAAATATATGGTTCTTCGAAGAATAAAAATTCGAAGAAGAGATGGTTACTGATGACCATCGTTTGAAGATAAGAAAATGGCTCCTGATGGCCATGCTTCGAGAGTGAAGATTTCTAAGTCACAGCGGAGATGATGAACACTGAAGCTCATAGGAGTGCATGTCTTCGAAGACTTAGGCAAATTTCATGAAATATGTTAAAGTATTACTAATTAGCGTGTTTTCGTAGTGTTTTAATGTTAAATACACTGCCACGCGTCGAAGAAGGACTTAGGCGGGAAGATTTGAAATTCGCAGACGGTTTCGTAACTGTCTAACAACAGATGGCATCCCTGGAGTTCTTATGAGAAACGTGGCATTAGATTAGCGTAGGGTCGTTAAGGTTGAAATTAGTATAAATAGGAGTCTTAATGTTAGGATTCTGTGTGTTCATTTTGTACAAATCACTCACATATTACTCAAGTATCAAGTGTTAAAGAGAAAGAGTTCGCTGAAAAATGTACGTATGACACCACCATTTTAATACATGTGTATTCCCTTTTCATTTTCAGATATCTTTTCAGTATTATTGCATTTCATTTACTTCTTGCCATTTACATTCTTGTACTGCTATTTTCATGCCATTTACTTTTGAAGTATTTAATATTTCTGCAATTTTAGATTCTTTGCACTTTAAACAGTTTTCGTTTCATGTCTTACTTTTACTTACCCTTTTGTTGAAGTTATACTTGCATATAACAAAGTCACTATCAAGTTTACTTGTTTTATTCCAAGAAACTCTTATTGACAAAGATAAATCATAAATATGGTTCGAACGACCATTAATAACAATCTTTTTGACTATGTGTCCTAGGATCAATCTAGTCGATCCTGCGAGTAACCAAATCATATTTACTTATAGTTTGGAAGACTAGCGGTTGTTTACCGGAAATCACCGTAAACAAAACGGTAAGCCTCTTTCAGCTCCAGCACACCCGTCATGCTATGCTTCCAGCCCATAGAATCTACAGCCTCAACCGAGAGAGCCTTAAGGTGCAGCAGCCTAGAAGTAAGAAAAGGGAACCAAGTAAACCAATTATGCGGGATGCACCATTGGCTGTTTGCCGACATATCTGAGACTTTAATGAGCGGATCAATACCGTTGCCAGTCAGATCTTCAATGTTAGTGTCCTCAAGGAGAGGGGCACCACACCAAGAGTCCATCAAAAACCTAACATTTTTACCGGAGCCAAGGTCCCAGCAAGTGTTAGTAATGATAGTACCGAAATCATCCTTCGCGCTAGTCCATATGGAAGAGAAAATGTGATATCGGATGCAACCATAAGATCTGAGCACTCTATTTTTAATTAACACAGCCCAGTCTTCCTTGCTATTGAGAATGTCGAACATCATTTTCATGTTTGTAGCTTCATTCAGGCAGCGAAACGAACGAATTCCCAAACCACCATGATTAAACGGCTGACAAATCTTCTTCCAAGAAACCAACCTATTTGGAAAAAAACCAACCTATTAAAGAAATCTTCTCTAGTAACTTTATTATTTTCTATTCTATTTTTTTTTTGTCGATAATTTTTCCTAAAGAAATTCTCAATTGAAGAGCCACTTTAGTGTGCCGAGCTTTTGTTTTTTAATTAGGGTAATAATTTTTTTAGCATCTCACATCTACAATTAATTTTATATTTGTTAGATGAGAATTAATTAGTTAATACTAAAACAGAAAATCATAAATAATGAAAGAGGGGGCTGTTTCAAAGGAATTAGTCATGATATGAAATACTGGGATGAAGAGAATGGCTACAAGAGATGTGTGAAAGACAAAACAACATGAATGGTTGAACAGTTGTGCGACTAATTATTAAATAAGTCACGTGAAATGTGAAATTTTAATGAAGCTTTTAATCTGAGCCGTATATCTTAATCTAATGGCTTAAAATTATTCCTTTCACTCTCACATAAGAGACCCTTTTCTCACTAGATACATTCCATATATATATATATATATATATATATATATATATATATATATATATATATATATATATATATATATATACTTATTGTTAACATATTATATATATTTAACATATTGTTCATAATATATATATTAAAGAGATCATAAAATAAATATATATAATATATTATTTCAGTTTTAACATTAAGCATAATAAATCAATTGGCCTAGTGGTAGCGCCCTTTGCCTTTCACATTGGACACATGGGTTTGATACCCACATGTTCCAAAATTTGGAAAAAAACCAACCTATTAAATTTTATATACTTAAAATAATAATAAATAAAATATTAAAAAAATAACTAAAATAAATAAAAAATTAAAAAAATCCTCATGGGACGTCACCAGAATTAAAATAAATAAAAATTATTTAAAAAAGCCACGTGGGATGCCACCTGTGCAGATTCTAATACACAGTCAGCGCAATAGTGACAAAGGGGGGTCTGCAAATGAAATCTGCGTATTACAAGGGGGAATCTCAAATTTTTTCTTAAGGGGGCGTAAATCAAAACTCGCCCTATTGGCAGAGGGTGAATAGGTATTAACCCTAATATTTATAAACTTAATTGTGCAAAGAGAATACCATATGGTAAATTTACAACAAAGTCACCTAATTGAAGAAACTACAGCGTTTTAGCAAGATTAAATAGTTTTGTAATATGCTTCTGATATTTATTTTTCTAATAATCTTAAATCCCTAGAATACCATCCTTATTCTTGAAGATCATTGTTCTTCAATCACAAGTTTTTAAGCAAGGTCTTTTTCAATAAATGCATTTTCTCATGCACCCCTCCCCTCCCCCCCCTTAAACATGTTTTATTCTCCTTGATTTCAAATGTCTCCTTGAAGATCCTTGGTTTTGAGTCTTACAACCTTTTAACCATATTTAAAGCATAAAAATAAGATCAACATAATCAAGTGATAGTCTTAAGCCACAACATATTGAACTTCATTAGAAATAGAAGTTTGAGTCTCAACATACTCCTAATCATTAGTCTCACTAGTAGGAACCTCCTCCTCAAACTGAGATTTCTCCAAGTTAGTTTACGAGTCTTTAACTTCCTAGACTTTTCACTTCATTTTTATACTAGTCTCATTACAACTAGCATCCCTTCTTATAATAAACTTTGATCATCTAGGTTTCATTTTCCACAACTTGTATCCTTTCACACCTTCAAGATAGCCAATAACGAAACATAACACAACTCTAGCATATTTGTCTTGCTTTATATGTGTAAATGACTAAGCTCCAAAATCCTTCAAAGTAATGTAGTATACTAATTTCTCACTCCAAATCTCCACACATGTCTTGAATTATATTTATATAAATATACATATGTTAATCGTACCTTAGCTCCCAACAATATGCATCATCTTTATCCCAAAAAATTTCATTTTCATGTGTTATAACAGTTTATGCAGTGTTTCAAATACAATTATATGCCTCTTTATATCTTATTTTCTATAAAATGTATAAATCTGCTGATCGGTCACCATTTCTACCTAATTTCATTCATGTATTCGGTCTAAATTTGTCGATTCGGTAACACTTTGATCAATGTTTTATTTCTTTTGTTTAAGTATTTCATGTTCCATTATTTTTATGTTTTCTTTGCATTCTGTTTTAATTTAAGTTATTTAGATTCTTTTGATGCCGTTTGGTTAGTTGTGTACGAATTTCAGGTTTAAACAAGTCATCTTAAGTGTCAAAGCAACTATGAAGGAAGGAGAGGCAAGAGAAAGATGAAAATTCAAGGTTCTGGGGTCTAACACGGCCGCCCGTGCTTCCACGCACGGCCCGTGTCAGATGCATGACACTCTCCATACAAAATCCAGGGACGACACACGGCCACCCGTGCTTCCACGCACGGCCCGTGTCAGGATGGCTGGGAGCAAAAATAAAAATTAAAGAGAAGCACGGCCGCCCGTGCGTCCAAGCACGGCCAGTGCTGCTGAGAGCGTGAAAACTTTCAATTTTAGGGCTTTTTCATTAAATCTCCACCTTGAGGGCACTTTAGACATTTCATTTGGCTGAGATTTGTACCTAGACTATTTAGTTGAGTTTGAGAGAAGTATTGAGGACTTTTTGCATCAGACGATAGAAAATCACAGAAGAGAGAAGATAGCTTCATCAAGAGTTTTGGAGACGGAGGGATTCAAGGGTTTCCACCATTGAAGATCAAAGTCACCATTATTTTTGAGTAATGTCTACATTCTTTATTATGTCTTTCTTGAATATTATGAGAGGTTAAACCCCCCAATGCTAGGGGGTGGTCCTGATTTGGTTTTTGTAATAACGATGAATTTGTGATTTCGTCAATACATTGGTTTATATTATTCAGTTAAATTATGCAATGTTCTTCTTGTTTTCTTTATCGGTCAAATAAGGATTAATTTATGGCTAACAAATACAGGACTGTAGTTGTTAGGGTTTGTGCATAATTTGATTATAGTAGATATCACCTAGGACTAGGGATACCCTATAATTACCACATAATCTTGATTATATAAAAGCTTGGTTTCAATTTAGGTTCCTAAGGACTTAGGATTTAGGTTGGAAGACTAAAGGATTCCTCACTAAGGACTTAGGAGGAAACACTATAAGGATGTGGTAACTGAATGTTATGAACTTGTTGAAGAGATCTTAATTCTGAGTGTTACATGCCAAATCAACCACTCACCCTAGCATCTCATATATTTGATAACAAAAACCAATTTATTTTTCTCATTATTTTACTTTGCAAGGATTTAATCCCCCAAAACCAAAACATTAATCTTTTATTCAATTGAATCATATTTTACGAATCTGTATTTCCTACGCAGTCCTTGAGATCGACATTCGGGGAATTTCCCCTATTATTACTACAGAGGCAAAAATAGTACACTTGCTATTTTTCTGATCAAGTTTTTGGCGCCGTTGCCGGGGACTGCCAAAATACAGATTTTTAACTTAAGTTCAATTGAAATTTTGTTGCTCTGCGACTAAAATTTTATTTTCTGCAATTTTTATTTTTATTTTATTTTCTTTCTTATTCTAAAAATTGTCTAATCTATTTATGCGAGGTAAGGCCTCAGCTGAATTTCTTTTTGACGCAGAAATCGAAAGAACTTTGCACGCAAGGCGCAGACAAGCTCGTCGAGAAAATCTGGAATCTGAAGAAGAAATTATTTCAGTTCATTCTGGTTCAGATTCTGAAAGTGAAGGAGAAGTCATGGGAGAGAATCCACCAGCGCCGGAGAGACTTCTTGGTGACTACGGTGCTACAAACACGCCGGGAGGTAGACTGACAATTGTCAACCAACCGGTAAATGCGGCTAACTTTCAATTGCATCCGAGCACAATAAATCAGCTGGAAAGAAAATCTTTCACCGGAAAGGTTAATGAAGATGCAAACAGGCACCTACAGAGGTTTCTTACCATGAGTACGACTTTAAAAATTGAAGGGCATACTGAAGAGGCAAAGAAGCTGAGAATGTTCCTGTTCACCTTGGTCGGAGAAGCAGAAGAATGGTTCTACTCTCTTCCAGCAGGTAGTATCACGTCATGGGAAGAGATGGAGAAGGCTTTCTTGAATGAGTATTTTCCCACATCTGTATTTATAAGGAAAAGGTATGATATCTTGAACTTCAAGTAGAAGGAGGTTGAGCCATTAGGAGATGCTTACAAAAGATTCAAAAAAACTCTAGTAGCATGTCCCACTCATAATATGGATAAGACTGAACAGATGCAAGTATTTGTCAATGGGCTCAGAATGAAAACAAAGCAGTTGATTGATACAGCAGCTGGAGGCTCAACAAATTTCACAACAGCCTCCGGCATCATCAAAATCATTGAAGCAATAGCTGCAAATGAGCATTTGGAGTTGTATGACAGGTGTGCTAGCAAACCGGAAGGAATCATTGATCTTAAACTGGAAACTTCAAAAATCCGGGTTGAAGATGCGATAGCTGCAGAGGTAGAAAAGAGATTAAAGGCTATGAATATAGGTACTCAACAGGTTGCTCAAATCCAACAAGCTCAACCTGTAAGTTGTGAAATTTGCCAAGGTCCTCACCAAACTGTATACTGTGTTGCTACTCCCAAGCAGATTGAAGAAATCAAATTCCTGAGGCAAAACAATCCGTATTCTAACACCTATAATCCAGGGTGGAAGAATCATCCCAACATCGCTTGGAAAGATCAACAACAAAATCCTCAGAAGGCAGAGTGGGAAGTAGCTATTGAGAGATTGATTGGACAATGCTCTCAGTTTCAAGAAGAGACGAGAAATAACCACAGGAACACCACAGCTTCAATAAAAAATCTGGAAGTTTAGGTGGGTCAAATAGCACAACATCTCACTCTACAGGCACAAGGTAACTTTCCGAGCGCAACTGTGAAAAATCCGAAAGATCAAGAGAAGATTAATGCTGTTACTACAAGAAGTAAGAAAGTGGCAAAATCGGAAAAAGAAAAAGAGGAAATAGATGACCCCATGGTAATAGAGGTGGATTTGGAAATAAGAGAAAATCCAAAAGAGCCAGAAGTTGTGATACCACCGGTTAAACCAGTTGAAGAAAAAAATAAGAAAAATGCTGATCCGGTGATCAAACTACCTTTCCCTTCCAGAGTAACAAAAAAGAATTCAAAAGAGAAAGACTTTGAGAAGTTCACTGCCTTGTTCAAAAAGTTAGAGGTAAATCTACCCTTCTTTGAAGCACTTGAGCACATGCCCTTGTATAAGAAATTTATGAAGGAGGTGTTGGCGAAAAAGAGATCACTGGGAGGAGAATCAAAAATTGAAACTGAGAAGTGTGGAATAGTCTCGTCAGCAAGAAAGATCCCAATAAAGAGGAAAGATCCTGGAGCGGTGGCGATACCATGCACTATCAAGAATATAACATTTAAAAAGGTACTCCTCGATTCTGGTTCTAGTGTGAGTTTAATGCCGTTGTCCATTTTCAAAAAGCTTGAATTGGAAAAGATTAGTGAAAGTAAGACACAATTAAGGTTCGCCGATCACACCGTTAAGAAATCATATGGGATAGCTGAAGATGTACTAGTGGAAGTTGATAAGTTTGTATTCCCTGTTGACTTCCACATCATGGACATTCCGGAAGACGAAGAAACTCCTATCCTTCTTAGGAGACCATTTTTGTCCACAGGCCGCTGCAACCTCGACATTGAAAAGGGGACACTAACACTGAGATCTTTTGATGAAGAAGTAACCTTGAAGATGTTAGGAGTTAAGAAACATAGGGCGGTTGTAAATGATCAAACTTCTGGTGGAATGACAGAAAGTGAGGAAAAAAACAAAAAGCCTAAACAGCTCCAAGAAAACGTTTCAAGCATAGCCTCTCGGGTGGAACCAACTTATGTAGCTGTCAAAAGTCCTAAGAAAGCTAAGGAAGTCAAGAAGAATTTTGGAAGTAAATTGAAGAGAAAAGTTATCCATGTTTTTCATCTTCATGAGTTCGTGGTTGCGGAAGTGAAAAGCAACAAGGTTTGGAAAAGGAAATACCCTCCATAATAAAGGGTAATGGACCGTCGAGCCATGCGACGTTAAACGAAGCGCTTCGTGGGAGGCAACCCACGGTTTTAATAATTAATTTCTCTGTTTGTTTATTTTATTTTCAGGAAATAAAAGAGAGCATCTCTAGTGGAAGCTAGGAAGTGATCATTGGAATGCAATACCTCTGTAAGCAACCTCTCAAAGGCTGGTTCTAAAACATTGAGGACAATGTTTCGTTCAAGTGTGGGAGCGGTTCTTTTCATTTGCTTTTAGTTGTTTTCTATTATTTTTGTTTGTGTGTTATGTTGACATTGTGTTATAGATTGACTTATGGATGCCGAATGAATGATGAATGGTATTTAGTGGATGAAAGGTGCAACCTGAACCTATTCCCCCGAGGCACCCTGGAAGTTGATGCAGCCGAAAGAAAAGTAATTGTTGGACGCAACTTGGTGATACTGGACAAAGAGGATTGTATGGTGTACCTACGCCGGAAAAGAAGCCACATGACACGAGGAGTGCTTTGGAACCTGTAAGCTTACCCAACATGGTGAGGTTATAAAAAGCCAAACACAACAGATGATCATCACGAGAGTTCATTCAGTTATGACTTTATCATTATGATTTTGCGTATGTTCTACTGACGTAGCATAATATGAGGACACACACTGAGGCATTTGTTTGTTTTTACCACCTGAGCCTTTCTAGCCATCCTAAAATATATGTTTATCCGTTGTTACCCCAGTTGAGCCATATCCTTGTGTTTGTTATAACCATATATATTAACCCGTAGCCAAACACTTCCAACCCTTGCTCGGCATAAATGTTGTGGTTTTCAGAGTTGTGCTAAAATCTAAGTTTGGGGTAGTAATCATCAAATAAGAGGGTAAGTAAAAAAATGATGAAAATAAAATTTTTGAGACATATGAATGTATGTCCCACAAAAAAAAGAGAAAAACTTGCCCAAATGAAAGACTCAGTTACATTAAGCACTCACAGAAAAATTGAGTGAAGCAAAAGAGTCTAAGTCGAATAAATTCCCAGTGTAACAAGTTGAGCACAATTACGAGAAACACAACATGAATGTCGAACCCAAAACCATTTGTTGATCCATTTCCTTGTGTATCCCACCGTACCTAAACCCCATTACAACCCAGAAGACCTCGAAAAGTGTGTGAACTTTGTTAGTGTAGTGAAGGTAGAATTTATTCAAAATTAAGAGTTGATATTGCATACCTTTATTTCGTGAGTGCAAAACACTTTAACCCTGAGAGATTTGGTGAGAAGTGTGAAAAAGTTTGCAGGTAAAAAGGTACTCTGATGTGGGAGTGTGGTAGAAAGTTCGGTTCGGCAAACCAGATGTTCTATCAGAAAGGTAGACACAAGTTGCGGATAACATCGGCAGTATTGTGGAAAGAAAAATCCAGGGTGACCTCTGTTTGGTCTCTTGCATCACTTGAGGACAAGCAATGAGATAAGTTTGGGGTTATGATCGGTCACCATTTCTACCTAATTTCATTCATGTATTCGGTCTAAATTTGTCGATTCGGTAACACTTTGATCAATGTTTTATTTCTTCTGTTTAAGTATTTCATGTTCCATTATTTTTATGTTTACTTTGCATTATGTTTTAATTTAAGTTATTTAGATTCTTTTGATGCCGTTTGGTTAGTTGTGTACGAATTTCAGGTTTAAACAAGTCATCTTAAGTGTCAAAGCAACTATGAAGGAAGGAGAGGCAAGAGAAAGATGAAAATTCAAGGTTTTGGGGTCTAACACGGCCGCCCGTGCTTCCACGCACGGCCCGTGTCAGATGCATGACACTCTCCATACAAAATCCAGGGACGACACACGGCCGCCCGTGCTTCCGCGCACGGCCCGTGTCAGGATGGCTGGGAGCAAAAATAAAAATTAAAGAGAAGCACGGCCGCCCGTGCGTCCAAGCACGGCCGCCCGTGCGTCCAAGCACGGCCAGTGCTGCTGAGAGCGTGAAAACTTTCAATTTTAGGGCTTTTTCATTAAATCTCCACCTTGAGGGCACTTTAGACATTTCATTTGGCTGAGATTTGTACCTAGACTATTTAGTTGAGTTTGAGAGAAGTATTGAGGACTTTTTGCATCAGACGATAGAAAATCACAGAAGAGAGAAGATAGCTTCATCAAGAGTTTTGAAGACGGAGGGATTCAAGGGTTTCCACCATTGAAGATCAAAGTCACCATTATTTTTTAGTAATGTCTACATTCATTATTATGTCTTTCTTGAATATTATGAGAGGCTAAACCCCCCAATGCTAGGGGGTGGTCCTGATTTGGTTTTTGTAATAACGATGAATTTGTGCTTTCGTCAATACATTGGTTTATATTATTCAGTTAAATTATGCAATGTTCTTCTTGTTTTCTTTATCGGTCAAATAAGGATTAATCTATGGCTAACAAATACAGGACTGTAGTTGTTAGGGTTTGTGCATAATTTGATTATAGTAGATATCACCTAGGACTAGGGATACCCTATAATTACCACATAATCTTGATTATATAAAAGCTTGGTTTCAATTTAGGTTCCTAAGGACTTAGGATTTAGGTTGGAAGACTAAAGGTTTCCTCACTAAGGACTTAGGAGGAAACACTCTAAGGATGTGGTAACTGAATGTTATGAACTTGTTGAAGAGATCTTAATTCTGAGTGTTACATGCCAAATCAACCACTCACCCTAGCATCTCATATATTTGATAACAAAAATCAATTTATTTTTCTCATTATTTTACTTTGCAAGGATTTAATCCCCCAAAACCAAAACATTAATCTTTTGTTCAATTGAATCATATTTTACGAATCTGTATTTCCTACGCAGTCCTTGAGATCGACATTCGGGGAATTTCCCCTATTATTACTACAGAGGCAAAAATAGTACACTTGCTATTTTTCTGATCAAGTTTTTGGCGCCGTTGCCAGGGACTGCCAAAATACAGATTTTTAACTTAAGTTCAATTGAAATTTTGTTGCTCTGCGACTAAAATTTTATTTTCTGCACTTTTTATTTTTATTTTATTTTCTTTCTTATTCTAAAAATTGTCTAATCTGTTTATGCGAGGTAAGGCCTCAGCTGAATTTCTTTTTGACGTAGAAATCGAAAGAACTTTGCACGCAAGGCGCAGACAAGCTCGTCGAGAAAATCTGGAATCTGAAGAAGAAATTATTTTAGTTCATTCTGGTTCAGATTCTAAAAGTGAAGGAGAAGTCATGGGAGAGAATCCACCAGCGCCGGAGAGACTTCTTGGTGACTACGGTGCTACAAACACGCCGGGAGGTAGACTGACAATTGTCAACCAACCGGTAAATGCGGCTAACTTTCAATTGCATCCGAGCACAATAAATCAGCTGGAAAGAAAACCTTTCACCGGAAAGGTTAATGGAGATGCAAACAAGCACCTACAGAGGTTTCTTACCATGAGTACGACTTTGAAAATTGAAGGGCATACTGAAGAGGCAAAGAAGCTGAGAATGTTCCCGTTCGCCTTGGCCGAAGAAGCAGAAGAATGGTTCTACTCTCTTCCAGCAGGTAGTATCACGTCATGGAAAGAGATGGAGAAGGCTTTCTTGAATGAGTATTTTCCCGCATCTGTATTTATAAGGAAAAGGTATGATATCTTGAACTTCAAGTAGAAGGAGGGTGAGCCATTAGGAGATGCTTACAAAAGATTCAAAAGAACTCTAGTAGCATGTCCCACTCATAATATGGACAAGACTGAACAGATGCAAGTATTTGTCAATGGGCTCAGAATGAAAACAAAGCAGTTGATTGATACAGCAGCTGGAGGCTCAACAAATTTCACAACAGCCTCCGGCATCATCAAAATCATTGAAGCAATAGCTGCAAATGAGCATTTGGAGTTGTATGACAGGTGTGCTATAATAAAACCTAACATACTAACTAATGGGCTTTTTCCACAAAGTCCATTACACAAGCCAACTTAATAAACAAGCTAACTTAACAAATTAAGGTTTAAACACTAAAACCTAATTTAACATGCTAATAACCCTAGCATCTTCGACACAAGCATGTGAACAACCTTCGACTTCATGCTTAATCCTGTCGAACCAAGAAGCTACCCTTTGGCCATACTAGAGTTCGATCCAATATCTCACACCATAAACTTTGTATCAATCTAATTATGGTTTGCATCAAAGTTTACTTGTTTGCAAATCATATTTATTTATTTATTTTTAACTATTTATCTATTGACATAAAATTTTCTCTTGTTGCACCATATTGTATTTTTTGATGTCGCCATTAAGAAACACTACCTTGATATCCATCTTACGAAGCGCCAAATTTATGGCAAGTAACAAGTGTCACAACTAATATAACAAAGTCTTTCAATCATACTGAATAGAATTTCTCTTTTTAGTTAATTCTTTATGACACTTGATGCTCTAGTTCTTGAGGATGTTGAGTTTGATCCTCAATAATTAATTATTTAATTTAATTGAGAGAAAGAACAATAAGATCCGTATGAGGGTCCAAATTTACTATATAAATGACAACTATGTGAATTGAGTTAGAACTAGTTCTTTCCCACTCAATTTTGTTCTTTGACCATATCTCTCTCCCAAACTCAATATTCTCAAGACAAATTACAATTTTGTCTCAAAATATTATTTAACTTGGAACTTGAGTGAATTAACTATAATAATATTTAAATTTAAAAGACAATTTGAATCCATCATTTAAAAGAAATTATAATATCAAAACAAAACTTTATTCATTCACCAAATTCTTTTCATCTAAAAATTTAAGCTTATAATGACAATCTAAAATAGTTAAAAATAATAAATATCAATCTTCACCAATTTTGTCCCCTCTAAATTGATGTATCTTTCAACACCATTGGACATTTGTTAGTTTAGATCATATTTTCTTATTATTCTATATTTTCCCTTACATTTTTGAAGTATTTAACAAATGAGCACTATTTTATTTTCTCTTGCTTCAATCGTTTCTTTATTGCACACTTTACGAAACGATACTATTAAAGAATAATTTCTTACTTTAATATTTAGGGTTAATACTTATTCACCCCTGCCAATAGGGCAAGTTTTGATTTACGCCCCTCTTAAGAAAAAAAATTGAGATTCTCCCCTTGTAATACGTAGATTCCATTTGCAGACCCCCTTTGCCACTATTGCGTTGACTGTGCATTAGAATCTGCACAGGTGGAATTCCACGTGGCTTTTTTTAAATAATTTTTATTTATTTTTATTCTAGTAACGCCCCATGTGGCTTTTTTATTATTTTTTATTTTTTTTAATTATTTTTTAATATTTTATTTATTATTATTATAAGTTTATAAAATTTAATAGGTTGTTTTTTTTTCCAAAATTTTCCAACATGTGGGTATCAAACCCATGTCCTCAATGTGATAGGCAAAGGGCACTACCACTAGGCCAATAGATTTATTATGTTTAATGTGGATATCGAATTATATAATATTGTATATAAAATAAAATTAAATGTCAACAGTAAAAATTATATTATATTAGTACAAAATATATATATCTTTTATAATAAATGTGTGTTTAAATGAATGTATGTTATTTAAAATAATTTAAGAAATAATTTCAAATTTATAAAATATTTTTAAATTGTAAAGAACATTATTTATAATTTATGTGTTAAACAAATACATTTATTTAAAATAAATTTTAATGTTATTAAAAATTAATTTAAATTAATATATATATATATATATATATATATATATATATATATATATATATATATATATATATATATATATATATATATATATAAATATACCATTTCAGTTTTCATATATAATATATTCATGTTTAAACATATAAATTATAATTTAAATTAATTTTTAAAAACATTAAAATTCATATATTTTACTGTTGACTTTTTTTTTTGTTTTATATACAATATATATAATTAGTTTTAATATTTTAATAAATATAATACTTACTATTAACATATATATATATATATATATATATATATATATATATATATATATATATATATATATATATATATATATATATATATATATATATATATATTGAGAAAGGGGTCTCTTATGTGAGAGTGAGAGGAATAATTTTAAGCCATTAAATTAACATATACGGTTCAGATTAAAACTCACGTGACTTCTTTAACTATTCTAAAAAAAAATCTCAACTTAATGTTTCATCTAGTATTCCATTTGTAAATTAAAATTATAACCACAATACTTTATCTTTGATTTATTTCAACCTGATCTTCTATCTTTTTTTTTGAATAAGATATCATATATATAAAATAAGCGGAACAAAACGGGGAACCAGTTAGCCCCAAATTACACGAACCTAAAGAAAGGTATATCTAACCTATTCTTTACAAAATCATTTCGAATTCCCAACGGAATGGAATCAAAAAGGGCGATGGATTCGATGCCGAGCGCTAAATTAGCCAAAAAATGGCGCACGAATTACCTTCCCTAAAAATGTGAGATACAAATATATTCGAAAAGTTAGCGTTCTGTAAACAGTAATTCCAACGGGTCCTAAAAGAAAAAGGAACTAAACAATGGTTGGAAAAAGCTTTGACAACCATGGAAGAATCGGTTTCAATCCAAAGCTTTTTCCAACCCCTATCAATGGCTATCTCCATGGCACGAATTACCGCACCAAATTCAGCATGTACAAACGAGTTGCACCGCAAGTTTTTCGCGAAAGCAAGAATGAAGTCTCCTATGTAGTTACGAAATAAATCGGCGCCACCCGCTTTTGAAGAATCATGGATGAAGGAACCGTCACAATTACACTTAAACCAACCAAAAACTCTGAGGAATCCAAATCACTTCTAAGATGGAAGGAGCTTTAGGGGGGATGATGTTGACTTTGAATTCCTTAATAAGAGTGAAGTCCAGCATATTAATAAAAGATGCCTTCTTTGAAGCGTTACCAGATAATCGAGCCAGTCTCAAAATCCAATATGTGGCGTATCCATAGTTTGGCTTAATGTTGTTATGTCTTGCAGCATTACGGGCTTGCCATATAAAATGGAGTAGATTAACTACTGCTGCACAATGGACAAGAGCGAGTTGGGGAGATTTATTGTGATGACAGAGATTCAACCAGTCGACAATGGAAGAGAAGTGAGCAGTTGTGTGAAATTTGTTCGCAAGCCATTCCCAAAGGGACTTAGAGAAGCCGCAGTCAAACAGGATATGATGAAAGGAATCCATGCTGTTGCGACATAGCGGGCACATGGAAGTGGACGCAAAACCACACACTATAAAGAAATCATCCGTGGTAATCTTACCGTGAAGCATACGCCAAACCAGGATGGATCTACTTGGAGGAATATTAATATTCCAAACAGCCTTACACCAAGGAACAGCCGCAAGGAGTTTTTGTTTGAAACGGTAAGCCTCTTTCAGCTCCAGCACACCCGTCATGCTATGCTTCCAGCCCATAGAATCTACAGCCTCAACCGAGAGAGCCTTAAGGTGCAGCAGCCTAGAAGTAAGAAAAGGGAACCAAGTAAACCAATTATGCGGGATGCACCATTGGCTGTTTGCCGACATATCTGAGACTTTAATGAGCGGATCAATACCGTTTCCAGTCAAATCTTCAATGTTAGTGTCCTCAAGGAGAGGGGCACCACACCAAGAGTCCATCCAGAACCTAACGTTTTTACCGGAGCCAAGGTCCCAGCAAGTGTTAGTAATGATAGTACCGAAATCAGCCTTCGCGCTAGTCCATATGGAAGAGAAAATGTGATATCGGATGCAACCATAAGATCTGAGCACTCTATTTTTAATTAACACAGCCCAGTCTTCCTTGCTATTGAGAATGTCGAACATCATTTTCATGTTCGTAGCTTCATTCAGGCAGCGAAACGAACGAATTCCCAAACCACCATGATTAAACGGCTGACAAATCTTCTTCCAAGAAACCAACCTATTTGGAAAAAAACCAACCTATTAAAGAAATCTTCTCTAGTAACTTTATTATTTTCTATTCTATTTTTTTTTTTTGTCGATAATTTTTCCTAAAGAAATTCTCAATTGAAGAGCCACTTTAGTGTGCCGAGCTTTTGTTTTTTAATTAGGGTAATAATTTTTTTAGCATCTCACATCTACATCTACAATTAATTTTATATTTGTTAGATGAGAATTAATTAGTTAATACTAAAACAGAAAATCATAAATAATGAAAGAGGGGGCTGTTTCAAAGGAATTAGTCATGATATGAAATACTGGGATGAAGAGAATGGCTACAAGAGATGTGTGAAAGACAAAACAGCATGAATGGTTGAACAGTTGTGCGACTAATTATTAAATAAGTCACTCGAAATGTGAAATTTTAATGAAGCTTTTAATCTGAGCCGTATATGTTAATCTAATGACTTAAAATTATTCCTTTCACTCTCACATAAGAGACCCTTTTCTCACTAGATACATTCCACACACACACACACACACATATATATATATATATATATATATATATATATATATATATATATATATATATATATATATATATATATATATATATATATATATATATATATATATATATATATATATATATATATATATATATATATATATATATATATATATATATATATATATATATATATATATATATATATATATATATATACTTATTGTTAACATATTATATATATTTAACATATTGTTCATAATATATATATTAAAGAGATAATAAAATAAATATATATAATATATTATTTCAGTTTTAACATTAAACATAATAAATCAATTGGCCTAGTGGTAGCGCCCTTTGCCTTTCACATTGGACACATGGGTTTGATACCCACATGTTCCAAAATTTAGAAAAAAACCAACCTATTAAATTTTATATACTTAAAATAATAATAAATAAAATATTAAAAAAATAATTAAAATAAATAAATAAATAAAAAAAAACCTCATGGGACGTCACCAGAATTAAAATAAATAAAAATTATTTAAAAAAGCCACGTGGGATTCCACCTGTGCAGATTCTAATACACAGTCAGCGCAATAGTGACAAAGGGGGGTCTGCAAATGAAATCTGCGTATTACAAGGGGGAATCTCAAATTTTTTCTTAAGGGGGCGTAAACCAAAACTCGCCCTATTGGTAGAGGGTGAATAGGTATTAACCCTAATATTTATAAACTTAATTGTGCAAAGAGAATACCATATGGTAAATTTACAACAAAGTCACCTAATTGAAGAAACTACAGCGTTTTAGCAAGATTAAATAGTTTTGTAATATGCTTCTGATATTTATTTTTTTAATAATCTTAAATCCCTAGAATACCATCCTTATTCTTGAAGATCATTGTTCTTCAATCACAAGTTTTTAAGCAAGGTCTTTTTCAATAAATGCATTTTCTCATTCACCCCTCCCCTCCCCCCCTCAAACATGTTTTATTCTCCTTGATTTCAAATGTCTCCTTGAAGGTCCTTGGTTTTGAGTCTTACATCCTTTTAACCATATTTAAAGCATAAAAATAAGATCAACATAATCAAGTGATAGTCTTAAGCCACAACATATTGAACTTCATTAGAAATAGAAGTTTGAGTCTCAACATACTCCTAATCATTAGTCTCACTAGTAGGAACCTCCTCCTCAAACTAAGATTTCTCCAAGTTAGTTTACGAGTCTTTAACTTCCCAGACTTTTCACTTCATTTTTATACTAGTCTCATTACAACTAGCATCCCTTCTTATAATAAACTTTGATCATCTAGGTTTCATTTTCCACAACTTGTATCCTTTCACACCTTCAAGATAGCCAATAACGAAACATAACACAACTCTAGCATTGAGTTTGTCTTGCTTTATATGTGTAAATGACAAAGCTCCAAAATCCTTCAAAGTAATGTAGTATACTAATTTCTCACTCCAAACCTCCACACATGTCTTGAATTATATTTATATAAATATACATATGTTAATCGTACCTTAGCTCCCAACAATATGCATCATCTTTATCCCAAAAAATTTCATTTTCATGTGTTAGAACAGTTTATGCAGTGTTTCAAATACAATTATATGTCTCTTTATATCTTATTTTCTATAAAATTTATTAATCTGCTCTAAAAAAACTCAATGCCATTGTCAGTTCTTAAACTCTTCAAAGATGTCACTTTTATGTTTTAAAATATGAACTCATACTTTCTCAGAGAAGTCACATCATAATTAGAAAATAGAAACCACTCCGTGTGTTACCACATTTGTCAGTTCACAAAGATCAAAATGAACATACTTAAACAGTCTGCTAGAATTATGCATATCACTTGCAAAATCTAGTCTGTGTTATTTTCCTAGTACTCAATGATCACAAAATACTTTATTATTTAATTTTCCACTATCTAACAAACATTTCTTACCTAGTCAATCAAACCTCTTTCCCTAACATGCCATAATCTCAAATGTCATAGTTTGGTTTTATTATAAAGTCTTGACTAGATAATGATACATTACTTACCATTAAGAGTGGAACCGTCCAAAGCATACAAATCACACATGTTAGACATTATCTATCTATGCACCATGCAAATATTTTAACATGCCATGTTCAATACTATTGCAATAGCCTAAATCATCAAACATGATAATACACAAAAAATCCCTTAAGTTTGGGACATACCTTACATTATGTAAACAAAAATCACGGTAGTCAAACATCTTTAGTTGGACCACCCTAATAACAAGAACCTTATAAGCCTTTTTATTATCGAGTCAAACAACTTCACATTCTTTTATCTCCAAAGCACAAAGTATTCATTCCTTGACCACACATGATAACAACATTTTGAGTCCATGAGCCAATCCTTCTTCATCTCCAAACTAGTTACTACTAGTGCACCAACACTCTAATAACCTTTCTCCCCTCTCAGGATAAACCTTTTTGAAGTGATCAATTTTATCACAAATGAAGGATTTGTACTTCGACTTGACGAATCCTTTGAACTTGGACTTAATTATATATTTATTCCCCATTTTGTACTTCCGCCAAGGTACACCATCGTCTTGTGCCTCACCTAATCTGCCTCACATATTTGATATAATCCAATTGCTCAAACTCTTATAGCCCACTCGCCTTGATCTCTCGGGAATGTCTGCTTTGTCTATAATTTTTACGGGCTAAGCCACCGTTTTAGGCCCGTACCTAGTACTATACACGCCATGCTTTACCTCTTTTTTTTTGTAGGCACATGCATAAACGAGGCAGCCGATAATTTTATCATTTTTAGACTTTAGGGGTGTAGGGCCTATCGGCCCCGACCCGTCCTCATTTTCCAGCAGGGCATGACAAATTTTTAGCCTCTCACTCTTTATTATGATTGGTCCATCCTAAGCTATATTTTTTTTGTGTGAAGACTTTTATTGAGTGGGTCCATGCCCCTTTCTCACTCTTAATCACGGGTGAGACAGTAGTTGGATAATGTGAATCCAAACTATTTTCCTTCAAACTTAATTTAAAGCAAGACGTCGCCAACCTTTTGCAACAATTTTCCCACTTAGTTCATTACCCCACCAACAGTCATGTGAACAAATCTTATACACTAATTAGGGATTGTTGAGTTTCAAGACTAAATGATGAATTCTTAACTAGTACAAACTCGGGGCTGCATTTTAGTAGGAGTTCTTATCTCATCCCTCAACCAACAACTCTTCCCACCATTATATGTTGATTTGGAGATAATGCACAAGACATCTTGTATGCAATAGGATATGTCCATAAAGCATTATCTAGTTTCTTCAACCAATAATGTTTTTACAGAAATTTTTCAACTACCTGTACTTCAACTTGCCTATTAGATTGTAAGTTATAAGGAGTGTCAACTTTATGATTGGCAACGAACATAGATAACTATCCAAATATTTGTTGCAAAAATGTGACCCCTTATTACTAATCAAAACTTTTTAGCACTCAAAATGCAACACAATCCTACATTTTAAAACCAAAAAGCAAATATTAATCCCTTCAAATATATATAAAAAATGAAACTACAAAATTGTCAGATAGAGAAAAATTGAAAAGCGAAATGTCTATTCTTTGTTTGAATTGGATTAAAGGAATCGGATTGAGCAGAGCGAAATGAAATGGAATAAAATTATACTCTATTATGTTGATAATTTCAAAACGGATGGAACAGAGTGGTATGTATTTCATTCCATTCGACCATTTACCACCATATTCCTTCCTCTCTGATTTGGACGGAATGAACAACTTACATTCTTCCGTCTTAAAATTTTCAAACAATAGAATGGTTTCTTCGTTATGTTCTGCTATATTCCACTCCATCCCATTTTGCTCTGCTCCATTTCGCTCCGTTGATTTCTTAAAAATTATCATTAATCTGAAGAAAAAGTTGATGATTCATTAAACTTAAGATCATGGGCTACTGTGGTTTAAAATGAAGATTATCTCTTCTCCTTTTATTCCACTTCATTTCACCTTATAGCCACATATTTAAACCTATAATTGATTTTTTGACCTTCTGTTTTGTGCTGATATGCACTTGAAAAAGGGTGTTGCCACCATTGACTGGATTCAGCATGATCCACTATAGTATATTTGGTTGACTAATTTAAAGTACATCATTAACATTATAAACATATTTTTGTTTTATTTAAAGCTAAAACATATGGTAGATCATGCATTCCACCTTCTAAATGGATTGATATTAGAATTTAGTTTCACATTACACCACTGAAGATCGTGATAGTGCTATGGCCATGATGAGCAATAGTGCAATATAACTAAAACAACAAAGTTTTATGATCACTAAAATTAAATCTAAAATGTTAAAAATAGTCAACTTCAAACTCTTGAAAACGAATTCGAAAGAAACAAAGATCATGTTTATTTCTTTTAAAGTCATAATTAATAATATGAAAACATATAATTCCACCTATAATTAGTTGACATTAAACCTTTTGAATGTAAACTTATCAACACAATTATTACCTTTCTAAAAATAGAAAAAACTTTTAAATAGAAGTTTTTTTTAATAAATGGAATCAATTAGCCATCGATTATGAAATCGTCAAAGAGTTATCCAATGTCTGGTCAGTTTATATAAATCTTGTTTCACACGCAACAACAAAAAAAAGAACCGAAACCAATATATAATAGGCTATTTTACTACAAGAATGATTTTTTTATTGTTACGTGTTAAAGAACAAAGTCTTAACGCAATCGCGACTCGACCACAACCATTTTCTGAAACCTAATTACAATTAATATTACATCTAAAGATAGAGGAGTAAAATAAATTAATTGTACTATTTTGTCCCGGCAAAAAATTGAGAACAACTGTGTCAATGATCTGAAATGTAAATTGTAATTTAACTCTATATAACACAACAATTGTTCTACATCTTTATGAAACCTCTACTCTAAGGTGTGGATTAGGGTAATGTATAGTAATAAAACTTAGAAAATAGTTCATACATGTAAAATATGAACTACCGGAGTTATAAAAATCCGGAGAACATCATGGTTTTCCTAGATTTTTCCGAAAAATTCAGTAAAACTAAGCAACATTTTTAACTATCGATTTTTTAAAAATAATCGATATAACTGCATGCATTTTATATTTGGAGAAAGAAAAAGAAAAATAATTGAAAAAATTACATTCTAGATTACATATAGGCAAGTTATCTCGTGAGTCGTGACTACAATAAAGATGAGTTTAGGCAATAATTAAAAAATATGGCTTAAAATAAATAAAATTGTTGCCTATTTTATTTAGTTTTTTAAAGTCTTTATCTGATCTAAATTGCATTCTCGATAATTTATAGGTAAGTTATCGGATGATTACAACAAAAATGAGATTAAATTCAATAAAAGTAATGCTTGTTCTCCACACAAAAAAAAAAAAAGAGATTAAGCAACAGTTAAAAACCATGGCCAAGAGTATAAAAAAACCTTTGTTCTGCCTTGTTGGTGTATATTATTTTCTAATCTTTTGGCAACGGTTTTTAAACGTGATCTTGCAACTTTTGGCAACACCTTTCAAGTGTCGTCCATTATGTTATTGCTAAAATGTTTTAAAAAAAGCTACTGAAAACTTATAATCACTACAAGAATAACTGCAATTTGCCAGGGGCTAAACCCCTCACTAAAGGCAAAAACCCCTCACAAATGCACAATTTGCGAGGGGACAACTCCCCTAGCAAAACAGGGGGTCGCAAATCCATTACCGATGGGCTTTAAACTTCGCTAAATTGCTTGGGGATTAGCCCTTCGCAAAATGCAGGACATAATTTTCTCCTCTGCAACCTACAGACGTAGGCACCAGCTAGCAGTCTGCAAGGGGGAAGACTGCGTCAGATATTTTGCTTGGGGATTAGCCCCTCGCAAAATGCATGACATATTTTTCTTTTTGCTTGGGGATTAGCCCCTCGCAAATTGTTTTTCATATGAAAAAATATATAATTTACAAATTCATACCTAATAATTAAAATATATATATATATATAATCATAATATAATTTAAATTAATATATATATATATATATATATAATAATTCAAATTAAAACAAAATTATTATAATACATATAATAATTAATATTTAAGCAAATATAATAAAAATGAAACTCCATACAAAATTACAACAATATTTAAAAATAAGTTCAAAATAGTTAACACAAATTGTTCCAAACAAATTAAAATAAACTTAAATTTGTAAATTTAATTATTCCCCCCATCTTGTTCCTCCTCTTCTTCATCAACTCCTCCATATCCACTACTTCCTCCAAATCCACCACCCATATTTTGTGAAGCAAAAAATTGATCAAACCTTTGTGACCGCTCATTTGCAATTCGCATTGTTTCTTGATACTCTTGTGTCTGCCTCCTCATTTCTTCCTGAAATTCTCTCCTCATTTCTTCCCGTAATTCTCTTTCTCTTCTTTGCATTTCCTCCTGCATCTCTAATTGTTTTCTCTTCATCTCTTCAATTTCCAAATTTCTTGCTGCTACTTGTTGTGTTGCCTCAGTATTTGCCAAGTTTCTCACAGTTTCAAGCATTTCGGCGGTTAATATAGGTGGAGTGGATGATCCTTCTCCATCAGCATATCTCATTTTGAAATCTCTATTACGCTGCTTGATATTTTTGGAATACCCTCCAGTACAATACATTCTCCCATTTTTCTTCTTTCCACCTGAAACCTTATACCAAGTCTGAAAACCAATACTAGGGTCAACAGGATACCCCGGTGGTGGTTCGGGTATTTCAGGATGCTCTGACAACTTTATGGCAAGTTCTCTATCAAAATTCTCCTATAAAAAAAATTAAATGTTATCATAATTCAAATAAACTATGTACATATAAAAGAAATAAATAAAATATCTTTGATATAAAAATAACTTACTTGAGTGATTTTTGCGCGCTCGTCAATAAACTCTCCATTTCTCTTGAGATGAGTCTCCATGTGGAGCTCATTAAGAAGTGGAGTTCTGCCTAATTCTTCACGCTAAATAAGTAAAAAAAAATATTAATTATACATAATGCAACATTTAAATAATAGATTTAATAAAAAATTAATAAATTTATGTACCATCCTTCGCGCAACTTCAGCCACACTAATACTTCCTGCTGCGTAGTTGCAGCCACCAACTTCAGATGCTCTATTTTTCTTTGCATGCTCAGATATTTCCGTAAACTTATCAGAACTCCAATGATCAATAAGCTTTGGGAATATATCTTCTCCTATCCAACGTGGACGTGTCCCTTTTGCTTCCCATTTAAGTCTAACATTCCTCATGGTATCAGAAAATCGAGCAGCACATTTTGAGTAAAAGTTTTCTTTAATCGCGGCCTCATCTCTAACATCCCAACAACATTGCTCCTACATTGTTGTATGAATTTAAAAATATTAAATAAAGTAGAATCATGAATATCACAAAAATTAAAAAGAAAATGTCAAAATGAATAAGTAAATTATATTTGAAATGCTTGAAACCATTTTTCCCTATCATCTTCATGTACAGCTCCATAAGACGGCCAGAATTGTACCAAACTCCTCCAATTCCCCATCATTTGTACCAAACTCGTTGTCATAAAACAACATGCAACCTCTAATGAAACAATCAATCCTTTTTACTTCTAATCCCAACTTCGACACCATCCTTTTTGCATCATAATAACTTGTAGGCATGTTTTCTTTCACAAGGGTCGCGTCCAACATCATGCTCGCAAAGAATTCTAAACACTGATAAGGAACATTCCAATTTGATTTCGCAACCAAAAGTCTCACACACATTGATAGCTTAGAGTCAGAAGACCCCTCAAACAATGGTATATTTATTTCTTTCAACAGCTGATAAAACCTTTGAGCTTTCTCATTCGGGAGCTCTTCTCCGTCTAAGTCTTGTGGTTCATCATACGCCATTCACCCCTAATGCGTCAGTGAACATCTCCTCGACGAGATTAAATTGCTCCTGGCATTGCATATGTGATGAACTACTCCCTGGATCAACTCTATTTATAACTGGTTCTATATGTGTTTGACTGCTAGAAGCCTCTCTATTCATCTCCTGCATTATTTCCCCATTAGATGTCCAAACCCAGTAATTTGGTCTAAAACCCACTCTCTCCAAGTGACGTTTCACTTCACCAGGGTCACTAATAATATTTCTGCAACTACACTTTAAACACGGACACCTTACCCCTCCTTCCCTGCAACAACATTCTTGAGCAAACGCATACGAGAGAAACGTGGCAATTCCTTCCATAAAAAGTGGTTTAAGCCCACGTCGTCCAGGAAACATTCTATCATACATCCAACTACAATAGAATTGGTAATGTTTCATACTGCACATGTGAATCATGTTTAATTATATTCAATATTTGTCTTTTTCTAAACATATATAAACTATATACTTGTTTTTAGTCCTAAAAAATATTTATTTTTAAAATATATTTACTTGTTTTTAGTCCTAAAAAAATATATACATGTGAATCATATATAAACTATATACTTGTTTTTAGTCCTAAAAAAATATTTGTTTTTAAAATATATTTACTTGTTTTTAGACCTAAACATACAAACTTGCTTTTAAAATATATATATATATACACAAAAGCACACAAATTTGTGAGATATGAACATATATATACTATTTATTTATATACCGTTTTTTAACTACATACTGTTTTTAAACTATTATATACTATTTTAAATATACTGTTTTTAAATAAAAATTATACTGTTTTTATTAATACAAAATAAAAAGGCTAATATTTTTTAAATAATATTTTTATAATATATAAAAATGTATTTTTTATTTAATATATAAATATTGTTTTCTAAATAAAGATTATAATATTTACTAACACACATAAAAATATACCAAACATAATCTTATTTTTAATACTAAACATAAATTATATTATTTATATTGATACTACATTTAAACTATTATTTATGTTATTTATATTATTTATATTGATACTACATTTATATTGATACTACATTTAAACTATTAATTTAAACTATAAATTATATACTGGTTTTTGTTTTGATTTAAGTAATATAAAAAAAATTGTTTTATATAAATAAATATTTTTACAGTATATAAAAATACAGCTTTTTTTCTAAAATAAAAAAAAAAGGAAAAAGAAATTTAACACAATAAATCTCTAACATAAAAATTGCTTTATAGTTACTAAAATCTCTAACACAATAAATCTCTAAAAAACGAAAAAATTGCTTTATAGTTACTTAAATCTCTAACACAATAAATCTCTAAAAAAGGAAAAATTTGCTTAATAGTTACTTAAAAAAACGAAAAAAAAATTTAATCTCTAACATAAATACACATAAATATACACTCTTTAAAATTAACACAATAAATCTCTAACATAAACACAATAAATATATATACTATTTTTTATTTAACAGTTTATAAATATAATAGTTTATATTATTAATATACAAATAAAAAAACACACAAAATCAAATATAAAAACACCAAATATATCTAATATATCTACTGCACCTTTTAAATATATACACAAAAATATATAAAAAGTTTAGTAATGTGTACCTGGAATTGATGAACAAATTGTTGTGTTTCTTGATGCTTTTAGTTCCAAAATCTTGCTCCCTTTAAGTAAATCATTTGATACATGAAATACAAGAAATAAAATTAAAATTTAGATTACAAATTAACTCTAAAAATAAAATTATCATATAACAGAATAATTAAATTTACTCACCTGATTTTAGAATATTGTTGAGAGGAAGAAGAAGAAGAAAATAAATTGTAGAAGAGATGGATGAAGGGAAGAAGAAGAAAGTGTGAAAATTCTGCAGATTAGGAATGAGGAAGGGAAGAAGAACAGATAAATATTAAGTGGTGGAGTGTGGTGGAGTTGTTGCGTAAAATAATGATGGTGTCATTATTTCCGAGAGGCATCCCCTCGCTAATAAAATGGTAAAAGGCTCCGAGGGGCATCCCCTCGCTAAAAAGCACACATGGGAAACACAAACTGCACGCGCAGTCTGCAAGAGCAGGCACAGATACTTTTGTGTGGGGTAGCCCCTCGCTAATATCCTAGTGGTTTATTGGGAGGGGTGCCCCCTCGCTAATTTCTGCCAAAAAGTTATTCCTGATTTGACTTTTTAGCGCCATTCCCATTTTCCTGGGGTTGCCCCTTGGAAAATGGTTTTTTCAAAATTTAAATTTTCCCTCTTCCTTTTTTGCGAGGGGTTTCCCCAAGCTATGTTTATTTTCTTTCTGCTAACCTGAATTGAACGTTGTGAGGGGCTTTACTCCAAGCAACATTAGTTTTTTGTGAAGTGTTTTGCCCCTGGCAAATATCCCTAGCAAATTCAACTTTTTCTTGTAGTGAATCTAGTTATTCAGTGAACAAAAGGAAAACTACTGAAAACTTATAACCAAGTTTTCCAATGAACAATATTGTAATTATCGAAAAATTTATAACCGAGTTATTTAGTAAAGATTATAATATCAGATAACTTTTATGTAAGTTATTCTATAAACATATAAGTCTTTCAAAATACTTGATTGCAAGTTAAGCGATTTAGAAAAACTATGTATTTTTAAGGAACATTATGTACACAGTGTAGAGGTACAAAATTTTCGGTTTTAATAAAAAAAAATTAATAAAAAATAAAAAATAATATAATTAAAATATTTTGAAAAATATATGGATGAAAGAATTGTTGGAGTAAAGGATAAATTTTTTAAAAATATAAGGTATGTGGGTTGGTCGATACATTAGAATTATTTTGACAATTCTATTAAAAGTTTATAAAGAAAATTATATTTAAAATTTTTTTTTTTTGATAAGCAAAAGACATGTATTATAAAGGAGTACAAACAGTACTCAAGAAAAATACAATCAGCAAGATGTAAAACAAGTTAATGGTTCATGGAACCAATTGTACCACAAGGGACATTTTACCCCCTAGTTTCCAATCGAAAACCAAGACCAAGACACCAACTTAATGTTTTTCGCTATGTCATCTAAAATAACCGAAATACCCTTGAATAAGAGATTGTTTCTAGCCAACCAAACAGACCACAAAGTGGCTAACCAAAACATTGAGACTTGCTTTTGTTTAATCCTCCCAGCTAGAGCATTGCAGAAAAAATCCAAATGGTTAAGTCCCTGTAACCCATCCAGCCCCTTTACATCCAACCAAACAGAAATGCATAGCCAGATTTTCCTCGAAAAGTCGCACAAAAAGAAAAGATGATCACGATCTTCACCCTCAACACCGCAAAGAGGACATACCTTGTCAGTTTCATTATGGATGATGTTTCTCTTTACCAACTGATCCTTTGTTGGAAGACAATTGAGGACAAATCTCCATCCAAAAATTTTGAGCTTTGAAGGAACGTTTGAGAGCCAAAATTGATTAAGAGCCCAAAGCGAAAACCCATCTGTCGCGGCCTCCAGGTGTTTGTTGCGCCGCAAAGTATAGCAGTTTTTGACATAAAACAAACCGTCTGGACAAGGCCACCACTTGTATGTGTCCTCTTCATCAACCAACAATTTGTGAATTGTTAAAAGTTCCAACAGCTCTAACGCTTCCGAGGCTGCCACCGGATTATCAAGAATTGCATCTGCATCTATCCTAAAATCCCACTGCCACTCCTCCGCGATCCATTCTCCCATCTCGTTCACATTTCCAAATGGAGCTTGTGTCAAACTGAAAAGAGTGGGAAAGCAATCTTTTAGAGGAGACCCACCGAACCATCGACTGATCCCGAATAGGGTCGAATTACCCTTGCCAAGGCCACAGGTAATGCTACCTGCAAAACAGTCAAACATGTTAGTTTTTTTCATGCTAATCTACATGAGATCTTTCCACCAAGTTGAACCCTTTTGGTTTGCCTTAGATTCAAAACCCAATAGAACAGCCTTTATCACATCATCATATCTCGTCACCAGAATTTGTTTCCATAAAGTTCCTTCTTCACTAAGAATCTGCCATTTCCACTTGCACAATTGTTGAATGCAGTATAGGGCAAGCAACAAAAAAGATTTGGAAATATTGATCCAGGAATTATCGTCCACAGAGATGGAGAGATGCCATTCAATAGTTTCTACGATTTCGAACTTTGGATTGAATGAGCAAAAAGTAAACAAAGATATAGACAGGAAAAGAATAAACACATTCTTAGAAGAGAAATAACTTATCAGGAATGTAAATATATTCACTCTTCACAAACATACACTTACCAATCTGTTATACTCAACCTACGATACTCATTTATGTCATCACGTATCTCTCACATAAGCGTCCATCTCTGGAGCACAAACGAGATCATCTCACAACTAAGGTTATCTCTAACGCGAAGTCGCGAGAACATCCGTATTCTCGCGTCAGCGATCTCTCGCGCGCCGCTCAAACACGAAAGCATTAAGAACAGATACAAACAGTGAATGCTAGCTCTAAATCTATCTCTAGAGTTCAGAACCAACAGATTATCATCCTAGATAAGGATTCAAGACGTTTATCTCTAAAGCAACCCAAATCCTCAGCATAGAGCAAAAATCCAAAATAATATCAACACAGATTTGTAAAGCAAGTTAAACATAACATTATAATCGGTAAATATACATAAGATTCAAGTAAATATACAAACAAAACCCAACCAAAGAGAAATACACAAAGAAGAAGAGAAATGAACCAAAAATCTCCTGGTTTGTCAGCTCCGTTCGACGCTCAATCCACCCCCAATCATCCAAATGCAACCTCTGAAGTTGTTTTCTAAGCCAAATCTACTCTAAGAATGAAGTTGATGGTGTTGGGACTCAAAAATACCCAACCCATAACCTAAAAATGTGATTTTTGCCCCTTTTAACGAGCTGCTGTCTTAGTGTAACATCCCTTTTTACCCCATAAAATAATAAGCATATAATCAGAGAAGAAGCATGCATATAACTCAAAAGGGCGTCACATCGACGTTTTAAAAAAAAACTAAAAAAAGCTTTTAAACCGACAACATTTATCCATCAGATACAATACACATGGTCATTTCAAATAACACCTGGCATATAATCATAATTCATCCAGAATATGCATTAACAGCGGAAAGTAATACTCACGTGTTTCATATAAATGATACATGTCCCATACCATGATCATAATATTTGGCTTAAAGCCTCTCAACAACAAGTAACCAATTAAACAGGTTCACAAGTTATAAAAAAATACATAAACAAATAGAACATGAGTTCAACATCTAAGCTACCCAGTGTTACATGACCAGAGCATTGACTCGCTACTTAATTACCAAGCAACTCGGAAGAAACTCTGACTAGATCACACGCCAGCTACTAATCATCAAACCTGCATGTCGCCAAACGAGGGCAACATTAAAACAGAAGGGTGAGAATACGAACCATTATGAAGAAAGTATAATGAGATACAATGGTTAAATCAACAATTATAGGAATGCATTACACTTGCCTAATCATGAAATTAATGCTAATCATAATTCACATATATTAAGCATACACCAAGTATAAGAGTATAATATCTCAATACTATATTCTCAATTATACACATAGCCATAATTATCACATATTCCCGCATTTAACTAATTACGTATTCAAACATCACCCATTCTCAATTATCAACTAATACAAATATCACTACAACACCAAGTGTACGTAATCAATTACCAAACTCATACACATAGCATTACGACATCAATGCACATAATCAATTGTTCACTCGTACACTTATCACAGCAACATAATGCACATAATCAATTATCACAATCATACACATATCATGACAACATAATGCACATAGTCAACTATCACATAACTCTAATGTGACTCAATGAAACATGTGACACTATGCATGTGGTACCAATGTGAAATTCTAAGTTTCACCGGCCTCCGATTCATAACTCTAGAATCTAAGCCACACTTCTGATCCGGACAAGACCAAAGTCCACTAATTGTAAACATATATTTTACGACTTCCGATTCACTCTAGAATCCACGCCCGCTTATGTTTCAAAGCAAATCCACATGTGTTTCAAGGCACACTATGATATGAATGTATGTAAAATGTCACAAATATATGCAATTAAGATCATCTCTACCATCTTAACTTTCCGCATATCACAATAATTCAACTCTATGAATTATCCACCGATTGTACACAACATTCACAACACACACATCATTCACATACAAGAGGCCAATTAATCAATTACGATTCACACAATCCAATTAACACTAGTAACCACACTATCTCATGTCAATTCACATTTACCACACATATATGAATATACACATTATCAAAACAACAACATCGGCATAGCAATATATTTCTCAACATAAATATTCAAGCCAAAATACAAATTCGGTCCATTTCACAAAATACCGCAATTTACCGTTAAATCGAATAATAGATCCAAGTCCGAACATAATCCAATCAAATCGGCTCAATGCAATTAATACAACTATTAATCATCAATTAATATCACCTACTACCAACAAAACTATTTTTATTAAAAAGAATGTAACGCTTGCTTTCTAACGCTTCAAACGGTACTCAAAACGGATTCACGGTTTGAAAGTTATGAATTTGTAAAGTTTCAACGAGAATGTAAACATTGACATCCTAAATTGACAACTCTAGACATATAAGAATATCTCGTATGAATTTAATTGGCTAACGGTCTGACTCGAGTAATAATAAAACAACTCTAAAGAGTCAAACATTTTCAATGTTAATTTTATGATTTATTGGGTTTAACTTTGAACAATTTGAAAGTAACTCTTACATGACAACTCTAATAGAATTGAAAATAACTTAAGTAGACCAAATAATTCAATACTTAACTCTAACCCAAAACTCTTAAAACTTTTATATACTAATAATATTTATTATTATAATTTATTATAATGAAATGTGATATGCTAGTAACACATAGTTTTTTAATCTATGATAAGAATTTTGTAACTATACTAGCGGGATACCCGTGCTATCGCACGGGGCCGTTTGGGTTTAATGTTACGTGGATAAGATCTACCTTATAAAGTTATTCCGTATATATTTAAACAATATACATATTAATTGGATGACTATCGAAAATAAAATAAAACATGTAGTATGTTAAATAATAGTTAACGATGTAAGAGCTAATAATACATCCGAATTTTTAGCTCTTTAACTAAAACAATAACTACACGTCGCAATATGTCATTTGTCAGTTTTTAAATTTGTTTTACGGATCATAAACATTCACATAATCACAAATATAAACAAATAATATGTAGCAAGCTTTATGCATTGATTAAAGTAATATAACAACACTATACTTATTTGGTCCAATATAAAAATACTTAGAACCCGTTTATAAAAACACTTATTTGATCCAACGCTGGGTAAAATAATTTTATAAAAATAATTAGTAGATTTTTCTTGTTTATTAAAATATTTGTAACTTGTTTCCGTTTATAAAAATAATTGTATCACCAATATACTTTTTCGCATTTATAAAAATATCTTTAACTTATTCACGTTTATAAATATAATTGTATTAATAGTAGATTTTTAATCAATAATCCCCCCTAGGTCCGCTTATCGGCTGCCCAGGAATTTTTCTTGTTTATTAAAATATTTGTAACTTGTTTTCGTTTATAAAAATAATTGTATCACCAATATACTTTTTCGCATTTATAAAAATATCTTTAACTTATTCACGTTTATAAATATAATTGTATTAATAGTAGATTTTTAATCAATAATCCCCCCTAGGTCCACTTATCGGCTGCCCAGGAAATATTATTTTTGCCTCCCTCAATTGGTAGCAGGAATTGCTATGAATATGTACTTAACCCCTAGGTACATGGTTCGATTCCTGCGGGAGGCAAAAACAATATTTCCTGGGCAGCCGATAAGCGGACCTAGGGGGGATTATTGATTAAGCTGCGGAAATCCAGGGTGTTACATAGCTCAAGTGGTAGCAGGAATTGCTATGAATATGTACTTAACCCCTAGGTACATGGTTCGATTCCTGCGGGAGGCAAAAACAATATTTCATGGGCAGCCGATAAGCGGACCTAGGGGGATTATTGATTAAGCTGGTGACATGCTTGGTAGGCCGGAAGCCCTGCGGGGTAAGCGGAAATCCAGGGTGTTACAATTTACAATTTATTTTTCGTTTATAAAAATAATTGTATCAACAATAGTCTTTTTTTCGTTTATAAAAAAAATTGTATCAACAATAGGTTTTTTTTTTGTTTATAAAAATATTTGTAGCTTATTCCCGTTTATAAAAATATTTGTATCAATAATAGATTTATTTTCGTTTATAAAAATATATGTAACTTATTCCCGTTTATTAAATCAATTGTATCAATAGTTGACTATTCTCGTTTATACAAATATTTGTAATTTATTCCGGTTTATAAAATCAACTGTATCAACATCAGACTTTTACTTTTTCCCGTTTATAAAAATATTTGTAATTTACTCCCTTTTATAAAAATATTTGCATAAAAAATAGATTAACTTAAAAATATTTGTATCAACAATAATTTTTTCCCTTTATAAAAATATTTGCATCAAAAATAGAATTTTTTTCGTTTATAAAAATGTTTATATTCAAGATACATCTTTTCCTGTATTTAAAAAGAATGTCGTTTTTAAAAAAATTGGATCAACAATATACATTAAAAGATAAAGTAACACTTACTTTTAATTTATGATAAAATAATTTTTTAACTTCTAAATTATAAAAAATTTAGTTTAAAATTTTTATTTTGTTTTAGTATTTTTATAACTTAGAAGATTAAAAAATGTTAAATTTTATAATTTAATATTTTAATGTGGGCACCAACTATAATTTATAAATTGGTTCATCAATTGAGGCCAAACTTTTTAAAATAGATGGTAATATTTTTAATTTAAAACGTGTTTCATATTCTTATTAATTTTCTCATAAAAATCTAAAACATTAAAAAAAATATATTTTATTTCGAGAAAAGAATCTCTAATTTTAAATTTGTATAAATGATTAAAACAAAACTAATTTGTAGTATTAAAAACCTAAAGACCAATATATGTTATAAACATATCACATTAAAATAAATAAGTAATAAATTGTAATTACAATATTAAATGATATTTTAACCTTTATTATAGTTGTATGATCTAAACTATTAAAAATTGAAATTGAAACTTAAAAAACTACATTGAAAATTTGCATTTATTAAATGATTATTTGAAATTGCATTTAAAAGTAAGTGAATTATTTGAAATTGCATTTAGAAGTAAGTGAATTATTCACAAATATGGTCATTTACATTTATTATTTTTAATATTACGTGGATAAGATCTATCTTATGAAGTTATTCCGTATATATTTAAACAATACGCATATTAATTGGATGACTATCGGAATAAAAATTAAACATGTAGTATGTTAAATAATAGTTACCGATGTAAGAGCTAATAATACATCCGAATTTTAGCTCTTTAGCTAAAACAATAATTACACGTCGCAATATGTCATTTGTCAGTTTTTAAATTTGTTTTACGGATCATAAACATTGACATAATCACAAATATAAACAAAAAAATATGTAGCAACCTTTATGCTTATTTTTATATTTATAAAAATACTTAGAGCCCGTTTATAAAAACACTTATTTGATCCAACGCTGGGTAAAATAATTTTATAAAAATAGTTAGTAGATTTTTCTTGTTTATTAAAATATTTGTTACTTGTTTCCGTTTATAAAAATAATGGTATCACCAATATACTTTTTCGCATTTTTAAAAATATTTTTAACTTATTCCCGTTTATAAAAAAAATTGAATCAACAATAGACTATTTTTGTTTATAAAAATATTTGTAGCTTATTCCCGTTTATAAAAATATTTGTATCAACAATAGACTTATTTTCGTTTATAAAAATATATGTAACTTATTCCCGTTCATTAAATCAATTGTATCAAAAGTTGATTATTCCCGTTTATACAAATATTTGTAATTTATTCCATTTTATAAAATCAACTGTTTCGACATTAGACTTTTACTTTTTTCCGTTTATAAAAATATTTGTAATTTATTCCCTTTTATAAAATCAATTGTATCAACAATAGCTTTTTTTCCGGTTATAAAAATAGTTAAAACTTATTCCAGCTTATAAATATAATTGTATCAACAATATTTTTTTTCTAATTTATTAAAATATTTGTAACTTATTTCCCTTTTAAAATTATTATATATTTAATTATTTTAAAAATAAATAAACAAATAATTATTAAATAACTTAGCTATAATATGTTTGAACATAAATATGCATTTAAATGGACTTATTTTTTATTTAAATTCACAAATATAACTCAATTATTGTTAAAAATATAATATATCTTTAACTATAAATTAGCCATACCTAATACTCTTTAGATAATTAAGAATAAATTTATTATTTAATTAATTATTATTTAATACTCTTGAATCTAATTGAGTCACATCATCATTTATTTTCTGTATATTTATTATCGTGCATATTTATAATTCCAAATATATAATCGTGCATAATTAACATCTACCAAATATATATAATTTTAACATCTTCCTCTTATCTTTATAAAAATATTTGGATCAATGTCGACATTTATAATTCTTCTCTAATAATATACAATAATTTCACGATTATATTACATTTCTGTTTCTATTGTATAGAATATTTATTTAATACTAATATTTTACTTCTTAATTTATATCCATTATTTTATCACTATCACCCTAAATATTTGCATCTTTATAATTATACATTGATTAATATTATAATTATTTATTGCATTTACATTGAATTATTTTCTTATTTGTGTTCACAAATATAACTCAATTATCATTTAAAATATAATATTTTCTTAATTATAATTTATTATATGTTTAATACTCCTTAAATAATTAAAAAATGTTTATTATTTATTGAATTAATGTTTATATTTTATATAAAAAATTAATTATAAATATGATATTCCTATTAATGTTTTTAAAACTAAATGAGTCACCGTGTATTGTATATGTTTGTGGATTTTGAATATGAAGTGTAATGGAATACATGTATTAAAAAATAAAAATAAATGATTTCGTTTTTATTTATTTATAAAGATGATTAGGTTAAATGGTATCTACTTAATATAAATGTAAGGTTGTCATGATGACAACCTTAGACAAAAACCCTAACATTTGCTTATGTGTCATATTCACATAGTCTCATGCTTATGTGTCATCCTCACAAAATTCTACCACAAAAAATCTACCAATTAAATATAATAATAGAAATAAGAATTATATTTAATTTTTACATTAACTAAAATTCTTCCAAATTACTCATAATGATAATAACAATATTTTATTATTTAATATTTTGTAACTCTCAAATATATTTCAATTATAAAGTATAAAAATTTGGATAAAAAACTTTTAAATGTATGTATTTTAATATTTATATTTTTAATAATATTTTATAACTCTCAAATATATTTTAATTATAAAGTATACAAATATTAGATAAAAACTTTTATATGTATATTTTTACATTAACTAAAATTCTTCCAAATTACTCATAATGATAATAACAATATTTTATTATTTAATATTTTGTAACTCTCAAATATATTTCAATTATAAAGTATAAAATTTAGATAAAAAACTTTTAAATGTATGTATTTTAATATTTATATTTTTAATAATATTTTATAACTCTCAAATATATTCTAATTATAAAGTATACAAATATTAGATAAAAACTTTTATATGTATATATTTTTAACTTTTATATGTGTATGTATTTTTATATTTACATTTTCAATAATATTTTATTTTTTAAATTATACCAATTAAATATAATAATAATAATAAGAATTATATTTAATTTTTAAGTATAAAAATATTAGATGAAAAATTTTTATTGTATTTTTTTATGTTTATATTTTTAATAATATTTTATTATTTAATATTTTATAACTCTCAAATATATTCTAATTATAAAGTATAAAAATACTTTTATATGTATATATTTTTAACTTTGATATGTATGTATTTTTATGTTTATATTTTTAATAATATTTTATTATTTTAATTCTAACAATTAAATATAATAATAATAAGAATTATATTTAATTTTTAATGAACACCAAATTAATTTTTACATTAACTCAAATTCTTCCAAATTACTCATCTAATGATAATAATATTTTATTATTTAATATTTTGTAACTCTCAAATATATTCCAATTATAAAGTATAAAAATATTAGATAATTTTTTTTATATGTATGTATTTTTAATATTTTTATATTTATATGAAGTGATTTTCTATTTTATAGAATTTCTTAATTAATAAATATACTTTTAATAGAGTTTCATTTTGAGAATATAAAATACTCAATTTTATTTACTCATATTTTTTCTAATTAAAAATTATTCAATTTTTAAAATTTCCAATCAGAAAATTATTTATTAAATTAAAAATGTTAGATTATATAGAATTACATTACGATTAATTTTAAATAAAAAATAACATTCATTTAATATATATTTTATATATATTTATATAAACCACAAATAATAAACAAATAGTAATAAATATATTTATTATTATTATTATTATTATTAATAATTTTATATATCATAACTAAGTAATGAATTATGAATAATAATAATAATCATAAAACTATGAATAATAATAATATTAATAATAATAATAATAATAATCATATTTCTATTCCAATTCTCACTATAATTTAGAAAAGTATAACTTATAAAAACATTTGCATTCCTATTCCAATTTTAACGGTATCTAATAAAATAGAAATAAAAATTATAAAATCTAAATTTAATATATAAGTTTGAGATATATTTATTTCTTATATATAAATGTATAGTAGACTAATTTTAAGTTTTTCACAATAAAATTAATGAACTTTTAAATAGCATTATAGTTACAGAATTCATTTACCAGCATTAATAAAATATTATTCTTTAAACGTTACTTTTTTAAAATATTTTTTCTTAACTATCTATTAAATTGTCGGTTTTATAAAATCACTCATTATATAACTTTAATCCCCACCGTTTTTATTCTCCTTTCTTTAATTTTTACCGTTTTTTATTCTATAGTTACATAATTCATTTATCAGTATTATAAAATTATTATTCTTTAAACTTAAACGTTACTCTTTTTAAAAAAAATTCTTAACAATCTATTAAATGGTCCGCTTTATTATATAACCACTCATTTATAACTTTAATTCCCAACATTTTTTATTCTATTTTCTTTAATTTTCACCATTTTTTATTTTACTTTCTATAATTCTCATTTTAATGGTTATAGAAATTGTAATTAATATATAGTAATAATGGATAGAAATTAAAAAATTAGTATTAAATATGTTAAAAATTATTATATAAAATAAATTAAAAACAAATAGAATGAAGTAAAAGTGAAATGATTTTCTATTTTATAGAATTTCTTAATTAATAAAATATATTTTTAGTAGAGTTTTATTTTGAGAATATATAATACTCAATTTTATTTATTCATATTTTTTATAATTATAAATTGTTCAACTTTTTAAATTTTCAGTAAGAAAATTATTTTTTAATATTATTTTATAAATGGAAAATGTTAGATTATATAGCATTACATTACAATTAATTTTAAATAAAAAATAACATTTATTTAATATATATTTTATTTATATAAAAACTTTTTAAATTTCTCTCCAATTTTATATACTTTTTTTTAAATAATATATTTTCAATTGATATACATAAACTCAATTCTCCCACACCTATAAAATTCTACATAAATTCACATATTATTTACTCAATTCTTTGATATACATTTCACAAATTCAAAATTTTCTATGATTTTCACCATGATAACTTCAATATGTTTTTTGTTTTCTTTTTCTTTCTATGGTTTTTTAGATAAATTTATTTTATTATTAAATCTCATATTCAATTATTCGATTTTTATGTAAAATATATTGTATATTTTTTGTTGATCAGATGTGACTGAGTTCACAGTTGAAGTGAATCTAATTGAGAAGGTTACAATCAAGTATGTAAATATTGATATGATGTTTCGTTTAAGGAACGAAAGATGAATATTAAAGATCGTCATTATTCTTTCTTTTTTTTTGTTCTGTTAACACTCTTCATCCAACAAAGTTATATTGGAGACCAAAACATGGTTAAAGGAGCTTGAGATGACCTTGAATAAAGAAATTTCTATTATAATTTTATTTATTTTTAATGTTCTACATGTTTCTCTCATTGTGAGTTTAAATATGTAACTTTAGTTTTATATTTTCACTTTTTTAGTACTCTTCGAGATTGTAGAATAGTTTTTCTTCTATTTCTTACTTTATACACATGTTTAAAAGGACAATTTTAATACAAATGATAAAAAATTATTTAAGAAGTTAAAAGATTTAAATGTTTAAGAAACACTTAAATTAATATGGTAAGATATAATATGATTTTAAAAGAAAATATCTAGAAAATGTATGATTTAATTTTTTTTTAGATTTGACATTGAATAAAAAATTTATTAGATTTTCTAAATTATAGAGTAAACACTAAATGATTAATTAAAATTTAGATTGATATTCTCTTATATGTATTATGAATTTAATTTAATGATTAATCATAAATAATCTAAATAAATAATTTAATATAATATTTTTTTATAATATTGTATTATTCACGTAAATATGATATATTTCTTTCAAATTTAAAAACATAATTGAAATTTTTTTATACATAAATTATTAAAGATTATCATACTGTTAAATAATATTTTTTATATTTAATATGATTAAAACATGTTTAATCATATGATTATAATTTTTATATATATAAATTATTTAATTAAAATTTATAATCAAACCCGTGCAACGCACGGGCCATATATCTAGTTGACAATAAAGGTAATGATTATAGATGTGAATTTTGAATATGGATAGTCATCGTTGGAATACTGAAATGCATTCATTGCAATACATTAATTACAAAATAAAAAATGATTTCGTGCTTAATATTTATTATATGGAAGACATGCATACATTGCAATGATGACTCTAATTTAATGCATAATACTATATTTTAAAAATTAATTAGCAATTTATGACGAAATTACAAAAATCGTAATAATTAAAAAATCGCAATTATGATTATTCAACGTTTTAGATTTTCTAAGTTTTGGAAGAGAGAAATACAACAATTCTTCACTTATTGCAGTGATAAAAATAGTAAATAAAGAAGCAATGAATCATAATTAGAAAATTAAAGAAAATTATACCTAAACTATATCTAAACTATATTTCTCATTCTTATAATCACTAAAATATAGCTGCTAAAATTTAAAAAAGAAAATTAAAGAGAAATGATTATTCTGTAGAGATAATATTTTTAGGAATAGCCTTTGTATATCAATATCAAATGGAAAAACATGTAGAGGTAACAACCAATTTAGAGAAAACTATAAGGGAATGATTTTGCAAGGACATAACATAACTGAGAGATACATGTTGTCTAATCCCACTTGATTCACAAAAACCATGAACTGTTGATGCAACTCAATAGACCAAACAACTCACAACTTCTTCATTGTGGAACAATCATCTATCTCATCTACTTCATCTTCCTCAATAGACCAAATAATGAAGAACAATCATGCAGTCCTGTTTCAGCAGAAAAAATTTCAATTAACCACAAACATTAAAAATATTTTTCTTAAATCATAGAAAAAATTTCAATTAACCACAAACATTAAAAATATTTTTCTTAAATCATATTAAGCCATGTAAAATTGCAAAATTATATTACTGCAACTACATATCCAAATAACGATATAGTCGTGCCATACTGCCACTGTATTCTTTTATTGTCAAAAAACTATATACCAACACTTTTTGCATCCTCAACAATCTGTCAAGTGTAAATTAATAAAAGTAGCATCAAATCATGTTGAACCACAATATATATGCAAATCACGGGGAAAGCGAAGTAGCATCAAATTCATCACCTAACAGTAACAACAAATAGAAAAGTAACATAATTTGTTTTCAATTGCTTTGTCTTTTGATATAAGTCTACCCAATTCTCTCATGTCAATATACCCAAATTTCAAAAAAGTCATCACAGAATACCAACTACATTTTAGAATATTATGGGCGTATAAAACTTGGAGTGAGGATAAGACCCATGTTCTATTAGTAGCAATAGTCGATGACGCCTTTCCTCCGAGATATCTTCAATCTTTTTCCTGAACATACAAATTAAAATTAAGTGAGAGAAAAATCGATTTATTCAGATTTAAGAACAAAAAAAACAAAACCTTTTTACAACAACTAATCAAAAGATAACAACAGCTGAAGCATACCTGTTGACGACAACATCAACAATGACCTAAATTGGATTATGATCAGTGAGAAAATTGATAATCTCCATAGCATGCTTGATGATACCAACATGAGCTTCTTCTTATTGTTCCTCCTGTGCATTATGAGTGAGTTTGTCAGCCTCTCAACAATAGGACACTGGGATTTCCTAAACCTCTTCATAGAGTCACTCAACAAAACATCAGTGAGCTAACACACCAAAAACAACAAAGTAATCTAAAGTTCAGCTTTGGTTCATACAATTCAACGAACACTTTGTGGACAGACTAACAAAACAATCAATTTCAAAAACAATTGTTTCTCTCTGTAACAAAAACAAAAGCACGAAAAAGAAAAAACCTGTGTTAAACTCGTTTCAAAGACATAATGAATGTACGACGCCTTCAAGGTCTCTCTTTTATCAGCCGGTAAAAACAGTGAGTTAAGGGTAGTGTTATATGAAAGATAATACTCTATCAAAGCATATAAACAACTTCAGCACCCATAGATATATTTTTGCTTCCAATTGCAGCTGAAAGCTCCAATTGACGGGTTGGGTTCAAGCCAATACTAGAATCAATAGCTGCATGAGGATAAATATACTGCACATCCAATTGAAAGTTAACCCTTCAATTAGAAAATGCTAGGAAATAGATGATGAAAACAACCCTGGGATTTGGAGGGTTAAGGAGTAGCTCCGACACCAGCAGAAACACAATAACCCTTAAAAAAGTATCTTCTTTTCCAGATCTGCATCATGTTCTCAGTCAGAATCACCGCCGCAGATTAAATCCCACCCGCACCTCTCATAAACTTCGACGCCACCAAGAGCTTCTACCAAATCGCGCCACCCTTCATATTTGGATCAAACCGCGACTGATCCCCTACAACAGCAGCCACCGTGATCCTTGTTTCAACCATGTAAGCCACACAGACTGATGTTTGGATGAATAAAAAATGGGTCATACTAACGAGTGCCCCGGGGGCACTCTTTAAGCATTCTATTTAAAGAAAACATTCTTTAAAAAGTTAACTATTTCAATTTTCCATGCATTAATTACTTATATTCCCAAGAAAAACTTACTCTTTTAAGTTCTTAAAAAGTGCCCCTGGGGCACTTGTTAGCATTTCCCATAAAAAATTTAGGGTTTGGAATGTATGCATCCATCTTAATATCCTTCAACAGTAAATCAAACGTTGTAATCTTGGGAAAGGATGCTTTGGGTTGAAAATCGTGAAACGTGTTTGCAGTATCAATGTATCTGTTGTCTGCTCATATTTCAAAGCTAGTTTTAATGTTGATGGATTTTTATCGTGATAATAAATATAATTAAAGTTTAAAGGGATAATTGTGTAGTTGGGTAAATAAATCGTGCATATTTTTGTAGTGATGCCACGTCAGCAAAATTTGAATTACAATCAACCATGTTTCAGTATTTAACACAAAGACTAATGTGCCCTTAATGATTAGATTAGTTTAAGTTAAACTCAGTTTGGGCATACGTGGAAATTCCAGGTACTTTAACTTTTATATATTGTTAATAGATACTATCCATAATTTACAATGTACAGGTTCATAAACAGAGTATTCAAAGAGTAAATAATATCGCTACTGTACCATAATAAAACAATTCCAAGGAATAATATATATATATATATATATATATATATATATATATATATATATATATATATATATATATATATATATATATATATATATATATATATATATATATATATATATATATATATAGCCACATATCTACATAAGAGGGAGTATCGCTACAGTGCTGTTTTAAAGAAAAGAAATGATATCGCTACAGTATGCACTTGGAAACCAAAACAGACACAGCATTAGAACGCTGCAAATTTTCATTTTTGTCTCAAATTAAATCTTCTATTTTCTACACAATAACCTAATCATGTTAATTTACCCATTAATCCAATCATACAAACCCATAATAATAAGGATTCTCCCCCTTACCTTGAGTCAATATCCTTCTATCTTCTAGTTTCTCCCCAAATCCTCTTCTCTTCTCTTCTAGCCTCCTTTTTCTTCTTTTTCCCCCAAATGAGTTATAACTTCTAAAACCCTATTTTTCTTACTATCTATATTTTTAATGGGCTTAACCCACAATCAATTCCACTTCCTAACTAATTAGGCCCAATTGATGAAATAGAGTAGTCAAATAAATAATTATGCTCCAACAAATAATATCATTACCTTTAATAATACTTTCTGATTAATCCAATTAAATCCGACTTTATCTCAAATAAATAAAATCCAATAACAATATTAATTCTAATATTATTTCTCTACATATTTCACTTTATTAATTATTCGATTAACCGAATAAATTCTAACCCCACTTAATAATCCGAATGCGTTTCTCAATAACACCGACGATCCAATTAATTATCAAACTTCGTCCAAATTAAGTAACTAAATCCTTATTTAAATTAATTAGTCAAATAATAAAATTCGGGCTGTTACAACTCTCCCCCACTTAAAATATTTTCGTCCTCGAAAATTCAGTCGACACAACCATCTCAACACCAAAACCGCATCCTCTCTCTCTCTCAATTCATACTGATACAAAACGTTCTACACTTAAGACCACACAAAGCTTCAAAAGATGTCATTTCAATATCTGAAGAAAATACCATGCAAACACATAATCCTTTCGATGCACAACTTAGCAAGTATCTTCCTCGAATAATCCATCTTCATCGGAATAAAACGAGCACATTTCGTCGACTATCCACACTTACCCAACTCACTTCACAATCACTCGATGCCTCGACAACCTCGAAACAAAATCCATAGAGATACTATTTCATTTCCACTCGAAAATAGATAATTGTTGCACCAAGCGAAACGGTTCCTGCCAAATCCAACTCAAATACACAATTCCGATATATCCCTCATCATACTTTACCAATACACATTTCCTCAAATCTCGATACATCATTAACACCATGATTAATACTCAAATCATTACGATGTTCCTCATCCAAAATTCTCTTTGTCCGAATTCGAACCATCAGGAATACAAACTCGATCACAACATCTCATGACACCATTTTCGACAATCCAAAGTACTTTTTCCTTGATTAATCAATATCATCTTGTCAAACAATCACAAGTAGGCTTCAACATACCAACTTAACACACAAAGACCTCGCTTCACAACCAAACTCAATTCTCTAAATCGTTCCAACGATTTCCAATTCTTGAATTCTCAACATAACTTATAAAATTATTTCCTACTCAATGCATCGGCTACAACCTTCACTGTTCCAGGATGGTAATTCAAACCAAAGATTAAAATCCTTCAAAATTCTACTCGTCTTGTTTACCTCATATTCAACTCTTGTGATCACTCAACTCATCAAACCTTGATCCAAACAAAATGCCTCTTATGTTTCAAAATAACCCAACGGCGGATGACATCCATTCATACATCAAATAATTCCTCTCGTGAATTCTCAGATACCTTGAAGCATAAGCCACCACTTGTCGATTCCGCATCAATACACTTTAGCTCAAAATCACAAACCTAAAGAAACCCTCTTCCTTTAACCAAAGCTCACATTCAGAAAACTTCGCATTTAACCCCCTTCTATTTCAACACTGCTAACACAATCCTTAATGTTCAGCATGTTCCTTGTCACTCTTAGAATTAAAACATCCTTAAACATTACCTCATAAAACCTTATTTTTTTCTTACCCGAAAAAACATGCGCGACTTTATGACTATACACTCAGACAATAGAACCTCTTCTCATATAACTCCTCAACTTGACCCTTCAACTCCTTCCTAGCTGTTTTACACACTACCAAATAGTAAGACAAGTCTATCTCGTCCAATACGATCTCGTCTCCTATCAACAATAGATTAAGGGTGATCAAGTCCTCAATTTGTCAATAGACAATTGACAATCATAATGAAACATAAACCTCCATTACTAAACTATAATAGTGTTCCTTCAGAACTTGCACTCGAAATCACTTAAAACCCCAAGATCCAAAATCTCTCTTAAAGTTACAATTACTTGATTCAACTCCAACTAATTCACACTTCTCATCAACTTAGTCTAACGGAAAACAAATTACATCAATTCTCAAAATCTCTACCAAATATGCTCAACGGATAATTCAAACACGCAAAAGAAGTAGAAACAAAGCCACCGCAGTTGTATCAATAACTACACTTCTATGCATAACAAATAAATCAAGATCCAATATTATAGCACAATCCAAAGAATGAAATAATGCGTTGCACCATTATCAATAATAAAGCACGTACCTCAGATTAACTTACCCTTAGAAGTAGTCTCAGCACCAGACAACGCAAACACTTTTCCTTTAGCTTGCTCCTTCTTTGGCTTATCACATTTGGTAAGAATGTGACCTCGCTCACCATAGTTGTAACAGGTCACTCTCGCACCAGCTCTACAATTAGCAACTATGTGACCTGGCCTGCCACACTTGAAACAAGTAGTAACCTCTTTCTCACACTCAGAAACACGATGACCTTCAACACCACATCTGAAACACTTAAGTGGAGTAGGAGTCCCTCCCCCACTTAGCTTCTTGACAAAACCAGATTTTTCCTTCTTGTTATCATATGGTTTCCCACGGAACTGTCCTCCTTCTCGTTTCAACTGTAGAAACCTCACTTCTTTCTTTCCACGCACCTCTTCTGGAAAATAGTTTCCCAAAAATGCATCACGGAAAAGAGTCCAAGTAACTTCAATACCTTCTCTTTCAAATCTCCGCACAATATTACTCCACCAAACGTCAGCTTCTTTTGTCAACATGTGAGTACCAAACTGTACCTTATGTACATCAGTACAACTCACGACTTGAAAGATCTTCTCGATTTCTCTCATCCATGCATGCGCTTTGTCCGGTCCATACCCTCATTTAAAGATCGGCGGGTTGCACCTTTGAAAGTCTCCAAAAGCACGGAACTCATCCTTTCCTCCATAACCGACATTCTCTTGCGACGCTTGTCCAATCGCACCAGTCCACCTCATCACTGCCTCAACATTAATGTTACCATTCCTTCCTGCAGCCATCGTCCTAAACAACCAAACAACCTGACAAAACAATATCGATTGTGTCAGATACACGAATCAAATACAACAGGATAAAAGACATTAATAACCTTGACCAACTGGTCGACCAGGCTCTGATACCACTAATGTAACACCCCTTTTTACACCATAAAATAATAAGCATATAATCAGAGAATAAGCATGCATATAACTCAAAAGGGCGTCACATCGACGTTTTAAAAAAAACTAAAAAAAAGCTTTTAAACCGACAGCATTTATCCATAAAATACAATACACATGGTCATTTCAAATAACACCTGACATATAATCATAATTCATCCAGAATATGAATTAACAGTGGAAAGTAATACTCACGTGTTTCATATAAATGATACATGTCCCATACCATGATCATAATATTTGGCTTAAAGCCTCTCAACAACAAGTAACCAATTAAACAGGTTCACAAGTTATAACAAAATACATAAACAAATAGAACATGAGTTCAACATCTAAGCTACCCAGTGTTACATGACCAGAGCATTGACTCGCTACTTAATTACCAAGCAACTCGGAAGAAGCTCCGACTAGATCACACGCCAGCTACTAATCATCAAACCTGCATGTCGCCAAACGAGGGCAACATTAAAATAGAAGGGTGAGAATACGAACCATTATGAAGAAAGTATAATGAGATACAATGGTTAAATCAACAATTATAGGAATGAATTACACTTGCCTAATCATGAAATTAATGCTAATCATAATTCACATATATTAAGCATACACCAAGTCTAAGAGTATAATATCTCAATACTATATTCTCAATTATACACATAGCCATAATTATCACATATTCCCGCATTTAACCAATTACGTATTCAAACATCACCCATTCTCAATTATCAACTAATACAAATATCACTACAACACCAAGTGTACATAATCAATTACCAAACTCATACACATAGCATTACGACATCAATGCACATAATCAATTGTTCACTCGTACACTTATTGTAACACCCCAAATCTACCCCGCAATTATAAGCAAAGATCAGAGTGCATATAAAATTATTCATCAAACGATGGGATGTCACAATTCGACTTAACCAAACAAACATACTTATATTACACTTAATAAAGATACATAGCATTCGGAACAAAACTTCATTCACCACTTACAACTTAAACTTATAAACACCTTTCAATTCAACTTAACACAAATGTCATCATGGAATACAATAATCAAGTAATAACGACTAATCCCCCGAGTGCTACGTATCAGAGCAATGGACACCAACTCTACTTGCCATAAAGCAACATAAAGACTTCACATAGATAACCTCGGACATCCACGACTAATCTTGAGTACCTGCCCATTTCCCATGGTAGGCGAAATATCAGCAAAGGGGTGAGATATCTTACAATATAAAGGAATGCATGATAAATAATATAGGAGATATAGATCATACATAATTTCACCACTTCACATCACATAACATCTTACAACAAGTTTCACCGCAAAACAACTTATCAATATAATACAACTCTCAAAACGGCAACGAGGTCATTAATCACATATTCAAATATACAAGTATGATATCAAATACGTCACAACAAACATATCATTATCACGTCACAACAAACACCTCGTCATCTCAACAATCCAAACACAATTCAAATGCAATTCAAATGCGACTCGAATGTGACTCAAACTTATGCATATGCATGTGGTACCATTGGAGTAAAACTCCCGTCTCAAACAGTTTGCCATTGGGCCGTCTCAAACATTTGCCACAAGGGCCGTCTCAAACATTTGCCACAAGGGCCGTCTCAAACAATTGCCACAAGGGCCGTCTCAAACAATGCAATGGATGCGACGCAAATGATGCACATCCACAAACACAACTTAAACCACTTAATCAACTTAAACGACATAATCAACTTGAACGACATAATCAACTTAAACAACATAACCATATCAACTAAACAACATCAACTCAATGCCAAGGTTCTATGGCAATAACCGTATCATAGTAATTTACCACATCTCAATCACATCATCACATCATATTGACATACAACATCTATTCAACTTAATTCTTATCAACATAATACAATTTATCAATAGTGACCATAGGGTCTACAACAACAACGATAAGTTCATCATGTTATAGCAACAATAACAATTCAACATATTGCACAACAACAACAAACATCAATAAGTTACAACAACAACAACAACAACAATAATTCATCATGTTACAACAACAACAATTCATTATATTGCATAACAACAACAAACATCAACATGTTACAACAATAACAACGAATCATCATGTTACAACAACAACAATTCATTATATTGCACATCAACAACAAACATCAACAAATTCTTCATATTCCTTAATTCAAGTAATCATCATAACACGTTATATTCAACTTCCTAATAAAGACATATATATATTCTTAATTCATCACATGGCATCATCGTCGACTCATACATATCAAATACGCACAATTAATCACATATAGCATACAACATCTTTATCAATTATGCATATCTTCACATATCTCATTATATAATTATAAGGAAGGCACATATTATCATTTCAATAAAATTGTATCGTCATAAGGAAAACATACATCAAGATATACCGCAACATGGTTACATTGATTCATAGCAAAGAACATACTTCACATGTTAACACAACATAGTTCATCACTTATTCCTAATAAACATAATAGGAGAATGAATCCTATGAATCATTTTATTGCATCATGATATAGTTCATTGTGTTAGCTTTCTAACGCTTCGAACGGCGCCTAAAACGGAGTTACGGAACAAAAGTCACATCATTTCAAAGTTTGGAAAAAGTTCTGCAAAACAGGGTTTGCAGCGCCAACAGGGTTCGCGGCGCGAACTGAGCGAATTCAAAAATTCCTAACTTTCTGCAAGACAGTTCGCGGTGCGAACTGGCGATTTTCAGAAAACCTCAAACACAGAAAACAGCATACGAAACCCATCCAAAAACCCCCAAACTCAACCCAATCAAGCTGAAAACACCAACCATCATGAACAACAATGGAATACATGTTATAAACACAAATACAACACATATTATGGATCTTCTAACATCATAACAATCATCAAACATCAATTAAAACACATTTCAAATCATGAATTTACACATTTGTTCATAAACCCTAACATCTCTACACACAACTTCCATGGAGAATAACATACAATCTAACCCACCATATACATCATCATGCCAACCCTTAGAGAGTAAGAACCCCACCCTTACCTTATTAAAAGCTTCATCTTCATCAATGGAGTTCTTTCTCTTCATGCCATAGCTTTCCCTTTTCCTTCCCTTCTTTCTCTTCTTTCTCTTCTTTCTCTTTTTCACAAAATGAGTTATGAGGTTTAATCTCTAAAACCCTAACTCTTACTATCTTTTCTCACTAATGGGCTTAACCCACAATCCAATCTCTTGTGTCATATTTCTTCCACTTAGGCCCAATTCATAATATCTCTTTAATGACTCAATTAATCCAATTAACACACATAAATAATTAACCGCACAACATAACCGAATATTATTTCCAATAATATTCCACATTTACCATCGATCCCTAACTTTAACAATACTAACTCACAATTGTACTTCTCTAACTAATCCGACTAATTAATCTGACCATAACTTAACTGCTCAAATCAACATATTAATCCATTACGCCTTTAGAATAATACCGATAAATCCCAACTTCAACTAATTCCAACGAATAAATCCTTTATAATTTAATTAAATAATTAATTAAATTCGGGGCGTTACAACTCTCCCCCACTTAGAATATTTTCGTCCTCGAAAATCCATCCGACATAACCGTCCTCAACTTCGCTTCCAACTCTTCAATTCTCAGTTGCGTTTGACAACACTTCGACTACCAAAATAACTCAATCTGACTTAAATCTAGTGTCAATTATTCGACATCTCAACGACATACTCGTTAACAACTTACCGACCATTTCACGAACCTCCCGACTTACCAATACTTAAGGTATCAATAATAATAGCACGCTCAAATGTGGAGATACAATCTTACTTCATTAACTTAGCAACAGAGTCATCACTGCTCAACATTACCTTGACATATGATCCTTAAGGTAGTACCAACCATAACCTTCTCACACTTGGGTGTTCAACACCACACCATTATCGTAACAACATCATTCTCAACACCAGAACACACACGTACTTCGATTCTCATAATTATACATGTCAATCTTTAACCAACACCAACAACTCTCTCTCCGCCTCGTTGTATCACTCTTATAGTGACATCAACATAATTAGCATACTCAACTCAGTCATAGTGCGAAATATCACTTCTTACTTACAGAGTCCAACAACAATATCACGATAACAGAAACCAGAACATGTATAGCACCAACTTAACAAGATCACTCGACGAATACACCCAACATCACCATAAACTAACAAATCCAATATTATCCTTATAAACTCAACAAGTATTCACGAGAAAATATCATATCTCCGACACATCGTTCTTACCTCAACATCCACCAACTCAAACATGCAGATCAAGACATACCATTCTCCTAGGCTTCTGATACTTGATTTTCCATCTGTAACAAACACACATGCATGACAACTGCGCCACATTACACATCCGCTGCGCAACTCTGATAATCCATCTTAAGTCACCGTCCACGTTATATCTTTCCGTCAATCATATGGTTCACAAGTCTTAATCTAGTTCAGACTTCCTTAAACATCCATCACAAAATCGTGGCTCACTCGACATTCTCAATCCTTCACTTTGCGATGCTATCTCGCCTATAAACCAGCTTCTCTGACCTGTTCATTACTTCTCAACTATTCATGGATACTTTTCTGTTAATTCCCACCAACTAGAGAACAATTATCTTCACGACGTAACATTCATCCATTTATGCACTATCAAGCTAGAAAGATACGTCTATGCCATCCAATCACGATTTCGTCTACTATCAACAAGTGATTAAGGGTGATCAAGTCCTCAATTTGTCAATAGATAGCCGACAATCATAATGGAGTATAAACCATCATTACCAACATTAATAATATTATTTTCCAACTTGTACTCATGTCACTCAAAGCAATATGATTCCGTAATTCACTAATCTTCCAAAATCATCCGAAAAAAACTAACACCGGCGTCTTGCAGCTACTTCCTTAAGCACCTCTGACGATACATCAAAACAAAATTCAGGTACACCATTATCCGCACTTCTTATTATTGAAATCATACTCATCCCTTCGCACTTCCAGCTCTTACTCGCCCTTCAGAAAGTTTCAACAACTTCAACGGCTTCTACTACTGCCTCAATCACTTGCATCAATCTTACAGCAATACTTCTTTTAATCACTGATCCAACATCGACATCTTACGCAAGGTTGGTCAACCAACAACTTCGCAGTCCATCAGCAGCACTGGAACATCGCATTTTCTAAATTCCGTCTTCTAGAATTTACTCTTGTTACTTAAGAATTACCTTCAGAAACATCCGTAACTTGAACCTCACTTGCATACCAACAACCTTTACATAGCTCCTCATCCTTCAAGAAGTGAACATCAAAAATTCCTGCTCATCCTCTTCCTCAAGATGCTCCACCTAATTAGCAACAAAATCTTAAATCCAAATCATCTTCGATTCAGGAAACAACAAACTCCAACAACACTTGCACTGTCGCCCTCAGCAGCATACTACATCCTACAACTGAAACATAACCGAGAAGCATAGCTTCTCCCCCACTTAACTTCAAACCAACTCCTGCAGACAACCGATCAGAAGAACAACAAGTACCGACAGTGTTTCACACACTCGTCGTGTACACGGGAATAAACATCATTAGACAACATTGGCCGGACAGACCGACCAGGCTCTGATACCACTATTGTAACACCCCAAATCTACCCCACAATTATAAGCAAAGATCAGAGTGCATATAAAATTATTCATCAAACGATGGGATGTCACAATTCGACTTAACCAAACAAACATACTTATATTGCATTTAATAAAGATACATAGCATTCGGAACAAAACTTCATTCACCACTTACAACTTAAACTTATAAACACCTTTCAATTCAACTTAACACAAATGTCATCATGGAATACAATAATCAAGTAATAACGACTAATCCCCCGAGTGCTACGTATCAGAGCAATGGACACCAACTCTACTTGCCATAAAGCAACATAAAGACTTCACATAGATAACCTCGGACATCCACGACTAATCTTGAGTACCTGCCCATTTCCCATGGTAGGGGAAATATCAGCAAAGGGGTGAGATATCTTACAATATAAAGGAATGCATGATAAATAATACAGGAGATATAGATCATACATAATTTCACCACTTCGCATCACATAACATCTTACAACAAGTTTCACCGCAAAACAACTTATCAATATAATACAACTCTCAAAACGGCAACGAGGTCATTAATCACATATTCAAATATACAAGTATGATATCAAATACGTCACAATAAACATATCATTATCACGTCACAACAAACACCTCGTCATCTCAACAATCCAAACACAATTCAAATGCAATTCAAATGCGACTCGAATGTGACTCAAACTTATGCATATGCATGTGGTGCCATTGGAGTAAAACTCCCGTCTCAAACAGTTTGCCATTGGGCCGTCTCAAACATTTGCCACAAGGGCCATCTCAAACATTTGCCACAAGGGCCGTCTCAAACAATTGCCACAAGGTCCGTCTCAAACAATGCAATGGATGCGACTCAAATGATGCACATCCACAAACATAACTTAAACCACTTAATCAACTTAAACGACATAATCAACTTGAACGACATAATCAACTTAAACACCATAACCACATCAACTAAACAACATCAACTCAATGCCAAGGTTCTATGGGAATAACCGTATCATAGTAATTTACCACATCTCAATCACATCATCACATCATATCGACATACAACATCTATTCAACTTAATTCTTATCAACATAATACAACTTATCAATAGTGACCATAGGGTCTACAACAACAACGACAAGTTCATCATGTTATAACAACAATAACAATTCAACATATTGCACAACAACAACAAACATCAATAAGTTACAACAACAACAACAACAATAATTCATCATGTTACAACAACAACAATTCATTATATTGCATAACAACAACAAACATCAACATGTTACAACAATAACAACGAATCATCATGTTACAACAACAACAATTCATTATATTGCACATCAACAACAAACATCAACAAATTCTTCATATTCCTTAATTCAAGTAATCATCATAACACGTTACATTCAACTTCCTAATAAAGACATATATATTCTTAATTCATCACATGGCATCATCGTCGACTCATACATATCAAATACGCACAATTAATCACATATAGCATACAACATCTTTATCAATTATGCATATCTTCACATATCTCATTATATAATTATAAGGAAGGCACATATTATCATTTCAATAACTTTTTATCGTCATAAGGAAAACATACATCAAGATATACCGCAACATGGTTACATTGATTCATAGCAAAGAACATACTTCACATGTTAACACAACATAGTTCATCACTTATTCCTAATAAACATAATAGGAGAGTGAATCCTATGAATCATTTTATTGCATCATGATATAGTTCATTGTGTTAGCTTTCTAACGCTTCGAACGGCGCCTAAAACGGAGTTACGGAACAAAAGTTACATCATTTCAAAGTTTGGAAAAAGTTCTGCAAAACAGGGTTCGCGGCGCGAACTGAGCGAATTCAAAAATTCCTAACTTTCTGCCAGACAGTTCACGGCGCGAACTGGCGATTTTCAGAAAACCCCAAACACAGAAAACAGCATACGAAACCCATCCAAAAACCCCCAAACTCAACCCAATCAAGCTGAAAACACCAACCATCATGAACAACAATGGAATACATGTTATAAACACAAATACAACACATATTATGGATCTTCTAACATCATAACAATCATCAAACATCAATTAAAACACATTTCAAATCATGAATTTACACATTTGTTCATAAACCCTAACATCTCTACACACAACTTCCATGGAGAATAACATACAATCTAACCCACCATATACATCATCATGCCAACCCTTAGAGAGTAAGAACCCCACCCTTACCTTATTAAAAGCTTCATCTTCATCAATGGAGTTCTTTCTCTTCATGCCATAGCTTTCCCTCTTCCTTCCCTTCTTTCTCTTCTTTCTCTTTTCCACAAAATGAGTTATGAGGTTTAATCTCTAAAACCCTAACTCTTACTATCTTTTCTCACTAATGGGCTTAACCCACAATCCAATCTCTTGTGTCATATTTCTTCCACTTAGGCCCAATTCATAATATCTCTTTAATGACTCAATTAATCCAATTAACACACATAAATAATTAACCGCACAACATAACCGAATATTATTTCCAATAATATTCCACATTTACCATCGATCCCTAACTTTAACAATACTAACTCACAATTGTACTTCTCTAACTAATCCGACTAATTAATCTGACCATAACTTAACTGCTCAAATCAACATATTAATCCATTACGCCTTTAGAATAATACCGATAAATCCCAACTTCAACTAATTCCAACGAATAAATCCTTAATAATTTAATTAAATAATTAATTAAATTCGGGGCGTTACACTTATCACAACAACATAATGCACATAATCAATTATCACAATCATGCACATATCATGACAACATAATGCACATAGTCAACTATCACATAACTCTAATGTGACTCAATGAAACATGTGACACTATGCATGTGGTACCAATGTGAAATTCTAAGTTTCACCGGCCTCCGATTCATAACTCTAGAATCTAAGCCACACTTCCGATCCGGACAAGACCAAAGTCCACTAATTGTAAACATATAGTTTACGACTTCCGATTCACTCTAGAATCCACGCCCGCTTGTGTTTCAAAGCAAATCCACGTGTGTTTCAAGGCACACTATGATATGAATGTATGTACAATGTCACAAATATATGCAATTAAGATCATCTCTACCATCTTAACATTCTGCATATCACAATAATTCAACTCTATGAATTATCCACCAATTGTACACAACATTCACAACACACACATCATTCACATACAAGAGGCCAATTAATCAATTACGATTCACACAATCCAATTAACACTAGTAACCACACTATCTCATGTCAATTCACATTTACCACATATATATGAATGTACACATTATCAAAACAACAACATTCGCATAGCAATATATTATTCTCAACATAAATATTCAAGCCAAAATACAAATTCGGTCCATTTCACAAAATACCGCAATTTACCGTTAAATCGAATAATAGATCCAAGTCCGAACATAATCCAATCAAATCGGCTCAGTGCAATTAATACAACTATTAATCATCAATTAATATCACCTACTACCAACAAAACTATTTTTATTAAAAAGAATGTAACGCTTGCTTTCTAACGCTTCAAACGATACTCAAAACGGATTCACGGTTTGAAAGTTATGAATTTGTAAAGTTTCAACGAGAATGTAAACATGACATCCTAAATTGACAACTCTAGACATATAAGAATATCTCGTATGAATTTAATTGGCTAACGGTCTGACTCGAGTAATAATAAAACAACTCTAAAGAGTCAAATATTTTCAATGTTAATTTTATGATTTATCGGGTTTAACTTTGAACAATTTGAAAGTAACTCTTAAATGACAACTCTAATAGAAGTGAAAATAACTTAAGTAGACCAAATAATTCAATACTTAACTCTAACCCAAAACTCTTAAAACTTTTATATACTAATAATATTTATTATTATAAATTATTATAATGAAATGTGATATGCTAGTAACATATAGTTTTTTAATCTATGATAAGAATTTTGTAACTATATACTATCCATAATTTACAATGTACAAGTTCATAAACAGAGTATTCAAAGAGTAAATAATATCGCTACTGTACCATAATAAAACAATTCCAAGGAATAATAATATATATATATATATATATATATATATATATATATATATATATATATATATATATATATATATATATATATATATATATATATATATATATATATATATATAGCCACATATCTACATAAGAAGGAGTATTGCTACAGTGCTGTTTTAAAGAAAAGAAATGATATCGCTACAGTATGCACTTGAAAACCAATACAGACACAGCATTAGAACGCTGCAAATTTTCATATTTGTCTCAAATTAAATCTTCTATTTTCTACACAATAACCTAATCATGTTAATTTACCCATTAATCCAATCATACAAACCCATAATAATAAGGATTCTCCCCCTTACCTTGAATCAATCTCCTTCTATCTTCTAGTTTCTCCCCAAATCCTCTTCTCTTCTCTTCTAGCCTCCTTTTTCTTCTTTTTCCCCCAAATGAGTTATAACCTCTAAAACCCTATTTTTCTTACTATCTATATTTTTAATGGGCTTAACCCACAATCAATTCCACTTCCTAACTAATTAGGCCCAATTGATGAAATAGAGTAGTCAAATAAATAATTATGCTCCAACAAATAATATCATTACCTTTAATAATATTTTCTGATTAATCCAATTAAATCCGACTTTATCTCAAATAAATAAAATCCAATAATAATATTAATTCTAATATTATTTCTCTACATATTTCACTTTATTAATTATTCGATTAACCGAATAAATTCCAACCTCACTTAATAATCCGAACGCGTTTCTCAATAACACCGACGATCCAATTAATTATCAAACTTCGTCCAAATTAAGTAAATAAATCCTTATTTAAATTAATTAGTCAAATAATAAAATTCGGGTTGTTACACTTAGCTGGTCCGCTTAGCGGACCCCCTCCGCTCAGCGGACTCAAAATTGCATCCAGACTCTGATTTGCTCCGCTGGAGCTCTGTTCAGCGGACTGACAGCAAAAGTGAAATCTTGTTTTCGCCATAAGTTGAGAACCGTAACTCCGAATTGCGTCCGGTTCGTTGCGTTGGAAAGCTTATTCAATGCTCTATCCAATAATGAATGAATGGAAACCAAAATGATAATTTTTATCATCCTTATTTTGAGCTTTATCCTTTGATGAATTGGTGGAATTTGCATTCTTGAAGCTTAGCCTTTGGTCTTTATTACTCAATGCTCCAAAGATGCATGAATACCTATAAAATGAATGGAAAACTATTAATTGGTATAAAAATGAATAAAAAACACATGTATGCACATATTTACACAAAATTTATGATTTTATTACAAAAATCATAAGAATAGAATCGATAAGTGCCACAAATATATACTCAAAATATCAACATTTTGGCACTTATCAACAATAAAGCTTTGTTGAAAGCTCCAATGTGTTTGATACCAAGACCCCCTTCCGCCTTCAATTTACAGATATTGTCCCAGCTAACCCAGCTAATACATTTTTTGTCTTCATTTCCACATCATAGGAATCTACTCTGGATTTGAATAATCTCCTTGATAATTCTGACCGGCGCTCGATAGAAGGACATTGTATAAATAGGGATGCTTGATAAAACAGAGTTCAATAAAGTTACTCTTCCCCCTATAGATAAAAACCGCGCCTTCCAATTTGAAAGTTTACTTTTGAGAGAGCGAACCACCTGATTCCAAGAGTCACATCTTCTTGGATTGGAACCTACTGTGATGCCCAAGAATTTAAATGGAAGCTCATCCCTATAGCAACATAAAAATTGAGATGCTCCCTCCATGAATTCCTCCTTGATATTCACCCCAAAAATCTCACTCTTGAAGAAATTAACCTTCATTCCCGAAATTAATTCAAAGCTCCTCAATATGGATTTAATACTTCTTAAATTATCCCAACTGTTGCTCCCCCAAATAACCGTGTCGTCAGCGAATTACAGAATCTTAACATTCAAGTCTTCACTAACTTTATATCCTTCAAACCTCCCTAATGCCGCCGCTTTATTTACCAAACCTGCCAGGATTTCAGCCACCAAAGTGAAAAGGAAGGGTGACAGTGGATCACCTTGCCTGAGGCCTCTCTCCGCCCAAAAGCCTGGCGTTGGACATCCGTTGACAAGAATAGATATGGAGCTTTTGAAGATGCAAGCGTCCATCCAATCACACCATTTACTATCAAAACCGAACCTCACGAACAAAGTTCTCAGGAAATCCCAGTTCACGCAGTCATACGCCTGTTGGAAATCATCTTTGAAAATAAAACACTCTTTCTTCTCCTTCATTGCGTGATTGATAACTTCATTTAGAGCTAGCACCCCATCTAGGGTTTGTCTGCCAGGGACAAAAGCAGACTAGGAAGACGAGATAATCGAAGCCAAAACCTTTTTAATTCTGTTCTCCAGGATTTTAGAAAGGATCTTGTATAGACAACCCACTAGACATATTGGTCGGTATTCACCAAGGCGCTGAGGATTGAAGTTTTTAGGAATTAGAGATAGGAATGAGGCAGTAATGGCCTTAGGCAGAGTTGCTGTCTTGTGGAATTCCAAAGCAAACTTGATTATGTCTTCCTCGAGAAAATGCCAGCATTCTTGAATAAATCTGAAGTTAAAACCAACGGGTCTGGGGCTTTTCTCCCCATGTGAATCCCAAACCGCCGCCCTTACTTCCTCGCGAGAAAAAGCAGATACTAAATAGTTTTTATCGTCTTGAGAAATACACTTAACCTCCAACCCACATATTTTTGGTCTGATCTTTATAGGTTCCTCAAACCGGTTTTTAAAAGTTCTCAGGATCTCACCACGAATGCCCTCCACCTCTTCAACTCTAGAACCGTTCAGACATTGAAGCGAAACGATGTTATTTCTCCTTCTCCTATCTCTTATAACAGCATGAAAGAATTTTGTATTTTGATCTCCCTCATGTAGCCAATGCTGTCTAGATTTCTGTCTCAATAGATTCTCCTTAAGGCTAAGATGCTTCCAAAACTCCTCAGATGCCATCTTCCTACTCTCGAAGCGCCCTCTATTGTTAATCATATCATCATTGACTGGTATCAGCTATATGCTATTAAGATTCTTCACAGCCTCCTCTACTTTAAGATCCAACCACCCAAATGTTTCTCTGTTCCATGTTATCAAAATGCCCCTGAGCAATTTAAACTTCTCCTTCAGCACAAAAGCTTGTTTCCCTGCCACATTTAAATTTTTCCACTCTTTCTCCACAAAACTCAAGAACTCTTCATGCTCAAACCAACAACTATTCACTCTAAAGGGCTTTGGACCCCAATTTACCTCATAAGATTTTAACCAAATGGGTGAGTGATCCGAAATGTCCTTTTCTCCCACCACCTGCCCCACAACCTTCCAATTAACAATTAAATCATCAGACAAGACAAATCTATCCAACCTGCTTCTACTGCTGCCCTCTTTGTTAAACCAGGTGAATCTACCTCCCATTGAAGGAACATTAGTTACTTCCATGAGGTCAATGAATTCGTTAAAGTCCGTCATGTCAGAATTTCTATACTCCATAATATTCCCAATCCTTTCCTTCTTATCCCTTGTAGTGTTAAAGTCCCCACCTAAGCATCACCACCCCTCCCCAAATTTTCTTTTCAAAACCAGTAATTCAGACCACAACTTTCTCTTCAAGTCTAAGGAACAAGAAGAATAGACATTAACGAAATAGCATACCTGTCCCTTATAGCTTGCACACAGACCCAAATAACCTTCTATTTTGAAACTGAATAAAGGGAGAATAACATCCTTCTTCCACATAGTGAGAATCCCACCTGAAGCCCCATTGGAGTCTTTAGCCGTCCATTGCACTGTTTCGTTGCCCCATAAACTTGCTACAAACATATCATTTACATTCATTGTTTTTGTCTCCTGAATGAATACCATATCAGCTTGTCCTTGATTAATCATTTGTCTTAAACGCCTTCGTTTCATTGAAATTCCACACCCACGGATATTAAAAGACATAATATTCATAATGCCCCAGATTTCTTCGCCTTCCTCTCCTTCATGCCTTCTAAATCTCTTGATTCCATGTCCCTGATTGCTTTCTTAAACAATTCATCGTTACCTCCCCCAGCTATCCCGAGTTCTGATAGATCATACCATACCTTGTTCGTTGTATCCCTATCTGCCTCTCTCCTCTGCTTTCCTTGTGAAGAACTTGTTCCCAATTGAGTATTTCTACAAAGAGTAGAACCTGTTGAAGATTGAAATTGAGCTCCCGATGATTGTAATATACCCCCTGATGGAGAAGGCAATTCCATGCTCTCCCCTTTTCCAGAAACCCTAGCAACATTTCTTTTAGGTTTTTGCCTATTCAGCACCGTGAAATACGAATTTGCAATTATGAAATCACTAGATTTTGCTTCATCTCCTTTGTTTGCTACCGCCACTGAGCCATTGTTGTGGATATGATTTTGTGTCACTCTCCTTCCCTGGGCCACCGCTTCATCAAAAGAACCCGACCAACAGTGGGCCTTACATGCCTTGGACTGATGGGCTTTCTTCACTTTATTTTTACTCTTGGCCAAATAGTCTACATCCATATCTGAAAGCGCTTTTTTGTCCACCCCACACCTAGTAACAATATCCCACTCACCTATTTTGACTTCTCCAATATTTTCTTTAGTTAAACCTGCCAGCACATTGTTCTCATTGTTTACCTTGGGAACATTAAAGTCTATGTCTTGTTCCTTCTTTTCTGAAGTCTGCAATATCTTTCCCGTCGCTCTATTCTGCACCATAGCCTCCATGCTACTCCTTGCAATAAATGTTTCCTTAGCCTCCACACGTTTCCCATGTGCCGCCTCTGTGTGACCAGGTTGAGACTCTTGGACAAAAGACTCACTCCAAAACTCATCGGAGGGGTTCTCCTCCCAATCACTGCACTCCCCATCTAAAGTTTCCTTAGATTCGACAACCTTATCCCTCTTGTCGTTATTGGAGATCACCGAAATTCTCATTGGCCAGTGAACATCTTCAACCACCTTAATCACAAAAATATCATCATTTATAGAGATGTTGTACGTTTCATTCAGGACCAAACAATATGTAGTTCTAACTTGGATTCTAGCAACATCCAGGTTTTTGAGATTAGTTGTTTGTTCATCTACGCAAACAAAATTTCCAATCGGTTTTGACATAAAATTGAATATTTTTGGGTTCCATGCATGGCAAGGTAGTCCATACACTCTCATCCAAGTTAACCTTTCATTATCAACATCCTGAGGACGCCATGGCCTGATTTCTTGAAACCACTTATTGATCCAGTCTGGAACCTCCTTGATTAGAGCTGCTAATTCCCCCTCATCTCTTTCCTCTAGTAGACAAAGATTTGCTCCCATCGGAGTATCCTTGACACCAAAATAATCTTCCATATTAAAGTTGTCCTGCAAGTTGTATGTCACACCTGGGTTCTCCATGATGCCACAAAAGCTTTACGAAACCTTTCCAAATCTTCATCTTCCCTGTTGTATTCTAGGTGATCAAAAGGTATTTTCTTGGCGTGTTCCAAAGCGTCAACCTTAAAGTGCTCCTTACGATGATATGTTTAGTTACTTCTCACTGCCTGTGCGTAAGACAACGTCGGATGACCATATGCACGTTGATTCCTGCCCCCCTTCGTATCCACCATCATTGCATGGCCTTCATGTTCTTTACCTTTGGTCGTTTCACAACCAGAATCCCGTTGAAAGCATGGCGAATTCGCATGAATTTTCTTTGTTCCTATTATAATGTTATCCAACTTGATGGCCATCATTTTAGCGTCCACGACCCTGAAAAATCTCACAAATCCAAATCTTTTTCCTCTCTTATCTCTTTTTGGTGGGATAATGACTTCATCAATCTCCCCGCTTTCCTTGAATATCGCATACATTTCCTTTGCCCCGAAATCATCCAGAATTTCAATGATGAAGAAGGTTCTTGAGTTGATCTCCCCTACCTCCTCGCTCCTCCTACCTCTTCTGTCATTCCACAACTGGTTACCAATCTTCTGCTTCCTCTTATTGATGACTTGTTTCCATTCTGCTGCTTCTGGCCTTCGATTCTTGAACATGGTTGACATAAAACTTGTTGTGTTTTGGGTTTTGAGTTCTAAAAGGTGGATTTTGTTTTTTAGAGAAAAGTCAGACCTTCTCTCTCATTGTTTGTTGATGGATAAAAATCCTCTTCACTTGAAAGTTTCCCATACACTTTTCTGGTTGAATATATGATAAAATATGATCATATATTTTCTGGTTGAATATATGATAAAAACGTTTTTGCTTACATTCAAAACACCTAAATAAAGTTTTCTAATTTCGTCACAGTTTTTGCTTACATTCAAAATCCGAGGAAAATATGTTTACGATCAGAAGCTTTGGCGCTCCTCTCCGTTTCTACTCCCCTATGCATGGCGGACCTCTCAACGGTGGCACAAGATGGTCGGAGGAAAAAAAAGGGCATTTCAGAACCTGGCTCCGAAATGAGATTTGTATCCTATAGGGAGGGATTCGTTTGGAGGTAAGTCTTCTGAGATAACTTTGGTGTATTTTTTTGAGTTCCCAAGTAGGACAAAGGCTATCGACATTTTCCAGCTCTTTGGTTGTCATGGGGACATTGTAGAAGTTTCTATTTCACCAAAAAAAAATAAGGTTGGGAAGAGGGTTGGTTTTTCCAGATTCAGGGAGGTAGGGGATGCTAGCTTTTTAGCAGTCAAATTGGATAACATTTTAATAGATGGTTTCAAGATTCACACGAATCTTCCTAGATTTGTGAGGGACATTTTTCCGATGAAGGGAAAGGTGGAGGATTTTCGAAGGAAGGATGACGTAGAAGTTAGGAAGACATTTTTTCTCTTTTGCACTATAAGAGGAAGGGGAAAGCTCTCCTTAAACGAGTTCCTGCTTTTTCACAATCTACTCTACCTATTCCTTCTTCTATGGTTTTTTCATCGACCCCTACGGCGAACGACAATATCTCTATGTATCATGGAGAACATTCAAAATTTTATGATATTTGCATGAATAATGTTAGACAATGGAATTTTATTGATAATAGTATTAGTGGTAAACTTTGGGAAGTTATAGAAGCTCTTGGAGTGTTAGGGGCGGAAGGGAAAAACAACTATCTGAACAAAATTGATGAACGAGAAAAAGAAGTATGTGAGAATAGGAAGGATTTGAAGGAGTCCAATAATGCGTCTCAATAATTATCGGGTCCTTGAACATTATAGGGGGTGGTGGTATCTTGAAGAGGAGGAGAATTAGCTCTATAATTTAAAAAGGTAATGCCGACATTTTTGTTATCCAAGAAACGAAAATTGCTAGATGAAAGACTTTATCGCTAAAAGTTTGTGGAATATCGATGGTATTGGTTTCTCTTTCTCTGATTCGGTAGGCTTTTTAAGAGGGACTATTATTTTTTGGAAGGAAGAATTTGTTTTCGTCCAGACTACTTTCAAAAGGAAGGGTTTCTTGGGGATAAAGGGGGTATGGAAAAAATATCTACTATATCGCTAATATTTACTCGTCATGCGATTTTAACAAGAAAAAGTTGATGTGGAGAGCTTTATTGGAACTTAAAGAGAAATTTGTGGATGGGAAATGGTTCTTTTGTGGAGACTTTAATACTACCAAAAACAATAGGAAAAGAAGGGGTGGTCTATGTCAGTTTACAGGGGGGAGAACAACGCCTTCGCGGAGTTCATAGAAAAGAGTAAACTTGTTGATGTAACCTAGAAAGGTAAAAGCTTTACTTGGTACAGTGGCGATGGTAAATCAATGAGTAGATTAGATTGCTTCCTCCTTTTGGACACGATCATGGAGAAGTGCGGTGTGGTTGGCCAATTCATTGAACGACTGGATATTTCGGACCATTGTCCTGTTTGGTTGGTTAAAGACAAAGATGATTGGGGGCCTAAACCTTTTACGTTCAACAATGAGTGGTTTTCTTTCAAGTCTTTTATTCCTTTTGTTGAATATGAATGGAAGAAGATTGTAGTGGAAGAAAGGTGTGATTTTGTTCTGAAGGAGAAGTTTAGGCTTCTCAAAGAGAGGCTTAAATGGTGGAACACAGAGGTTTTTGGAAGGATAGAATTGTGGGTAAAGGACGAGGTGAGGTATGTGAGTGAAGGGGACGAGTTTCTTGAGGACGATTCTGTAGGAGAGAGGAACTCTATTGTGTTTAATAGGAAAAAGGCTTCAAGTTGTTTTTAGTTAAACCTAAGGCTTAAGGAGAATATGATTATCCAAAAGTCTAGATTGAAATGTCTTAGCGACGGAGATTCTAACACCAGTTTTTTTCATAAGGTCGTGAAAGAGATGAGAAGATATAATCATATCGGTTATATTAATTCAAGGGGTGTCTTGGGGGATTCGTTTTCAGACATTAAGGAGGAAGTTCAGTCACATTTCTCTCTTAAATTTGGTGACTTGGATCGGATTAGACCCTCTCTAGATGGTATTTCTTTCAATAAGATCAAAGAGACAACCACTTTCTTGAATCTCCTTTCGGAGAAGACGATATTAAAGAAGCTATTTGGGGTTGTGGGGGTTCTAAAAGTCCGGGTCCAGATGGCTATTCGTTTTTTCTTCATTAGGAAATCTTGGTTCTTTCTTAACGAATATTTTATTCGCTTCTTCAATGTTTTTCATTCCGCTGGTGTTATCTCTAAGGCGGTCATCTCATCTTTCTTGAATTTTGTGCCTAAATCGCCTAATCTGCTAGGATTGGACGACTATAGACCGATTTGCTTAATTGGCTGAATTTATAAAGCTATCTCCAAGCTTTTGGCGAGTAGACTCAAAAGTGTCTTAAAATCGATTATTTCTCTGTGCCAAAGTGCTTTTGTTCCGGAAAGACAACTTCTTGATGGAGTCATGGTAGTTAACGAAGTGGTCGATTATGCGAATAAGGAGGGTAGGAGTTATTTTCTTTTCAAGGTGGATTTCGAAAAAGCTTACAATAAAGTGAATTGGAATTTCCTTAGTTCAATGTTGAAGAAAATGGAATTCGGGGCTTTATGGATGAAATGGATAGATTTATTGATTTTTCAAAGTAAGATATCGATTCTTGTGAATGAGAGTCCGACTAAGGAGCTCAAAGTTGAGAGAGGTTTGAGGTAAGGTGATCTGCTTTCGCTGTTTCTTTTCACTTTAGTGGCGGAAGGGCTTACAGGCTTGGTGACTAAGGCTATTTATATTGGAGAATTCGAAGGTTTCCTTTTTAATGGTAAGTGCAAAGTAGACATTCTTCAATTCACGGATGATACTTTGTTGATAGGGGAGGGAATTCGGAAACAAGTTTGGGCTATCAAGACGGTCTTGAAAGCTTTTGAAATGGTCTCGGGTTTTGGTATCAATTATCACAAAAGTAAACTTATTGGCATCAATGTGAGTAGTAATCTTTTGGAAGCCGCTTCATCTCTTTTATCTTGTACAGTGGAAGGAAAGGTGTTCTTTTTTCTTGGCATATCGGTCGGGTCTAATCCAAGGGGGATTTCGTCGTGGACTCCGCTTTTGGAGAAATTAAGGAAACGCCTTTCGGGTTGGAAGAATAGATTTCTCAACTTAGGATGGAGGATCACGCTTTTAAAATCTGTCTTGTGCTCTCTTTCCTTCTTCACTATGTCTTTTTATATATTATCGACGACGATCGTTAAAGAGATTACTAAGATTAAAAATAGTTTCTTATGGGGAGGTTTGAAGGAGAAAAGGAAGATCCATTAGGTGGGGTGGAACGACTTTTGTCTTCCGTATGAAAAGGGAGGTCTCGGTTTGAAGAGAATCGACGATTTCAACGTCGCTCTTCTCAACAAATGGAGATGGAGTTTTCTTTAAGGGTCGGAGTCTATCTGGTTCAATTTATTACTAGCCCGGTATGGTGATATTTGCTTGTAGGTCCTTAACGGAGAAGTTCTTAACATCGTTCCATCTTTCTCTTCTTCTTGGTGGAAGGACATTCTTTCTCTAGGGAAAAATTCACATCATGACGTTATGATTAATAGCTGCACTTTCAATATTGATAGAGGTTTTACAACTTCTTTTTGGCACTCTGTGTGTATTTCGGATTTGCCTTTAAAAGATTGTTTCCCTTCTCTCTATTATGTTTCGAAATTGGAGCGCATTTTGGTGGCCGGAATGGGGGTTGGAGGGAGGATGTTTGGTGTTGGGGGTACTTTGGCATTGTTTTTGTTCCCGTGTTGAGGATGCGCTGCAAACAGTTCTAGCAACAGATTTTTGCAGCCCCACGGGCAGTGACACTGTCAAATGGAAGATAGAAAACAATGGTTTCTTGCAGGTTTTCGTTCGCCATACGATCCTTTCAACAAGTTTGACTGTGCCTTAAATCTTATATGGAAAATGGATATACCGTTCAAAATCAAAGCGTTCGGGTGGAGGCTTCTCATTAACAGAATCGCGACTAAGGATCTCTTTAGAATTAGAGGTATTATTTTCCCTAATGATTCTCTTTCTTGTGTTTTTTATAGGGTTGTTCTGGAATCGGTAGGTCACTCTTTTTTAAGTGCTCTATTGTCAAGTTGATTTGGAAGGAAATAGCGGAGTGGATTGGTATGTCGGATGTAAAGGTTGAGGACCCTAAAGGGAGTTTCATGTATTGGTATAATTCTTGCAAGCACATGAAAATGAAGGAGGGTAAACTTAGTTGCATTTGGTTAGCTTCAACTTGGAACATATGGCTTCTTAGGAATGACATCCTTTTTCGGAAAGATCCTTGAAATATTCTAAATACGCTTTGGAATGTTAAGTCTTTGATTTGGAGGTGATCTTTCTTAGGGGATATTACTCACTCCAATTGTAACTTTTACGAGTTTAGCAAAGATCTGTTGTTACTCCTTTCATAAGGATCAATTAATTTATAATTTCATTTTTTTTTGGTCAAATTTAACTCGTCTCTTGTGTATCAAATTTCAAGAACCCTTAGTTCTCTGATTAATATATCTTAAAAAAAAACATTCAAAATCCGAGGAATTGCTTATACTTTCTTTCTTACATACTTCAATATTTTTATTTAAAGAATCATATTTGTTGATAGAAATTAGGGTAAACAAAACACTAGATAGCTATAGATGTGTTAAGTTATAGCTAGGTGTATCAGCATACTATATGTTTTCTTTGGGGTATAAATAAATAACACAACAAGTATATTAACCAAAGACAGATATGTGAGGAGCACAAGAAGCCACACACCATGATGTTGACATATAGTTTCAAGGCCTTCTCCAATCCAAGTATTTTATCAGCTAGACTTGGTGTCCTGTACACTAGTACTACTAAGTGGAGTGGTAGAAGAACCAATAGCGTCTTTTTAGGGACAGAAGAAAAAAAATGATTCGTGAAGTTGATAATAGTTTGATTTGTTCTATGTATTCCAATTGGAATATTATTATGCTTCTTTATGACTTACAACACATGTAAAAAGAAAGCAAACTTTTGAGGTATGCATATTTTCTTTTTATAGAAGTCATAGATAAAAAAAATGAAAAATATATTAAATAATGAGATAATGTTATTATTATATGAAAAATAAACAATTAATCTAACTAAATAGCTTCAATAATGCATAATTACATAATCAATAAGAAGATATAATCCAAAAATAATTCAAATACTCCCACTCTTTTTTAGTATAACTATATATATATATATATATATATATATATATATATATATATATATATATATATATATATATATATATATATATATATATATAAAATTAAAATTCAGTTTTATAAAATCAATAAAATATTAATATAATTTTTTATATATTTAAATATTTATTATTCTCTCTTTTTTCTATTGTATAAATTTTCTTTCGTATTCATTTAGACTCTGTATGGTAAGGCATAATTTTGAGTTTAAGTCTTATAGCTTATGCTTATAAGTTTATATGACAATTTAGACCCGTTTTGTAACAGTCTTTTCATCTCTAGTTTATAGCTTACTAGTTTATAGCTTATTTTTTAGACGTTATTTCAAATAGCGTTTTAGCTTATAGCTTATAGCTTATCATTTTTTCTTCATTTTTTATCCTTATTATTTTTACATAAACTCATTTTTATCCTTTATAATTTATTTTAATTTTAAATTAAATAATTATATATTAAATATCTTTTATGTCACTTTACATTTATAAGTTAGTTGAACCGTTAATTTTACCAAACACTTCAATTAGCTTACCAGTTATCAGTCTCAACCATCAGCCATAAGCTATAAGCTATCAGTCATCAGTTATAAGCTATCTGCTAGCTTATCAGCTAACCGCTATTTACCAAACAGACTACTAAATTTGAATGATTGTATTCCCATGAAATTTCATTTATTTTTTTAAAATAATATAATTACTAAATTTTCTAAAAACATTAAAATTATATATCAAATAATTTTTATAAAAAATTCAAGAATTGAATTTTATATTTTTATTCTCAAATAACTTATTCATGAAAATCATTAATGCATTTTTAAAATAAAATTCCTATTAAATTTTGTCATTTGAGTTAGTTTGTGATTTGAGTACAATTTTTTGCTTTATTTTAATAAAAATCGTGTCGACACTATGAGTTAATTCTTACCCAAAAAAACAGTAAAACATCAATCAATTGGTCACCCTAACATAAATTTGAGTAAAGAATAAAATGAAGACTATAAAACTAGAAAACCTAGGGACTAAAATCTCTTAGAAAAAATCAGAGACTAACTTGTAATATTTGAAGGCAAAAAGTTGATTTAAGGAAAAATAGTAATTAGACAAGAAAACTTTATTAAAGCTACAAAGGTTTAATCACATGATTAAGCTAAAGGTATGGTGGATTTGTTTTTCTTTGAATAGACTACATTTTTAGCTAAATATTGTCAAAATCAATATTCAATTGTGGCCATAACCGAAAAAAGTTTAAAAGATTATGGATTTCCTTGTCTTATTTTCTTTACAAAAGTGCTACTTATTACTAAAAAAGATACTTGTTTTTATCATGCAAGACTCATGAATGTGTGCACAAATTTATGTTAGTAGTGTTATTTAGTTTTCTCAACTCATATTCTTTAGTTTTTTATTCAAATTAACTAATTCTTACAAAAACTAGTCTTTATAAGTTTACTATATGTTTTATCTATGTGATATTTGAAATTTTTTAATGTAACTCTCGTTTTTAAAATAAACAAATATTTTTTTTAAATAATCAAAATTTTCAATTTTAATTCTAAACTAACCGATCTTTCTTCTAATTTTTAATATAACTACGTTTCAAACATTAAAAAAGAATTAAAGAGTAGGCGATAATTAAATTGGCATCTTTAATTTTTTTTTATAAATTTTTTAGTTACCGGTGAATCTTTCTGCAGATTTGATATTATCTATGGATCTACTTATGAATTTACTTGTAGATAACAAACTAAAAAATCCGTAAATTCACAAATAAATTTATAGGTAAAGTCAAATCAACAGAAAATTTATCAATAGCTATAAAAAATTAAAAAATATATAGGAAATCAATTCAATAAATATCTTCTTTTTAATTTTTATTTATTCGAAATATGGTTATATTAGAAATTATGGGAAAAGATGGTTAGTTTAGTATTGAAATTTGATTATTTAAAAAAAAAGTCATTTTTAAAAATTATTTTACTTCTTACTTTTACCTAAATGTGCAACATGGATTTTACCAAAAACATATATGCATAGTGCCTATATTCATTTTATATGCTTAGTAAGCAACTTACTATATATGCATCACACTCCCACATGGCTAGCGAATAACATTTTGTGGTTTAGGATTCACACCAAAAGATAAGTCAAATATTCTGAAACCTTTGGAGTCAAAAAGATAATAATCTAAATGTCAGCATGTTTAATCAATCTTTAGTTGTTTAATTTGTTTGTAGGTAAATACTCCGTCCTTCATTTGATATTAGAATAGCGTGACATCATATTCTTTTTGGTGCAATGTTTTCTTATAGGCAAATAAGATGGACTCAATAGGAGGACCAGGGTCCTCAATCCAAATTAAAAAGAATAGCAAACAAACAAAGAGAAAAACACTTATAGAGGACAACACAACTCTGCGGCTTATAACACATTCCTTGCTAGCTAAATTAATGACAACAAAAACTATTCTCAAGTCACAAATTTAATCATTCCAAATAATTTGAAAATTTTCAAAATCTTCCATGAAAAAAAAAACACTATTTCTACTAAACTAAATAGTCCAACAGACAGCTAAACTAAAAAAAACAAATTTAGATCAATATGAAACTTGTTAAAAGATAAGATTTGGACCTGAGACTCAAAAAGAGAGAAGGAAATGATCATACTTAATCTTGCAAATCCACTTCGAGCCATCCGCTCACATCTTTCCAAACCTGCAAACTAACAGTACAATCAAAAAACAAGTGGGTCACATCCTCCTCGCCATTAAAACAAAGCGAACAAGCTGCATTTTTGAAATCGGCCACAACTCCTTTTTTAATCAATTCACTCCTAGTTGGTAATTATTTAGAATAAAGCTCCAACCTAAAATAAGATATTTTCTAGGGGATTTAGTCTTCCAAACAATAGAACAATGTCGAGTCTTCTCTTTATCTAATACATGCCTTAAGCTAGACAAAGAATTGAGCCACACATAACTGTCTCAAATGGAGAAAACGCCACTATTACGTACCAAATAAATCTGTCCACGACACCAATATCAGGCCGAAACAAAAGTACAGAATTCAACAACGTAGATAGTTGTGCCATCTCCTCAATCAACAAGTCAGAATTGCTCAAACCAAAATTTCAATTCCATCTTTCGTCGCTCTAAGAACCCGATTCATACACGTGGAAAAACGGTTTTTTTCTTACTTTTGAACCGTGGCTGGACTGCCAGTGAAGATCCATTTTAGTCCTTTACAAAAAAGGGAGAGTCTAAATTTGTCCCTGAGAAAAAAATCTCTATTTAATCCCTTACAAAATTTAATTGATTCATGCTAGTCCCTATTTTAATATTGTGTTTCAAACGATTGTTTCTATTTTTAAATCGTGACTGGACTCGTGTTTTACTACTGTTGATTTGAAATTATTTGTGAAGGTATTGTAGATAAATCATCGCGATACCATATTAATGTTTTTTGTGTTGGGTTTATTATCAGGCTTATGGGTGAGTAACTACGATTTTTCTTGTTATGTATTCTTGTGTATTATGTGTTGTTATTGTTTTAGTTGTTAATGATCTTTTTAGGAAGTTTAGTTTTACTACTAGGATAATTTAAGCTAATTTCTTACTTTTGTAAACAATACTGGGGAGAAAATAATACACATGATATGTTGGAAGAAAATTGGTTTATATACTATATTCCTTAGATTTTGATGAAAACAGAGTATTCAATGAACAATTAGGTATACTAGATAACGCAGTTTCTGGTGGAAATTCATATTTTGAAGACCATGTGCAAAGATATTTAACTTCTAACATGTACTCAATAGGGACTAACATAGCTCAGTCAAATTTTGTAAGGGATTAAATATGGATTTTTTCTTATGGACTAATTTGTACTCTCTTTTTTGTGACAAAAGTGAGTCTTCATTAGCAGTCAAGTCACGGTTCAAAAATAAGAAAAAAACCAGTTTGAAAAAAATATTAGTGAGGGATTAACATGACTCGATTAAATTTTATAAGAGACTAACATGACATGTAAATAAATTACAGTACGGATTTACTACTATTTTTTTTAAAATTTTATTATTATTTTTTGGATAATTCATATTTTTTTTTAGTGATGTATAAAGTAAAAGCAAATCAAACCTTTTTTTCCCTATAAAAGGATGTTAAGTAAAGACAGTCAGTACACAACTAGCTCACATATTATTCTCAATAGTCTAAAATATTTGAGCTATATCCAAAAACTTTTCTAGTTGCAATATTGCAAGATGGAGAAGATGAATCCAGAAGATGATGATATGAAATGGGTTCATGATTCTTCTGTTGATCATAAGGGAAGAGTTCCACTTCGAGCTTCAACTGGTTCTTGGAAAGCTGCTTTTTTCATTATTGGTAAGAAATATTTGTTTTCAATCTAATTATGCTCCTAAATCTTGTCTTTCTATAAAGTGCATAAAACTCCTTTTCCTCAAACTTTCACCTATTAATTAGTATTCGTCTACCACTTTTGAAGTACTCCAATCATGCATCTACTTTTATCAAATTTCATTTAGCTTTTAGCATAAGTTCAAATTTTCAATTAATTAGCAAAAACCCTATTCTTGATTCCTAGTTTATTATTTTTCATTAACACTTAAGAAGTGTGTTGAACTTGAATGAGTATTTAGCCTCTTTTTACAAACCAACTTCATTGTTATTTTGAAGCACATTTTATTAACCATTAAAACCTAAAGAGGAAGTTAATATTCTTCATCTCCATTCTAATAATAAGTTCATCTTACAATTCAGTTTTAGAAGATTAAGTTAAATTCAACCTACATTTTTAAAATGTCTGAGTTTAGTATAACTATCCGATTTTTATTATCAGACCACTCATCTTTTATATTTACGCACCAAACCAATAATATTGGACGTAGATTAATAATCAGACCACTCATCTTTTATATTTACGCACCAAACCAATAATATTGGACGTAGATTAATAAGTGAAGGCAACCCTCTCTAAAATTCACAATAATAATCCAAGTGATGATTTGATAACTTTACTTTATGATTGAATAAAAAGATTGAAAAGTTTATGAGATATGTACCTCATTTGGAAAGTTATAATCTGATAGTACAAGACTAGATTGTGGATAGGACCACTATGCGCACATTAATCGGTTTGTATTGGTTTAAGTAGTTTAAGATAATCATCTACTTTATATATCTTCAGGTGCTCATTTTCATTTTTAGAGTTGAATTCCCACAACCACTAATATTGCGGAATGATAAAACCATACAAACCACACAAAGAAAACTAATCTTAAAGCATCATTTTCCTTTTCAAGATGCTTCTTGCTTTAAACCAATTATTACAAATCAATCAGGTTTTCCTTGCAAATTTTAGGATGTCAATCAGATGGAGTTGGTGCGAGGAGATGCATCCTCATACCATGCCCTCAAGTTTATTCTCCATTTTCATCTCAAATTTACGTCGTTGGAAAATTCTATCTCATATCTATTCATGCGAACTCCATGGATTCTCATTTTCATTGTTTTCGTGTTCCCTGGAGATCTATAAACATTAACCAAATATATTCATATTTTTTAACCAAATTTAAAATTTGAAATTAAAAAATTAAGAATTAACTATCTAAAATAAATATATTGTTTTATATATATATATATATATATATATATATATAAACATTATAAAATAAATTATATAAAATAATAAATAATATTATATAAAAATTTAAAATTATTAATTAATTAAAAAATTTATTATAGTTTATTTGAGATGAAAATATGTTCTCCATCCTCATTCTTAAATGGGTCAATCTCCGCAAATATCTTAACTAATATATACAAATTGACATTCATATACATATAAAAAAAAAAGCACTGATAAAACATGTTAAAATATCTCTTTCAATAGTATTAAATCTTATAAGAAAAATTTTAAATTCGACACTTTTTTTTCCGCACAAATATTTACTTCAGTAAAAATTCGTCATTAGATGAGTAGTAAACTTAAGATAAAAAAATAATTATCATCCTTTTGTGTTATATTTTATTTTTTTAATAAAATAATTTTACTTTAATTGTGCTGCTCTATATTCCTAGTCATTTTTTTAGTATATACTAGATCAGATACTGCAAAATAACATATTATTATGCTTTGTTTTATGATAATCCATCTACCACAAAATTTATTAATCATGTTCATTGAATATAATTAAGCAAATTGATTCATGACCCACATCTTCCACTAGTTTATAAAATTCCTCATGCATTATACTAGTGACAAATCATCTTCAAACTGCGATGACTGCAATCAATATTGCAATATTTGTATCGATTAAAATGGCAAAAATCTTTATGACTACAAGATTGCAATATCTATACCGATTGAAATGACGAAAGTTTGATTGTGTTCTTTATTTAAATCCTTTGTTACATTATTATTTTACTTGAATTTGCTACAATAATTAACTATAATAGAATGATTAATCTCTTAATACTTGTTTTCAGCAATTGAGTTTAGTGAGAGATTAAGCTATTTTGGAATAGCAACAAGCTTAGTCCTTTACCTCACAAAGGTTATGCATCAAGACCTAAAAACAGCAGCAAGGAATGTTAACTATTGGACAGGTGTCACAACTCTAATGCCATTGTTTGGTGGATTCATAGCTGATGCATATTTGGGTCGTTACTCCACTGTGTTTGCATCATCCATTGCTTATCTTATGGTAATTAACCTCAATTATTATGTCATTAAAACTTAATTAGGACTTCATAGACCCCAGGAGTTAGTCTAGTGGTAAAGGCTTCGTTCTTGAGACTGTGCTCCTCTCAAGATTTCGGATTCGAATCTGCTGGATGCAAACAACTCCTGTATTAGGTCAAGTCCATATAAAAGTTTGCTACTAAAATAATAACTTTAACAAATTCTTGATCACAGGGTTTGGTACTACTTACACTATCATGGTTCTTACCAAGCTTAAAGCCATGTGATCACACTATGACATGCAATGAACCAAGAAAAATTCATGAAGTGGTTTTCTTTGTGGCTATATACTCAATATCTATAGGAACTGGAGGACATAAGCCCTCTTTGGAGAGCTTTGGAGCTGATCAATTTGATGAGGATCATGTTGAAGAAAGGAAGCAAAAAATGTCATTTTTCAATTGGTGGAATTGTGCTTTGTGTAGTGGACTTATTCTAGGAGTGACCTTGATTGTTTATATACAAGATAATTTAAATTGGGGTGCTGCTGATATTATTTTTACTGGAGTTATGGCGATTTCACTTGTTGTATTTGTTGTTGGAAGGCCTTTTTATAGGTATAGGATACCTTGTGGGAGTCCTTTGACTCCAATGTTGCAAGTTCTTGTTGCTGCTATCTCTAAGAGGAAGCTTCCATATCCTTCTAGTACTGATCAATTGTATGAGGTTGCTAAGTCTCCTGGCAACAAAAAGAAGTTTCTTTGTCACACTAAAAAACTCAGGTATGTGTCTTGCCTCTTTCGATCATACATTGATATTTGTCAGACACCAAACACACAATTGAACAAAATGGTCGGTACTACAAAATTTTGTACTATGTATCACTCACATTTTATATTATTGAAGCGTGTTTGATCTATGTAGCACTGATACTTTATATTGTGTTTGTGTTTGATGATCAACCTTCATAATATAGTTGAAAATTTTGTCCTTGTTGTAATCCTTCTCTAATCGCCTTATTATGGGATTTCACTTGCCTTTCTTGTAGTCTCCCACACCTTCATTGAGTTAAGTTTTTCTAACGGGCCATCTATCTTTTATGCTTATGCTCTTAATGTCTAATCATGTGCGTACGAGTGTGGGTTATGAGTCTTACATCAACCAATAACTAATTTGATAAAATGTTTATAACTAGGGAAAATCTTGATCTTATAAGCCGTTTTATAGGGATAAGTTAAGTCTAACTCACAATTCTAAAATGGTATTAAGGGGTGTATTGGAAATTCTGTCTTTTTTGTGGTCCGCCTTAGTCGCGTAATTGTGGAATTTGAGTTGCTTTCATTGTAGTTTCCAACAACTTCATTGAGTTGAGTCACATTACATAGAGATAGATATGACATGTGTTGTGTTTATAAGTGGGGGACAATCTCCATCTTACAAATCGATTTTGTGGATATGAGTTAGGTTGAACCCTACAAATATTAAGAAATATATAGTTTAGAAGACACTTTTCCTCAATATCTCAAAACTTATAATTCATGATTTGACTATTTGTTTTCAGATTTCTTGACAAGGCAGCTATAATTGAAAACGATGGAAACTTAGTTGAAAAACAAAGTCCATGGAAGCTAGTAAATGTAACAACAGTTGAAGAAATGAAACTTCTAATAAACATGATTCCAATTTGGATATTCACTATCCCATTTGGAGTAAGTGTGGCACAAACATCAACATTCTTCATCAAACAAAGTGCAACAATGAACAGAAAAATAGGCAAAACCTTTGAACTTCCACCAGCTTCAATTTTCACAGTTGCAGCCTTAGGAATGATAATTTCAGTAGCCATCTATGACAAAATCCTAGTACCTATGCTAAGAAAAATAAACCAAAATGAGAGAGGAATCAACATCCTTCAAAGAATTGGTTTTGGAATGTTATTCACTATTATTACAATGATAGTAGCAGCTATAGTTGAGCAGAAAAGATTAGAAGCTATTAAAAAGGAATCACTTATGAGTGTTTTTTGGCTGGTTCCACAGTTTCTAATAATTGGTTTTGGTGATGGATTTACACTTGTGGGATTACAAGAATATTTCTATGACCAGGTTCCTGATTCAATGAGAAGCTTAGGAATAGCTTTTTATTTAAGTGTGATTGGAGCAGCAAATTTCATTAGTAGTATGTTGATAACTTTGGTTGATCACATGACAATGAAGAATGGGAAGAGTTGGATTGGTAAGGATTTGAATAGTAGTAGATTGGACAAATTTTATTGGCTATTGGCAGGTATGACTACTGTGAATTTGTTCTTGTTTGTGTTCTTTGCTAGAAGATATTCATACAAAAATGTGCAAAAGGTTGCGGTTGTGGTTGATAGTTATGAAGGGAAAAGTGATTATGGAAGGGGAGAAAATGAGGTTTGAGTTTGTTCTTGAGGTGCATTAAACAAAATAGGCAAATGTTTGAGTATAGTAATTTTATCAAGTGTCTATTTAGATTGGAAATTTGTATTTATGTTGTATACAAGTCTATGTTATAGTTTTGTTGGAAAAGAAGAAAGTTATATTGAGATTTTGTGATGAATTGATGAGGAGAGAATATTTGAGAGAAGAAGAATTTCTATATTTTGACTTACATATTTACTCCTCTTCCATTTTATAAGTTTTAAAAGAGAGTTCTAAGAGCGTCCACATCTAAAAGAGAGCTCTAAGAGCATAAATATCGTCTACAAGAGTAACGTTTCTACGGAACTTTTAAAACCATTTGTTATAAACTATCGATAATTGAGGCAAAATACCGTTCGTATACTAAAGCACGTTCTTTAATTCAACAACGTTTCTACAAATGTCGGCTATGATTTTATATATTTATTTAAGTGGGAATAAATATGAAAGCTGAATATAAAATTATAGATGAGATTTTTGAGAGATTTTGTGGGATTCATTTTAGAATTTTTAATGAGTTAGATGGATATTTGAAAAATGTAATTGAGTTGTTAAAATAATTTAAAAGTATGATATAATATAAAAAAAAAAAAATGGGATCCATTTAAAGAATCCAAATGAATATGATGGATGTGGATGCTCTAAATGAATCAATAGATTAATCCAGAAATTTTAATTGATAAAGAGTTCTACACACCTATTTCTACTACACACACTTAGTAAAGTTAGAAATATGTCTCTACCAATCTACTTACATTTCTCTAGAATTATGTTCGGAGTATATCACTTTATTAGTTAATTTGGCCTAACTCTTTACTAATCTAATGGATCAAATTAAATTTATAATCAAACACCTTCTTGTTGGAAAATGTTTGTGTAATTTCTCTCCTTTGTGAATTCTAAATTAGCACTAAGCGAAAGCAAAAATTGAGAGAATATAGTAGAAAAATCTCTGAATTTTTACATCGAAAATCCTCTATATGTTAAAGAGAAAAAAACTAGACCTACACCAGAAAAATATCTACTTAATAAAAAAGTAGGATTACAAGCTCTCTTGATACACGTGAATATCTCTCAATCTCACTTGACAAGGATGATGTACAAAATCTCTCAACATTCATCAAACATTGATGGAAACAAGACTCTAGGCTAGAACTTTATTTCTCACCATCACTCTTGAATTTTCTTACTTTAATGAAATAATGAAACTCTTCAACCTTCTTAATTTGTATAGATTTTGTCATTATATCAGACTAATTGAGATTTGTATGGATTTTTGTCAACTTCAATAGTTGACAATACACACCTTCAATGGTTTATTGCCAAGAAACAACTCCCTATAAAAATTAATTAGATATCCTAATGTAGACTTTCTTGAATCTACACAACTTTTCATATATGCATCTATATAAACGATGAGCATTACATATCTATTACGAAAACACAAGCACTTTCTAGCAGTTTCTTTCATATACCTCAATATCATGGGTTCGATAGAAATTTACTAGTAACTCCAACAACATATGCAATTTTTGGTCTAGCGCAGACCATTGTGTACATAAGACTACTGACAACAAAAAAAGAAGGAACCTTTCTCATTTCTTCTTTTACTTGGTCATTGTTTGGACATAATTTCTTGCTAAGTTTTAAAAGACAAGGTAGTATAACATACACATGTTTGGAATTATGCATATTGAACAATATCTAATGATTTGCATTCTAAGAATTTACTTCATTACACCCAAATCTTTCATAGCAAAAGATTTTCTTAAAACTTTATTGAATTCATTTAACTTTTATTTTTATTTTTTGCAACAATAAGCATATCACCCATATACAACCAAAGTATAATTGACTCGCCATTATCATAATCTTCACAAACACACAATGATTATTGTCATTTTTTGAACTTGTGTTGAGTCATGAAGAGATCCAACTTATTATACCATTTTTCTTGGAGCTTGTTTAAGACCATAAAGACAGTTTCTTCAGAAGAACATGCAAGGTGTTCTTTTCCTAATTTAACGAGACCTTCTAATTGCTCCATATACATTTATTCATCTAGGTCTACAAATAAAAACATTGTTTTCACATCAAGTTTCTCTATCTCTAAGTTTAGTTTTTCAACTTTACCAAGGATAATGATTTAATTTGCATTCTAAGAATTTACTTCACTACGTTCTAAGTTTAGTTTTTCAACTTCTTCATCGGTACAAATATTTCTTCAAAATCTATGCCTTTCTTTTAATGGTGTACCTTCATGAAAATTTGTGCTTTTTACTTAAGGCTCGGGTTGTTCTCTTTGAACTTGATTTCTTTGAAGGATTTAATTTTATGAACATGATTAAGTTTTTGTTTGAATGTTTTAGATCTTTTTTCCTCATGCACTTATTGTAATGTCTCACAAATAGTCTCATCTCTTTGTCTTTTTAGGAATCATCACTCAAGTCATGTTCACAGTCCTCTACCTTGGCTTTTAAAACTTAATGCCTTCAAGGAGATTTTTTTCTTCTCATGTTTATCCTTATCTTTACGCTTTGCAATACTTTCACTCGCCTCAAATCTCTTTAACTCATGCTCATGTTAAGTGAGCTTCCCAGAGAGACTTAACATATCTAAAGTTTTTATATCATGTGATTCTTTAATAGTATTTACTTTAGACTGTCATACTTTACACATAGATCTCAAAATTTTGTTAGCACAATCCTTATTAATGTGGTTTTTCTTAAATTCTCTAGTTGTTTGATAATATGTGAAAACCTCATATGCATGGAGGCCACAGTTTCACCGGGTTCCATACGAAAGACGGTTGTTTTCTTCTGTCAAAGTGTTGATCTTAGATTTCTTGATGTCATCATTTCTTTCATGGAGAACCTGAAGAGTGTCCCGCATTCGCTTAATTGTCTTACAATGTGATATTGAGAAATACACATTCTCAATCAGAGAAAAGATGAGAATATTTGTCGCTTTCAAATCATAAGACGCCTTCCTAATCTTGATTTCATTTCATTCATTTGGTGGTTTCTTGACGGATTTGACATCAATGATCTTTTAAGGAATAAATGGTCCTTCTTCTATGGATACTCATAATTGTAACTGCAAACATAAGGTACATGCTCATGCAATCCTTCAAATATGTATAATTTTCACCAATGAAAATGGGGAGTTCTATTATACGACCCCTTGGATCAATTTACATCATATTCAATAAATTTTGAAGTTGTTAAATCATATCAAAGGAACCAGGTCTTGATGCTAATTGATGGTTTAAATATAGGGTTAATTGTCTAGAAGGGAGTAATAGACAACAAAATTCATTCTTATATTTTTCAAAAATGAGAGAAACACACAAAAGCTTTTACACAATTCGAAGGTTAATTGTAAAAACACACACACACCAATGATATGGATTACATGAGAACAATATGATAATTGATCTTTAAGAGGTAAAATAAATAATTTGATAGAATTAATGATTAATCAATATTAAGCAATCTTTAATCATAATTTTAACAATATAATCAGTAATAAGATTGTTTGAAAAACCCAATCTAGTTAGACCTAAGCTTACATAATTAATCCCTATGAAAACTAGTGTAATACCTGTGTGTTCGCACGGGTACCCGTTGTTTTCGCACATTTGAATTGGGAAAAATAAAAGGTATTAGTAAAAGATTAAATTTGAGTTAAAATAGAAAAAGTTATAAAATTACTAATATTAAAAAAATTGAATATTGAAAATAAAAAGTAATTAAGAAAATAAGGTTTATATTAGTATGCAATAAAAATTGGAAAGATCAATTATTTAGCTTAAATTAGTACTGTTTTACCAACAGTAGAACAAAATGTGACATGCATGAAGAATAGACAACAGAATATCGATTGTCTAATACAATAAACTTATTCACATTTACTTTCAACATACTAACATCGCTTTCTGTTAATATTGAATATTTTAATTAATAACTTCATGTTCCCGTTAATATACAATATTTTGATCAGTAACTTAATGTTTTTGTTAATATTCAATATTTTGATCAGTAACTTCATGTTTTCATTAATATTCAATATTTTGATCTGTAACTTCATGTTCCCGTTATTATTCAATATTTTGATCAGTAATTAGATGTTCTCGTTAATATTAATATTTTGATCAGTAACTTCATGTTCCTGTTATTAGTAAATTCATGTTTCCGTTGTTATTCAATATTTTCATCAGTAACTCAATGTTCCTGTTAATATTCAATATTTTGAACTGTAACTTCATGTTCCCTTTTATTATTCAATATTTTGATCAGTAATTTCATGTTCCCGTTGTTGCACCCCAATTTTTGACCACTGAGATCCCACCATAGTCTAAACATTAGGATCATCATTGTTATCATAATCATCATGCATTTATCATTCATTAACCCAAAAATACAAACAAATTGTTGTTTGTTGCTTGTGTCCCAAGACAGGAGATTGATCCAGAAGAAATTGAGCAAACTAGGGTTTTGAGGCTCACAAAGAAATTCAACATTCTTGTATGATTCAAGGGACTCTCTAATCAATACCAAGGTCCAAGGATGGGTCAATGCAAGATCAATCACCTTCAAGATCATCAGAAGCTCAAATTAGGGTTTTTGACATAATTTCACTAGAGGGTTGACTTTTAATCATGAGATGGTTCCAAGAATCAAAATATGATTCAAGGGCATCCAAATCAACATTATATTCCATCCATATCATTCATTTTAAGAGGAGTGCTTGATTCATTTGGAAATCACAAAGCTGCAGTTCATTTGGAAAAAGTCAACTGTGCAAGTCAACCTTTGACTTTTGAGAAAAATAGTCAACTATGGACTTTTAAGGATCCAAATAATCATCATATGAATATTGAAGACATTTGATCAAATAAAATTCAAATAATTCATCAAGAATCAAAAAGTCAACAAAAAGTCAAATTAGGGTTTTTAAGTGTATTTTGACCTAATTCATGGATATCCAAATTTTGCTTACACACTCAAAAATCTCCCAACGTGAAAGTTGTAGATCTTGGAAAAACAAACAACTTATCACATTGGAACTTTTTGCAAAAAATGATTATTTTGAGAGATATGGAATTAAGAAGATCATTTTCAAAAGACTTATAGTGTGTTTGGATGAGGTAATTGAAAATTTTAAAGGAATTTATAATTCAAAGCAATTTAAATGATTCAATTGAAATCCATTCATTTTAAATTATTTTGTTTGGATGGAGTATTAAGGTAATTCATTGTTAGATTTTTTGGGTCATTTTTTATAAAATATAATTTTTTTGGACCAAATTAAAAAATTGAAAAGTAGGGACCAAATTGCAATTTTTAAAAATTTGAAGGACCAAATTGTAAAATTTAAAAATTATTAAGGACCAATTTGTAATTTTTTAAATATTTTTGAGGTCAATTTTATAATTTTGAAAAATATGAGGACCAATTTGTAAATTTTGAAGAAATAATAATAAAAAATACATTCTATGGAACATGAGAGGAATTTCAAATTCTTTGGTTTTTGGTGTCATTTCAAAATGATTAAATTTAACTTAGATGAAATACTCTATAAATTTCTATCATTTTAACAATTCTTCATTTTTGTATCCAAACAATGGATTTTGGTCAAATCATTTTAAATTCCCTCAAAACATTACTTTCCCTCATTAAAATGCTTCGTCCAAACACACTCTTAGAGTGTGTTTGGATGAAGCATTTTAATGAGGTAATGTAATGTTTTGAGGGAATTTAAAATGATTTGCACAAAATTTATTGTTTGGATACAAAAATGAAGAATTGTTAAAATGATGGACTTTTATGGAGTATTTTATCTAAGTTAAATTTAATCATTTTGAAATGACACCAAAAACTAAATAATTTGAAATTCCTCTCATACTTCATAGAATGTATTTGTTACTATTTTTTCTTCAAATTTTGCAAATTGGTCCTCATATTTTTCAAAATTATAAAATTGACCCCAAAAATTTTCAAAAAATTGCAACTTGGTCCTTAATAATTTTGAAATTTTACAATTTGGTTCTCCAAATTTTTAAAAATTGCAAATTGGTCCTTACTTTTCAATTTTTTAATTTGGTCCAAAAATTTTAATTTTATAAAAAAATCCAAAAATCTATCAATGAATTATCTTAATACTTCATCCAAACAAAACATTTTTAAAATGAATGGATTTCAATTGAATAATTTGAATTGCTTTGAATTTTAAATTCCTTTAAAATTTTCAATTATCTCATCCAAACACACTCTTAGAGAAATTTTCAAGTGTTTTACTTGGATTTTTTCTTAACTTTATGGCCATTTTTCTCAATGATCCAAAAAGAGTTTGAGGAAACTTTCAACAAGTGAATTGAAGTATGTAGCAAGGGCTTTCCAAAGAGCTAAGTAGCATGAAAATCTATGGCTCCATTCATGAGATATGATTTTGTGAAGAAGGCACAATGAACACTTGAATTCAAGAATGAAGATGAAGAAGTTATGAAGCAAAATCATTTTTAAATGAAAGGTTCGTTTCTTGCAGCTCCTATAACTTGTTCAAGACACAAAATTCAGAAGATTGCACTTGCTTTTGAGCTATGGACCAAGTGGTTCGAGTCTTAACCAATGCATAATGCCATTTCAAGCATCGAGCCATGACTTCCATTTTGGAAAAGTGACTTTAATCACAAAGTCCACTCTCCTTGAGCTTCCAACTTGTTTCTTCTGCACCAAAAGTAATTCAAATCCCACAAGCAAGCCTCTAAGATCATATCAAAGTCCTTGCAAGCATGCTTAAAGTTTGTACCATCCATTGAAACCATAACTTTCTTATTTCTTCACAAACAAGCAAGATAGTACAAGATCAAATGTGAGCTCCAAACTTCTGAGTTTCTTCCCTCCACAAACCCTAAATCTTGCCTATAAATAGAGAGTATCATTCCCTTGATCAATTACACCAGAATTCTCCAATTGACCTATGAACTTGAAATTCTCTCTTTCTTATCTTTGCATTTTAAGAGTCATTTTTAGTGCCACAAGTTATGGGTGTCAAACAAGAGTTTGAACAACTTCTAAATATCGTTTAGAAGCTGTCCATACCTTCCTTAACCTACCAAAAGGCCTATAACCAAAAATCACCATTTTTACCCCATTTTCAAAGCTTTTAAGCTCATCACTAGCCAAAACTCAAACCAAACACTTACCTACCAAATTAACCATTCAAATAGATTCTATTTATTATTTGGAATCTATCCATAACATCTAAACACGTACCAAAGGCCTTGAACCAGAAATCACATTTCAAAAACTCCATTAAAGCACCTTTTGAACCGAAGTTGTCAAAACCAAATTCAATCGTGCGTTTTCAGGCCTTTTGTGTTAGATAGCTTCCATATCACATATAGAAGCTATCCAAACACCTGTTTTAATTCTGTAACACCTGGGAATAGGTGTTCCATCCATAACTTTTTCTTGTTGTAGGTGAAATCGTGTTTGAAGTTGTAGGGGTTATCAAAGCATTGTGAGCATTCTAAAAGCTTCCTTGAAGGTCCCTGAAGGTGTCCAGGTAGTTGCTACATTTCCAGAATCACTCCAAGTAGGAGTTTGATCTCCATTTTCAGAGGTACAATTCTTGATTTCGTGCATACATGTTTTAGCATCATTTTAATCAGTTCTTGTTTCCATTCTGCTTAGAATCATGTAGGGATTAATAGCCCTAAGGTTTTAGGGCTTGATTGATTAATTCCAGAGTTTAATTTTGAAAATCAATTTTAGGGTTCATACACATTTCTGGAAAATTGTTAAGTTTGGTTGTGTTTAAAGGAATGTTATTAGCATGGTTAGATTCGTGGTTAAATTCTGAGCATGTTAGTGTCTTAAATTTTTGAAATTGGTGCACATTTGAGAAAGTTGGAAAATCCAGCCATGGTGTTTTGTTGTTGTTCACGCGAAGAAGATGAAGCTGCTGGAAAATTAGAATTCCATTTAGCGCACGGTTTTAAAATATAATGTTTTAGAGTGTGAAGTCTTAAGACTACATCGTTACAATTCAATTGGAAAAAGCGTGTGCTATATGAGTGACCCTCAGGTCTGGGGTTCGAATCCCCCTCTCCCCAGACTTTTTTGCTATTTTATTTTTTTGTGTTTTCACAACTTATTACATGTTGTATTAAATTGGATGCACTCCTTTGACACCACACGCGTGCAATTTAGTTGGTCATGGTTTTGTGCACTGAATGCTAAGGTCCTGAGTTCAAGCCTTGGTAACCACAAAGTATTTATTTTTATCACTAGTTTATTTCACTTTTTTATTAAACTTTGAAAAATCATTTAAAATAGAAAAATAGGTCTTTTTAACCCCTTCTTTTTTTGTGTGTTTTATTTACTTTATGTACTTTAGTTCCATGTTAAAAAATCCCAAAAATATTTATTTTATCATCATTTTAAAATTAATCAAAAAACATGTCTTTTATGTTTAAAATCAATTAAAAATTGTTTTGTTTTTGATTATTTCTTTAATTGAACTTTGTGTATTTTCGTTTAGGGTTAGAATAGGATGTCTTTGACTTTTTTCATGTACCCTTAGACCATTTCTCTTAAAGAAAATGGTATTCAACAATTAAAATTAATTAGGTTTAGGTGTTAATGTTTAACCCTAATTTAAAAAAAAAAACTTAGGTTTAAAATCCTAACCAAAAAATTTGCAACATGTTGATCTTTGCTTATCCATGTCTATTTTTACATACTTGTTGATTTCTTTTAGTTCATGCTTTGTACTTAATTATCATTTAATTATCATCTCTTATATGTTTTGTTTATCTAACCCCATGTTCATGCATCATACTAATCATTCATCATTCATACATGAGTTTGAATCCAAGGTTTTAGATACATCCATCTCTCTTACTTATTGATTATCATACTCACTTGTCTGTTCTTGTGCCACATGATATCACACACACACTTGAGGTGTTTATTGTTAATTGCTTGAGTTTGTTGTTTTGTCCAAAAGGATGAGAATGTTATTGACTAAATTGTCAAAGGTACTCAAACTCTTTTCTAATCTCTTTTACTTTTGTGTTAAGTATTTTTAAAGCTTTTCACTTGTTTATGGTTTTGTATTGTTAAAGCTTGACCAAACTCTTTGTTTTTAAACCTTGGTACTAAGAGTAGAATTATTCCCGGTGAAACTATTCTTAGGTTAAAGCTAGGTCTTTTTGTTTTAAAACCTTGGCGTTAAGAGAAGAATTATTCTCGGTGAAACTTCTCCTAACCCATTGACCTTGTATTTTAAAGTTTGGTCTTTTTTATTTGTTTTAAAATTTGTTAAGTATTTTAAAGCTTAACCTTTTAAAGCATATTAGGTATTTTAAAGCCTAATCTCTTTTTAACTTGTTAAGTATTTTAAAACTTAACCCTCTTTTAAAAACTTGTGAGTATTTTAAAGCTCACACCCAAAAAGATTTTGGCCACTTTGGCCCCCTTTTCCTTTTTTTTAAAGAGGAACTATAGAAGCTCTTACTTCCCTATTGCACTTAAGGGGTATGTAGGCCTAAGATGCGATATCTAATCGAGCTCACTTTCAAAAACTTCTCTTCCCATCCCCACCCTCTATTTCAAACAAGTTTTTCACATAGGTTTTTTTCACAAAAAAAAAGGTATTTATAAACAAAAGACAATAACATAAAAACAAAGAGGTTCCCATGGAGTACCATATGGATATGATGGGTGCTTAAAACCTTTCCCTTGTATAACAAACCCTCTGTAGCCAAATCTCTGATGAGTTTATTAGTTTTCATTTTAAAAACTTCTGTGGGTTTTATTCTCTCTTTCACCTATTCCTTTTTGGAAACAATAAAGCGCGGTGGCGACTCTGTTTAAAATGAGCTAAGTCTTTCCCATGACTCTAGTCTCACCAATTTCACCGCTACACCCGTTAATATTAATATTTTGATCAGTAACTTCATGTTCCTGTTAATATTCAATATTTTTATCAGTAACTTTATGTTCCCGTTAATATTCAATATTTTTATTAGTAACTTCATGTTCCCGTTATTAGTAAATTCATGTTTCCGTTATTATTCAATATTTTCATCAGTAACTTCATGTTCCCGTTAATATTCAGTAACCCCAAATTCTAAACTAATTATTTTAGCGTGATGCTTAGCTGTATTGATGAATTTCGGTGTATTTTAGAATAATTAGAATAATAAGTGGAATTATTTTAATTAGTAGAATAAAATAATATCAGTGTTAGATATATTAAGGGAAAGAGTGGTCAATTGTGAATAGTAATTGAGGGCAATATGGGAAGACCATATTAGGGGTCTTAGGGATAAAAAGAGAAAAGAGGGAATCATTCTGCACGATTAAAGTTTTGAGAAGAGGCAGAAGGAGAGAGCTAGGGCACGAAGAACATCGAGGAATACGTATAGAGAACGCAAAGAGAAATAGAATCCAACCATGAATCGAGGTAAGGGGGGACTCTTCTGGTTAATTTCTATTATGCGATTGTAGGTAATAGAATAGATTGATATGTGATTCGATTCGATTGAGTATATTGGGATTGGGATTGTTGGATTTGGGGAGATTGATGATATTGCATGAAATTATGATTGGAAAATGTGTTTTAATGATGCTTGATGATGTGTGATAATGTCTACTATGTTTTTATACCTTTATATGATGTTGGGAATGCATTTGGGGTGAAAGGAGTGCGAAATCGCAGGTGTGTCGCAGAATAGCGAATTGCTAAAATCGCAGGTCCGCTGAGCGGAGGGGGTCCACTGAGCGGAGGTCCCAACATAGTTCGCTTCTGCCTGGTCCCGCTGGTGCTCCGCTGAGCGGACCCTGCTGGGCAGAAAATTTTCCAAACTTAGAAATTGCGTATCTTTTGATCCGTGTATCATTTCTTGGTGTCATTTTGGGCGTTGTAAAGCTAATTAAATATTTTATATGAGGAATGGGTGATTGAGCGGTGGCTCGACTTATTTTTAAAATTGATTTAATTGTTTGTGAAATGAAATATTGTGCATATGTGGAATTGTGTGAATATGACATTATTTCGGGTGATGGTGGAAGAATTGTAATTATTATTACTGGGATGATTGTTTTAATAATTTAATGATTGTGCATGATTTGGTTAATGTAACAATGTGGTTGGGTTGTAATTATATAACGGTGATTTTGACGTTATATGTGATGTGAATTATATTGATATAATTGTATATGGTGTTGAAACCGAATATATCATTCGGTGTTGTTTTGGTGAGTTATCGGTGATGACGTTGTTCATTTTGATCATGTGGTGATTGTTTTGATCGTATGATGATGATTGATTTGTTTTGAATGATGCATGATACATGTACATACTTGTTGGTGATAACTATGTGAGTTATGGTGAGACGATGCGGTGCGTCGGATCGGTGATGTTTTAAGTATGTTATATGTGTGCATTCATTCATGTGCATTTGATGATGGATCCCGGGGATGTTTGGATCGTTGGTGGACATATTTCCCATTGTGTGGAAATTGTGTCGGTGGGCCGTATCTCGATGAGACGTAGATCGGTTAGGTGGATTGATTCCACGGATTATTGGTACCACATGCATAGTGTCAGTCGGTCATATGCATCTTTGTCATGACATGATTAAGTTGATTTTTGTGTTATGTTTGGTGTTGTATTTGTTGTGATAGATGAATGATAATTGAATATCTTGATATATGTCAAATTCGGTGACTGATATGTTATGATGTTTTATTGCTTATGATTGCATAACATTGATTAATTGAGAATGAGACTCACCCTTACTTGTTGACATTTTTCAGATTTGAGAAGTAGCGGCATTAGTGCTCGGTGAGGATGACTCGTAGAGTTTATCCGTTTATGTTGGGTCGTGTCGGTCATGCTCTGATCTTGTAACCCTGGGGAACGATAGTTATAGAGTTTTATGAGATTACTCTATTTTATTTGGTGTTGAATTATAATTCTATTGGTTGTATTAACGATGTTCTGTATTCCGCTGTGAAACATGATTATGTTTTTGGTAAATCGTTTTCCTAATGAAGCATGACTTTGACCTTAGTTGGTTTATCTGTTTTAAATAATTGTGGCACCCTTGTGTATATGTTTTTACTCTGATTATTTATTTAATTTCTGCGGGGTTTAGAAGGGTGTTACAATAGTGGTATCAGAGCAGGTCGGTCCGTCCGACCAATTGTCGAGTCAGTTGAGTTGCACGACAGTTGAATACTGTCGGCGTATTATCCCTTGGTACGCGACAGGTGAGTGAATCACTGTCGGTACTTGTTTGTTTGTTGCGGGAGTTGGTTTGAAACAAGTGGGGGAGAAGCTTCGCTTCTCGGTTATGTTTCAGTTGTAAGATGATTGATTCAGTAGGCTGTTGTTGGCAACAGTGCAAGCGTTGTTGGAGTTGTTGTTTATTTTTTTGAATTGAAGGTGACTTGAAATTAGGAAGTTACAATGTATCAGCTCTGCTGATGGGCTGCGAAGTTGTCAATTGAGTAGCCTTGCGTCTCAGAAGAGGTTCAGCTGCAAGTTTGCAAAGAGGATTGATGTCGTAATGTTTCAGAAATCGCACTTCGGCGATGGAATGTGTTGCTCAAGTTATAAGAATTTTTGAAAGTGAAGAGATATGATAAGGGGCTGTTTGGAATGTGATCGAGTTGAAGAGAATGAGTTTTGGAGTGAGATTTTCGTAAGCAAAACGCATGAAAATTGCTGAATAGCTGCAGAGTTTCGAAAATTCATAACTGGAGTTCTGGACATCCGATTTGAGTTCCGTTTGAAGCGTCGGAAAGCTAATGAGATGAACTTTGTTATAAAAATGGTTGCAGCAGCTGTAACATATTTAATTGTGACAGGATATTGTTGGAAAGAGGTGAAGTTGCGGTTACACTTGTTCTTAGAACTAGACTTGTTTGTTGGTACTGCACGGGTTGTTAGTGTCAGAGTTGAACGAATGGAAGAAATAATCGAAAGGTTTGTCTCTTGGACGTGTTGTTAGTATGTAGAAGTTGGTTCAAGGTGATCTTAATGGTAAGAGTGCAAACGTTATTGAAGCAATGTTGTTGCGAACCGGTGAGAGTATGGACTCATGAATTTGTATCAGTCGAGTTTGAGATGTGCGTAGATTATGGACGGTGAATTGATTGAGAATGAGGAATTATTCCAATGTAAATGATAGTGGATGGATTAATTATGTAGATGGTATGTCTTGAGTATAGTTGGATTATAGTCGGGTGATTTTCGTAGTTGGATGAAAAGAAAGGATGTTGGTAGATCTTGGGAGCAAGCGAGAGAGATGGAACTTATATTCATCAATCTCAAATTCTGATTTTTGCAATTATGGAGCAGCTGTCAGTAAAAGGGGCATAACTTTTTACTTGTGATTCAGATTGAAGCGATTCTGGACTTTTTGGAAATCTTACAAAATTTCCTACAGGTTGCATATAAGATTGGTTATTAGGAAGTTTGTAAAGAGGGAGAAAAGTGCGTTTTAACATTTGGGTATGATGCTTACTTTTTCGAAAATTCTGCATATGAGAATTATGAACCAGTCCCATTGAAAGGATGATAACTTTTTGCTCGTAACTCGTATTTGAGCGATTCTTGATGTTCTGGAATCTACACGAATTTTCCTACATTTGGGAATATAATTTTGTACTTAGGAGGTCTATATTGGAAGAGAAAATTGTGTTTGAAGTTGGGTGATTCTTGCTGAAAATTGAAAAGGTGAAGAAGAATGTAAAATATTGATAAGTAATGAAACATTGGTATTTGTAAGAATGCGACGGTATAGAGAAATGCATAGAGATGTAATTTATGTATAATGAGAATGATTATAGCAGCGATGTTATGAGATGGTAATGTTGAGAGGAGAAGGAACTCAAGAGAGATCGCGATAATAATGTTGAGTTATGAATTGAATGAGGCCAAGTGTGAAACTAGGTGGATTATAAAGGTTCTGAGAATAAAAGAAAGACAATTGGTTGGTTAGTGTGGTTGAAATTCTTAACTTGGATGAAAGTTGCAATTGGAGCGAACCGAATCGGATGGTACTTGATGTAGTAATGATTCCCGATGTTAGAAGGATGTTTAATTGATAATTGTGTGGTGCTACGAGCGTGTATAAGAATGTGTATTGGATTTTGAATGTTTTTGTATCATTGGCGAGGTTGGAATTGAGGAAACTAAGAAGACTTTGGTAGGCCTTAGAGAATTGGCAGAACATTATGCATATGGACTTTGGGCAAAAGTTGAAGTACGCTATTGTCGTTGGGTAATGATTATTTATGCCACTGTTATGGTTATCGGCTGTCTATTGGCAAATTGAGGAACTGATCACCCTTAATCTATTGTTGATAGTAGACGGAATCATAATTGATGGATAGATGTGTCATGAAAACTAGTATAGTATGTACGTTGAATTGGTTGAAGTCAAGCCGAGCGCTTGAGTATTATTTGATTTGTCAATGGTCGTTTTTAAAGAATTATGTGCGTTGTTATACGATGTGTTAGGGGGAGCCTTACGGAGTGAATCCTAGATTGTGGAATCCACTGTGAATTGTGGCCTTTTGGCAAATAAATGCATTGTCTAAATTAAAGGTGAATGCATGTTAATTGTGAATGAGTTCGTTGCAGTTTGGCGTAACTAGTGGGAATGTATGTGGATTATATGTGATAGTATGAGATGAATGCATGAATATATTGTGAATATGTATGCATTTCAAGAGTGTCTTGAGTTATTTTTGCACGTGAAGCATCATGATGTACATTCTTGTGTTGTGTGATTCTAATGAGAATTCGTCGTAACATCGTGTGCCCATGTGGGGTGTGAGCGATGATTACAAACGATTGTGTGCCTATGTGAGGTGTGAGCAATCGGATTGTGTGCCTATGTGAGGTGTGAGCAATCCATAAACATTGTGTGCCCGTGTGGGGTGTGAGCAATGGGTGAACATCGTATGGTCGACGGTGAGTTACATTAAGTAACAAACGATGATTCCAAGAAGTTCCTGAGTGAACTTGAGATGATTGAGTCGGTATCGCATTGCATGTGCATAGAGTCGTGAGTCTGTCTCTATGATTTGCATTTATCATCTCTGTATTTGTGCATTGATGAATGAACACGAGTATGTATGTTTATGTCGAATGTTCCGAGGTGTTGTCTTACGGATCTAAGTTTGAAGTATTCGGTAACTTCGAGAGCGTAGAATACCTGTTGGAACAGAACTTTCAAAAAGATAAGTCAAAAATCTTTATTATGTCGGTTTTGGTGATTGAAAGTTGGAGTAAACTTGGCGGAGTGGATACTTTACAAGTATTCAGAGTGCGCAGCGAATGCATGGTGTAGTGCAGTTGTTCATACGTGAGTAAAAGTGATGTTGGTAGGTTGGTTACGTTGATGTCGTGTTTAAGTTGTGTGTTCTTATGTTGTTGTGTTCTATATCTTAAACCGGAGAATTCCTAAGTTGGTTACTCTTTTTGTTGTGATGTTAAGTTATAAAATGTGTTACTTGAGTGGCATGTGTGTTGTTTTCGCCATTGATGTTATGAATTGTTATATCATACATGGGCTGCCTTTCGGGGATGATAGTTGATTAGTCGGATGGAATAAGTAGTTGGAGTAGTTGAATCGGATAAATTTTCGAGGACGAAAATATTCTAAGTGGGGGAGAGTTGTAACACCCCAAATTCTAAACTAATTATTTCAGCGTGATGCTTAGCTGTATTGATGAATTTCGGTGTATTTTAGAATAATTAGAATAATAAGTGGAATTATTTTAATTAGTAGAATAAAACAATATCAGTGTTAGATATATTAAGGGCAAGAGTGGTCAATTGTGAATAGTAATTGAGGGCAATATGGGAAGACCATATTAGGGGTCTTAGGGGTAAAAAGAGAAAAGAGGGAATCATTCTGCACGATTAAAGTTTTGAGAAGAGGCAGAAGGAGAGAGCTAGGGCACGAAGAACATGGAGGAATACGTATAGAGAACGCGAAGAGAAATAGAATCCAACCATGAATCGAGGTAAGGGGGGACTCTTCTGGTTAATTTCTATTATGCGATTGTAGGTAATAGAATAGATTGATATGTGATTCGATTCGATTGAGTATATTGGGATTGGGATTGTTGGATTTGGGGAGATTGATGATATTGCATGAAATTATGAATGGAAAATGTGTTTTAATGATGCTTTATGATGTGTGATAATGTCTACTATGTTTTTATACCTTTATATGATGTTGGGAATGCATTTGGGGTGAAAGGAGTGCGAAATCGCAGGTCTGTCGCAGAATAGCGAATTGCTAAAATCGCAGGTCCGCTGAGCGGAGGGGGTCCGCTGAGCGGAGGTCCCAACATAGTTCGCTTCTGCCTGGTCCCGCTGGTGCTCCGCTGAGCGGACCCTGCTGGGCAGAAAATTTTCCAAACTTAGAAATTGCGTATCTTTTGATCTGTGTATCATTTCTTGGTGCCGTTTTGGGCGTTGTAAAGCTAATTAAATATTTTATATGAGGAATGGGTGATTGAGCGGTGGCTCAACTTATTTTTAAAATTGATTTAATTGTTTGTGAAATGAAATATTGTGCATATGTGGAATTGTGTGAATATGACATTATTTCGGGTGATGGTGGAAGAATTGTAATTATTATTACTGGGATGATTGTTTTAATAATTTAATGATTGTGCATGATTTGGTTAATGTAACAATGTGGTTGGGTTGTAATTATATAACGGTGATTTTGACGTTATATGTGATGTGAATTATATTGATATAATTGTATATGGTGTTGAAACCGAATATATCATTCGGTGTTGTTTTGGTGAGTTATCGGTGATGACGTTGTTCATTTTGATCATGTGGTGATTGTTTTGATCGTATGATGATGATTGATTTGTTTTGAATGATGCATGATACATGTACATACTTGTTGGTGATAACTATGTGAGTTATGGTGAGACGATGCGGTGCATCGGATCGGTGATGTTTTAAGTATGTTATATGTGTGCATTCATTCATGTGCATTTGATGATGGATCCCGGTGATGTTTGGATCGTTGGTGGACATATTTCCCATTGTGTGGAAATTGTGTCGGTGGGCCGTATCTCGATGAGACGTAGATCGGTTAGGTGGATTGATTCCACGGATTATTGGTACCACATGCATAGTGTCAGTCGGTCATATGCATCTTTGTCATGACATGATTAAGTTGATTTTTGTGTTATGTTTGGTGTTGTATTTGTTGTGATAGATGAATGATAATTGAATATCTTAATATATGTCAAATTCGGTGAATGATATGTTATGATGTTTTATTGCTTATGATTGCATAACATTGATTAATTGAGAATGAGACTCACCCTTACTTGTTGACATTTTTCAGATTTGAGAAGTAGCAGCATTAGTGCTCGGTGAGGATGACTCGTAGAGTTTATCCGTTTATGTTGGGTCGTGTCGGTCATGCTCTGATCTTGTAACCCTGGGGAACGATAGTTATAGAGTTTTATGAGATTACTCTATTTTATTTGGTGTTGAATTATAATTCTATTGGTTGTATTAACGATGTTCTGTATTCCGCTGTGAAACATGATTATGTTTTTGGTAAATCGTTTTCCTAATGAAGCATGACTTTGACCTTAGTTGGTTTATCTGTTTTAAATAATTGTGGCACCCTTGTGTATATGTTTTTACTCTGATTATTTATTTAATTTCTGCGGGGTTTAGAAGGGTGTTACATTCCCGTTATTATAAATTCATGTTTCCGTTATTATTCAATATTTTCATCAGTAACTTCATGTTCCCGTTAATATTCAATAGTTTGATCAATAATTTCACGTTCCCGTTAATATACAATATCTCAGTCAAATTTACTTTCAATATTCGTTTCCCGCTAATATTTAATATTTTAATTATGGGTTAAATTGCTTTCACCCCCTTGCAATAGTTGCGTGTTTTTATTTTCCCCCTATTAAAAATTTTTTTGTCTCCCTTAACAAAAAATATTATGTTTTCAGACACCCCCTATTCCATGTTTGGCTGACTGGGCGTGGAGAATCTTGCTGATTGGGCACATGACGTGGTTGTCTTTGGAAAGTTTGGAAAAATTGCAAATTAATATTGAAATTTTGGTATTAATGTAGCAGAGGCAGAGTAGAGAGATCCCCCATTTATTAATTACTCCTAAACAGAAGTCAATGAGACCTGGGATCACACATGTTCAGTAGACATTGTAAGTAAAAGCTTACACTCACCAAGGAGAGTTTTTGACTCATGGCAAACAAATACAAAAGCACAAGTGTATGACTCAAGGAAAAGCAAGCTTTGTCCATCTTTGCATCTGTTAGGTCGACCTAGTTCATCATCAGGTCGACCCAAACTGAAGCAAATAAAGGATATCTCTGCTAGGTCGACCTAGCCCACAATCAGGTCGACTCAAACTGAAGAAAAAACAACATTCCTCTGTTAGGTCAACTCATTCACGTTCCCAGGTCGACCTAAACTGAAGAAAAGTCTCAAGAATGGATTCTAACTGATTTTAGGTCGACCTAGACTCCCAACAGGTCGACCCAACTGGCAACAAATTCAAACTTGCTTAATATACTCCATTTAGGTCGACCTAATCAATTAAGTAGGTCAACCTATCTGCTCAAAATTACGTGCCAAATTTAATGTTTGCTCAGCACCAACATACCAGCTCCTTATATATCATCTTATGTTAATTATTTTCTGATGAACACCAACAACTGAAAGAAACACAAAGGCTTCTCATCTTCGATCTTCGTCACAACTCCAACACAACTACACACAATCATTTTTGCGTTAAGGGTTTACATTCAAGATCGATAACGTCCATGGAACGGAATTGAAGATTCCTAGTGGGTGAAGATTTGTGGGGTTTTTGGTGAATAAAATCTGCGGATTTTGTCCTCCAAGAATGGTGAATTTTGGGGGTTTTTATCAAGAGGCTTTGTCAAAGATTCAGCTGAGTGTGAAGATTGAAGTACAAGGGTTCAAGCAATTCAATACACTGCAGCAAGGAAATCAAAGTGAAGCTCTTGGAAGATACTTGATCTGGCTCAAGATCAAGGGGAAGAAGATTCAAAGGATCAACATATTCGGTTTATCGTTATCGCTTTGTTATCTTCTTTGTATAAACTGTTTTCAATCATAATGAAAGACATCCCAATTCCCATTTGGAATTGGGGGCAGATGTAGTCGTAGCGAGGACGATCAACGAACTGCTTGAACAAATATCGTGTTCTTATCGCTTTTATCTTTTCGTTTATATTTCGCTTTATTCTGGTTATAATTGCAAATTGATCAAAGGTTCAAGCGTTAAACTTGTGTGTTAAAATCTAACACAAACATCACAAGTCACCACACATTGAATCATAATCAATTTGGCTATTATCACCAAGTGTTTGATATATTGCTTCAAATATTATCAAGTCATTGCAAACAAGTTAATCAAGCGAGTAGTTTAATCGATTTGCATTAGTGTAACTATTTGATTCTCTAAGCGATCTCTTCATCAATAATCCTTAACTATTTTGTGGTTTTATCACATATCCGATTCTTTCAATAGAGGTTCGGAATAGATGCAAGTCGATCCCGATACGCTTTCGCCTAAGTTTGAAATAATTCCGAAAAATTCTGAGGCATCTACTCACCCCCCTCTAGATTATAACTTTTAGATGGTTCTGTTTAGGAACAACTAACACTTCTGAACTTGATGTTATAAACAATGTCATAACATTCATAACTAAACAAACAATGTAGAAGATAAATAACACAGTTAATTGTTAACCCAGTTCGATCTAACTACCTACTCTGGGGGATACCAAGCCAGGAAGAAGATTTCACTATCAGTAGTACTATTTTATGTAAACAACCTCAAGTTTACAGATAAACAACCTCTGGTTTACCTAGTCACTACCCAATGCAACCTTTATCTCAAAACTCCATCCAAGACAAGAGAACCTCTGCTCACTCCCTAGTGATACCTAATTGTTACAACCCTGCAACAGCTATTTACACAATTAACAATACACAATAACTTGATCTTGCTTCACAACTTCGATCAAGAACACAATACTCAACTCTTACCTACAGGTTTCGAGTGAGGACAATCACTTCTCTAACCTACAGGTTTCGAGAAGGACATGGCAGCCATCCCACAACCTGGGTGGTCTACCTATAGAAACCCTAATGACTACATCGTTTCTAAACAAGGTTTTCTATATCAAACTAAGTTACAAAGTTTCCTATTTATAATCTGATCCCAATTGGACTTGGGCTTACAAATCGCAGCACTCCTTGCTGTTACAAATATGCAGAAATATTCTGCTACAAATAAGGTCATTTAATCATGAGTTTCCTAATTTATCTCCTAAATTAGAAACTGCTGAATCTTCAATCTTCTGATCTGATTCTTCCTGAATCTTCAATCTTCTGATCTGATTCTTCAATTATTCTCTTGACCTTTAAACATGCGCCATATAGGATTACAAAATATTCTGCGAATATCCTGTATCTGTTAAGTAAAAACTGAATCTTCTTTCCAGTTCTGCAGGCGCGATGTCATAAGTTGATGTCATGACATTCCTTCTAACATCTTGCTTGTACCTGTTTTGTTCTTTTTAAACTTGCAAGATTCACACTGATGTTATGTTTTACTGCTATTATGTTTTAGCCAAACATAGATGCCAATCAGCCAATAAAAGCACTAACAATCTCCCCCTTTGGCATATTTTGGCTAAAACTTAAACATTCTTTAAAAGTGAAGCAAAATATAACTACTTCAACTTTTAAGACACCAAGGAAGAACAGAATTTTACATTCTCAGAATTGGGTTTTTTCCTTCTGTTCTTCAGAACTTGAACCACATCATAACATCGTCAGTCTGCTACAAAATCCTTTGTTTCTTTTTACAGTAGCAAAATCAGAAGATGGTATTCTCTCCCCCTTTTTAGACACAATATGACAAAGAATGGACCGATGTCATAATATGCAGTGGAACACCTTCATGCAACACTGATGTTCCCGAGGAAGATGATGGGAGAAGCCCTGCGTGTTGGAGGACCAATGGTGGCATAAGAGACCCCTTCCTCAGTCTTGTACCAGAAACCGAATCCTAGCATAGACCTAGAGAGAGGACTTGAGTGAAAACTGTCCACCAGTCCTAGTAACTCAGAACACAAATCACAATTGTGTTCATAACTCAGATCACAAATCACAACGAAAATGATTCCTATACTAAAGGTTGTATAAAGTGGAACATCTTTGTTGTTATTGCAGAAAAACCCATGGTAGAGACCATCAGAAAAACCCCAGCCCGTGTTTTTCTTTTTTTGAAGAGGTTTTGGTACAACAACCCATCGCAATACCAAACCCAGACTCGACTCACAAGAACGCACACGAACGACATTTTGAGAGAGTTTGATTTCTGCAATTCATGGAGATGCTATTATATAGCCATTGGAGATTATAGGAAATAACGATGGTCTTTGGTCTTGTTCAATGGTCAAACGGTTAATTAGGAAACAGTTCCAAAAGTAATTACTCTTTCCAAAGTAGTTTTTGACTGTTTTTCTGATAGGAGTTATCTTGAATTACCAGTGCATGCATAGTCATTGATTGTACTTTACACCGACCACTGATGCGTAGATAAACTTCAAGTCAGATTTCCTTGTTTGACTTAAAAGATTCAATGTCTTTAGACATGTCATGGCATCGTGTCAGACATCGTCACTTTTCTTCCCTTTAAGCACATAGCTCAAGATTTCGTAAAAGATTAAGACAGAGCATCTTTTGGACCAATTAACAGACTCCCTACTTACCCACTAGTCATAGACTTAGACTTCTGTTGTTCTGAACACCTTGAGACTGTTAGACACACAACTACCTCATTAGTGTTGAGAAGGAATCGTGGTTACCAGTTGCACATGGTTAGCTTGAACCATTCACAAATAATTGACAAAAGTATCACATTTTCTTCATGATGTTTAAAGTATTTTTAACCAAGAAATTTTTCTTGACAAAAGAAGTTACTCCCCCTATCTACGATAGTATGAGCTTCCCCAATGGAATAAGCTTGAAATGATGAATGGAAAATATAAGACACCTCTTCATATCTTCAAGAGCCGCACCCTCTGTTCAACAGTCCTGCTGAACACACTCACTATAGCAAATTTGTTCCTTACAATAAATACTTACACCAGAAGTAGAATGTCATAACATTGTGTCTGACAATTGTACTACCAGTATTTTCCACAAGTTTCATCTCTTTCTTCAATAGACCATTGCCTAATAACTTATCTCCTTCAGAAACGATCAACAGATGACCTCTTGATACTAGAAGCACACACAGAGAGGTTGCCACAATCTCAACAAACAGAACTGCCACTCCTTGAATTTTGTTGAGCATAACCTTACCATGTTTGAATCAGATCATGGTCTGGTTAAGACAATTCGAAATCCTTCTTGATATGGTGTTTTTCAATCTCACACATTGATTAACATGCTCCTTGAACAGAAGAGATTCTCCTTTATCCTTAGTTGTGTTGATCCGATCATAGAACTTTTGTCTTCATAGTCATCTTCACTAAATGAAGTCTTCATCATGAAAGTAATCATGTATTGCCAGAACACATTACTTACATCCAGACCAGAACCTGCCCATTCTAATCCATATTATGCCTCAAGTGCCACTTTAAACATTAATGTTGCTTTTTCAAACTTCTAGTGTATATTCTTAGTCCTTCTTCCAGGAAATACGTACCTTGTGATGTTGGTATCACTTAAGACACAAGTTCATATGAACTCAAATAGACTCTGACTATCCATAGAGATAACACTTTCACTATAGAGGACTTGGAACACACGAAACAATTTGTGTTCACGACTCGAAACAAGACTCTTTATTCTTTACCAAACAGTTGTAAAGAATGACATTAGACATAACAATGTCTGAACACTACCCTTAAACCCTATGATTGACTCAAATAGACAATCATAACCTAGACTCTAGACACTTCTCATATCCGAAAGAAGAACATGAGGGGCTCAAACAAGACTCAAACAAAACGAAAAGACTATATACACCTGAGCAATTTAAACAACATACCTGGACTTTAACCAAAGTCTTCATCAAGAAATGTTATTTGAGAACGAACTACACCAGGTGGACTTTTGCATAGGTTGGATCATGCACTTAGATCAGAACAAGTGATACACACCATCAGTTCATGTCGTCAGATGATAATGCAAAGAATATTCTTTGCTGGTCTTTTGAGAATAAACATGATTTGAGTTATGCTCTGAATTTTTGTGTGACTTTGTTCTTCTTTCTTCAAGATTAGTCTTTGAAAAGACTTTGCAAATGGATAAAAGTAGAAAAACATTGTCTTTACTGATCTTCATACTCATTTACTCCCCCTGAGATATACAACTTTAGGACATCTTTGATGTTCGTCCTTGAAGTTCCCTTCATTTGGAATTTGCCACAGTTTCCATGTTTAGAAACCTCAGTTTGCTAGCTACACAAGATTCAGATTGCCATACTCTGTAACTTGAAATAGAATAAACTATGATTGTATAACCATAAATTGATCTTTAATATACACGTCTGAGTTGTTTTATACAGACCTTATAAATATCCAGCTCCCATCAAAATATTTAATAGAATCAGTATGCCACATCAGAGATTTTTGCCTTCTTCTTTGATGTGTGAAGATAATTGAGAACTCATGGCTAGAAGAACTTCTTCTCAGTCCAACATCCAGGTTCTAAACCTAATAAGTACTAAGTCTCCCGTCAAAGTACTTACTAGCTTTTCAGTTAGAATTTTCTACTCACACTAGGTCATTCTGACTGATTACCTCTTCACATTTATACTTTCTTTTCTTGGCAAATAAACAAAATAACTGAATATCTTGAGATGATGTTGTAACATCAGATATGACAACACTCGGGGTAATAGCAGAATAATCCAATTATCAGCAATATCCAGACATATCAGGGGATAAAGTAGCCAGCATCTCAATAAGCTTTTCTTCAGACTCTCATTCTGATTTTGAGATGATGGATGCCATAGTCTGTACCTATAGAGAAGATTCCCTCAGCTAGGTTTCTGGAACGGACTTAAGTATAGCATGACACTGAATTAGTCAGATTCATCTGACTTCCTTGATTTCAAACAACACTACCCTTTCTGGATATAGGCATTTCATAAGTACAACACAATGCTTACTTTAAGTGTTAGTAGTAAGTATGACAACTACAGATTGATTACTTCAAGGGACCATACAATATGAATATTCTTTGTTCAAACGATCTTCTACCTTTACCACAACAGACAGGATGCCTGCTCTGATATCACTCCTTGCTGTTACAAATATGGCATTCCTTCTAACATCTTGCTTGTACTTGTTTTGTTCTTTTTAGCCAAACATAGATGTCAATCAGCCAATAAAAGCACTAACAATTAATATGTTGCAAAACCTGGGTTTCGAACCCAGGTCACAAGGGCTACAGCGTTGCAAGCAAACCAACAAATCATGCATGTTTAGTTGTATATAATTGCAAAGGAGTTCTATATATTAATGCTCCATTCTTTTTCAATAATATATATATATATATATATATATATATATATATATATATATATATATATATATATATATATATGTGTGTGTGTGTGTGTATATATATATATATATATATATATATATATATATATATTAAACCTATATATATGTTTAATTTTATTAATGTATTATTTAAAAATTAATTAAATAAATAATTTGTTAAAATATTATTAATCTATTAAAATGTTTAATAATATATATATTTAATAATTTATTACATAAATAATCTATTAAAATGTTATTTAATAATATATTTTATAATATATTATTAAATAATTACATAAATGTAAAATAATTATTTAAAAATTTTAAACTATACATTTTATAAATATACATTTTTAAATTATACATTTTATAAATAACATTTTAATAGATTATTTATTTAATAAATTATTAAACATTTTAATAGATTTTTTAATAGAATATTAATAGATTATTAAATATATATTTAATAGATTATTTATTTAATAAATTATTAAATATATATAAATTATTAGACATTTTAATAGATTTTTTAATAGATTATTAATAGATTATTAAATATATAATTAATAGATTATTTATTTAATAAATTATTAAATATATATAAATTATTAAACATTTTAATTGATTAATAAGATTTTAATAAATTATTTATTTAATAAATTATTAAATAATACATTAATAAAATTAAAAAAACACACACACACACACACACATATATATATATATATATATATATATATATATATATATATATATTATTGAAAAAGAATGGAGCATTAATATATATAATTCCTTTGCAAATATATACAACTAAACATGCATGGTTTGGTGGTAAGCTGGCATCGATATTGCCCTTGTGACCTGGGTTTGAAACTGAGGTTTTTGCAACTTATTAATTTGCATTTTTCCATGCTTTCCAAAGACAACCACGTCATGCGCCCAGTCAGCAAGATTCTCCACGCCCAGTCAGCCAAACATGGAGAATCTTTTTTGTTAAGGGGCCAAGACAAAAAAAAATTAATAGGGGGGAAATCAAAATACGCTACTATTGCAGGGGGTGAAAGCTATTTAACCCTTTAATTAATAACTTTATGTTCCCATTAATATTCAATAGTTTGATAAATAATTTTATGTTCCCGGTAATATACAATAACTTCGTGTTCTCTTTAATATTCAATATTTTATTAATAGTTTCGTGTTCCCGTTAATATTAAAAATTTGTTCCTGTTAATATTTAAAAGTTGGATCAGTAACTTAATGTTTCCGATAATACTCGAAGTTTCTTTAAGTAAGTTCGTACTCCCGTTAATATTCAATATTTTAATCAATAACTCCTTGTTGGCGTTAATATTCAATATTTTGAATATTAACGGGATACTCGTGCATCGCACGAGTACCAGTGTGGTACGCTCATTTGTTTTAAATGGTTTATTTTACTTAGAAATTTAAATAGGATAGTTAAATAAAAATTATATGACAAAATAGATATGAAGAGTCAATAGGAAAATTGATATCAAAAAATTAAAATAAATGTTATATTATTTATTGACTAATTAAACTATTTTGTTAAAAAAAGATTTAGATAACTACGAGTCTGAACTAAAATAGCTTTTCCAAGTAAATTCATAAAATGCGCGTTCGCACGGGTACCTGTCGTTTTCACATATTTGGATTGAAGAAAATAAAAGGTATTAGTAAAAGACCAAATTTTGGTTAAAATGAGTAAAGTTATAAAAATACTATTATTAAAAAAATTGAATATTGAAAATAGAAAGTAATTTAGAAAATAAAGTTTATATTGTTTTAGATTGAATAATACATCTAAGGATGTATTTAAGAAATGTAGAGGATCCATTGAGAAATAATATGGGTAAACAAAATGTATGAATTATAATTCATAAAATGAATGGGCTATTTATTGAAAGACCCATATAACCGAAGTTCCAATAACAACAGGACAAAACATGAGTTCATTTTGTTTTGTTGCCAATTTTCTATTTTTTGGTGAGTACGACAATGGAGGGAGGAGTTCAACAGTGTCATGGTCAATTTTCCCAACGTCATGTTTCTTTCAATAGTTTAATCAATAACTTCATGTTCCCGTAAATATAGAATATTTTGATTGATAACTTCATGTTTTCGTTAATATTCAAAATTTTGATCAATAACTTTATGTTCCCGTTAATATACAATATTTTGATCAGTAACTTCATGTTTTTGTTAATATTGTAACTTCATGTTCCTGTTAATATTCATATTCTTATCAGTAACTTCATGTTCCCGTTAATATTGAATATTTTGATTAGTAACTTCATGTTTTCGCTAATATTAATATTTTGATCAGCAACTTCATGTTCCTGTTAATATTCAATTTTTTTATCAGTAACTTCATATTCCCGTTATTAGTAAATTCATGTTTTCGTTATTATTCAATATTTTTATCAGTAACTTCATTTCCCGTTATTAGTAAATTCATGTTTTCGTTATTATTCAATATTTAGATCAGTAACTTCATGTTCCCGTTAATATTCAATATTTTGATCAGTAATTTAATATTCCCGTTAGTATTAACTATTTTGATCACTAACTTCATGTTCCCGTTAATATTAATTGATTAAAATCAATTTACAAATCAAATATATTATTTCATATAAATCGAATAACTATTCCTATATATGAATAATTTTGTTTTGAAATATAATAAAAATGTAAAAAAAAATAGTTCATAAACGCAAAGGTACCCTTCGTTTTCGTGCATTTGGTTTGAAAAAAATAAAAAGGTATTAGTAAAAGACTAAATTTTTGTTAAAATGGATAAAGTTATAAAATTTTAATATTAAAAAAATTAAATATTGAAAATAAAAAGTAATTAATAAAATAAATTAGTCCCATTGATCCAAAACAAATGATCACCCGCAGTTTGAAAAATCTCCATACTTGAGCCCATATCTACGTGATCACCCGCAGTTTGAGTCTGTTTTCGTGCCCTATAGGTACCTAAGTACTCATACCCATACCCGTTTACCCGCATTTCTAATAAAAATTCATTATCAATTATAATTTATCATGTGATTTGAAGTTTTTTAACAACATTAATAAAATAATTAAAGATGTTATTGTTGACTTAAGAATTTAAAAACTTGTTCCATTTACAAAAGAAAAATTAAGAGTTACTAATTAATTTTAAAATAATATTTATCATTAATAACATATATTAGTAAAATGATTACATCAATAATATATAATCATTTTTTCATATATTATTTTAAAAAATATTGTATCTTAAATTAAAAAATGATTTTAAAATAAAATTATTAGTACCATAAACAATTAAAAAACAATAATTATTCCCGTGTTTGAATTTATATATTATTTTAAATATATTTACATTTTTTTATTGTACAAAAAATGTAATAACCCGTATGTTCGCATAGATTATGGTTTGAATATCTGTACATTTGTCCGGGTACTGATGTTATACGTGCATTTATTTTTAAAATGTAATAATAATAATAATGAAAAATTAAAAAGAGAAAATAAAACTTATAAAGTAATTTAGACATGCAAAATAATTTTGTTCTCATTTCAATATTATCAATGTAGGACAATGAGTTGTTGCTTAGGTAATTGAATTAAAAACCTTCAATATTAGATGCATAGGAAGCTAAAAAAAATTATCTATTTTTTTATGAAAAAAAACGGTTAGAAACTTGAGTATTATGGGGTGTCCAATCCCAAATCAAGAAGTATGGAAAGCTCGGTTGAGTATCTAAGTGGCTTAGTTCTTCCCCCTTGATAACTACAAGTAGCTTTTAAGGAAGGGGCCCCCCAAGTGCTTAATACTTAACGGATACACATCAAAAAAATTGGAGGAAATTTATATTATCATTAGTTCTTTACCTCCTCACAACTATCCAAGACAATGAAGTCATTTCTTCAATCTTTCATTTATAAAATAATTTAAGCATATAATAAGCATCATAGCATGCACTTTCTTACAATGGGACTAATTGGTGTGAAAGTGTCCTGGCCTTTTGTAAGAGTCCATGAAAGACCTGCAGACTAACAACAAAAGAGAAAAAGAAACCACACCAAGTATTAGATTATAAAAATATCAGGTTTAAATCACCTGAATAAAGAGTAAGCAGAAAAACATGATACATGGCCAAAGCAAAAGGGAACTACTCCGTCCGTCCGTCCCACAATAAATGATCCAGCACACCATTTCACACAGTTTAAGAAAAGTGTATAAAAGTAAGAGAGAGAATGTTGGTTTTACCATAATACTCTTATTATGTATTGGAAATGGTGAAAAATTTATTAATTAGAGGGTAGAATTGGAAAAAGTGCATTGGAAACTGAAATGGATCATTCATTTTGGGACATCATTTTATTCTAAATGGGTCACTCATTGTGGGACGGAGGGAGTATTACATAAACCATTTCATAAAGGTGTTTTTCTAATCAGATGTTCTTTAGTTACTAATTACTAACACACCAACACACCTAGTTAGTGCATAATCTCTGAAGCCTTTGAAAACAGGAGAGTGAAATTGCACTGCCAAAGACGAAATCATCTTTTCCTTCGAAGAGACACTGGTAGAAATAGTGAGTTCCCGTGTTGTCCAAAAGAGCCTCTTGTGTTTCTTTAATATTAACTCTATAGAACATTTCTTTATCACTGTCTACTCTCAGTGCCGCTGCCGGCATTCCTTTTCCACCTGCCGATGCAACCACAGTATTCTGCAACCATCGCACATAGATCATCAAATGAAGGATTGCAGTGTAACCGTAATTGCAACCACTGACGATTAACACAGTTTATAAGCATAGCAAAAATTGTGTCCTTACCTCAAAAGTGACAGCAGTTGCACAGAAAAAATCTGACTCAACCGCGATAGTCGATGAACCGTAGGTTCCCAATGTCTGACCATTTGGGCCTCTGTCCAAAGATTTATTGTTCCAAGTAATTACAGGACCTGTAGTTAGATTCTTCCACCAATAAATGATACATAAGGCTTCTTAATCGGCACAAACACTCTTTCTCTGCACAAACTTCATACAAACCATTAGAACAAAGAAAAAAAATCAAATCATGTTTCTGCCTTAACAGCACATACACTTTCAATCATATATGTAACATGCCTTCGTTAGTGTCCAATCTGACACAGATGTCAACGTGTTAGTGTCAGTGTCTTGTGATCAAATACTTGATATGTGTTCGTTAGTGTCCAATCTGACACTGATTTCCACTGACGAACATTTATGTCGACGTGTCAGTGTCGTGTACCAGATGATAAAACAACGATTAAGTAAATTGCAAACCTGTAAATTCCTGGAAAATATAGAATTTGAATTTATGTTTGTTCCAATTAGGAACCAAATCAACTGCACCTTGAACAGTTTTGGAATGTCCATTTCCATTCTGATCAACAATAATAACTCTAACCTCATTATGATTATAAACGTTACTCTTTCTCAAAACAAATCTTTGTTCACCAACCATCAAATCTTCCCAACTAATATAACTCCTAACATCATCATCGCCTTTGCATTCTACTAAATCCACCTCACAAAAAGTTAATAATTAAAAGTTTGAAAATAATATTACGAAAATTACGGCATCAATTCATAATTGAAAAAGACACTGTAATATATAATTTTGGCCTACCATTATACCGAGAATCATTGCTAAAGTATATAGAACTTTCCTAATCGGCAGTAAAACCTATTATTTATACTCATGAATGATTTCACCTTGTGAATCACATAGAGTTATCAAGAAAGGATAATTGAACTTATCTTTCAATGGAAAGGAATAATTGTCAGCAAGTTTGAACAAATACCAATGAAGAGACTTCCTTGATTTGAGGATTATGCAGGCTGACAAACATCAGTCCAGAATCTACTTTTTTTTTTATACTTATTTTGCTGTTCAATTGGTTTATTTGATTTCTATTGTTGTCATTTGTTGATGCTGATTTGTTGGTTTGTTGTTTTAGGTTATGATTGATAGTACTAATTTTTGTCATTGATTTACAGCAGATTTGAAGATGAAAACATTATCGATGTGCGATACTGATATTGAAACTAATCTGTTGCTGAACTTAGTCTAGTCTTTCATGGCTAACCATTGAAAATATAAGGTATTCCAGTATATGATTTAAGTCTAATTGATGGTAAAAACAATTTTAATGAAATAAACGAGATAAACTTCATGAACTAAGCTATCATCCTTGCTTATTGATTGAAACTTGTCTACAACTACCTACCACAACTTCCACCTTTGATCTTCAACTCGATCTTGATCACAAACATTTGATGGACTTGAATCTTGACACCACAATGATCTTCACTTAATTCTCGATAAACATAACCCCCACAAAATAACTACAAAATGTGTTGTCCGAATTAAAAACTAAAAACAAAATAATAATAATAATAATAATAATAATAATAATAATAATAATAATAATAATAATAATAATAATAATAATAATAATAATAATAATAATAATAATAATAATAATAATAATAATAGTAATAGAGTTAAAAGGTAGTGCACTGACAGTGTAAAATAATTTTACACTGTCATCCAATAGAAAATTATAAATGTTCCATGTCATTAAGTTTTTTTTTAATAAAAAAATGGTTTAAATGGATACATGGGTGGTGATTGGTTGACAGTGTAAAAATATTTTACACTGTCAGTGCATCACCCCTTTTCTCATAATAATAATAATAATAATAATAATAATAATAATAATAATAAACAATGATAAAAAGATTTGGCCCGCGCAAAATTATTAAGGTATCTCATCCTATATAACGCCAACTTTAAGCTAGCGTTACATTTCACAGAATGTGCTTTTAGGGATTGTTTGGTTGTAAGGAGAAATGGAGAAGAGAGAAAGAGGTTGAGAGAGAATGTGAGAAGAGAGAAAGAGGTGAGAAACAGAATAGATTTAATGTAATGTTTAGTATAAAAGAGAAAGAAGAGAAATAGGAAAGAGAGAGTAATAATGATTTAAAGAATTGACAATAAAGCCCTTAACTTAAAAAAACCATTTTCATTATAATTAATATTAATTTAATAAACTGCTTAGATTTTATTTTTAATCAATATTTATTTTATATTAACTCTTACAAATAATTTTTATTAATAAATTAAATTTATTAGTTTAATTCGTTCCTAAATTTCAACCGGTTATTTTGGACAAAATAATAGTAGTTCAATTTTTTTATTTGAACGTAGTTTACATAATTTTTCATCTTATACTATAATTTTTAAAGAGAATTTCTTTAAAGACCCCCCTCTCTTCTTGGTTACCCTTGCTGAAATTCCCCAAATGCCCCCTTTAATTCGGAAATGCATTTCTGAAGTTGGAAAAAAGAGTGATTTCAGAAGTACATTTCCGAAATCACTTTTTTATAACGTAAAAAAAATATTTTGGAAATGCATTTCCGAAATAATGTATGTTTGGCTGTTTAAACAAAACAGCCTCCCCCATTTCTATTTACCCTAAATCTTTCAAACATTCCAAATTTCTTCTCAACCATTTGCATAACCATCAAAGGCAACTTCAAAGACCATCAAAGGCTACTCCAAAGGCTCTTAAACTACTTCTAAAGCACCTCCAACAACATCTCAAATTTGTAAGTTTTCAAAACTTTCAATTTAGAATTTAAATTGATATTAGGGGTGTTGGAAATTAGTATAATGTAGTACATTATAGTTATTATATGTCACTGGATGTGTTAGGGGTGTTAGAAAGTAGTAGAAATTTCATTTTGATGCATTAGGGCAAGGATTTGAAGTTCTGCAAAAATGGAGTTCGCAGGGGGGTTTCGGAAGTGCATTTCCGAAAACACCTCCCTGACTAGTTTCGGAAGTGCACTTCCAAATTTTACCCTGAGTTGTTTTTTTTCTTGAGTGTTTCGCATTCTAATGGCTTTCAATTTTTTCAGGAAAATTGCAGGCAACCCAGCTAGACTCAGACAGGGGAGAGAGACACAGACAACGTCGGCTAGACGCGAGCGGGCGGCGCAGCTGGCATCGACGCAGGGACGGGGTAGAGTACGAGTACCCGTGCAGATGGACGAGACTGGTTCCTCATCTGGACCGAGGAGTCGGTTGGCTCGGGTGTCTTCTTCCCGACAGAAGGAGGTACGGGAGGAGGAGGAGGTGAGATACCAGGAGGCGGAGGAGGAGATACCTGATGTTGATCCCCCACATGGGGAGGAGGAGGAGGAGGGCTACTCGGGAGGGCCTACGGACACTTCCGTGCTGATTTCCTACCGCGAGCACATCGCTCGACGTGTCTGGGAGGGAGGTATTTTTTTGTAATTTATCCGACTTTATTATTTAACTGCTTTTTATTTAGCTTTTTATTTCACATTTTCTTCACGGTCTAATTAACAATCTTTTTTATTTTTGTTTTTGTTGTAACAGGAAAGGCCGACGCTAAAACTGGTGAACCACACGCGGAAGATTTTTGATCTCTTTAAACCACAGGCGCAGTGGTTTAATGATGTGGTGACTGTTTTCCGGGCTAGGTGGGTTATGCATGACCGGGTATACCACCATCAGCCACGGCATGCAAGGGGCTTTTGTGGAGCGGTGGCATAGGGAGACGTCTTCTTTCCACTTACTGGTTGGGGAATTGACGATCACCTTGCACGATGTGCAGTGTCTTCTCCACTTGCCGATTAAGGGGATGCTGTTGAACCATTCCCGGATCTAGAGGGTTGAGGCGATCAAGTGGATGGGGATCTATCTGGGTATGGACCCATATATGGATATTTTGAGCGTCGGACGACATATGGGGCTCATATCCGGTTCTCCACATTGAGAGAGCTTTATGAGCATCACTTGGTGGCGGCGGCCGATTTCGAGGAGGCGGGTAACGACCTATTTACGGAGTATCACCGTGCATGCGCTCTTCGATGCTGGTTCATGTTCTTGGTAGGCACCGCACTCTTTGTGGACAAGAGTGCAACCTACGTCGGCGTGACTTATCTCCGCTACTTCATGGACCTGACTACCATTCACCTGTGGAACTGGGGGTCAGATATTCTGGTATACCTATACCAGAAGCTGAATGAAGCCTCCAACTGGAGGACCAGGTAGTTGACTGGATCTGCCACACTCTTGACGATACATTTCCTTTGAATTGTTACACATTTATTTATGGTTCATATTTATTTTTAATACATTATCGTGTTTGTCTTTCAGGGCTGGATCATCTCCTATTTCCCCCGCATCCACAGCTTCGCCATTGATCCTGCGTATGATGACGCTTTTCCCAGGGCCGCCCGATACGTTCTCTAAAGGGGGAACAATGTAGCGGGACCATATCGCGGGTACCTCGACCGCACAGCTCACAATGACATTCGTTAGACATCATTCAGTGACTACACTGCTATGTCTCATTTGACTGCATCGCGTTATACTCTGGCTGGTTGGCATGCGGGGCCAACACCATGGTGAGGTATCTGTTGGAGCGGTGCATGAGGAATTTTGCACGTATGCAGATGATACCGAGGTAACCGTTTGAGGCTGCTCCCGACACAGTTACCCGAGTGGAGCTCACTTCCATATTTGAGGACTGGGCGCATCATTTGGTCCCGGAGAAGTATCGTCGCATGCAGGCCACCTAGGAGTGGCATTGTGTAAAGGGGTATGTGACATGTTTCTATCGGGTGTCACATCCTCTGATGACACCCGACACTCCCGGCGCTCCTAGGCCAGCATATGAGGAGATCTTGAAGAACCAGCAGCCTGAGGATGACCATGCCACTTGTAATCCTCGGTTTTTTGTGGGATGCGAACTGACTCTTCTTTTATTTTTGAGTTGTGAAAATCAGAGAGTCGCCACCGACTTTTATTTTATCCAATTAAGGAAAGGTTTACAAAAGAAACAGAAAAAGACCTTAAAGAGATTTTGGGTTCGGGGGTAGGTTATACAAAGGGAAGGTGTTAGCACCCTTTGTATCCATGGTTATCCATGAGCTCTTAATTGCTTAGCTCACTTGTTTGAATCGTTTGTTTTGCTTTGAAATGCTTGTATGTGGTTTTAAATATTTTGTAAAGAATTAACTTTGTAATGATCCTTGTGCGGATGTATACAAAGTGTTTATCTTTCGAAAAATATTTTGATGGTTTAAAAAAAAAGATTTTTAACTTCGTAATGATCCTTGTTTGGATATATACAAAGTGTTGTCTTTTTGAAAGTTTGTTTTGAAAAAACAGTGATGTGTAAGAACTTCTGTTGTTTTTGATTGAGCAAGCAATTAGGAGGTATACCCTAAGTTCATAAGATTCTTTCCCATTTCTTTTAGAAAATTTTCTTTGACTGGATACAGAAAGAAATTTGAATTGTATTTGAACAGTAGAATTGATTTTTGAAAAGAGTAACAGAGGGATTACCCTAAGAGGTGCAAGTGTGATTGTGATTTATTTCAGATATGTTATCTTTGAGATTAGTGATCTAGCGCTTCAGTTTTATTCTTGTCATACACGCAGTTTTATATGTACAGGAATTAAAGTGCGGGAATGTAAAATGCGGAAAGTAAATTTACGCTATTACATCGATTGTGCGAGAAATGTAAACTACACTACTTACATGAATTTGACAACCTATACATTTATCTATGAATTTAAATTGCAATGAGATAAAGGGAAAGTATTTTTGGATTTTTTGGATAGTTGATTTTAATTAAATTTAATGCATAATTAATTTAATTAAAAGATCAAGAATTAGAAATAAAATTTAAACCTAAAAAAATTAAGTCCAAAATATGTCTAAGTTGCTTGTTAATTAATTTTAAAATAAAATTAATTTTTTTGTGATTTTTGAAATTGTTTTTAAGATTATTAAGTTAATTAACATATAATTATACAAATAATTATATACATAAATTAAACTTAAAGAGAAAAATATTCTAAATATGTGTAAAATTAGTTTATAGTATATAAACTTAATTTAATAAAAAAGAATTTTTTTTTTGATTTTTTGATAGGTTAGAAATAATTAAAAAGGATATATATGAATATATATTGGTTAATTAAACAAAATATTTTAATTATTAAGAAAAATAAAATATTTTTGTGTCAAAAATTAAGACAATATTTTATCAACCTAAAATATTTTTTTGCATATTTTTCTATTTTTTTAAACTTTTTTTAAATAATTTTATAAAGAAAATTAAATAAAATAGTTAATATATTAATATGGATCATGTGTGGTTGATGGGAGGGTCTATGGTGTGGTCAAGCAAAACATGTGCGTTGGATGAAGCAATCAGATGCATCTGATGGTGACTAGAGCGAGGGAGTATGCCATGTACAGGACCTGCAAAGCACTGAATCAAAGATTATTTTAAAAAATAAACGCGCGCGCCCTCTAGCCAATAGGAGGGAGCCACGTCTCGTCTTCTTCATCAGATGAGCTTTTTACACCGCTCGTTTACAGGGTGCTGTAAAAAACCTATATCTACTACACCTGTGCAACACGAATAGGGGTTAGACATAAAATAAATTTGGCGCGAGATCATGGTTTTGCTACAAATGTTTCACTGATCATAACCATGGCCTTAGTTTGGTCTAATTTTGCCTCTAACGAAAATCCCCAAAATAGAGGTCAAGAACCCTAAAATGGTAACTTCGTGAATATGTGACCAAACCCTAATTAACTATCCAGAAACAATCAGAACAACAAACCAAACTCACATGTATGTTTACATCGTGTTAAATATGCATGTATAATTATATCTTTGTAGGTTTTTGTTTGACCAAACCGTGGGTTTTTGTGGATGATTCTGAATGCTTTGCTTGCTGAAAATGATTGGGATAGGTTCAGGGATGTTTGAGGATCGTGTTTAGATAATTATTTGGACTTGAAATTAGCTTAAACTCAGAATTCAAAATTTAAATTTCTTTGAAAATTTCAAGTTGATACAAGTATGATATTGGTTCAAAATTCGTGTGTGCCTTCTTGCTGAAGTGTTCTATGCTATTTATAAGCAATAGAGGTGCTGCAAACTTAAGCTAACAAGCTTTGAGTGTCTTTGAACTTTTGATTTTTTTAATAATAAAAGCTTTGAATTTCTTGGCCATGGCTTCAATTTTCTTCACCCCTCTTGCCATAGGTCTTCTGTACCTCTATACTGCAGAGTTTGTATCAAACTTGGTGGCTCATGCTAAGGACAAAGGCCTTGAATCATTATCTTGAACCATTTCTTTTTTAATTTAACTTTAAATGAAATAAAATTAAATTAAAAAAAGAAATAAAAATGTCATGGGCCTAATGTTGGTCGTGGGAGCCCTTTAACATCATTAGAAACATGTTTGGATCATGAATGCTTAGCCTCTTTTGGAAAAAAAAACAATTTTGAACATTGTAGGTTTCATGCATTTTCCCAAAAAATAGCCAACTTCAACAAGGCATAAATCCCTCAATTTTGATCATATGAAGGATTTCTTGTACTTTTTAGAAACCTCAAGATGTCATCTACAAGCTACTTTGGAAGCTTTTTTGCATTTGGAGAAGTTATCTTGATGTTATGGGCTTTGACAAAAAACCACTTTTTGTTGACTTTGAAAATGACCTGTAATGTCTTAGCTCATATTTTCCAAATGGTAAATCCAATGATCATGGGACCAATTTCATTTGAAATATAATTGAATTTCCTTTAAAATAAGCTTTGGTTGGAATTTTTCGGATGAACGAGGAGAGAGTTATGTCCGGTCAAAGTTCAGTTGACTTTTTAGGAGAAAACCCTAATTTTGAAACTTAGAGTTTTGTCGATTTCTGAACTTTTCTTGATGAATTATGATCAAACATTGATCAAATGATGAATCTTTTGACGAAATATGGATGTTGACAAAAAATTTCATTTTTGACTGTCTGTTGACTTTTCGGTCAAATTGGTCGTCTGTTGACTGTTTGAGCTACTGACTGTGCGTCCGAGCGAATCGAAGTTTGAAAATTTGTCTGATGGTACTTTGAGACATATGGAAATCCATGAAATCCATTTGAGGTCTCAAAAAACTTGTTCTCCTGAAAAAAACAAAAAACCCTAGTTAGGGACTGTTTGTGTAGGAGACAATTAAGCGTACCTGATTTTTGTGCAGTGTTGAGTCTCTGCTGATCATGTGATTATCAGAAGACTTCTAGAACAAAAATCTTGGAATTTTGAAATGCAAAAGATTGATTTGACTGATGGTGCAAACACGGAGAATCGTGCCGTCAGCGGGTTTGACTGTTAACCGGCTGTTAGGGTATTAACGTAACAGTTAAAGTGAAAACTTAACAGTTAAAATTAATTTTTCTCTTTTTGTTTTTGTTGTGTTAATGGTGAAAAATTATTTACATGAGTTGTTAGAAAAACACAAACATAATAAATAAATAAAATATACTGTACGCGAACGAATTTACCGATAATAAAATTGAAAAGGATTTAATGCACAGAAATAAATATTTAACTAGCAATAAACACACATAATATTATCTCGATAATTAAACGACGGTACAACAGATAGTACAATATTTAATACTGACAGTACAAATATTACATAATATAACGAACAGTACGACAAATATAATGAACGATACGTTATTTGAAAGTGAAAGATACGACAAACTTTAAGTATGACGATTAAAAACCCATGCTATAAACAACAATATATAGATGTACGGGAGTGCAAGCATCCCAGGTCCGCATTTTTCTGGACTATGCAGACAAAAAAAAGACACGATCACCGTAAAAACAGTGATGACCATAAGAAAAAACGTATCCACCCACTTTGCCATTTTTTGCCGGGGAAGAAGAGAAAATAATTATGAGATAGTATGATAGAAATTTGGGAGATGAGTGAAATTTGATGTGAGATTTTATGGAAAAAATGAGGGGTATATATAGAGTGAAAAGAAGGATGGAGACGTTGGGGAATGAAGTGACACCGTACAAAAAAGGAAAGTTTGAGTGGTAGTAGGATTTGAAAGAAAGTGTATGGAATAAAGTTAGGATTTGATTTGAAAGAAAGAGATTTGAAAAGAAAGGAAAAGATTTGAAAACAATAATATAGTACAAAAATTAGTGGGGAACAAAACCAAATAATAATTTAATTGTTACCAGTACAGTCTGAATCCCTGGACTCTGCGCCTGCAAAATTTGATTCTGTACCAGTACAGTGTGAAGTGATAAACAGTATTTGGCGTTTGTGTAAGAATAAATTCAACAGCGAACCCAAAATACCGTATAAAAAATATCCTAAAAACTGAGTGTTCATAAAATCAAGATATTTATGAAATAAAATCCAAGATTATATGAAACTCCCAATTTTTAGACAGAAGTCTGTTGCCTTCTCTTTGAAAAAAGATGCGGGCAAATTTTGGGGTATAACAGTTGCCCCTATTCAATCTTCTTGAATCTGAAGAGACCGATTGAAATCTGAAGGTAGAAGATGATTGAATATTTAGATGCCCTGAAAATTTACACTTACCTCCACCGGAAGTGATGTTGGAAATTGCATTGAATGCGGCTTGATAAATATTGTTGGCGGATCAAAACATTACCTGAGATGGGCTTTCAGATGCCATCTAGTGAATGTGTTGATGGTTTGTTCATCAGAATGAATCCATTGATTATATTTTGATGAAGGATTTAAATCTACGTGTTGACCGTTACGGATCCGTCCGAGGTTATCGCTTTAAATCTTGGAGGTTGATCGTTACAGAACTGTCCAAAGTTTCCGCTTTAGATGTTGAATGTTGATTGCTTTAAGGAACCGTCTGAGGTATCGACTTAGATCTGAAGGTAGATCATTAAGGACCCGTCCAAGGTATCGACTTAAATCTGAAGGTAGATCATTAAGGAATCGTCCAAGGTATCAACTTAGATTTGAAGGTAGATCATTAAGGAACCGTCCAAGGTATCAACTTAGATCTGAAGGTAGATCATTAAGGAACCGTTCAAGGTATCAACTTAGATCTGAAGGATTTGAAGTTGTTTATTCGACTGTGGTATAGCCTGGAAGCGTCAGAATGAGTCACCATTAGACCGTATCTGCTTTGCTTGTTTAGAGTTGATAAGTGGTTTGGAAAGAGAGAACTCTTCAGATTGAATCTTTGGTTCTGAGAGGAATGCTCGTCCGAATAGACCCCCGGGAGAATACCGCATGTGATTGAGAATAACTTGCTGAGGATATTCGTCCACCTGAAAAATCAAGTTAGTGACATGCAATGTCATGATGTATGTAATGTATATGTTGAGATTCTCAACCTAAATGAGAACCGTGCATGTTACGTATGCGTTTGTCATGAAACATTATATGCTATGTATGAATATGCGTATGATGTATGATGTATGGACATGACTTATGCAGTTTAGAGCGTATCAAACTTCTGGCTGGGAAAATAAATCTCTGCTTGTTATTTCGGAAGCGATGACATTATGACCGTTAATGATCTTTGTTATCTTGTTCGAGTATACTCAGCTGGTGAACTTCCTTATGGACCCGGATGCTCTGTTGAGGATTATTGATTACCACTTGGGGTTGAGATTAACTTGAAGGATCTAATCTGGATGCACCCTGACTGAGGATAAGAGAGATGGATTATCCTCCAATACACTATTTGATCAAGCCTTTGTGTGGAGGATCCAACCTTCTGGGGATAGTAATCTTGAACAACCCTGCTGGGGAACGAGGAGTAGTCGTCCGATGTAATATCTATCCAGGCTTGGAGATAAGGCTTCTCGAATCATTTTGTTGGAGAGAAAAATCTCATCGAGGATTATGCCGAGAAATGTATTGCTGTTGGGGAATTAATTGGGCCTTGCTTATCCGGGGATAACTCCTTGAAGATTGCTCTGTGGGGGATATTCCCATGTTGCTGGTTTTGGAATGATGTCCAGATGACTGGGACATTACCTGAATGCTATTCCTGTTTTTCTTATAAACATCAATCATACTCAAATGCATATGTTTATTCAAAACTATCATTGGGACGTTTACGCGTTCAAAACAGAAAAAGTGAAAATATTGATTTTGAGCATGAACTGTATCGATTTGAAAGAGAGCCGTAATAGGCTGATTAGTACAAGGAGACAAAAATCCTAGTAGTAGGAATTCGTCATAAAACTTTGCAAAGTACTTATAAAGGTAAATAGCTATGTGAAAACAATCCAGTCAAGTTTCAACTCTGCTATTGCCAATCTGTCTTTGAGTATCTCATCCCTCACTTGTTGGAAGAAAATGATTGTACTGATTGGTGCCTTTGATGTGTTGAACCTTGAAGGTGAGTAGGTAGCCAAACGGGACATAGTCGTACGCTTTATTCCCTAACTTTTGCCTAGGCTGCCTTTTCAGGTTTTCAGCCTACCGGGATAATTATTTTTTTTTTTTAGTCTCTAATTTTTGCCAGGATCGCTGTAATACGGTGAACTGACTTTATTTGAAATGTCGCGGATAGCAAGAGTCGCCACCGACTTTTATTTCATCCAATTGGGAAAGGCAAAAAGAACAGGAAAGACCTTTGAAAGATTTTGAGTTCGGGGGGTAAGTTATACAAAGGGAAGGTGTAAGGCACCCTTTGCATCCATGGTTATCCATGGGCTCTTAATTGCTTAGCTCACTTGTTCGTTTGAATTGTTTGAAAAGTGTCGTGTGTGAATAGTAAAAACTTTGTTAAGGACTTTAGCTTGTAAATAAGCGTAGCCTTGTTTTGAAATTGTTTTGAAATAGGAGGTGTGAAAAGTATTGGATTTTTGAATTGTTTGTGAGCAAGCAATTAATAGCTACCTACCCTAAGTTTGTCTTTCGTGTTCTTTAAGTCTTTCAGGCGAAAGGATCTATCCATACCATGAGAGGGCAGGAATTCTTTCAATTGGATGTGCGGGTCATCGAAGGGTCATCGTGGATAATCGTTCGCCACAAGACTATCCCTACCATGAAGAGGGCAGGTAGTCTAAGGGAAGGATATAATAGTCATTAGGCAACAGTAAGGATACCTTAGCATTCGAAGGGACTATCACCATTTAATCGAGGGACGAGATCATATTTATCGTAGGCAACTCGAAGGGACTATGATCTTTATCGGAGCGACGTGGTGATTTTGAATCGAAGGCAGCAGGCTAAGGTACCCCTATATTCGAAGGGACTTGACTATTTGATCGAAATCGAAAGCAACAGGCAACAAGAGAGGTACCCTAAAGGTGAGTGTGTGCAGCAATCATGTGGTTGTATTCGATTATTTAATCTTGTATTATTAGTGATCTAACGTTTGACTGATAATCTTGCACTCCCTAATTTACTAACCACGCAGTTAAAATCATACGGAAATTAAAGGCGAAAGATAAATGTCCTACGCTATTACAATAAACACCTGCGGGATGGGGGAAATTAAAAAGCAAAAGAAAATAAGAGGGATCAATAATTCTCTTTGAGCGCTTTGATCTTCTTGAACCCTCGCTTGACTCTGAAAATTAAGAGAAAAATAATAGAGTGAGTGTAGGCATGATTCCTTGATTACTCGAGGCAAACCCTAAAAAATAAATAAAGAAATAAATAAGCAACTTAGCTTTTTTGATCTGGCGTGGCGCGTAGTCGGAAGATCTTGAGATAACCCTGAAAATTTGAACAAAGACAGAAAAAGGTTAGTGCATTGACTGATCTGAACCCTAAATGATTACAAACCCTAAAGGTTTACAAACCCTAAAGGTTTACCTAAAAGGGTTATTTAAGAAAACTTCTTGTGACCTAAAGAGTTTATAAGGCTAAAAAATACGTTAGTGGAAAACACCTACCTGAGGATTCTATAGTTTATAATTGAATCAAGGTTAACAAAAAATTAATTATTAATTTGCAATTAATTAATTAATAACAATTTTTATTAATTAAAAAAACAATTTTTGATAAAATGACAAAAAGTCAAATTTTCGATAAAATATGAAAAATTATAAAACTAACATTATTTAGTAAATATAAATTTTTAGAAAAAATAAAGAGTAATAGATAAAAAGAAAACCAATAAAAAAACAAAACAAATATATAATTAAAAATGAGAGGACTTAGCTCTACTTAGGTATGGAGGGTGTAACACCCCAATTCCACCCAGGCATATAGGTACAAATATCAGAGTATAAAATTAAATTCATAAAAACAATTAGGGTATTACACTTAAGTAACCACATTACCAAACATAACATACTCGTAAAAGATGCGTAACACAAATAATCAAAGAGGAAGGATTCTCATAAACACTTGATAGTATTCATACTTATATATATGCATCGGTAAACAGAATATCCACAACATTCCTCCAAAATACAACGTATGATAAGATATCCAAAATGCATAATATGAATACATCCAAAGGATCAAATATACATCAAAAGGATCCTATAAGCATCATCTACAAAATAAGTGTTCGATCCCCCCTAGGTGTTACGTATCACGAGCAGACGACACCAAAACGGACGACTACTAAAAGAGCACCTACACTTGCGGATCACCTGCACATTACCCACGAGTAGGTAACATTAAGGCAGAAGGGTGAGAATATAATTCATAATGAAAAGCATGATAAATATAGTAATGCCAACAAGTATCATCAAGAATCATACAACAAAGTAATCCTCTAAGTCAACCACAATCAATATATAAGTAATGCAACACATGAATGATAACAAATTATAAAGACAGACGATGATGAATGAGACTCGACTATGCATATGCATGTGGTACCAAATCCGGAGTAAACTCCTCCTTGTCATTATGACAAATACACCTTGCCGAGCATTATGCTGGGACTTTATTCCACTCAGGAAGCTCGCAGGCTATTGTCATCGAGCATTTAGCTCCCACTGATGACCTCTTGCCACTCAGGCTAATATACCGTTACCGAGCATTAAGCTCCTACTGGTAACCAATGCCCGCAGGCCATCTGTTAACGGCATTCCGCCATTAACGTATTGAAATGTTATGTTGTGCATACAAACGACTCGATTACATAACAACAACAACAATAATATAACTCGGTCACATATCCACATCACACCGGTTATATTAATCCACACGGATACATCACCAAAATTGCCACTCAGGCGTTCAAATTCACACAGCACACATATACCGTCAAAACATACTCGATTAGCAAATATCATTTCACAAAATACATTTATGAAAAATCTTTCAACCACCAATACACTCCTCTTTATCATAAAGCATGCTCAATGAGCTTCATAACGCTTCGAACGGCACGTAGAAACGACCTCCGGTTCAAAAGATAGAGCAAAACGAAGTTTGGAAAAAACAAGTTTCAGCATTGGCCGCTTAGCGGGTCGCAACGGGTCGCTTAGCGAACACTCCAGTAGCAAAATGAAAAAAAATGCAAGAAGCTCCGCTTAGCGGCGCACTAGCGGTTTCTGCGAAATTTCCATAAATATCTTCTTCCGCTTAGCGGACCCAGGTCCGCTTAGCGAACCTGCGAAAACTCAAAAAAACCAGTTCTGCAACATACCTGCTAAACCCAAATCAACCATCTCAAAACCTCATGTAAACTTCCCTATGTAACAGCCTGAATTTTATTATTTGGCTAATTAAATTAAATAAGGATTTATTTACTTAATTTGGACGAAGTTTGATAATTAATTGGATCGTCGGTGTTATTGAGAAACGTGTTCAAATTATTAAGTGAAGTTAGAATTTATTCGGTTAATCGAAGAATTAATAAAGTGGAATATGTAGAGAAATAATATTAGAAATAATATTATTATTGGATTTTACTTATTTGAGATAAAGTCGGATTTAATTGGATTAATTGGAAAATAATATTAAGGGTAATAATATTATTTGTTGGAGCATAATTATTTATTTGACTACTCTATTTTATGATTGGGCCTAATTAGTTAGGAAGTGGAATTATTTGGGTAAGCCCAATATGAATAATATAGTAAGGGTTGGAAGAGTAGATGTATCATAATTTTCATTTGCAAAAGAAGAGGAGAAAGGAGACTAAGAGGAGAAGAAAGGGGAAGAACAACAAGGGGCAAAAGCTAGGGTTTGAAGCAAATTGAAGAGGTAAGGGGGAGAATCCTTATTATTATGGGTTAGTATGATTGGGTCAATGGGTAGATTAACATGATATATGTATTTTGTTCTTCAATTTTAGGTTTTTGACATGTTAGGTTTTGTTGAGAAACCATGAAATTGAGGTTAAAAACATGTTTTGATGTTAGTAATTAATATATTGGTGAAATTAAGAGATTATTTAGAATTCAATTTAATATTAGTGCATACAGTAGGTACATCCCAGCATTAATTTGAAAATACCAATCGGTACTGTAGCGGCGCTTCCTAAAATTAATTGTTGGCACTCACTGATACATAGAAACACTATAAAAACCAATTGCCAGTTACTGTAGCGCATTGAATTGGTTTGGTATACTGTAGCGGCGGTTCATTCCTATTTCCTAGTATATATGTATTGCACAGTAGATGGAACAAGTTGGATCATGTATATTTTTTAAAATTCTACTAATATATATAGATATGTCATTGGTTTAGAATAATGATTATAGAAATAATATTAATAATAATAATAATGATTTAGCATTATTAGAATATTATTTTAGGAGTTTTGGATTAGAAATAAATATTATTTAGATTATTTAATTAACTTAAGTTATTTTTAATTCCGATAGAGTTGTCGAGAGAGTTGTTAAAATTGTCAATAAAGTTGTTAGAGTTGCTAATAAAATTATCACAGTTGTTTGAGTTATTAAGAGTCATATTTTTAATCATTTTGCGTAACTCTGACATGTTTAGAGTTGTCAGATTATGATGTTGGTGTTTACACCCTCGTTAAAACTTTACAAATTCATAACGTTCAAATTGTGAATCCGTTTTGAGTCTCCGTTCGAAGCGTTAGAAAGCTAGCGCGATAATCTTTTCAATAAAAATGGTCTTGAGAAATGGAATGCTAGAAAGTGTAAATGGAATAGAAATAGAAGTGAATTAAATTAATACAGTTTGATATTAATTGGTTAAATTAATAGTTAAATTAATTGCAATGGGTTTAATTGATTGGAATATACTTGAAGTTGGATCAATTATTCGGTTTGTCGGTAAATTACGGTATTTTGAGGATTCGTCCGTAATTGTGTTTTAACTTGAATATGTATGTTGAGAATAATATATGTATATGCCATGATGTTGTGCTAATATTGATTCTCTGTGGATTAGTTGGTTAACATTAAATTAATGATTAATTGCTTGATGTTGAAAGTGTGTGTTTATGTATAATTGGCAAAAATGAGAATTAACATGAGATAGTATGGTTACTAGTGTTAATTGGATTGTGTGAATCGTAATTGATTAATTGGCCTCTTATATGTTAATGATGTGTGTGTGTGTGTGTGTTGCGAATGTTGTGTACAATTGGTGGATAATTCATAGAGTTGAATTATTGTGATATGCGGAAAGTTAAGATGGTAGAGATGATCTTAATTGCATATATTTGTGATATTGTACATACATTCATATCATAGTGTGCCTTGAAACACAGGTGGATTTGCTTTGAAACACAAGCGGGCTTGGATTCTAGAGTGAATCGGAAGCCGTAAACTATATGTTTACAATTGGTGGACTTTGGTCTTGTCCGGATCGGAAGTGTGGCTTAGATTCTAGAGTTATGAATCGGAGGCCGGTGAAACTTAGAATTTCACATTGGTACCACATGCATAGTGTCACATGTTTCATTGAGTCACATTAGAGTTATGTGATAGTTGATTATGTGCATTATGTTGTTATGATATGTGCTTGAATGTGATAGGTGATTATGTGCATTATGTTGTTGTGGTAAGTGTACGAGTGAACAATTGATTATGTGCATTGATGTAGTGATGCTATGTGTATGAGTTTGGTAATTGATTATGTACACTTGGGTTTGTAGTGATAATCGTATTAGTTGATAATTGGGAAGGGGTGATGTTTGAATACGTAATTGGTTAAATGCGAGAATACGTGATAATTATGGCTATGTGTATAATTGAGAATATAGTATTGAGATATTATACTCTTATACTTGGTGTATGCTTAATATATGTGAGTATATTGATTCATATTATTTTACATGACTAGGCAAGGTGTAATGAATTCCTATACTTGTTGATTTTAACCATTGTATCTTATTATACTTTCTTCATAATGATTCGTATTCTCACCCTTCTGTTTTAATGTTGCCCTTGTTTGGCGACATGCAGGTTCTGGTGTTTAGTAGCTCGGGCGAGATTTAGTCGGAAAGCTTATGTGTTTTGTTTGGACACTAGTGTCGCACGCTCGCGAAAATGAACAGAGTCGCCACCAATATATTTATCCCATAAGGGAAAGGAATATCAGAAAACCTAGAATAAGGATAAGAGAAGGTCTTGCGACCAGAGAATCAAGGTACGGAAGTCGGTTACGCGAGGGGAAGGTATTAGCACCCCTCACGCCCATCGTACTCGATGGTATCCACCTATGTTTGTTCTATTCTAAGGGTGTATAAATCTAAAGCTTAATGCTAAGGGAATGCATGCAAATGAAAGAAAAGAAACACGGGGAAAATAAGGTTTTTAAATAGTTGTGCTCGCTTAGGCCCCGCGACCTAATGCCTACGTATCCTTTTCAGGAATCAGAGCGCCGTAGTTCGGCTCTTTAGTTTTTGTTTGTTTTTGTGTTTTTTAGTTGAACAGTTACATTCGCACTCCGCTGCTCGACCTCTGGAGTCTTAAGCTGTGAATGGAGCGGAAATAACGTGTCCGACTAGGAGGAAGAATGCCCTGAAGGCAAGAGAAAGAAGAAAGAAGATTGGTTTGTGTTTTTTATGTAACTTCATGATGAACAAAACCCAATACAAGGCTTCGCACCACCTCATTACTTTGTTTAGGTCTGTGCCTTTATTAAGTGTTTTAGATGTTTTTGGTTGAGTGTTTTTTTTTTAAGGGAATTTACTTTGCGATTCGAATCACATAAAAATGTATAATGATCGAGAAGCAGATTAGAGAATGAATCCCACTCACTTCTATCCCATTATGTAATGTTCAAGAAACAGATTAGGGAATGAATCCCACTCATTTCTATCCCATTAATTAATGTTCGAGAAACAGATTAGGGAATGAATCCCACTCATTTCTCTCCCATTAAGTAGTGACCGAGAAACAGATTAGGGAATGGATCCCACTCATTTCTATGCCACTAAGTGATTGAGAAACAGATTAGGGAATGAATCCCACTCATTTCTCTATCACTTTCTTAATGTGATTCGCATCTCTATTTGTTAATGTTTTAAAGTTGAAAAGAAAAAGGGAAGAAAACTAGCCTAAAATGAATAACTAGCCTAAAGTCATGAAGGAAACTTCTAAGTCCTAATGTTGTCATGGTTTCTACCTAATGGTTAGGAGCAAAAGCGGCATGAAAATATAAGCATAAGCGGAGATCGAAATTACAAGTAAAATACAAGTAAATAACGATACCAAAAATGGTGTAAAATGACGGAAATAGTGACTTGAAAATATAGCACCGAATATGGACACAAGTGATCAAAAATAAAGTGCAAGAGGAATTAAAAGATACTATTTATTTTCATGATTTTTATATGACAAAAGCAAGAATTCCAATCAAGCAAAAGAATTAAAATACAAGCCTAAACTAATATTTCTTATGTACATTTTCTATGTCAAAAATTCATGTATTTAAGTCTCAAAAGATAATGGAAAAGTTAGTATTGAATGTCTAAAAACAACAAGAAAAGTTAGCATTTTAACACCTAAAAAAAATCTAAGTAAACCTAAATTTATTAATGGAAACAGGGGGGTGCAGAACTGAATACAGTGGTGTAAGGAGAACTAGGCGCAGGCCCGAAGCCATGGCCCAAACAGTTTTTTTGTTCATATCTTTGATTCAGCCAAAATGGGTTACGGGCCTTAGGGGGTGTATGAAATCAGAATTCGTATGGCCCAATGTTAATGTTGATCCATGATAATTTTATTATTCAGAATTCATTAACAATTATTTTGAATAATCAAATTTAATGCTAATGAACACCAATTAATCAGTATGTTAATTCTATTAATCAGGATTAATACTAATTAAATCTAATTAACAGTATTAATGGAAATGAATCAAGAAAGGGGATTAGGGTTAAGTGGTGAGACCGTTCAAATTACTGAGTCTCTTTCCCTTCTCCTCACGAGCGATAACGGCGAGCGGCGAACGGCGAGCGGCGTCCGCATTCCTCCTTCTCCGATCGAATTCGTCCTCTCACATCATGCTCAAACTTCCGTCTCGATATCTGATTAACTCATGCTTGCTAATTCGAACACATCTCTCGATTGGAAAACAACCAGTGCTTCTTCGATTCGGATAAGATAATCGTGAAATCCAAAGAAGAGAATCTCAGGTACGAGTTATTGTCACCGGTTCTTCTTCTTCATCTCTGAAATTCTGAAACTTCTTTTTTTGATTTCTTGTTGCTGCTTGATGATGCTGGTGCAGAGTTGGTTGGAGAATGAAGATTAGTATGAGAGGTGAAGGTTGTGGATGGAGGATGGCTCTGCTGAGTGCGTGAATGGTTGAAGGTTGTGAAGTGATGAATGGTTCAGAGACGAAGATGATGAATGTGCGCAGAGTGGAGACAGAGTGGAGAGTGATGTGGAGTGAATTCAAATGGTGGTGAATCGAGAGTGATGTCGAGGTGAAGCAGGTTCAGAGCATGAAAGGTGAAGATGAAGATTGAATTGAAGAAGGTGAAGGAGAGTGAAGGGGAGTCAAGATGGATGAAAAGGGGATAGTTTATGGTGAGTGTGAATCTGGAAAATGGTGGGTGAGGGAAGAATGGCTGAGAGATGAAGATGAAGAAAAACTGGAGACCTGAGAAATGGTGGCCAGGTCCTGTTATATAGAGATGAGAAGGTTAGTTCTCTACTGGTTTTTTCTGTTATGCAATTGGTTAATCAGTTAGTTACAGGTTGTTAGAGATTGTTATAGGTTGTTAGGGTAGTTAGTGGTTGTTATGCGGATATGATCTGTTATGGTTTTGTATGGGTTTATATGTATGTAGGCTGCTGTTCTGAATGCTGAATGGAATTATGGAGGGAATTCGTTTAGGTTTGAATATGTGATGTGGGACTTGTTTGTTTGGTTTTTGTTATGAATGAAAGTGTGGGGCTGCTGTTTGTATGTTAATGGATGTCATTTTTCGTATGCAGACTGGTACAGGAGGAGTCAACATGGAGAAAAGGCATATTGGTGTCTTGAAGGCCAATGGAGGCGTTATTTACAGATTGGAGAAATGGGCCCAAGTGCTTGAAAGGAATTCTGTTTGCAACCGCTTTGTGTAGTCTTTTTTGTAACTGTTAGTAAATTGTAATGTCTTTGTACAAAAGATAGGCATGATTTGTAATGAGTTTTGAAAATTGTGGAAAGTGATGTGATGAACTCTTGAAGTAAAGATGAATTCTTGAATGATGTGGTTTTAAATCATAAAGTATGTATATTTGAAGTATTTGAATGGTGGAGTTTGAATATAGAATGGTGACTATCATTTGAATTTTGAATCAGTAATTTTGACATAGTTCCATAATAATTAGATCCAAATTGAGCACTCCTGATTAAATTCATAATAATTAGTACTTGAAGCAACCTTGATATGCGTAAGACCTTAACTCGATGTGCCACAGGATAAACAAACAACATCACCGCCTTATTGCGCAAACCATGAGTTATTTCTTGTATCTCAATCCGCATTAGGAACCCCTTGAATTGGTGAACGATACAGTTAGAGAATATCACAATAGATCTTGTTCAAATAATGACCACAAGTACGTGAACATTTACAAAGAGCCACAAATGAATCCCTACATCCATGATCCTTGATTTCATTTTCAAACTGTTGATGAATGCATGATTTTATTGATGACCTAATGAGATGTATGCAAATGATTTGTGAAGCGTGAGCCGGTTAGAAATAAGTTAAGATGGGCAAATTTTTGGGTGCAACAGCTGCCCCTATTTAATCGTCTTAAACCTGAAGGCGAGATTGGCGTTAGTCTTTCAAGCATTCAAGGTGGGAGAAGATTAAATATCAAGTGAACCTGAAAATTTGCTTGATGTGATATGATCCACTGGAGAAAAGAATGGTGTCAACTCCACTGAGGAAAAGTGTATTAATTCTGGATCGAACAAATTAACTCTGGGTTAGAAAAGAAATAAACATCAACTCTGGGTTGAAAAAGAAAAGTGGGTTAACTCTGGGTCGAAGAATAAAGGGGAAATCAACTCTGGGTTGAACAAGAGGTAAACATCAATTCTGGATTGAGAACGGAAAGTGAAATCAGTATTAGTGGGACAAGATATGGGTATCAACTCTGGGTTGAGATACAAGGAAAGAAAATCAACTCTGGGTTGAGAACAAGAGATAGACATTAACTCTGGGTTGAGAGAAAGTAATTCAACTCTAGGTTAGAAGTGAAATAAACGTCAACTCTGGGTTGAAAAAAACGTGGGTCAACTCTGGGTTGAAGGATAAAGGGAAATCAACTCTAAGTTGAAGACAATGGGTAGACATCAACTCTGGGTTGAGAGAAGGTAATTCAACTCTGGGTTGAAAGAGGAAAGATGATCAATTAGGAATAACCATCAACTCTGGGTTGAATGGGGGAGAAAGAAGATAATCGTCAACTCTGGGTTGAGAGGGAAAGAGATAAAAGATAACCATCAACTCTGGGTTGAGTGGGAAAAGACAAGGAATCAACTCTGGGTTGAATAAAAGGTAAGCGTCAACTCTGGGTTGAGTGGGAAAGAAAGACAAGGATCAACTCTGGGTTGAATAAAAGATAACCGTCAACTCTGGGTTGAGTGGGAAAAGACAAAAGATAACCGTCAACTCTGGGTTGAGTGGAAAAAAGGATAAAGGATAACCGTCAACTCTGGGTTGAATGGGAAAAAGAAGAGAAGTCAATTCTGGATTGACCAAAGGATAACCGTCAACTCTGGGTTGAGTGGGAAAAGGATAAGTCAATTCTGGATTGAATAAGACATAACCGTCAACTCTGGGTTGAGTGGGAAAGAAAGAAGATAACCGTCAACTCTGGGTTGAGCGGGAAAAGAAAAGAGATAACCGTCAACTCTGGGTTGAGTGAGAGAAGAAAAGATAACTGTCAACTCTGGGTTGAGTGAGAAAAGAGAAAAGATAATTGTCAACTCTGGGTTGAGTGAGAAAAGAGAAACAAGGATGACCTTCAACTCTGGGTTGAAAAAGAAATAATCAATTCTGGATTGAACAAAGGATAACCGTCAACTCTGGGTTGAGTGGGAAAAGGGAAAAGATGACCGTCAACTCTGGGTTGAGTGGGAAAAGGGAAAAGATGACCGTCAACTCTGGGTTGAGTGGGAAAAGGAATCAATTCTGGATTGAGTAAAAGGTAACCGTCAACTCTGGGTGAGTGGGAAAAGAAACAAGATGACCGTCAACTCTAGGTTGAGTGGGAAAAAGGATGAAGGATAACCGTCAACTCTGGGTTGGATAAAAGATAAACATCGATTCTGGATCGAGAAGGGAAAGAAGGACATCAACTCTGGGTCGAAGATAAGATGAGGATATCAACTCTGGGTTGAGAAAAGGAAAGAAGAACAATTAGGGATGATCGTCAACTCTGGGTTGAGAAGAAAATAAAGAAAGAAAACCGTCAACTCTGGGTTGAATAAAAGGTGACCGTCAACTCTGGGTGAGTGGGAAAAGAATCAATTCTGGATTGAATAAAAGTCAAACATCAACTCTGGGTTGAATGGAAAAAGATAGGAACCAACTCTGGGTTGAACAAAAGATAAGCATCAACTCTGGGTTGAGTAAAAGGTGACCGTCAACTCTGGGTGAGTGGGAAAGATATAATTAACTCGGGGTCAAAAGATGAAAGGAAGGTCAACTCTAGGTTGAACACAAAGACACCAACTCTGGGTTGAGGCAAGATGAACATGATTGACTTGAGGAGATGACACCACAATGGTAACTCTGAGTGCCCCAGTGGAATATCAATTGATTGCTTGTAGAGAACCCATCTGATGAGTAACTTGGCTTATGCTTCACATGTAAATGTTTGATTTATTTGTGCACTTCTAGAGATGCAATGCAATGAATTCTATATGCAGTGTACTGATTGGATGTTCAGGGTTTCTGCTTTATATGGTGTAGATTAGATGGGGTTCTGAACTCTGCTTGATTCAAGATAGGGTGGATGCCCCCGCTTTGTTGATGATTGGATTATTGAGGGAGATATGCCAATGAGAATGCAATGATATGCATGATTCATGTATGATGATGAATGGAATGATTGCTTCCAGGATATAAGGAGTGGATGGAGAATGCCTTTATGGAAAGGTTATAGCTTGAAGTACAGGACTCCTGAGGGTGAGGTGTTTGGCTTGACCCCTCGACACTTGTCTCGATATCTGACACTTGATTGAAGGTGAGGAAATGAACTGTTATTGGCCTGCCCCAGCTTGTATGATCTTTTGAAATAGAACTTTGATAAAGCTCGACTCATGGAGATTGCAATGGTCTGCCCCAGTGTTGATTATGGAACGAATGCCCCAGATTGAAAGGAACTCTTTCACCAAATGAATTTTTTAGATATTTGCTCGGTAGATGACCAACCTTTGCTTTTGTAAGATTACTCGATGGAATTTCAATGTTGAACTTTCCTTGGTATCAAGTACTTACTTTCAAGTTAGAGACAATTCTGTTTTGAAAAGGATAATGAGAATGCAATGCACATGTTAATCTCAAGAGAAAAGTTTTATTTGTCAAAATATTGTACTGATACTAACACGAATGACACAGCAACATTAGGAGTCAGTTTGACATGATTTTACAGTTTGTATGCTTTCGGAACGAACCCTGCTTCAATTAGGACTTTTGAGGGTTGTAACGTGGCCGGGTTCACGGTTTGAGGAACAAAGGATAAAGGCTCAAGTTCTACTTAACCCACCCCTTCTTCGTGATGTTCTCCAGTCCTACGTTCAGCTAGTTCGACACGAGTATTCACTTTTCAGGAAGGATTGTGATGGATGAGGATCCTTTATGGCTTTGGCGGAGGTGGCAGCCACCCTTTGATTCTTTTGTTGATGGTCACAACAACTTGTCCCTTGGAGAATTTTTCTTTTGCTTTGTTTTTTATTTTCCCTAACTTTTGCCTGGACAAAAAGTTTTTTATTTTATTTTGGTGTTCGTTGTCCAGCGGGATATGCCCTAATTTTTGCCTAAGTCATTCGCTTCAAAGCTTTTCTTTTTTTCTTTTGACTTAGCGGGCTATTGTTTCTTTTTTTTTTATCATGATTCATAACTTTCTTTTCATTCTTTTTTTTCGTTCGGGAACAAGTTGTATGACTTTTGTGATTGACTTGATGAAAAGGTTGTGACTGCCTTAATGAATGAGATACATCCATTGTGGATTGTGCTCTTCTTCTTTTGTTGTGAGAGATGGAATATGATTGATCCTCTGATGGAGTACCTGAAAGTTGAGCGCTCGGTCGTACTAACTGAAGACTACCCTGCCCCTGGTTAAGATTGAGGGTTTTGTATTTTTTTGAAAAGAAACTACTACTCCTTAGGCTCAAAGGGGTTGACGAAGGTTTCACTTCCTTATAACTCCAGTGTTTGGGAATTGAAATAATGCCTGTACATCGTCAGCAGGATCTTTGTTCCAAAAGCATATAGTTAGTGATTCAGGTGTTTTTTTGATTTTCATCATTCTCCTTTTTTAGTTGCTTAAGACAAATGAGTTTAATATCAATGAACATAATGACAAAGATGAAATGATTTGAGAAAAACATGTATATTGCATTATTTTTATTTATTCAAACAGAATGGGTTTCTTACAATGAGAAGTACTTGATAACAACAAAAGCAATACAATTGAAAATACTAAAGAAATCTATACAATGGCAAGCTTGGCCTTATTCTAATGCAAATGAAATGTTCTCTGGCAAACATAAAGTCTTCATGGTCCACTGGTGGAAGCTCCATTGTGAGGTGGCATGGGATTATTGATCACATTAGGTGCCACAGGTGCAAACTCAATCTCTTTTGCATCAAGCAGATCCTGAACTTTTTCTTTGAGAACTCTGCATTCTTCAGTGGTGTGACCAGATCCTCCTGAGTGGAATTCACACTTAGCATTAATCTTGTAGTTTGGAGGGAGGGGGTCAGGAGGAGGCCTAGCTTCCGCTAATTGAATCAGTTTGCGGTCAAGCAAGGCAGCGAGAACTTGGCTATAAGTCATTGGTACACGATCATACACCCTTTTTGGCCTATTCTGCCTCTGTTGACCTTGTCTTTGTTGATAACCTTGTTGTTGGAAACCTTGTTGTTGTTGTTGGACATATTGTTGGTAAGGAACCCAAGGTTGTTGACCAACAGGTGCCACATAAGCTTGAGGAGCGGTGGCGTTCACTTGATAGCAAGGAGCTTGATCTTGAGTAGAAACAGCACTAGTCTCGCCTTCTTTCTTCTTGATGAAATTACCCTGAGGCTTCTTGTACCCATATTGATTTGCAGCAGCAGCATTGGTGGGATTCTGGATCTTACCAATTTTCAAGCCATTCTCAATTCTTTCACCAATCCTGACTAGATCGGAGAAACCAGAAGAAACACTACCCACCATTCTTTCATAGTAATGCCCTTGAAGAGTGTTCATGAACATATCAACCAGTTCGGATTCAGAAAGTGGTGGATTAACCTGAGCAGCCATTTCTCTCCACCTTTGGGCATATTCTTTGAATGTCTCATTGGTCCTTTGCACCTGATTCTGTAGTTGCAACCTAGTCGGCGCCATGTCAATGTTTTATTGATATTGCTTGAGAAAGGCATCAGACAAATCCTTCCAAGATCGGATCCTATTACGCTCCAGGTTCATATACCAGTTCAAAGATGCCCCAGACAAGCTATCTTGAAAGCAATGGATGAGCAATGAGTCATTGTGGATGTGAGAAGCCATCTTACGACAGTACATGATGATATGGCTCTTTGGACAACTTAAACCCTTGTACTTCTGAAAGTCAGGAGTCTTGAACTTGGGCGGAATAACCAGATTAGGAACTAGGCACATCTCTTCAGCATCCATTCCATAGGCACTAAAACCTTCAATAGCTCGAATCCTTTCCTCAAGAATTTGATACTTCTCAGCAGATCTCTCAACGGGTTGAGCTCTTTCAGCAGTTGGTATTGGATGCATTTCTGGATTGGCAAATTGAGGACCACAGAAAGCAGGATAAGGAATCTCTGTATGAGGAGGTGGAGTAGGAAATGGGAAAGCAGGCCCAGTCATAGTTGGCACTCCAGAAGTTATGGGCATGGATCCTCCTTGGTTTAAAGCTCCAAGAGTATCAGCAGTCATGAAGCTAAATGGCATTCCAAGAGTAGCATTAGTCCTTGGTTGGAACTCAGGTGGATTAGTAGAAGGTGGAATGACATCAGGTTGACTAGCAACAGCTTGGTTAGCACCAGCAGGAATCTCTTGTGCCACTGGAATCCTTTCATTTCTCAAAGCTTGGAGGGCTTCTAAAATAGCATCAACCTTGCCTTTCATTTGGTCCATCTCCTCTCGAATAGCAGCTTGATCTTGTTCATAATTCTCCATGATTCTTCTTCTGTGAGCTCTTGTCAGATATCGGTGTGGAGGAATCGTCTTGACTGATCTGATGGAGAGGAAGAGTGGTAAGAGTCTTGGTAACCATGGATGCACATGCATGAATGCAAAAATGTTAATGAAGATGCAAATGTATCATAAATCAGGATCAAGGATCAAGGCCTCTTGGATAACAGCTTCTCATGGTCAAATAAGATATGGTCGAACCCTCCAGATTCAGAGGTTCGACGTTGCTTTCTGAATAAACAGCTTGTGCATAAGTCAAAGATGGTCGAACCCTCCAGATTCAGAGGTTCGACGTTGATTCTGATAGATAACCTTTGCATAAGTCACATAAGGTCAAACCTTCCAGATTCGGAGGTTCGACGTTGATTATGATAGATAGTCTGAATGGCATAGGGTAGGATGGAGGCATGTTTTCCTGCAAAACAAAATTTCCCAACCCCTCTCACAGGTATGGTCTAGTATAAGGTAGGTTAAAAGGTCTCCAGCGTTAACAGTTCTCCTGAAACACCATCATTGTTTCAAATACATGCCAACAATGGTATCCCATTTGAACCTCAACTGGTCGTGGGTCTCATGATCGCAATCAACAGAACCTGACATTCTGTTGGCGTCATGACTATCCACTCTATCCTAGGTAGCCTAAGTATCACTCTGGCCTGGGTATTGGGCCTTTTACCTCATAGAAACAACCCACCCAACCTGCAAACAGAGAAAATATGCGGCCCCCACGGGGACCCATAATATAGTCCAGAATGCGAGAAAATAAACATGATATGCGAGCAGTAAATAGTCATGATATGCAAGGCATAAAGAAATAAAGCAATAAAGCAGTAAAGCAATAAAGCAATAAATAAACACCCAAAGAAAGGAAAACAAACAAAAGCTAGGATCGACTAAGCTAGGCTCCCCAGCAGAGTCGCCAGCTGTCGCACGCTCGCGAAAATGAACAGAGTCGCCACCAATATATTTATCCCATAAGGGAAAGGAATATCAGAAAACCTAGAATAAGGATAAGAGAAGGTCTTGCGACCAGAGAATCAAGGTACAGAAGTCGGTTACGCGAGGGGAAGGTATTAGCACCCCTCACGCCCATCGTACTCGATGGTATCCACCTATGTTTGTTCTATTCTAAGGGTGTATAAATCTAAAGCTTAATGCTAAGGGAATGCATGCAAATGAAAGAAAAGAAACACGGGGAAAATAAGGTTTTTAAATAGTTGTGCTCGCTTAGGCCCCGCGACCTAATGCCTACGTATCCTTTTCAGGAATCAGAGCGCCGTAGTTCGGCTCTTTAGTTTTTGTTTGTTTTTGTGTTTTTTAGTTGAACAGTTACATTCGCACTCCGCTGCTCGACCTCTGGAGTCTTAAGCTGGGAATGGATTGGAAATAACGTGTCCGATTAGGAGGAAGAATGCCCTGAAGGCAAGAGAAAGAAGAGAGAAGATTGGTTTGTGTTTTTTATGTAACTTCATGATGAACAAAACCCAATACAAGGCTTCACACCACCTCATTACTTTGTTTAGGTCTGTGCCTTTATTAAGTGTTTTAGATGTTTTTGGTTGAGTGTTTTTTTTAAGGGAATTTACTTTGCGATTCGAATCACATAAAAATGTATAATGATCGAGAAGCAGATTAGAGAATGAATCCCGCTCACTTCTATCCCATTATGTAATGTTCAAGAAACAGATTAGGGAATGAATCCCACTCATTTCTATCCCATTAATTAATGTTCGAGAAACAGATTAGGGAATGAATCCCACTCATTTCTCTCCCATTAAGTAGTGACCGAGAAACAGATTAGGGAATGGATCCCACTCATTTCTATGCCACTAAGTGATTGAGAAACAGATTAGGGAATGAATCCCACTCATTTCTCTATCACTTTCTTAATGTGATTCGCATCTCTATTTGTTAATGTTTTAAAGTTGAAAAGAAAAAGGGAAGAAAACTAGCCTAAAATGAATAACTAGCCTAAAGTCATGAAGGAAACTTCTAAGTCCTAATGTTGTCATGGTTTCTACCTAATGGTTAGGAGCAAAAGCGGCATGAAAATATAAGCATAAGCGGAGATCGAAATTACAAGTAAAATACAAGTAAATAACGATACCAAAAATGGTGTAAAATGACGGAAATAGTGACTTGAAAATATAGCACCGAATATGGACACAAGTGATCAAAAATAAAGTGCAAGAGGAATTAAAAGATACTATTTATTTTCATGATTTTTATATGACAGAAGCAAGAATTCCAATCAAGCAAAAGAATTAAAATACAAGCCTAAACTAATATTTCTTACGTACATTTTCTATGTCAAAAATTCATGTATTTAAGTCTCAAAAGATAATGGAAAAGTTAGTATTGAATGTCTAAAAACAACAAGAAAAGTTAGCATTTTAACACCTAAAAAAAATCTAAGTAAACCTAAATTTATTAATGGAAACAGGGGGGTGCAGAACTGAATACAGTGGTGTAAGGAGAACTAGGCGCAGGCCCGAAGCCATGGCCCAAACAGTTTTTTTGTTCATATCTTTGATTCAGCCAAAATGGGTTACGGGCCTTAGGGGGTGTATGAAATCAGAATTCGTATGGCCCAATGTTAATGTTGATCCATGATAATTTTATTATTCAGAATTCATTGACAATTATTTTGAATAATCAAATTTAATGCTAATGAACACCAATTAATCAGTATGTTAATTCTATTAATCAGGATTAATACTAATTAAATCTAATTAACAATATTAATGGAAATGAATCAAGAAAGGGGATTAGGGTTAAGTGGTGAGACCGTTCAAATTACTGAGTCTCTTTCCCTTCTCCTCACGAGCGATAACGGCGAGCGGCGAACGGCGAGCGGCGTCCGCATTCCTCCTTCTCCGATCGAATTCGTCCTCTCACATCATGCTCAAACTTCCGTCTCGATATCTGATTAACTCATGCTTGCTAATTCGAACACATCTCTCGATTGGAAAACAACCAGTGCTTCTTCGATTCGGATAAGATAATCGTGAAATCCAAAGAAGAGAATCTCAGGTACGAGTTATTGTCACCGGTTCTTCTTCTTCATCTCTGAAATTCTGAAACTTCTTTTTTTGATTTCTTGTTGCTGCTTGATGATGCTGGTGCAGAGTTGGTTGGAGAATGAAGATTAGTATGAGAGGTGAAGGTTGTGGATGGAGGATGGCTCTGCTGAGTGCGTGAATGGTTGAAGGTTGTGAAGTGATGAATGGTTCAGAGACGAAGATGATGAATGTGCGCAGAGTGGAGACAGAGTGGAGAGTGATGTGGAGTGAATTCAAATGGTGGTGAATCGAGAGTGATGTCGAGGTGAAGCAGGTTCAGAGCATGAAAGGTGAAGATGAAGATTGAATTGAAGAAGGTGAAGGAGAGTGAAGGGGAGTCAAGATGGATGAAAAGGGGATAGTTTATGGTGAGTGTGAATCTGGAAAATGGTGGGTGAGGGAAGAATGGCTGAGAGATGAAGATGAAGAAAAACTGGAGACCTGAGAAATGGTGGCCAGGTCCTGTTATATAGAGATGAGAAGGTTAGTTCTCTACTGGTTTTTTCTGTTATGCAATTGGTTAATCAGTTAGTTACAGGTTGTTAGAGATTGTTATAGGTTGTTAGGGTAGTTAGTGGTTGTTATGCGGATATGATCTGTTATGGTTTTGTATGGGTTTATATGTATGTAGGCTGCTGTTCTGAATGCTGAATGGAATTATGGAGGGAATTCGTTTAGGTTTGAATATGTGATGTGGGACTTGTTTGTTTGGTTTTTGTTATGAATGAAAGTGTGGGGCTGCTGTTTGTATGTTAATGGATGTCATTTTTCGTATGCAGACTGGTACAGGAGGAGTCAACATGGAGAAAAGGCATATTGGTGTCTTGAAGGCCAATGGAGGCGTTATTTACAGATTGGAGAAATGGGCCCAAGTGCTTGAAAGGAATTCTGTTTGCAACCGCTTTGTGTAGTCTTTTTTGTAACTGTTAGTAAATTGTAATGTCTTTGTACAAAAGATAGGCATGATTTGTAATGAGTTTTGAAAATTGTGGAAAGTGATGTGATGAACTCTTGAAGTAAAGTTGAATTCTTGAATGATGTGGTTTTAAATCATAAAGTATGTATATTTGAAGTATTTGAATGGTGGAGTTTGAATATAGAATGGTGACTATCATTTGAATTTTGAATCAGTAATTTTGACATAGTTCCATAATAATTAGATCCAAATTGAGCACTCCTGATTAAATTCATAATAATTAGTACTTGAAGCAACCTTGATATGCGTAAGACCTTAACTCGATGTGCCACAGGATAAACAAACAACATCACCGCCTTATTGCACAAACCATGAGTTATTTCTTGTATCTCAATCCGCATTAGGAACCCCTTGAATTGGTGAACGATACAGTTAGAGAATATCACAATAGATCTTGTTCAAATAATGACCACAAGTTCGTGAACATTTACAAAGAGCCACAAATGAATCCCTACATCCATGATCCTTGATTTCATTTTCAAACTGTTGATGAATGCATGATTTTATTGATGACCTAATGAGATGTATGCAAATGATTTGTGAAGCGTGAGCCGGTTAGAAATAAGTTAAGATGGGCAAATTTTGGGGTGCAACAACTAGGTAGTGAGTCAATGCTCTGGTCATGTAACACTGGGTAGATTTGTAGTATTGAATTCATGTTTTATTTGGCTATGTATTATGTCATTACTTGAGAACATATATGCTTTGTTGTTTACTATTTGAGAGGCCTTAGCGCCAAATGTTCTGGATATGATATTATTTTATCTTGAGAGGATTATTAAGATATGATCATGGTATGGGACATGAATCATTTTATGAAATACATGAGTATTCATTATTTTCCGCTGTGAATGCATATTCTTGATGATTTAAGATATTTGAAATGTGTTAATCTAAATGACCAGGTGTATTGTATTTTGTGGATAAATGCTGTCGTTTTTAAAAGCTTTTTAGTTTTTGAAAACGTCGATGTGACGCCCTTTTGAGTTATATGCATGCTTATTCTCTGATTATATGCTTAATATTTTATGGGGTAAAAAGGGGTGTTACATTAGTGGTATCAGAGCATGGTCGACCAGTTGGTCAATAGTCGTTAATGTTTTCTAATCTCGTTGTATTAGATTTGTGTATCTGACACGATCAATACTATTTTGTCTGTTTTGGTTGTTGGATGCCTTAGAATGATGGTTGCAAGAAGGAATGGTGACATTATTGTCTTGGCAGTAATGAGGTGGACTGGTGCGATTGGACAAGCGCCGCGATAGAATGTCGGTTATGGAGGAAAGGAAGAGTTCCGTGCTTGGAGACTTTCAAAGGTGCAACCCGCCGATCTTTGAAGGACGGTATGGACCGGACAAAGCGCGTGCATGGATGAGAGAAATTGAGAAGATATTTCAAGTCGTGAGTTGTACTGATGTACAGAAGGTACAGTTTGGTACTCACATGCTGACAAAAGAAGCTGACGTTTGGTGGAGTAATATTGTGCGGAGATTTGAAAGAGAAGGTATCGAAGTTACTTGGACTCTTTTCCGTAATGCATTTTTGGGAAACTATTTTCCAGAAGATGTGCATGGAAAGAAAGAAGTGAGGTTTCTACAGTTGAAACGAGAAGGAGGACAGTTCAGTGGGAAACCGTATGATGACAAGAAGGAACAATCTGGTTTTGTCAAGAGGCTAAGTGGGGGAGGGACTCCTACTCCACTTAAGTGTTTCAGATGTGGTGCTGAAGGTCATCGTGTTTCTGAGTGTAAGAAAGAGATTACTACTTGTTTCAAGTGTGGCAAGCTAGGTCACATAGCTGCTAAGTGTAGAGTTGGTTCGAGTGCGACTTGTTACAATTATGGTGAGCGAGGTCACGTTCGTACCAAATGTGATAAGCCAAAGAAGGAGCAAGCGGAAGGAAAAGTGTTTGCGTTGTCTGGTGGTGAGACTACTTCTAAGGATAAGTTAATCTGAGGTACGTGCTTATTTATTATTGATAATGGTGCAACGCATTATTTCATTCTTTGGATTATGCTATAAGATTGGATATGGTTTTATCTGTTATGCATAGAAGTATAGTTATTGATACAACTGTTGTGGCTTTGTTTCTACTTCTTTTGCGTGTTTGAATTATCCGTTGAGCATCTTGGCAGAGATTTTGGGATTGATTTAGTTTGTTTTCCGCTAGACCAATTTGATGAGAATTTTGGTATGAACTGTTTGGAGTTGAAGCAAGTAATTGTAACTTTAAGAGAGATTTTGGGTATTGGTGTTTTAAGTGATTTCGAGTGCGAGTTCTGAAAGAACACTATTATGGTTTAGTAACGATGGTTTATGTTTCATTATGATTGTCGATTGTCTATTGATAAATTGAGGACTTGATCACCCTTAATCTATTGTTGATAGGAGATGACATCGTATTGAATGAGATAGACTCGTCTTACTAACTTGGTAGCATGTAAAACGACTAAGGAGAAGTTGAAGAGTAGATTTGAGGAATTGTTTGAGAAGAGGTTCATTGTCCGAGTGTATAGTCGTAGAGTTACCCCTGTTCGTCGAGTAAGAAGAAAGAAGGTTCTATGAGGTAATATTTCTTGAGGATATTTGATTCTAAGAGTGACGATGATCATGTTGAACATTTAAGGATTGTGTTATCGGTGTTGAAAGAGAAGAAGGTTATGTAAAGCTTTCTGAATGTGAGTTTTGGTTGGAAGATGTGAATTCTCTTGGATATGGGATTTCGAGTTGAGGTGTGTTGATGCAGATATCGATAAGTGGTAGCTTATGCTTCAAGGTAACTTAAATTACATAAGAGGAATTATTCGATGTATGTATTGGAGTTGTTTGCCATTGTGTTTGTTTTGGGAATGTAAGAGGCATTGTTTGTTTGGGTCAAGGTTTAATGTGTTGAGTGATCACAAGAGTTGAATATGAGGTAAACAAGACGAATAGAATTTCGAAGGATTTTAATCTTTGGTTTGAATTACCATCCTGGAAAAAGTGAAGGTTGTGGCCGATGCATTGAGTAGGAAATAATTTTATAAGTTATGTTGAGGATTCAATAATTAGAAATCGTTGGAACGATTTAGAGGGTTGAGTTTGGTTGTGAAGCGACGTCTTCGTGTGTTAAGTTGGTATGTTGAAGCCTACTTGGAATATTTTGACAAGATTTGAAAAGGTTAGAAATTGGATTTTTCAATTGGTGGACAAGATGATATTGATTAATCAAGGAAAAAAATTAGTAAATTTTGGATTGTCGAGAATGGTGTCATGAGATGTTGTGATCGAGTTTGTATCCCTGGTGGTTAGAATTCGGACAAAGAGAATTTTGGGTGAGGAACATCGTAATGATTTGAGTATTAATCATGGTGTTAATGATGTATCGAAATTTGAGGAAATGTGTAGTGGTAAAGTATGAAGAGGGATATACCGGAATTGTGTATTTGAGTTGGATTTGTCAGGAATCGTTTCGTTTGGTGCAACAGTTATCTATTTTCGAGTGGAAGTGAGATAGTATCTCTATGGATTTTGTTTCGGGATTGCCGAGGCATCGAGTAATTGTGAAATGAGTTGGGTCAGTGTGGATAGTTGACGAAATGTGCTCGTTTATTCCGATGAAGATGGATTATTCGATGAAGAGACTTACTAAGTTGCACATCGAAGGATTGTGTGTTTGCATGGTATTTTCTCCGGATATTGGAATGACATTTTTGAAACTTTGTATGGTCGTAAGTGTAGAATGTTTTGTATCGAGATGAATCGAGAGAGGGAGTGGATGTGGTCTGGGTGTTGAGATGGTTGTGTCGACTGAATTTTCGAGGACGAAAATATTTTAAGTGGGGGAGAGTTGTAACAGCCTGAATTTTATTATTTGGCTAATTAAATTAAATAAGGATTTATTTACTTAATTTGGACGAAGTTTGATAATTAATTGGATCGTCGGTGTTATTGAGAAACGTGTTCAAATTATTAAGTGAAGTTAGAATTTATTCGGTTAATCGAAGAATTAATAAAGTGGAATATGTAGAGAAATAATATTAGAAATAATATTATTATTGGATTTTACTTATTTGAGATAAAGTCGGATTTAATTGGATTAATTGGAAAATAATATTAAGGGTAATAATATTATTTGTTGGAGCATAATTATTTATTTGACTACTCTATTTTATGATTGGGCCTAATTAGTTAGGAAGTGGAATTATTTGGGTAAGCCCAATATGAATAATATAGTAAGGGTTGGAAGAGTAGATGTATCATAATTTTCATTTGCAAAAGAAGAGGAGAAAGGAGACTAAGAGGAGAAGAAAGGGGAAGAACAACAAGGGGCAAAAGCTAGGGTTTGAAGCAAATTGAAGAGGTAAGGGGGAGAATCCTTATTATTATGGGTTAGTATGATTGGGTCAATGGGTAGATTAACATGATATATGTATTTTGTTCTTCAATTTTAGGTTTTTGACATGTTAGGTTTTGTTGAGAAACCATGAAATTGAGGTTAAAAACATGTTTTGATGTTAGTAATTAATATATTGGTGAAATTAAGAGATTATTTAGAATTCAATTTAATATTAGTGCATACAGTAGGTACATCCCAGCATTAATTTGAAAATACCAATCGGTACTGTAGCGGCGCTTCCTAAAATTAATTGTTGGCACTCACTGATACATAGAAACACTATAAAAACCAATTGCCAGTTACTGTAGCGCATTGAATTGGTTTGGTATACTGTAGCGGCGGTTCATTCCTATTTCCTAGTATATATGTATTGCACTAGGGGTGGCAAAACGGGCCGGGGCCCGCCGGGCCGCCCGCGCACCCGCCAAAAATTGGCGGGTTGGGTTGGGATTCTAGGCTCGCCGCTCGCCAAAGTCCGCCCCGCCAAAACTCGCCGCCCGCCATACCCGCCCCGCCAAAGCCCGCCGCTCGCCAAAACTCGTTCCTCCTCCAAAACTCACTATTTTTTTAGTTAATTCTAGTAATTGCAATTCTTTATGGTTTATTTTATACATTTATTTATAAATATATGTAATATTTTTTAGAGTAAATTTGTTAAAAAATTACTTTTATAAAAAAATGTTTTAAAAAATAAGTGAAATGTTTAATTAAAAGGTAAAAAAAGCATATTAATCTATTAAAAAAAATATAAATAAAAATAGGCGGGTAAGCCCGCCGCCCGCCAACCCGCCATCTTGGCGGGGCGGGCATGATTTTGATGCCCATTTTACTTGGCGGGCATGCCCGCCCCGCTCGTTTTTTGGCGGGCATAAGGCGGGGCGGACGGCGGGCGGGGCGGGCGGCCCGTTTTGCCACCCCTATATTGCACAGTAGATGGAACAAGTTGGATCATGTATATTTTTTAAAATTCTACTAATATATATAGATATGTCATTGGTTTAGAATAATGATTATAGAAATAATATTAATAATAATAATAATGATTTAGCATTATTAGAATATTATTTTAGGAGTTTTGGATTAGAAATAAATATTATTTAGATTATTTAATTAACTTAAGTTATTTTTAATTCCGATAGAGTTGTCGAGAGAGTTGTTAAAATTGTCAATAAAGTTGTTAGAGTTGCTAATAAAATTATCACAGTTGTTTGAGTTATTAAGAGTCATATTTTTAATCATTTTGCGTAACTCTGACATGTTTAGAGTTGTCAGATTATGATGTCGGTGTTTACACCCTCGTTAAAACTTTACAAATTCATAACGTTCAAATTGTGAATCCGTTTTGAGTCTCCGTTCGAAGCGTTAGAAAGCTAGCGCGATAATCTTTTCAATAAAAATGGTCTTGAGAAATGGAATGCTAGAAAGTGTAAATGGAATAGAAATAGAAGTGAATTAAATTAATACAGTTTGATATTAATTGGTTAAATTAATAGTTAAATTAATTGCAATGGGTTTAATTGATTGGAATATACTTGAAGTTGGATCAATTATTCGGTTTGTCGGTAAATTACGGTATTTTGAGGATTCGTCCGTAATTGTGTTTTAACTTGAATATGTATGTTGAGAATAATATATGTATATGCCATGATGTTGTGCTAATATTGATTCTCTGTGGATTAGTTGGTTAACATTAAATTAATGATTAATTGCTTGATGTTGAAAGTGTGTGTTTATGTATAATTGGCAAAAATGAGAATTAACATGAGATAGTATGGTTACTAGTGTTAATTGGATTGTGTGAATCGTAATTGATTAATTGGCCTCTTATATGTTAATGATGTGTGTGTGTGTGTGTGTTGCGAATGTTGTGTACAATTGGTGGATAATTCATAGAGTTGAATTATTGTGATATGCGGAAAGTTAAGATGGTAGAGATGATCTTAATTGCATATATTTGTGATATTGTACATACATTCATATCATAGTGTGCCTTGAAACACAGGTGGATTTGCTTTGAAACACAAGCGGGCTTGGATTCTAGAGTGAATCGGAAGCCGTAAACTATATGTTTACAATTGGTGGACTTTGGTCTTGTCCGGATCGGAAGTGTGGCTTAGATTCTAGAGTTATGAATCGGAGGCCGGTGAAACTTAGAATTTCACATTGGTACCACATGCATAGTGTCACATGTTTCATTGAGTCACATTAGAGTTATGTGATAGTTGATTATGTGCATTATGTTGTTATGATATGTGCTTGAATGTGATAGGTGATTATGTGCATTATGTTGTTGTGGTAAGTGTACGAGTGAACAATTGATTATGTGCATTGATGTAGTGATGCTATGTGTATGAGTTTGGTAATTGATTATGTACACTTGGGTTTGTAGTGATAATCGTATTAGTTGATAATTGGGAAGGGGTGATGTTTGAATACGTAATTGGTTAAATGCGAGAATACGTGATAATTATGGCTATGTGTATAATTGAGAATATAGTATTGAGATATTATACTCTTATACTTGGTGTATGCTTAATATATGTGAGTATATTGATTCATATTATTTTACATGACTAGGCAAGGTGTAATGAATTCCTATACTTGTTGATTTTAACCATTGTATCTTATTATACTTTCTTCATAATGATTCGTATTCTCACCCTTCTGTTTTAATGTTGCCCTTGTTTGGCGACATGCAGGTTCTGGTGTTTAGTAGCTCGGGCGAGATTTAGTCGGAAAGCTTATGTGTTTTGTTTGGAGACTAGGTAGTGAGTCAATGCTCTGGTCATGTAACACTGGGTAGATTTGTAGTATTGAATTCATGTTTTATTTGGCTATGTATTATGTCATTACTTGAGAACATATATGCTTTGTTGTTTACTATTTGAGAGGCCTTAGCGCCAAATGTTCTGGATATGATATTATTTTATCTTGAGAGGATTATTAAGATATGATCATGGTATGGGACATGAATCATTTTATGAAATACATGAGTATTCATTATTTTCCGCTGTGAATGCATATTCTTGATGATTTAAGATATTTGAAATGTGTTAATCTAAATGACCAGGTGTATTGTATTTTGTGGATAAATGCTGTCGTTTTTAAAAGCTTTTTAGTTTTTGAAAACGTCGATGTGACGCCCTTTTGAGTTATATGCATGCTTATTCTCTGATTATATGCTTAATATTTTATGGGGTAAAAAGGGGTGTTACACCCTACACTTCCTACACAATCCATACATGCCATATATTCATGCTAACAACCAATGATTCATGGTTCATTCACTAAATGTAAATAACCTAATAATTCCTTCATCAATAATAAAACATGGAGAAATGTAAAGCAACCATGATCAATGAAGATATCTATCATCATACAACACATACACACCACAAAATCATATTCATAACTTCAAAACTCACAAAACTCATAACCTAACATTTTTGGCCAAAGCATAGAAAATGTACAAGAACAAGAACAAACTATAAGGATCATACAATCAAGATAAACTAGATTCACCCCCTTACCTTGGTTAATCTTGATTCTAGCTTGGTTGTTCTTCTCACAAAAATCTCTTCTTCTCTTTCTCTTCTCACTTTTCTCTCTATTTCTCTCTATTTCTCCAAAATATCTCTTTTTCTCTTCTATTCTAAGACAACACAATCTTCTACCTCTCTATAACACTTTCTATTTCTCTACTTCTCATTTTCACCCTCTTAACTCTCATTAATTTCAATTTTGGCCCAAATGTTATTAAACATTAATTCTAACCAATTAACACCAAAACCTAATAATTACACACATGGAAAGTAATAAATAAAATATTAACATAATTAATATTTACCGACTGACACGACTCAAAAACGGTAAAATTTAGGAAATGTAGCAAACATCACAATTAATCGGAAAAACACATTTACGGGCGTTACAACCCTCCCCCACTTAAAAGATTTTCGTCCTCGAAAATAAAAATTTACCTGCTACAAACAACTCAGAATAGGAGTCTCGCATCTTACTCTCCAACTCCCAGGTCATACTCTCACCTGCCGCACCTAACCACATGACCTTCACCAAGGCGATCTCTTTGCCTCTCAGAGTCTTAATCTCACGATCCTCAATACGCACTGGCATCGTCTCAACCGTCAGGTTCTCACGCACTTGCATATCATCCATCTGAATCACATGGGATGGATCTGCAATGTATCTCCTCAACTGAGACACATGGAACACATCGTGCAGATTAGCAAGACTTGGCGGTGTCGCACGCTCGCGAAAAATGAACAGAGTCGCCACCAATATATTTATCCCATAAGGGAAAGGAATATCAGAAAACCTAACAAAGGAAGGAACAGGGTCTTGCGACCAGAGAATCAAGGTACGGGAGCCGGTTACGCAAGGGGAAGGTATTAGCACCCCTCGCGCCCATCGTACTCGATGGTATCCACCTATGTTTGTTTCTATCTAAAGGGTGTGTACTATGTCTAAGTCTATATGCGAAATGAATGCACAATGTAGGGAAAATAAAGAATTGTACTCGCACGGGCCCTACCCCGCTGCCTACGTATCCTTTTCAGGAATCAGAGTTACCGTAGCTCGGCTAAAGATTTTCTGTTTGTTTTTGTGTTTTTTAGTTGGGCGGAGTTAACGCTCGCGCTCTTGCATAAGGGGACAACCTAGGATGCAATGGAGCGGAGATAACGGTGCCCTTAGGTGCCAAAGAGGCAAAAGAAAAAGAAATGATTGGTTTGTGTCTTTTAGCGTAGATGAGTGATGAACAGTTCCCAATACCGGGCCACTCACCACTTTCTCTACTTTGTTTTAATTTGAACCATTGTTAGGTGTTTTAAGTGTTTTTGGTTGTGTATTTTTTAAGGGGAATTTACTTTGTGATTCGAATCACATAAAAATGTATAATGATCGAGAAGCAGATTAGGGAATGAATCCCACTCACTTCCATCCCATTATGTAATGTTTGAGAAACAGATTAGGGAATGGATCCCACTCATTTCTCTCCCATTGATTAATGTTTGAGAAACAGTTTAGGGAATGAATCCCACTCATTTCTCTCCCATTAAGTAGTGACCGAGAAACAGATTAGGGAATGAATCCCACTCGTTTCTCTCCCATTAAGTAGTGACCGAGAAACAGATTAGGGAATGAATCCCACTCGTTTCTATGCCACTAAGCGATTGAGAAATAGATTAGGGAATGAATCCCACTCATTTCTCTATCACTTTCTTAATGTGATTCGCATCTTCCTTTTATAGGTACTTTAAAGAGTTGAAAGGAAAAAGAATGCAATGGGGGACTAGCCTATTCTCTAACCTAAGTTATTCTAATCTATAATGGCCCTAAGGTCGAGTATAACTATCCTATCTCAATTCCTCTTAACAAAGAAGGAAGAGTCTAAGGGAACATGGCAAGCAATAGTAAGGAGTAAGCAACATCAAAGCAAGAAATGAGAGGCTAAGCATGGAAACAAGAGAGAGCAGCCCCAAGTCAGTAGCAAAACAAGGGATTGAGTGTCCCAAATCAAATACAAAAGCATCACGGTATCATACAAAAATATCCACAAGAAGTTACCAAAGTATCGCATGCGTCGTTACTTACCAATTAGCGGACAAACATCAACTAATCAAAGCAAAAGCAAGTGAACACATGGTCTAAGCTTGAAGTCAATAGCAAACTCATTCATTTAGTTCCAATATCCTATGTTAATCTATATTAGTCAATTAGCATGAAGCAATACAAAACTCTAACCAAAACTAGACAACACTAGGTTAATACTAGCTAAACGGTTTCAAATTGTGAATGAAGTTAGAAACATGCAATCAAATGGTACAAGTCAGTAGCAAATAGCCTATACTAGATGCCTAAACAACCACAAAGTCATGCCAAGAAGTTCCACACAAAATTACGGGTCATTTGTACAAGTTACGGTGCAATCGTCAACCAAAAACAAGTTATTTACATGTGATAAAGGAAAATCAAGTAAAATGAGAAAACATGAATTAAAATTTTCAATTCCAGGTCTTAGGACCTCTAAACATCCCTAATTATATGTACAAAAGGGAACCAACATTATTGCATGAATGCATTTCAATTTGAGAGCACAAACGTCACAATTGTCTATTAGAAACGCATGTTAATCGAGTCAAACAACACTAACCAAATACCAATCAAAACAAAGAATTAGGAGTTCATTTTTTGTACACAACATCATGGATTAGTCTACAGTAACCATACAAAAATTGGTGGTTAAATTCTGTTCCTAAGGTGTTAAACGAAATTACTTTGCAAAATCTATCGAAATCAAGAGAAACATGAACATACCAAAGTAAATGATTTATTTAAAATAGCAAACTAGTTTTTTAAAACCTATAAAAAATACCACAATTATTTACACACATAGAAGTATCTAAAACATATTTTTCTTTATTTTTATTTGAACTAAAAATGGTTTATGAATCTAAAGTTAGAAAGAAAACAATATTGAAACAAATTCTAGAAGTCTGCCTGCCGGGGGTGAGTTAGTAAAAAGGATTTGAACTAAAAACTAGTTGTCAGCACATGGGCCTGATTCCTGGGGGGTGGGGGAAGTAACTGACATTAGGCCCAGATTCAATGGTATACAGATTTTTTGTTTCAGATTTTTATGATTCCAAAAACGCGGTGCTGGGCCATGGTGGGGGTGTGAACATGAATTCGTATTAGACCCAAGAGTTTGCATTGTTCAGATTTTTTCTATCAGATTATCAACTAGATTCTAATATTCCCATTAATTCCAACTAATCTCAATTAGAATAAGCTAATTGCAATTAATCTCCATAATTAATAAAAGATAGCAAATGGAAGTTAGGGTTACCAATTGAGACGTATCAGCTTCCCTCCCTCAGAGAAAAATCTCTTCTCCCTCTTCACGAACTCAAAACGGCGCCGATAACCTCTCTCTCCGACGAACCCCCTTGACCACCGTAAACATCACAACGAGACGGCGTCGTCTCAACCCTCTCCCTCACAGCTCTATCGTATCTCCGATTCAACCTCCGATTCGACCTCCGATCATCTCTCAGCTCATCGCTTCTCGCCGTCTCACTATTGTATCTCTCTCGTTTTCATCTCAAAATCATGTTCATCTTTCGATCGACTTCTCCAATTTCGCGTTCTTTTCTTCCTCCTCGCGTGATTGCGTTTTGAATATGTTATTTGCAGGTCCTTTGATGTGATGATGGCGATTCGGTTTCAGAAGTTGAGCGCAATGAGTCTGTGACTCTACGTTTCGTTGTGGCGCAGAGTGGTGGTTATTTGTTGTTCGAAGCGGCGGTGATGAAGAGTGGAGAGAAGTCCGACGAGCAGTCTCAGGTATGCTTTACTTTCAACTGTTCTTCTTCTTGATTTCCTCTATCACTTCGGATTTAAATGCGATGATGAAGTATATTTTTCTGTGTTATGATTTTCTGGTACTTTATAGAGTTCTTGAAGAATTGATGATACGAGTACTTGATGTTTGAAGAAGATAGCAAGAGGTGGAGATTGAAGAGAGTCTCTGTTGATCGGTGACGTTGAATGTTGCTGCAGCTCTATCTTTTTCTTCTGTTTTTCTGTTACAGATCACTCTTCTTTTTCAGTTTGTGAATATGAATGATGAAGAAGATTGATGAGGTGATGAAATATGGATAACTGAAGGTGGATTGGTGTTGATGATTTTTCTGGTTTTTCTGGAATCGATGATGAAGAAGAGAGAAAGATGAAGGTGAGTTTGTAACTGATTTTTTTCTGTTATCTCCCCTTGCTACAGATTTCTGTTATATATTCTTTTCTACGATTTCCCAATTCTGTTATGTGATTCTTCTTCCTTGTGCTGCTGCTGGTTAATTTTCGAACCGGTTTCGGTTTATTTGCAGGCTGTGAAGCGTAGGTTCGGTTTGTTGGCTGCCGGTTCGATTTAACCGTTGAAACTTTGACGTGCTTCGTTTGGCCGTGCCTCTCTTTTTCTGCCGTGGGATTAAGTTTAAGTTTAAGATTGCAGGGCCGTTTTACAATGTAATGAACATGTAATGCACTTGATATTAAAGGGTCCTGAATTTAGGAATGTATTAGGGATATTTGAATTCTGTAACCGAGTTTCTTGTAAGTTTGAATGAATTTACCAATGAACGTCTCTTTTGAATATTGAACATAATAGAAACTTGAATTTTGGATGTATCATCTTCAAATTGTTTGAATCGAAACAACAAATTTCCAACATTCAAAATAATTTCTCTTCCAATTTGAATCCTCACTTCCACAAGAAATTGGATTGAGGTCAATCAGGTATCCCTTATCCCTGGGGCGACTTGTAAATCTCATGAATCTTTGGACTAGACCTTGAATGACCTTGTATTTCCTTTTTAATTCTGAATTCAATTCCCGAAACAATTCATCCTGTATTGCAATCGACAAACAATCGAGCAAAATGACAATCCCTTGATCACAAACAATCCACAACCTCATTTCTCGTACTTTTAGCTTGAATTAAGTTCTTGAAGAACAAAATGCCTTGAACGAGATTTGAACAATATGATCAATTAGACCATCAAATCAAATTCATCCTCTAATCATTGGGACCCTAACTCAATCTCAATTCCCTAATTCAAACCAAACTTGTATGATATCTTAAACCATCGATATATTGCAGGAAAATGGTGCCTTGCATACAATGCATCCTTTAAGTTCACGACCTTGTAGCATGATTCATTATCTTGCGATCAATCTTACGAGCCCTTGACTTAATGACCTCGAAATGACAGAACCCTTTAATGTTTTTTTTCTTGATTTTTGATGAATCTTCATAGAGGAAACTTTGTAGCCTTAGGAGAAAGAAGTCCACCATGAACGACCATATAAAAACCCTAGCTTCCAAGATCCTTGGTCCAATGCAAAGTTATTTGATTAATAATGCATGATGTATTAAATGACCTAGTGGAAGCATGTAAATGAAATGCGAAGCTAAAGCCAGTTAGAAATTAAAGGGTAGGACAAATTTGGGGTATAACAGCTGCCCCTATTTAATCGTCTTAAACTTGAAGGTGAGATTGGCGCTAGCCTTTCGAGCATTCGAGGTAGAAGAAGATTAAATATCAAAGTACCAAAAATTTGTCCTAAAGAGGAGATGGTGTAAATGATATCCTTATTTTTTTTTTTTTTTTGATATCTGCTGGGGAAAGAGAATTTTTCTTTTTTCTGGTGAAGATATTTACAGTGAGTAATTGGAAGAAGGGTGATAGCTTGTAACGTAGCCCCAGGTGCCAATACAAGGTTACCAAAAGAAATGTTTCATGAAACAATGACTGAAAGGAAATAGATCTCGTGCGATCTACGACTCAACATCAGGAGAAGACCTCGTACGATCTTCAAGACAGAAAGGAAATAGACCTCGTGCGATCTTACGACTCAACATCAGGAGAAGACCTTGTACGATCTTCAAGACAGAAAGGAAATAGACCTCGTACGATCTACGACTCAACATCAGGAGAAGACCTCGTACGATCTTCAAGACAGAAAGAAAATAGACCTCGTACGATCTACGACTCAACATCAGGAGAAGACCTCGTACGATCTTCAAGACAGAAAGGAAATAGACCTCGTGCGATCTACGACTCAACATCAGGAAAAGACCTCGTACGATCTTCAAATCTGAAAGGAAAAGATCTCGTGCGACCTATGACTCAACTGTTAGAACAAGATTTGTTCTGATCAATTTTCTTAGTTTTGATGATAACAATAATATGAATTTTGCTTAAGATAATATGGTACTCTAATCCAATGCAATTTCCTTTTCAGGAAATATATAAAGAGTATGCATAATTCAGCGCTCAGAAGCTTTGTCTCAAAAGGTTCAGCATGCAACATCAGAACATGGTCTGGCAAGACATCAGAAGATGGTCGAAGCAGAATCAGAACATGGGTCTATGGAAGCATCAGAAGAACATGAGATCAGAAGCACTGAAGTTCTGATGGTATCACGCTCAGAAGCACTTCAAGGTCAGAAGATCAGAAGATGCTCTGCACCAAGCTGTTTGACTCTGATGATATTCAAACGTTGTATTCACAAACATCAGATCAGAAGGAAGTACATGTGGCAGGCTACGCTGACTGACAAAAGGAACGTTAGAAGCTATTAAAGGCAACGTCAGTAGACACAGCGTGAACAAGGCTCGAGGTAGTTGACAAAAGCGTATAACATTAAATGCGATGCTGTACGGAACACGCAAAGCATTAAATGCACTCAACGGTCATCTTCTCCAACGCCTATATATATGAAGTTCTGATGAGAAGCAAGGTTATTGATTCTGAAGAAAACAACTCATATTAACTTGCTGAAACTCTGTTCTATTCAAAGCTCAGAATCTTCATCTTCATCAAAGCTCACTACATTGCTGTTGTAATATATTAGTGAGATTAAGCTTAAACGTTAAGAGAAATATCACAGTTTGTGATTATAGCTTTTAAGAAGCAATTGTAATACTCTTAGAATTGATTACATTAAGTTGTAAGGAACTAGAGTGATCGTGTGGATCAGAATACTCTAGGAAGTCTTAGAGGTTATCTAAGCAGGTTGTAACTAGAGTGATCGTGTGGATCAGAATAGTCTAGAAAGTCTTAGAGGGTATCTAAGCAGTTGTTCCTGGAGTGATCAGTGTGTGATCAGAAGACTCTGGAAGACTTAGTTGCTGACTAAGTGGAGAACCATTGTAATCCGAGCGATTAGTGGATTAAATCCTCAGTTGAGGTAAATCATCTCTGCGGGGGTGGACTGGAGTAGTTTAGTTAACAACGAACCAGGATAAAAATAACTGTGCAATTTATTTTTATCGGTCAAGTTTTTAAAGCTACACTTATTCAAACCCCCCTTTCTAAGTGTTTTTCTATCCTTCAATTGGCATCAGAGCGCCGGTTCTAAGGTGCAAGCACTTAACCGTGTTTAGAAAAGATTCAGGAAGAGAAAAACGCTTCAGTAATAGATGGCTGATGAAACTGCAAAGTCTACATCTACATCTGGCTCTACTGAGCAACACAACGGTAACAATGGTTATACTAGACCGCCGGTATTTGATGGTGAAAACTTTGAATACTGGAAAGATAAACTAGAAAGTTACTTTCTTGGTCTAGATGGTGATCTATGGGATCTTCTGATGGATGGTTACAAACATCCGGTAAATTCCAGTGGCGTAAAGCTGACAAGGCAAGAAATGAGTGATGATCAGAAGAAGCTTTTCAGGAATCATCATAAATGCAGAACTGTTTTGCTGAATGCTATTTCTCATGCTGAGTATGAGAAGATATCTAACAGGGAAACGGCCTATGACATATATGAGTCCTTGAAAATGACTCATGAAGGAAATGCTCAAGTCAAGGAGACTAAAGCTCTTGCTCTAATCCAGAAATATGAAGCCTTCAAGATGGAGGATGATGAAGACATTGAAAAGATGTTTTCAAGATTTCAGACTCTTACTGCTGGATTGAGAGTTCTTGACAAGGGATACACCAAGGCTGATCACGTAAAGAAGATCATCAGAAGCTTACCCAGAAGATGGGGTCCTATGGTGACTGCATTTAAGATTGCGAAGAATCAAAATGAAGTCTCTTTGGAAGAGCTGATCAATGCCCTGAGGAGTCATGAAATTGAACTGGATGCAAACGAGCCTCAAAAGAAAGGTAAGTCTATTGCATTAAAATCCAATATCAAGAAATGCACTAACGCTTTTCAGGCTAGAGAAGAAGATCCTGAAGAATCAGAATCCGAAGAAGAAGATGAACTGTCCTTGATCTCCAGAAGGCTAAATCAACTCTGGAAGAACAAGCAAAGGAAGTTCAGAGGCGTCAGAAGTTCAAAGAAATTTGAACGTGGAGAATCTTCGGATGACAGAAGATTTGACAAGAAGAAGGTCATGTGCTATGAATGCAATGAGCCTGGACACTTCAAGAATGAATGTCCAAAACTTCTGAAAGAAAATCCCAAGAAGAAGTTTCATAAGAAGAAAGGTCTTATGGCAACCTGGGATGAGTCAGAAGATGATTCAGACTCTGAAGATGAGCAGGCTAACTGTGCGCTGATGGCGACAGAAGATGACGGATCAGAATCTACATCAGAATCAGATTCTGAAGAGGTATTTTCTGAACTTACTAGAGATGAGTTAGTTTCCAGTCTAACAGAACTTCTGGAATTCAAGTCTCAGATTAGTCTCAAATACAAAAAGCTGAAAAAGCTATTTGAATTTGAAACAAAGAAGCTTGAGTTGGAGAATTCTGAATTAAAAGAAAAACTGTTAAACTTATCCAATAATGTTGGATCTTCTTCTGATTCAGAAAAATCCACTCCTAGTCTAAACCATATTCTGAAAGAATATGATTTAAGTTTCAGGAAGTTCTTATCTAGAAGTATTGGCAGAAGTCAGCTAGCTTCTATGATATATGCTGTGTCTGGAAACAAAAGAGTCGGCATTGGTTTTGAGGGTGAAACCCCATACAAACTTGAACCTGTTGATAAAATGAAAATCACATACAAGTCATTGTATGATCAGTTCAAGTATGGCCACTCACATGATATTAGGCACACTTCACATGCTCAAAGTTTTCACATTACACACACTAAGAAGCATGTGACACAACCTAGGAAATATCATGAAACTCATATTAAGAATTATCATGCTGTTCCTCCTTCTGCTTACAATGTTAAACCCAAGTTCAATCAGAACTTGAGGAGAACTAACAAGAAAGGACCCAAGAAGATGTGGGTACCAAAGAAAAAGACTATTTCTTTTGCAAATTCTCTTGGCGACAAAGAAGATAAAAGTCAACATGTCATGTCACCTGGACTCAAGTTGGTCTCAACACTTGAAGGGAAGAAGGACTGTCTTCCAAGTTCTGGTACTTAAATCTGTTGAAGAAACTATGTTTGTAGGAGATCAGAAAAGAAAGTTTATTAGTCTTGGAACCATCTGTTTTGTTTGTTTCTAAAGCAATGGTGTTTCGTTCTTGATTATTCTGAATGCTCTAAATGCTACAGAATATATAATATTGAAACATTGATTGTGGACGAATCAATAAATATCTGGTTTGATGATAAACTTGTTTCTGATGAAACAAAGCAGCTTAAGAATTTCTGCAGATACAGTTTTGTCTTATCAGAAGCAGCAGAACAAAGAAGTGAATCTCCAGAAGCTGTGTATATCAGAAGAAATGGATCAGAAGATCATTCAGATTTACATCAGCACACTTCAGAAGGAGTGTTTCCAGAAGAGAAACTTGATCAATTCAGAAGCAGTGATCGGAATCAGAAGGCGTAAAGCCTATTGAATATTTCACACCTGTCATCCATTATCTGATGATGAACACGTGTCTCTACGGTCAGTACGAAGCGTGCAGTTGAAAAGACGCCGACCTAGGTAACTGTATTAAATCATTTCATTTACCATGCTATCTCTCCTAATGTCATTTCTCATTTAATGCAAAATGATTTAATTATTTTCAAATCTTTTAAATAGCCCGCTTCAACTTCATTCTTTTCTCCTTCTCTCTATTTTGTTCTACATTTTTTTCGCTGCATCTGTTTTTTTTACAAACCCTAGTCTTTGTTCTGATCTTACGGCATAATCATCATGAACTCTTCCTCTTGTTCATCTTCCTCAAAAGAAAAACTTACTTCTTCACAAATCCTTCTACGAAATTATGAATATGCTCCTTTGAAAACTTGCTTGATACCCACGAAGGACTTGGAGGTTTTATGTGAAACTGCTGTGGACTTAAACAATCTTAAAGCGAATGGCTTTAAGTGTGATGCAAGAATCCTTGAGCAAGGATGGTCCAAGTACCTTAATAGATTGGTTGGTCCAATTTATCCTGATCTTGTGAAGGATTTCTGGGTACATGCAGCGGTTACCCCAACGGCCATCATTTCATTCGTGCTAGGGCATGAAGTGGTTATCTCTGAAAAACTGATCAGGAAGCTATACAATCTGAATGATGAAGAAGGTTGGTCTGGTTTTCAACATGCATCTGTTGATTGGTCGATAGTTGAAAAACAAATCTCCCAGTCTTCTGGGATTGACTCGAATAACACAGGCACCTTGAGGCCATTTTATAGAGTATGGGCTGAGATTATTCTGGGTTCTCTTCACCACAGAAAAAGGATGCTCTCCTCTTCTTACATCAGTCCAAATCACAAGCACACTCTTTTCTGCATTGGCAAAAAGACTGAGATCAACATTTCTCATATTCTGTTTGAGAATCTGAAGACTTCAATCTTTGAGTCAAGAGAAGAGGAAAGAGCGAAGTACCCTCATCTTTCAAGAACGACTATTCCGTTTGGAAGAATGATTTCAGACATTCTTATTGAAAGCAAAGTGCTGGACTCCATCAGAAAACTCAATGCATCCCATTTGCTTGGAGTAGTTCAAGGTCCCATTTTCAATGGTGTGGATTTGTTCAGATTAGAACTCATTCAAAATGTACCTTCTGTGTTCTCAAGCTTTCCTGACATTCTCTCAAGAAAAATTGCTGTTGAAGGTTTTGCCCCCTTGTTTCAAGAAGAACTGCATCAGGTTGTCAAGTCTTACCTGGAAGAGTGTGTTAGGAAGCAATCAGATATTGATCCTGCTTGGATCCGTGGCAGAGTACTTCCGTCCAAGGCTGACCTTTTGAAGAAGGATCAGAAGGAACAAAAGGCTAGGTTTAAAAGAAAAGCCCGAGAAGATGAGGCTAAGGAAGCCAAGAAGTTGAGAGTCACCTTTGATCCTGACAAGGTGGACTCTGAAGAACGAAGGGAGAAAAGGATTAGAGATTCCTTTCGCAGAACCAGATCTTCTTCTTCTGTGCAAATCTCCAGGCAGGTTTTTACTCCACCTCCCTCTGTCCCTAAACCATCCTTCCAATCACCTCCATCTGAACCAAAAATAAACTTCACCTTACCAAATCCTTCTCCATCAACCTCCTCCTCTCCCATTCTAAATCCCACTCCTCTAAATATTCTTCCCCAACTCCTTCTGATAGGACTTTCTCACCAATTCCCTTTACAAATAATCCATCCTCATCAATCATTCTCTTAGTTATTCCCTCCTCCTCATCCACCGCACCTCCACCTTCTGTATCCCATCCCTTACCTACCAGAAAATCAAAATCCTTTTGTCCTCTCTACCCGGACTACAAATTCACCCTCAATCCGCCTGAACCTGAACTCTCTACCTACCTGGAACTTTTCAGATATGAGGTAATCAATGGCTTAGACCTTCTGAAGGAAGCCTTCCTAAATGGACTGAATAATGTTTCTACAAGAAATATCTGGAAAAGATTTCGCAAGGTGTTTCAAGAAGAAGCAATGGGAGTACAGAAAAGACTAGTAGCTGCTGCCCCACGGCCTCGTGGAATTCTGAGGAATTATGAAGACTTCTGGTTTGCTAGTCTCAAAGGAAGACATCTGTTGGAAGAGAAGCCCTTCTTGGATGAGATGGAACAATTAAGACTAGCTGCTGAAATGGAAGCAAATCCATGCAGGGATATTGTTATCTTTATCCCTGATTATCCTGTTCTGCTCGGAGATTTCAAGACTCTCTTTAACTATCTGAGGGAAAACCCTTCTGAGAAAGACCCAAGCTTGGTCATTCCAGAAGTTATTGACCCACCAGAAGTTGAAGGTCCTTCTGCTCCCAGGAATCTAGCTGCCATTCTTCAGGCACTTGAGAATGGAGACTCGAAAATTCCTGCTGCAGAATATGGAGATGCTTCTATGCAAGAAGCAGATGTTGAAGATCATGTTGCTGAATCAGATCCTGTTGAGGAAATCCCTGCAAATGATCTATCCATGGAAGCTACAGATCAAGTTGCTATTCCTGTGGTTGAAAGCGGTGAAACTTCTTCTGATAAATCTTCTCGTCTTGCAAGGACTCTGGAAGAAATTCATAAGAGACAGGATGAGCAAAGCTCACTCAATGCTGAGTTTAGAACTTTCATGGTGAGGCAAGATGGACACAACAATGAGGTTCAAGAGATGCTGGCCAAGATCCTGTCAAGGCTAGGGCCATCTTAGATTGAGTCTGTGTTGTTTCTTTCTTTTCGTTGCATCTGTTTTTGTGCATCTGATCTTACTTATCTTCATGTACTTCTGTACCTGATGTTGAACTTCAATGAAATCATCTTCTTCCTCCGTGTGTTTCTTTTTTGTCTCTGAATCTTTTCTGTTTTTTGATGATATGACAAAAAGGGGGAGAAATATGTGATAAATGATTTGATTTAATCAGTTGCTTTTACTAACAAGAACTGCAAGTTCTATATGGTTTAAGTGTTTTGCAGGTATAAAGAAGTGAAGAAAATCTTCAAAGCAAACACAAGAAGCAAAACCATAAGAAGCGTTATTCTGTAAAAAGAATAAGCTTATGGAAACTGAAGCAAGCTGAGTGCTGTCAAGCTTCAGAAATCAGAAGCAAGAAAGAAGAATGATCAGAATTTCTGATAATAGAATTTGATCCAAAATTTGTCTATTTGCTCTGACAAAATTCTATTTGCTCTGATACATTATTTTAGCCTATATGGCTCTGATACATATCATGTGTTCTAATATACATTTTATGTTCTGACTCGTTCATGCTGACTTTTGTCGTTTAGTTTTTGTTCTGTAACATTTCAGGATGTAGAGATGCTCTGATGATGCTCTGGTACATTCAACAATGTTCTGATACAAATCTAGCATGAAGTGATGTTGGTAGAAGTTCAAAGCTCTGAAGCTATCTGAGGGAAGCAGAAATCAGAAGCTGTGAATGATCTAAAGATCCAGAAAACTCAAGTTCTGAAGCTGTCCTAAATGGAAGAAGAAATCAAAAGCTGTGAATGTTCTGAAGATCAAAGAAATTCAAGTTCTGAAGCTGTCCTAAATGGAAGCAGAAATCAGAAGCTGTGAATGTTCTGAAGATCAAAGAAATTGGATTGAGGTCAATCAGGTATCCCTTATCCCTGGGGCGACTTGTAAATCTCATGAATCTTTGGACTAGACCTTGAATGACCTTGTATTTCCTTTTTAATTCTGAATTCAATTCCCGAAACAATTCATCCTGTATTGCAATCGACAAACAATCGAGCAAAATGACAATCCCTTGATCACAAACAATCCACAACCTCATTTCTCGTACTTTTAGCTTGAATTAAGTTCTTGAAGAACAAAATGCCTTGAACGAGATTTGAACAATATGATCAATTAGACCATCAAATCGAATTCATCCTCTAATCATTGGGACCCTAACTCAATCTCAATTCCCTAATTCAAACCAAACTTGTATGATATCTTAAACCATCGATATATTGCAGGAAAATGGTGCCTTGCATACAATGCATCCTTTAAGTTCACGACCTTGTAGCATGATTCATTATCTTGCGATCAATCTTACGAGCCCTTGACTTAATGACCTCGAAATGACAGAACCCTTTAATGTTTTTTTTCTTGATTTTTGATGAATCTTCATAGAGGAAACTTTGTAGCCTTAGGAGAAAGAAGTCCACCATGAACGACCATATAAAAACCCTAGCTTCCAAGATCCTTGGTCCAATGCAAAGTTATTTGATTAATAATGCATGATGTATTAAATGACCTAGTGGAAGTATGTAAATGAAATGCGAAGCTAAAGCCAGTTAGAAATTAAAGGGTAGGACAAATTTGGGGTATAACAGCTGCCCCTATTTAATCGTCTTAAACTTGAAGGTGAGATTGGCGCTAGCCTTTCGAGCATTCGAGGTAGAAGAAGATTAAATATCAAAGTACCAAAAATTTGTCCTAAAGAGGAGATGGTGTAAATGATATCCTTATTTTTTTTTTATTTTGATATCTGCTGGGGAAAGAGAATTTTTCTTTTTTCTGGTGAAGATATTTACAGTGAGTAATTGGAAGAAGGGTGATAGCTTGTAACGTAGCCCCAGGTGCCAATACAAGGTTACCAAAAGAAATGTTTCATGAAACAATGACTGAAAGGAAATAGATCTCGTGCGATCTACGACTCAACATCAGGAGAAGACCTCGTACGATCTTCAAGACAGAAAGGAAATAGACCTCGTGCGATCTTACGACTCAACATCAGGAGAAGACCTTGTACGATCTTCAAGACAGAAAGGAAATAGACCTCGTACGATCTACGACTCAACATCAGGAGAAGACCTCGTACGATCTTCAAGACAGAAAGGAAATAGACCTCGTACGATCTACGACTCAACATCAGGAGAAGACCTCGTACGATCTTCAAGACAGAAAGGAAATAGACCTCGTGCGATCTACGACTCAACATCAGGAAAAGACCTCGTACGATCTTCAAATCTGAAAGGAAAAGATCTCGTGCGACCTATGACTCAACTGTTAGAACAAGATTTGTTCTGATCAATTATCTTAGTTTTGATGATAACAATAATATGAATTTTGCTTAAGATAATATGGTACTCTAATCCAATGCAATTTCCTTTTCAGGAAATATATAAAGAGTATGCATAATTCAGCGCTCAGAAGCTTTGTCTCAAAAGGTTCAGCATGCAACATCAGAACATGGTCTGGCAAGACATCAGAAGATGGTCGAAGCAGAATCAGAACATGGGTCTATGGAAGCATCAGAAGAACATGAGATCAGAAGCACTGAAGTTCTGATGGTATCACGCTCAGAAGCACTTCAAGGTCAGAAGATCAGAAGATGCTCTGCACCAAGCTGTTTGACTCTGATGATATTCAAACGTTGTATTCACAAACATCAGATCAGAAGGAAGTACATGTGGCAGGCTACGCTGACTGACAAAAGGAACGTTAGAAGCTATTAAAGGCAACGTCAGTAGACACAGCGTGAACAAGGCTCGAGGTAGTTGACAAAAGCGTATAACATTAAATGCGATGCTGTACGGAACACGCAAAGCATTAAATGCACTCAACGGTCATCTTCTCCAACGCCTATATATATGAAGTTCTGATGAGAAGCAAGGTTAACGATTCTGAAGAAAACAACTCATATTAACTTGCTGAAACTCTGTTCTATTCAAAGCTCAGAATCTTCATCTTCATCAAAGCTCACTACATTGCTGTTGTAATATATTAGTGAGATTAAGCTTAAACGTTAAGAGAAATATCACAGTTTGTGATTATAGCTTTTAAGAAGCAATTGTAATACTCTTAGAATTGATTACATTAAGTTGTAAGGAACTAGAGTGATCGTGTGGATCAGAATACTCTAGGAAGTCTTAGAGGTTATCTAAGCAGGTTGTAACTAGAGTGATCGTGTGGATCAGAATACTCTAGAAAGTCTTAGAGGGTATCTAAGCAGTTGTTCCTGGAGTGATCAGTGTGTGATCAGAAGACTCTGGAAGACTTAGTTGCTGACTAAGTGGAGAACCATTGTAATCCGAGCGATTAGTGGATTAAATCCTCAGTTGAGGTAAATCATCTCTGCGGGGGTGGACTGGAGTAGTTTAGTTAACAACGAACCAGGATAAAAATAACTGTGCAATTTATTTTTATCGGTCAAGTTTTTAAAGCTACACTTATTCAAACCCCCCCTTTCTAAGTGTTATTCTATCCTTCATCAACATCGGGAGAAGACCTCGTACGATCTTCAAAACTGAAAGGAAAAGATCTCGTGCGACCTATGACTCAACATCGGGAGAAGACCTCGTACGATCTTCAAAACTGAAAGGAAAAGATCTCGTGCGACCTATGACTCAACATCGGGAGAAGACCTCGTACGATCCTCAAAACTGAAAGGAAAAGATCTCGTGCGACCTAAGACTCAACATCGGGAGAAGACCTCGTACAATCCTCAGGACAGAATAGACCTCGTACGATCTAAGACTCAACATCGGGAGAAGACCTCGTACGGTCTAAGACTCAACATCGGGAGAAGACCTCGTACGATCTTCAGGACAGAATAGACCTCGTACGATCTAAGACTCAACATCGGGAGAAGACCTCGTACGGTCTAAGACTCAACATCGGGAGAAGACCTCGTACGATCTTCAGGACAGAATAGAGCTCGTACGATCTAAGACTCAACATCGGGGTTCGGTTTTGAAATGGTTTGCCAAGTTGAAAATTGGGCTTTGAAAAAGGTTTTCCAGGTTAGGAACTGGGCTTTGAAAGGGTTTGCCAGGTTAGGAACTGGGCTTTGAAAGGGTTTGCCAGGTTATGAACTGGGCTTTGACAAAGGTTTGCCAGGTTGGGAACTGGGCTTTGAAAGGGTTTTCCAGGTTGGGAACTGGGCTTTGAAATGGTTCGAAGGTCAGAAGGCAAAGGATTCACAACACGGGGGTTGGACCTGAAAAGTTTTCCCATACGGGGGAAGGGACCGCGGAGACTAGTGACGACTAGACTCGATCAAAAGACATAATCACGAAGATGTTGATGCTTGCGAAGCATAAGAATTACATTAATCCCTCAGGCCAAAGGCGGGGTGTAACTCTTCAAGAGTGGCAATCGTTCGAATTGCCACACACCAAGTATGGTTATTCAAACGATTGAAAATGAGATGGGTTGAATGCCCACCCTCATTCGCACTCTAATTTGCACGCAGCACACGGGAAATAACCACGACAAGACTAGTAACGACTAGACTCGACAAGAAGATGGTAGTAGCCATTGGAGATCATGGAGATATCGATGCTTACGAAGCATAAGAATTATATAAATCCCTCAGGCCAAAAGGCGGGGTGTAACTCTTCAAGAGCGGCAATCGTTCGAATTGCCACACACCAAGTATGGTTATTCAAACGATCGAAAAATGAGATGGGTTGAATGCCCACCCTCATTCACGCTCTAATCTGCACGCAGCATGCGGGAAATAACCTCGGAGACAACGATTCTGACGAAGAAAGACATTGTATCCGATCCACATTGGAGAGAGAAGATGAGACTTCTTTTGGGGGTGTATATATTGCTTTGTGCCTTCTGGGCATATGAAAACTGGCTCATGCATTGATGCATGTTTGAATTTTTCTATGGCGTAATGCTCCATTTTGATGGATATGCTACACTTTTGAGGATGCAATGTTAGATGCAGTGAATACTATATGCAGAGTGCCAAATAAAGGCATTAGTGAGGTAAACACCAGGGAGAATCCCCTTGGTGTTAAGGACCATGTGGAGGTGCCAATAGATATTGGACTTTGATTTGTAAGATGAACGTTCTTGTTGTTTGCCTTCCAGAATGTAGAATGACTTCGGACTTCTCACCATGTGCCACTGCTTGGAAGATTTTCAACTTGAGGAGATTCCCTTAATTCACCATGTAGGAGATGATAGATCCAGATAAGGGGCCTTGGTTAGGGAAGTAGGACAACTCCTAGGAGAAATAAACTCCTATGCTTGAGGAATAGAACAAACTCTCGCGGGAAATAAACTCCATGCTTGGGGAGTGACCAAGGTTCCAGGAGAAATAAACTCCTACGATAGGGAGAGGACACTAAAACTCAGAAGATCGTGCCCCAAGTTTCATGACCCATGAAGGAATTTGCCCTAAAGGATCCTTGGAGAGATTTGTCAAATCTCGACGTAACTGCCCCAGATTGGTTGAATTTGAGAGAGATTCCTCGACTTGATTGCCCCAGATATGCCAAATTAGAGAGGTCAAACCTCGATTCAATTGCCCCTGATTAGGTACGTCTTACTAGAATCCTCAAGCTTTCTTTGTTTTGAAGTCAAACAAACATGGAAACAACTTTACCACGCTCAACGGAGTCTTCAAACTCTTCCCTTCAAGGTAATCAGGGAAAGCATTAACTGTTCATGCCCAACGGAGTTCTTTGGATGACTTGCCCCTTGATGGTCAACATTTGAGATGATTAACTTTTCTTCCTCGGAGTTCTCAAGTCTCTTGTACTTTGACATGGTCGAGTTACTTACTGATTCTCATCATGGTAATTTCCTTGATGTTAAGCACATATTTTGTATGCAAAAGAATGTTAATTATAAGAATGATGATTCTAATGCAAAGCCTAGGTTAGCCTTGAAGTTTAAAGAAACCTTCTTTTTTTTTTTTATTGAAATGAGGTTACGACCTCTCGTGAATGGGTCACTAGTTGACACAACCTCGAATTTTCGCACATGAAAGATAAAGCAGGCATACGATACCAACATGGATATGAGTCTCGCTTCATTAGGAGTCAGTTAAACGATATCTCATCGGAGTGTGCTTTCAAAATAAACCCTACTTCAATTAGGACTTTTAAGGGTTGTAATGTGGTCGGATTCACGGTTTTCAGAAACAAAGGATTTTTAGGCTCAAAATTATTTGTTCCCACCCCCTCCGTGATGTTCTCCATTCCTAGGTTCAATTAACTCAACATGAGTGTTCATCCCTCACAAGGAATTTTGAAATGGTTGAAGAGTCAATGAGTTTTTTTCGGACATGGCGGTCGCTCACCTTTTATTCTTCTGATTCGTTGTCACACGACTTTGTTCTTGCTTGGCAATTTCATCATCTTTTTTTCTTTTGCCATTTTCTTTTCATCTTTTTTTTTTATTTTCATTATTTTTCGCCATTTTTCTGCTCTCTTTTTTTGAACAAGTCGTGTGACCTCGCATAGTCTTTGATTCGTTGGAGGTGATTGCGACTGCCTCACTCCTTTGATTTGATGAAGGATTACCATTGTGGTATCGTCATCTCTTGATCTCTTGATGGAATAAGGATAATCATTGTGGTTTTGACATTCCTCAACCTTTTGAAGGATAACCATTGTTGTATCCTTTGATGCACACCCTTTTGGTGAGTTTTGAAAGCTCGATCAAGTTAAATGAACACTACCCTTCCCCAAGGTCAAAATGAGGGTTTTTATGATTAGAAAAGAAACTCCTACTTCAAGGCTCAAAGGGGTTAACGAGGGTCTATCTCCCTTATATCTCCGGTGTTTAGGGATTTGAAATAATGCCTGTACATCCTCAGTAGGGTTTTATTCAAAAGCACACAATTGGAGATTTTGCATTTTTATTTTTCGTCATTCTCCCTCAGCTTTTGGCCTAACCAAGCGATTAGTAAAGTTGGTATCGTAATGCCAAAAAAAATTTATGAGTGAAAACGAATGGATTGTTTCAAGACAAACATAAACAATGTATTATGATTTTCATTCAGAAATTAACAAGTTTTTACATGCTATTGATGCTTAAACAACAAAGGAAAAATTACAATGAGAATGCAGTAAGAAACTAAATGAATGTCGTTGTTGAGGAGACTTGACTCCGTCTGGACTTATTGAGCTTGAATACTTTCTGCAGTTCCTTCCAAACACTTCAGATTACTTCAAAAGAAAACTCCAACAAAGTCACCCAAGAGTTGTAAACTTTTGCCTTACTTTAGGGATTCGAGTAATGCGAATGATGCAATGCTCAAGATAAGAGTACGTCTTGCTTATCCCTCGTGCGGGAGCCCCAAGCATAGATGTTGAAGAAGTATTCGCCTTCATAAATGGAAAGAATCTGGTATGGTCATCAAACTCAAGAGAGCTACTTGTGGTGAAGAAGACCCAAAACACGAATCTTAACCAATTGAAATTCTGACAAACGAGGAAGCAACTGGGCACAAGGCAATAGAATCACATCAATTTGTTTCTCACATTATTTTTCTCTCTATTAACAAGCAAGGGCCACTGAGAGGGAAATCATGAGAAAAGGCAACCGAGATATGAAGTAGAACCTTGAGGATGAGAAGCATTATGAAGAACACTCTTGATTACCACACGGAAGAAGATTCTGACGAAATCGCATAGGAATTTGTAATGCTTTTAGGGATTCGAGCAAGGCAAATGGCGCAATGCTCAAGATAAGAGTACGTCTTTCTTATCCCTCGTGCGGGAGCCCCAAGCATATTTATTGAAGAAGTATTTGCCATCAAACATGGAGGAACCTTGCGTGGTCATCAAACTTAGAGATGCTATATGTTGTAAGGAAAGACCAAAACACCAACTGAAACACCAACCTCCACGGATACAACTGAGTACAAGAACCTTGAGAATGAGAGGTGCTTCTACAAAACATTCTTGATTACCCCTTGGAAAGAAGATTCTGACAATGTTGCTCGAGAATTTGTGGTGCTTTCATTATTATCATACCAACGAGTTCGAACAAGGAAGTAGCCTTCTACAAAACAGGAAATACTTGAAATGAGAATGCAGAAATGAAATGATGATTGCCATAGTTGAGGAAACTTGACTCCCTCTGGGCTTATTGCTTTTTGTGACACTTTATGGAATACGGACATTCACTTGTGCGTGAACTCTTCGTCTTATGTGCAGGCCATTTGGAGTGAATGATATTGCTTTGGAGTCAATGAGATCTTGGACTTTGTGTTTCAAAACATTGCAATCCTCAGTTGAATGTCCAGATGTCCCAGAATGGTACTCACACCTTGCATTTAAGTCATATCCTTGAGGAATCGGTGTTGGAGGGGGCTTAAACTCCCTTAGTTGGACCAAAGAATCCTTGAGCAAATGAGAAAGCAGCTGACTATAGGTCATAGGAATTGGGTCAATCCTTCTTGGTGGTCTCCTCGACATTTGTGGACCCTGTTGATGGCAATGATTCAAGTACCCATTCTGTTCAGGTGTCTTCCTCTTTTGATCTGGCTGTGAAACAAACGGAGACTGATGAAGTAGGAAATTTGGAACCCAAGATGGTGCATTTGAAGTAGATCCGACATAGAAGCATGAATCAACCTTTTCTTCCACCACATATGGAACCCTATTTCCTTGAACAATCATACCTTCGAGGGTGAACGAAATCACTTTTGAATCAATGAGATCTTGAACTTGATGTTTCATCGCCTTACAATTCTCAATGTCATGGCCAGGCGCCCCAGAATGGAACTCGCATCGAGCATTGACATCAAAATTGGGAGGAAGCTTTTCAGGCGTAGCCAAATCTCGTAGCTCAATCAACTGAAGTTTCAGCAAGCGATGAAGTAACTGAGCATAAGGCAACGGGATAGGATTGAGAACTCTCTGAGGTATCTTAGGCTTTTTCCCACGCATTTGGCCCCCTTGATTCATTCTAGGGACATGAACAGATTGATGTGGAGGTAATGGCACTTGAAATTGAGGGAGAGCTCCCTGAGGCATTCCATGAGTGGAAAGGAATCCTATTGGGAAGAAGGAATCAACAACTTCTGTTGCAGCAGCAGGAACAACATCACCTTCCTTCCTTAATACCGTCTTCAGAACTTCCATGACCAAGCTCAATTGAGTCTTCAACTGACTATTCTCCTCTTTTAGTGCATCCTGATTACGAACCAAGTCTCGCATCTCCAACATAAGATGACCCATTTGTTCCCTCATCTCATCCATTTCCTCACGGAGTTGTTCCATATTTGATCTTGGAGTTGTGGCAGTGAGAAGTCAAATCTGTTGTTGATCTTGAAATCTAGATAGAAATGGTCCCATAAGTCTTTGAAAGAACCATGAAATGCATGATAGTATGAATGCATGTTTCATTTATGAGAGATCCTAAAGTCTTTTCACACACTTTCATTTTTTCTTTTTTGGAATCAAAGCTTATCTTTTTTGTATAGAATATCTTTTCTTTTCTTTTTTGCTTCTCTATTTCCTTTTCTTTTACATATCTTTTCTTTTCTTTTCTTTTCTCTTTTTTTTTGGAAATAGACTTTAGGATCTTTCATAAATGGAGTGGACAAAGCAATGATGTTATGCAATGCAAAAGCATGGGATCAACGGTCCATATAATCTTAGTAACCACCGTACAATCCTCTGAATAACTGATACAGGTCAAATGTCACGGGATCAAAGGTCCGACACCTTTTTGAATACCAGGAGAACCAATAGTCACCAACAGAACAGAATAGTCACCAACGGTACCTGTCATGTATATCCCACCCCACTCACAGGTGTAGTCTAGGTCAAGGTAGGTCAATGGCTTCCAGCGTTATCAGTTCTCCTGAAACACCATCATTGTCGCAAATACATGCCAACAACGGTATCTCATTTGAACCTCGACTGGTCGTGGGTCTCATGATCGCAATCAACAGAACCTGACATTCTGTTAGCGTCATGACTATCCACTCTGTCCTAGGTATCCTATGTGTCACTCTGGCCTGGGTATTGGGCCTTTTACCTCATAGAACATTCCACCCAACCTGCAAACAGTGAAAATATATGGTCCCGAAGGGGATCCCAATCCAGTCCAGATGCATGCGGAAAATAAACATGATATGCAAGCGGGAAAGTAAACAGGACATGCGAAACATAAAATAAATACATAAAATAAATAAATGCACGTATAGACAAAACATAGCACACCCAGTAAATAAACAAACAAACGGATAGGCTAGGATCGACTCACTAAGGATGGACCCGCAATAGGTCTAGCAACGTCCCCAGCAGAGTCGCCAGCTGTCGCACGCTTGCGAAAAATGAACAGAGTCGCGACCAATATATTTATCCCATAAGGGAAAGGAATATCAGAAAACCTATCAAAGGAAGGAACAGGGTCTTGCGACCAGAGAATCAAGGTACGGGAGTCGGTTACGCAAGGGGAAGGTATTAGCACCCCTCGTGCCCATCGTACTCGATGGTATCCACCTATGTTTGTTTCTATCTAAAGGGTGTGTACTATGTCTAAGTCTATATGCGAAATGAATGCACAATGTAGGGAAAATAAAGAATTGTACTCGCACGGGCCCTACCCCGCTGCCTACGTATCCTTTTCAGGAATCAGAGTTATCGTAGCTCGGCTAAAGATTTTCTGTTTGTTTTTGTGTTTTTTAGTTGGGCGGAGTTAACGCTCGCGCTCTTGCATAAGGGGACAACCTAGGATGCAATGGAGCGGAGATAATGGTGCCCTTAGGTGCCAAAGAGGCAAAAGAAAAAGAAATGACTGGTTTGTGTCTTTTAGCGTAGATGAGTGATGAACAGTTCCCAATACCGGGCCACTCACCACTTTCTCTACTTTGTTTTAATTTGAACCATTGTTAGGTGTTTTAAGTGTTTTTGGTTGTGTATTTTTTAAGGGGAATTTACTTTGCGATTCGAATCACATAAAAATGTATAATGATCGAGAAGCAGATTAGGGAATGAATCCCACTCACTTTCATCCCATTATGTAATGTTTGAGAAACAGATTAGGGAATGGATCCCACTCATTTCTCTCCCATTGATTAATGTTTGAGAAACAGTTTAGGGAATGAATCCCACTCATTTCTCTCCCATTAAGTAGTGACCGAGAAACAGATTAGGGAATGAATCCCACTCGTTTCTCTCCCATTAAGTAGTGACCGAGAAACAGATTAGGGAATGAATCCCACTCGTTTCTATGCCACTAAGCGATTGAGACATAGATTAGGGAATGAATCCCACTCATTTCTCTATCACTTTCTTAATGTGATTCGCATCTTCCTTTTATAGGTACTTTAAAGAGTTGAAAGGAAAAAGAATGCAATGGGGGACTAGCCTATTCTCTAACCTAAGTTATTCTAATCTATAATGGCCCTAAGGTCGAGGATAACTATCCTATCTCAATTCCTCTTAACAAAGAAGGAAGAGTCTAAGGGAACATGGCAAGCAATAGTAAGGAGTAAGCAACATCAAAGCAAGAAATGAGAGGCTAAGCATGGAAACAAGAGAGAGCATCCCCAAGTCAGTAGCAAAACAAGGGATTGAGTGTCCCAAATCAAATACAAAAGCATCACGGTATCATACAAAAATATCCACAAGAAGTTACCAAAGTATCGCATGCGTCGTTACTTACCAATTAGCGGACAAACATCAGCTAATCAAAGCAAAAGCAAGTGAACACATGGTCTAAGCTTGAAGTCAGTAGCAAACTCATTCATTTAGTTCCAATATCCTATGTTAATCTATATTAGTCAATTAGCATGAAGCAATACAAAACTCTAACCAAAACTAGACAACACTAGGTTAATACTAGCTAAACGGTTTCAAATTGTGAATGAAGTTAGAAACATGCAATCAAATGGTACAAGTCAGTAGCAAATAGCCTATACTAGATGCCTAAACAACCACAAAGTCATGCCAAGAAGTTCCACACAAAATTACGGGTCATTTGTACAAGTTACGGTGCAATCGTCAACCAAAAACAAGTTATTTACATGTGATAAAGGAAAATCAAGTAAAATGAGAAAACATGAATTAAAATTTTCAATTCCAGGTCTTAGGACCTCTAAACATCCCTAATTATATGTACAAAAGGGAACCAACATTATTGCATGAATGCATTTCAATTTGAGAGCACAAACGTCACAATTGTCTATTAGAAACGCATGTTAATCGAGTCAAACAACACTAACCAAATACCAATCAAAACAAAGAATTAGGAGTTCATTTTTTGTACACAACATCATGGATTAGTCTACAGTAACCATACAAAAATTGGTGGTTAAATTTTGTTCCTAAGGTGTTAAACGAAATTACTTTGCAAAATCTATCGAAATCAAGAGAAACATGAACATACCAAAGTAAATGATTTATTTAAAATAGCAAACTAGTTTTCTAAAACCTATAAAAAATACCACAATTATTTACACACATAGAAGTATCTAAAACATATTTTTGTTTATTTTTATTTGAACTAAAAATGGTTTATGAATCTAAAGTTAGAAAGAAAACAATATTGAAACAAATTCTAGAAGTCTGCCTGCCAGGGGGTGAGTTAGTAAAAAGGATTTGAACTAAAAACTAGTTGTCAGCACATGGGCCTGATTCCTGGGGGGTGGGGGAAGTAACTGACGTTAGGCCCAGATTCAATGGTATACAGATTTTTTGTTTCAGATTTTTATGATTCCAAAAACGCGGTGCTGGGCCATGGTGGGGGTGTGAACATGAATTCGTATTAGGCCCAAGAGTTTGCATTGTTCAGATTTTTTCTATCAGATTATCAACTAGATTCTAATATTCCCATTAATTCCAACTAATCTCAATTAGAATAAGCTAATTGCAATTAATCTCCATAATTAATAAAAGATAGCAAATGGAAGTTAGGGTTACCAATTGAGACGTATCAGCTTCCCTCCCTCAGAGAAAAATCTCTTCTCCCTCTTCACGAACTCAAAACGGCGCCGATAACCTCTCTCTCCGACGAACCCCCTTGACCATCGTAAACATGACAACGAGACGGCGTCGTCTCAACCCTCTCCCTCACAGCTCTATCGTATCTCCGATTCGACCTCCGATCATCTCTCAGCTCATCGCTTCTCGCCGTCTCACTATTGTATCTCTCTCGTTTTCATCTCAAAATCATGTTCATCTTTCGATCGACTTCTCCAATTTCGCGTTCTTTTCTTCCTCCTCGCGTGATTGCGTTTTGAATATGTTATTTGTAGGTCCTTTGATGTGATGATGGCGATTCGGTTTCAGAAATTGAGCGCAATGAGTCTGTGACTCTACGTTTCGTTGTGGCGCAGAGTGGTGGTTATTTGTTGTTCGAAGCGGTGGTGATGAAGAGTGGAGAGAAGTCCGACGAGCAGTCTCAGGTATGCTTTACTTTCAACTGTTCTTCTTCTTGATTTCCTCTATCACTTCGGATTTAAATGCGATGATGAAGTATATTTTTCTGTGTTATGATTTTCTGGTACTTTACAGAGTTCTTGAAGAATTGATGATACGATTACTTGATGTTTGAAGAAGATAGCAAGAGGTGGAGATTGAAGAGAGTCTCTGTTGATCGGTGACGTTGAATGTTGCTGCAGCTCTATCTTTTTCTTCTGTTTTTCTGTTACAGATCACTCTTCTTTTTCAGTTTGTGAATATGAATGATGAAGAAGATTGATGAGGTGATGAAATATGGATAACTGAAGGTGGATTGGTGTTGAAGATTTTTCTGGTTTTTCTGGAATCGATGATGAAGAAGAGAGAAAGATGAAGGTGAGTTTGTAACTGATTTTTTTCTGTTATCTCCCCTTGCTACAGATTTCTGTTATATATTCTTTTCTCCGATTTCCCAATTCTGTTATGTGATTCTTCTTCCTTGTGCTGCTGCTGGTTAATTTTCGAACCGGTTTCGGTTTATTTGCAGGCTGTGAAGCGTAGGTTCGGTTTGTTGGCTGCCGGTTCGATTTAACCGTTGAAACTTTGACGTGCTTCGTTTGGCCGTGCCTCTCTTTTTCTGCCGTGGGATTAAGTTTAAGTTTAAGATTGCAGGGCCGTTTTACAATGTAATGAACATGTAATGCACTTGATATTAAAGGGTCCTGAATTTAGGAATGTATTAGGGATATTTGAATTCTGTAACCGAGTTTCTTGTAAGTTTGAATGAATTTACCAATGAACGTCTCTTTTGAATATTGAACATAATAGAAACTTGAATTTTGGATGTATCATCTTCAAATTGTTTGAATCGAAACAACAAATTTCCAACATTCAAAATAATTTCTCTTCCAATTTGAATCCTCACTTCCACAAGAAATTGGATTGAGGTCAATCAGGTATCCCTTATCCCTGGGGCGACTTGTAAATCTCATGAATCTTTGGACTAGACCTTGAATGACCTTGTATTTCCTTTTTAATTCTGAATTCAATTCCCGAAACAATTCATCCTGTATTGCAATCGACAAACAATCGAGCAAAATGACAATCCCTTGATCACAAACAATCCACAACCTCATTTCTCGTACTTTTAGCTTGAATTAAGTTCTTGAAGAACAAAATGCCTTGAACGAGATTTGAACAATATGATCAATTAGACCATCAAATCGAATTCATCCTCTAATCATTGGGACCCTAACTCAATCTCAATTCCCTAATTCAAACCAAACTTGTATGATATCTTAAACCATCGATATATTGCAGGAAAATGGTGCCTTGCATACAATGCATCCTTTAAGTTCACGACCTTGTAGCATGATTCATTATCTTGCGATCAATCTTACGAGCCCTTGACTTAATGACCTCGAAATGACAGAACCCTTTAATGTTTTTTTTCTTGATTTTTGATGAATCTTCATAGAGGAAACTTTGTAGCCTTAGGAGAAAGAAGTCCACCATGAACGACCATATAAAAACCCTAGCTTCCAAGATCCTTGGTCCAATGCAAAGTTATTTGATTAATAATGCATGATGTATTAAATGACCTAGTGGAAGTATGTAAATGAAATGCGAAGCTAAAGCCAGTTAGAAATTAAAGGGTAGGACAAATTTGGGGTATGACAGGCGGTAACGCCACCCGATACGCAACTTTGCCAATCCGCTCCGATATCTGATAAGGACCAATAAAACGCGGAGTAAGCTTCCTCGATTTCAAAGCTCGTCCAACACCCGTCATAGGCGTAACTCTTAAGAATACATGATCACCAGCTTGGAATTCCAAATCTTTCCTTCGCTTGTCATGATAACTCTTTTGCCTACTCTGTGAACTTCTCATCTTCTCACGAATAAATTTCACCTTCTCTGTAGTCTCTCTTACCATCTCAGGTCCGAGTACCACACTCTCGCCTGATTCAAACCAATACAATGGAGTTCTACACTTACGACCATATAGCGCTTCAAAAGGTGCCATTCCGATACTAGAATGAAAACTGTTGTTGTAAGTGAATTCCATCAACGAAAGATAAGTATCCCACGAACCTCCCTTCTCAAGAACACACGCCCTCAATAAGTCTTCTAATGATTGAATAGTCCTTTCGGTCTGACCGTCTGTCTGAGGATGATAAGCCGAACTCAACCTCAACTTAGAACCTCGAGCCTCTTGTAAACCTTTCCAAAAATCTGATGTGAATCTCGGATCTCTATCCGACACAATACTCAACGGTATACCATGTAGTTTCACAATCACTTTGATATAAATCTCAGCTAACTTCGCAACTGGAAAAGTGATGTTAATAGGAATAAAGTGAGCAGACTTTGTCAACCTATCAACAATCACCCAAACTGCATCAAAACCTCTCACAGTATTCGGTAAACTCGTCACAAAGTCCATAGAAATACTATCCCATTTCCACTCTGGAATATCCAACGGTTGCAACAACCCTACAGGACGCTGATGTTCCACTTTTGACTTCTGACATACCAAACACACATACACAAACTGAGCCACATCTCTTTTCAAACCAGACCACCAAAAGATCTTCTTCAAATCCTGATACATCTTATTGGCTCCCGGATGAATACTCAAACTGCTTCTGTGACCTTCCTCTAAAATCATCTTCTTCAGCTCGGAATCATCAGGTACACAAATCCGACCACGCAATCTCAAAACACCCTGACCATCCACTCTGAAGTCGCCATCATCACTTTGATTTGCCACTATAAACAAATCAACAAGTTTCACATCCATCCTCTGTCTCTCGCTAACGGTTGACAGAAAATCATTCGTCACTTTCAACATACCCAACTTCACACTATCTGGTGTCAATTCACATACCAAACTAAGATCACGAAACTGCTCCAAAAGTTTCCACTCCTCCGCCATCATCGCGGACATATGCAAAGATTTCCGACTCAAAGCATCGGCAACCACATTAGCTTTACCAGGATGGTAATTCAAGCTAAAGTCATAGTCCTTTAGGAATTCCAACCACCTACGTTGTCTCATGTTCAATTCTTTCTGATCAAATAAGTATTTCAAACTCTTATGATCACTAAAGACCTCGAACCTTGCACCGTAGAGATAATGCCTCCAAATCTTTAATACAAAAACAACCGCAGCTAACTCTAAATCATGAGTGGGATAATTCTTCTCATGAATCCTTAACTGCCTCGAAGCGTAAGCCACCACCTTACCTTCCTGCATTAAAACACCACCTAACCCCATATGCGATGCATCACAATACACCACAAACGGTTCCTTAGGATCAGGTAAAACCAAAACCGGAGCTGAAGTCAACCTTCTCTTCAACTCTTCAAAATTCCTTTCACAAACTATGTCCCAAATAAACGCCTTACCCTTGCAAGTAAGCTGAGTTAACGGAAGTGCCAACTTCGAAAAGCCTTCTATGAATCTTCGATAATAACCCGCCAAACCTAAGAAGCTTCTGATCTCAGTAACTGATCTCGGAACCTCCCATTGTAGCACTGCATCTACCTTGGATGGATCCACTGCAATCCCGTTACCTGAAATCACATGACCAAGAAAACTCACCTCTGATAACCAGAACTCGCACTTGGATAACTTAGCATACAGCTGCTTCTCCTTCAAAACCTGTAGCACAACACGCAAATGCTCCTCATGCTCTTCCGGAGACTTAGAATAAATCAAGATGTCATCTATGAAGACCACAACAAACTTATCCAACTGATCATGGAATATGCGATTCATATACTCCATAAACACACCAGGTGCATTAGAAACCCCGAACGGCATCACCAAAAATTCATAATGCCCGTACCGAGTCCTAAACGCAGTCTTCTGAATATCCTCCTCCTTCACCCGAATCTGATGGTAACCAGATCTTAAATCAATCTTGCTAAACACACTGGCTCCCGCCAACTGATCCATCAAGTCGTCAATCCTAGGAAGCGGATACTTATTCTTAATTGTCACCTTGTTCAACTGGCGATAATCAATACACAACCTCATGCTTCCATCCTTCTTCTTTACCAACAAAACTGGAGCTCCCCATGGTGAAACACTAGGCCTCACAAAATGTTTTGCTAGCAACTCTTCCAATTGTTTCTTCAATTCCACTAACTCTGATGCCGACATTCTATATGGCGCCATAGACACAGGCCTCGTACCAGGAACTAGATCTATGGAAAACTCCACTTCTCTCTTCGGCGGCACATCAGAAAAGTCTTCAGGAAACACTTCGGGAAATTCTCGCACTACTGGGAAATCCCCAACTGCAGCTCGACCCTCCACAGTTAACGATGCAAACACACCAAACAATTGTGCCCCATCTGCCAATAGTCGATTCAACTCCTTGGTAGATAAGACACCAAATTCCGCATCCTTCTCAAGAAATGGAAATGTCACCAACTTATGATAACAATCGATGTGGACACGATTATTCATCAACCGATCCATTCCCAGAACCACGTCTAACTCGTTCATCGGCAAACAAATCAAATCAACAGTAAAGTCCTTACCGAAGATTGATACCGGACAATTCTCACAAACTAAAGAAGTAGTCACCGACCCCACGTTGAAGGATAATGGCCCTAAGGTCGAGGATAACTATCCTATCTCAATTCCTCTTAACAAAGAAGGAAGAGTCTAAGGGAACATGGCAAGCAATAGTAAGGAGTAAGCAACATCAAAGCAAGAAATGAGAGGCTAAGCATGGAAACAAGAGAGAGCAGCCCCAAGTCAGTAGCAAAACAAGGGATTGAGTGTCCCAAATCAAATACAAAAGCATCACGGTATCATACAAAAATATCCACAAGAAGTTACCAAAGTATCGCATGCGTCGTTACTTACCAATTAGCGGACAAACATCAGCTAATCAAAGCAAAAGCAAGTGAACACATGGTCTAAGCTTGAAGTCAGTAGCAAACTCATTCATTTTGTTCCAATATCCTATGTTAATCTATATTAGTCAATTAGCATGAAGCAATACAAAACTCTAACCAAAACTAGACAACACTAGGTTAATACTAGCTAAACGGTTTCAAATTGTGAATGAAGTTAGAAACATGCAATCAAATGGTACAAGTCAGTAGCAAATAGCCTATACTAGATGCCTAAACAACCACAAAGTCATGCCAAGAAGTTCCACACAAAATTACGGGTCATTTGTACAAGTTACGGTGCAATCGTCAACCAAAAACAAGTTATTTACATGTGATAAAGGAAAATCAAGTAAAATGAGAAAACATGAATTAAAATTTTCAATTCCAGGTCTTAGGACCTCTAAACATCCCTAATTATATGTACAAAAGGGAACCAACATTATTGCATGAATGCATTTCAATTTGAGAGCACAAACGTCACAATTGTCTATTAGAAACGCATGTTAATCGAGTCAAACAACACTAACCAAATACCAATCAAAACAAAGAATTAGGAGTTCATTTTTTGTACACAACATCATGGATTAGTCTACAGTAACCATACAAAAATTGGTGGTTAAATTCTGTTCCTAAGGTGTTAAACGAAATTACTTTGCAAAATCTATCGAAATCAAGAGAAACATGAACATACCAAAGTAAATGATTTATTTAAAATAGCAAACTAGTTTTCTAAAACCTATAAAAAATACCACAATTATTTACACACATAGAAGTATCTAAAACATATTTTTGTTTATTTTTATTTGAACTAAAAATGGTTTATGAATCTAAAGTTAGAAAGAAAACAATATTGAAACAAATTCTAGAAGTCTGCCTGCCAGGGGGTGAGTTAGTAAAAAGGATTTGAACTAAAAACTAGTTGTCAGCACATGGGCCTGATTCCTGGGGGGCGGGGGAAGTAACTGACGTTAGGCCCAGATTCAATGGTATACAGATTTTTTGTTTCAGATTTTTATGATTCCAAAAACGCGGTGCTGGGCCATGGTGGGGGTGTGAACATGAATTCGTATTAGGCCCAAGAGTTTGCATTGTTCAGATTTTTTCTATCAGATTATCAACTAGATTCTAATATTCCCATTAATTCCAACTAATCTCAATTAGAATAAGCTAATTGCAATTAATCTCCATAATTAATAAAAGATAGCAAATGGAAGTTAGGGTTACCAATTGAGACGTATCAGCTTCCCTCCCTCAGAGAAAAATCTCTTCTCCCTCTTCACGAACTCAAAACGGCGCCGATAACCTCTCTCTCCGACGAACCCCCTTGACCATCGTAAACATCACAACGAGACGGCGTCGTCTCAACCCTCTCCCTCACAGCTCTATCGTATCTCCGATTCGACCTCCGATTCGACCTCCGATCATCTCTCAGCTCATCGCTTCTCGCCGTCTCACTATTGTATCTCTCTCGTTTTCATCTCAAAATCATGTTCATCTTTCGATCGACTTCTCCAATTTCGCGTTCTTTTCTTCCTCCTCGCGTGATTGCGTTTTGAATATGTTATTTGTAGGTCCTTTGATGTGATGATGGCGATTCGGTTTCAGAAATTGAGCGCAATGAGTCTGTGACTCTACGTTTCGTTGTGGCGCAGAGTGGTGGTTATTTGTTGTTCGAAGCGGCGGTGATGAAGAGTGGAGAGAAGTCCGACGAGCAGTCTCAGGTATGCTTTACTTTCAACTGTTCTTCTTCTTGATTTCCTCTATCACTTCGGATTTAAATGCGATGATGAAGTATATTTTTCTGTGTTATGATTTTCTGGTACTTTACAGAGTTCTTGAAGAATTGATGATACGATTACTTGATGTTTGAAGAAGATAGCAAGAGGTGGAGATTGAAGAGAGTCTCTGTTGATCGGTGACGTTGAATGTTGCTGCAGCTCTATCTTTTTCTTCTGTTTTTCTGTTACAGATCACTCTTCTTTTTCAGTTTGTGAATATGAATGATGAAGAAGATTGATGAGGTGATGAAATATGGATAACTGAAGGTGGATTGGTGTTGAAGATTTTTCTGGTTTTTCTGGAATCGATGATGAAGAAGAGAGAAAGATGAAGGTGAGTTTGTAACTGATTTTTTTCTGTTATCTCCCCTTGCTACAGATTTCTGTTATATATTCTTTTCTCCGATTTCCCAATTCTGTTATGTGATTCTTCTTCCTTGTGCTGCTGCTGGTTAATTTTCGAACCGGTTTCGGTTTATTTGCAGGCTGTGAAGCGTAGGTTCGGTTTGTTGGCTGCCGGTTCGATTTAACCGTTGAAACTTTGACGTGCTTCGTTTGGCCGTGCCTCTCTTTTTCTGCCGTGGGATTAAGTTTAAGTTTAAGATTGCAGGGCCGTTTTACAATGTAATGAACATGTAATGCACTTGATATTAAAGGGTCCTGAATTTAGGAATGTATTAGGGATATTTGAATTCTGTAACCGAGTTTCTTGTAAGTTTGAATGAATTTACCAATGAACGTCTCTTTTGAATATTGAACATAATAGAAACTTGAATTTTGGATGTATCATCTTCAAATTGTTTGAATCGAAACAACAAATTTCCAACATTCAAAATAATTTCTCTTCCAATTTGAATCCTCACTTCCACAAGAAATTGGATTGAGGTCAATCAGGTATCCCTTATCCCTGGGGCGACTTGTAAATCTCATGAATCTTTGGACTAGACCTTGAATGACCTTGTATTTCCTTTTTAATTCTGAATTCAATTCCCGAAACAATTCATCCTGTATTGCAATCGACAAACAATCGAGCAAAATGACAATCCCTTGATCACAAACAATCCACAACCTCATTTCTCGTACTTTTAGCTTGAATTAAGTTCTTGAAGAACAAAATGCCTTGAACGAGATTTGAACAATATGATCAATTAGACCATCAAATCGAATTCATCCTCTAATCATTGGGACCCTAACTCAATCTCAATTCCCTAATTCAAACCAAACTTGTATGATATCTTAAACCATCGATATATTGCAGGAAAATGGTGCCTTGCATACAATGCATCCTTTAAGTTCACGACCTTGTAGCATGATTCATTATCTTGCGATCAATCTTACGAGCCCTTGACTTAATGACCTCGAAATGACAGAACCCTTTAATGTTTTTTTTCTTGATTTTTGATGAATCTTCATAGAGGAAACTTTGTAGCCTTAGGAGAAAGAAGTCCACCATGAACGACCATATAAAAACCCTAGCTTCCAAGATCCTTGGTCCAATGCAAAGTTATTTGATTAATAATGCATGATGTATTAAATGACCTAGTGGAAGTATGTAAATGAAATGCGAAGCTAAAGCCAGTTAGAAATTAAAGGGTAGGACAAATTTGGGGTATGACAGGCGGTAACGCCACCCGATACGCAACTTTGCCAATCCGCTCCGATATCTGATAAGGACCAATAAAACGCGGAGTAAGCTTCCTCGATTTCAAAGCTCGTCCAACACCCGTCATAGGCGTAACTCTTAAGAATACATGATCACCAGCTTGGAATTCCAAATCTTTCCTTCGCTTGTCATGATAACTCTTTTGCCTACTCTGTGAACTTCTCATCTTCTCACGAATAAATTTCACCTTCTCTGTAGTCTCTCTTACCATCTCAGGTCCGAGTACCACACTCTCGCCTGATTCAAACCAATACAATGGAGTTCTACACTTACGACCATATAGCGCTTCAAAAGGTGCCATTCCGATACTAGAATGAAAACTGTTGTTGTAAGTGAATTCCATCAACGAAAGATAAGTATCCCACGAACCTCCCTTCTCAAGAACACACGCCCTCAATAAGTCTTCTAATGATTGAATAGTCCTTTCGGTCTGACCGTCTGTCTGAGGATGATAAGCCGAACTCAACCTCAACTTAGAACCTCGAGCCTCTTGTAAACCTTTCCAAAAATCTGATGTGAATCTCGGATCTCTATCCGACACAATACTCAACGGTATACCATGTAGTTTCACAATCACTTTGATATAAATCTCAGCTAACTTCGCAACTGGAAAAGTGATGTTAATAGGAATAAAGTGAGCAGACTTTGTCAACCTATCAACAATCACCCAAACTGCATCAAAACCTCTCACAGTATTCGGTAAACTCGTCACAAAGTCCATAGAAATACTATCCCATTTCCACTCTGGAATATCCAACGGTTGCAACAACCCTACAGGACGCTGATGTTCCACTTTTGACTTCTGACATACCAAACACACATACACAAACTGAGCCACATCTCTTTTCAAACCAGACCACCAAAAGATCTTCTTCAAATCCTGATACATCTTATTGGCTCCCGGATGAATACTCAAACTGCTTCTGTGACCTTCCTCTAAAATCATCTTCTTCAGCTCGGAATCATCAGGTACACAAATCCGACCACGCAATCTCAAAACACCCTGACCATCCACTCTGAAGTCGCCATCATCACTTTGATTTGCCACTATAAACAAATCAACAAGTTTCACATCCATCCTCTGTCTCTCGCTAACGGTTGACAGAAAATCATTCGTCACTTTCAACATACCCAACTTCACACTATCTGGTGTCAATTCACATACCAAACTAAGATCACGAAACTGCTCCAAAAGTTTCCACTCCTCCGCCATCATCGCGGACATATGCAAAGATTTCCGACTCAAAGCATCGGCAACCACATTAGCTTTACCAGGATGGTAATTCAAGCTAAAGTCATAGTCCTTTAGGAATTCCAACCACCTACGTTGTCTCATGTTCAATTCTTTCTGATCAAATAAGTATTTCAAACTCTTATGATCACTAAAGACCTCGAACCTTGCACCGTAGAGATAATGCCTCCAAATCTTTAATACAAAAACAACCGCAGCTAACTCTAAATCATGAGTGGGATAATTCTTCTCATGAATCCTTAACTGCCTCGAAGCGTAAGCCACCACCTTACCTTCCTGCATTAAAACACCACCTAACCCCATATGCGATGCATCACAATACACCACAAACGGTTCCTTAGGATCAGGTAAAACCAAAACCGGAGCTGAAGTCAACCTTCTCTTCAACTCTTCAAAATTCCTTTCACAAACTATGTCCCAAATAAACGCCTTACCCTTGCAAGTAAGCTGAGTTAACGGAAGTGCCAACTTCGAAAAGCCTTCTATGAATCTTCGATAATAACCCGCCAAACCTAAGAAGCTTCTGATCTCAGTAACTGATCTCGGAACCTCCCATTGTAGCACTGCATCTACCTTGGATGGATCCACTGCAATCCCGTTACCTGAAATCACATGACCAAGAAAACTCACCTCTGATAACCAGAACTCGCACTTGGATAACTTAGCATACAGCTGCTTCTCCTTCAAAACCTGTAGCACAACACGCAAATGCTCCTCATGCTCTTCCGGAGACTTAGAATAAATCAAGATGTCATCTATGAAGACCACAACAAACTTATCCAACTGATCATGGAATATGCGATTCATATACTCCATAAACACACCAGGTGCATTAGAAACCCCGAACGGCATCACCAAAAATTCATAATGCCCGTACCGAGTCCTAAACGCAATCTTCTGAATATCCTCCTCCTTCACCCGAATCTGATGGTAACCAGATCTTAAATCAATCTTGCTAAACACACTGGCTCCCGCCAACTGATCCATCAAGTCGTCAATCCTAGGAAGCGGATACTTATTCTTAATTGTCACCTTGTTCAACTGGCGATAATCAATACACAACCTCATGCTTCCATCCTTCTTCTTTACCAACAAAACTGGAGCTCCCCATGGTGAAACACTAGGCCTCACAAAATGTTTTGCTAGCAACTCTTCCAATTGTTTCTTCAATTCCACTAACTCTGATGCCGACATTCTATATGGCGCCATAGACACAGGCCTCGTACCAGGAACTAGATCTATGGAAAACTCCACTTCTCTCTTCGGCGGCACATCAGAAAAGTCTTCAGGAAACACTTCGGGAAATTCTCGCACTACTGGGAAATCCCCAACTGCAGCTCGACCCTCCACAGTTAACGATGCAAACACACCAAACAATTGTGCCCCATCTGCCAATAGTCGATTCAACTCCTTGGTAGATAAGACACCAAATTCTGCATCCTTCTCAAGAAATGGAAATGTCACCAACTTATGATAACAATCGATGTGGACACGATTATTCATCAACCAATCCATTCCCAGAACCACGTCTAACTCGTTCATCGGCAAACAAATCAAATCAACAGTAAAGTCCTTACCGAAGATTGATACCGGACAATTCTCACAAACTAAAGAAGTAGTCACCGACCCCAATTCTCACAACCAAGTCGGACAGAACAAGACCTAATCTTTTAACACAATCAGTGGCTATAAAACAATGCGAAGCACCCGTATCAATAATAGCAATTAAAGAAATAACATTAATAAAACAAGTACCTCTGATCAGTCGATCACCCTTATCCGTCTGAGTTCCAGCCAACGCAAACACCTTCCCACCAGCTTGAACTTTCTTCTTCGGACATTGGCCGCTCATGTGTCCCTCTTCACCACAATTAAAACACACTATTCCCTTGAACGCACAGTCGGATGACATATGTCCTGCCCTCCCACACTTGAAACATTTCCTCGTGTCACCATTGCAGACATTACTTTTGTGGCCAGGTTTACCACACTTAAAACATACAATCTTAGCAGGAGCATCTTGTTAGAACAAGATTTGTTCTGATCAATTATCTTAGTTTTGATGATAACAATAATATGAATTTTGCTTAAGATAATATGGTACTCTAATCCAATGCAATTTCCTTTTCAGGAAATATATAAAGAGTATGCATAAATCAGCGCTCAGAAGCTTTGACTCAAATGGTTCAGCATGCAACATCAGAACATGGTCTGGCAAGACATCAGAAGATGGTCGAAGCAGAATCAGAACATGGGTCTATGGAAGCATCAGAAGAACAAGAGAACAGAAGCACTGAAGTTCTGATGGTATCACGCTCAGAAGCACTTCAAGGTCAGAAGATCAGAAGATGCTATGCACCAAGCTGTTTGACTCTGATGATAATCAAACGTTGTATTTACAAACATCAGATCAGAAGAAAGTACAAGTGACAGACTACGCTGACTGACAAAAGGAACGTTAGAAGCTATTAAAGGCAACGTCAGTAGACACAGCGTGAACAAGGCTCGAGGTAGTTGACAAAAGCGTATAACATTAAATGCGATGCTGTACGGAACACGCAAAGCATTTAATACATTCAACGGTCATCTTCTCAAACGCCTATATATATGAAGTTCTGATGAGAAGCAAGGTTAACGATTCTGCACCAAAAACAACTCATATTAACTTGCTGAAACGCTGTTCAAATCAAAGCTCAGAATCTTCATCTTCATCAAAGCTCACTACATTGTTGTTGTAATATATTAGTGAGATTAAGCTTAAACGTTAAGAGAAAAATCACTGTTGTGATTATAGCTTTTAAGAAGCATTGTAAAACTCTTATTTGATTACATTAAGTTGTAAGTAACTAGAGTGATCGTGTTGATCAGAATACTCTAGGAAGTCTTAGCTTGTGTCTAAGCAGTTGTAATTAGAGTGATCACGTGGTGGTCAGGATACTCTAAGAAAGTCTTAGCTTGTGTCTAAGCAGTTGTTCCTGGAGTGATCAGGTTGTGATCAGGATACTCTAGAAGACTTAGTTGCGGACTAAGTGGAAAACCATTGTAATCCGTGCGATTAGTGGATTAAATCCTCAGTTGAGGTAAATCATCTCTGCGGGGGTGGACTGGAGTAGTTTAGTTAACAACGAACCAGGATAAAAATAACTGTGCAATTTATTTTTATCTGTCAAGTTTTTAAAGCTACACTTATTCAAACCCCCCCTTTCTAAGTGTTTTTCTATCCTTCAATTGGCATCAGAGCGCCGGTTCTAAGGTGCAAGCACTTAACCGTGTTTAGAAAAGATTCAGGAAGAGAAAAACGCTTCAGTTAAAAGATGGCTGGTGAATCTCAAGCAAATCCAACTCCATCTACATCTGGCTCTGCTGAGCAACACAATGGAAACAATGGTTATACTAGACCACCAGTATTTGATGGTGAAAACTTTGAATACTGGAAAGATAAACTGGAAAGTTACTTTCTTGGTCTAGATGGTGATCTATGGGATCTTCTGATGGATGGTTACAAACATCCAGTAAATGCCAGAGGCGTAAAGCTGACAAGGCAAGAAATGAATGATGATCATAAAAAGCTTTTCAGGAATCATCATAAATGCAGAACTGTTTTGCTGAATGCTATCTCTCATGCTGAGTATGAGAAGATATCTAACAGGGAAACGGCCTATGACATATATGAGTCCTTGAAAATGACTCATGAAGGAAATGCTCAAGTCAAGGAGACTAAAGCTCTAGCTTTAATCCAGAAGTATGAAGCCTTCAAGATGGAGGATGATGAAGACATTGAAAAGATGTTTTCAAGATTTCAAACTCTTACTGCTGGATTGAGAGTTCTTGACAAAGGCTACACCAAGGCTGATCACGTAAAGAAGATCATCAGAAGCTTACCCAGAAGATGGGGTCCTATGGTGACTGCATTCAAGATTGCAAAGAATCTGAATGAAGTTTCTCTGGAAGAGCTCATCAGTGCCTTGAGAAGTCATGAAATTGAGCTGGACGCAAATGAGCCTCAAAAGAAAGGTAAGTCTATTGCATTAAAATCTAATATCAAGAAATGCACTAACGCTTTTCAGGCTAGAGAAGAAGATCCTGAAGAATCAGAATCTGAAGAAGAAGATGAACTGTCCTTGATCTCCAGAAGGCTAAATAAACTCTGGAAGAACAAGCATAGGAAGTTCAGAGGCGTCAGAAGTTCAAAGAAATTTGAACGTGGAGAATCTTCTGATGACAGAAGATCTGACAAGAAGAAGGCTGTCTGCTATGAGTGCAATGAGCCTGGACATTACAAGAATGAGTGTCCGAAACTTCAGAAGGAAAATCCCAAGAAGAAGTTTCATAAGAAGAAAGGTCTTATGGCAACCTGGGATGAGTCAGAAGATGATTCAGACTCTGAAGATGAGCAGACCAACTGTGCGCTGATGGCGACAGAAGATGACGGATCAGAATCTACATCAGAATCAGATTCTGAAGAGGTATTTTCTGAACTTACTAGAGATGAGTTAGTTTCCAGTCTAACAGAACTTCTGGAATACAAGTCTCAGTTTAGTCTCAAATACAAAAAGCTGAGAAAGCTATTTGAATTTGAAACTAAGAAGCTTGAGCTGGAAAATTCTGAATTAAAAGAAAAACTTTTAAAATTATCCAATGATGTTGGATCTCCTTCTGATTCAGAAAAATCCACTCCTAGTTTAAACCATATTCTGAAAGAATATGACTTGAGCTTCAGAAATTATTTATCAAGAAGCATAGGCAGAAGTCAACTTGCTTCTATGATATATGCTGTGTCTGGAAATAATAGAGTAGGCATTGGTTATGAGGGTGAAACCCCATACAAACTTGAACCTGTTGATAAGATGAAAATCACATACAAGCCATTGTATGATGAGTTCAAGTATGGCCACTCACATGATATTAGGCACACATCACATGCACAGAAGTTTAACACTGTCACACACACTAAGAAGCATGTGACACAACCTAGGAAATATCATGAAACTCACATTAAGAATTATCATGCTATTTCTCCTATTGCTTACAATGTTAAACCCAAGTTCAATCAGAACTTGAGAAAATCTAACAAGAAAGGACCCAAGAAAATGTGGGTACCTAAGGATAAGATCATTCCTATTGCAGATATCCTTGGCTGCAAAAAGGACAAAGCACAACATGTCATGGTACCTGGACTCTGGATGCTCACGACACATGACAGGAAGAAGGTCTATGTTCCAAGACCTGGTGCTTAAGTCTGGAGGAGAAGTCAAGTTTGGAGGAGATCAGAAGGGCAAGATAATTGGCTCTGGAACTATAAAGTCTGGTAACTCTCCTTCCATTTCAAATGTACTTCTTGTAGAAGGATTAACACATAACCTCTTATCTATCAGTCAATTGAGTGACAATGGTTATGATATAGTCTTTAATCAAAAGTCTTGCAAGGCTGTAAATCAGAAGGATGGCTCAATCCTATTTACTGGCAAGAGGAAGAACAACATTTATAAGACAGATCTGCAAGATCTTATGAGTCAGAAGGTGACTTGTCTTATGTCTGTTTCTGAAGAGCAGTGGGTCTGGCACAGAAGATTAGGTCATGCTAGTTTGAGAAAGATTTCTCAGATTAACAAACTGGATCTTGTCAGAGGACTCCCTAATCTGAAATTCAAATCAGATACTCTTTGTGAAGCATGTCAGAAGGGCAAGTTCTCCAAACCTGCATTCAAGTCCAAGAATGTTGTTTCTACCTCAAGGCCATTAGAACTCTTGCACATTGATCTGTTTGGCCCTGTCAAAACAGCATCTGTCAGAGGGAAGAAATATGGATTAGTCATCGTTGATGATTATAGCCGCTGGACTTGGGTAAAATTCTTGAAACATAAGGATGAGACTCATTCAGTGTTCTTTGATTTCTGCATTCAGATTCAATCTGAGAAAGAGTGTAAAATCATAAAGGTTAGAAGTGATCATGGTGGTGAATTTGAAAATAGATCCTTTGAAGAATTCTTCAAAGAAAATGGTATTGCCCATGATTTCTCTTGTCCTAGAACTCCACAGCAAAATGGAGTTGTAGAACGAAAGAATAGGACTCTGCAAGAAATGGCCAGAACCATGATCAATGAAACCAATATGGCTAAGCATTTCTGGGCAGAAGCAATAAACACTGCATGTTATATTCAGAATAGAATCTCTATCAGACCTATTCTAAATAAGACTCCTTATGAATTGTGGAAGAATAGAAAGCCCAACATTTCATATTTCCATCCTTTTGGATGTGTATGCTTTATTCTGAACACTAAAGATCATCTTGGTAAGTTTGATTCCAAAGCACAAAAATGTTTCCTTCTTGGATATTCTGAACGCTCAAAAGGCTACAGAGTATACAATACTGAAACATTGATTGTAGAAGAATCAATCAATATCAGGTTTGATGATAAGCTTGGTTCTGAAAAACCAAAGCAGTTTGATAATTTTGCAGATTGTGATATTGATATATCAGAAGTTGCTGAGCCAAGAAGCAACGCATCAGAAGCAGAGCTTCTCAGAAGCAAAGTATCTGAAGATCAAGTATCAGCTTCTCTGGAGGATCTAAGCATTTCTGAAGAACCATCTGTCAGAAGATCATCCAGACTCATCTCTGGTCATTCAGAAGATGTCATTCTCGGAAAGAAGGATGACCCAATCAGAACAAGAGCATTCCTTAAGAACAATGTAGATTGTCAATTAGGTCTTGTATCTTTGATCGAGCCAACTTCTGTTGATCATGCTCTAGAAGATCCAGACTGGATAATTGCTATGCAAGAAGAACTGAATCAGTTTACAAGGAATGATGTTTGGGATCTTGTTCCTAGACCAGATGGATTCAATATAATTGGTACAAAGTGGGTCTTCAGAAACAAGCTCAGTGAGAAAGGTGAAGTGGTAAGAAACAAAGCCAGACTGGTGGCTCAGGGTTATAGTCAGCAAGAAGGGATTGACTATACAGAAACCTTTGCACCAGTGGCCAGGTTAGAATCTATTCGTCTATTAATTTCATTTGCCACTCAACATAACATCACTCTCTATCAGATGGATGTTAAGAGTGCCTTCTTAAATGGTTATATAGATGAAGAAGTTTATGTCCATCAACCTCCTGGTTTTGAAGACTCTATGTCTCCTAATCATGTTTTTAAACTTAAGAAATCATTGTATGGATTGAAACAAGCTCCCAGAGCTTGGTATGAACGCTTAAGTTCTTTCCTTCTGGATAATGGTTTCACTAGAGGAAAAGTGGACACTACTCTCTTTTGTAAAACCTTTAAAAGGGATATTTTAATTTGTCAAATATATGTAGATGATATTATTTTTGGAACATCTAATGCTACACTTGGAAAGGAGTTTGCTGAGTCTATGCAGGCTGAGTTTGAAATGAGCATGATGGGAGAACTCAAGTATTTCCTTGGAATACAAATAAATCAAACATCAGAAGGAACGTATGTTCACCAAACCAAGTATGTGAAGGAACTTCTGAAGAAGTTTAATCTTCTAGACTGCAAAGAAGCCAAAACTCCTATGCATCCAACATGCATCCTAGGTAAGGATGAGAAAATCTAAAGAATACAACTTAGTAGGATTCTGCGATGCTGACTATGCTGGAGACAGAATTGAAAGAAAAAGTACTTCAGGAAGTTGCCAATTTCTTGGAAGTCATTTGATCTCCTGGTATAGCAAGAAGCAAGCAACTATTGCTCTATCAACGACAGAAGCAGAATATGTCGCTGCTGCTGGTTGCAGTACACAGATGCTCTGGATGAAGAGTCAGCTGGAAGATTATCAGATATTTGAGAGTAACATTCCTATATTCTGTGATAATACTTCTGCCATATGTTTATCTAAGAATCCTATTCTTCATTCAAAAGCTAAACATATTGAGATTAAACATCATTTCATAAGGGACTATGTTCAGAAGGGCGTTATTTCTTTAAACTTTGTGGATACAGACCATCAATGGGCTGATATTTTTACAAAACCCCTGGCTGAAGATAGGTTTAAGTTCATTCTGAAGAACATCAGTATGGATTTATGCCCAGAATGAGAAGATGAGAAGTTCTTATGTATGAGTATCTTCTGAAATGAAAGTGAATTTTTTTTTTAATCAGAAGTTCTGATTGAAATCAATTAGAAATTATGATTCGGTTATTACTAACGTTTCATTGTCTAAGTTGATTCAGAACCTCTTTTAAAGCAAAACAGCTGTAACGTTTTATCTCGGGATGGTAAACCTGTCTTTACTGTTCATGGATAAGCGCGCGTACAGTTGAAGGGACGCCGACCATAGGTAACTGTGCAAGTCACCTCATTTGTCTTTATTATCTCTCCTCATGTCACGTAACATTAAATGCTTTTCATCATTCGTTTCATTTTAATTTTTTTTTTAAATACTCCATTCCCTCTCATATTTTCTCTATTCACTCTATCTTTTTGCATTCACATCAAACCCTAGCTGTTCATTATCTGCAAATCCATCATGAACTCTTCATCAAGCCCAGGAAATCATGAAAATGATCAAAACAACAAGAGAAAAGCTGTTGAAACATCTCCTTCCAAACCCAAAAAGATAAAAATCACCTATGATCCTCTCAAGGTGAATCCATTCGAAGCAATGTTATCTGGAAACTATTCTAGACGTGTGTTTCATCCCCCTGGTGAAAGCCCTCCATCATCTCCATCTTCCTCCTCGTCTTTTTATCTTCAAGACTCAACTTCCTCTTCATCTAACCTTTCATCTCCCTCAACCCATTCCAAAGAAGTCTCTTCATCTTCACCTGCTGAGAACGTTGTTTCTGATAGAGACTGTGGAAAATCTGTATCAGAATCAAGTCTTCCTAACCCCTCGCCTGAAAGCCCAAGGAGCAGTCAATGATGCGTTTTCACGTCTTCATGGCAAGGCAAGCTACAAGCACTGACGGGATTCATGATGTTCTGGCGCGGATTTTGCGTAGGCTAGGATCTTAGTCCTTTGGTCTTTGTAGTTGTCCTTCCTTGTTGCATCTGTTTTCCTGCATTCTTCTCATGTAATCCTTTTTGATTATCAATGAAAAGTTTCTTTGTTTTTTACATTCCAGTGATTTTATTTGTCGTTTTATTCATCTGAATCTTTTAGAATATTCTTTTTGATGTTATGACAAAAAGGGGGAGAAGATAAATGATAAATGATTTGATTAATCTATCAGTTGCTGGGTAAAGCTCCCACACATTTACTAACAAGAACTGCAAGTTCTATATGGTTTAAGTGTTTTGCAGGTATAAAGAAGTGAAGAGAATCTTCAAAGCAAACACAAGAAGCAAAACCATGGAAACTGAAGCAAGCTGAGTGCTGTCAAGCTTCAGAATCAGAAGCACTGAGAATAGAATTTGATCCAAAATTTGTCTATTTGCTTTGACAAAATTCTATTTGCTCTGATACATTTTATGTTCTGACTCGTTCATGCTGACTTTTGTCGTTTAGTTTTTGTTCTGTAACATTTCAGGATGTAGAGATGCTCTGATGATGCTCTGGTACATTCAACAATGTTCTGATACAAATCTAGCATGAAGTGATGTTGGTAGAAATTCAAAGCTCTGAAGCTGTCCTAAATGGAAGCAGAAATCAGAAGCTGTGAATGTTCTGAAGATCAAAGAAATTCAAGTTCTGAAGCTGTCCTAGATGGAAGCAGGAATCAGAAGCTGTGAATGTTCTGAAGATCAAAGAAATTCAAGTTCTGAAGCTGTCCTAGATGGAAGCAGGAATCAGAAGCTGTGAGTGTTCTAGGGATCCAAAGAAATTCAAGTTCTGAAGCTGTCCAATGGAAGCAGAAGTCAGAAGCTATGAATTCTCTGAAGACAGAAGCTTATGTGATCGTCTCTACCGAAATAATCAGGGAAGTCTTTTATTAAAGTTCTTCGAGTATTTATTTCAGGGGGAGATTATTTATCTCAGGGGGAGATTGTTAATCTCAGGGGGAGACATATTCACATGCTTATGCTATAGCTGTGTAATTTGTCTTTTGCCGTCTGTTCTTTCTGATCGCAAATTCATATCATTTATATATGTTTTTGTCATCATCAAAAAGGGGGAGATTGTTAGAACAAGATTTGTTCTGATCAATTATCTTAGTTTTGATGATAACAATAATATGAATTTTGCTTAAGATAATATGGTACTCTAATCCAATGCAATTTCCTTTTCAGGAAATATATAAAGAGTATGCATAAATCAGCGCTCAGAAGCTTTGACTCAAATGGTTCAGCATGCAACATCAGAACATGGTCTGGCAAGACATCAGAAGATGGTCGAAGCAGAATCAGAACATGGGTCTATGGAAGCATCAGAAGAACAAGAGAACAGAAGCACTGAAGTTCTGATGGTATCACGCTCAGAAGCACTTCAAGGTCAGAAGATCAGAAGATGCTATGCACCAAGCTGTTTGACTCTGATGATAATCAAACGTTGTATTTACAAACATCAGATCAGAAGAAAGTACAAGTGACAGACTACGCTGACTGACAAAAGGAACGTTAGAAGCTATTAAAGGCAACGTCAGTAGACACAGCGTGAACAAGGCTCGAGGTAGTTGACAAAAGCGTATAACATTAAATGCGATGCTGTACGGAACACGCAAAGCATTTAATACATTCAACGGTCATCTTCTCAAACGCCTATATATATGAAGTTCTGATGAGAAGCAAGGTTAACGATTCTGCACCAAAAACAACTCATATTAACTTGCTGAAACGTTGTTCAAATCAAAGCTCAGAATCTTCATCTTCATCAAAGCTCACTACATTGCTGTTGTAATATATTAGTGAGATTAAGCTTAAACGTTAAGAGAAAAATCACTGTTGCGATTATAGCTTTTAAGAAGCATTGTAAAACTCTTATTTGATTACATTAAGTTGTAAGTAACTAGAGTGATCGTGTTGATCAGAATACTCTAGGAAGTCTTAGCTTGTGTCTAAGCAGTTGTAATTAGAGTGATCACGTGGTGGTCAGGATACTCTAAGAAAGTCTTAGCTTGTGTCTAAGCAGTTGTTCCTGGAGTGATCAGGTTGTGATCAGGATACTCTAGAAGACTTAGTTGCGGACTAAGTGGAAAACCATTGTAATCCGTGCGATTAGTGGATTAAATCCTCAGTTGAGGTAAATCATCTCTGCGGGGGTGGACTGGAGTAGTTTAGTTAACAACGAACCAGGATAAAAATAACTGTGCAATTTATTTTTATCTGTCAAGTTTTTAAAGCTACACTTATTCAAACCCCCCCTTTCTAAGTGTTTTTCTATCCTTCACATCTCCCCCACTAAACCTTGGTCCATAATTCATCTTTTGCTTACCCTTCCCTCCATCATACGGCTTCCCACGATTCTGCGGACCTTTGTTCCTCTTTTCATTAATCACCTTATGATGAGCATTATTATCCTCATCATAAATCCTACAGCTGTCCACCAAATCTGGAAACACCCGAATCTTCTGATAACCTACCGCCTTCTTGATATCAGAACGCAACCCATTCTCGAACTTAATGCACTTAGAAAATTCTGCTCCCTCACCAACAAAGTGTGGGTAGAATTTCACAAGTTCATTAAACTTTGCCGCATATTCAGACACAGACATGTTGCCTTGAACCAACGCCAGAAACTCAGTCTCTTTCTTTCCACGGACATCCTCCGGGTAATACTTCCTCAAAAACTCCCTCTTGAACACCGTCCAGGAAATCTCTTCACCGGTTGCTTCTAACCTTGCCAAAGTCTCCAGCCACCAATCATCAGCCTCCACAGCTAATTGATGAGTGCCATACCTGACTTTCTACTCATGCGTGCAATCCATCACACGAAAGATCCTCTCCATCTCCTTCATCCAAGTCAAGGATCCCTCGGGGTCATGCGTTCCCTTAAACACAGGAGGATTCTCCCTCTGGAAAGTCGCTAAACTCCGAGACCTTGCATTCTCATCCGTATGCATAGCTTCAGCCATATCTTGCAATGCAGCAGCAATAGCAGCATCATTACGTCCAGCCATCTCTAAACTTCACAATAACACCAAGAGAAGTAAGGCCAAAGAATAACACAAGAATGGTTAGACCAATCGACACGACACTTGGTCAGACAAGACCGACCCGCTCTGATACCACTAATGTAACACCCCAATTCTACCCAGGCATATAGGTACAAATATCAGAGTATAAAATTAAATTCATAAAAACAATTAGGGTATTACACTTAAGTAACCACATTACCAAACATAACATACTCGTAAAAGATGCGTAACACAAATAATCAAAGAGGAAGGATTCTCATAAACACTTGATAGTATTCATACTTATATATATGCATCGGTAAACAGAATATCCACAACATTCCTCCAAAATACAACGTATGATAAGGTATCCAAAATGCATAATATGAATACATCCAAAGGATCAAATATACATCAAAAGGATCCTATAAGCATCATCTACAAAATAAGTGTTCGATCCCCCCTAGGTGTTACGTATCACGAGCGGACGACACCAAAACGGACGACTACTAAAAGAGCACCTACACTTGCGGATCACCTTCACATTACCCACGAGTAGGTAACATTAAGGCAGAAGGGTGAGAATATAATTCATAATGAAAAGCATGATAAATATAGTAATGCCAACAAGTATCATCAAGAATCATACAACAAAGTAATCCTTTAAGTCAACCACAATCAATATATAAGTAATGCAACACATGAATGATAACATAAATTATAAAGACAGACGATGATGAATGAGACTCGACTATGCATATGCATGTGGTACCAAATCCGGAGTAAACTCCTCCTTGTCATTATGACAAATACACCTTGCCGAGCATTATGCTGGGACTTTATTCCACTCAGGAAGCCCGCAGGCTATTGTCATCGAGCATTTAGCTCCCACTGATGACCTCTTGCCACTCAGGCTAATATACCGTTACCGAGCATTAAGCTCCTACTGGTAACCAATGCCCGCAGGCCATCTGTTAACGGCATTCCGCCATTAACGTATTGAAATGTTATGCTGTGCATACAAACGACTCGATTACATAACAACAACAATAATATAACTCGGTCACATATCCACATCACACCGGTTATATTAATCCACACGGATACATCACCAAAATTGCCACTCAGGCGTTCAAATTCACACAGCACACATATACCGTCAAAACATACTCGATTAGCAAATATCATTTCACAAAATACATTTATGAAAAATCATTCAACCACCAATACACTCCTCTTTATCATAAAGCATGCTCAATGAGCTTCATAACGCTTCGAACGGCGCGTAGAAACGACCTCCGGTTCAAAAGATAGAGCAAAACGAAGTTTGGAAAAAACAAGTTTCAGCACTGGCCGCTTAGCGGGTCGCAACGGGTCGCTTAGCGAACATTCCAGTAGCAAAATGAAAAAAATGCAAGAAGCTCCGCTTAGCGGCGCACTAGCAGTTTCTGCGAAATTTCCATAAATATCTTCTTCCGCTTAGCGGACCCAGGGCCGCTTAGCGAACCTGCGAAAACTCAGAAAAACCAGTTCTGCAACAAACCTGCTAAACCCAAATCAACCATCTCAAAACCTCATGTAAACTTCCCTACACCTCCTACACAATCCATACATGCCATATATTCATGCTAACAACCAATGATTCATGGTTCATTCACTAAATGTAAATAACCTAATAATTCCTTCATCAATAATAAAACATGGAGAAATGTAAAGCAACCATGATCAATGAAGATATCTATCATCATACAACACATACACACCACAAAATCATATTCATAACTTCAAAACTCACAAAACTCATAACCTAACATTTTTGGCCAAAGCATAGAAAATGTACAAGAACAAGAACAAACTATAAGGATCATACAATCAAGATAAACTAGATTCACCCCCTTACCTTGGTTAATCTTGATTCTAGCTTGGTTGTTCTTCTCACAAAAATCTCTTCTTCTCTTTCTCTTCTCACTTTTCTCTCTATTTCTCTCTTTTTCTCCAAAATATCTCTTTTTCTCTTCTATTCTAAGACAACACAATCTTCTACCTCTCTATAACTCTTTCTATTTCTCTACTTCTCATTTTCACCCACTTAACTCTCATTAATTCCAATTTTGGCCCAAATGTTATTAAACATTAATTCTAACCAATTAACACCAAAACCTAATAATTACACACATGAAAATTAATAAATAAAATATTAACATAATTAATATTTACCGACTGACACGACTCAAAAACGGTAAAATTTAGGAAATGTAGCAAACATCACAATTAATCGGAAAAACACATTTACGGGCGTTACAGAGGGCCTCTGAAGGTGCACGGTAAGAAGGCATCTTTGGGTCCCTCAGATCTGATCGTATGGAGATCTATTGGCTGGCGCGTGATGGTGTACCATGGGGTTGCGAAGGCGTGATGTACCGGATCTGCAAATAATTCATTAGAAAAAATTGTGTCATTGCTGGGATTCGAACTCACTCTCTCCCAGTCTATCACTAGCTACGTTTACCAATTCCACCACCCAATGCTTCTCGTTATAACAGCCACTTAATAATAATAATAAATATTTAATAACATAGATAATTGGATAAGTCAAAAAGTCAGATGGGGCCCTTATCTTGCACGCGCATCCGGTGTTGATTGGAGAGAGAGGATTTGAATTTTTGACTAGCCAATGAGGAAATTTTCCAGCGCCACGCGTACAAGTGAATGAGCCCTGGGAACTGTTCATCATCTCTTTCCTCTTGACCTGCGGATTTTCTTGCAGCCATAGCTATGGATTTACCTGCGGATTTTCCGCAGGTTTTTAACCAGTCCATGCAACAGTTCGGTTCCTGCAAAACAAAGATCAAACAAGACAAAAAAGTAACCCAGATCTCATTAAAAACACGTTACGAGTTCCATGGTGGCATTTATTTGGACTGAAACCCAGTGCTTCCATGAGAACGAAAGCTTTCTTCTCTCATGCCCTAACCATGGTGTCTCCTCATGCCTGCACTAAACCTTCGAAACGATGGGTCTAAACAGTCCCACACATGATTATTAACACATATATGCACGTTAAATTCATTTAAATGGCATAGATTGAGAGTTTGAATTTTTAAGAATATGCAAACCGTGAGTAACGTGAGTGATGTTTCTCCACGTATCCAGTGCTTGTATGCCGGGTGGGACAGACTCTTGGGGTCCTCAGGAACGTGATGGAACGATTAGAATCAATTGATGATGGCAGTGGAAAGATTTTTCTCGTGCCCTAGTTTTTGAAATATTTTTGAAGCTTTGTGAGTATTCTGGAGGCTGCCAAAAAATCGTCCTTGGGGTTAATGAGTGTTCTCCTTATATAGAGGAATTGAATTAGGTCAAAATACTTGGAGAGAATCTCATAAGATCATGTGTTTTAATGGTGAAAAATTTGATTGAAATTAGATTGAAAATTTGCTATTTTTGTGTCAATCTCTTGCCAATCATGTCTCCACGAAATTTGTCTTGATTTGCAATGATTTGGAGCTTTAATATTTGATCAAGAAATAAGCCAATGCAATCTTTGTATTTTCCTTATTATTTAATTTATTAAATTTGACTTTTAATGAATAAAAATCAAAAATAAACAAAATAAATAAAAGAATAATGCATAAATGGGCTTGGGGGTCGTGGATCAGGTTAGAAACAAGTTTCAAACATAAAAAGACAGGCCCATTTGGAAGGAGTTCAATTTTGCTCAATATTCACTTTTTGCACTTTCTCAAAATTGGTCAACTTCAATAAGTCATCACTCTCTCAACTTTTGAGGTATGGAAGTGTTCTAGGACTTTTTAGAAACCTTAGAGAGTCCTCTAACCAGTGTCTTTGGTCTCATGTCAAAATAATTTTCCATGCTCCTTATATGTTCTTTTGAAAAAAGTGACTTTTTGTTGATCTTTGAGAAGGACCTATAATGTTTTGGTCCATATCTCTCAAATGAAGCCTTTTCAGACTTTGTATGTGAGAGACAAAATTGTAGAGAATTCAATTTCCTTCAAATTGAGCTTTGGATGGAAAATTTTTGATGTTCCATGTGGAAGTTATGGCTGGTCAAAGTTGGCTTGACTTTCTCCTATGAAAACCCTAATTTAGAAACTTGTCTTTATTGATTTCTAATCATTCCTTGATTAACCATGATCAATTCTTGATCAAATGGTGAATGATACTTTGGTATGAGGATCTTGACAAAAAATCAGGAGTTTTGACTGTACTTTGACCACAGTTGACTTTTAGATCAACCAGTCGATTATCAGTCATTTGGGCCATTGAGTGAGCAATCTTTTGAATCGGGACTTGAAACTTGGCGTGAGGAAACTTTGACTCATATGAGAGGCCATGTAGTCCGCTTGAGGTGTCAGAAGTTCAGATTCCTTGATAAAATTAGAAACCCTAATTCAGAGGTTGTTGTTTAGGAGAGAGACTGCATGCTTCTTTCTTGTGCGTTTTTGAGCATTTGAAAGTCAGATGGATTGAAATATGAATGAATACGTTGGGAAAATTTTGGGGTATGACAGCTGCCCCTGTTCAATCTTCTTATACCTGAGGATGTAGATTGACTTGTGTGCTTGTCAGAATCTGAAGGTAGAAGAGGATTGAACACTAGAATACCAAGAAATTTGCCCTCGCTGATGGTGAAGGGACCTTTTGGAGACGGGCTTGAAGATGTCGTCCAAGTATTGGAAAATATATATGAGACGGGCTTAAAGATGCAATCTGATAGATGCCATATGGATGTTGGGAGTGTGAAGTGAATTAATTGTCATGAATGTTTTTGAATTGAATATCGGGAATAGATATGTGACTCTTTTGTCGTGATTCTATTATTGTGACTCAGTTGTCGTGATTCCATTATCATGACTCAGTTGTCGTGATTCCATTATCGTGACTCAGTTGTCGTGATTCCATTATCGTGACTCAGTTGTCGTGACTTCGTTGTCGTGACTCAGTTGTCGTGATTCCATTATTGTGACTCAGTTGTCGTGACTTCGTTGTCGTGACTCAGTTGTCGTGATCTTTTCTGAATTGAGTGTTATGATTAAGTATGTCTCTTTCTTTGATCGTGTCTACACCGTTCGCGATGATAGAATTAGATCTTTGAATGTTGACCGTTACGGAATCGTCCGAGGTTTCCGCTTTATATTTTGAAAAGTTGATTGTTTAAGGAACCGTCTGAGGTATTGACTTAAATTTGAAGGTAGATTGTTTTAAGGAACCGTCTGAGGTATCGACTTAAATCTGAAGGTAGATCATTTAAGGAACCGTCCAAGGTATCGACTTAGATCCGAAGGTAGATCATTAAGGAACCGTCCAAGGTATCGACTTAGATCCGAAAGTAGATTGTTTAAGGAACCGTCTGAGGTATCGACTTAAATCTGAAGGTAGATCGTTTAAGGAACCGTCCAAGGTATCGACTTAGATCCAAAGGTAGATCATTAAGGAACCGTCCAAGGTATCGACTTAGATCCGAAAGTAGATCATTAAGGAACCGTCCAAGGTATCGACTTAGATCCAAAAGTAGATCATTAAGGAACCGTCCAAGGTATCGACTTAGATCTGAAAGGTTTTGAAGTTGTTTATTTGACTGCAGCAGTAACCTGAAAAAGGCAAAGTTAGTTTTTTTTTATGCCATGTCATGATGCATGTAATGCGTTTTTGTGACAGGACTCTCAAAATAAATGAGAACCTTGCATGTTATGTACGCATTTGTCGCGATGCATTATGTATTATGTATGGACATGTATGCAATTGTATGATGTATGGCGTAATGAGTCCCTCAGAATAAATGAGAAACTTTGTATGAAATGTATGCGATGTATGAATATGTTTATGATTTATGACGTATGACTATGATTTATGCTATTTGACACATCTTGATTGAGAAGGTGGATCTCCGTGTCATTGTAATTTTGATGTTTGATCCTATCTTGAGGATGCTCAGCTGGGGATTTATGATTTATGCTTGGGGACGATCAGTAACTTGATGTACCCTGATTGGGGATTAGAGATATTAATACACCATGTTGGAGAAGAGCAAAGTGTTGGAGAACCGGTAGCGTTGAAGGTATAAACTCTGTTGGGGAGACATGTCTTTGTCGGGACGAGTATGTTTGAAGATATCTTCTTTGAGGATTACTCTGTGGGGATATGATCTTGTGAAGTCGACTTTGTGGAGAAGCATGGATGCCTTGAACATTGCCCCCAGTGATTATAGCACTTGCCATTCCTGGACTCGTATTGATTGGAAAACGCCAATGAATATTGATCGAAGCGTTGAACATGCCTTGTGTAACTTTGCCCCAGCTAATAGGAACTTGAAGAGATTCCCCTTGCGAGGACTTTATGAAGTGTATACTGTAGGCGACATGCCCCTAGTAATCATAAACTTAGGATGACGCCCCTGACTGTTTGGCTTTTTGAGAGATTCTTGGAATCTTGACTTGATTGCCCCAGATTGATTGGGCAAAACGTGTCATGCCCCTTGTATACGTAGGAGACATTGCTTCTCGGAGTAATCTTGTCTGTCGGGGTAACTTTCAGTCATTAGTTGTACCCTGTGCAAGTTCTTTCTGATGCTAACATTTGAAATTATGTAGCAGAATATGCTTAATAAAGAATTCAAGAGATGCAATGCATACGTCTGTCTTGAGTTTGTTGAAAAACATTAAAACTGGATATGTAAAAGCATAATATTTATAAAAACATGATGTTTGTAAGAAACATGATATCGAACTAGCATTTATAGTAAACCTTAAGGAGTCAGGATACCTTTTTGGTGACAGCATGCTTTCGAACTAACCATGCTTCAGTTAGGACTTTTAAGGGTTGTAACGTGGCTCGGTTCACGGTTTAAGAAACAAAGGATAAAGGCTCAAAATTTGATTGTACCCACCCCTCTTCGTGATGATCTTCAATCCTAAGCTCAATTAATTCAACTTATGCATTGAGTTTCCAGGAGACTTTTGGATTTGCACCTTTGATATAGATGATGGTTCACAATCAAAGAGAACTTTTGAGATGGCAGTCACTTCTTCCTTTTGGTAGTCACAACATTGTGTTGTTTAGGAATTTATTGACTTCTCTTTTTTCATCTTTTTGATATCCCTAACTTTTGCCTGAACTGTCTATTTTGAGCTTACAGTCACCGGGATGCCTTGATTTTTGCCTAAGTCTTCTTTTTGATTTTTTGACTTAGCAGGCTTTTCTCTGTATGTATGTTTTTTGTCATTTTCATTTTTCATTTTTTTTTGAAAGATATTGACTGCCTTACTTAATGATTGATGAACCATCATTGGCTTTTGATTGACCTCTCTAACACTTCTTTGATGTGTGCGGATGAACGCTTATGATTGAAAACTTTGTTGAAAGGTGTACTGAATGATTCTCTTAAAATAGAATGCACAGCCAAATTAAACTGAGAACTACCCTGCCCCAGGTTATGATCAAGGGTTTTGATTAAGAAAGAAACTTCTACTTCTTAGGCTCAAAGGGGTTGGCGAGGGATTAACATCCTTATATCTCCACTATTTAGGAATTGAAACAATGCCTGTACATCGTCAGCATAGTCCGCTCAAAAGCATACTTGTATGAGGTTGCGGTATCATTTTCGTCATCCTCCCTTAAAAGGCTTACAACTTAGCAGGAGTTGAATATCACAAAACACATGCAAAGTAAAGACATAATTTAAAATGAGTGATAGCGAAATAATTAATTCAAGACAAGCATATCCAATGCACTGATGATGATTATTAAAACAGATAATGTCTATCATAAGTCGAATGTTTAAACAAACAGAAAAGAGACTTGCAAACGAGAGTAGATCTAATGATCCAAAAGTTCGTCCATCTTGACGTTAATCAGTCTTGTCATGACTAGGCATAGGAGCGGTGATCTCCACAAAAGTTTTCAGGAGAGTTGAATTTGATCTCTCCGTCATCGATCAGATCTTGAATCTTATTCTCCAATGTCCAACGATTGTTTGTGTAATGCCCAGGAATGTTGGAAAGGTATGCGCACCTCACATTGAGTTTATAGCCAGGAGTGGAGGTGTTAGGATTCTTAGGAGGGTCCCTCGGAGTAATTAATTCGAGCTTCAACAGATGTTGTAATGCTTAAGCCAATGACATATTGATCTTGGTGAGTTGACGCTTAGGTACGTCTGGCTTTCGTCGTTTTTGGGGAACTGGTGTAGAGATTCAGAGTATCCGAGGTTCGAGCTTCCGGAAAGTATATCTGATAAGAATGTTTCAGAACGTCCGGGGTTCGAGCTTCCAGAATGTATATCTGATTGGAATGTTTCAGAAGTCTGGGGTCATGCTTCCAGAATGTGCATCTGATTGGAATGTTTCAGGATGTCCGGGGTTCGAGCTTCCGGAATGTATATCTGATTGGAATGTTTCAGAAGTCTGGGGGTCATGCTTCCAGAATGTGCATCTGATTGGAATGTTTCAGAATGTCCGGGGTTCGAGCTTCCGGAATGTATATCTGATTGGAATGTTTCAGAAGTCTGTGGGGTCATGCTTCCAGAATGTGCATCTGATTGGAATGTTTCAGAATATCCAGGGTTCGAGCTTCCGGAATGTATATCTGATTGGAATGTTTCAGAAGTATGGGGGTTAAGCTTCCAGAATGTTCATCTGATTAGGATTGATTTGTTGATGGTATTTGTCTGAGTAGTTGGTCGACCTGAAAGGAAAAGTTAGTTTTATGTGATGTTATGAATGCAAATGCAATCTTTTCAAGGATCTTTAGGAATTTAGTTTGCGACATTAGAAAATGGTTTGGTCGCGTCTTTGTCTGAAGAATTCTGACTTTTGTCTTTGAATGTCTTTCTTTGAGAATCAAGCTCACCATATCCAGTGGGTCATAGCCTCCGATTCGGGATGCTTCTGAATTTGAAGGTACATGGCTAAAGAAAAATAAATCCTCTTGCACCTTGATAAGTATTGAGTCTCTGAATTGGAAGGTATGTGGCCAGAGGAAAATAAATCCTCTTGCCCCTTTGTAGGTCGGGTGTCTTTGATTTGGAAGACAAATGGCCAAAGGAAAGTAAATCCTCTTGCCCCTAGATAGGAATTCCGTCCTTGATAAGAGCACTTGAAATTGTGCGCCCTAAATCCCTAAGATCCTTGAAAGGTTTAGTTAATATGATATGTTATGATGTCATGATGTCATGCACATGTAATGCATTAAGTAAAGCATAAGGTTATAAGGACGAAATGTCCTACAAGCAAATCCTGCAAGGAAATGGAAGGGTAAAGCATAAGGTAATAAGGACGAAATGTCCTACAAGTAAATCCTGCAAGGAAATAGAAAGGTTAGATAATAAACAAGTCACACAAGAGTCCTTAAGTTTAAAGGCTTGCATGAAGTATGACCAGGTGACTACCCTTCCCCAAAGGTACTTCTAAGGATAAGGATGATATTAGCAACGGGTTCTACCAGTGACCCAGAATTGTCAGCCTCTTCTAAAGCACCCTCGAACATGGTACATTCATACCATGCAATGATACTTTAGGAAGAAACCTATCTGAGCTGTAGTATCGGGTCGCGACCATAACTTGGCATGCACCAAGAATAGCCCTCCCACTACGTTCCTAAAAGTCAGGATGGGTTAAAGGTGACTAAAGGTCCTTGAGCTCCGACGCACCCAAAGATACATGCGTAAACCTCTCTCATGCAAAAGAGGTACACAATAACTAGTGGAGGCCTAACTCAAGCGCGAACTTCATTTTGACCAATCCCAAGCATGCACAAGGGAGGTCTCCATGACTATGCCGCTCCTATCTTAAGGTGCACTCGAATCCGGGTGTAGGATTCATCTTCCATTCAATACCCAAAACAACCTTGAAAAATAAAGCAAGCAAACAAACAATTATGTGATCCTAAACTTTAAGGTAACCCCTCTTTTAATTCGAAAGCATCCCCAGCAGAGTCGCCAGTTTTGTAATACGGTGAACTGACTTTATTTGAAATGTCGCGGATAGCAAGAGTCGCCATCGAATTTTATTTTATCCAATTGGGAAAGGCAAAAAGAGCAGGAAAGACCTTTGAAAGATTTTGAGTTCGGGGGGTAAGTTATACAAAGGGAAGGTGTAAGGCACCCTTTGCATCCATGGTTATCCATGGGCTCTTAATTGCTTAGCTCACTTGTTCGTTTGAATTGTTTGAAAAGTGTCGTGTGTGAATAGTAAAAACTTTGTTAAGGACTTTAGCTTGTAATAAGCATAGCCTTGTTTGAAATTGTTTTGAAATAGGAGGTGTGAAAAGTATTGGATTTTTGAATTGTTTGTGAGCAAGCAATTAATAGCTACCTACCCTAAGTTTTTCTTTCGTGTTCTTTAAGTCTTTCAGGCGAAAGGATCTATCCATACTGTCATACCCCAAATTTGTCCTACCCTTTACTTCTAACTGGCTTAGGCTTTGCGTTCATGTACATACATCATTTAGGCTATAACTCACATGCATGCATTCATACCATTGGTACTATTCAAAGATTAACAAGGAGGAGCTTTATTGCAAAGAATTGTTTGATCAGAGAATAAGAAAACTGAAGTATAATCATGTGGCTCTATGTTCATTGAAGTCCTCCTGGATTGGGGTGTCTCTGCTTCAAATCAGGGCATTGATTAGAGGGTACAAGCTTGCAAATCATCTGGTTCTTTAAATCAGGGTTTCTTTGACCAAAGTCAACCAGTTGACTTTCTGGTCAACATTTAATCAGAAGTGGCTTCTATGTGTGGAAAACTTCTCATAATGACTGTGTGGACGTGTTTGTTTGACTGGATGTGAGTGGAAGAGATTTAATCGGGAATTTCATCAATAGTCGGAAAAATCGGAACAGTTGACTTTTGGGTCAAAATCGGGAAAATTATTCAAATATTGACTTTTGGTGGAAAATTAATCAAGAAAAGTCGAAGAACGGATAAAATCGGGAGTTCGGCAAAAAGTTGGGAAAAATAGAAAAAAGGACATTCCAACACTTAGAAAAATTTTTGATGTCTTAAATCTTGTTGAGCAGTCCACTTCAGCACCAGATTACACGTGGCAAACGGCATTTTTCGGAGAAATTTCCAACATCAAAGTTGTTCCTCTCATGGAGGAGAACAACTTTGTAGTTGGACACTTTTTCATTTGAAGCTTGTATAAAGAGTTAAAGTGGTGTGAAGTTGCTGGAAACTCATTTGAATCAAGTCACATTCCAGGTCACCAGTCAGGTCATGACCTGACATTTTCACAAACACATGGCATGCCAAATCTCCAGCCATTTTTAGAGCTCTACAGAAGTGCTATGAATGCAAACTTGGTGTCATTCTCTTCCTTGCCATCTCCTCTATCCATTGAAACAAGAATGAGTACAATTGGACAAATATTGAGTGAGATACAAGCCTTCAAAGTGGTGCCCCAACCCTGACCAAACTCTGCAGGCAGCCGTGACACAGAATTCTGGGCATGCAACGCATTTCAGCAAACACATGGTGGGCCAAATGTCAAGGCCTATTTCTTCCTCCACAAGCCTCTATCTTAAACAAGCCCAGTTCTAAGCTATTCCTTGCCATGTCCTCTATCCAATGAGACCAGTATCACTGATTTTGGACATGTATTGATCGAGATAGAGAGGCTCAAAGTACCACCCTCGCAGAGTCACGTTCTGGCCATACGCATGGGACAGCATCTTGCTGGGCGTGTGCAGTGGTGATTGCATGAGTTCAAGGCTATTTTTCTCATACTTCCAAGCTTTATTTTGAGATATTTTCAACACCAATCTTGTTCTATCCCATGCCCTCTTTGATATGACACCATTCTTGCATCATTTAACAACCCATGGCTTGAGATATAAGTGACCAAAGTAAGCACCACAGCATGAAAAAAAAAAACAAAACAACACACAATTGCACTACACACACATTAAAATCCCACATTGGAAAGATGAAAAAGTTGTGCTACAAGTCCCACATTGGAAAAATGAGAAAGAGGTATTGCAAACTATTCCAAGTCCCACATTCAAGGATTGAGAATCACAAACTAATGGTTGGCAATATAAATATAAACTCATACATCAACCATTTCTCACCTCCACTCTTCACTATATCACTGTACCTCTCTCTCTCTCTCTCTCTCTCTCTCTCTCCTCTCTCTCTCCTCTCTCTCTCTCCTCTCTCTCTCTCTCTCCTCTCTCTCTCTCTCTCCTCTCTCTCTCTCTCTCTCCCCCTCCCTATCTCTCTCTCTCTCTCTCTCTCTCTCTCTCTCTACAACTCAATCCAAGATTCTCCCATAGGTAAATCTCACAAACCTCTTTGCATATCATGTAGCAAGTTTATGCATATTTTGTCCGACATTAGAAATCTTTTATTAAAAACAAATAAAAATAATTTTCTCCTTTATCTTTTTCTTTGCAATTTATTAATTGTTTCTTCTTAAATAAAAAACAACAAAAAAGATTTTCCACTAATTAGATTGTTAGTTTTTTTTGACTCTCTAGACTTTAATTGTTTTTTTAGAATTTAATAGACTTTTTACATAAAACCATAAAACAAAAATAATGGTTTTTATTTTATTTTATATATTTCAAATTAGTATCTCTTGCATGAAATAAAAATGAGATAGTTCATGAATATATTTTCACAAATAGTTTAGATTTAATTCTTTCTTTCTTTGTGAATATTTTCCATATATGTGAAATGTCGAAAATGCCCTTGATCCTTAGTATTGTCTTTTCCATTTAATTGCTTTTTCCTCCCTTATTTTCTTGTAGAATTAGAACAACATAGAATATAGAAAATAGGCTAGTCTCCCCCTTTTTGCATTCTTTTTTCTTTTACAACCATAAAACATTAATAAATACTTGAATAAAATCCCCTTAAAAAACACCAACCAAAAACACTTCAAAAAACCTAATAAATGTTCAGACTTAAAACAAAAGTGAGGAAGTGATGCGAGACCTTGTAGTAGGTTCTCGTCATCATGGAATTACCCTAAAAGACACAAACCAATCATTTCTTTTTCTTTCGCCTGCTTGGCACCTAAGGGCACCGTTATATCCGCTCCATTGCATCCTAGGTCGATCCCTTATGCAAGAGCGTGAGCGTTAACTCCGCCCAACTAAAAAACACAAAAACAAACGGAAAATCTTTAGCCGAGCTACGGTAACTCTGATTCCTGAAAAGGATACGTAGGCAGCGGGGTAGGGCCCGTGCGAGTACAATTCTTTATTTTCCCTACATTTTGCATTCATTTCGCATTTAGACATAGACATAGTTATACACCCTTTAGATAGAAGCAAACATAGGTGGATACCATCGAGTACGATGGGCGTGAGGGGTGCTAGCACCTTCCCCTTGCGTAACCGACTCCCGTACCTTGATTCTCTGGTCGCAAGACCCTGTTCCTTCCTTTGCTAGGTTTTCTGATATTCCTTTCCCTTATGGGATAAATATATTGGTGGCGACTCTGTTCATTTTTTCGCGAGCGTGCGACAGCTGGCGACTCTGCTGGGGATGTTGCTAGACCTATTGCGGGTCCATTCTTAGCGAGTCGATCCTAGCCTGCGTTTGTTTGTTTATTTACTGGGTGTTTACTTGTTTTATGTCTATATCTTGTATATATGTTTGCATGTTTATTTTCTGCTTGCATATCATGTTTATTTCTGCTTGCACATCATGCATATGGATTATATTCTGTGTTCCTTGGGGTCTTCTGTTCTGTTTTGCAGGTGGGGGGTTTTTGAGGTAAAAGGCCCACTACCCAAGCCAAGTGACACCTAGGATTAGCGTGGATGCTCATGTTGGCTCCCGTAGCTCTTGCTACGATCGAGTTGATGTGGGGTACCACAACTGGGCGAGGTTCTTTCATGGAACACTGTGTCTGGCACTCTTGTTGCCTCAAACACTTTGTACCCCATGGGAACTATAGACCCCAGTGACCATTAGGGACCACCTGTCCGTGTCTAGAATTCATACCCGTGAGTTTTGGGGAGGGACAGGATACCAGCCTTCATCATACCCGGATTTCCGTTTTGCAATCTGAAGTCAAAATTTTGAACCTGTTACAATCAGTATTACTCAGACGTTCAGAGCCGCGAGGGACATTCAGTCTCTCACCACATCATGCACATGACACATCATGCTATTGCATCCACCTCACTTCATTTGTGGGGGATCCTAAAGTCTATTTCCAAAAAAAAAAAAGAGAAGAAGAAAAAGGAAATAGAAAATCAGAAAAAGAAAGGAAAAGATATTCTATACAAAAAATGCTTTGATTTCAAAAAAAAAGGGAAAATAAAAGAAAAAAGAAAAAGTATGGAAAGACTTTAGGATTCTCCATAAACGAAAACATTGCATTCATACTATCATGCATTTTCTGGTTCTCTCATAAGCTTGTGGGGCCCTTTCTACTCAAGTTCTGACTTCAACAACTGATTTGACTTCTCACCGCCACAAGCTCTGAGATCAACTATGGAACAACTCCGTGAGGTTTTTGACTGAGATGAGACTAGAAATGGGGATTAACATGAATCAATCTATGGAGGCTCTTCAAGTTTTTCTTTTAGACACGAAGAGTTAAGACAAGTTCCTCAAAGGCCAAATGCAAACGTTGATCTCACCCATGAGAAGGTTTTGTGAATCAGAATGTTTGAAAGGATGTTGAGATTCTTGTTCTTGGTAAGGAGAATTCACATCATTGAAGTCTTCGAGTTTCCGAGTATGGGAATTGACAAAAGGTTCCACCTCTTGGAGAAAAGGTTGAAAGTCATAGAAGGTCGTGACTCCATTGACTTATACATTGTGTGTTTGAGCCTAATACTTGATGTCAAGAAACTGCAAGGGTCATTTACTCACTCTAGATGATTTGGATATTGAAGCTAAATTGGTAATCATCTCCTATACATGTGTGGAAGTTGCTTGGGGCTCCCGATCGAGGGATAAGCAAGACGTACTCTTATCTTGAGCATTGCATCATTCGCATTGCTCGAATCCCTTAAAGCATTACAAATTCCTGGGTGACTTTGTCAGAATCTCTCTCCATGTGATAATTAAAAGTGTTCTTCACAACGCTTCTCATTCTCAAGGTTCTACTTCATATCTCAGTTGTCTCTTCTCAGAATTTCCTTCTCAGTGGCCTCCGCTTGCTAATAGAGACGAGAAAAATATAAGAAACAAATCCATTGCCTCGTTCCCATTTGCTCCCCTGTTTGTTGGAACTTCAATTGGTCAAGATACGAATATTGGGTCTTCTTCACCATAAGTAGCTTTTTTGAGCTCGATGACCATACAAGATTCTTTCCACTTATGATGGCAGATACTTCTCTAACATCTATGCTTGGGGCTCCCGCACGAGGGATAAGCAAGACGTACTCTTATCTTGAGCATTGCATCACTCGCATTGCTCGAATCCCTAAAGCAAGGCAAAAGTTTACGACTCATGGGTGACTTCGTTGGAGTTCTCTTTTGGAGTAATTTGAAGTGTTTGGAAAGAACTGCAAAAAGTATTCAAGATCAATGAGTCCAGACAGAGTCAAGTCTCCTCAACAATGGCATTCATTTAGTTTCTTTATTGCATTCTCATTTGTAACATTTCATTGTTTGTTTAAGCATTGCTAGCATGTAAAAACTTGTTAATTTCTGAATGAAAATAAAATACATTGTTTATGTTTGTCTTGAAGAAACTCATTCGTTTTCACTCATAAAATGTTTTTGGCATTACGATACCAACTTTACTTATCTCTTGCTTAGGCAAAAAGCGGAGGGAGAATGATGAAAAATAAAAATGCAAAATCTCCAATTGTATGCTTTTGAATAAAACCCTACTGAGGATGTACATGCATTGTTTCAAATCCCCAAACACCGGAGATATAAGGGAGATAGACCCTCGTTAACCCCTTTGAGCCTGGAAGTAGGAGTTTCTTTTCTAATCATAAAAAACCCTTATTTTAACCTTGGGGCAGGGTAGTGTTCATTTAACTTGATCGAGCTTTCAAAACTCACCAAAAGGGTGTGCATCTAAGGATACAACAATGGTTATCCTTCCAGAGGTTGAGGAATGTCAAAACCGCAACGATTATCCTTATTCCATCAAGAGATCGAGAGATGACGATACCACAATGGTGATCCTTCATCAAATCAAAAAGTGAGGCGGTCGCAATCACCTCCAACGAATCAAAGACTATGCGAGGTCACACGACTTGTTCAAAAAAAAAAAAGAGCAAAAAAAAATGGCAAAAAAACAACGAAAATAAAAAAGGATGAAAAGAAAATGACAAAAGAAACAAAAGAAAAAAGACGATGAAATTGTCAAGCAAGAACAAAGTCGTGTGATAACGAATCAGAAGAATAAAAGGTGAGCGACCGCCATGTCCGAAAAACCTCATTGATTCTTCAACCATTTCAAAACTCCTTGAGGGATGAACACTCGTGTCGAGTTAACTGAACATAGGAATGGAGAACATCACGAAGGGGGTGGGTACAAATAATTTTGAGCCTAAAAATCCTTTGTTTCTTTAAACCGTGAACCCGGCCAAGTTACAACCCTTAAAAGTCCTAATTGAAGTAGGGTTTATTTTGAAAGCGCACTCCGATGAGATAGCGTTTAACTGACTCCCAATGAAGCGAGACTCATATCCATGTTGGTATCGTACGTTTGCTTTATCTTCCATATGCAAAAATCGAGGTTGTGTCAACTAGTGATCCATTCACAAGAGGTCGCAACCTCATTTCACAAAAAAGGTTTTACAACTTCAAGACTAACATAGGCTTTGCATTAGAATCATCATTCTTAGAATTAACATTCTTTTGCATACAAAATATGTGCTTAACATCAAGGAAATTACCATGACGAGAATCAGTGAGTAACTTGATCATGTCAAAGTACAAGAGACTTGAGAACTCCGAGGAGGAAAAGCTAATCATCTTAAATGTTGACCATCAAGGGGCAAGTTATCCAAAGAACTCCGTTGAGCATGAACAGTTAATGCTTCCCTTGATTACCTTGAGGGGAAGAGTTTGAAGACTCCGTTGAGCGTGGTAAAGTTGTTTTCATGTTTGTTTGACTTCAAAACAATGGAAGCTTGAGGATTATAGTAAGATGTACCTAATCAGGGGCAATTGAATCGAGGTTTCACCTCTCAAATTCAGCATATCTTGGGCAATCATGTCGATAAATCTCCTCAAGCTTTGATCAATCTGGGGCAATCATGTCGAGGAATCTCTCTTAAGTTCAACCAATCTGGGGCAGTTACGTCGAGATTTGGTAAATCTCTCCAAGGATCCTCTGGGGCAAATTCCTCCATAAGTCACGAAGCTTGGGGCACAATTCAGAGTTTTTTGTCACTCCATGACTATAGGAGTTTACTTCTCGTAGAAATTTGGTCTCTCCCCAAGCATAGAAGTTTATTTCTCCTGAGAGTTGTTCCATTTCTCCAACCTGGTGCCCTTATGCGGATACTCCCCAACATGGTGAATTGAGGGAATCTCCTCAAGTTGAAAATCTTCCAAGTAGTGGCACATGGCGAGAAGTCCGAAGTCATTCTACATTCTGGAAGGCAACAACAAGAGTGTGCTCTTACAAGTCAAAGTCCAATATCTTTTAGCACCTCTACATGGTCCTTAACACTAAGGGGATTCTCCCTGGTGTTTACCTCACTAATGCCTTTATTTGGCACTCTGCATATAGTTTCCACTGCATATAACATTGCATCCTCAAAAGCGTAGCATATCCATCAAAATGGAGCATTACACCATAGAAAAACTCAAACATGCATACAAAGCATAAGCCAGATAATACAAATCAGCACTCATTCAAGACAACGATACTTTCCCACATAAAAAGTCATCCGTATAAACTTCACTTGATATCTACTACTCCATCACAAATCTCTTCCAGCCATGGTGCCGATACCTGGTATCCCAATCCCCAGTAATTCAATCTACCAAACTCCTCAAACACTCGTCTGTGTCATCCCTTCGATACTCGTCTGTATCCCCCTTCTGATGCTCGTATGTGTCACACTCTTTCGATACTCGTCTGTATCCCCCTTCTGATGCTCGTATGTGTCACTTCTTTTGATACTCGTCTGTATCTCTTTTGATGCTCGTCTGTATCTCTTTTTGATGCTCGTCTGTATCTCTTTTGATGCTCGTATGTGTCATCCGTTTCGTACTCGTTTGTACTTTCTGTCGATGCTCGTTAGTGTCATTCTTTTTGTACTCGTCTGTACCCTCCTTTGATGCTCGCCTGTATCTCTTTTGATGCTCGTCTGTATCTCTTTTTGATGCTCGTCTGTATCTCTTTTGATGCTCGTATGTGTCATTCTTTTCGTACTCGTTCGTACCTTCTTTCGATGCTCGCATGTGTCGTTCCTCTGATGCTCGTATGTATCATTCTTTCTGTACTCGTCTGTACCTTCTTTTGATGCTCGTATGTGTCACTCTTTTTGTACTCGTCTGTACTTTCTTTCGATGCTCGTATGTGTCACTCTTTCGATACTCGTCTGTATTTCCCTCAAAAACAATTGTCTATGCCACTTTATCTTTCTGTCAAACCTACTTCTCTCCCAATCATTTCCATGTAAATATCTTTGAGAACCTTGTATTGGCACCTTGGCTACGTTACAAGTTATCACCATCCAGTTACTCACTGTAAATATTTCCATCAGAAGAATAAAAATTCTCTTTCCCCAGCAGATATCAAAACAAAAATAAGGATAACACTTACACCATCTTCTCTTCAGGATAAATTTCTGGTCTTGGTATTTAATCTTCTTCCACCTCGAGTGTTCGAAAGGCTGACGCCAATCTCACCTTCCGGTTTAAGATGATTAAATAGGGGCAGCTGTCATACCCCAAATTTGTCCTACCCTTTACTTCTAACTGGCTTAGGCTTTGCGTTCATGTACATACATCATTTAGGCTATAACTCACATGCATGCATTCATACCATTGGTACTATTCAAAGATTAACAAGGAGGAGCTTTATTGCAAAGAATTGTTTGATCAGAGAATAAGAAAACTGAAGTATAATCATGTGGCTCTATGTTCATTGAAGTCCTCCTGGATTGGGGTGTCTCTCTGCTTCAAATCAGGGCATTGATTAGAGGGTACAAGCTTGCAAATCATCTGGTTCTTTAAATCAGGGTTTCTTTGACCAAAGTCAACCAGTTGACTTTCTGGTCAACATTTAATCAGAAGTGGCTTCTATGTGTGGAAAACTTCTCATAATGACTGTGTGGACGTGTTTGTTTGACTGGATGTGAGTGGAAGAGATTTAATCGGGAATTTCATCAATAGTCGGAAAAATCGGAACAGTTGACTTTTGGGTCAAAATCGGGAAAATTATTCAAATATTGACTTTTGGTGGAAAATTAATCAAGAAAAGTCGAAGAACGGATAAAATCGGGAGTTCGGCAAAAAGTTGGGAAAAATAGAAAAAAGGACATTCCAACACTTAGAAAAATTTTTGATGTCTTAAATCTTGTTGAGCAGTCCACTTCAGCACCAGATTACACGTGGCAAACGGCATTTTTCGGAGAAATTTCCAACATCAAAGTTGTTCCTCTCATGGAGGAGAACAACTTTGTAGTTGGACACTTTTTCATTTGAAGCTTGTATAAAGAGTTAAAGTGGTGTGAAGTTGCTGGAAACTCATTTGAATCAAGTCACATTCCAGGTCACCAGTCAGGTCATGACCTGACATTTTCACAAACACATGGCATGCCAAATCTCCAGCCATTTTTAGAGCTCTACAGAAGTGCTATGAATGCAAACTTGGTGTCATTCTCTTCCTTGCCATCTCCTCTATCCATTGAAACAAGAATGAGTACAATTGGACAAATATTGAGTGAGATACAAGCCTTCAAAGTGGTGCCCCAACCCTGACCAAACTCTGCAGGCAGCCGTGACACAGAATTCTGGGCATGCAACGCATTTCAGCAAACACATGGTGGGCCAAATGTCAAGGCCTATTTCTTCCTCCACAAGCCTCTATCTTAAACAAGCCCAGTTCTAAGCTATTCCTTGCCATGTCCTCTATCCAATGAGACCAGTATCACTGATTTTGGACATGTATTGATCGAGATAGAGAGGCTCAAAGTACCACCCTCGCAGAGTCACGTTCTGGCCATACGCATGGGACAGCATCTTGCTGGGCGTGTGCAGTGGTGATTGCATGAGTTCAAGGCTATTTTTCTCATACTTCCAAGCTTTATTTTGAGATATTTTCAACACCAATCTTGTTCTATCCCATGCCCTCTTTGATATGACACCATTCTTGCATCATTTAACAACCCATGGCTTGAGATATAAGTGTCCAAAGTAAGCACCACAGCATGAAAAAAAAAAAACAAAACAACACACAATTGCACTACACACACATTAAAATCCCACATTGGAAAGATGAAAAAGTTGTGCTACAAGTCCCACATTGGAAAAATGAGAAAGAGGTATTGCAAACTATTCCAAGTCCCACATTCAAGGATTGAGAATCACAAACTAATGGTTGGCAATATAAATAGAAACTCATACATCAACCATTTCTCACCTCCACTCTTCACTATATCACTATACCTCTCTCTCTCTCTCTCTCTCCTCTCTCTCTCTCCTCTCTGTCTCTCTCTCCTCTCTCCTCTCTCTCTCTCTCCTCTCTGTCTCTCTCTCTCCTCTCTCTCTCTCTCTCTCTCTCTCTCTCTCTCTCTCTCTCTCCCCCTCCCTCTCTCTCTCTCTCTCTCTCTCTCTCTCTCTCTCTCTCTCTCTCTCTCTCTCTCTCTCTCTCTCTCTCTCTCTCTCTCTCTCTCTCTCTCTCTCTCTCTCTCTCTCTCTCTCTCTCTCTACAACTCAATCCAAGATTCTCCCATAGGTAAATCTCACAAACCTCTTTGCATATCATGTAGCAAGTTTATGCATATTTTGTCCGACATTAGAAATCTTTTATTAAAAACAAATAAAAATAATTTTCTCCTTTATCTTTTTCTTTGCAATTTATTAATTGTTTCTTCTTAAATAAAAAACAACAAAAAAGATTTTCCACTAATTAGATTGTTAGTTTTTTTTGACTCTCTAGACTTTAATTGTTTTTTTAGAATTTAATAGACTTTTTACATAAAACCATAAAACAAAAATAATGGTTTTTATTTTATTTTATATATTTCAAATTAGTATCTCTTGCATGAAATAAAAATGAGATAGTTCATGAATATATTTTCACAAATAGTTTAGATTTAATTTTTTTTTGTTTGTGAATATTTTCCATATATGTGAAATGTCGAAAATGCCCTTGATCCTTAGTATTGTCTTTTCCATTTAATTGCTTTTTCCTCCCTTATTTTCTTGTAGAATTAGAACAACATAGAATATAGAAAATAGGCTAGTCTCCCCCTTTTTGCATTCTTTTTTCTTTTACAACCATAAAACATTAATAAATACTTGAATAAAATCCCCTTAAAAAACACCAACCAAAAACACTTCAAAAAACCTAATAAATGTTCAGACTTAAAACAAAAGTGAGGAAGTGATGCGAGACCTTGTAGTAGGTTCTCGTCATCATGGAATTACCCTAAAAGACACAAACCAATCATTTCTTTTTCTTTCGCCTGCTTGGCACCTAAGGGCACCGTTATCTCCGCTCCATTGCATCCTAGGTCGATCCCTTATGCAAGAGCGTGAGCGTTAACTCCGCCCAACTAAAAAACACAAAAACAAACGGAAAATCTTTAGCCGAGCTACGGTAACTCTGATTCCTGAAAAGGATACGTAGGCAGCGGGGTAGGGCCCGTGCGAGTACAATTCTTTATTTTCCCTACATTTTGCATTCATTTCGCATTTAGACATAGACATAGTTATACACCCTTTAGATAGAAGCAAACATAGGTGGATACCATCGAGTACGATGGGCGTGAGGGGTGCTAGCACCTTCCCCTTGCGTAACCGACTCCCGTACCTTGATTCTCTGGTCGCAAGACCCTGTTCCTTCCTTTGCTAGGTTTTCTGATATTCCTTTCCCTTATGGGATAAATATATTGGTGGCGACTCTGTTCATTTTTTCGCGAGCGTGCGACACATACCATGAGAGGGCAGGAAGTCTTTCAATTGGATGTGTGGGTCATCGAAGGGTCATCGTGGATAATCGTTCGCCACAAGACTATCCCTACCATGAAGAGGGCAGGTAGTCTAAGGGAAGGATATAATAGTCATTAGACAACAGTAAGGATACCTTAGCATTCGAAGGGACTATCACCATTTAATCGAGGGACGAGATCATATTTATCGTAGGCAACTCGAAGGGACTATGATCTTTATCGGAGCGACGTGGTGATTTTGAATCGAAGGTAGCAGGCTAAGGTACCCCTATATTCGAAGGGACTTGACTATTTGATCGAAATCGAAAGCAACAGGCCACAAGAGAGGTACCCTAAAGGTGAGTGTGTGCAGCAATCATGTGGTTGTATTCGATTATTTAATCTTGTATTATTAGTGATCTAACGTTTGACTGATAATCTTGCACTCCCTAATTTACTAACCACGCAGTTAAAATCATACGGAAATTAAAGGCGAAAGATAAATGTCCTACGCTATTACAATAAACACCTGCGGGATGGGGGAAATTAAAAAGCAAAAGAAAATAAAAGGGATCAATAATTCTCTTTGAGCGCTTTGATCTTCTCGAACCCTCGCTTGACTCTGAAAATTAAGAGAAAAATAATAGAGTGAGTGTAGGCATGATTCCTTGATTACTCGAGGCAAACCCTAAAAAATAAATAAAGAAATAAATAAGCAACTTAGCTTTTTTGATCTGGCGTGGCGCGTAGTCGGAAGATCTTGAGATAACCCTGAAAATTTGAACAAAGACAGAAAAAGGTTAGTGCATTGACTGATCTGAACCCTAAATGATTACAAACCCTAAAGGTTTACAAACCCTAAAGGTTTACCTAAAAGGGTTATTTAAGAAAACTTATTGTGACCTAAAGAGTTTATAAGGCTAAAAAATACGTTAGTGGAAAACACCTACCTGAGGATTCTATAGTTTATAATTGAATCAAGGTTAACAAAAAATTAATTATTAATTTGCAATTAATTAATTAATAACAATTTTTATTAATTAAAAAAACAATTTTTGATAAAATGACAAAAAGTCAAATTTTCGATAAAATATGAAAAATTATAAAACTAACATTATTTAGTAAATATAAATTTCTAGAAAAAATAAAGAGTAATAGATAAAAAGAAAACCAATAAAAAAACAAAACAAATATATAATTAAAAATGAGAGGACTTAGCTCTGCTTAGGTATGGAGGGCCTCTGAAGGTGCACGGTAAGAAGGCATCTTTGGGTCCCTCAGATCTGATCGTATGGAGATCCATTGGCTGGCGCGTGATGGTGTACCATGGGGTTGCGAAGGCATGATGTACCGGATCTGCAAATAATTCATTAGAAAAAATTGTGTCATTTTGCTGGGATTCGAACTCACTCTCTCCCAGTCAATCACTAGCTGCGTTTACCAATTCCACCACCCAGTGCTTCTTGTTATAACAGCCACTTAATAATAATAAACATTTAATAACATAGATAATTGGATAAGTCAAAAAGTCAGATGGGGCCCTTATCTTGCACACGCATCCGGTGTTGATTGGAGAGAGAGGATTTGAATTTTTGACTAGCCAATGAGGAAATTTTCCAACGCGACGCGTACAAGTGAATGGGCCCTGGGAACTGTTCATCATCTCTTTCCTCTTGACCTGCGGATTTTCTTGCAGCCATAGCTATGGATTTACCTGCGGATTTTCCGGTTTTTAACCAGTCCATGCAACAGTTCGGTTCCTGCAAAACAAAGATCAAACAAGACAAAAAGTAACCCAGATCTCATTAAAAACACGTTACGAGTTCCATGGTGGCATTTATTTGGACTGAAACCCAGTGCTTCCATGAGAACGAAAGCTTTCTTCTCTCATGCCCTAACCATGGTGTATCCTCATGCCTGCACTAAACCTTCGAAACGATGGGTCTAAACAGTCCCACACATGATTATTAACACATATATGCACGTTAAATTCATTTAAATGGCATAGATTGAGAGTTTGAATTTTTAAGAATATGCAAACCGTGAGTAACGTGTGTGATGTTTCTCCACGTATCCAGTGCTTGTATGTCGGGTGGGACAGACTCCTGGGGTCCTCAGGAACGTGATGGAACGATTAGAATCAATTGATGATAGCAGTGGAAAGAGTTTTCTCGTGCCCTAGTTTTTGAAATATTTTTGAAGCTTTGTGAGTATTCTGGAGGCTGCCAAAAAATCGTCCTTGGGGTTAATGAGTGTTCTCCTTAGATAGAGGACCTGAATTAGGTCAAAATACTTGGAGAGAATCTCATAAGATCATGTGTTTTAATGGTGAAAAATTTGATTGAAATTAGATTAAAAATTTGCTATTTTTGGGTCAATCTCTTGCCAATCATGTCTCCACGAAATTTGTCTTGATTTGCAATGATTTGGAGCTTTAATATTTGATCAAGAAATAAGCCAATGCAATCTTTGTATTTTCCTTATTATTTAATTTATTAAATTTGACTTTTAATGAATAAAAATCAAAAATAAACAAAATAAATAAAAGAATAATGCATAAATGGGCTTGGGGTCGTGGATCAGGTTAGAAACAAGTTTCAAACATAAAAAGACAGGCCCATTTGGAAAGAATTCAATTTTGCTCAATATTCACTTTTTGCAGTTTCTCAAAATTGGTCAACTTCAATAAGTCATAACTCTCTCAATTTTTTAGGTATGGAAGTGTTCTGGGACTTTTTGGAAACCTTAGAGAGTCCTCTAACCAGTGTCTTTGGTCTCATGTCAAAATAATTTTCCATGCTCCTTATATGCTCTTTTGAAAAAAGTGACTTTTTGTTGATCTTTGAGAAGGACCTATAATGTTTTGGTCCATATCTCTCAAATGAAGCCTTTTCAGACTTGGTATGTGAGAGACAAAATTGTAGAGAATTCAATTTCCTTCTAATTGAGCTTTGGATGGAAAAAATTTGATGTTCCATGTGGAAGTTATGGCTGGTCAAAGTTGGGTTGACTTTCTCCTATGAAAACCCTAATTTAGAAACTTGTCTTTATTGATTTCTAATCATTCCTTGATTAACCATGATCAATTCTTGATCAAATGGTGAATGATACTTCAGTATGAGGATCTTGACAAAAAATTAGGAGTTTTGACTGTACTTTGACCACAGTTGACTTTTAGATCAACCAGTCGATTATCAGTCATTTGGGCCATTGAGTGAGCAATCTTTTGAATCGGGACTTGAAACTTGGCGTGAGGAAACTTTGACTCATATGAGAGGCCATGTAGTCCGCTTGAGGTGTCAAAATTTCAGATTCCTTGATAAAATTAGAAACCCTAATTCAGAGGTTGTTGTTTAGGAGAGAGACTGCATGCTTCTTTCTTGTGCGTTTTTGAGCATTTGAACCTAGTGAGCTTTTATTTCTTTAAGCGAAGTACCTTTTGACTATGTCCACGTTCACAGGGTGTGGGAAATCCTCGCCGTCCATAGTGGTAAGCAACATGGCTCCGCCGGAGAATACCTTCTTGATTTCAAATGGTCCCTCATAAGTGGGAGTCCACTTGCCCCTGGGGTCGCCCTTTGGTAAGATGATGCGTTTTACAACCAAATCACCGATTTGATATGTCTGACTCTTGAATTTCTTGTTGAAGGCCTTGATCATACGTTTCTGGTATAACTGACCATGACAAATAGTCGCAAGCCTCTTCTCATCAATCTAGTTTATCTGGTCCAACCGAGTCCGAATCCAATCGTCTTCGTCTAGATCGGCTTCTTTCATAATCCTTAGGTAAGGAATCTGAATTTCAATTGGAAGAACTGCCTCCATACCATAGACTAAGGAAAATGGAGTTGCCCCTGTTGAAGTACGCGCTGATGTGCGATAACCATGAAGAGCAAAAGGTAACCTCTCATGCCAGTCTTTGTAGGTTACTGTCATCTTTTGTATGATCTTCTTGATGTTCTTGTTGGCAGCTTCCACGGTGCCATTCATCTTTGGTCGATATGGGGATGAATTATGATGTTTGATCTGGAACTGCGTGCAGAGTTCGGTAATCATCCTGTTATTTAAATTTGTGCCATTGTCTATGATGATCCTTTTAGGGACGCCATACCGACAAATGAGATTATGCTTGATAAACCGGGCCACAACATTTTTGGTGACTGAAGCAAACGAGGCTGCCTCTACCCATTTTGTGAAGTAGTCTATAGTGACTAGGATAAAACGATGTCCATTTGAAGCAGTAGGCTTGATTTCTCCAATCATATCGATTCCCCACATTGCAAAAGGCCAAGGAGCCGTTAGAACGTTTAATGGGACTGGAGGTACATGTATTTTGTCGGCATATTTCTGGCATTTGTGACAAGTTCTGGAGTGTAGATGGCAGTCTGTCTCCATGGTAGACCAATAATAACCTGCTCTTAAGATATTTTTAGCCATCGTATGCCCACTTGAATGAGTACCGAAGGCGCCATCGTGTATGTCTTCCATAATCTATTCTGCTTCCTTCTTGTTCACACAACGAAGCAGAGTCGAGTCATGGTTGCGCTTGTACAGGATTCCATTACTTAGAAAGAATTCGGCAGCAAATCTTCTTAGAAACTTTCTATCGTTAATGGATGCCCCTTCAGGGTACTCCTGGGCTTCGAGATATTTTTTCACTTCATGGAACCATGGTTTTTCTTCCACTCCTTCGGTATCAATCTCATTGCAATAGGCTGGTGTCATACCCCAAAATTTTGTGAATACAAGATTACACTCAAAGATGTTTTTGATTCATGGCAAACTCAAATAAGCATTCAAACAACAAGACGGAAGCAGAAAACTTAAAGAAAAGCAAGCATTGATCACTCATAGGTCAACCCATTATGTTTATATGTTTAAAGGTTGACTCAACACAAGCAAAACAAGAAGAATGCAGAAGAGCAGCAGTTAGGTCGACCTACCATCAACCCAGGTCGACCTAAAATGGAGAAAAATTCATATACTCCTGCTAGGTCGACCCACACATCATTTAGGTCGACCTAAATTGATGAATTCTACATACCAGCCTGTTAGGTTGACCTACACATCAACTAGGTCGACCTAATCTGTGAAAATGTCCCCAGAATGCATCAGAAGAGGATTCTGGTCGACCTACTCCTTCAACAGGTCGACCTAACTGGGAGCAAAATTCTGCAAGCTCTGTTAGGTCGACCTAAGCACTACAAGTGGTCGACCTAACTGATCAAGAAAGTTCAAAAATCAGTTTCTCTTGGTTCTAACTGTTATGCAATCATATATATTGCGTAAGGGTAATTATTCAAGGAACACCAACGACTGAAAGATACACAAACGCTTCTCATCTTCGTTCTTCATCATCTCCAACACAATTACACATAATCATTCTTGCGTTGCGGGTTAGTGATGAGTTCGATAACGTCCATGGAACGGAATTGAAGATTCCTAGTGGGTGAAGGTTTGTGGGGTTTGTTGGTGAATAAAATCTGCGGGTTTTGTCCTCCACGACGGGTGGTTCTTGGGGGTTTTTATCAAGAGGCGTTCATTGAGGATTCGGCTGAGTGTAACGATTGAGGAACGGGGAGTTCAAGGAATCAAGACACTGCAGAAGGGAATCAAAGTGAAGCTCTTGGATAACCTTGATCTGGCTCAAGATTAAGGGGGAAGAAGATTCAAAGGATCGACATAATTGGTTTATCGTTTATCGCTTTGTTATCTTCTTTGTATATACTACTTTCAACATTAATGAAAGATTACCCAATTTCAATTTGGAATTGGGGGCAGACGTAGTCGTAGCGAGGACGGTCGACGAACTGCCTAAACAAATATCATGTTCTTATCGCTTTTATCTTTTTCTTTTTATTCTGCTCATAATTGGTATAATTGCTAAATTGATCAATGATTCAAGTGTTAAAATTGTGAATTAAAAGTTCTGCATAAACATCACAATTCACCACATCTTGAATTAGCATCAATTTGAATATTGTCACCAAGTGTTTGTCTATTTGCTTAATCCACCTTACTGCATTGTAAATCAAAGTTTGTCAATCTAGAAGTTAATTGATATTCAGTTGTGACACGTATTGATTCGATAGCATATCTCCTTATCTGGAATTTCGAATATCTTGTGGTTTTGTAACACATATAACCCTTTGCAATAGCGGTCCGGAATAGACGCAAGTCGATTCAGAACCGCTTTCGCTATAGTCTGTAAAAATCCCGGAAAAACTGTGTTGGATCTATTCACCCCCCCCCCCTCTAGATCCTTAGGCCAGCGTCTAACAAATTTTCCTTCCATATTCCATTTACAATGACCCAAAGTTCAAGGTTCAGTTCCAAAGATTACTCATTCAAAAGTCCAGATGATCCACAGTCAACTGGTTTGACCTAAAAGTCAACCATAATCAGAGCACAGTCAAAGCCTCCCAATTTTGGTCAACATCAAGTATGTGAAGCATAACCATCATTTGATCAAAGATTGATCATGATTCCATTAATAGAAACTCAAAGATGAACAAATACAAAAAGGTTCAAATTAGGGTTTCTTAGGAGAAAGTCAACCCAACTTTGACTGGGCATAACTTTCACATGGAACATCAAAAATGCCCCACTCAAAGCCTATTTTGAAGGAAATTGGATTCCCTACAACTTTGTCTTTCACAAGCCAGGGCTAGAGATGATTCATTTGAGAGATACAGTGCAAAAGATTACAGGTCATTTTCAGGCATCCTTCAAAAGCAATTTTTTGTTAAAGAAGATATAATCAAGATAAATGCTCCAAATGAAAAATATGTTCCAAAGTGGCTTGTAGAGGACACTTTGAGGTTTCCAAAAAGTATTAGAACTCCCTCATAGCTTAAAAATCGAGTGAGATATGCTTGATCAAAGTTGGGTAATTTTGGAGGACCAAATGTGAAAAAGGAAGGTTCAAATTGAGAAATTTTGCAAATGGGCCTATGTTTTATGACACAAACTTGATCCACAAGATATCCAAACCATAAGCCACAAATTTCACCTTTTATTTTATTTTATATGATTTTTTATTTTTATTTAAAAATGATATAATTGAAGGAAATCAAGTATTATGTGAAAAAAGATCCATATTAACTATTTCCAATCAACATTAATGGTCAAAAATAATATATTTTCGTGCATAAATCAAATGGAGAAGATTGACACAATATTTGCCAAATATGGTAACTTATGAATCAAGAATAAAGTGAATTTTCTCAAACATGGCAAAGTTGGATTTAGTGATCATTGGGCTTCAAATTCTTGACCTAGTATAAGCCTATAAGTATTTGAAGCTAGGCACACGAATAAGGGTTCACAAAAATCTGGAGAAGAGCACATTCAAGAACACAAAAATCTCCAAGAAAATTGAATTTCGGTTTCAAAGATTGGAGAAGTTTCAAAGAGGTTTAAGCATTGCTACATGTTCCTTGGAGTTTCCTGAATCAATTGGGATCATCACGCTGCTTCAACACCCCCAGAATAATCTCCAATTGGCCAAGGTATGTTGCTCTGAACATTGGATCGATTGGCATAATATATGCATCCTCATGTTAAATTGTTTGTGTTTTATGGTTCATATGATTACTGCGAACGTTTATGGATCATTTAGCTGAAGTTTGCATGGTTAGATCCTGTCACCATTGTCGACCGTTTAGGGTTCTAAGAAGGTTAAATTAGGGTTTTTCTCTAGGACCAAAATTAGGTCAAAATTGGGGTGGGGCTGAGATCGTATGAATAGGACGAGACGTTTGGGAGCAGTGCGAAACATTTATATGTACGTATGGGCTATTCGCTATTTTTTCAGGTGTGTTGGCTACAAACGGATCCCTAGCAAATTCGTAGCTAATTGTGCAGAAAATTACAGGTATGTTTGGGACGATGATGAGCTGGCTGCATCTGACTCGTCCATTTAAACTTTGCGCGTGTTTGGTTTATCATGATCTTGTTGTTTTTTTATATTATTCATTGAGCGCCCCGGTTGTATCAAAAGGCGCGTGTGGTGGAGTGGTTGAAGGGGATTTGTGTGAACAAAGGGGCCTGGGTTCGAGCCCTTGCCCCCAACATTTTTTTCTGAAATAACAAACTCCTGATTCAGTACACGCTTAGCCATGTGTCTAACCATGTTCCTCTAGATCCAACCATTGATTTCCCACCAAGCCAGATCCAGCAGCCCAGAATCAATACCCATACCATAGACCCTCAAACCAACCTTATTGAATCATAACCCTAATAAACAAAATAATTTTAATTATTTATTTGTTTAAATTAAAATACTTTTAAGTATATTTATTAATATAATAATAATTGTTTTTTTTAAAAATAAATTATTATATGATATTTATATTAAAAGTTCCAATTTGTTGTTCGTGCCGATTAAATCAATTAATCGCTATGGTCAACAATAATTTTAATTAAAAGGATATTTAATTAAAATGCAATTCAATCATATTCGATTAAATGGTTGCAACTATCTTATTAGTTGTCACGATTAATCCTTTCTCTTTCTAACTTCAAATTCGTTATTCTTTTTAATCGAATCAATCGATTATGAGGGGTAACGATGCAAATTAATTATTAAAAATTATTAAAAAATACCTTAATTCATTATTAGTGATAATCGAATCAATCGATTAAAATTGGTAGTGATGCAATTTCAATCTTTTAACTATGGTGATCAAATCTATTGATCATTGCGGTTAATAGTGCTAAATCAAACCAGGGTTGTACGCCCAAATCCTAAAACACTCAAAATACACTAAACCACGATACTACGGTGTTTCAACACTGCGTTGTTCACAACTACGATAAGGTAACTCAAAATACCTTCGAACATTCGCATTTCAAAACAACTTCAAAACAAATTCAAATACATTCAATTCAACTCTAAGGCGTACAATCCTGTGCCCCGAACTACGTTGACTCTGATTCTCCATAAGGAGATACGTAGGCACTTGGCAACAAGGCGAGTCCCCCTCCCTAAAATCTCAATTTTCTCCCTATTCAATTCCTTAACTATTAAACCTTGCCATAAACCTTCATCTTTGCAATGTTAACCTTTAGGAAAGGGTTTTTGGTGCCTAACACCTTCCCTTAACCCGAATATAGTATCTTACCCCGATCTCTCAACTACGTAAGGTTTCCTATTCGCCTTAGTAGAATAGGTGGTGACTCTCTAAGTTATAAATTTTTAGGCAGGTTGCTACAGCTGGTTCATCTTGTCTGTAAATGGTGATCATTGGCGCCTCATTGTCCCACCTGACTTTGAACATAGATGACATGGTAGCTAAGGCATCAGCCAGTTGATTTTCTTCTCGCGGGATATGTTCAAAAGTGATTTCTTCAAAGTAAGGAATCAGACTTAGCACATATTCTTTGTAAGGAATTAGATTTGGGTGCTTCGTGTCCCATTCCCCTTTAACTTGATAAATTACAAGGGCCGAGTCTCCATAGACCTCCAGGAACTTGATTCTCAGATGGGCAGCTGTCATACCCCAAAATTTGCCCATACATTTTTCCTCATTCCAATTCAAATCAAGATGCAAAGCTCCAAGACACACTCTCCTATACAAGGCTCTGAAACTAGGGTTTGGTTCATTTAAAGGAAACTCAGTGAATCAATGGCTCCAAGGCATCTCATATGGCTCAATATATCTTACACTATCTCTATGACAAGTATCAAGGCTCAATTCAAAGGAATGGTCACTCAATTGTTCAGAAAGTCAACAGTCGACTATCTTGACCTAAAAGTCAACTGCGGTCAAAGTAAAGTCAAAACTCCTGATTTTTTGTCAAGATCCTCATATTGAATTATCATTCACCATTTGATCAAGAATTGATCATGGTTCTGTGAATACAAGATTACACTCAAAGATGTTTTTGATTCATGGCAAACTCAAATAAGCATTCAAACAACAAGACGGAAGCAGAAAACTTAAAGAAAAGCAAGCATTGATCACTCATAGGTCAACACATTATGTTTATATGTTTAAAGGTTGACTCAACACAAGCAAAACAAGAAGAATGCAGAAAAGCAGCAGTTAGGTCGACCTACCATCAACCCAGGTCGACCTAAAATGGAGAAAAATTCATATACTCCTGCTAGGTCGACCAACACATCATTTAGGTCGACCTAAATTGATGAATTCTACATACCAGCCTGTTAGGTCGACCTACACATCAACTAGGTCGACCTAATCTGTGAAAATGTCCCCAGAATGCATCAGAAGAGGATTCTGGTCGACCTACTCCTTCAACAGGTCGACCTAACTGGGAGCAAAATTCTGCAAGCTCTGTTAGGTCGACCTAAGCACTACAAGTGGTCGACCTAATTGATCAAGAAAGTTCAAAAATCAGTTTTTCTTGGTTCTAACTGTTATACAATCATATATATTGTGCAAGGGTAATTATTCATCAACACCAACGACTGAAAGATACACAAACGCTTCTCATCTTCGTTCTTCATCATCTCCAACACAATTACACATAATCATTCTTGCGTTGCGGGTTAGTGATGAGTTCGATAACGTCCATGGAACGGAATTGAAGATTCCTAGTGGGTGAAGGTTTGTGGGGTTTGTTGGTGAATAAAATCTGCGGGTTTTGTCCTCCACGACGGGTGGTTCTTGGGGGTTTTTATCAAGAGACGTTCATTGAGGATTCGGCTGAGTGTAACGATTGAGGAACGGGGAGTTCAAGAAATCAAGACACTGCAGAAGGGAATCAAAGTGAAGCTCTTGGATAACCTTGATCTTGTTCAAGATTAAGGGGGAAGAAGATTCAAAGGATCGACATAATTGGTTTATCGTTTATCGCTTTGTTATCTTCTTTGTATATACTACTTTCAACATTAATGAAAGATTACCCAATTTCAATTTGGAATTGGGGGCAGACGTAGTCGTAGCGAGGACGATCGACGAACTGCCTAAACAAATATCGTGTTCTTGTCGCTTTTACTTTTTCATTTACATTCTGTTCATATTTGGTTATAATAGCAAATTGATCAACGATTCGAGTGTTAAGATTGTGAATTAAGAACTTACATAAACATCACAATCCACCACACATTGAATTACCTTCAATTTGATCATTATCACCAAGTGTTTGTATATTTGTTTCTATCACTCTTACTGCATTGCAAACATTGTCCATCATACAAAAAGTTAATCTGATTTTCAATAAGAGAAACGCTTTGATTCTGCAACATATACTCTTATCATTTACCTCAAGTCTTTGACTGGTTTTTTAAACACATATATAATCGTTTCAATAGTGGTTCGGAATAGACGCGAGTCGATTCAGAATCACTTCCGCTGAAAAGTCGTTAAATCCGTAAAACTGTGAACGATCTATTCACCCCCCCCCCTCTAGATCCTAAGGCCAGCGTCTAACAAGTGGCATCAAGAGCTCTGGTTTATTCCGTGCTACGTGAAACACTTATTGGAAAGATGGCTTCCGGACCTAAAGGGGCTCACAATAGAGCTCCAATTTTCAACGGTAAAAACTATGGCTATTGGAAGGATTGTATGTGTGTCCACATCAATGCAATTGATAGGAACATCTGGACAGCTATTGTCAATGGTCTTTTTCAGATCACCATGACAAATGCAGCTGGTGCAGTTGTTCCAAAACCAGAAAATACTTGGGATGCTGAAGATGAAAAGAGATATGCATACGATTGGAAAGCGAGAAACATTCTAATCTCAGCTCTAGGAGTTGATGAATACTATCGCGTTTCCCATTGTAGATCAGCTAAAGCTATGTGGGACACATTGCAAGTTGCCCACGAGGGAACGGATGATGTCAAACTAGCTAGGGTCAATACGTTAACTCAAGAGTTCGAACTCTTCCACATGGAAGATGGTGAATCCATCGAAAACATGCAGAAGAGACTCGTTCATCTGAAAAATCGGTTAAATTCTCTTGATAGACCTGTTTCCAATGCAGTTGCTACTAACAAAATCTTAAGATGTTTGAACAGGGAATGGCAACCCAAAGTTACAGCAATAAAGGAAGCAAATGATCTAAACACTTTAGACATCACAACTCTATTTGGTAAACTAGAGGAACATGAACAACACCTTAAATGCCTTGACATGCATGAGAAAAGGACAAAGAAAGAAAAGAACATGGAGAAAGAGGTAGAGAAGAAGTCAATAGCTCTAAAAGCTTCGAGCTCCAAGACCTCAAAACGAGAGCCAAAGGATAGTGACACAAGTGATGACGAAGACTCCGATGATGAGGAAATGGGACTGTTTGTGCGAAGATACAACAAATATCTAAAGAAAAATGGAGCAAAACATTCCGACAAAGGCAAAAGATCGTATACTCCTTTATATAGTAAATACACTTTTGTACCAAAAGTATCAACTAGCAAAACTCCATATTCTCATCATATTACCTGTCATTATTGTTGCAAAAAGGGACATACCATTGAAAAATGCAAATTTAGGAGAATTTTAGTTCCTAAAGGAGTATTTCAATGGTTGCCTAAGTGCAACAAATTGTGTACTCACTACCAAGGACCCAATGAAAATTGGGGACCTCCCTCTTTAAATTAATCTTGCAGGAAAAGTGTCTTGACATTGCTGAAAGGTTGTGGTTCCTTGATAGCGGATGTTCAAGACACATGAATGGAGACCTATCTCTTTTCGTTGAGTTTCAAGCAAAGAAAAAGGGGTATGTCACCTATGGAGATAACAATCGGGGAGCCATACTTGGTAAAGGAAGTGTAGGTAACCCTTCTACCACTACTATAACTGATGTGCTGCTAGTAGAAGGTCTTAAACATAATCTTTTAAGTATAAGTCAATTGTGTGACAAAGATTTTAAAGTAATGTTTACAAATTCTGGCTGCACAATAGAACATACTAAGAAAATAGACATTATGTTTAAGGGCTTAAGAGTAAACAACATCTACATGCTAAAGCTGATGAGGGCATATTCCTTGGTTACTCACAATCTAGCAAAGCATATCTTATATATAATAAGAGATTACTTATAGTAGAAGAGTCAGTACACGTGTCTTTTGATGAATCTTATGCAAAATATGTCGAGAAAGGTCTTTCATTTAATGGTGCAGGTCCGTCCACTGAAGACATTGTCAAGGATAAGGAAGACGAGAATGAAAGTATTGTAAAGAAAGATGCTGAGAGAGAGAAAGATGAGTCTCACGATGAAAATGAAAAAGAAAGCATCTCAAACAATGAAGAACTTCCCAAGGCCTGGACAAACGTGAAAGACCATCCAATTGACAATATAATAGGAGACATCTCAAGGGGCGTTACAACACGCTCAAAGATAAGTAACTTCTGTCATCATTTTGCTTTTGTTTCACAAGTTGAGCCGAAAAACGCTAAGGATGCATTACTTGATGAGCATTGGCTAATGGCCATGCAAGAAGAATTAAACCAATTTAAACGGAATGATGTTTGGGACTTAGTCCCTCATCCGGGAGATCATCAAGTAATAGGCACTAGATGGGTTTTTCCTAACAAACTTGATGAAAACGGTGTTATTACTAGAAACAAAGCTAGATTAGTTGCCCAAGGTTATAATCAAGAGGAAGGTATTGATTATGAAGAGACATACGCTCCTGTAGCACGTCTCGAAGCTATTCGCCTCTTACTTGCTTATGCTTGTTCTAAAGACTTCAAACTATTCCAAATGGATGTTAAGAGTGCCTTTCTAAATGGCTATATTAATGAAGAAGTCTATGTTGCTCAGCCACCCGGCTTTGAGAATTACATGTATCCAACTCATGTCTATAAGCTGAAACGTGCTCTATACGGTCTTAAACAAGCCCCTCGGGCTTGGTATGAACGTTTGAGCAAATTTCTCCTTAGTCAAGGGTACTCTAGAGGTAAAGTTGACACTACTCTCTTTATTAAAAGAAAAGATAAGGATATTCTCTTAGTCCAAATTTATGTAGATGATATTATATTTGGGTCGACTAATGCAAAACTTGTCAAAGACTTTTCTAAGCTTATGCAGAGTGAATTTGAGATGAGTCTCATGGGTGAGCTAAATTTCTTCCTTGGCCTACAAATCAAGCAACTCAGTCATGGAACGTTTGTGAATCAAACTAAATATTGTACGGAGCTGCTCAAAAGATTTGGAATGAGTGAAGCAAAGGAAATTGACACACCTATGGCAACAAATACAAATCTAGACAAAGATGAGAAAGGTAAAGAGGTTGATGTGAAATTATACCGAGGAATGATAGGTTCACTATTGTATCTTACTGCCTCAAGACCAGACATTATGTTTAGTGTGTGTATGTGTGCAAGATATCAATCTTGCCCAAAAGAATCTCACTTGAAAGCTGTCAAAAGAATTCTGCGATACTTACGTGGAACTACTACATATGGCCTATGGTATCCAAAAGGAAATGAGTGTCATTTGGTAGGATTCTCCGATTCAGATTTTGCCGGCTGCAAATCCGATAGAAAAAGCACTAGTGGAACGTGTCATCTATTCTCAAACTCATTGATAAGTTGGCATAGTAAGAAACAAGTATCGGTTGCATTATCCACTGCTGAGGCAGAATATGTAGCTGCTGGAAGCTGCTGTGCACAAATATTATGGCTCAAGCAACAACTTCTTGACTTTGGTATTAAGCTTGATCGCATACCTATCATGTGCGACAACACAAGCGCCATAAACTTGAGTAAAAATCCTGTCTTACACTCACGTACCAAACATATTGAAATAAGGCATCACTTTCTACGAGATCATGTAGAGAAAGGAGACGTTACTTTTGAACATGTAGAAAGCAAGAAGCAACTAGCTGACATCTTCACCAAACCTCTAGCAACGGAGCAATACTTCAACATTCGTAGGGAATTAGGGATACTCGATATCTCTAATTTGGGCTAATTACGTTTGTTTTCTCTTAATATTATTTCTTTACTTTATGTATATATATATATCTTTCTTGCTAACATTTTTCTTAGCATAAAGGTAGTTCATCATCAAGCCAGGCGTCATATTGAAAAAGCGGTAACGTAATTGTTGTTCACTTCCAAAAATAATATTGATACTATAATATGCTATCAATTAACATGCTTATAGTGAATTCATGCATAAAAACTGCTCTTGCTCACATATGTGTCTCATGCTATCATTAACTACCTTTTATCTACTATACTGTACATGCTAGCATTGTTATCTATGGTCCTCTTGTTACTCTTCTATTCTCTTGTTTTCTCTTTTTGATGTTGACAAAGGGGGAGATAGATGCTGGATGTACGGGGGAGCTTTGTTGAGAGATTGCCCTATTGAGAGATAGATGCTGGATGTACGGGGGAGCTCTGTTGAGTCTTTATCATTTACTTCCAAAGCTTAGACGAATGGTTTGCCATCATCAAAAAGGGGGAGTATGTGAATACAAGATTACACTCAAAGATGTTTTTGATTCATGGCAAACTCAAATAAGCATTCAAACAACAAGACGGAAGCAGAAAACTTAAAGAAAAGCAAGCATTGATCACTCATAGGTCAACCCATTATGTTTATATGTTTAAAGGTTGACTCAACACAAGCAAAACAAGAAGAATGCAGAAAAGCAGCAGTTAGGTCGACCTACCATCAACCCAGGTCGACCTAAAATGGAGAAAAATTCATATACTCCTGCTAGGTCGACCAACACATCATTTAGGTCGACCTAAATTGATGAATTCTACATACCAGCCTGTTAGGTCGACCTACACATCAACTAGGTCGACCTAATCTGTGAAAATGTCCCCAGAATGCATCAGAAGAGGATTCTGGTCGACCTACTCCTTCAACAGGTCGACCTAACTGGGAGCAAAATTCTGCAAGCTCTGTTAGGTCGACCTAAGCACTACAAGTGGTCGACCTAATTGATCAAGAAAGTTCAAAAATCAGTTTTTCTTGGTTCTAACTGTTATACAATCATATATATTGTGCAAGGGTAATTATTCATCAACACCAACGACTGAAAGATACACAAACGCTTCTCATCTTCGTTCTTCATCATCTCCAACACAATTACACATAATCATTCTTGCGTTGCGGGTTAGTGATGAGTTCGATAACGTCCATGGAACGGAATTGAAGATTCCTAGTGGGTGAAGGTTTGTGGGGTTTGTTGGTGAATAAAATCTGCGGGTTTTGTCCTCCACGACGGGTGGTTCTTGGGGGTTTTTATCAAGAGACGTTCATTGAGGATTCGGCTGAGTGTAACGATTGAGGAACGGGGAGTTCAAGAAATCAAGACACTGCAGAAGGGAATCAAAGTGAAGCTCTTGGATAACCTTGATCTTGTTCAAGATTAAGGGGGAAGAAGATTCAAAGGATCGACATAATTGGTTTATCGTTTATCGCTTTGTTATCTTCTTTGTATATACTACTTTCAACATTAATGAAAGATTACCCAATTTCAATTTGGAATTGGGGGCAGACGTAGTCGTAGCGAGGACGATCGACGAACTGCCTAAACAAATATCGTGTTCTTGTCGCTTTTACTTTTTCATTTACATTCTGTTCATATTTGGTTATAATAGCAAATTGATCAACGATTCGAGTGTTAAGATTGTGAATTAAGAACTTACATAAACATCACAATCCACCACACATTGAATTACCTTCAATTTGATCATTATCACCAAGTGTTTGTATATTTGTTTCTATCACTCTTACTGCATTGCAAACATTGTCCATCATACAAAAAGTTAATCTGATTTTCAATAAGAGAAACGCTTTGATTCTGTAACATATACTCTTATCATTTACCTCAAGTCTTTGACTGGTTTTTTAAACACATATATAATCGTTTCAATAGTGGTTCGGAATAGACGCGAGTCGATTCAGAATCACTTCCGCTGAAAAGTCGTTAAATCCGTAAAACTGTGAACGATCTATTCACCCCCCCCCCTCTAGATCCTAAGGCCAGCGTCTAACAGGTTCATCAAGGAAAGATCAAAAATCAACAAATCAAAAAGTTCCTAAACTAGGGTTTTCATAGGAGAAAGTCAACTGAACTTTGACCAACCAAAACTCCTACATGGAACATCAGAAATTTTCCATCCAAAGCTCATTTTGAAGGAAATTGAATTCTCTACAATTTTGTCTCTCACATGACAAGTATAAAAATGCTCCATTTGAGAGATATGGATCAAAAGATTATAGGTCCTTTTTGAAAGTCAACCGAAAGCAAATTTTTGTCAAAGCCAATATCATCAAGATAAATTCTTCAAATGGAAAAATGCTTCCAAAGTGGATTGTAGAGGAAATCTTGAGGTTTCCAAAAAGTCTTAGAATTCATTCATATCTTAAAAATTGAGGGAGATATGCCTTGTCAAAGTTGGTCGATTTTAAGAGAAAAATGTGAAACAAAAGGCTTCAAATTGGATTTTCTTACAAAGAGACCCAACTTTTCTTGGCCCAATCTTGTTCCTTATGATATCCAAGGCCCCAAGCTTGCTTGCCACAAATTTTTGATTTTTTGTTCGATTTTATATGATTTTTTATCATTTAAAAGTGATATTTAATTTATATAAATCATAGAAAATCAAATATTCAATTAAGGATTCTATTCCAATTGCAATCAATCACCATAATGTTCCATATTTGACACAAAATTCGTGCAAATGGAGATTGGGACAAAAAGATTGATATTTATCCAAAATTAGAAAGATTTAAAGAAAATTTCCAATCAAATTTCTATGCTTGCAAATCAATGATTCAAGGGAGATTTATTCTTGTTTTTTGTTGACCTAGTGATCCATATAAATGCACAAACAAAGTCAGACGGGAGGAGGCTTTTTTGGCAGTTGGGGGAATCCTAATTTTCCTTGAAAAATCTCAAAGATGAGTCAAATTCGTTTTGGGAGTTGAAGAACAATTGAGGCCGTTTTGAAGACTCAAGCAGCTTCCTTGACTTTCTCCGAAGCAAAGTCGATTGGCACAAACCTTCAAGGCACGCAAAATCATCATCTCACACCTTCGGTTTACTTGACTTTTTTTTAGTTTTGATTATATTCATACAAGCGTCGAAAATACCAATTGATTATATATTCATGTTCACTTTAATGCATACTGTGTTTCTGGATGATTTAATTGAGTTTTAGATGCAGAATGAAGCAAGTGTCATTATTAGGGTTTTGAAGCTCTAATTGGGGAAACCAGGTTAGAACCAAAATCGGATAAAACCGATAGCATAGTTAGATTTAGGGGTCGATTTCGTATTGACCTATGGTTTTATCTGGAAATTATGCGTGGTATTTTTTGGTTTGGATTTACGCAGGTCTACTGTTACAAGAGGAAACCGTAGCATATTTTTTATTTTTGATCGATTTAATTAATTAGGTCGAAGACCAATAATTAATTAAATCCGATTGTTATTCAGTTCAGTTTTCACCCGATTTAATATTTACAAGAATTTGCTATACACTGAAGAATCTTTTCTTTGTGCATTTTCTTTTCAGGGTTAGCAACAGGGTTTCTTCCGACTACGCGTCATGCCCCTCACAAAGCTAAGTCCCGACTCTATTTCATTATTTATTCCTTATTTGCATTATAAAATGGTTATTAGGTAAAACCTCAAAAGTCAATGGACTCTTTTGCACTCACGTATTTTGTTTCTTTTGCCAATTTTTCAGGGTTCACCCCGAGGTTACCTCTGACTTCAACCTTCATCAAATCAAAAGCTAAGTCCTATTTCATATTTATTTTAAATAATCATTCTGTTTTATTTTGTTTTTTTATCAAATTAGGATTAAGCTTAATTGCCATTGAATTAGCCATACACTCACTGCTTCTTATTATTTTCTATCAATTCTCAGATGATCGGAGTCAATGATTCATACTCGAGGCAAACCTTTGCCCATCAACCTTCCAATCAAAGCTAAGTATTTTTACCTTTTTCTCGTATTTTTACTTTTGTTGATTAGGGTTAACCCTGCTTATGGCTGAACTGATAATGCACTCACCCCTTTTTGGTTTCTATTTTCCCCAGCTTTTCAGGGTTTGCCAACCGCCAAAGCTCAAATAGTCGATAACCTTATACCCTAAACTCTAATATTGTCTATTTTAATTTTTAATTATATCCCGCTGGTTTCAATTCCCCTCTCCTCCGCTGGTTGCAATTTCCCTTCCCCATATCGCTTTAATTATACTCTTTATATTACTGTGTGGTTAGTAATCTTAGGGAGTGCAAGTCTTGAACTGAATTAGAATGACTTAATTACAAGATAAAATTTCTGAATTAATCACGTGATTGTTGCACCCACGCACACTTTTGGGGTAACCTCTCTGTTGCCTTGTTGCCTATTGCCTTGTTGCCTGTTGCCTTGTGTTTTTTGCAGAATAGACATGTCCCTCGAATACGAGGATACCTCAGCCATGCTGCCTCGATAAATAAAGGTCATACGACCCTAAATGATGCTGCCTTCGATACACTGATATGACCTCGACCCTCGGAAGTTGCCTACGAAAAAGGCTGAGGTATCCTTTGGTTGCCTAAACGAAAAGGCTATTCTGATCATTCCCTTAGACTACCTGCCTCTCTATGGCATGGGACAGTCTTATGGCGAACGAACTCTCGATGGCCCTTCAACATCCAAATGAAAGGCTTCCTGCCTTCTTATGGCAAGGATAGACCCTTTCACCCTGAAAGGCTAAAAGAACTCCTTTTTCAAACTATAAGGTAATTGCCCCTAATTGCTTTGCCTTGCTCTAAACTTTTCTATATTCTTTCTCAAAATTCTTCAAAAATGGCTACGCTCATTTACGAGCTAAAGTCCACTTTTCTTCTCCTTCTACTTTTCTTTTCAAAACAAGCAAAGCAGTTAAGAGCCCATGGAAAACCATGGATGCAAAGGGTGCTTTTTAAACCTTCCCTTTGCATAAATTACCCCCCGAACTCAAAATCTTTTTAAAGGTATTTTCCTGTTCTTTTAGCCTTTCCAATTGGATAAAATAAAAGTCGGTGGCGACTCATGCTTACCGCGACATTTCGATATAAAGTCAATTCACCGTATTACAGAACTGGCGACTCTGCTGGGGATTTATCGATAAAAGAGGGGTTCCCTTAAAAGTTTAGGATTCACTTAAATGTTTTCTATTGTTTTCTTTGTTTGTTTTATTTTCCAGGGGCATTTTGGGAAAATTGAAGGACGAATCCTATTCCCGGATTCAAGAACACTTAAGATTAGGAGTGGCATAGTCATGGCGACCTCTTTCACATATGTGGGAGATGAGTCAATATGAAGTTCACACTTGAGTTAGGACTCCATAGCATATGCACACCTTTCTCAAATGAGGGAGGTCTATGTATGTGTCTGTGGGTGCGTCGGAGCTCAAGGACCTTTAGTTACCCTTAACCCATCCTGGCCTTTAGGAACGTAGTGGGGGGACTACTCTTGACAAATGTTAAGAACTAGTCGCTACCCGATGCTACAATTCAGATAGGTTCTTTCTCAAAGTATCATTGCATGGTGCAAATGCATCATGTCCGAGGGTGCTTTAGAAGGGCTGACAATTCTAGATAACTTGTAGAACCCGTTGCTGAAATCTCCTTATCCATAGAAATGCCCTTGGGAAGGACACCTGATCAGACTCCATGCAAGCCTTGAGCCAAAAATTGTGTGACTTGTGTGACTTGCGTGACTTGTGTGACTTATTTGTGTTTGCTACTAACCTTCGTTTCCTCGCAGGTTTTGTTAAAAGGACTTGTTTGTCCTTACTATCTCACACTATGCCAAATGAACTTCATTCGCATAACATCATGACATCATGACATCATAAGCATAACATGATTTAACTAACCCTTTCAAAGATCTTAGGAATTTAGGGCGCGCAATTTCAGGTGCTCTTATCAAAGACTGAATTCCTATCAAGGGGCAAGAGGATTTACTTTCCTCTGGTCACATACCTTCCAATTCAGAGACTCAGTACCTATCAAGGGGCAAGAGGATTTATTTTCCTCTAGCCATGTGCTTTCAAATTCAGAAGTATCCCGAATCAGAGGCGATGACCCACTCGATATGGTGATCTTGATTCTCAAATAAGGACGTCCAAAGACGAAAGCCAAAATTCTATAGACATAGCTGTGTTTAATTCAATGTCTAAACGTTGCAAACTAAATTTCCTATAGATCCTTGAAATCATTGCATTTGCATTCATAGCATCGCATAACAGGTTTCTTACAATAGGTCTCTCATCCGTCCTCGCTGTTTATTTCAGCATCATGAATCTCGAACAATCAATTAAAGATCTCCAAGCTCAAAATGCCGAGTTCCAAGCATTGATTCTGAATTTGTCCAAGGGGCAAGAAGAATTGAAGGCACTTCTTATCCAGAAAGGGAAGAATCAACATAAGTATCAAGGTGGTAAAGATAATCGGAAATCTAAACCTAAGCGAGCATTTAATCCGTTGCACATGCCGCTGTCTCGAGTTTTGCAACAACTGCTCAATCAAAACTTGATAACTCTATTGCCTCCATATTCATTTCCTACCAATGCCACTCCTGGGTACAAGTATCATGCAAGATGTGTTTATCATTTGAACAGTCCTGGTCATGACCAGAGGATTGTTGGCAACTGAAGTACAAGATTCAAGACTTAATTGACAACGAGGTCATTAACTTCAACTCACCTGAGAAGCCTCATATGGCTAATGCTATGTACAACCAGAAAGGTCGCAATGAACGCGACCTACCTGTTGAAGCAATTCAACAACAACGCAGCAAGCCAGGTGCACCGAGGCGTCAGTTTACAATGATCAATATGTCGCTGGCTCAGGTATTGCAACATCTGCTGAAGGCAAACTTGATTACTGTGAGGGATCCTCCTTATAAAGCCCAACACTTCCGCTCCTAGCTATAAGCCCGATGCGAGGTGCGCATATCACTCCAATAGCCCTGGACACGATACGAATGATTGTTGGCCATTGAAGAACAAGATCCAAGATATGATCGATACTGGTGAAATTAAATTCCCTCATCCCAATACTCCTGTAGTGATCACTACTCCCAGGCATAATCACGACAAGACTGACTAATGTCTGAAGTGGATGAACTTTTAATCATTAGCTTTACTTTCATTTGCAATTTCTATTCTGTTTGTTTAAACATTCGAATTATGATAAACATTATATATTTTAATAATCATCATCAGTGCATTGCATATGTTTGTCTTGAATTAATTATTTCGCTATCACTCATTTTAAATTATGTCTTTACTTTGCATATGTTGTGTGATATTCAACTCCTGCTAAAGTTGTATACCTTTTGAGGGAGGATGACGAAAACGATACTGCAACCTTATACAATATGCTTTTGAACGGACTATGTTGAAGATGTACAGGCATTGTTTCAATTCCTAAACAGTGGAGACATAAGGATGTTAATCCCTCGTTAACCCCTTTGATCCTAAGAAGTAGAAGTTTCTTTCTCGTGCTAATTAAAACCCTTGATCATAACCTGGGGCAGGGTAATTCTCAGTTAATTTGGTTGTGCATTCTATTTTAAGAGAATCATTCAGTACACCTTTCAACAAAGGTTTCAATCGCAAGCGTTCATCCGCACACATCAAAGAAGTGTTGGAGATGTCAATCAAAAGACAATGACGGTTCATCAATCATCAAACAAGGCAGTCAATATCTTTCAAAAAAAGAAAAAAAGTGGAAAAACATATATACAAAGAAAAGCCTGCTAAGTCAAAAAATCAAAAGATGACTTAGGCAAAAATCAAGGCATCCCGCTGACTGTAAGCTCAAAATAGACAGTTCAGGCAAAAGCTAGGGATATCAAAAAGATGGAAAAAAAGAAAGTCAATAAATTCTTGAACAACTCAAAGTTGTGACTACCAAAAGGAAGAAGTGACTGCCATCTCAAAAGTTCTCTCGGCTTGTGAACCATCATCATTATCAAAGGTGCAAATCCAAAAGTCTCTTGGAACCTGAATGCATAAGTCGAATCAACTGAGCTTAGGATCGAAGATCATCACGAAGAAGGGTGGGTACAATCAAATTTTGAGCCTTTATCCTTTGTTTCTTAAACTGTGAAGCAAGCCACATTACAACCCTTGAAAGTCCTAATTGAAGCATGGTTAGTTCGAAAGCATATTATCACCGAAAGGTATCCCGACTCCTTAAGGTTTACTACAAATGTTAAGTTGATATCCTGTTTTTTACAAACATCATGTTTTTATAAATATCATGATTTTACATCTCCAGTTTTAATGTTTTTCAAAAACTCAAGACAGACGTATGCATTGCATCTCATGAATTCATTATTAAACATATTCTGCTACATAATTTCAAAATGTTAGCATCAGAATAAACTTGCACAGGGTATGGCTAATGACTGAAGGTTATCCCGACAAACAAAATTACTCCAAGAAGCCATGTCTCTTACGCATATAAGGGGCATGACATGTTTTGTCCAATCAATCTGGGGCAATCGAGTCAAGATTCCGAGAATCTCTCATGGATGCTCGAACAATCAGGGGCATGGATCCAAGTATATCTAAAGCTACCCCCAATCAACGTGAGACATTGTCATGAGCCTATGATTATTGGGGGCATATCGCCCATAGTAAACATCTCATAAAGTCCTCGCGAGGCGAATCTTTCCAAAGTTCCTGCTAACTGGGGCAAATCTAGGCAAGTTCAGTTCAACATCTTGAACAATACTCAGTGGCGTGTCCTGAATCAAGTAGTAAGTTACTATGATACTGGGGGCAACTTTCAAGACACCCACATCTCCCCACAGAGCCACATTTATAAGATCATATCCCCACAGAGTAATCATTAAGAAGATATCTTCAAACATACTCGTCCCGACAAAGACATGGCTCCCCAACAGAGCTTACATCTTCAACACTACCGGTCATCCAACATGTTGCTCTTCTCCAACATGGTTTATTAATATCTCTAAATCAGGGTACATCAAACTACTGATCATCCCCAAGCTGAAACCATAAATCCCCAGTTAAGCATCTTCAAGACAAGATCGGACAATAAAACCACAAGGATACAGAGATTTATTTTCTCAATCAAGACAACACAAATCATATTCACATATCACATGTCATAAACATAGTCATAAAAGTGCATACATATTCATACATAATACATAAAGCATCGCGACAAGTGCGTACATAACATGCGAGGTTCTCATTTATTTTGAGAATCGCGTCACATAAACGCATTACATGCATCATGACATAGCATAAAAAACTAACTTTACCTTTTTCAGGTTACTGCTGCAGTCAAATAAACATTATCAACCTTCAGATCTAAGTCGATACCTTGGACGGTTCCTTAATGATCTACCTTTGGAGTTAAGTCGATACCTTGGATAGTTCCTTAATGATCCACCTTCAGAGTTAAGTCGATACCTTGGACGGTTCCTTAACAATCTACCTTTGGAGTTAAGTCGATACCTTGGATGGTTCCTTAATGATCCACCTTCAGAGTTAAGTCGATACCTTGGACGGTTCCTTAACAATCTACCTTTAGATCTAAGTCGATACCTTGGACGGTTCCTTAATGATCTACCTTTGGAGTTAAGTCGATACCTTGGACGGTTCCTTAATGATCCACCTTCAGAGTTAAGTCGATACCTTGGACGGTTCCTTAACAATCTACCTTTAGATCTAAGTCGATACCTTGGACGGTTCCTTAATGATCTACCTTTGGAGTTAAGTCGATACCTTGGACGGTTCCTTAATGATCCACCTTCAGATTTAAGTCGATACCTTGGACGGTTCCTTAACAATCCATCTTCAGATTTAAGTCGATATCTCAGACGATTCCTTAAACAATCAACTTGCCTAAATCTAAAAGCGGTAACCTCGGACAGTTCCGTAACAATCAACACTCAAACAACTACTTCTCAAACACTCCAAACATAATCTAATGCATGATTTACTGGATGGCATCTTCAAGCCCATCTCCGACAAAGGTCCCTGCTTCAGCTGGGGCAAAAGAACTCCTTTTTAAAACTATAAGGTAATTGCCCCTAATTGCTTTGCCTTGCTCTAAACTTTTCTATATTCTTTCTCAAAATTCTTCAAAAATGGCTACGCTCATTTACAAGCTAAAGTCCACTTTTCTTCTCCTTCTACTTTTCTTTTCAAAACAAGCAAAGCAATTAAGAGCCCGTGGAAAACCATGGATGCAAAGGGTGCTTTTTAAACCTTCCCTTTGCATAAATTACCCCCCGAACTCAAAATCCTTTTAAAGGTATTTTCTTGTTCTTTTAGCCTTTCCAATTGGATAAAATAAAAGTCGGTGGCGACTCATGCTTACCGCGACATTTCGATATAAAGTCAGTTCACCGTATTATAGATTGCAGCTTTGAGACCCAGAATACATGCTTCATACTCGGCTATATTGTTAGTGCAGTTGAAACATAATCTAGCAGTGAATGGTGTATGTCCTCCTGTAGGAGAAATGATCACAGCTCCGATGCCATTGCCAAGCGCATTAGAGGCTCCATCAAAAACCATAGTCCATCGGGATCCTGGCTCGGGTCCTTCCTCCGGTCCGGGTTGTTCGTAGTCAGTAACTAGCATAATGTCTTCATCTGGGAAGTCAAAGTTCAACGCTTGATAATCATCCACTGCTTGATGAGCCAGATGATCAGCTACCACACTTCCTTTGATTGCCTTTTGCGAAGTGTACTGGATGTCATACTCTGTTAGGATCATTTGCCATCTTGCTATTCTTCCAGAGAGAGCAGGTTTTTCGAACACATATTTGATAGGATCCATTTTGGAGATCAGCAAAGTGGTATGGTTTAGCATATACTGTCTTAGTCGGCGAGCCGCCCATGCCAAGGCACATCAAGTTTTCTCGAGCAGTGAGTATCTTGTTTCACAATCGGTAAACTTTTTGCTAAGATAGTAGATTGCATCCTCTAACACTGTTAGGTACATTATTAGAGGTCTTCCTTCCACCGGTGGTAGTAAGATTGGCGGTTTTTGAAGATATTCTTTGATTTTGTCAAAGGCTAATTGGCATTTGTCGTTCCATCTTTCTACTTGATCTTTCTTCAACAATTTGAAAATTGGCACACAAGTAGTAGTCATATGGGCAATAAATCTGGCGATGTAGTTCAGACGTCCCAAGAATCCTCTGACTTGTTTCTCGGTACGGGGTATGGGCATTTCTTGAATGGCTTTGACTTTGGCAGGATCAACTTCAATACCCTTACTACTGACTATGAAACCCAAGAGCTTACCGGATCTTACTCCAAAGGTACACTTGTTCGGATTCAGTCGCAACCTGTACTTCCTGAGTCTGTCAAACAGCTTGTGCAGATGACCCAGATGTTCTTCTTCGGTGTTGGACTTAGAAATCATATCATCCACATAAACCTCAATTTCTTGATGAATCATATCATCGAACAGAGCTACCATTGCACGCTGATACGTTGCTCCTGCATTTTTTAAACCAAAGGGCATTACTTTGTAACAAAAGGTTCCCCAGGGTGTTGTGAAGTTTGTTTTTTCAATGTCTTTGGGGCGCCATCTTGATTTGATTGTAACCTGAGAATCCATCCATAAAGGAAAATATCTTGCATTGCGCAGTATTTTCAACCAGTAGATCGATGTGAGGTAAAGGGAAATCATCCTTGGGGCTTGCCCGATTTAGATCTCTGTTGTCTACACACATTCTGACTTTCCCGTCTTTTTTAGGCACAGGCACGATGTTAGCTATCCATGGAGGATAACTCACAACTTTTAGAAAACCGGCGTTGAATTGCTTCTCAACCTCGTCTTTAATCTTTTTGGACATGTCGAGCCTACTTCTTCGCAGCTTCTACTTAACTGGAGTGCTACCTTCTTTGATTGGCAGGCGATGGACCACAATATCCGTGTCGAGGCCAGGCATATCTTCATAGGACCAAGCGAATATCTCGACGTAGTCTTATAACATTTGAATCAGTCTTTGCTTGACACTGTCTTCTAAATCAGCCCCTATCTTGACTTCTTTCTTTTCTTCGTCACTGCCCAGGTTGATAACCTCAATTGGCTCTTCATGCGGCTGTATAGTCCTTTCTTCTTGTTCTAATAGCCTTGCAAGTTCCCTAGGTACTTCACAATCTTCCTCACTTTCGTCCTCGGTTTGGTAGATCGGATTTTCAAAGTCATGACTGGCAATAGCAGAATCGTTATCAACAGGATCCAGAGTGAATGTGAATCTGCATTTATTATGTGGGTGTGTGTAAGAACACATAGCTATTTGAAAATGAATAAAGTAAAGAAAGAAACAAAAAGGATCGCAAAATTTGAATATGCAAACCCTTATAAAAAGGACCAGTGTGCTTCAGGCAAGGCACCTGGCTTTTAAGTTCATGGTTCGATAGTACAGGAACCATTTTTATTTTTGAACATATAAACAACGAAAACAGGAAATTGCATTTACTCCTGATCAAAGGAGATAACATCTTCGGCTTCCCAGTTGTTCAATCCATTGTTGTGAGTAGGGAATATCCAGTTGGTCCAGTTGCAGTTGTCTTCTTCGTCTTCCACAACATTGACTTCTTTGGTGACGAGATGAGCTGTTGATCCTTCAGGATGAGCAAGATGCTCTGCTGGATATGAGAGCCCAGGCTGAGGTACCTCTGTTGGCTGAGAGAGATACTCGATAAGATCATCCCATCCAATTGGGATGATGTCTTTGATAGAGACTTGTGCACTCTGATGAGCAGTGTACTCCAACAGACAATCATTCTTGCCATTTGGCGTTTCCCAGACTTCTTCAGGAGTGACAGGGCTTGTGATTGTCATATTGTTTTCGAAATGTTCATCCCATCCAGTTGGGATAATGTCTTCGATAGCGATTTGCGAGCTCAGGGGAGCGGAATACTTCACCATAAAGTCATACTTGCCACTCGGTTCTCCTAGTGTATCCTAGACTTCTTTTGGACTAGGTGGACTTTGGTATTGCTTAGCAATGGAACCTGTGATACTTATGTCATCTTCGAACTGATCATCCCATCCAGTTGGGACAATGTCTTCAATGGCAATCAAAGAACTCTGAGGAGCAGTGTACCTCACTAGAAAGTCGTACTTACCGCTTGGTTCTCCCAAAGTATCCCAAACGTCCTTGGAAACGAGTGGAACTTCATTTGGATATTGCTTAGTAATATGGCTCGAGATCACTTCGTCGTCTTCAATAGCATTTACTCCTTGGCTGATGAAATGAGACATTAATCCTCCAGAACGAGGACTTTGATCATTCTTCTGAGTTCCATTAGCATAGCCCAGACCTAGCTTATCGAACTTGTAAGGCACGTCAAGGAGTTGTCCCCATACTGTGCAACCACCCTCTTCGATCACAACCTTAGCATCTTTGAGAGAAGCCATTGTTGGAGTTATTTTTGTAGCAGGAGTAGCAGAAATATGTTTGGCAGTAGAGACAGCTGGAGGGACCACCTCAAAAGATTGGCAGGGGGTTTCGATGAATTCACCATCCATCTCAACATACTTGGAGTTACTCATGTGGCTAACCATATATTCTTCTTCACCATGAACCGTGACGACCTTTCCTTTTATCGGATATTTTAACTTCTGGTGCAGGGTAAAAGTTACAGCGCTTGCCCCATGTATCCAAGGGCGTCCTAGTAAACAAGAGTACGCTGGATGAATTTCCATCACATAAAAAGTATAATCAAAGATCTGAGAGCCCACTCTGATTGGGAGCTTAACTTCTCCGTATACTGTTCTTGTTGACCCGTCGAAGGCTCTTACCACAACATCGCTTGGTTGTAACACAACTCCTTCGAAGTCAAGTTTTTCCAGTACTACTTTTGGTAACACATTTAATGAGGAACCATTGTCTACCAGCACATGAGATAAAGTGGTGCCGTTACATTCAATAGAGATGTGCAGGGCTTTATTGTGATTTTTCCCAGCATGTGTTAAATCAGCGTCAGAGAAACCGAGCCCGTTATCCACTGTTAGACTGGCAACACAATTTTCAAATTGGTCGACTGAAATCTCCTGTGGTACATGTGTAGCTTTCAAGAATTTCATTAGAGCTTTGGCATGAGCTTCTGAATACTTCAACAGAGATAGCATTGAAATCTTTGTAGCAGTGTGCCCCAGTTGTTCAACAATATTGTAATCACTTTTGCATATGATTTTCAATATCTCCTCCATTTCTTGCCTCGAAGGATCTTCAACAGTGACTTCAACAGGTACTTGAACTGGTTCAATTAGTGGCTCTTTTCCTCGAGCATTGACATCTTGATTAGGAACTGGGACCTGGACTGGAATAGTAGTAACATTTGGAGAAATTTCTGGTGAAAAGATCCTTCCACTTCTTGTAATCTTACTAGTTCCCACAATATTATCAACAGTTGGATTAGTAAAATTCACAGCCTCTTCAGTCAAGGTGTCTTGTTTAACTCCTTGGACATAAACATTAGCGCCATAACTCCACGGGACAGCTTTGTCTGAGGAATATGGAAATGGAGCCGGATTGGTGATGATTACAGATGCCACTCTGGGTGCAGCAGAAATTTTGAAGGGAGCCTTGGTAGGGATTTTCAATGGTATGTTAGAAACCACTGAGATGTCCTCTATCCTCATCCCATTTGAAAAAACTTTGCACAAATTGTCTATAGAAGGAAGTTTCTCAAACATAATGATACGACGATCCATCCACTTTTGAATTCCTCTTTTCAGATTTTCACAACCATTGGGTAGGTGTGCGCAATAAAAGCAATCAGGGTCACAACCTGGAAATAAACCAGCTTGTATTAGCTTTCTTTTGATTTCAAGGAGCAGAGTTGACAGTTCTCTCACATCATAGATATAAACAGTGTCCATGATAGCGTTAACGGTCTTGTCGTGTTTTGGCATAGGCGCAGTGATGACATTTGGAGTCTCTGGAGGATCGAATTCAATTTCCCCAGCATCTATCATGTCTTGGATTTTATTTTTTAGGGCCCAACAGTGATCTGCGTCATGTCCAGGACAATTGGAATGGTATGCACATGTTGCGTCGGGGCGATAACTAGGAGAGGAAGTGTTGACATTCTTTGGAGGATCTTTCAATGTAATCAGATTTGCTTTTAACAAGTGCTGCAATGCTTGAGAGATTGGCATGTTGATTTTGGTGAAGTTTCTTCTCGGTGCATCTGGTCGACGCGTATACTCCAGCGGTTGATCTTTTTGAGGTGCAGATGCAAAGATCAGAACAGCCCCTACAGATTGGTGATGCTCACTTTTGTTGCGGCTTTTCTGACTGTGCACTGTATTGACTTCATTTCTCCCACTGATGGGCCTCTTTGTAGTACCAGAGGAGAGCCTACTTGAATTTTTCCACTTTGAATGCCACTTTCGACACGCTCTCTAGTTAATATCAGGTCAGTGAAACCTGACGACGAGCTTCCCAGCAAATGACTGTAAAAAGGGCCAGTTAAAGTGCCCATGAACATGTCGACCAGCTCGCGATCAGATAAGGGAGGTTGAACCCTTCCAGCCAGATCTCTCCACTTTTGTGCATACTCTTTGAAACTTTCTTTTGGTGCCATGGTCATGCCCCGTAGTTGAGTACGAGTTGGTGCAAGGTCAGCATTGTATTGATACTGTTTGTAGAATGCAGCAGCCAGATCTTCCCAGGTGTGAAATTTTGCACTTTCCAGTTGGTAGTACCACTCGAGTTGAGTACCCGACAGACTTTCTTGGAAGAAATGAATCCACAACTTTTTATCTGCTGTATGAGGTTGTATCTTTCTCACATAGGACCTTAGATGCAGCTTTGGGCAAGAGACTCCATCATACTTTGCAAAGACAGGGACTTTGAACTTTGGAGGGATAACAACATCTGAGACGAGTCCAAGATCATTGAAGTCTAAACCAGGTATTTTCTGTATCTCCATAGCTTTCATGCGTTCTTCCAACTGCTGGTATTTGCTATCATCCTGTTCGTCTTTGGAGTGATAATCTTCTTCGTCAGGAGAGAGAGAGAGTTTGGCAGAACCCTGGTTGCTGTGATTGTCTTCTTGATCACCTTCACCGACTTCTTCAGGGATTGGCGCTTTTCTGGGCATCCTGGCTGGGACTCTGACTTTCCTCACGAGGTGGCTTAAACCTATAGATCCCTTGGACTTCCTTTTTCTTCTTGGTCATTAGGGCTTTTAGTTCCTATTGCCCCTTTGCTAGCTCCAGAATTGTTATCTGAACTTGGGCGTTCTGTGCTTCGAGATTCTTGATGCTTGTTTCGGAATCCATCCCTTCTAACTGAAATAAACAGCGAGGAGATGAGAAACTTGTCATGTGAACCTGTTATGCAATGTTTATGAATGAAATGTATATGCAATGCTTTCAAGGATCTTAGAATTTAAATTTGTTTAAACAAAAGAGAAACAAACATTTATTAGTCAACATTTTATTTCTTTTTTTTTCTTTTCTTTTGTCTTTTCTTTTCTCTCTTTTTTTCTTTGCCTCTTTCGGGCTTACAAGATAAAGCAAAAATAAAGAAAATAAAGGATTCTTCAAGCCTCCCATGGACGCTTTCTCTTTGCACCCAGGAACATGTTGATCTGCTGTTCTTCATGGAGTTGTCTGGTGAGCTCCAACACTTTCCTCTCATAGTCTTGATAGTATGCTTTGAAGGTGTCCCTTTCTCCTTTTAGTTGAACCCAAGATTTCTTCAGCTCTTCCAAGTCAGTTGGTATGTCTAGATGTAGAATAACTCGAGGTTCCTCCCCTTCGACATCTGGCTCAATAGTCACAGGTAAGATAGCGGGATATGGCATGATGAACTTTTGAGGACGAGCACGCAACCGTTTGAGGTAAGGCTCCATGGGAATAGAATTCCATTGTCCTAAAGACTTGCTTTCTACTTTGTAGACACTGCCCCAAGCATGTATAAACCTTCGTCGATATCTTTGGGAATCATCTTCGTAGTCGAACACAATGCCGTGGATGATCATGTCGTGAGGACCATTTCTTCGTGCATATCCAAATTGGCGCAAAGCTAAAGAGGGATTGTAGGTGATGCCTCCCCTAATGCCAAGGAGTGGCACATTAGGGTACTCCCCACAATGGTCAATAAGAGTGATGTCTTCTTGAAAAAAGTTGTTTCACCGGATATCTAAATGGGATAAAGACATAATTCTGCGAGACCATTGCATCCTTTGCTCGTTTCTCAACATTGATCGGGGAAGGTGTGATGTAAACCATCTAGCCAGTAGTGGTACACAACACATAAAATTTCCTCGCTTTTTCATGGTACAAGTGTGTAAAGAATGTAGAATGTCTCCCAGCAAAGTAGGTACCAGATTGCGGGTTAAGAAAATGTTGATAGCGTGCACACTTATGAATTGGTCGGGATTAGTGAATAAAACCAACCCATAAATCAAAAGAGCCGCAACTTCTTCAAAAGCTTGGTAACTCCTATCTTTTAATAATGATCGAGCCTTTCCCATTAAGAACTTAGCAAGCAAACCCTTGACTCCACTCTTTGTTTCCCAATTAGACTCGATTTCTGACTTTCGTAAATGTAAGGCAGCAGCAATGATTTCAGGCTTTGGGATCTTTTCTAAACCAGTGAAAGGTAATTGATCTCGAACAGGTAGCCCAATTAGTTCAGAGAATTCCTCCAAGGTGGGTACTAGCTGGTAATCAGGAAATGTAAAACAATGATGTTCGGGATCAAAGAATTGGAACAGGACCCGTATCATGTCTTTTTCAAATTTTGAGGTAACCAAATGGAGTAGGTGACCGTGCCTCTCAGTGAATTGAGCATTTCTGGGAAATTCTGATATTAAGTCCTTTAGTTCAGATGGTACTGTTGCGATGTTGATCCGGATATAATCTCTGGTAGCGGGAGCCTTTACCTGCAACAACAGAACAAAGGTAAACTCTTCGATCCTCGAAATGATTAGTGAGAAAATGATATGTTTATGATGTTTATGATGTCATGATGTCAAACATGTGGAAAACACAAACAAATCACACAATAGCCTTAGGTTTAAAGGCTTGTACGAGGTTCATAGGTGATACCCTCCCCACTGAAGTTGAGTTGGTTTAAACCTGTCTTAGAATGGTATTTGGGTTCTACGATCCTTGGAGACAACATTTCAATACAGCACTCGGACGGCCGATCAAAACATTCCTCGAGGATAACCAACTTCGATCAATTTCAAAGCCAGTCACTTAATAGGCCACAAGTCAAGTTCAACTAAAGGTTCTAAGGCAAATTAGTGCTTGATGACATTTCAGAAGCCTAACATACTCCTTGATCGTTTTCAAGGGATATCAGTACAGACCAAAGTGTCGCACTAACGGTGACTACCAGATCAACCATATCGGTACATGCCGTATGGTTTCCTTGGTCTATTGTCACATACTTAAGGTATCTCGAGATTCGGGTTAGAATCTTTCACACAAGTAAATACCCAAACAAACCTTTGAAAAATAGAGCAAATAAGACAAACAATTGAAAACATCGAAGTGATCTAAACTCTAAGGTAACCCCTTTTAAAAACATTTTGTTTTTGAAATCCCTAGCAGAGTCGCCAGTTCTGTAATCCTCGGTTTTTTGTGGGATGCGAACTGACTCTTCTTTTATTTTTGAGTTGTGAAAATCAGAGAGTCGCCACCGACTTTTATTTTATCCAATTAAGGAAAGGTTTATAAAAGAAACAGAAAAAGACCTTAAAGAGATTTTGGGTTCGGGGGTAGGTTATACAAAGGGAATGTGTTAGCACCCTTTATATCCATGGGCTCTTAATTGTTTAGCTCACTTGTTTGAATCGTTTGTTTTGCTTTGAAATGCTTGTATGTGGTTTTAAATATTTTGTAAAGAATTAACTTTGTAATGATCCTTGTGCGGATGTATACAAAGTATTTATCTTTCGAAAAATATTTTGATGGTTTGAAAAAAGGATTTTTAACTTCGTAATGATCCTTGTTTGGATATATACAAAGTGTTGTCTTTTTGAAAGTTTGTTTTGAAAAAACAGTGATGTGTAAGAACTTCTGTTGTTTTTGATTGAGCAAGCAATTAGGAGGTATACCCTAAGTTCATAAGATTCTTTCCCATTTCTTTTAGAAAATTTTCTTTGACTGGATACAGAAAGAAATTTGAATTGTATTTGAACAGCAGAATTGATTTTTGAAAAGAGTAACAGAGGAATTACCTTAGAGGTGCAAGTGTGATTGTGATTTATTTCAGATATGTCATCTTTGAGATTAGTGATCTAGCGCTTCAGTTTTATTCTTGTCATACACGCAGTTTTATATGTACAGGAATTAAAGTGCGGGAATGTAAAATGCGGAAAGTAAATTTACGCTATTACATCGATTGTGCGAGAAATGTAAACTACACTATTTACATGAATTTGACAACCTATACATTTATCTATGAATTTAAATTGCAATGAGATAAAGGGAAAGTGTTTTTGGATTTTTTGGATGGTTGATTTTAATTAAATTTAATGCATAATTAATTTAATTAAAAGATCAAGAATTAGAAATAAAATTTAAACCTAAAAAAATTAAGTCCAAAATATGTCTAAGTTGCTTGTTAATTAATTTTAAAATAAAATTAATTTTTTTGTGATTTTTGAATTTTTTGTTAAGATTATTAAGTTAATTAACATATAATTATACAAATAATTATATACATAAATTAAACTTAAAGAGAAAAATATTCTAAATAAGTGTAAAATTAGTTTATAATATATAAACTTAATTTAATAAAAAAGAAATTTTTTTTTTTGATTTTTGATAGGTTAGAAATAATTAAAAAGGAAATATATGAATATATATTGGTTAATTAAACAAAATATTTTAATTATTAAGAAAAATAAAATATTTTTGTGTCAAAAATTAAGACAATATTTTATCAACCTAAAATATTTTTTTGCATATTTTTCTGTTTTTTAAATAATTTTATAAAGAAAATTAAATAAAATAGTTAGTATATTAATATGGATCATGTGTGGTTGATGGGAGGGTCTATGGTGTGGTCAAGCAAAACATGTGCGTTGGATGAAGCAATCAGATGCATCTGATGGTGACTAGAGCGAGGGAGTATGCCACGTACAGGACCTGCAAAGCACTGAATCAAAGATTATTTTAAAAAATAAACGCGCGCGCCCTCTAGCCAATAGGAGGGAGCCACGTCTCGTCTTCTTCATCAGATGAGCTTTTTACACCGCTCGTTTACAGGGTGCTGTAAAAAACCTATATCTACTACACCTGTGCAACACGAATAGGGGTTAGACATAAAATAAATTTGGCGCGAGATCATGGTTTTGTTGCAAATGTTTCACTGATTATAACCATGGCCTTAGTTTGGTCTAATTTTGCCTCTAACGAAAATCCCCAAAATAGAGGTCAAGAACCCTAAAATGGTAACTTCGTGAATATGTGACCAAACCCTAATTAACTATCCAGAAACGATCAGAACAACAAACCAAACTCACATGTATGTTTACATCGTGTTAAATATGCATGTATAATTATATCTTTGTAGGTTTTTGTTTGAACAAACCATGGGTTTTTGTGGATGATTCTGAATGCTTTGCTTGCTGAAAATGATTGGGATAGGTTCAGGGATGTTTGAGGATCATGTTTAGATAATTATTTGGACTTGAAATTAGCTTAAACTCAGAATTCAAAATTTAAATTTCTTTGAAAATTTCAAGTTGATACAAGTGTGATACAAGTATGATATTGGTTCAAAATTCGTGTGTGCCTTCTTGCTGAAGTGTTCTAAGCTATTTATAAGCAATAGAGGTGCTGCAAACTTAAGCTAACAAGCTTTGAGTGTCTTTGAACTTTTGATTTTTTTAATAATAAAAGCTTTGAATTTCTTGGCCATGGCTTCAATTTTCTTCACCCCTCTTGCCATACGTCTTCTGTACCTCTATGCTGCAGAGTTTGGATCAAACTTGGTGGCTCATGCTAAGGACAAAGGCCTTGAATCATTATCTTGAACCATTTCTTTTTTAATTTAACTTTAAATGAAATAAAATTAAATTAAAAAAGAAATAAAAATGTCATGGGCCTAATGTTGGTCGTGGGAGCCCTTTAACATCATTAGAAACATGTTTGGATCATGAATGCTTGGCCTCTTTTGGAAAAAAACAATTTTGAACATTGTTGGTTTCATGCATTTTCCCAAAAAATAGCCAACTTCAACAAGGCATAAATCCCTCAATTTTGATCATATGAAGGAGTTCTTGTACTTTTTAGAAACCTCAAGATGTCCTCTACAAGCTACTTTGGAAGCTTTTTTGCATTTGGAGAAGTTATCTTGATGTTATGGGCTTTGACAAAAAACCACTTTTTGTTGACTTTGAAAATGACCTGTAATGTCTTAGCTCATATTTTCCAAATGGTAAATCCAATGATCATGGGACCAATTTCATTTGAAAGATAATTAAATTTCCTTTCAAATAAGCTTTGGTTGGAATTTTTCGGATGAACGAGGAGAGAGTTATGTCCGGTCAAAGTTCAGTTGATTTTTTAGGAGAAAACCCTAATTTTGAAACTTAGAGTTTTGTCGATTTCTGAACTTTTCTTGATGAATTATGATCAACCATTGATCAAATGATGAATCTTTTGACAAAATATGGATGTTGACAAAAAATTTCATTTTTGACTGTCTGTTGACTTTTCGGTCAAACTGGTCGTCTGTTGATTGTTTGAGCTACTGACTGTGCGTCCGAGCGAATCGAAGTTTGAAAGTTTGTTTGATGGTACTTTGAGACATATGGAGATCCATGAAATACATTTGAGGTCTCAAAAAACTTGTTCTCCTGAAAAAAACAAAAACCCTAGTTAGGGACTGTTTGTGTAGGAGACAATTAAGCGTACCTGATTTTTGTGCAGTGTTGAGTCTCTGCTGATCATGTGATTATCAGAAGACTTCTAGAACAAAAATCTTGGAATTTTGAAATGCAAAAGATTGATTTGACTGATGGTGCAAACACGGAGAATTGTGCTGTCAGCGGGTTTGACTGTTAGCCGGCTGTTCAGGTATTAACGTAACAGTTAAAGTGAAAACTTAACAGTTAAAGTTAATTTTTCTCTTTTTGTTTTTGTTGTGTTAATGGTGAAAAATTATTTACATGAGTTGTTAGAAAAACACAAACATAATAAATAAATAAAATATACTGTACGCGAACGAAATTATCGATAATAAAATTGAAAAGGATTTAATGCACAGAAATAAATATTTAACTAGCAATAAACACACATAATATTATCTCGATAATTAAATGACGGTACAACAGATAGTACAATATTTAATACTGACAGTACAAATATTACATAATATAACGAACAGTACGACAAATATAATGAACGGTACGTTATTTGAAAGTGAAAGATACGACAAACTTTAAGTATGACGATTAAAAACCCATGCTATAAACAACAATATCTAGATGTACGGGAGTGCAAGCATCCCAGGTCCGCATTTTTCTGGACTATGCAGACAGAAAAAAGACATGATCACCGTAAAAACAGTGATGACCATAAGAAAAAACGTATCCACCCACTTTGCCATTTTTTGCCGGGGAAGAAGAGAAAATAATTATGAGATAGTATGATAGAAATTTGGGAGATGAGTGAAATTTGATGTGAGATTTTATGGAAAAAATGAGGGGTATATATAGAGTGAAAAGAAGGATGGAGACATTGGGGAATGAAGTGACACCGTACAAAAAAGGAAAGTTTGAGTGGTAGTAGGATTTGAAAGAAAGTGTATGGAATAAAGTTAGGATTTGATTTGAAAGAAAGAGATTTGAAAAGAAAGGAAAAGATTTGAAAACAATAATATAGTACAAAAATTATTGGGGAACAAAACCAAATAATAATTTAATTGTTACCAGTACAGTCTGAATCCCTGGACTCTGCGCCTGCAAAATTTGATTCTGTACCAATTGCGTCAGTATTATTTATCTGAAAATAAATCTCAAATAAACAGCGTGTGAAGTGATAAACAGTATTTGGCGTTTGTGTAAGAATAAATTCAACAGCGAACCCAAAATACCGTATAAAAAATATCCTAAAAACTGAGTGTTCATAAAATCAAGATATTTATGAAATAAAATCCAAGATTATATGAAACTCCCAATTTTTAGACAGAAGTTTGTTGCCTTCTCTTTGAAAAAAGATGCGGGAAAATTTTGGGGCATAACACCACTGATCTCCTTCTGATATGCCAGCGAATAGAGATGCTTGGGCGGGACGCATTGGACCGAGGTATCATCGCGCAGGGCAGTCCAGAGGCGATTGCAGTCGTGGAGAGGATGGTCGGTGACGCGGGCGGTGCAGAGGCATATAACAGGCAGAGGAGGTCCCAGGGTGTTAGGGTTAGGCATACTCAGTAGGGGGTGCTGGTTTATTTTTCTTTGACTTTATTGTATTCGATTTGTATTTCTTGACATTTACGTACACTTTCGTGCACTATTAGTTGTATATATATATATAATATTAGTATTTTATATAAATATGTCGCTTATTTTATTCGAGTTACATTTTATTCATATCAAACACTATTTACTGCGAGCGTTGTTGTTGTTTAATTTTTCATACAGGACTAAAAAAACAAAAAGTATAAGAAAAACAAAATAAAAAACAATTTCTGCATATTTCGGAGATGTATCTCCGAAATAACCCAAAAATGTGAAAAAGGTGTTTTCGGAAATGCATCTCCGAAAACACCCCCCATTTGATGATTTCGGAAATGCATTTTCGAATTCTAAAAATATCTGGAAAAAAAATAACTTCGGAAATGCATTTCCGAAGTAGGGGTAATTTTGGGTTTTCGCATGAGGTTCTCCCCATAGGGGGGTCTACAAAGAAAATCTCTTTTTAAATCTACTATCAAGCAATTCAAAATATTATACCAGTCCGTCATTTAGCACAACATAATCACTTCGTTTTTTTGTCTTTTGTGATACAATAAAGGGTACAACTGAAATAGAGTAAAAGATGTAACTCTCTCTTGTGTTTCTTCTCATATCTGAGAAGACTATAAAATGGTGGAGCCCACATACTTTAACTCTCTCTTCTCTTTTTCTCACAACAACTAAGGCTGGAAATGAGTCGAGTCGAACTCGCCTCAACTGAGTTCGACTCGTTATGAATTGGCCGCGTTCGAGTTCATGTCAAACTTCTTTTTCAGCTCAAACTCGACTCGTTAAGAATTGGCCGAGTTTGAGTTCGAGTTCATCACGAACGTTTTTCAGCTCAAACTTGACTTATTAGAAGTTTACGAATATCTTGGTTCAACTCGCTAGGTTTATCCTGTTAGGTTCAACTCGCTTATTTCACAGACTTAAAAGTAATTTTTTTAAAGTCTATTTAGACATTTTAAATTAATATTTTTTTAAATAAAAAATATAAAAATAAAATAAAAGTTATAAGATTGGAATTTATACGATGTTAATTTTATTTGTATAATTATTTGTAAAAATATTTTGTTCACTTGAGAATATAAATTATCAATTAAAACCGTTAAATTAAAATAAAATATGATACTAAGATTTAGAGCAAATCTTTAAACCTACTCTTAGAGACAATATAATTTATCTCATATATAATCGAATTGACTCATGAACCTAACGAGTCGAACTATGTATAAATCAAGTTCAGCTCATTTAGTTAACGAACTAAATTTTTAACTCATACTCAGCTAATTTGTTTCATGAACCTAATTTAACGATTTAATTTTCTAATCGAGTTTCAAACTATTTTCAAGTTAGCTTAGTTCATTGTCAGCCCTAACCACAACCAAGCAAGAGAAACGGTGATCTTCTTTCCTATGTCTCTCTTTAACCCCTCTCTCATCCATTTCACCTATACCAAGCAGACCCTTATTGAACTCTTAATAACTTGAATAAAGTTTTTTTTTACCAATATGTCACACTATTGAAAATAATACACCAAAATAACACACTTTGAAAAAAAATTCCAAAATGTCACTTTTCCTTCCTAGGTTCGTCCATTTATTGGGTGAACAAATACTAAAAAATTTCTATTCATAGGTTCGTCCATGCATTGGAGGAACGCTTGAAAAATTACAAAAAACTTGTTAAGATGGTTAAACAGGATATCTGACTTAACAAGTGTAAATTTCAGGTTCTAACTCAGATATCTTTTTTAACTGACTTAACAAATTTTCTGTAATTTTTTAAGCGTTCGTTCAATGCATGGACGAATATATGAAGGGAAAAAATTTTAATATTAATTCACCCAATGAAATGACGAACCTAAGAAAAAAATGTCATTTTAATTTATTTTTTTGTAAGTGTGGCATTTTGGTGTATATAGTATAGCATATTGATAAAAAAATATTGATAAAAAAATCCTTGAATATGCTTGGGATTTATTACCTTGAAAAATAAAGTAATATACAATTAGATTACATATAAAATAAACTAAAAAATGTCATTTTAATTTATTTTTTGTAAGTGTGGCATGTTGGTGTATATAGTATAGCATATTGATAAAAAAATATTGATAAAAAAATCCTTGAATATGCTTGGGATTTATTACCTTGAAAAATAAAGTAATATACAATTAGATTACATATAAAATAAACTAAACTATAAATAATTGTAACTAACCATCTCAATGGAACTAAAAGAATCGTAACTAACTAACAACAATGTCACCACTAACTACAAATTTTTCATAATACTTTTTTAAACAAAAAACCTACAAATTTTCATAATTTGATGTGAATTCTTTCATCGAAAATTATCATTGAAATTATTGTACTATGACTATGGAAAAGTGGTGACTAAAAAGAATCTAATTTAACCAAAAGCAAACAAAGTTACAGAATCTAGGTCTAGTTCGAGAAAGACGCAGCACATTACTCATTTTCTCCTCCGGTTTCTTTGTTGATTGCTAAGAACTTTTGAGCAAAAGATTTCCACATGAACAGTGAAGTAAATAATTGTGTTAGGTAATAACCTCTTATGATTGTTATTATGAGCACTGACATGTCATGTGTTTTAGACTATTACTACTATTGTTACTGTTTAAGCTCGTGGCTTGACTGGCTTCTACACAAACTTTATTTTTCCTTCTGTAAATTCTCCTTTCCGATGCTACTTACTGCACGGTTCATTAACATAGTAGCAACACTGTGTAGTCAGAGTTTTTTTATAAGATATGGAGAAACATAATGGCCACGTGCATTTAATTAATTCAATTGTACTTTTGTGTTGCTAAAATTTACTAACATTGAATGTATATTTGTTTTAGCATTTAACCATGTAAAAATGCGGTTGTGAAAAAGGATACACTGTAAAAAATGCGGTTGTGAAAAAGAATAAACTTGAATTTCAAGTTTTGTGGTGTGATTGATTGGGAGAGGGAATTGAGAAGAGAGAGGTGAGGGAATTGAGAAAAGAGAAAGAGAGAGATTTTGACCCAAATATCTCACATCTACAATATAAGAAAATTATATGTCTTGAAATACCAATTTTACCCTGCTGTCTTACTAGAGCACCACGTGGATGGCCTCTTCAAACAACATTCTACTTTTTCTTATCTTTCCTTCTTATTCTTCCAATCTTTCTTCTTTCTTATATTTCTCATTCTCTCTCTTTCTCTCTCACAGACTGTTGCTTCATTTTTCTTTTTTCCTCTTCTCCTTCCTCTTCTTCTTCCTTCTTCATTTTCTTCTTTATAAACCGTAATGATACTCTCTGTAATACTTGGCTAACGAAACCCTAATCAATCTCGATAACTATGCATGAAATTAGGGTTTTAGAAATCCTATGAAAATGAAGAAGATGTATAAAATTAGGGTTTCGTAAATCTTATGAAAATGAAGAAGATGCATAAGATTAGGGTTTCAGAAAAGCATCAAATTCAATTGTTTTAAGTTTTTGCATATCAGGTAATCTATTTTAGTTTTTGATTTTTTGTTTTAGTTGATTTTTTGTTTTTGATTATTAACAGGTTCTTTAGGTTTGATCTATGAATTTTTAACTTCTTCGTCAACAGTAACAAACGATTTATGGGTAAAATAGAAATGTATGATTATGTCAAAAAAACAGAAGAACCGGGAAAGTGAGGTTTTAATTTTGTTGGTGTTGATAATGAAAAGGGTATAATTTGCAGTGTGGTTAGGATTTTTAGAATAGAAATTCGATTTTATGATTTTAAGTTATGATAGAAGTTTCTCTAGGTATTCTGATGGATGATTTTGAGTGTTGATTATGTTTTTGGTGTCGTGTTTCCAGTGTCGGTATTAGTTTGATTTTTGATTTTTTTACTCCATTGCAGGTTGTTTGCCCCAAGACTCTAAACCATATGATGAAAAATGGTTTACGAATGGTATAATATAATCTTTATCATAATCTTTAATTTTTCATCAATTGATTAATCACCATTGATTTTTCATTAAAAAAAATGTTTAGTGTGTTGATAATTTTCAATTTTCATGTTATTGATCAAAATGGGAAAAAGTTCAATCTTCGGTTTTCTTTGTTTTGGTATTTTTGTTGGATTTTGAATCATGGGTTTTCTTTGTTTGGTTTTGTTCATTGGAAAAAATGTAATATTTTTGGATTTTGAATCATGGGTTATTCGTAGGTTATTGCAGAGAGGCTGCTTGAGGGAGAAATTGGTGGTTTGAAAGAGTAGGTTTTGTACTACATTGCTATTCTACATAATCTTTAAGATATGTGTTTACAAATTTATGGCAGTTTTGTTTTCTAATTCAATTCTAATTGTGTTTTTGTGCGACTACATATATTTTTAAGGGTCACATTAGCTTTGTAAATCTTCAACGATTATTATTTCTTTTATGGCATGATATGTTTTCTCTATATTCAGATTATTACTGAAGACCTCGGCCACAATATGGAAATGTTTGGCCACAATCTGAAAGCTTTGATATCACTTTTTGAAAAGGTCGGAGAAGAATGGTTGGAGCAGGATTTTTCTACTTGGGTTGTACTTTTGGAATTTGGTTTTTAACTAATCTTTTGTATATTTACATACATTTTGAAAGAAATTTTGTTGCAGCTGTTGAAAATGATTCTCAAATTCTGTTGCACCATGGGAAATAGTTGGTATTTTATAGCATGACAATTTGTTTGTCTCAGTGTCATTATAAGTGTTGATATTTACCTAAATATTATGGCACACTACTTTAGTTGATGCTCATTTGCAGATTATTCATGTTCTTTATACTGATAACAGATTAAAGGGTATGAGGAACAAGTAGAAATAATACAGACTATGACAAAAGAGGAGTACTTGGCCACTTATTGAAGGTATGAGTATACTTTAATCATGAGTTTGTTCCTGATGGTGTTGGGAGTTTCAACCATATTTTCTTGTGAGTAAAAACTATGTTTTAATTGTTCTTTACTTAAAATCATTCGATCTGTGTTTTCTTTTGCTCTGAACTGCTCAATTCTAAGGATAGTTTTCTTGATCAACATACAGGTAGCACGAAGACGAAAGTGATTTGTTTTGTTCCATATTTGATAGCTGAATGTTAATAAATGTATAATCTTACTATTATTTGATTACACTTGTGCTACGATTTATTATTCTATTTCAATTTTGATTTTAGAAATTGTTTATCTTGCAGTGTAAATTTCATGCTTAGTCTCCTTGTGAAATTCACATTGATTCAGTTCAAAATGCTTAAAATCATGTTTTTGGATGTGATATTTTGCTTCTGTCATACTGCTTATATGGTGCTACATGTATGAGAAACTTTGATTCAGTTAATTTAGAAAATAAATTACACTGGTGCTTTTGATAATGTTTTTAATTTTAATTACAGGTAAGTTTGATTTTATCGATAGGATTGTGGTTGGAATGAAAGGATGATGGGATTAAAGGTTCAAACGGGATTGAAGATGATGGAATTGAAGGTTCAAACGGGATACAACCAAAGCCTCAATACATAGCAAGGAAAGTTGTTGCTGCTCAAGGAAGAATACGTTAGCAGTCCCGTTAATTTTTTCGATACAACGTAAAGTTTATGTCGCATTTATATATTGAACCAAACTATCCATAACCACATCATGTTTGTGCAGTCTTTAAGATGGCATAGAATTCGTGTTTGTACATCTTGAAGAAGAGACTGGACGATATTAGGTTGTGCAGGTGCCGGTAGATTTGTGTGTCGATGGTTTTGGCCTCTTTCATTGCACATCTTGCGAGGTCTCTGTTTGATCGTAGGCGTTGTCGGAGAGATATGATATGAATCTCATATTAACCAGCAGATAAGAAGCATGTTGTCAGAAATTCGCACACCAGTAATGCTGAGCTCGATAAATTAAACAAGGGTATGCTAAACAAGGGGATTTAGGTATGTATTTTATGTAGTTTTTTTCCAATTGATTGTTCTTTTGTGTTGTGTGGAAAAAGAGTCATGACTGAAGTTGATATTTTAAATTACGGTTGATGTCACTGTCACATAAAAAAGGAATCATGATCGGAGTCAATCTTTACGGAGAATCACAGTCAAAAGCATACAACAAAAACTTTCATGTTTCCATCCAAATTGAGTCTGTAGACTTTAAAAAAACATCAGCATAGTTTTGTTGCACCAACTTACTGATCATTTTGAATGCAATCTTTTTGCTTATGCTTTTTCATAATTGAGTAATGATCTCTGCTAACATAGAAGGAAGTTGATCCAAGATGAATTACGCAGGACGCGGAGGATTATGTATCTGAAATCACTCTGGCCAATCCTATGAGGAGCTGCAGGAAAAGGAATATTGTTGATGACAGAATCCATGATTGAGTTTTGTCCGAAGTTCTTTTAATAGTCATTGCGACTTGAATTCAAATGGTTGGTTTGGAAAATGGTAGGGGCTGCTACTCCTATTAATATTAGTATAACAGAGTCATGATGGTAGAAGTGACAGTCGGATGCCGAAATTATGGCGTGTTGCATGAAGAAAAACCTATTGCAGGACAGATGCCTCATGAACTTGTGTCTTTAGATCGCAGCAGCTCGACTGTTATTCAGGATCAACAATACAAGTGGCCGACATGTATTTCTTTAACAACATGAATTATTCGTTGGCTCGGTGCGAGTTCTTTAACATGGGAATATGTTTGGAAGGCTTTGGATGATGTCAGTGTTGGAGACATCTATGCCATCAACATATACAGCTTTACGGGTAAGTCAAGAAAAAGTATCTTTTTTATTTTATGAAGATATATAGATTTACCATTGAAGTTTGAACCATAATTATCTTCAATAAATTGGTTTATCAGAAAAATTATTTAAACACCAAATGAAGTTACTAATTAAAATATTGAATATTAACGAGAAAATGAAGTTACTAATTAAAATATTGAATATTAACGGGAACATGAAGTTACTGATCAAAACATTTAATATTAATGCAAATATTAAATTACTAATCAAAATATTGAATATCGACGGGAACATGAAGTTACTGATCAAAATATTGAATATTAACGAGAACATGAAGTTACTGATCAAAATATTGAATATTAACGTAAACATGGTATTATTGATCAAACAGTTGAATATTATTGGGAACATGAAGTTACTAATTAAAATATTAAATATTAACAGAAACACGAAGTTATTGATCAAACTATTGAATATTAACGGAAACATGAAGTTACTAATCAAAATATTAAATATTAACGGAAACTTGAAGTTACTGATCAAAATATTTAATATTAACGGAAATATTAAATTCCTCATCAAAATATTGAATATTAACGAGAACATGAAGTTACTGATCAATATATTGAATATTAACAGAACATGTTGTTACTGATCAAAATACTAATATTAGCGGAGACATGAAGTTACTAATCAAAATATTGACTATTAAAAAGAACATGAAGTTATTGATCAAAATATTGAATATTAACGGGAACATGAAGTAACTGATCAAAATATTGAATATTAACGGAAACATGAAGTAACGGATCAAAATATTGAATATTAACGGGAATATGAAGTTCTTTATAAAAATATTGAATATTAACGGAAACAAGAAGTTATTGATCAAAATATTGAATATTAACGGGAACAAGAAGTTTTTAACCAAAATATTGAATATTAACGGGAACATGAAGTTGTTGATCAAAATATTAAATATTAACGGGAACATGAAGTTAGTTATCAAAATATTGAATATTAACGGGAACATGAAGTTACTGATCAAAATATAAAGTGTTAACAGGAATATTAATTAACTGATCAAAATACTGAATAATAACGAAACATGAAGTTACTAATCAAAATTGATTTATTATCTATTTTTAACGGTGAATTATTATCTACCCAACTCAAAGAGTTGGGTAAAGTTACCTTCAATGTAATTTTTTTTTTGGAAACAACAAAAAATTGTACTATTTTTTAATTAATTAAATGTGTTAAAATTAAATGAAACATTGTGATTGGTTGGAGGTACACTACCCAACTTTTTGTGATGGATAGAGAAGTTGTCCCATTTTTAAAAAATTTCATCTTATTTTTATGATATTTTTGTAATATTATTGATAGCATGAACTTACTAGGAAATATCTTTTATAACTTTTCTCATAAATATTAGCTCTTTTCCTGGGGAACATTTTTTATGCTTCTGCATATGATATTCGTTTAATATATCAGCTCTAAATGCATATGCCTTTTAATATTAGTATTTTTTATAATTTTTTCTATTTTAATGCAAATTAAATCTTTTACTAATATTTTTTATTTTTCTCAATTCAAATGCGCGAAAACAACGGGTACCCGTGCGAACGCACGGGTATCACACTAGTTTCAACTTATATTTTAAACATAATTTTTAAAATATTTCATATTTAAATATTTTTAGTGAACAAAATTTCATATTTGTCGTTGCTCTAAGGTAGTTTAATTCGTTGCACATATTTTTAAAATTTTATTGTGTAGTTGTTTGGGTTAATATCGAATGGTTGAGCGATAGCATTTTTGGTGGATGGGATTTAAATTATTGTGTTTGATAAAAAGAAATTTGACGTTGTCGTGTTTAGTAATTGATGTTTGTTTGAAGTGTTGGTTTTCAGTATTGGTATGTGTAATTTAGGACTTAGGGTTTAGGGTTGATCGGTGTTTGTTGTTGGAAATGTGGATTAAAATATTAGGGTTGTTGTTGGTAGAAATGAATATACTCTTGGTTAAAAGATGTGCACCATAGGTCCTAACTATAAATTCTTATTTTATCTATATCTTCTAATAAAAATAACAAGAGTACACCATAGGTGCATTGTAATGTTTGTACTCACGTGTTTTTATAGAGAGAAGTCAGAGCTTCTCTCTCTAGAAACTTAACGTGCTCCCTCTCCCCATACCTCGTGGTATGCGTGGGTTACTTTTTCCAGTTAGTCTGGTGTTTTCCCCAACGTGGTTTTAGGTTAGTTTGCGTTTCTTTCTTTTCTAAACTCGGTTTTTTCTCTCTCTTACTGCTCAATTGTATGCAAACCCAACCATTTCTTAGTTGGAAATCTTGAATCCTTGTCTGTGTGAAACACCATTAATCTTCATTACAGCTTCTGTTGGTTTCCATCCAAGAATGAAACGTTGGAAAAATATTCCTCTCTCAAAAGAGGAAGAGGAAGGCATTGTAGCGGTAGAGGAGGAGGCTAATGGTGAAGAAACATTTCAAAGATCCTTGGCGGAGAAATTGTGGACAGAAAGCAGTTTTAATAGCCGAGCATTTAGAAGCACAATGGTATCAGCGTGGAGGTTGAAGAATCCAGTTGAAATTCAGGAACTGAATAAAAACCTTTTCCTGTTTAATTTCTCCACAAAGAGAGACATGGAGTTTGTTTTAAAGAGTGGCCCATGGAGTTTTGACAGGGCCTTGCTTGTTCTTGCAAAAATCTCAGGAGATGAACAACCTTCAGATCTTGAACTGCATATGGGAGCTTTTTGGGTCAGAATATATGAATTACCGCTAGCTTTTAGAACTGAAGCCATGGCAAAAAAAACTAGGAAACATTCTGGGTGAATTTGTTGAGGTGGATCCAAAGGAGGCTTATAGGAACGGAAGGTTTCAACGGGTTAAAGTATTGATAGATCTGAAGAAGCCGCTGAAGAGAGGTACCATGGTGAAATTTAAAGAGAAAAAACTAAGGGTGCATTTTAAGTATGAACGATTGCCGACTTTCTGCTATATCTGCGGAAGGATTGGCTATCAGTTGAAGGATTGCGAAGAGTTAGAGGACATGAAAGAAGAGGGGTTTGAAGATTTGGATGAATAGGAACTGTCGTATGGACATTGGCTGAGAGCGTCTCCATTACCGAAGTTTGGGGAGGAGTACAGAACGAAGGATTCGAGCTTGGGGACCTGCACCAGGAGCCTTATTAATGTCTCGTCAAGCCATAGTAGGTGCGGTACAAAAGAAAAGGATAAAGTTGGTGATATTGTGGTAGAGCAAGTACATAAGACGACTAAAGAAGGAGGAGGTGTTGGAACGAGTTTGGAGGGCAATGAAGGTAAACAAGTGGCATTGGCGGATGTGGAGGATGTTACGAAGTCTCTTAGTGCAGTGGCTTTATCTTTGGTTGATAAACTAAACCAAGCAAAAGATGCAACGATTCTTGCTAAACAAAAGAAGTGGACCCGAAGGAAAGGTGTGAGGAAAGCTAAGGAAATACAAAGAATAGAAAAAGAGGTTGAAGAAGGGAAACAACAACTTATCAATGTCCAAATCACGGAAGGATCTTTGGAGGATATGGGTGGAGGTGAGAAGAAGCGCAAACAGTCTAAAGGTATTGAAATGATTCAACAAAATGTACCAGAGATGGTGTTGGAAAACCAACACCGCCTATAACAATGAATATTATCAGCTGGAACTGCAGGGGTTTGGGGAGTACCCGTGCAGTTTGAGCCTTGCAGAGGCTCTTACGAGTTGGACGGTTATTATAAAAAGCAACAATTTTGAAATGTCATAGAATCCTTATGATTTCTTAAGTTATTAAAGTAAATTCACATACGATTGAACAAGACAAGGGCATAAATAAGGCATGAATAAATGAGTAAATTTCTTTCCTCTTTCTTCTCATGTCAAGCAAAGGAATGAAAAAGGTGTATGTCCCACTTCTTGTTTACACACATAAGACACCTCACCACTTCTTTTTATAAATCACATAATTTCATTTTATAAATGTTGTTTTTCCCGATACCACTAGAGAGGACATAATAATATTTTTACTTATAAATTTGCAGGACTTTTGATTAAATACAACTTCATAAGTATTTTCAATTGATTGACTTATGCTCGGTAAGTTATGCATGAGTCTTTCAACTAATAAAATATTATGAATAAAGGGAAGAGGATTTTTACCAAATGTTTTAAAATATATGGATTCACTTGTCATATGTCTTGAGCATCCACTATCCAGGTACTAAAATTAGTATTTAATTTTGTTGATAACACATATGCATTATACATGACTTTTTTAGCTACCCAGATCTTCTTGGGTCCTCTTTGGCTTGTTATGTGATATTTCTTGTCTTTCCATGTTTCAACACATGACAAGTTCTTTGATTGTGACCTTATTTCAAACAGTAAAAGCACATAGCAGCATAATCATGATCTTTAATCTTTGGGACACAAATTTATCTTAAACCTCTCTTGTTGTTCCCACTTAAACCATATATCATTGAAGCCATTTTGCTTATATCAATGTTGTTAGCTGGGAATTCTTGAAACACACCATCATGCCTTTCAAAGTTAAATTCACTTGTTCTAGATGATTTAAGATGTTTGAGATTTTAAAAACATCAATATCTTTTTTTGGAATTTTGAGATGTTATAATGACTTATCTTAGATCTTTTAAATACCTTCGTATTTATAAGTCGTTCTCTAAATATTTCCAAGTATCTCAATTAAGATAAGAGCAATTTCATCACGAGATAAGTAGAAAATATCTCATTTTAATCATCATTATTTATTGTGTCATCCAAGTGCACACCAGACGATGTTGTATTGAACTTGAGACTTCGTACACAACAGGGGATAAATTGTGTGGTTTGGCAAAACATGGTTTTGAATTTTTTTGGCAAATTAACTTAAATCAGAATTTCAAAATCATTTTTAATTTTTTAAGCAATGAATACTAAATAGCATATAGTAAAAGATAAGGGGAGAAGGAGGACACACACATTTATAGAGGTTCGGTAAAAACTAAAGGACCTACTCCTCTCCACTAGACTTGGTCTTTAGATTTCAAATAATACTTGAAAGTGTTTAGTAGGAAAGACTCATGAACCCCCTTATGCATGGATATGGTGGTTGATCTTCAACCAAACAATATAAGATGATGCATATAGATGTTTGCGTCTTTTATCCAATTAATTGTTGAGAGTGAAGTGGCAATTCTCCCTTCCCAACCGCGGATAGACGCGATTAGTCTTCTTTCCACGAACATGGACCTTGTAGTGGTTTGTCTTCAAGTTCTAAATATCCGAGCTCAATCTTAGTCTTGTCGGCTAACCAAGAACCAAAGGAAAATGATCAAAGCTAGATGATCTTTAACCAATCTTCGTTTTACCAGCTAACCAAGAACCAAACAAAGATTATCAAAGCTAGATGATCTTCAACACATTTTGGTTTTACCAACTAACCAAGAAACAAAGGAAGATTATCAAAGCTAGATGAGCTTCAATCCATCTTGGTTTTACCGGCTAACGAAAAACCAAGGGATGATTATCAAAGCTAGATAATCTTCAACCTATATATGTAGGATATGATCACACAATCCCCAACCAAAGTTTTTATCGAGTTTAGTTTCTAACCATATATTTTATCCCTAAATGGACAGTATTCAACCAAGGTGTATAAACAACATTTCCTTGGTGAATTTTATAACCCTACCCTTCCATAATTACATTGATATCCTTACTCACAAAATAATTTCCTCACAAAAGGATTTGACTATAACATCTAGTGAGAGAACATTTAAATAAAACTTTAGAGAGAGAGAGAGAGAGAGTGTGAGTGAGGGAAGTGTTAAAACACGTTTCTAGATGATTTGAAGTGATAAATGAGGTATCTATTTATAGGCAAGATGAATTCCCAAAACGGAATTCTCATTTAATTATTTTGACCGTTTTCTAATTGATCAGAACTTTTGCTTAATCAATTAGATCTTAAAAAAATAGTCGTTATAGGTGATTTAAAAGGAAAGAACAGATTGCTAGTCGTTACACATCTTTGAGGAGCTGTTTAAATATCTTGGGGATTACGTTTGAACTGGTCTAATCGATTTGAATAATGGCCTAATCGATTAGATTGGTCAAATATTTCCCTCTAGCTATTTTCACTACTCCTAAGTCATCAATCAAGACTTAAAGACATTTTTGAAAATGTTTTCTCTTAGTTAAGGTATTTGAAAAAAGGTTTTAGTGTGCGTGTGTGTATTACTTATAGCCATATACTTTTACGGAAAAGCTCACTGCTTTTACAAAAGGTCACTCACTTACTATTTTGGGAGATTGACTCCTCCTACAAGCCATCTGCCAGATATTATCTTCTGTTTGTTAACACTACTTCAGATCTCTTGGTGCTTTAGTTAGATGCTCTTTGTTTGCCTTTGTCTTCTTTAAATAACCAAGTTCATCAAACCACTTTGACTAGGTTTGCCTTTAACTGCTTAGTCACAATGCTTGACTTATAAATAGTTCTATATTTTGTTGACCTTATAAATGTCTTTATATTGTCCTTACGGTTGTCATCATAGTTGTTGATATAGTTTTCACCATAGTTGTCATAATCAAAAGACGATGCCATGGTTAGAGATATATTACCCGCAAAACAATGTTTCACATTCTCACCCTTTTTATGTTAACAACGCATCTCTCAGGGGAGGTGGTAAAATAAACAACACAATATATATATATATATATATTAGTGATAACACTCCCCCTGAGTTAGATAGAAAATATACCTTCCTCTTGAGAGTATACTTCTTTCCCTTTGTCAAAATCAAAAAGATGGGTAAATATGCAATTGCAAGACAGTAAATATGCAATCATGGGTGATTTTGATATTTTTAGAGATATGCAAAACAAGGGTATTATAGACATTTAGGAAAAGAAAAACATCACACTTATATTATTGAATTTTTGAAATACAAAGAAAGGGAAATTACTGAATTGAGATTACAAAAGGAAATATTAAGAAGATTTTAAACAAAAATCAGAAAACAAAAGTGCAAAACATATTTCAAATTAAGTGGAATTACTCTTCTTCAAGATCATCGTGATGAAATAGATGTGGTGGTAGTAGGCTTGAATTGGGTATGAAGTGTTTTACTATATAGTATATTTTGTCATTGAGGACATCCATCTTTTTATTAAGGATTTTTAGATGGTCAAGACTTGTGAGTATGTGAGGGAGTCATATGAGCTATCGATTTCTATTGGTATCTCTAGTCTTATGGATTTTCTCTTCCTTTTTTAGTGGGTGTCTTTTTAATGACTTTTCTTTCTTTTAGTTCAAATTGCATTGAGGGTAAAACAGAGGTTCCTATTTATGTTGATCCTTCTTTATATTATTCTTTTTCAAAGTTATATATGGTTTTCTCCAGGATCTTTGTGATTATGTGTCCATAAGGAAGATGTGTTCCTTTTGTTCTGATTTCTAGCAAGTAATCGATCACTTGTTGAGCCCAATTGATCTTGACTTTGTTTTCTATTAGCCAAATAGTTTTTACGTCTATTAGGGTAAAGAGAGTAAAATTTCCTAGCCTAGGGTAAAGGATGCGAGTTATCATATAGTGATTTATCCTACCTTCAGGGAGAATCTATTTAGCTACTGTCATACCCCAAAATTTACCCGATTTAATTTGCATCTGTCAATTTATTAAGGGCGTTAAAAATTATGAGCCATAGGGTTTAGTATACCTATTGTTAAACTCGCTCTCCTATAAAATTCCCGTATAAATTGGTTTAAAATAAAATGAGGTGTGGATAGCAAATTTGAGATCCAATTGGTCTCAAGCCCATTTACCTCATCATTTAATCATTTTATAATCTTTTTATTTGTCACCAAAATAGATATTATTATTTACTAATTATAGGATTATTAGTAATTTTAAGTGTAAATATCAATTAAAATTAGTATTAGGACTATTAGTGTTGAATAAATATTATTTGGTTTAGTTTAGAATTATTGGTTTATTACTATTAGGATTAGTTTAAATATTATTATTAATTATTTTTATTAACTTAAAAAAATCTAATTGTCATAGGATTATTAAGAGGTTAGTTTAATAAAATAAGTTAATTAGAATTATTGACTTTTTTTGTTTGTTGTTATTTTTGTTCTGGGCCAAAGCAAGCTAATACGGGTGTGGGCCAGATATAATGGGCCGGTTTTTTCAAACATGGACCAGGGGATAGTGGACAGGGTCAAACCGACCCGGCCACTATTCATCATCTTCTTCGCCCAATGGCCGCCGCTGCAACACGCAAACCCTAGCCATGAGATCCAAAGCCTAGATCCAGAAAAACGCATCAAATCTCATGCAATCTTCGAACTCAATCAAATCATAAACAAATCAATTAACAGAATCAAATCTGAACTAAACATAAACGAAAATCAAATCTAATTTTATTAAGAATTGCAAATCAATTACAATCAGAATCAATGACAATACAATCAAAACCTAAAACTTAAATCTAATCTTTCCTAAGTTAAAACGAACCCTAATACTATAAATCAAAGAAATAAAAAACAGAGGGGGGGATTTGGGAATTTTGGCTGGACGCTGAAACCTTGGCCGCCGCGAAGCTCTTCATCTTCGATACCTGCAAACCGAGAAAGAAGAAAGAGATTAGAGCGAGGGGGGAGCTAACACGTTCCAGAAATCAAGAACTTAAGGTAACCATCGCAAATACTTAGCTTAGGGGTTTGATCTATTGCATGTTCATGCTTGTTTTTGTGTGAATCTGAAATTTTGGGGGTTAGGGTTCTAGCGAATTGGGGTGAGAGTTCATGTTCGTGGGGATTTCTGGGTTTAGGACGATGAATATTTGAAGGTTCCGGTTGAATATCAACCGGAAACCTGGGTTTGACGGTGGTTTGCTGGGGAATCGTGGTGGCCGACGGTGGTTTTGTGGGTTTTCTGGGTGTGTATTCATAAGAAAGAGGAGAGAACGAAGAAGAGAGAGGAGCGGATCTGGGCAAATGAGAGTTCATGCTCTCTTTTGTTTGTTGTGGTTGAAACTCCCCCCGCCGTTAGATCGATGCCATTTGTCCTCCCATGGACACTTGGCAGCATCACTGGACATGATCCAGTGTGCCATCCCTTCCTACGCGCCTCAATACCAACACATGCAAGCCGTCCACTGTATCTGGATTAAGATCAAACGGCCATGGCCTTGAGCATACACCACATCCCATACACCCTCGCTACAGCCAATCTAACTGATCAAAAACCTTAGTGGGCTTAACCCAGCTGATATCCACATACCTCAAATTGCTGCCCTTCAATAAAAATACACCCCCCTACGCAAAAATCAAAAAATGAATTTGATTAATTAAATTTTGCAAAATTTTAATTGTTAATTGTGTGTTTTCTTTTGGTAATTTAATCTAATTTTCTCCTCGAACCGACTAAATCTATTAGTCGCATTAGACGAGAAATAAATTTTTATCATTTAAATTGTTTATTAATAATATAATCGAATCTAATTTGTTTAATAATAATAACTTAATTAATTCTACTAATTCTCTCCTCGACCCGACTAAAGATATTAGTCGCATTAGACGAGAGATAAAAGTACCTAAAATTTAAAATACGTTTAATTCGCTGCCTGCGACGATCGAATCTATCGATCTAGTAACCAGCGATGCCCCCATTAATTCGTTAGCTATACTGACCAAATCCATTGGTCATCGCATCTAACGGTGACAAATCAAATTAGGGTTGTATGCCAAACCTCAAAACTTTTTCATCTTCAAATCAAAGTCAAAACTACGATAGGTCACTCAAAAAGCCTTTTAACAATTTCAAACCATAAATCTTAATTCTAAGGCGTACAACCCTGTGCCCGAACTACGTTGACTCTGATTCTCCATAAGGAGATACGTAGACACTTGGATAACCAAGGCGAGTCCCCCTCCCTAAAATCTCAATTCACTTAAAATCTCAATTTTGCCCTTTTCGCTTCTTTAGCTATTATCCTAAATATTTTAGCCATAAGCCTTAACCTTAGATACAAACCTTAGGAAAGGGTTGAGGGTGCCTAACACCTTCCCTCGACCTGATTATAATAATCTTACCTCGATCTCTAAACTGCGTAGGGTTTCCTATTCGCCCTTCAAAATAGGTGGCAACTCTAAAGCTTAATTTAAAGGGCAGGTTGCTACAGCTACGAGTGGCTAAAGTATGTGAGATGAAGGGTCTCTCATTAGGAAGGATGCGAATGAGGCATAATTGTACCTATTTGCTTTATCCCCAAGTTAAGGAAGTGTGTCTTCATGGAGAAGATTTAGTAACTTTCCAAATTCTTCCATTGTAATATTTATTCTATGTTTTCCTACTTCACTCTGAAGTATTCCGTCAGTGAGACGAAGGTTTGAGAAGAAAATATTTTCAGAAGGTATACATAGGAAGTTAGCGAGGTTGAGTGTTTCAAAGTTTTTAAATAAATTGCATTGTTTGAATTCTTCTGGAGATAGAGTATAATTCTCATGACGCCTCCGTTTGTGAATTGTGCAAAATATTTGATTTCTTATTGTTTGGTTGTGAATACATCGCTGATAGGGATGGAGGTGAAGCTTAGCCTTTTAGGATTCATGATGACTTTTTCAAGAGTAATTATACAAAAGAAAAGATAGGGGAAAGAAGGAATGAGATGCAAGATGAATCAAGGAATGTTACCTATTTATTGTGAAACCTATGGGCTTAGACCTTTAAAGCCCTCAAATTCCATGAGTTTACGCTAACTTTGACCCTACTATGAGTCTTCACCTACCGTCCCTAACCCTAACTACTATAAAAGAGAAAGAAAGGAACAAAGTTCATACATGAGAAGGAAGAGAACGAGAAGAAATGAGCTTGTAGGAAAATTGTGCAGATAAAAAGTTGAGAAAAGCCTATAGAAGTCGAGAGAACAAAATGAACAAAGAAGTGAAAAGGGAAAACGAGAAAACATTTATAAGGAAGTTAAAGCCAAAAACACTCATATAAGCCTTTCAGGCTCCCCCAATTTTTTTTAGAAATGCTCAGCATGTTTCCCACATGTGTCATTAATGTTTAGTGTCTAAAAAATAAGCCATCATTTCTTACATTAAATAAAATCATGCTTGTTCAATTAAGTGACTGATGTTTTATATTCCCAACCACTACTACAAATAACGCGTCTAACGTCGGACGCGAAATGCTTTTTACCTTGGCATTAGAAGCGAGGTAAACAAGGTCATCATAAAAAGTAAAGGCTTATCACCTTGGTAATTAAAACATCTAGGTCTAATTTTATTAGCGCATGGGTTCGAACCCCAACTTCTGCACTTTTATTATTTACAAAATCTCGCGCCTATTTTATCTCGGTTTATTAAAAAAAAGGGTTATTAGTTTTTTTGTAGTAAAATTCGTTACATTGTTTTCACAGAACATTAATAGAATAATTTGTTTACAAACTACATTGTCTATCCATAATATTACATTTTTTACACAGAAAACATAATTGTCCATGAAGATCATATGTTGGATCTTCAAACCCTTGATATTCTTCAAACCAAAAAAAGGGTATTCTCTATGGCTTTTGCTTGCATTTGTTTCTAATATAAAGAAAAAGTGTTAGACAAAAAAGGGTTAGATAAATAAAAACATGTATGCTCAAATAAATACTTAAGAACACAAACCTTAAACCCAAATAATCTTCTGCTCTTGCAATCTATCATAGAGAACTATTCATGGCAAACACTCTTGCAAACCTTAAACTCTTCATGATGTTGGATCTTCAAATCCTTGATAATTTTAAGGAAAAAAAAAGGGTTAGATAAATAAATGGATAAGTTTCTCTTAACAATTATTGCAAATCTTAAAGTGGAGAAGTTTCATAATGCTTTTATAATGGAAGTTATTTATGTTTCTGATATTGAGTAAATCAAAAGAAAGTATTTTTATCGTATCCACAGAGACTGGAGTGATATTACTAACGATCAGAGAATTGAAACTTTTTAGAAGCTAAGATTGTAAGAATTTGGTTTGATTTAATGAAACTCTACTTGGTAATGGACTACAATTAAAATGCAAATTTCGTAAAAGAAATTTGAGAATTTGAGAAATCTTGCAGGGATTGGTTTTCCTCTACTGTTAGTATATGTAATTCACTGATTTATCTTTTATACTCATGCTATTATTCAGATCTCCATATACTTTTCAAAAGCGACGTTTATGTCTACACGAAGTTTTCTCGTTCCTTCAGTTTATTCAATTGATGATCTCTCACTCGAATTGAACATACTGACTGTGATTAAATACAAGTATTCAATATGGATCCCAAATATAATTCTATGTCTAGCAATTAATATTTGAGTGATTAAATATCTTTCATTCATAGATTTGGAAGCAATTGTCATTAACAATCCAATTCATAAGATATAGAAATTAGGATCAAGATATAATCGATAATCATAATAGCATGCTTGTATTAGAATGATAATCAGAAAATATACATACTTTTTCAGTAGAGTAATCCAATCCCTAGCAAGAGAGAGAGAGAGAGAGTTAGTTATCCATCAACATCGTAACTTGTACAAAAGGGAAGAAATTAAGATGAATGAACATCAATGATGATTCCTCAATCGTTGATGTGAATCCAGCTCGATTCTCCGATTCTCTCTTCCTAAGTAATCTTTTAACTTATCACACATTATTACAAGAACAATTCTCTATATCTTAACTTCTTTTCCCTTCCCCCTTTCTGCTCATGCTTATGCTCTTTTTATACCAGTTCCAGCCGCCTGAGTTTGCTACGCGAAAGGATGTTCACTACAACGAACATTTGCTTCAGGGTTAAGTATTCAAATCTGACCGCCTTCAGTTAACCGCCACAGTTCGCTATAGCGAGCTGTTATTTCGCTAGAGCGAACCATCTTCGCTGCTGCTCGCTACGAGCGAATTGGGAGAGGTTGCTTCTGTTTCCATTTGCTACAACGAATCGGGGCTTCGCTGTAGCGAATCTGATCTTCGCTTTCCTTCGCTGCTAGCGAACTATGAGAGTTTAATTCTGTTTGTTTATGTGTCCTTTCGCTACAGCGAATCGGGGCTTCGCTATAGCGAACTCTGCTTGATTGCCCTGCTTCGCTGATGTTCGCTATAACGAATAATCTTTTTCTTCCTTTTTTTGTTTCTGCGTGGATTCGCTACAGCGAATCGTGGCTTTGCATAGCGAACTCTCTTTTGTTGGTGTGTATCAGGGCCTTCTAGCCTTTGAGTCTTTTTTGTCCCTTTCTTTCTTAACCTGCACAAATGCAATATATGTCAATGTATATCTTTTTCTTGCTCAAATTGTGTTTTTAACTATCTATAATTGAGTTGTTAGTGTCATAATGGTGCTTTTGTGGATACTATTCTAACAACTTATGGCTTGTTAACAATTTCACGCAGATCACTAATCGTAATATCTTGAGCGTTGATAGTCATGAAATGGATGACAGGGATTTGATTAAGAACGGGTTATAACATTTATTTACAAATTAAAATAGAGGTTCCAATGTTCCCTTGGGTTTTTGGAAAACCGACGGGTTAAAACATTTATTTACAAATAAAAAATACAATTAAAAAAATGTTTCAATGTTCCCTTGTTTTTTTTTTAAAAATCGATAGGTTTTAAAATTTATTTATAAATAACAAATACAATTAAAAGAGAGGTTAGAACACCGATGTGGCGCGCATGGATTAGAATCATATCACTAGGATAGTAATGATCAGCTCTATTCAAGTCGTAACATCTCTTTTGAATTATCAAGGTGACTTTTGAGCTATTTAAACGTCTCGTTGTGTCTTCAAACATTGTTTCAAAGTCTTTTCCTATTTTCAACGTCTCATTACTAACTCTCTGTTTCTTGTTTCCTTGTTTCAAAGTTCTATTGTTTAAAAAATGGATGCAAATTTGTTGTTCGTTATCAATGAAAAGTATGTAGATTTCAATGATTTCAATTGTTTTGAACTAAGGAAAGTTGTTAACAAATAGAGGGTGAATGTTTACTTTCACATTCTTCATGGCCCCATATACTCTAATCTCGTTAAAGAGTTATGGATGAATGCCTCCGTTGTTCCAGCTGGTCATGATGAAATCATCCAGTCCTATATCAATGGCTCTCATTTCTTCATTACTCCATCACTGATTGCTATGACAATCAATTGTCAAGAGACAGGTAGTTGTGTTGAACACTATGAATATAACAATTTCCACTCAACCCAACTTCATCGAATTTATGGCAAACAAAATAAGCTCTCTAGTCCTGCTTCTTTACTCCCTATTGTAAATTTTTGGTTTCAACTTCTAGTGGCAAATCTCCACCCAAGAGAGAAAGACCTGGAAACGCTTACTTGGTATGATAAGTATCTCTTGTTATTCCTCACCTACAACATGAGAGTTAATCTTCCTCTTACTATTTTCAACTTCTTGAAGGAAATGATAAATACTTATTGAAAGGAAACGACTTTCCTCATACCTTAGGGAAGAGTTCTTCTTGAACTTTTCCATAAGTTAGAGATAGTTAAGGGTAATGTTGAAGTCGAGTGGACTGAGAAGTTTGAATTTGTTGAGTAGTTTTCTTTGTTGTGTTGTTTTTTTATTATTATTATCAATGAAAAATTTCTTTTTTCTATTATTGTTTGTTCTTGTTTATTGAAAACAAAGTTTTAAATGTGGAAACGGAGATTCGAAGCGAGATTCTTATAGCTATATTACCTCGATTCTCAAGAAGGCACTAACTTATGGCTATGTTACCTCGGTGTTTTATAACACCGACGTAACATGTTATTTATCTTATTGAAAAATAAAATATTGCGCTCCTAGGACATACCCTATCGGTTTTTAGCAATGTTAGAGATGAAAGCTTCGTCATAAAAAGTGTTATTCGTTGTAGTGAACTAACACTCTGACTACTGAACAAACATCTATGAAGGAGGTTATGCATCATCCCTAGCTGAGGGACTCTCATTCCACCAAAGGAGACGCCTTTAGTTGAGGGACTCACCCCAAGATAAGAGATTCTCCTCCCATCAAAAGGAGTCGTCTTCAGTTGAGGGACTCGCTCCTAGATGAGAGACTCATTCCCAACCGAGGGACTCGCCCCTGACCACAAACCTCAACTTGAGGGAAACCTAAAAGTAATTTTCTCATTACAAGTCCACGTGCTTGAGAAACTGTATAGAGATATGTTTGTTAGAGTTCAAAATAAGGGCGACATACGGGTCCTCACCCCGTGAAGTGTTGCCTTGGCGCGACCTTTACGTGACATGTTGGGCTCACCCTTAGGGAAGACATGTATAATATCGTTATCCATTCACTAACCACATAAACAGAGTCAACAGTCTCCCTCAGTCAAGGAGGAGTGGTTATCACCTCTTAGGCTTTCCTAAACTTAAAGCTCCAAAGCGTCTATAAATACTTTAACCGTTGAAAGGACATATCAATATTCCCTTAGTATATAAACATAACATATAGAACTTTTTATCTCATGTGAACTTTCTCTCTCCATAGTTAAAAATCACCACCAAATAGAATATGTCACCATCGTAGACAAGACTTAACCACCATTAATCACAAAGACCTCTAGTTATTCCTTATCCGCGTAAAGATACCAGAGACTTGTTTACTTGTTTTTTTTTATTAACACATATTTAAAGTAGAAGTTTGTTGAAATAAATTTTTGTTAATAAAAACATAAACAAGAAACCTAATTATAGGATAGAATCCTCAATTTTAGGTTTTTGTTGATAAACATAAACCTTCTATTTTAGGTTTTATTAATTACTTAACATGCACCCATAGTATTTTTCTTAACATAAACCTTCTATTTTAGGTTTTATTAATTAATTTCTTACTAACATTTCTCCATCTAATTGGAGACCAATTCACATTCAATTGAAAAAAAATAATTTTGATAGCTCACAAGACACAATGGGTTGAGAAGACGACAAAACTCAGAAACCCAGTTTGTCAGAAATATCTGCAACACACACAGAAGCAGCATAGTTCAATTATTACCGGAAATAGCCGGTTCTTCTCGTAACCCAACGTATCATCATCATCACCAACATCAACACATCTTCCAACACATACAAACTAGAAATCGAACAAACAAAACAAAACAACTCGGTTTTTGGTTTTTTCCTTTTACTTGTGAGAGTGAGTGTGTGAGTTTGTGTGCAGTTTCAGTCTCATTCATTTCATTCATATATTATATGCGTGTGTGTTGGAAACTACACAATTTCAATTCACGTATCATCATCATCATCACTTTCATTATTACTATATCTTTTCGTTTCACAATCACCATCACTTCACTTCCATCACCATCTCTCTCTCTTTCTCTCTCTACTTCAAAACCAAACCCTTCTTTTTTTCCATTCTTTGTTTTTTTATACACCATGGCTGAAGGTTTTGAACACTATCATATCCCACAACAAAGCAGAAGAGAGAAGCTCCGATTCTTATCTCAAAACCAACCATCTTTCATAGAATCTTCTTCAACTACCCTAAACCCTAGTTCAACACCTTTACCTTCTCTCTACGACCCTTCCTTCATTTCACCAGTTTTCTCACCTTCCACCAACCAAACAATTGAGGCTATCACCACTAACCCTTTTCTCTATCAAACTTACAACGACGGTTGCAACACTAACACTAACAGTGAAGTCATGTTGCTGAAATCTGAACCTTTGTCTTTGTCTTTATCATCGTCTCAACAGAATAACCAGGTTCAGATGAGTGTGCATCACCCTTTGGAGGTTAATAATCTTCAGAGATATGGGTCTGTTGTTGTGAATGGTGGTGGTGAGGTTTCGAGGAACACGGTTCCGTTGGGACCGTTTACGGGGTATGCGTCGGTTTTGAAGGGGTCGAGGTTTTTGAAACCTGCGCAGCAATTATTGGATGAGATGTGTGATGTTGGGGCGCGTGTTGAGAAGATTGCTTCTGCTGCTGATTTGTCGTTGATGGAGAATTCTGTTCAGGAGAGGAATGGAAGTGTTGATGATGGAAATGATGTTGAGGGTAGGAAGAACAAGTCTAGACTATTAAACGTGCTAGATGAGGTATAAGGTTTTTCTTTTTCTATCTCTTTGATTTTCTGAATTTTCCTTGTTTGATCTGTGTTATTGACAATTGAAAATTTCATGAAATGAGTTTTCTTGAATGACATTATATTTTTAGTATAATTATGTCACAATTTGGCATTGGTTGTTAATGGTTTGTGCTTCAAACAAGTTAAAGCTAAACTTATCATGTATTTTAGAAACATATGCTTGCATACATACATACATATACCTTTAATGTGTATATATGTATCTTTCTCAATGTTACACACAAGGGTTTAGGTCTTTCTTTATCTTGGAAATGGTTTCGGTTCGGTGAAGTTGAGTCCTTGGCTCCATTAATGGCCATCTTTAGTTTCTGAAGAGTCTGTAAGTTAGATATGCTTCAACCGTGACTATAAATAAGGGTTTTATTTTGCGAGTTTAAGTTTGATTGTAGAACACTTTGGGCCGTGTGCGTTAGACCTTCTTGCACGTCCTTAAAGACGGCACTGTTTTCACAAGTCCTCTATTACAAGTTGTTTCCTTTGTGTTGGGTTGAAGTATTCCTTATTCTTCGTATTTAATATATAATCCTAGCTATTAACATATTTAAAAATAACATTCACAAGCGTGTCTGTTTAAATTTGTTTTTTCAATAAGTAAACTTAAGAAAATCTAGTACTACTAAGAAGTTTGGTAATTTAATCAAATTGTGAGATAATTTTTCATCTTCAATCATCAAAAGATTTGCAGGAGATACAGACAGTACTATCAGCAGATTCATGCAGTAATAACTTCATTTGAATATGTTGCCGGCCTCGGAAACGCTGCTCCATATGCAAGTTTGGCTATAAATGCCATGACCAAACATTTTAGAGGCTTGAAGAATGTGATTACTAACCAGCTTCAGTTTATCGGTAAGTCGAATTTTCAGATAAACAATACAAAGGACAACGAATCCCCAAGGTTTTGCAACAGCGACAGAAGCCCTTACAGTCGAAGGCCTGAGTTTCTCGAACACGTCCAACAACCTATTTGGCGACCACAGCGAGGCCTCCCTGAGCGTGCTGTGAGTGTTCTCAGGGCATGGTTGTTTGAACACTTTCTGCACCCGTAAGTGTGTTATTTTTGAACACGAGCGATTGAATGTCGGTGTCGAACACCCAAACATTTCTCTGATATGATGTTTTTTCTTGTTATAGTTATCCTACCGATACCGACAAGCTAATGCTGGCTAAACAAACTGGTCTATCTCGCAACCAGGTAAACATATTTCAAGATAAAACCTCGATAATCTGCTTAATTTCATGCTTGATTGATGTATTCTTTGTATTAGTATAATTAGCTATGTCTATGTGTCACAGGTCTCTAATTGGTTTATAAATGCAAGAGTAAGGCTTTGGAAACCAATGGTGGAGGAAATTCACATGCTTGAATCACAACAATCTCTAAAGGAACCATCACAAAGAGAAGAACATAGCCGGAAAAATTTAAGTGATAACAACATTGCCGAGAATCAATCTACCTCCACAGACAAGTTCCACGACGACGGCTCTTATAAACGAATGAGAAACGAGCTTCACAATATACCGGCGGCGATGAATCAGAGCATTGCAAGCAATCAACAAGTCGGTAGTGTTGGAGTGAGCATGATGAATAACGGTGCAACAAACAATGGTGTCTCTCTCACACTTGGCCTACATCAAAACCATGGAATCGGGTTGTCCGAGCCCTTCGACATGAGTGCTGCTCAACGCTACGGTCTTGCAGTTCAACCCGATAGCTACGTCGCGAGTAGCTTTCAGTTGCAGAATCGACAGTTTGGGAGGGATTTTATTACAGGCCAACTTTTGCATGACTTTGTAGGGTGAATCTGTAATCTACTAACTTTGCATTTACTAACCATGTTGTTATTATTGGTTTCATCCATCACAAGAAATTAGGAAAAGGAAGTGTGAACATTGTCTCTGGCAGGTTTTTGAACTCAGCACAAGCGAGTTGCAACTCTGTCAGAAGAAACCTGAAAGGCATGACTTTAATAGATTAATAAAGCTTTTACTTCATCTTTATTGCGTCTATAACACTTGGTCAATAATGGTCAATCGTTTCCTAATATCAATTTTTCTTACACAAGAAATAATGGAATAATTTCTATATATAAAGATAGTATAAATATAGATATAGTAATTTCACAAGAGATTCTCTAGAAATTTAACCAAACATGGTAGAAAATATCATTACAATGGTCATGAGAGAATTATACATTAGAATTGGACGAATGAAAGAGAGTTTCCTAACTTCAGCTTTCTTCACACTCTTAAAATATCATTGGTATTTGGTTTATACATGAATGGGTAAAATTCCTAGTAATGCTTCAAAACAACATGAAATGTGCCATTAAATATTTGTTAGTTGCGATTTATGTTAATTTTTGTATTCATTTCTTGAGACTTTATTTTTTTCCCGCATTGTTTGCTTTGATTTGCTTGCTTGTTTGGAGAAAAACAATGGTTGCTACGTGATTCCAAATCATATTGGAACCAAATAACGAGAAGATCACCTCCTGTTTCACACTAATCCATCAAGAGAATTCTAGCAATATCACTTACCGTAGGGGAGAAACTCTAGCCACATACCGAATTACCTCAAGAAATTCTTGCATGGAAATAACCATAAATTCATATTCAGAAATTTTTTTAATTTTTTTTTAAATTTAAATTTCTTTTTTATTTGAATTCATGGAGTGGTTGTTGTAAAACCCCATATTTTCCTTAATTAATTTAAATTGGAATTAAATTATTTATTGGAATTATTTGGCATTTGACTGAATTTAATTGAAGAATTATGGAAAAAGGAGTTATTGGGCTTGGTGTTGTGATGAGTAAGAGAGGGGTGCTAAGTGATAGGCCGATACTAAGTGAATTTTATTCTTTCATAAAATAGAGAAGTTGAGAAGGAAGAAAAATAGAAGCAAAAGAGGAGAAAGGAGAATACGTGTAGGGATGGCAATGGGCATGATTTGGGCAGGGTATTATAGTACCCATCCCCATACCCGCACTTTAAAAGAATCCCCGTACCCGAGCCCAAACCCGCATGGGTATCAATATTCATACCCGTACTCGTACCCTTTGGGTACCTCAATGCCCATACCCGTACTCGTTTACCCGCATTTATAGTAAAATTAAATCATTTAATTACAAAATATCATATAGTTTAAGTCTTTTTAACAATATTAAAAAAATTATGCATGTCATTGTTGAGTTAAGAAACAAATAAATACTTTTATTAAAATGTGTAAAGATTTAATAGCGATATATTTTTAAAAATTTTTAAAAACATGCATTTTTTATATAATAATATAAATAAAATTATATAAACTTGTAGTGCGGGTATGGGGCGGGGTGGGTAGTAAGGTACCCGTGCCCGCATCCATACCCGCATATTTTAATGGGTAATTACCCGAACCCGTGCCCGTACCCATTTTTACGGGTTTTTACCCTACCCGATATGGGTCTTTTTATGGGTACCCACGGGGGATGGGGCAAATTGCCATCCCTAAATACGTGAAAGAGGAGCAGAAGAGGAAGAGGACCAACCAAGAATTCTTGACTAAGGTAAGGGGGGACTCTCCGATTAGCATCTCTTATCGTATTTTAGATTTAGGAATATTATTTAGGTCAATTGGATTGTATGTTTAGGTTTTGGGAGATTTAGGTTATTTTGTTGAATTAATGTAATTGATGAATGATTTTGGTGTTAGATGACCTCTAAAATGTGTTATAATTGTAGTATATTATGTAAATTGGTGATATTTTGGTGTGGGAACTGTTGTGGTGCGATTAGATTGAAATTAGGAGAGGAAAGATGTCAAAAATCGCAGAAAAATTCTGCATAAACGCAGCATGCGTCGACCTATAGGTTCCTAAAAGACCAGCATGAGTCGACTCATGGGTCGACCTGAGCAAACCCGAGGGGGACAGGAATTTCTGTGCGTCGACCTGAAGAAGTTGTGAGTCGACTCACAGCATACAAATTTTTACAAATTTCTCGAAGGTCATAACTTTCAAACCGTATATCCGTTTTTAGTGCCGTTTCGAGCATGATGAACCTTATGAGATAACCTATGTGTTTAAATGATGAAATGAGGTGTAACTTTCAATTAAATTGGAATCATGAGTTTATTGTTTGATGAATGATGTATTGTACACATATGTGATGAGATGTGTTAATACATGCTATGTTTGAAGTAATAATCATGTGAGGATTTATGAGTTGTATGATGATGACAATTGGATGGTATTTGAATGATGCTAATATATATTTAAACATGCTTGATAATGATGATGATGGTAAGAGATGAGACGATGATGTTCATTGGATCGACGATGTTATAAGTATGTTGTATATGTTTGCATTCATTCATAATCATACGTTTGAGGGCTGAATCCGAATGATGTGTGGATTCAGCGAAGGGCATAATTCCCATTGTGTGGAATTTGTGTTGGCAGGGCCGTATCTTGAAGATGTTGGACCGGTCGGTGGGTTATTCCCATTGATGATGTTTGGTACCTGTTTACGGTGATTTCCGGTAAACAACCGCTAGTCCTCCAAACTATAAAGTATACTTTGGTTACTCGCAGGATCGACTAGATTGATCCTAGGACATAGTCAAACAATTATCTTTCGATATGATTTGATTCATGCTTGTTTGTTCTGGCTTCGAGAAAACTTGTTTATGATCATGTGAATGTTTACTTAAAAACAACACTTGTTATACACATAAGTATGTCTTTCGACAAAGAAATATAAATAAAAGCGTATAAACTGCAGAAATGTAAAGTGCAGGAATGTAACGTGCAAGAATGTAAAAATGCAGATATATAAAGTGCTTCGAAATGAAAGTTAGACGAAATAAAGAAGTGCAGGAATGTAAATAACAGGAAGTAAACGAAATCAGTAATAATGAAAAGATGCTTGAATAAAGAAAAATACAAATGTATTAAACTGGTGTTGGTGTCTGTCATACCCCAATTTTTGACCCTAAGATCCTATATCATTCATATCCCAATCACTAATCAAGAGCTTCACTTGGAAGTTTTGTTTATGGTGTTGCACTCACCTCATCAATAAGAGGGACCATCAAGCACCAATGATTGTTTACCTTGTATGCATACTATACTAACCCAAATACCAAAAACATTGCTTTGTTTCTTTGTAGGCTTTTGTTTTGTAGGTACCAAGCCAAGACATGCAATAAACAAGGCATTCTTCAAATTTTTGACTGATGAAATCGATTTCCCTATTGGGTAAATCGATTTCCCTGCAGCAATCTTCAACAAAATCACATTCTGGACAGCATGAAATCGATTTCCCTCCTGGGTAAATCGATTTCCCTAGTGTATTTTGCGCCAATTTCTCTTCTGGAACAGAGTGAAATCGATTTCACTCCTGGGGAAATCGATTTCCTTAAGGCGAAATTCAAAAAATATAAGGAGGGAAGCTTGACATCATTTTGGCACCTTTTTATTTGATCATTTTACCAATTTTCCACCTCATCAAAATTAACCCCTTCATTAATCCCATTTTAACCTCATTTTACCATTTCTTACCATTTAAATGCCACTTTAATCACCAATTAAACACAAGCTAATTACCAAATGCAAAAAGACCAAACTACCACTACTCTTGCTCTCATCCTATAAATAGAGCCCACTACTCTCTCATTTCTCAAGCTTTTGAGAGCCAAAAAACCTCTTGCAATTTCTCTCCTCATTCCTACCAAATTCACCAAAGCTCTTCATTCTTTCATAAAGTTTGTGAGTTACATCTTGAACCTCACAAACTTTGAGCTAAACCACCATCCATTTCACTTTTTTTTCTTCAATTGTTGAGAGATCAAGATTGGTGTTGGTGATTCTTGAAGTAGATCCAAGTTATGTTCAAGATTTGGTAAATTTTCTTCATCCTTTTTGTATATCATGATGTAGATCTTTGTTGCTTGTGTGTGATGCATCTTTGATGCTATATTGGTGCTATTTGATGGTGATTTGATGGAAAATTCGTGCTCCAATTGATGTTTGATCATAAGGTGTTTGTACATTTGTTCAAGTCAAGTTTTATGCCTCTAAATGTTGTTTTTGCTGATTTTTACACTGAGGAAATCGATTTCCTTAAGGCTGAAATCGATTTCCTGCTGAGCGTGACTTGTTTTTTTTGAAAACTGCACTATGGAAATCGATTTCCCTCTGCATGAAATCGATTTCCTGCTGGCAGAATGTGGTTTTTTGCCTTTTTTATGCTTGTTTTGGTTTCCTACTTCCTCCACTTCATTAATATCATTGGATCTAGGATGTTGATAGGTTTGAAATGACCTAATCCATAATATTAGATGAATGATATTAATGATAGTGTGAGTTGATTATCTTTTGTGAATTTTATTCTTCTTCCTCCATTTCATTAATATCATTGGATCTAGGATGTTGATAGGTTTGAAAGAACCAAATCCATAATATTAGATGAATGATATTAATGATAGTGTGAGTTGATTATCTTTATGCATTTTATCTTCTTCTTCTCCTTTTTTTCTTTTGATCGATGAAAGTCTTAATACTTTGAGAATTCTTATGGATTCTTAGTGAAGACTAGATCGTTACCTATTTTCTTTTCGTGCGGTATTGCTTTCGGAAGGCGATCTACATATCGTTCTTCTCGCATACATTAGCACATAAAGTTTTGACCGGCCTCGTTGTAGGGTGATTTCTACATAAATCACTTGGCGATCTGCTTAATATAGCGCAATATTTCGTGTCCCGAATCAAAAAGATCAAACATGGAAGAGAATTGTATGCGGTTGATTTAAGACTTGTGGAGGTTTTTTATCGTGTAGTCGCTATGATTTTATCAAGCTTCTGATAAGCCCCATTGACTTTAAATCCGAGTACATCATTCACTCACCATCGATCTTCATTACTAACTTTGATAACATACTTGACAAGTTTCAAGATGGTTATCTTTAACATCTAACAACTAACTTTAATTTCCGCAATTTATTATACCGCTCTTTATATTTCTCGCTTTATCGCTTTATTTTATCATTTCATCATATTTACATTCCGCCATTTTCTCTTTGTCCATTTGGACGTTTATAATTCCGCTATTTTCTCTTTGTCCACTTGGACATATGTTTATGCTTCCGCTATTTTCCTTTTGTCCACTTGGACCATACTTTACTTTTATGCTAAAACACTAATAAACAACAAAAATCTAAAAAATACATAAGGCTCTCTTTGGACTATCGGTTACTATCCCTAGCACTTTGGAGATTCGGACTTATGGACCTAGTACCTCTGGACTCATTCTATTACTATCCTGTGATTGTTCTGTCTGTCTGGCATTGTTCTGTTGTATGTTTATGTGTGCAGGTATTTCCTTGAAAGCCCTTGATGGTTAATTCCAAGGCATTGAGATAAGGATTTTACCCGAAAACAGTCGTTACTCTGCCCGACTTTCGTCAGAATCTTAATGTGCTTAATGAAAAATGGTGCTAAGACAATAAGTTCATCTGGATCCCCAAGTGTTAATGTGTTGGTACTGATAAATCCAAAGGATGGGAAAACTACCTTGGCTCTTAATGTCAAGTGTTGGCTTCTTATTCGGTTAGACCGTTTCTTTCCTTAGCTTTTATTTTATGCATTAGGTTAGCCTCTTCATCTCCTCCCATTCTTAAATTTTCAAAATCTTCTCTCTTTTTCCAAAACATTCTTATGTTTGCAAACCTTTTCAAAACCTTTTTTTTTCTCTCTTAAAAATATCTTTCGCCGTTAGTGGCTTTTCTTCAAAAGTTTAGACACCGTTAATTGTCGAAACGAGTGGTTATACCCCACGATTTTGAAATTGATTGATAATAACGAGATCTTTTCCGCGTGAGAGAGCTAGTGGCATACTCGTTGATTTTATCCGAGTTGGAGCCCTTCTTTCATTTGCGATGCAAAGAACTTGTTTGTTCTCATGCTCAAGATCAATGGCTGAGTATTTCTCTCTAACAACAACAAAGTGTTTATTCGTTTTAAAAACGTTTTTTCCCAAAAGCGGAACTACATTAGCTCTGACTTCTCCATTGCACCGAGGAGGTATGTAGGCCCAAGGCTTAACGCTTTGCCGAGCTTATTTTAAAAATAAAACAAACTCTTTTTTAGAACACACACACACACACAGATTTTCAAAAAAGTTCCCGTGGAGTACCACGGATATGAGGGGTGCTTTAAACCTTCCCCTCATATAATCAACACCCGTACCTGAGATCTCTTTCTTGTTTTAAAAACAAAACTTTGGGTTTTACGTTCTTTTCCCTTTTCCTTTGAAAAAATAAAGCGCGGTGGCGATTTCAAACGGAATATTGATTCGAGTCAATCCCATGGCTTCGATATCAGATTTTCCCCGCTACAGTGTCATACGTACATTTCTCAGCGAACTCGTCCTCTAAACACTTGATACTTGAGTGGTTTGTGAGTGATTTGTACAAAATGAACACACGGAATCCTAACATTAAGACCCTTATTTATACTAAATTCGACCCTAACGGTCCTACACTAATCTGATGCCACGTTGCCCACAAGAATCCCTGGGATGCCATCTGTATTTGTGCAGTTACACAAACTACTTCGAAATTCAAATCCTCCCGCCTGAATCCTCTTTCGACGCGTGGCAACGTGATCAGAATTGAGAATGCCACGAAAACACGTTAAGCTTCAGTACTTTACGTATTTCGCAAAAAACGTTTTAAGTCTTTAAAGATAATCTTCTTCGAATTAGCTCCAAGTCTAACCATCTTTACTCCAACTCAAACAAACATTCTCGAAACATGGCCATCAGTAGCCATTTTTTAAACTCAGAAATGGTCACCAGTAACCATCTTCCTTCGAATTGTAACTCTTCAAAGGATATTCTTTCTAAACGAAATCTTCAGCTAACAAATTGCCCCCAATAAATGCCTGTTTCGAAAACAAGAGAAATAGGCGTTTCTTGTCATGATGAGATTTCGTTTTGCTCACTTCTTAGAGTTCCAAGACAACTGACTAACGTCATAATCATTTATGACTCCACTTTCAAAACGTCTTGTCATTTTCAAAGATGTCTTCTCAGAACTTACATTCCCACGTTCTGGCATTACTTCATGATCATTACTCCTATATACTAGGAATAAGGCTAATAATTATTCAACCGCCGTTGGATTAAATCAACGCCTGCCGCGTGTCTTTTGACTTTTACCCAGAAGATTTGAAAGGGTTTCCGTTAAACCTTTAAATACTTGAACTTCTACCCTCTCATAACTTCCACTTCTATTTTCTTTACCCTCAACACAGAAAAGAAAAATTCTCTTTGGCCTCGTTTAACCTATTCCTCAAATCAAATTCACTCATGGCGTCTTCTTCAAATTCTCTTCAATCCATTCAGAAACTTCAAAATCCTACACAAATAAAGAATCAAGCACATATTCCAGACCCAAATGACGTAGAGGCGCGCGCTATCTACGCTTCTCAGGTAATCATCCCTTTTGAACTTTCTGAAAAAACTCATGCTTTCATGGGTCCTTTACCAGGAGGAAACAACCCGTCTTTGAGTAAATTCTTCCCTGCTTATTATAAGACTAGACCTTTAGTTAGCAAAATTAAGATAGATGAAGAAGGTCGTCCAGTCTTAGTTGATCCTGATAACACAACAGAAACTTCTTTGGTTTTGGAGAAAATTAGGTTAAACTATGTAACCAACTTTGTGAAAGTCTTTAGGTCAACCCCTTTAGTAAAAGATCCTGAACTGTATTACTCTTGGCTAGCGAAGGTGGAAACACAAAAGGCTTCTTTCTGGAAACAATTAGGGATTTATGACCTAATCCAGTTATCCAAAACATGTTAGTAGCGTCAGTTTATTTCTGGGATGCTTCTCATAATACTTTCCACCTTCCATGTGGAATGGTTACCCCTACCCTCTTCGATGTAGCTGGCATTACAGGGCTTCGACCAACTGGGGAAACCTTCGACCCCAATTTCATGGATACTGACACCATCAATTTTAATGAAGCAACAGTCACCTATATTGCCTTCATTCAACAATACCACAACGAAACGAACCCAGACGTCTTAGATGAAGAACATATAGCATTTATAGCACTCTGGCTTTCGAGATGCGTCTTTTTCTCTAGGTCCATACAAGTAGCAAAGAGATACCTTTGCATGGCTAACCAGCTAAATGCTGGGAAAAAGTTAAACCTAAGCCAGTTAATTCTAGGATTTCTCTATGAGAATCTTGGTGAAGCAACAGACCTTGTTAAGAACTACAAAACAGGATCTCTTCTTTTTGCTGGTCCTTTCTGGTTATTGCAATTATGGCTTAATGCCACTTTTGAGGCTCACCTCCCATATAAAGGTGTTGTGGATGAAGAAAGTGCAGCTATAAAGAATCGAACAATAGAAGGAACCAGATTAGCTTACCTAACTCCAAAGGAAGAAACTGGCAAACTTCGTGAAACCTTCCTGGCATACATAATGATGTTTGCCAAACGTTATCAATTCACTCTCTCGATGGCTCCATTCGTACAACGTAAGGTGGGTCCCGAATGGTTTACTTGAGAATTTCCAGCAACTTCTGCTAATCAACAAGCTGAATCCATGGCTATCTGGGAAGCCTTCCTCACACCAAAGTTGTTATATCACCGACTTCGATCTTCCAAAAGTCACTGCTGCCTCCTTTGTTATCAACCAAATCTGGTTTCGAGACAATTTGGGTTGGTTCAACTCAAACCAAAGTGCTTGTATGACAAAAGGAATCACATGTGTCTACACACTTCGCATCTGGCAGAAGATGAATATGAGTCAAAAATCTCCAAATATGTTGGCATCACCACTTTGTCTCCCGTTTCTTTCGAACCTGCTTTTTACTCTACCATAGATTTTCATCAATGGTGGACAGAATATTATTCTACGCAAATCTTCGATGCTGAAAGCCTTACTGGGGAACTAACTGAAGCTTTTGCTGATGTGCAGGAGAATTTCCATAAAGGTACTTCGACTCATATTAAAGAAATCCAAGCATTTCAAAAGTTCTTTGAAACTACCTACAGGCCTGATGACCTTAGTCGGACCGTTCGTGAAGCTGCAGTCACTTTACGTGAAAAGTTTTCTGCTAAACTGGATAAGTTGAAATTGCCTACGTCTGTTCGACCTGAACTACGTTATAAAGTGGCTTTCGAACTTCATCCTCCAAAATTTCCTCCACTTCCTAGTGCTGATTTTGGGGTGGCCTTAAGCCCTCCTTTTCCAGACTGGTTTGTGTGTGGGAATCTCATATAAATTCTTCAGGAAGAATCTAAAAAACGCGTTGAACGAGTGCTCCCGACTAAGCATACCTTGGACACTTTCAAAGGACATCTTCATATAGGTCTTGAGCACGTTCGCGTCTTGACTCCAATACCCGAAGGTTGGGGTTTAAACAATCTTTCGACTAACTTTTCCTTTTTCATTGAAATACTGATTTATATTTTGTTCACAGCTGTTACTCGAAAGAGACAAATCAAGGAAGCCCCTGTACAGAAGGGTTCTGGAACTTCGAGGAATACCAAGGCGAGTGGGAGTGATTATGTCACCACTGACAAGAAACCCACGGTACATGGATACCTTATATTTTAGCTTGTGAAATTTAATGAATATTACTCACTTGGTTTTAATATGTATTTCAGAGCTCGAAACCTCCAGCGTCTTCGAAGCGAAAAGTTCCTCAAACAGCTGCTTCAGATGACGAAGATAAATCTCCTCCTCGTACTAGACAAGCAATAAAGAAAAGACAGAAAGCTGCCACCCCTTCAGCCAAAGGAAAGGGATCTGGGACTTCGAAGCTCACTTCATCGAGTGACAAGGTATCTTCTGAGGACTCACCCTTGAAGGCTGCTAGTACTATCCCCATTGTGGAGAGTCATAACTCAAGCCCAGACAACATTTCAACAAAGGTATTTGGATTTCCCAATTTAACCATTTTCAAACTCTAATTCCAATGATTAAGTTCACATCTTACCTTGTAAATGTAGGATGATGCTGGCACAACCACTTCTGATCTCAAAACTTCAAGTTTAAACATTGATCTTGACAGTCTTCGAGTTAAATGTCTGCCTTTTTGAATGATAGCCGAATTTCTTGCAACCTTCCATTTTTATCAATTCTAACTGTTCAACACAGGTGTTTCTCGACACAAATCTCATGTGCTTTCTCCAGTTCTCGAAGACACTCAGCCCCTTGCAACTATCATTCCAACTGTGCCTGCTGAAGAAAGCCATTCAAATGATGAATCTCCACCTATTCATCAAGATGAAAACATGGAGGAGAACCCTCAATGTTTGAATAGTGATAATGCAGCCGGACAACCAACTGGCAGCGAAGATACTATATCTGAGCAAGATGCTACAGAGGAAACTTCAAAACAGCCTACACCTGGTCTTCATGAAACTTTGACCTTCGGAACTATAGTCACTCATGAGACTACTTTGAAGCAGGCTTCCGCAATACTTACTCCTTCAGAGCTGGAGCAACTCAAGAAAACTGATCCCGTAAGCTTCCTCAAGACCATGATGAATGTTGATAACGTTTCGCCTATTGGACTTAGAACTTCTTCTAATACCCTGGCGGGTACCGATGACAAGGATGATATTCCTAATCTCCTTCGTCTAATAAGAGAAAAGTTCTTTGAAACCAACCTCGTTGAAGCTCTAAGCAAGGATTCCACCAAATGTTATGGTCTAAACAACCTTTTGAAGAAGGTGGACTTACTTCTTGTCTCAGAGGAAGTCTCAGAAGTGATTGTTTTACTGGGTTCTCTGATTGATCAACTCCAATCTAGTCTTCTTTGAAAACAGAATATTGATGAGCAACTCACAACAAAGGTGACTTCTAATAGTTCTTCTTGGAAAGCTGCGAATGATGCAACAACAAAGGCTGACGCTCTTAAGCTTGAACGTTCGAAGAAACAGCAGGAATATGAAGATTGTGAAACGAATATCAAATCTTGGAAGCAAGAAATTGAACTCCTCAAAGAGAAGATAAAGAATGCCCAATCTCGTCAAGTAGAAATCCAACAAATCAATCAGAAAGAATTAACTGAGGTGGCGCAGTTAGGGATTCGACACTTCAAGACAGCCCAGAAGCTAGCGCCAGATATCGAAGACTTGAAAAGACAACGGGCATTAATCGAACGTCATGTGTCCTTATGGGAAACTCAGTATTCGAAGATGAAAGATAATCTTCCCAAGGATTTTAATTAGCCACTTTGGCCCTTGTACTATTTTTTGTATTCCGTACTTAGTTTATTTTGTAATCGAACTTCCTCCAGAATACATATGCAATTTTATCTTTCAATCTTCCACACATCTGATTTTGCAATTGTCATAAGTAACGTTTTAGCAATTCCTAACAATTGCCAAAATTATTTTATTATCATAATGATTTTAATGATGCACCCCCGTGACATGATTACCCTTCGCAGCCTCTTAAGCCTAGACTTGACGTTTCCACTTCCCTTAGCCGTAACCATCATTAAATGATGACATCACCTTTTTCAAAACGTCTACTTGAGACGTGCGTGTATCAGTTTTCAATCATGATTACACTTCAACTTCCAAGGCGGGAAACGGCGGAGGCCATAACTTCTCTTGGGGATACCAAACGCACTCCAATCAACATTAAAAAATGAACCGTTCTTTTTGCCAACATAGTCTATATAAGGCGTTAGCGTTCTACTCCTTTCTTCACACTTTCACCAAACTCTTATCAAACTTCCATCTTCCCCTTACACTCTTTCAAATACAGAGTTTGATAAACCTCTTTGTATTCTTTCCCTAAAAAATGGCGCAACCCTTGACCTACAATACCATCAAAGCCTGTATCAAAAAAGAGTTCAAACTTTCTGAGGAAGAGTTTGAAGGAAGTCACATTAGCCTCAGCGCACTCTTTGCTAATCAACAACTCCAGTTCTATCACGAAATCCTGGAGGGGTCTGTTTATCCCAATATGTTAGCAGATTTCTGGATGTTTGTGTTGAAAGTATTTTTGGGTAAATATTTTCGGTATATATCGTATCCACAGAGATTGGTTTAATATTACTGTCGTTCTATAGTTGGTTATTTTGAGTGAGAAAAAGTAGTTGAATTTGTTTTGTGGTTATAACTATGCTATTAAATCTAAACAACAATTTAAATGCAAATTATGAAAGTGTGTTAACGATTAAAGAGATATGTTGAGCTTTAGGGTTCATCAACCTACTCCTATACAATTTGTTAATTAAATCACAATTGAACAATCATTTGAATTACTATCTTCACTTATCCTCAAATATGATTCCATGTCTGCAAACCAAATTAGATATACTTTTACCGTTATGAGACTCAATCTCTCCAAATATCAATATCGATAATAGTAATTGAGAATGATAATTATGAAAACCCAATCACAATTCCATCTCTGCAAATTGAGATTGAATCAATATAGTAACCTAGGGCAAAAGTTATAATCTTTTCTTTCGATCAAAGACTCCACAATGATTTAAGATAAAAACAAGGTTTCTTATTGATAATAAATTCAAACAATTTTTCATAGGAATTAATCAATGGTATTGTATATTCATAGGCTAACTACTACCTTAAACTCAACAAGAGGAATTTAGCTCTCCATAGGCATGAAGAACACACAAGAATCAATGGAGGAATTCATCTTCATCAATGGACTGTCTTCAATTGGTTAAGAATCCAGCTTCAATTGTTGTTCTTAGCTTCAGGATCAGATTGCTCTCCTAATTTTGCTCACAAATAGTATCTCTCTAAATGTCCCCTCCTTATGAGGATTAGGGATTTTATTTATAGCCTTTTTTCTTTATAACCCAATCACCGCGGCGCGACACGGGCTGGCGAGGCGCGAACCCAAGTCAGAAGGTCTCGCGCGTCTTGCCTATGATTGGCGCGGCTCGCCACTTGCTTTAGCCCAATTATTTGCGATTCCTCTTCTTCAGAGCTTCTACGCTTGCGTGTTCCTTCGTCTTTTCTTCTTAACTTCAATATCTGCACAAATAACACCCAAAGTGATGCAAGTCGTTATACAATTAACATCGAACCTCGAAAGTTCAATTCTAACTATAAAATCTTTAAAAATCACAAGATATTAGGGATGGCAATGGGCATGATTTGGGCAGGGTACTATAGTACCCGTCCCCATACCCGCAATTTAAAAGAATCCCCGTACCCGAGCCCAAACCCGCATGGGTATCAATATTCATACCCGTACTCGTACCCTTTGGGTACCTCAATGCCCATACCCGTACTCTTTTACCCGCATTTATAGTAAAATTAAATCATTTAATTACAAAACATCATATAGTTTAAGTCTTTTTAACAATATTAAAAAAATTATGCATGTTATTGTTGAGTTAAGAAACAAATAAGTACTTTTATTAAAATGTGTAAAGATTTAATAGTGATATATTTTTAAAAATTTTTAAAAACATGCATTTTTTATATAATAATATAAATAAAATTATATAAACATGTAGTGCGGGTATGGGGCGGGGTGGGTAGTAAGGTACCCGTGCCCGCACCCATACCCGCATATTTTAATGGGTAATTATCCGAACCCGTGCCCGTACCCATTTTTGCGGGTTTTTACCCTACCCGATATGGGTCTTTTTATGGGTACCCACGGGGGATGGGGCAAATTGCCATCCCTACAAGATATATTCACTTTTAGCTCAAAAGGTAGTTAATGTAACACATGAAAACACCATTTATTCACTCCTAACAAACTCTCCCCAACTTAGAGTTTTGTTTGTCCCTAAACAAAATTACTTACCTCAACGAAACAACAAAAACATACCAACAATCATGCCACAAGTTTTTCAAAAAGGTTTTTCAAGTGGCTCAATTCAGCAGCCAAATCAGATACTCCTCATCTCCCTGCAAACTCAGAACACATACATGAAACAGATTTTGAAAGAAAATTACCTCCAGAAGTTCAAAACACTACACAATTGTAATTGAATCAGCACTAATCACTCTCATCAAAAAGTATGATGAATAATAGAGGGGTTAAACACTCATCCAAACGATTAAATCAACAAAAATCCATATCATACGTTCACCATATCGTTAGCATCAAGTCCTGTGGAATCTGAGAATCAGAAGGTCTTTCCAGGGTTATAATGTGGTTTTAGATTCAAAGAGAAGAAGATAAACGAGGGTTGTTCCTATTCTAGGGAAGCATCCGAATCATAACTCCTTTCCTTTTTCCTTTATACCTCAAACTTTCTCACCCACTTCTTGTTAGACGCTGGCCTTAGGATCTAGAGGGGGGGGTGAATAGATCGTTCACAGTTTTTCGGATTTAAACAACTTTTCAGCGGAAGTGATTCTGAATCGACTCGCGTCTATTCCGAAACACTATCGAAACGATTGTATATGTGTTTAAAACCAGTCGAAGACTTAAGATAAGTGATAAGAGTATATGTTGCAGAATCAAAGCGTTGCTCTTATTGAAAATCAGATTAACTTCTTGTATGATGGACAATGTTTGCAATGCAGTAAAAGTGATAGAGACAAATATACAAACACTTGGTGATAATGATCAAATTGATGGTGATTCAATATGTGATGGATTGTGATGTTTATATAAGTTCTTAATTCACAATCTTAACACTCGAATCGTTGATCAATTTGCTATTATAACCAAATATGAACAAAACATAAATGAGAAAGTAAAAGCGACAAGAACACGATATTTGTTTAGGCAGTTCGTCGATCGTCCTCGCTACGACTACGTCTGCCCCCAATTCCAAATTGAAATTGGGTAATCTTTCATTAAGGTTGAAAGTAGTATATACAAAGAAGATAACAAAGCGATAAACGATAAACCAATTATGTCGATCCTTTGAATCTTCTCCCCCCTTAGTCTTGAGCAAGATCAAGGTTATCCAAGAGCTTCACTTTGATTCCCTTCTGCAGTGTCTTGATTCCTTGAACTCCCCGTTCCTCAATCGTTACACTCAGCCGAATCCTCAATGAACGCCTCTTGATAAAAACCCCCAAGAACCACCCGTCGTGGAGGACAAAACCCGCAGATTTTATTCACCAACAAACCCCACAAACCTTCACCCACTAGGAATCTTCAATTCCGTTCCATGGACGTTATCGAACTCATCACTAACCCGCAACGCAAGAATGATTATGTGTAATTGTGTCGGAGATGATGAAGAACGAAGATGAGAAGCGTTTGTGTATCTTTCAGTCGTTGGTGTTCTTTGAATAATGAACCTTGGACAATATATATGATAGCTTGACAGTTGGAGATGAGAGAAACAGAATTTTTGGCATTCTTGATCAGTTAGGTCGACCTCTTGTAGTGCTTAGGTCGACCTAGCAGAGCTTGCAGAATTTTGCTTCCAGTTAGGTCGACCTGTTTAGGGAGTAGGTCGACCAGAATCTTCTTCAAATGCATTCTGGGGACTTTTTCTCAGATTAGGTCGACCTAGTTGTTGTGTAGGTCGACCTAGCAGACTGGTATGTAATTTTTCATCAATTTAGGTCGACCTAGATGATGAGTGAGTCGACCTAGCAGAAGTATATGGATTTTTCTCCATTTTAGGTCGACCTGGGTTGATGGTAGGTCGACCTAACTGCTGCTTTTCTGCATTTTTCTTGTTTGGCTTGTGTTGAGTCGACCTATATGCATGGTAGATCAACTTGTTCTGTCATGAGTGATCAATGCTTGCTTTTCTTTGAGTTTTCTACTTCCACCTTGTTGCTTGTATGCTTATTTAGTTTGCCATGAATCAAAAACATCTTTGTGATTGTAATCTTGTATTCACATACTCCCCCTTTTTGATGATGGCAAACCATTAGTCGAAGCTTCGGTATTAGGTAATAGAGACTCAACAAAGCTCCCCCGTATATTCAGCATCTATCTCTCAACAAGGCACTCTCTCAACAAAGCTCCCCCGTACACTCAGCATCCATCTCCCCCTTTGACAACATCAAAAAGAGATACAACGAAAATGGAAGAGTAACGAGAGAAACATATATAAAATAATAAACAGGAAACACTAACATTCATAGTGTAATAGGTAAAAGGTAGAGACACATATATGAGCAAGAGCGATTGTATGCATGAAGTCACTATAAGCATGTTAATTGATAGCATATTATAGTATCAATGATATTTTTGGAAGTGAACAACAATTATGTTACCGCCTTTTTCAATGTGCAGGTGTCAACTTTAGTGGCAGCCTTTAGTCAATGTGGAATGACGCCTGGCTTGATGATGAATTACCTTTACGCTAAGAGAAATGTTAGCAGAATTATATATATAAAGTAAGGAAATAATATTAAGAGAAAACAAACGTAATTAGCCCAAATTAGAGATATCGAGTATCCCTAATTCCCTACGAATGTTGAAGTATTGCTCCGTTGCTAGAGGTTTGGTGAAGATGTCAGCTAGTTGCTTCTTGCTTTCTACATGTTCAAATGTAATGTCTCCTTTCTCTACATGATCTCGTAGAAAGTGATGTCTTATTTCAATGTGCTTGGTACGTGAGTGTAAGACAGGATTTTTACTCAAGTTTATGGCGCTTGTGTTGTCGCACATGATAGGTATGCGATCAAGCTTGATACCAAAGTCAAGAAGTTGTTGCTTGAGCCATAATATTTGTGCACAGCAGCTTCCAGCAGCTACATATTCTGCCTCAGCAGTAGATAATGCAACTGATACTTGTTTCTTGCTATGCCAACTTATCAATGAATTTGAGAATAGATGACATGTTCCACTTATGCTTTTTCTATCGGATTTGCAGCCAGCAAAATCTGAATCTGAGAATCCTACCAAATGGCACTCATTTCCCTTTGGATACCATAGGCCATATGTAGTAGTTCCACGTAAGTATCGCAGAATTCTTTTGACAACTTTTAAGTGAGATTCTTTTGGACAAGATTGATATCTTGCACACATACACACACTGAACATGATGTCTGGTCTTGAGGCAGTGAGATACAATAGCGAACCTATCATACCTCGGTATAATTTCACGTCAACCTCTTTACCTTTCTCATCTTTGTCTATATTAGTATTTGTTGCCATAGGTGTGTCAATTTCCTTTGCTTCACTCATTCCAAATCTTTTGAGCAGCTCCGTACAGTATTTAGTTTGATTCACAAACGTTCCATGACTGAGTTGCTTGATTTGTAGGCCAAGGAAGAAATTTAGCTCACCCATGAGACTCATCTCAAATTCACTCTGCATAAGCTTAGAAAAATCTTTGACAAGTTTTGCATTAGTCGACCCAAATATAATGTCATCTACATAAATTTGGACTAAGAGAATATCTTTATCTTTTCTTTTAATAAAGAGTAGTGTCAACTTTACCCCTAGAGTACCCTTGATTAAGGAGAAATTTGCTCAAACGTTCGTACCAAGCCCGAGGGGCTTGTTTAAGACCGTATAGAGCACGTTTCAGCTTATAGACATGAGTTGGATACATGTAATTCTCAAAGCCGGGTGGCTGAGCAACATAGACTTCTTCATTTATATAGCCATTTAGAAAGGCACTTTTAACATCCATTTGGAATAGTTTGAAGTCTTTAGAACAAGCATAAGCAAGTAAGAGACGAATAGCTTCGAGACGTGCTACAGGCGCGTATGTCTCTTCATAATCAATACCTTCCTCTTGATTATAACCTTGTGCAACTAATCTAGCTTTGTTTCTAGTAATAACGCCGTTTTCATCAAGTTTGTTACGAAAAACCCATCTAGTGCCTATTACTTGATGATCTCCCGGATGAGGGACTAAGTCCCAAACATCATTCCGTTTAAATTGGTTTAATTCTTCTTGCATGGCCATTAGCCAATGCTCATCAAGTAATGCATCCTTAGCGTTTTTCGGTTCAACTTGTGAAACAAAAGCAAAATGATGACAGAAGTTACTTATCTTTGAGCGTGTTGTAACGCCCCTTGAGATGTCTCCTATTATATTGTCAATTGGATGGTCTTTCACATTTGTCCAGGCCTTGGGAAGTTCTTCATTGTTTGAGATGCTTTCTTTTTCATTTTCATCGTGAGACTTATCTTTCTCTCTCTCAGCATCTTTCTTTACAATACTTTCATTCTCGTCTTCCTTATCCTTGACAATGTCTTCAGTGGATGGACCTACACCATTAAACGAAAGACCTTTCTCGACATATTTTGCATAAGATTCATCAAAAAACACGTGTACTGACTCTTCTACTATAAGTAATCTCTTATTATATACCCGATATGCTTTGCTAGATTGTGAGTAACCAAGAAATATGCCCTCATCAGCTTTAGCAGATCTACAATGGGAAACGCGATAGTATTCATCAACTCCTAGAGCTGAGATTAGAATGTTTCTCGCTTTCCAATCGTATGCATATCTCTTTTCATCTTCAGCATCCCAAGTATTTTCTGGTTTTGGAACAACTGCACCAGCTGCATTTGTCATGGTGATCTGAAAGGGACCATTGACAATAGCTGTCCAGATGTTCCTATCAATTGGATTGATGTGGACACACATACAATCCTTCCAATAGCCATAGTTTTCACCGTTGAAAACTGGAGCTCTATTGTGAGCCCCTTTAGGTCCGGAAGCCATCTTTCCAATAAGTGTTTCACGTAGCACGGAATAAACCAGAGCTCTTGATGCCACTTGTTAGACGTTGGCCTTAGGATCTAGAGGGGGGGTGAATAGATCGTTCACAGTTTTTCGGATTTAAACAACTTTTCAGCGGAAGTGATTCTGAATCGACTCGCGTCTATTCCGAACCACTATCGAAACGATTGTATATGTGTTTAAAACCAGTCGAAGACTTAAGATAAGTGATAAGAGTATATGTTGCAGAATCAAAGCGTTGCTCTTATTGAAAATTAGATTAACTTCTTGTATGATGGACAATGTTTGCAATGCAGTAAAAGTGATAGAGACAAATATACAAACACTTGGTGATAATGATCAAATTGACGGTGATTCAATATGTGATGGATTGTGATGTTTATATAAGTTCTTAGTTCACAATCTTAACACTCGAATCGTTGATCAATTTGCTATTATAACCAAATATGAACAGAACATAAATGAGAAAGTAAAAGCGACAAGAACACGATATTTGTTTAGGCAGTTCGTCGATCGTCCTCGCTACGACTACGTCTGCCCCCAATTCCAAATTGAAATTGGGTAATCTTTCATTAATGTTGAAAGTAGTATATACAAAGAAGATAACAAAGCGATAAACCATAAACCAATTATGTCGATCCTTTGAATCCTCTTCCCCCTTAGTCTTGAGCAAGATCAAGGTTATCCAAGAGCTTCACTTTGATTCCCTTCTGCAGTGTCTTGATTCCTTGAACTCCCCGTTCCTCAATCGTTACACTCAGCCGAATCCTCAATGAACGCCTCTTGATAAAAACCCCCAAGAACCACCCGTCGTGGAGGACAAAACCCGCAGATTTTATTCACCAACAAACCCCACAAACCTTCACCCACTAGGAATCTTCAATTCCGTTCCATGGACGTTATCGAACTCATCACTAACCCGCAACGCAAGAATGATTATGTGTAATTGTGTTGGAGATGATGAAGAACGAAGATGAGAAGCGTTTGTGTATCTTTCAGTCGTTGGTGTTCTTTGAATAATGAACCTTGGACAATATATATGATAGCTTGACAGTTGGAGATGAGAGAAACAGAATTTTTGGCATTCTTGATCAGTTAGGTCGATCTCTTGTAGTGCTTAGGTCGACCTAGCAGAGCTTGCAGAATTTTGCTTCCAGTTAGGTCGACCTGTTTAGGGAGTAGGTCGACCAGAATCTTCTTCAAATGCATTCTGGGGACTTTTTCTCAGATTAGGTCGACCTAGTTGTTGTGTAGGTCGACCTAGCAGACTGGTATGTAATTTTTCATCAATTTAGGTCTACCTAGATGATGAGTGAGTCGACCTAGCAGAAGTATATGGATTTTTCTCCATTTTAGGTCGACCTGGGTTGATGGTAGGTCGACCTAACTGCTGCTTTTCTGCATTTTTCTTGTTTGGCTTGTGTTGAGTCGACCTATATGCATGGTAGATCAACTTGTTCTGTCATGAGTGATCAATGCTTGCTTTTCTTTGAGTTTTCTACTTCCACCTTGTTGCTTGTATGCTTATTTAGTTTGCCATGAATCAAAAACATCTTTGTGATTGTAATCTTGTATTCAGACTTCTCCCTTTTTTTTTATTCGTAGCTCGATGTTTCTTTTTTTTTTTCAACAACTGTTTACTTTCAAACGTTGTTCTTCTTTTGTTTCTCTATTTTTTTTCAAGCTACGAATTTCTTTTGTTCTTTGCAAATCACTGCCTATACTTACTCTTCTTTAGATTATGACTCTCCCCAACTTGGAGATCAACCTGTATTTAGATTATATGAATGCTCCCCTACTTTCTATGAAGGTCAAAGAGAAAACACATCACCAAAGTTTATGGTCGATGGTCCAAAAAAAAACTTTTTATTGAGATCAAAACTCACCAGGTGTTTCCTTGGTGCATATGATGAAATTTACCTTGACCTCAGGCTCAAAGAATGGTTAGCAAAGGATCACACTCTCACAGAAGAAAATAAGATTTAGGATGAAACCAGCTCAAAGAAACTCTCAGATTCAAACAAATGCCTAAATCACTTCCACAGATTTCCACAAACGATGCGACAAATGGTTTAGCATGATACAAACAAGTTGAAATACTCGATGGTCTCCTGCATATATAGTAAACAATGGAAAGTTTTCCTCACAATGGTTAAAGCTAAGCCGATCCGACAAAAATAGTGTACCATAAAGAACTTCTGCCAAGTATTTACTAACAACCTATGTTTCATGCACACACTAGGAGTTTGAGTTTGAAAATTCATACCTGACTTGTTACTTATTGAAAAAGAAAGTGAAAACTGAAATTTTTGAACATTCACTTACTACCACTTTCATACATGTTGCTCCATTGTTGGTACTTTGCTTGAGATTTTCATTTTGTTGTGGTAGTACTCTTTCTAAATTGGGGACAACATAAATAAAATAAAATCATTTAAACATAAATATTAAAACTAAACTGAGTCATGGTGACAAAAATGCCAACCTAGATTCACCAACCAAGACAATTACTAATTGACAGGAATTAAAAATATCATCAGACAATAATAACAAAAAACAGGAAATCCATAATAATCTCTCATTCCTCACGATCACCACATGTGATCCTCATCATCTGACAAACTGTCCTCCACAGTCTGCCCTTGCTGATCAACTCCACTAGTGGCCCCACCCCCCACAGGATAAGGATCGGACTCCGACCATCCATAGTATGTGAAATAGCTTTCTCGAGTGGGAAATGTACGCTCCTCAGGGGCACATATGATGTTCCTGTACTGCTGTTGCATCTCATCATGCAAGAAAACATGAGACCGTTGACTAGCCTCCCACATGGATGCATAGTAGTGATGTGCTACCAGTGGATCAAAGGAGGGAGGAGGTCCAACAGACGGTCCTGCCTGAGAGCTTGTTGCTGCAGCCTGCTGTTCCTTCTCAAATGGAGTCTTGCAAAACCTGTCAATGTAAACATCATCAATAGTGGAGTGGATCAATAGATGTCCCTTATCAGAACAATCCACTCCTTCAGCATGGCACAAACCCATAATCAGACCAGGGAAGGTAGGACACATTTGTCATTAATCCCGTGCTCAGTATCACTTAGAGCTGCTCTCCTCAGCTCTTGTGCCATAATCATAGCTATATCCACTGAGTGTCGAGACATGAGGACTCTCATTAGCAAAGCTGCATCCATAGGAATGGTGGTTACATGTGCCCGAGGTCGGATGTTGTAACTCATGATTGACAACACAGCTCGAGTACCGACATTTAAATCTTTCCTATGGTAGTGGATTGGTGCCCCATTCTTTCCAAGTACGGGCCCTTTTCCCTTGGCACAGATCTTCCTAGTCACATCATCCAACCTGTATGATCCTTCATATAGATGACTCCTATAATAGCATTTTTCACCTTCAAGTAACTCCAGTGGATTACCCAAAAACTCGCTGATCGCTTATCGGTCAAAGCGGATTGTGTGACCCCTAACAAACGTCTCGTAGTTGTAAGCAACAGTTTCGGGAGTAAGTTTGAGAGCATTTGCATAAAACTCCCTCACAATATCCATGTTGATCTCCATGTATGGTTCAAACACACGGCCCAAATTCATGTATTCAAGGTAACTCCACCGTGTGCTGTAGTCGCTTTCGGGTTTCGGGACAATCAACTTCTCTGGGAGAATCGTGCGAGAGGCCAATTGAGTGAACCTCTCTTTCTGGGCAGGTCCTAAGAAGCGTCGGGCAATGGGTTCTCGAGGATAGGTTCCACGAGGACCGGCACTTGTGGACTTTGTGCGACCTCTCTTGGCTGGTTGCATCTGCACAAAAAAATTATAACATCACCCACACACAGCATTATACAATGATACACAAAGAATTTGCAAAAAAATAAAATAAATTTAACACAGTCGCGGCTCGCGGGTCCGTGGCGCGGCGCGACGGTGTGTGAAAATTGCAGCCAGTCATGGTGGTGCATGGGGGCATCCACACACAACTCATTTGATAGTTTTTTTCCATACCCAAAGTACTTCAATCCGTCTTCTAACCAATGGTTTTTTTTTTCCAGATTTTGGTCATTCAAGAGCCTAGATCTAATTACCCATTCTTAGGGTTTCAACACCCCTCTCTTATGAATCTGAAAAGCAAAAGAGTAGATACATACCCTGGGTTGTGATAGGGATGAGATGCAGATGATGAGAATGAATGAAATTTTTGAAATTTTTGGTTCGAGTCTCTCTGGAGAAGTGTGGCTGCTCGGTGGGGAAAACAATTGAAATGGGGTTCACTAAAACCCTATTTCTGAGTTTTTAAAAAAAACAAAAGACGCACTGGCGCGCCTCGGTCCTTATTGGCGAGGCGCGCAGAACCTTCTGTTTGTGCTTGCAGCGCGTCCTTTCACTAGCGCGGCGCGCCGGTTTTTAAAAGTAAAAATTTTCTTTTGTTTGCCCCCCCTCCTTTTTGCCATAGTGATCTGATGATTCAATAAAGAAATAAAAATTTTCTGAAAAAAAACTAAAACTTTCTTACCACGTTGGATTGCCTTCCAACAAGCGCTTTGTTTAACGTCATTCAAGCTCGACGATGCATGCTTTCAAGACTTTAGGTGTGGCATACTTTGCTCCACGCCCTCGAAGTAAGCTTTTAACCTTTTCCCATTAACAGTTCTCCTTTCTGTTGTCTGCGGATCCTCTACTATAATGGCTCCTTGGTTGCATATCTCTTTTACTATAAATGGTCCATACCACTTTTGTGTTGCTTTACCTAAGAGACATCTTGGTTTTGAGTTGTATAGGAGCACCTTTTGTCCAACTTGATAGCGTCCCTGAGGTTGGATTTTATCTTCTTTAGTTGCTCCCTCAGTTGCATTGATTTGGAAAACGTTACTCTTGTTCTTAAAATGCTTCCTGGCCTTGAACAGAGTAAATTTTACCTCTTCATTTTGCACCCTTATTTTCATGATTCCAGCATCCAGATCAATCATCATTCGGGCTTTTTTCATGAATGGCCTTCCTAGAATTACTGGTACCTCATGATCTTCTTCCATGTCGACTACCACAAAGTCCACCGAGAAAAAGAATTTGTCTACTTTAACTAGCAGATCCTGAATTACTCCATAAGGTGAAGTGATGGACTTGTCGGCTAATTGTAGTGTCATACTAGTGGGCTTCATTACCACATTCCCTAGCTTCTTGACAATGTATAACGGGATTAAGTTGATGCTCGACCCCTGATCGATTAACCCATCACCAGTAAAATTTCTTCCAAGATTTAACGGTAAGGTTACTCGCTCTAGATCGGATTCCTTTCGTGGGGTAGTTCTTTGGATTATAGCACTACATTGGGCATCAAGCATCACAGTTGATTCATCCTTGCATCCCTTTTTCTTTGTGAGCATGTTCTTCATAAACTTAGCATATTTGGGCATTTGTTCTAGTGCTTCGGCAAATGGTATGTTTATGTGAAGTTGTTTGAAGATGCTCATAAACCTGGTATATTGCCTGACATTGTCCTTCTTTGATGGGGCGTGGGGATATGGCAAATGTTGACTTGGTATCACGTTTCTTGCCATCTTTTCTCTACTACTCTTTCTTTTTATCTTTTCTTTCTGTTTAACTTTTTTATTCACATTTTCTTCTTCAGCATTAGTATCAATAATTTCATATTCTTCATCTTCTCCATCATGTTCTTCAGCTTTCTCTTCCGTATCATCTTCAACATCATTCTTTTCAACTTCATTATTACTTCCTTTTTGCCCAGTCCTTGTCACCACCGCTTCGCAATGCTCTTTTGGATTCTCTTGAGTGTTGGCTGAGAAAGTTGCATTTGATTGATTAGCTGCAATCTGTTTAGCCAGTTGGCCCACTTGAGTTTCCAAATTCTTTATAGCTGCCTCTTGATTTTTTTGATTTGTCATTGACATTTGCATGAACTGATTCATGGTCTCTTCCAACTTAGATTGTCCTCCTTGTTGTTGTAGCGATGGTTGAGTGTAAGGTTGAAAGGCTTGTTGTTGATATCCTTGATTATGTGGCCTTTGTTGATAACCTTGATTGTTATTCCTTGGTGGATAACCTTGTTGATACGGAGGATTCTGATATTGATTCTGCCTTTGTCCTTGATTGTTGTTCATGTAATTCACTTCTTCTTCCAACACCGGCGGGCAAAATCCTGTCTGATGCTCTCCCTTGCATAACTCACACTTCGCAACTTGATAAGAATTAGATACACCATTCAGCTCCTTGAGTTGTTGTGGTAATTTAGACATTTGTTGCGTCAAAAGTTCCACTTGCGATGTTAGTAACTTATTTTGGGCCAGCAGTTATTCAATTCCAAAATTTCGGCTTTCTTATCTCTGACAGTTCGATCATGATTCCCCTGACGATCATTCAGAGCCATTCGCTCTATTATCTGAGTAGCTTCAGCAGGTGTCTTTGACATAAGTGAACCACCAGTTGTGGCATCAAAGAGTGTCTTGTTTGTAACTGTGAGACCGTTACGGAACATGTGGATTTGATCAACTTCTGCAAAACCGTGTCCTTTGCATTTTCTCAACATAGCTTTATACCTTTCCCATGCTTCATTCAATGATTCATTACAGCCTTGAGAGAATACTGCTATTGCTGTTTTTGCTTCAAAGAATCGGTTTTGAGAGTAAAACCTTTCTAAAATTTTTTCCTCTAAGGTATTCCAGTCGGTCATCACTGTTTCGGGTTGATCCAAGTACCAATCTTTTGCCTTAGATAATAAAGAATGTGGGAACAACCTCTTGAATAGTGTCTCTTCATCAGCTTGAGCTACACCAGTCGTACCCGCTAACTCATAGAACCGAGTAAGATGCGTGTACGGATCTTCGTGGTCCAATCCGGCGAAAGGACTTGCACAAATCAACTGTATGATACCGGTCTTCAATTCTGACGGTCACCCGTTGGCGGCAGTTCTAGCGAACTGTGGGTTGAGTCTTGGACTATTTGCACATGGACCAGGAGCAGCCATGTTGACAACAGTTCGTGAAAGAAAAGTCCTTCTTGCGACTCGTCAATTGTTTCAAGTTGTTGCGACGATGTTGCGATTGCGTTGTCTCTTGCTCTTGCTATGTTTGCTCTTCTTCGTGTTTTACTGTTTAACTCCTAGCGGTCCTTTCGATCTCGGGATCAAAAAGAAGTTGATCACTGGGGACTTTGCTGCGCATACACGAATTTCTACAAAAACTAACAAACGAGTGAAACAACCAACTCGATAAAATAGTAACAAAAACTCAAAATAAAACTATTGCAATGCGTGCAATATTGACACCAGTCCCCGGCAACGGCGCCATTTTGTTGGAAGTATTTTTGGGTAAATATTTTCGGTATATATCGTATCCACAGAGATTGGTTTAATATTACTGTCGTTCTATAGTTGGTTATTTTGAGTGAGAAAAAGTAGTTGAATTTGTTGTGGTTATAACTATGCTATTAAATCTAAACAACAATTTAAATGCAAATTATGAAAGTGTGTTAACGATTAAAGAGATATGTTGAGCTTTAGGGTTCATCAACCTACTCCTATACAATTTGTTAATTAAATCACAATTGAACAATCATTTGAAATACTATCTTCACTTATCCTCAAATATGATTCCATGTCTGCAAACCAAATTAGATATACTTTTACCGTTATGAGACTCGATCTCTCCAAATATCAATATCGGTAATAGTAATAGAGAACGATAATTATGAAAACCCAATCACAATTCCATCTCTGCAAATTGAGATTGAATCAATATAGTAACCTAGGGCAAAAGTTAGAATCTTTTCTTTCGATCAAAGACTCCACAATGATTTAAGATTAATAAATTCAAACAATTGTTCATAGGAATTAATCAATGGTATTATATATTCATAGGCTAACTACTACGTTAAACTCAACAAGAGGAATTTAGCTCTCCATAGGCATGAAGAACACACAAGAATCAATGGAGGAATTCATCTTCATCAATGAACTGTCTTCAATTGGTTAAGAATCCAGCTTCAATTGTTGTTCTTAGCTTCAGGATCAGATTGCTCTCCTAATTTTGCTCACAAAAAGTCTCTCTTTAAAAGTTCCCTCCTTATGAGGATTAGGGCTTTTATTTATAGCCTTTTTTCTTTATAACGCAATCACCGCTACGCGACACGGGCTGGCGAGGCGCGAACCCAAGTCAGAAGGTCTCGCGCGTCTCGCCTATGATTGGCGCGGCTCGCCACTTGCTTTAGCCTAATTCTTTGTGATTCCTCTTCTTCAGAGCTTCTACGCTTGCGTGTTCCTTCGACTTTGCTTCTTAACTTCAATATCTGCACAAATAACACCCAAAGTGATGCAAGTCGTTCTACAATTAACATCGAACCTCGAAAGTTCAATTCTAACTATAAAATATTTAAAAATCACAAGATATATTCACTTTTAGCTCAAAAGGTAGTTAATGTAACTCATGAAAACACCATTTATTCACTCCTAACAGTTTGCATCCCTGCGCATAGATCCAGAAGGGAGAACCACCACCGTGTCTGAGGTTCGAAGGGCTCACATTACCATCACTCCCTTAACCATCTCTGAACTGCTGAGATGTGAAAATTTTGGAGAAGCTTTTGATGACAACACCATCAACATGACCACCTACCGTATGTTGAGGACCCTCATGGAAAAGGACCCCTTTAGTGCTAAAGTCATTAAGATTTGGCACCAACTTTTGGTGGGCAACTTCCGCCCACGAAGCCATAACCTAGACAACATCATGATGGAGGATCTGGAGTTTATACTCTGTGCCCTCCGGGGAAAGAAGATAAACTTTCCATTGATGATCTTCAAAGGGCTTGTCGAGGCTGTTTCCATGGCTGCTTCTCGTCAAGGTGTGGTGACGTGCCTTCCTTATGGAAGATTCTTGTCCTATATGTTCCTCAAAAAGGGCATAGTGAGAAGAATGCGCAATTTGGGGTCTCTAGACATATTCGAAGCAGAAAGCTTGCCCCTGCTATCCTTGGAGGGTTTAGAACAAAGGATCAATTAGAGGGTGCTTCGTTTGAAGCTTTATTGGAGGTGTTATAGGCCTTAGTTTTTATTATCCAAAATCTTTTGAATGCCTCTTTTGTTAGCTTCTAGTATGTTTTTTAATTCTGTAGTTGATGGTAACAACAACCCCCAAATAGATGTACTCTTCTACTTTTAATGAAAAATATTTTGGCATCGCTATGTCTTTTTCCTTTATTTGCCAAATATCTTGCTTAAACACGAAGCCATTTTGGTGTTTGTTTTACCATTTTGGCCTACGTAGCATACTTCGAATATCTACGTTTTTGCAATCTTTACTTCGTGCAGGCTTGGTTTGTATCTTTTCAGATACTTTCCATTTACTCTTAAGATCCTACGATCTTCTGCCAATTCTTCTATCTCATAAGCGTTATTTGAGAATACTTTTAAAATTCGAAAGGGTCCTTCCCAATGTGGGGACCATTTACCTAGTGATTGATTCTTTCGATCTATAGGCAAAATAACTTTCCAAACTAAGTCATTATTAATAAATGTTTTACCTTTCACCTTTTTATTGTATGCTCTGGACACCCTTTCTTTTTGCCTCTTTATCATCTCCAACGCTCGAAGTCTGTCTTCGTCCAAATCTACCAATTCGTTCATCATCAATTCCCAATATATGTTTGGAGGAATTTCCGCCTGTCTTTGGATTCGGACTGATTGCAAGTATATCTCAACTGGAAGCACTGCATCGTGTCCGAATGTCAATTGGAAAGGTGTAGTGTTTGTAGCTTCTTTTGGCGACGTTCGACAGGCCCAAAGTGCTTGGTCTAAATTTTTATGTAAATTCTTGGGTTTTTTCCCTACGTGTTTCTTTATGAGACCAATTATTATTTTATTTGCTGCTTCGACTTGTCCATTTGCCTGAGCGTAATACGGTATAGAGGTAAACAACTTAAACCCCATTTCTTTGGCGAAGTCTTGCATCTTTCGCCCAGTAAACACTGATCCTTGATCTGTGGTTATACTCTCTGGGATTCCGAATCTATATATAATGTGTCTTTGAATAAACTCAATCACAGCCTCCTGATCCACATTTGCAAGTGGTATCGCTTCGACCCATTTTGTGAAGTAGCCTATTCCCACCAAGATATATCTTTGACCTTTTGAAGATTTGGGGTGAATTTCCCCAATTAAATCTAGTGCCCAACCTCTGAAGGGCCATGGCTTTATCCCAAAGAGGGAAAGGGAGTCGGTTACGAAAATGAACAACAGAGTCGCCACCAATATATTTATCCCAAAGAGGGAAAGGAATATCAGAAAACCTAAGATGAATAAGAACGAGGTCTTTCGACCAGAGATAGGGTACGGGAGTCGGTTACGCGAGGGGAAGGTGCTAGCACCCCTCACGCCCATCGTACTCGATGGTATCCACCTATGTTTGTTCTATTCTAAAGGGTGTGTGCTATAAGTCTAAAGCTTAATTACTAAGGGAATGCATGCAAATGAAAGGAAAGAAACACGGGGAAAAAAAAGGTTTATAAATAATTGTGCTCGCTTAGGCCCCGCGACCTAATGCCTACGTATCCTTTTCAGGAATCAGAGCGCCGTAGTTCGGCTCTTTAGTTTTTGTTTGTTTTTGTGTTTTTTAGTGGACGAAGTTACATTCGCACTCCGCTGCTCGACCTCTGGAGTCTTAAGCTGGGAATGGAGCGGAAATAACATGTCCGATTAAAGAATGCCTCGGAGGCGAGATAGAGAAGAGAGTTTGAGCGTTTCGAGGAAATCCCTTAAGCAAGGGAAACTCGAGTTACTCTATGGTTTGTGTTTTTTAGAAGTTGGGAACTTACGCCTGAATCGGACCCTTAAGCAAGGGAGCTCCAAGCACTCGAACATCCCTTAAGCAAGAGAAGTTACAAGCTTCCATTCCCTTTTTATTAGTCAAAGTATTTATTAGTCATTTTTTATGAGTTTTCTTGGTATTTTTTATGGGAGTTTATTCAAGTATTTGTTAGATGATTTAAAGTTGAAAAGGAAAAGGAACTAGCCTAAGTATGAAGGGAATTTCTACCTAATGTTATCATGGTTTCTACCTAAGGTTAGGAGTAAAAGAACATGAAAAATTAAAGTCATATCATGAGCAAAATTGAGTAAGGATACAATGGTACAAAATTATACACAAGTATGAAGTAGCAATTCAAAAACATAGTACAAAATGAATTAAAAATACTACTATTTTTTATATTGATTTTATGAGAGAAATTGAATCAAGTAAAAGACTAAAACACCATAGCCTAAAACTAGTATTTTTGTGATTATTATTTATGAAAGGAATTGAATTAGAAGTGAGCAAAATGAATTAAACCAAAGTTAGCCTAGACTAATACTTTGTGATTATTATTCTTGCATCAAAAACTTGTACTAAAGTCTCAAAAATGATTAGTGAAAAGATTATCAATTTTATAACAAAAGACTAATTAAGATCTAAACCAAAAAAGGAGATATGAACAGGGGGTGCAAAAATGAATAAAGTGGTGCGATTAGCAACAGGGTGCAGGGCCCATAGGTCTGGCCCAAAAATGTTTTTGTTTATTCAGCAGATTTTTCTTATGGCCAAAAATAGTGATGCGTGGGCCTCATGGGGAGTATGAATGGCAGTTTAGGCCCAAGCCAATTTTGTTCTGATCCATGTCATGTTCAGAATAATTAACAAAACTCAATTAAAAAGAAATAATACGAAACGAAATAGAAAGAGGGATTAGGTCAAACCGTGTGGCTATGGGACTTTTCCTCTCTTCTTCTTCACGGTGAAACAGCGGCGGCGGTGCAAATGGAGAACTCCTCTCCGGCAAACACTTCTCGAACGCTCCGTTTTCTCCCTCTGGTGACCGTTCTCCGCCAACCTCTTATCTTTCTTTTTCCAATTCCGATTCCTCACTTCTTCTCCGTCTTTTTGTTTTGATTCTTGTTCTAACGGTTGTTGTTGGTGATGATGAAGCTGGAGGCTCGGAGCTTTGTTCAGAGGTGAGAGCGATTGATGGACACGATTGCTGAAGCCGGTGAAGACGGAAGTGTTGATTGAATCGTGGGGCTCTGAAGGTTGAGCGAGGATAGTGATGACGATGGTGAAAGTGAAGTCGTGGAGTGCGAATGGAAAGGGTGCAGGTTCTGAGAATTGGCGAAGAGGATTGTGAAGATTTTGGGGCTCTACCCTTCTTCCTTCAAAGTCTGCAAGCGAGACAATGATGAAGACTGATAGTGCTTTTTTTTTCCGTCGATTGTAGGTGGGTGGAGCTGACTATTTATAGGAGAAATCATTGGGTGATCATTAGGAATCTTTAGATGTGGGACTCAGCATTGTAGCTTGCAAGGTATTTTTTCAGTTTCTTGAATGTGGGACTTGCATTTGGTTTCTGATTTTTTTTCTGGTTTTCTGTTAGTTATTTAGGATGGTTCTTTTTTTTTGTATTGAATCAAAACTGGGAATTTGCAGGTTTTGTTTTTGAAAGTTTATGAGCTGAGTTCTGTTTTGCTTTGTAGCAGATTTGATACCTTCAAAAGTGATGGCTTCAAAAGTGATGGCTGCAGTAGGTTGGCATGGGGCTGTGCAGTATGGTTATGGATTAAATGTGGACTTGGTATGTTACATATTACGTGGCTGTCAGGTCGAGTGTAGGTACAGGATTGGAATGAGGCTTGAATTGTAGATTGGCTTTTCATTTTTGCTTGTGTTGTGGATTCTGAATTAAGTTATGGCTGCCTGCAGGTATAAACACTTTTGGATTTGCTGCCAATGATGTTAGAGTGTGCTACTGGACTTGGCAGGTCTTCTTTTAGTGAAAGGTTATGGCAGCATGGCTTGAAGTCAAGTACAGTAGGCAAGGCTCAAATGAGGAATCAACTTTTAAAGCAAGATGAAGACGTGTGGGTGCTGAAAAATTAGAGGAAAACATGTCTGCTGGCAGTGTGTTCAATTGTTGTACTTTTCAATGTAATTCCAGTTCTGATTTTTTGTAATGATTTCTTGTATGGACCTTGGATATGATTGGACCTTGTATGGAATATAATTGTAGTGATAACAAACGACCTTCGAGCTTGAACTTGTAAATGACGTGGACTTTCCAGCTTAAATCAAATCTTGAGCTAATCAAAATGTTGAAGAACTATAATTACCTTTAATTATTTCATTGACCCCTAATATGGATAAGTAACCCTTTTCTCTTTATTGGAAATGCTCAGTAATGATGAAGCTCTTGCGGTGATGATAAAAAGAGAATGACTTTTACCCAAATCAATCTCATCTGAGGTATTCCTACCAAACTCGAGCAAAAAGGAGTGAAAACCCTAATTCAGACTCCTTGATCCCATAACAGATTAATGATTAATGAATGCATGCCTTTATTTATGACCTAAAAATGCGAATGATTATGAGGTAATAAGCCAGTCAGTAGAATAATTGGATGGGCAAATTTTGGGGTGCAACAGCTGCCCCTATTTAATCGTCTTAAACCTGAAGGTGAGATTGACGCTAGCCTTTCGAGCATTCAAGGTAGAAGAAGATTAAATATCAAGTGAACCTGAAAATTTGCCTAAGAAAGATGAGATCCACTAGGGAAGAAATGGTGTCAAATCCACTGAGGAAGAATGCATCAATTCTGGATTGATTAAATTAACTCTGGGTTAGAAATGAAATAAACATCAACTCTGGGTTGAAAAAGAAAAGTGGGTCAACTCTGGGTTGAAGAATAGGGGAGGTCAACTCTGGGTTGGATAAGAGGTAGACATCAATTCTGGATTGAGAACGGAAATAAGAACATCAACTCTGGGTTGAAAACAAGAGATAGACATCAACTCTGGATTGAAAAAGGATAACCGTCAACTCTGGGTTGAGTGGGAAAGAGATCAACTCTAGGTTGAATAAAAGATAACCGTCAACTCTGGGTTGAGTGGGAAAGAGATCAACTCTGGGTTGAATAAAAGATAACCGTCAACTCTGGGTTGAGAGAAAGTAATTCAACTCTGGGTTGAAAGGGGAAGGATGAACAATTAGAAATAACCGTCAACTTTGGGTTGAGTGGGAAAAGACAAAAGAAAACCATCAACTCTGGGTTGAGTGGGAAATAATCAATTCTGGATTGAATAAAGGGTGACCGTCAACTCTGGGTTGAGTGGGAAAAGATAGAAGATAACCGTCAACTCTGGGTCGAGTGGGAAAAGACAAAAAGAAAACTATCAACTCTGGGTTGAGTGGGAAAGAGAAAATATAACCGTCAACTCTGGGTTGAGTGGGAAAAGACAAAAGAAAACCATCAACTCTGGGTTGAGTGGGAAATAATCAATTCTGGATTGAATAAAGGATGACCGTCAACTCTGGGTTGAGTGAGAAAGAGAAAAGATAAGAAGTATCCGTCAACTCTGGGTGAGAGGGAAAAATGACCAAGGTAACCGTCAACTCTGAGTGAGTGGGAAAGAGAAAATATAACCGTCGACTCTGGGTTGAGTGGGAAAAAGACAAGGGATCAACTCTGGGTTGAATAAAAGATAAACGTCAACCCTGGGTTGAGCGGGAAAAGAAAAGAGATAACCGTCAACTCTGGGTTGAGTGGGAAGAGATAATTAACTCGGGGTTAAAATATGGAGGGAAAATCAACTCTGGGTTGAACTCAAAAACATCAACTCTGGGTTGAAGAAAGATGAACAAGATTGACTTTAGGAGATGACACCACAATGGTAACTCTGAGTGATCCAGTGGAATATCAATTGATTGCTTGTAGGGACCTCATCTGACGAGTAACTTGGCTTATGCTTCATATGCAGATGTTTGATTTATTTGTGCACTTCTGGAGATGCAATGCTATGGATTCTATATGCAATGTTTCTGATTGATCAGGGTTTCTACTTTGTGGAATAGATTAGGTGGAGCTCTGAAACTCTGTTTGAGATTCAAGGTGAGGTGGATGCCCCTGCTTTATTGATGATTGGGTTATGCGGGAGAAATGATAATGGGAATGTAATGATATGCATGATGCATGTATGACGATGAATGGAGTGATTGCTTTCATGATACTAGGAGTGAATGGAGTGTGTCCTTGCGGAAAGATCATTGCTTGTGAAATTGTTGTTGAAGGTGAGGTGTTTAGCTTGACTCCTCGACACTTGTCTTGATATCTGACACTTGCTTGGGGATGGAAGAAAGAATTGTCACTAGCTTGCCCCAGCTTGTATGACCTTTTGAGATAGAATTTTGACATGCTTGAATCATGGAGATGTGCAATGGTCTGCCCCAGTGTGGATGAAGGGATGAATGCCCCAGATTGGAAGGAACTCTTCCACCAGATGGGTGCTTCAGAGACTTGCTTTGTGGATGACCAACCTTTGCCCTTGTAAGATTACTCGATTGGAATTTCAATGTTGGACTTTCCTTGGTATCAAGCATTTACTTTCTGATTAGAGACAAATCTGTTTTGCAAGAGATAATGAGAAATGCGATGCACATGTTAATCTCAAGGAAAAAGTTTTATTTGTCAAAATGTTGTATTGATACTAACACAAGTGACACAGCAACATTAGGAGTCAGTTTGACACGATTTTACAGTTTGTATGCTTTCAGAATGAACCCTGCTTCAATTAGGACTTTTGAGGGTTGTAACGTGGCCGGGTTCACGGTTTGAGAAACAAAGGATAAAGGCTCAAGTTCTACTTAACCCACCCCTTCTTCGTGATGTTCTCCAGTCCTATGTTCAGCTAGTTTGACACGAGTGTTCACCTTTCAGGAAGGATTATGATGGATGAGGATCCTTTTAGGTTTTGATGGAGGTGGCAGTCACCCTTCGGTTCGTTTGTTGATGATTATAACAACTTGTCCCTTGGAGGATTTTGTTCTTGTTCTTTTCTTTTGCTTTCCCTAACTTTTGCCTGGACAGAAAGTTTTTTTTTTTTTTTGATTTTGGTTTTCGTTGTCCAGCGGGATATGCCCTAATTTTTGCCTAAGTCAATTGCTTCAAAGCTTTTCTTTTTTCTTTTGACTTAGCGGGCTATTGTTTCTTTCTTTTTTTTGATCATGATTCATAACTTTCTTTTCATTCTCTTTTTTTTGTCTCGTTCGGGAACAAGTTGTATGACTTTGGTGATTGACTTGATGAAAAGGTTGTGACTGCCTTCTTCTCAGTGAATGGGAGACATCCATTGTGGATTGTGCTCTTCTTTTTTTTGTCGTGAGATCTGAAATATGATTGATCCTCTGATGGAATACCTGAAAGTTGAGCGCTCGGTCGCACTAACTGAAGTCTACCCTGCCCCTGGTTAAGATTGAGGGTTTTGTATTTTTTGAAAAAAACTACTACTCCTTAGGCTCAAAGGGGTTAACGAAGGTTTCACTCCCTTATAACTCCAGTGTTTAGGAATTGAAACAATGCCTGTACATCATCAGCAGGATCTTTGTTCCAAAAGCATACAGTAAGTAGTTCATGTGTTTTTGATTTTTCATCATTCTCCTTTTTTAGTTGCTTAAGACAAATGAGTGAAGTATCAATGAACATAATGGCAAAGATGAAATGATTTGAGAAAAACATGCATATTGCATTATTTTTATTTATTCGAACAGAGTGAGTTTCTTACATTGAGAAGTACTTGATAACAACAAAAGTAATACAATTGAAGATACTTGAGAAATCTATACAATGGCAAGTTTGGCCTTATTTTGATGCAAATGAAATGTTCTTTGACAAACATAAAGTCTTTAGGCTCCATTGGTGAAAGGTACCCCCTTTATGGGGCATGGAGTTTTCTGATTGTAGCTTGATCTTATTTGTAATTCCCCATGATTCTCCTTCTGTGAGCTCTTGTCAGATATCGGTGTGGAGGAATCGTCTTGACTGATCTGACGGAGAGGAAGAGTGGTAAGAGTCTTGGTAACCATGGATGCACATGCATGTATGCAAAAATGTTAATGAAGATGCAAATGTATCATAAATCAGGATCAAGGATCAAGGCCTCTTGGATAACAACTTCTCATGGTCAATAAGATATGGTCGAATCCTCCAGATTCAGAGGTTCGACGTTGCTCTCTGGATAAATAGCTTGTGCATAAGTCAAAGATGGTCGAACTCTCCAGATTCAGAGGTTCGACGTTGATTCTGATAGATAACTGATGTAGAACTTCTGTATAAGTCAAATGTCCCAGGATCAAAGGTTCGACGTCTTTTATTGAATAGCAGAAATCCGGGTATGATGGAGGTCAAGTTTCCTGTCCCACCCCAATCTCACGGGTATGTAGTCTAGACACGGACAAGTGGTCCCTAATGGTCACCAGGGTCTACAGTTCCCATGGGGTACAAAGTGTTTGAGGCAACAAGCGTGCCAGACACAGTGTTCCATGAAAGAACCTCGCCCAGTTGTGGTACCCCATATTGAACTCATCCATAGCAAGCGCTACGGTAGTCAACATGAGCATCCACGCTAATCCTATGTGTCACTTGGCCTGGGTAGTGGGCCTTTTACCTTATACAAACCCCCCACCTGCAAAACAGAACAGAAGACCCCAAGGAACACAGAATATAATCCATATGTATGATGTGCAAACAGAAATAAACATGACATGCAAGCAGAAAATAAACATGCAAACATATATACAAGATATAGACATAAAGCAAATAAACACCCAGTAAATAAACAAACAAACGCAGGCTAGGATCGACTCACTAAGGATGGACCAGCAACAGGTCTAGCAACATCCCCAGCAGAGTCGCCAGCTGTCGCACGCTCGCGAAAATGATGAACAGAGTCGCCACCAATATATTTATCCCAAAGAGGGAAAGGAATATCAGAAAACCTAAGATGAATAAGAACGAGGTCTTTCGACCAGAGATAGGGTACGGGAGTCGGTTACGCGAGGGGAAGGTGCTAGCACCCCTCACGCCCATCGTACTCGATGGTATCCACCTATGTTTGTTCTATTCTAAAGGGTGTGTGCTATAAGTCTAAAGCTTAATTACTAAGGGAATGCATGCAAATGAAAGGAAAGAAACACGGGGAAAAAAAAGGTTTATAAATAATTGTGCTCGCTTAGGCCCCGCGACCTAATGCCTACGTATCCTTTTCAGGAATCAGAGCGCCGTAGTTCGGCTCTTTAGTTTTTGTTTGTTTTTGTGTTTTTTAGTGGACGAAGTTACATTCGCACTCCGCTGCTCGACCTCTGGAGTCTTAAGCTGGGAATGGAGCGGAAATAACATGTCCGATTAAAGAATGCCTCGGAGGCGAGATAGAGAAGAGAGTTTGAGCGTTTCGAGGAAATCCCTTAAGCAAGGGAAACTCGAGTTACTCTATGGTTTGTGTTTTTTAGAAGTTGGGAACTTACGCCTGAATCGGACCCTTAAGCAAGGGAGCTCCAAGCACTCGAACATCCCTTAAGAAAGAGAAGTTACAAGCTTCCATTCCCTTTTTATTAGTCAAAGTATTTATTAGTCATTTTTTATGAGTTTTCTTGGTATTTTTTATGGGAGTTTATTCAAGTATTTGTTAGATGATTTAAAGTTGAAAAGGAAAAGGAACTAGCCTAAGTATGAAGGGAATTTCTACCTAATGTTATCATGGTTTCTACCTAAGGTTCGGAGTAAAAGAACATGAAAAATTAAAGTCATATCATGAGCAAAATTGAGTAAGGATACAATGGTACAAAATTATACACAAGTATGAAGTAGCAATTCAAAAACATAGTACAAAATGAATTAAAAATACTACTATTTTTTATATTGATTTTATGAGAGAAATTGAATCAAGTAAAAGACTAAAACACCATAGCCTAAAACTAGTATTTTTGTGATTATTATTTATGAAAGGAATTGAATTAGAAGTGAGCAAAATGAATTAAACCAAAGTTAGCCTAGACTAATACTTTGTGATTATTATTCTTGCATCAAAAACTTGTACTAAAGTCTCAAAAATGATTAGTGAAAAGATTATCAATTTTATAACAAAAGACTAATTAAGATCTAAACCAAAAAAGGAGATATGAACAGGGGGTGCAAAAATGAATAAAGTGGTGCGATTAGCAACAGGGTGCAGGGCCCATAGGTCTGGCCCAAAAAATGTTTTTGTTTATTCAGCAGATTTTTCTTATGGCCAAAAACAGTGATGCGTGGGCCTCATGGGGAGTATGAATGGCAGTTTAGGCCCAAGCCAATTTTGTTCTGATCCATGTCATGTTCAGAATAATTAACAAAACTCAATTAAAAAGAAATAATAAGAAACGAAATAGAAAGAGGGATTAGGTCAAACCGTGTGGCTATGGGACTTTTCCTCTCTTCTTCTTCACGGTGAAACAGCGGCGGCGGTGCAAATGGAGAACTCCTCTCCGGCAAACACTTCTCGAACGCTCCGTTTTCTCCCTCTGGTGACCGTTCTCCGCCAACCTCTTATCTTTCTTTTTCCAATTCCGATTCCTCACTTCTTCTCCGTCTTTTGTTTTGATTCTTGTTCTAACGGTTGTTGTTGGTGATGATGAAGCTGGAGGCTCGGAGCTTTGTTCAGAGGTGAGAGCGATTGATGGACACGATTGCTGAAGCCGGTGAAGACGGAAGTGTTGATTGAATCGTGGGGCTCTGAAGGTTGAGCGAGGATAGTGATGACGATGGTGAAAGTGAAGTCGTGGAGTGCGAATGGAGAGGGTGCAGGTTCTGAGAATTGGCGAAGAGGATTGTGAAGATTTTGGGGCTCTACCCTTCTTCCTTCAAAGTCTGCAAGCGAGACAATGATGAAGACTGATAGTGCTTTTTTTTTCCGTCGATTGTAGGTGGGTGGAGCTGACTATTTATAGGAGCAATCATTGGGTGATCATTAGGAATCTTTAGATGTGGGACTCAGCATTGTAGCTTGCAAGGTATTTTTTCAGTTTCTTGAATGTGGGACTTGCATTTGGTTTCTGATTTTTTTTCTGGTTTTCTGTTAGTTATTTAGGATGGTTCTTTTTTTTGTATTGAATCAAAACTGGGAATTTGCAGGTTTTGTTTTTGAAAGTTTATGAGCTGAGTTCTGTTTTGCTTTGTAGCAGATTTGATACCTTCAAAAGTGATGGCTTCAAAAGTGATGGCTGCAGTAGGTTGGCATGGGGCTGTGCAGTATGGTTATGGATTAAATGTGGACTTGGTATGTTACATATTACGTGGCTGTCAGGTCGAGTGTAGGTACAGGATTGGAATGAGGCTTGAATTGTAGATTTGCTTTTCATTTTTGCTTGTGTTGTGGATTCTGAATTAAGTTATGGCTGCCTGCAGGTATAAACACTTTTGGATTTGCTGCCAATGATGTTAGAGTGTGCTGCTGGACTTGGCAGGTCTTCTTTTAGTGAAAGGTTATGGCAGCATGGCTTGAAGTCAAGTACAGTAGGCAAGGCTCAAATGAGGAATCAACTTTTAAAGCAAGATGAAGACGTGTGGGTGCTGAAAAATTAGAGGAAAACATGTCTGCTGGCAGTGTGTTCAATTGTTGTACTTTTCAATGTAATTCCAGTTCTGATTTTTTGTAATGATTTCTTGTATGGACCTTGGATATGATTGGACCTTGTATGGAATATAATTGTAGTGATAACAAACGACCTTCGAGCTTGAACTTGTAAATGACGTGGACTTTCCAGCTTAAATCAAATCTTGAGCTAATCAAAATGTTGAAGAACTATAATTACCTTTAATTATTTCATTGACCCCTAATATGGATAAGTAACCCTTTTCTCTTTATTGGAAATGCTCAATAATGATGAAGCTCTTGCGGTGATGATAAAAAGAGAATGACTTTTACCCAAATCAATCTCATCTGAGGTATTCCTACCAAACTCGAGCAAAAAGGAGTGAAAACCCTAATTCAGACTCCTTGATCCCATAACAGATTAATGATTAATGAATGCATGCCTTTATTTATGACCTAAAAATGCGAATGATTATGAGGTAATAAGCCAGTCAGTAGAATAATTGGATGGGCAAATTTTGGGGTGCAACAAAGAGAAATATAAACAAAGGCAGAGTTTTTCTATTGCGCTATACTGTAGCAACCTGCCCTAAAAATTAAGACTTTTAGAGTCGCCACCTATTCTGAAGGGTGAATAGGAAACCCTACGCAGTTTAGAGATCGGGGTAAGTTATTATAATCAGGTTGAGGGAAGGTATTAGGCACCCTCAACCCTTTCCTAAAGGCTACATTGTAAAGTTTAAGGTTTATGACAATATTTATGAGGTTTATAGCTAATGAATTGAAAAGGGTAAAAATTGAGATTTTAAAAATGAATTGAAATTTTAGGGAAGGGGACTCGCCTTAGAATTTGATATGAATGTGTTGACGGTATTTTGAATTACCGTTTCGCAGTTTTGAAAAGGTATTTTGAATTACCTTTGTAGTTTCGCAGTATTGAACAGATGAAAATCTGTGATTTGTGGTTTGATGTGTTTTAAGTGTTTGGGCGTACAACCCTGATTTTAGTATGTACTATTAACCGCAATGATCAATAGATTCGATCACCATAGTTAAAAGATTAATAGTTGTATCGTTACCAATTTTAATTGATTGATTCAATTATCACTAATAACGAATGAAAGTGTTTTTTTATAACTTTTTATAATTTAATTTGTATCATTATCCCTCGCAATCGATTGATTCGATTAAAAATAATAATGAATTAAAAATGAGGCAAAAAAGACTAATCATCGCAACCAATAAAAATGGTTGAAACCTTTTAGCCAAATAAAACTATTTATCTTAATTTATATTTGATTAAATAATTGGATTATTAACCATTGCGACCAATAGATTTAGTCGGAACGAATAATAAATTGAATCCTAATTTGACCAAGTGACCAATGGGATTGGGCAAACCCTAACGCGTTATCACTTTTCTAGGATTGTTGTGATTTAATAGTTAAACAAATTAATTAAATCAAATTACTCGAAATAGTCGAATAATTAGAAATACAATCGGGAAAATAATTATTATAATCCTAATCCTAACTCTACCCTTATTTTCTAATCCTAATTTATAAATCAATTGATTAAATTAGACAAAAATTGTTTTCATATCAAATCTAAATAGATGAAAAGGAAATACAAGCACTGAATCAGCGTTTGATTTTAAAAAAAAAATGCAACCTTTGCCAGGATTCAAACCGGCGCCTCCTCAATTACCAATGTTCCTTTGTTACCAAGTGAGCTGCAGGTTGTTAGTCATTCATGAATGGAAAGCATATGTTATATAAAAAAAAGCATCTTGATTGAATAAATAAAAAGGAAGTCAAACGTGTGGGCCCCAGTTTTATTGATAGACGAATGAAAGGAGGAGAGAGGAGCTCAATATTATGACCGCCCAATCAGAGTGCACCAACTGGCCGTGCATGCATTGACCCACCCTGTAATCTTCAAACCACCGCCGGTGGCGGTTTTCTCCTTCTTCTCCGATGAGAAGATTTCGTGAATCCTGCAAAAACGCCCAGAAGGAAAAAACGAGGAACCCAGGTAACCTAATTTGATAGCTGCGAATGCAACGGTGGGGTTAGTTTTGCGTAATGTTGTGCGTAGCTACGGAAACGAAGCTTCACAAGCTTCAAACCCTAAACATGGCAGCCGACGGTTTATGCGTGCAAGCTCGAAAACGATGGACGAAACCAGGTCTAAACATCGTTCTAAACACGAATATGTGCATGGATATAACAGTTATCGTATAACATGAGAGTTTGAAAGTGAGAAAGTTCTTACAACCGGTGCAACGCGAATGAAGATGATCTGGGACGCTTCAAGCTTCAGCAATGGTTGGGTTGTACTCCTGGAAGTGTCAGGGACAAGATTGAGCGCTTAGAAGTTCTTGAAACTCGCTGGAGAAAGTCTTTAGTTATGCCCTAATTCTCTTGTTTTCTTGCAAGCTTGAACCCTTATCCTTTACCAAGATTTCGTCCCTCTTCCCTATTGAATAAGAAGAGCTTTTATATGACTAGAATTAGGGTTGATCTTTTTTAGGAGAAAAATATTCATTAAAGATGTGGAGATTTAAAAAAGATTTTGAATGCAAATCTCTCCAAATACTTCTATTCTTGGCCCCATTCTATTCCTTGAATATTTCCTTTTAATCGAACCATTGGATGAGATTTTATTGGATCAAATATTTGGTGAATGAATCATACAAATTTATCTCATAAAAATGTGATTTTATTTTGATTTAAGTTGATTTTAAATGAATAAAACCAAATATAACTAAAATAAAAATCATAAATAAAATTCATATGATTAATGGGCCTTTCTTGAGATTGGGATCACGTGGAGAGTTGAAATTTATAGGCCCATTAGTCAAAATAATCAAACTTGCTCACTTTGCATCTCATGCATTTCCTCAAAATCACCTAACTTGTACAACTTGTATCTTGCTCAATTTTGACATATGAAAGTATTCTTGGACTCTTTAGAAAACTAAAAGAGTCCTTTAAACACTCTCTTTTGTTTCATCTCCATTGAAGTTTCCATGTTCAAGTTATGAGCTTTGACCTAAAAGGTGTTTTTCGTTGACTTTTCGGAGGACCTGTGATCTTTCTGTCCATATCTCCCAAATGGTGTATTTATTGACTTTGGGCCCAACATCAAAGTTGTAGAGAATCCAATTTCCTTCAAAATAGGCTTTGGTTGGGAAATTTTTGATGCTCCATGTGAGAGTTATGACCAGTCAAAGTCGAGTTGACTTTCTCATAAAGAAACCCTAATTTGAACCTTTTTGCATTTGTTCATTTCTGAGTTTCTATTGATGGATCATGATCAACCTTTGATCAAATGATGGATATATTCTCACACAGTTGATGTTGACCAAAATTGAGAGGTTTTGACTGTACTTTGACTATAGTTGACTTTTAGGTCAACATAGTCGATTATTGATCATTTGAGCCTTTGAATGGGAAATCCTCGGGATTAAAGCTTAATAATTGTCATGGAGATACATTGATACATATGTGACACTTAGAGATCCATTTGAGGCCTCAGAGATTCGAAATCTTTTGATGAAATGCAAACCCTAGTTTTGAACAAGAGAGAATGATTTGAGAAAACCCTTGAACCTTGAGTCATTGAAGATGACATGAGGATGGGCAAATTTTGGGGTATGACATATACCTAGTCTCTGCATCATTGAGTACTATACTTAAATAATAAATAGCTCTTTCAACACCATTGTCATCTTCTTTTGCTAGCATGCTGCCTATTGTATTATCTGAAGCTGAGATATACAGGCGCATATGCTTCTTCCCATCTGGGGGAGACAATATTGGTGGATGCATCAAGTATTGCTTGATTTTTTCAAAAGCTTCTTGGTGTTCAACACGCCATTCGAACTTTCCTTGCTTGAGCCGCAGTAAGGGGAAAAGGCTTGCGTGCGTCCACTCAAGTTTGAGATAAATCTTCTCAAGAAGTTTATCTTTCCCAGTAAAGACTGTAACTCATTCTTCGTGGATGGAGGCTTTGTTTCCATAATAGCTTTTGTTTTATTTTGATTTATTTCTATTCCCTTCTTATGGACCAAATAAAGCCTGCACAAATAAAGCACATTTAAGGGGCTTCATCTTTAAGCCATGTTTTCTCATTCTCTCGAATGATTGGCTCAGATGGTCGAGATGACTGTTATTTGAAAGATACTTTACAATAATGTCATCTATGTATACTTGCATGAAAGTTTCTATAAAATCATGGAATATAGAATTCATTGCTCTTTGATAAGTTGCCCCAGCATTTTTTAAGCCAAAAGGCATTACAACCCACTCGTAGGTGCCTATTGCCCCTGGGCAACGAAAAGCTGTTTTGGACACATCTTCTTCTGCAATAAAGATCTGGTTATACCCAGAATATCCATCCAACATACTTAGATATTCGAAGCCTGCGGCTGAATCTACTAGCATTTCTGCCACAGGCATGGGATATTCATCCTTAGGCGTTGCTGCATTTAGATCACAAAAATCTATGCACACTCTTAATGAACCATTCTTTTTAATAACTGGCACAATATTAGCAATCCATTCAACATACCTTGTGGTTCTGATGAATTTGCATCGTAGAAGTCTCTCGACCTCTGCTTTGATCTTCGAATGAATTTCTGGTGCGAACCTCCTAGGAGTCTGTTTGATGGGCTTTTTCCCCTCTTTTATGGGCAGCTTTAATCCGATCAAGTCTCTTCCTAAACCAGGCATCTCCTCGTAATCTCATGCAAAGCAATCTTTGTTTTCTTTCAATAATTTAATGACTCTAGATTTCAATGCTGGCTCTAATTTTGCACTGACATATGTTACCCTCTTCTGATCTCCGTCTCCAAGATTTACTTCTTCGAGTGGATCTTGGGCTAACATTTTGATATTTGCCCCCATTGGGTCTTTCTCAAATCCCAAAGGTTCTTCGTCGTAGATTGCATCCAGCCTTTGACTCAACTCTTCATCTGAAATCTTTCAGCTTGAACTGTATCTTCAAGGAATTGAGGGATCGAACGCATACCAGAATCTGTCGTTTCTTCCTTTCTTTAAATTGTATCAACAATCATGTTTGATAATTCGGCTTTGAGAGATGTCTTTCTTTTTTTCTCGGCTATGTAAGCCGAAATCTTTTCGAAGAAGGATGATTCAGGCATCATCAACGTCGTCGTCCCAGCCTGTTGGCCGTATTGTTGGAAAATGTTCTATTGGTGCAGTATCTTCTAGACCGTCCATTATTTCTCTATTCCATTGGAACCCATTTGGGTGCAAAGACAAATAGTATAAAGCATTCTTATTTGGGGTGTATATATCTTCTGCAGCATGGCAAGGCCCTATGTTTGCCAAATTCCTGTCGAAACTGGTTTTATTGACTTGATTAACTTCAGCCATGTAGTAACTCTGATCCCCTTCAATGTTCTCTACTATACCATCTTCCCTCCAAATGGTTAATCTTTGATGCATTGTCGAAGGCACCGCAGCAACTCCATGGATCCACTCTCTTCCTAGCAAAAGATTGTAGTTTACCTTCGCTGGTATCACCATGAACATCGTTGGTCTAGTGACCGAACCCACAGTTAAATTCACTTGAATGACACCGAGAGTTTGCCCGATTTTGCCTTCATAGTTAGACAAGACCATATTATGTGGCCTTATATCAGTGTCGAACATACCAATTCTCTTTAACATGTACTAGGGCATTAGGTTCACTGCTGCCTCTCCATCTACCAGGACTTTGTTAATGCCAACATTTTCAATCTTAGCCCTTATGAAGAGTGGTTTTAGATGATTTCTCATACCTTCATCTAGCCTCTCGAAGAATGCATTCTGCTCTTCAACTGCCCCGTTGTTTAGCACATAATAACACACAGGTTTGTGTCTTGCCATCTCTTCCATATCAGCTTCCCCACAATCTTCAGCTTCTGTTTCTTGATTAAACTCATGAGGGAGCACTGACACAACATTGCAATTGAGGTTTATGGACGATACTCCATCTGAGTCGAAATCGTTTGTCATTTTATCGTCTTCTTTCCAAGGGCTGGAATGCATCTTCTCTTCTTCCTTCTCATTTTCAGAGTCGAACAATTTGCGTTCTACTGGAGGTTTACTTATCCTTGCCCCCTGGGTTTGGACTTGGTTGCTACTAGACTCTTCAATCTCCCTTGGTTTGTATTCTCTTTGGGCCTTCTTCATCCTCTGATGCCTTCTCCATTGAGATCTGGACATAGGATTTTTGCCTTTGTAATTCTCCAACCTGTACATATCTCGATTTGAGGTGTGAAATTGCTTCCTGTATGCCATTGCAGTCCTTCCCCCTTGGTCCCAACTTCGCCATTTGTTGGTTCTTGCACCAGCTTGCATCCATCTATCCCTGGGTATGTCTGCAGGGACTTTGAACGTGACTCTTCGAGCTCTAGGGTGTGGGCTGTCAGGCCTCTTCGATGGGGTCCATATGTCGAACCCATACAGGTTAGGACGAAGCCCCTGGGTTTCTCGACCCATGTAGAAATATACCCTTTCGAATGATCGTGCTAGCAATTCGTCATAGACTGCTCCACATCTGGGACACGATGCAATCTCAGTGTTTTCCTTATGACACTTGACCAAGAAACCCACCAAGCTTTCTTCCATCCTTGGATACACCTTTAGCAATGGGTTTCCTCCTCTCCAGGGTTGTTCCAATCTTTCTCGTAAGGCCATTTCGAAATTAGCCTGAACCCTTTGATTCAGCATGATTGAACATCTTGGGCACATCAGCATTTTTCCACCGTTTTTCTCATGACAATTCCAGAGATAATCTTTCAAGATTTCCCCTCTTGGTGGGATTTCAATGTTTCCTTTCTCCCTTATCAGCCATTTTTCTATTTCTTCTATTTCAGACAAAGGACGCCTAACATTGACCATGTTAACAACTGCCGGAGGAGCTTCAGAAATCTGTATCTGCTGAAGTTTCACCCTGAGGTCTTCAGTGGCCTCGCTAGTTTTTCCTTTCAGATCTTCTGTCATAGCTGCATCGAAAGATTCTTCAACATCAGTATTGAAGACTTTGTTGTCATTTAGGCTTTTAGTAGCCTGCTTTCTAGTTGAAATTGTCTCCGATTCAGCAACATCTACTTCAGACACTTCCACCATGTTGACGTCAAGTGGTTCACACAGGTTAGTGGCAGCAACATTCAAAGGGTCTGTGTCAACCTTCATATGACTCTTGGTTTTGTCAGCATATTTCAGACGTCCGTCCTTGATAGCATTCTGAATTAGATCCCTGAAAAGAAAACATTGTGAGGTTTTATGGCCTAAAAAACCATGATATTTGCAAAAGCCTCGTTTCTTCCGTTGTTCTAACGGAGGAACTTTGGAATTAGGAGGCACTATCATCTGGCCATCTTTTACTAACAAATCAAATATTTCGTCACATTTAGTGACGTCAAATGTATAAGTTTTCTTAGGAAATCTATCGCTTTTATCATTCTCTACTGGATTTTTTTCCATTGGCCGGTGTGAGCAATTTGCAAGAATAAGGTGGCGCTTCTTTTAACTCCGCTAGGTCTATTTCGACCTCTTCCATGCTGTATGAATCTTTGAAAGATTCACCGTCGACGTCTTCAGCCTCGACGTATGCTATTTTTTCTTTCTTTTAACTTTTATTTGCTCTGGCCTTTTCTGCTTTTATTCGTTCGACTTGTCGAACCCTGTCTGCCAACTGGGCCATGTCCCTTAGATATTGAGTATCCAATTTCTTTCGAATTGAATAATCTAAACCGCCTGCAGCCATTTCGACTAATTCGTGCTCTGGAACAGTCGTGAAGCATCTTGATTTCAACAAACGGAACCTATTTAATTAATCATCTATATTCTCCGTGAACTTCCTCTTGATGCTAGCCAGTTCTTTCAGACTTATCTTGGTTTGACCCATGTAAAACTGTTCATGGAATAATCTCTCCAAGTGTGCCCATGCATCTATGGAATTTGGGGGTAAGGTGGTGAACCAAACAAAAGCATTCTTTGTTAGCGAACTAGGGAAGTATTTAATTCTCAAATCTTCGTTCCCCGCTAGATCCCCTGCTTCTGTTAGATATCTGGCTATGTGTTCCACCGTTGATTCATTTGTGTCCCCTGAAAATTTAGTGAATTTTGGTACTTTGGTACCCCTTGGCAATTCTGTTTGCATAACATATTCTGCTATGGGGGATGTATAATTTGGACGTCGGAGTCCAGTATTGAGGCCATTGTTAGCCATTATTCTCTCTATCATGGCAGTGAGATTGTTCTCTGTTGCCAAATTGTCTCTCCTAACCCTATGCATAACTTCGTCAGGATGTTCGTTCCTTCTTACTACAACTACATTAGGCTGTTGCTGGGCAACTGCTTGTTGGCCAACGTTAGTCGTTTGACTTCGAGTTTCTAAATCTATCACTTGGTTTCGTTCGACTGGTGTTGGCCTAGGTGGCTGTATTGCGGTTCGAACTGGTTCTAGAATGGGTTCCCCTTCCTGATAGGTTGATTGGTTGTTTCTTCGCCTATTTTGTGGAACTCCTAAAAAAATCCGCCATTCGATTTATTTGAGATGATATTTTCTAGAAAGTTTCCACATTATCCTGGTTAGTCCTGGCAATGTTTGTTGCTAATGGATTCAAAATCGACCCCAATTCTTTAGCAAGGGTTCCTAACATATCATGGTTACTTGCATCCATTTCTTGTCGAAATGCTGCTTGACTATTTGTAGTGAAAGGGGGTATTTGGGCAGAGAAACCAGTATTCTGTGCGCTTCGACCTATCGAACTGACATTCGGCGAAAATGTCGTCGGGTTATTTGTAGTGTATGTAGGCCCTGGTCCTCGTAATCCTGTCATATATGAATATGGCATTCCATATGGATTGTTGGGTCTCCATCCTTCGAAGGTGGATGATGGTCCTGGGGAAAATAATTGACTTGCAGAAATTTTTTTAAATTTAAATTTATTTTTTATTTGAATTCATGGAGTGGTTGTTGTAACACCCCATATTTTCCTTAATTAATTTAAATTGGAATTAAATTATTTATTAGAATCATTTGGCATTTGACTGAATTTAATTGAAGAATTATGGAAAAAGGAGTTATTGGGCTTGGTGTTGTGATGAGTAAGAGAGGGGTGCTAAGTGATAAGCCGATACTAAGTGAATTTTATTCTTTCATAAAATAGAGAAGTTGAGAAAGGAAGAAAAATAGAAGCAAAATAGGAGAAAGGAAAATACGTGAAAGAGGAGCAGAAGAGGAAGAGGACCAACCAAGAATTCTTGACTAAGGTAAGGGGACTCTCCGATTAGCATCTCTTATCGTATTTTAGATGATAATACTGATTAGGAATATTATTTAGGTCAATTGGATTGTATGTTTAGGTTTTGGGAGATTTAGGTTATTTTGTTGAATTAATGTAATTGATGAATGGTTTTGGTGTTAGATGACCTCTAAAATGTGTTATAATTGTAGTATATTATGTAAATTGATGATATTTTGGTGTGGGAACTGTTGTGGTGCGATTAGATTGAAATTGGAAGAGGAAAGATGACAAAAATCGCAGAAAAATTCTGCATAAACGCAACATGCGTCGACCTATAGGTTCTTAAAAGACCAGCATGAGTCGACTCATGGGTCGACCTGAGCAAACCCGAGGGGGACAGGAATTTCTGTGTCTCGACCTGAAGAAGTTGTGAGTCGACTCACAACATACAAATTTTTACAAATTTCCAGAAGGTCATAACTTTCAAATCGTATATCCGTTTTTAGTGCCGTTTCGAGCATGATGAACCTTATGAGATAACCTATGTGTTTAAATGATGAAATCAGGTGTAACTTTCAATTAAATTGGAATCATGAGTTTATTGTTAGATGAATGATGTATTGTACACATATGTGATGAGATGTGTTAATACATGCTATGTTTGAAGTAGTAATCATGTGATGATTTATGAGTTGTATGATGATGACAATTGGATGGTATTTGAATGATGCTAATATATATTTAAACATGCTTGATAATGATGATGATGGTAAGAGATGAGACGATGATGTTCATCGGATCGACGATGTTATAAGTATGTTGTATATGTTTGCATTCATTCATAATTATACGTTTGAGGGCTGAATCCGAATGATGTGTGGATTCAGCGAAGGGCATAATTCCCATTATGTGGAATTTGTGCTGGAAGGGCCGTATCTTGAAGATGTTGGATCGGTCAGTGGGTTATTCCCATTGATGATGTTTGGTACCTGTTTACGGTGATTTCCGGTAAACAACCGCTAGTCCTCCAAACTATAAAGTATACTTTGGTTACTTGCAGGATCGATTAGATTGATCCTAGGACATAGTCAAACAATTGTCTTTCGATATGATTTGATTCATGCTTGTTTGTTCTGGCTTCGAGAAAACTTGTTTATGGTCATGTGAATGTTTACTTAAAAACAACACTTGTTATACACATAAGTATGTCTTTCGACAAAGAAATATAAATAAAAGCGTATAAACTGCAGAAATGTAAAGTGCAGGAATGTAACGTGCAAGAATGCAAAAATGCAGAAATATAAAGTGCTTCGAAATGAATGTTAGACGAAATAAAGAAGTGCAGGAATGTAAATAACAGAAAGTAAACGAAAGCAGTAATAATGAAAAGATGCTTGAATAAAGAAAAATAAAAATGTATTAAACTGGTGTTGGTGTCATACGTACATTTCTCAGCGAACTCGTTCTCTAAACACTTGATACTTGAGTGGTTTGTGAGTGATTTGTACAAAATGAACACACGGAATCCTAACATTAAGACCCTTATTTATACTAAATTCGACCCTAACGATCCTACACTAATCTGATGCCACCTTGCCCACAAGAATCCCTGGGATGCCATCTGTCTTTATGCAGTTACACAAACTACTTCGAAATTCAATCCTCCCGCCTGAATCCTCTTTCGATGCGTGGCAACGTGATCAGAATTGAGAATGCCACGAAAACACGTTAAGCTTCAGTACTTTATGTATTTCGCAAAAAACGTTTAAGTCTTTAAAGATAATCTTCTTCGAATTAGCTCCAAGTCTAACCATTTTTACTCCAACTCAAACAAACATTCTCGAAACATGGCCATCAGTAGCCATTTTTTAAACTCAGAAATGGTCATTAGTAACCATCTTCCTTCGAATTGTAACTCTTCAAAGGATATTCTTTCTAAATGAAATCTTCAGCTAACAGTACCACATGCATAGTGTCAGTTCATTCATATTCATGATTTTCATAACATGATTGAATGTGTTTCAGTGTTATGAATCAATGATGTGTTATTTGTGTATTTGTTGAATTGTCTAAGTGTGATACAATTGGGTAAATGATATAAATATGATGTGTTATTATTTACGATGCAATAATATTTGTTAATTGCAATGAGACTCACCCTTACAAGTTGTCATTTTTAGATTGAGGATAGCGGCTTGTACGACTTGGTGAGGATTAGCTCATGAGTCAGTGCGTTTAGTTTAGCGTCAGGTTTCATGCTCTGATATTGTAACACTGGGGAACATGATATTTTGAGTTTATCACTCTATTTATTTCATTTGAGTTTTTGGTGGGTTATAGTTTCTAAAGATGTTGAACTATTCCGTATAACTGATTTTCCGCTGTGTTAACATGAGTAGTTATGAATTGTGTTGAATTTCCTCAGTGAATGCATGACATAGACGTATGATGTTTGTTTTTAAATTTGAATTATGGCACCCTTGTTTTCATGTACTCTGAATAATTTATTTAATTGTCGCGGGGTTTAGATGTAACACCCCACATTTTCTAATTTTAATTTAATCGGAAATTAAATTATTATTTAGAATTATTTGGTATTTTGTTGAATTATTGGAGAATTATGGATTAAGGGCCATTGGGCTGGAATGGTGAGATTAGTAGTATGGGGATGCTAAGTGAGTAAGCCCATTACTAATTATTTTATGTTTTCATAAAAAAAAGGAAATAAGGAAAATTGGGAAAAGAGAAAATAGATGTGAAAGAGGAACAGAAGAGTAGAAGTGCTGATACGTGAAAGAGGAACGGAAGAGGGCTAATCAAGATCCTTGGCTAAGGTAAAGGGGGACTCTTCCGGTTAATATCTTTTATCGTATCATAGATAATAGGACTGATTTAGATGCATTGTTTGTGTCAATTGGTTATATGATGGATTGGGGTTTTGGGATGATTTTGAGGGGAATTGTATGATTTGATGAATTGTATGATTATATGATTGTTATGATGATTAAATGATCCTCTTTGGGTGTTATATTTGTGTTATAACATGTATGTGGCTGATATGGTGGTATTTGAGGTTCATAACATAATTTGGTTTGGTTTTGGGGATTTTGGGGTAAATCCCGTAATGCTGTCAAATGCGATGAAAGCTCTGACTTTTGCCAGTTCGCGCCGCGAAGGTAGGTGCGCGCCGCGAAGGCGTACTTGTTTTCTCGTATCGCGCCGCGTGCATATGTTGGCGCCGCGAACGTGTTTGTGTGCTTCAGGTCGCGCCGCGAACTTTGGTTGCGCCGCGTGCTGTAGCGATAACTGTTTTCTTGTAAAAAGTTAAAGATGTGTAACTTTCAAACCGTAAGTCTGTTTTAGACGCCGTTTTGGACGTTGTTCCTTAAATTGAATGTTCTACCATATGAAATGAATAAAACAATAACAACTTGATTTTATTTTAAAAAGTATCATTTTCTTCAAATGTGGTTTATTCTGGTTTTGCATAGCTGATGAGGTGCAATGGTTGTTGTGTGCATAATTGAATATGTGCAATGATGTATGTTGTGATAATGTGGTTGCTTCTGTTAATTGTGCAAATGAGTGTTGTTCATGGTAAATATGGTTATCATGTGTTTTGAGGAATGATGCGGTAAATACTCTGTCGTTGATGAGTTGCTTTGTTGTACTTGGTACAGGATTGTGAGGGGTGTTATTGTTGTTGCACTGTATAATGAATGATTTACCTGTTATGATGTTGTGGTTGTAATTGGTGTTTGTTATACATATATTGTTGATGTAAAATATGTATTTTATTTTGGTTGAGAAATAGCATAACTGTGTATGGCTATTGATTATTGTGGTGGTTGATGATTATGACATTTGGTTGATTTATGTGGGTGATAAGCATGTTATGGTTGATACATGCATTCATAATCATTATGTGGCTGATCCTTGACGATGGTGGATCAGTGGTAGCTAATTCCCATTGTGTGGAATTAGTGAGTGGGTGTTGCCGTATCCTTGACGATGGTGGATCGGTGAGATGGGTTATCCCAGATTTGGTACCACATGCATATAGTTGCATTGGCATTAGGTTACTTGTGTTATTATAACATGAATGGAAGATTGTCCAATGTTATAATATGTGATGATTGTGTAATGGTTATGATTTGTTTGGATGAATGATGGTGTTGTCTCTTAGTAACGTATTCCATTTGTTGTTGTGTGTTGATGAGTACTTCCTGACAATCTGAATATAATGAAATTGGATGAATAATGTGACTATGATGTGTTATTGTTTATGATTCGATAACATTTGTTAATTGTGAATGAGACCCACCCTTACTGTTGATATTTTCAGATTGAGGATAGCGGCTTTTGGCTCGGTGAGGATTAGCTCATGAGTCAGTTTGTTTAGTATAGCGTCGGTGTCATGCTCTGATATTGTAACACTGGGAGAAACGCTAGTTTAGAGTTGATGATGATACTCTATTTTGTTGTTATTGTATTAATTCTGTGGGATATTGCATAGATGATGTTATGCTTATCCGTATGGTGAATTTCCGCTGTGTTAACATGAGATGTTTATGTATTATGATGAATTGTTCCTTAGTGAAAGCATGACAATGAATTTATGATAAATTGTTTTAAATTGAATTGTGGCACCCTTGTTTTCATGTTTTACTCTGAATTATTTTATTAATTTCCGCGGGGTTTAGAAGGGTGTTACATTAGAAGGGTGTTACAATAGTGGTATCAGAGCAGGTCGGTCCGTCCGGCCAATTATTGAGTCAGTTGAGTTGCGCGACAGTTGTATATTGTCGGCATTTTATTCCTTGGTACGCGACATGTGAGTGAATCACTGTCGGTACTTGGTTGTTTGTTGCAGGTGTTGGATTGAAACAAGTGGGGGAGAAGCTTCGCTTCTCGGTTATGTTTCAGTTGTAAGAAGATTGATTCAGTAGGCAGTTGTTGGCAACAGAGCGAGCGTTGTCGGAGTTTGTTGTTTCCCGAGTTGAAGGTGACTTGGAATTAAGACTTCACTGGGAATTGAGTTGGAACATCTTGAAGGAAGATGATTAGAGGTAATTGACAGTTATTGTAAGAGACGGAAGAATTAGAAAGTTGCGATGTGTCAGCTCTGCTGGTGTGCTGCGAAGTTGTCAGTTGAGTAGCCTTGCGTCTCGGAAGAGGTTCAGTTATGAGTTTGCAAGGAGGATTGATGTCGTGATGTTTCAGAAAGTGGACTTCGGCGGGGGAATGTGTCGCTTAAGTTATAAGAACGTTTGGAAGTGAAGAGATACGATGAGGGGCTGTTTGGAATGTGATCGAGTTGAAGAGAATGAGTTTTCGAGTGTGATTTTCGTAACCAAAACGCAGGAAAATTGCTGAATAACTGCAGAACTTCGAAAATTCATAACTGGAGTTCTGGACATCCGATTTGAGTTCCTTTTGAAGCGTCGGAAAGCTAACGAGATAAACTTTGTTATAAAAATGGTGGCAGCAGCTGTAACAAATTTAAATGTGACAGGGTGATGTTGGAAAGAGGTAAAGTTGCGGTTACTCTTGTTTTTAGAACTAGACTTGTTTATTATTACTGCACGGGATGTCAGTGTCAGTAATGAACGGATTGAAGGAATAGTTAGAAGGTTTGTTAAGAAGTAATTTTAATAATTGAATGTATCAATTGAGGAGTTTTGGATATATCGTATAGAGTGTCGCTGCATGATGTCGGTGTTCATTTTCGGACAACGATTGGAAAATTCATATCTTGAGTTCCGAGTGTCGGATTAATGTGCCGTTTGAGCCTACGAAGAGGTGAAATTATGTTCTACCTTATGGGAGAGTTATAAATACAGTAGGGTGATCCTATGAGGAGATATTTTAAAGTCGGTTACGGAAGTGTGAAACTTGTTGAATAAGAATGCCTACTATCGGGATTGTTTGAAACAAAATTGAGTGGAACATGTTGTTGATGAATAGGTTGATGAGATGTTCGACAATAAAGATGATTTGAGTGCCGATGGATTTTAGTGAGGAGTTAATTAGTAGGAAAGGTGAAATAAACTTTGGGAACAGTTGAAGTCGTAATTGTGATGCCAAAGTAACGACAGGTATAAAAGAAGAATTGTAGAGAATTTCTAACACCTATTGATGCGAGGGAGACTTGTTGAGATTCCGAGTGGATGATATTGGGATGTGAAAGACGTCACGGAATTGGGAGTAAAACCACGAGTTATGAATGTTGTCGCGGTCTTTTGCTAAGAGAAGAATTTTGATTTGGGATGGGATGAATAGTAATGTACGAGTATAGTAGTGATTATGAAGTTTGGAAGTACTTAACAAATGTGTGATGCTAATTGACTATGAAGCGGATTGTGTGAAATGTTTGGACGTTGGTGTCTCACCGACAAGATTCCATAAGAGGGAAGTGTGCGAGTTGTAAAGACTCAAAGTGGATTATTGAACTATGACGATGTTATTGAGTTTGAGTGCAAACTCGGAAAAGACACTATTATGTAGTACGTAACGACGTTTTATGCTTACATATGGTTGTCGGCTATCTATTGACAAATTGAGGACTTGATCACCCTTAATCTCTTGTTGGTAGTAGACGGAAATCATATAAATGAGATGAACTTGTTTTGTTACCTTAATGGTATAAGATGTGATGAATACTAAGCCGTGAGAATAATCACTCACTATGTTGTGTGGACTTATGAAGAAGCGAATACGAAAGAGTGCAATATATTGGATGATGACTTAAGACGGGTAATCAGAGTCGCGCAGTGAAAGTGTGATGTGGAGTAGTGTGCAAGTACTACTCGTGGGTAGTGAGGAATTAATATGTCGGAAGCCTACATAGGGAATATGTATTGATCTATATGTTGGATTTAGAACCCAGTGGATGTAAGGATGTCGTGTCGAAGAATTATAACTCTTTTGAATAATTACCGAGATGATGAAATGTTATTACGGTTGTACGTAGTTAACAAGTATGTATTCGGCGAAATTAAAATGAAGAGTTGATACTATATGATGCTGTAACAATTTTGTATTGTTATCAAGGCGACATTGTAGATTCCAGATATAATGAGGAATTATAATCTATGAAGGGAGAAATTGATTTAATTCTTAAAAGAGAGTCAGAATCGGGTAAAAATCAGAAATCTATTTGGTATGGATGATTGTGATGAGTAATCAAAGTAGTGCGGAAAAAGCGGAATGTAATGTGTTGGATAATTGATGGTGTGACTTAAGAGGAGTCAGATAATTGGAATTCAATGGTATGGGAATACGAGTATTGAGTTTCTTGAAGGAAGCAGTTGGTGAAAAGTGTAAGTGTTATTTTATCGCTCAGATGGAAGAGTGCGTCTAAGGTTGGTACGTTTGGTAGATGGAATACATTAATGTATTGTTGATCAAGTGTGATCATACTATAAATGGTGTAATTGTATTACTCGTTTGTTGAGCGTATTGTATAGGTTGTACCTCAATGTTCTGTTGTTGTTAACCTTTTGGAGATAAAGCGAGTGGTATACTTTTGGATAGTCAAATGCGACGTAAGAACTAGGATTTGAATGTATGAAACATGTTTCCTGTTGGTTATGTCAGATGGATTTTTAGGATTGACTGATGGTAATGTTGATTGGAAGCTGGAGAGTCAGGTGAAGGACTCTTATACGAGCTGGTTACTTGAGGTATGTTTTCGAGGACGAAAACTCTTCTAGTGGGGGAGAGTTGTAACACCCCACATTTTCTAATTTTAATTTAATCGGAAATTAAATTATTATTTAGAATTATTTGGTATTTTGTTGAATTATTGGAGAATTATGGATTAAGGGCCATTGGGCTGGAATGGTGAATTAGTAGTATGGGGATGCTAAGTGAGTAAGCCCATTACTAATTATTTTATGTTTTCATAAAATAAAGGAAATAAGGAAAATTGGGAAAAAAGAAAATAGATGTGAAAGAGGAACAAAAGAGTAGAAGTGCTGATACGTGAAAGAGGAACGGAAGAGGAAGAGGGCTAATCAAGATCCTTGGCTAAGGTAAGGGGGGACTCTTCCGGTTAATATCTTTTATCGTATCATAGATAATAGGACTGATTTAGATGCATTGTTTGTGTCAATTGGTTATATGATGGATTGGGGTTTTGGGATGATTTTGAGGGGAATTGTATGATTTGATGAATTGTATGATTATATGATTGTTATGATGATTAAATGATCCTCTTTGTGTGTTATATTTGTGTTATAACATGTATGTGGCTGATATGGTGGTATTTGAGGTTCATAACATAATTTGGTTTGATTTTGGGGATTTTGGGGTAAATCCCGTAATGTTGTCAAATGCGATGAAAGCTCTGACTTTTGCCAGTTCGCGCCGCGAAGGTAGGTGCGCGCCGCGAAGGCGTACTTGTTTTCTCGCATCGCGCCGCGTGCATAGGTTGGCGCCGCGAACGTGTTTGTGTGCTTCAGGTCGCGCCGCGAACTTTGGTTGCGCCGCGTGCTGTAGCGATAACTGTTTTCTTGTAAAAAGTTAAAGATGTGTAACTTTCAAACCGTAAGTCCGTTTTAGACGCCGTTTTGGACGTTGTTCCTTAAATTGAATGTTCTACCATATGAAATGAATAAAACAATAACAACTTGATTTTATTTTAAAAAGTATCATTTTCTTCAAATGTGGTTTATTCTGGTTTTGCATAGCTGATGAGGTGCAATGGTTGTTGTGTGCATAATTGAATATGTGCAATGATGTATGTTGTGATAATGTGGTTGCTTCTGTTAATTGTGCAAATGAGTGTTGTTCATGGTAAATATGGTTATCATTTATTTTGAGGAATGATGTGGTAAATACTCTGTCGTTGATGAGTTGCTTTGTTGTACTTGGTACACGATTGTGAGGGGTGTTATTGTTGTTGCACTGTATAATGAATGATTTACCTGTTATGATGTTGTGGTTGTAATTGGTGTTTGTTATACATATATTGTTGATGTAAAATATGTATTTTATTGTGGTTGAGAAATAGCATAACTGTGTATGGCTATTGATAATTGTGGTGGTTGATGATTATGACATTTGGTTGATTTATGTGGGTGATAAGCATGTTATGGTTGATACATGCATTCATAATCATTATGTGGCTGATCCTTGACGATGGTGGATCAGTGGTAGCTAATTCCCATTGTGTGGAATTAGTGAGTGGGTGTTGTCGTATCCTTGACGATGGTGGATCGGTGAGATGGGTTATCCCAGATTTGGTACCACATGCATATAGTTGCATTGGCATTAGGTTACTTGTGTTATTATAACATGAATGGAAGATTGTCCAATGTTATAATATGTGATGATTGTGTAATGGTTATGATTTGTTTGGATGAATGATGGTGTTGTCTCTTAGTAACGTATTCCATTTGTTGTTGTGTGTTGATGAGTACTTCCTGACAATCTGAATATAATGAAATTGGATGAATAATGTGACTATGATGTGTTATTGTTTATGATTCGATAACATTTGTTAATTGTGAATGAGACTCACCCTTACTGTTGATATTTTCAGATTGAGGATAGCGGCTTTTGGCTCGGTGAGGATTAGCTCATGAGTCAGTTTGTTTAGTATAGCGTCGGTGTCATGCTCTGATATTGTAACACTGGGAGAAACGCTAGTTTAGAGTTGATGATGATACTCTATTTTGTTGTTATTGTATTAATTCTGTGGGATATTGCATAGATGATGTTATGCTTATCCGTATGGTGAATTTCCGCTGTGTTAACATGAGATGTTTATGTATTATGATGAATTGTTCCTTAGTGAAAGCATGACAATGAATTTATGATAAATTGTTTTAAATTGAATTGTGGCACCCTTGTTTTCATGTTTTACTCTGAATTATTTTATTAATTTCCGCGGGGTTTAGAAGGGTGTTACATTAGAAGGGTGTTACAATAGTGGTATCAGAGCATAGTCGGTCGTTGTGACCAGAGTCTTGTGTCAGTCTTCCCTGTGTATGCGACTAGTACGGGTTAAACACTGTCGATACTTTTGTTCTGACTAAATTGTTTTTTGATTTAAGCAGAGCAATGGCTGGAAGAGGTGGAAGAAACGATGATGCAATTGCTGAGGCCTTGGGCATGATTGCTGGTGTGCTGGGAGGAAAACCCAATGGAGATGGGATTGGAGCTGACAGGCAATTGGGAAATTTTCAAAGGAACAATCCTCCATTGTTCAAGGGCACTCATGATCCGAAAGGTGCGCAGAAGTGGCTGAAGGAGATCGAAAGGATTTTCAGAGTCATTGATTATGCTGAAGACCTGAAAGTGAGGTATGGTACTCACATGTTGTCGGAAGAAGCTGATGACTGGTGGGTTACTACGAGAGCTGAGCTGGACGCTGATGGTATAGACTTGGGCTATATTCAAGAGGGAATTTTTGAGGAAGTACTTTCCTGAAGATGTCTGAGGAAGGAAAGAGATTGAGTTTCTGGAGTTGAGACAAGGTGATATGACAGTTCCTGAGTACGCTGCCAAGTTTGTAGAGTTGGCAAAGTATTACACTCCGTACAACAATGACGAGGCTGGTGAGTTCTCGAAATGCATCAAATTCGAGAATGGTCTCCATGATGAGATTAAGCAAGGTATCAGATGTCAGAGGATTCGACGGTTTGCTGACTTGGTTGACTGTAGTAGGATATTTGGGGAAGATAATATCAAGATGAAGTCATCTCACTCTCGCGAGTTAATTTGACAGAAAAGGTAAGAAGCATATGGATAGAGGTAAGCCATATGGTAGAGGTAAAGCTGTTGACTGGAAGAAGCCTAGTGGGGGAGACTCCAGTGCTCTTGTCAGATGCTACAACTGTGGTGAGGTTGGACACCATAAGAATGAATGCAAGCTTGATAAGAAGAAATGCTTTAAGTGTGACAAAGTGGCCCATGTTGCTGCAGATTATAAGAAGAAGGTTGTGACTTGCTACAACTGTGGTGAAGAGGGTCACATTAGCCCACAGTGTCCTAAGCCAAAGAAGAACCAATCTGGAGGAAAGGTTTTTGCTTTGTCTGGGGCGGAAACCACTCCTGACGAACGATTGATTAAAGGTACGTGTTTCATTCATGGCACACCTTTAGTTGCAATTATAGATACTAGAGCAACTCACTCTTTTATTTCTTTGGATTGTGCTAAGAGGTTGAACTTAGAAATAACTGATATAAATGGAAGTATGGTTATTGACACTCCTGCGTCGGGTTCAGTAACTACTTCGTTTGCTTGTTTGAATTGTCCGGTCGATATTTTTGGTAGGGAATTTGGAATGGACTTAGTGTGTCTTCCGTTGAAACAACTTGATGTAATCCTGGGAATGAACTGGTTGGAATTCAACCGCGTTCATATCAACTGCTTTACGAAGATGATGTTATTTCCTAAGACTATTAATGCGGATGATATGACTATGACTACTAGACAGGTGAAGGAGGCCGTTAAACACGGTGCTACAGTGTGTATGTTGTTTGCGTTGATGAACTCGAAAGAGAAGACGGTGAGTAATGAACTGCCAGTAGTACGAGACTTTCCAGAAGTTTTTCAAGAAGATGTGAACGAGTTACCGCCGGAAAGAGAGGTAGAGTTTGCTATTGAATTGGTTCCAGGAACTAGTCCAGTGTCAGTGGCACCATATCGTATGTCACCATCTGAGTTGGCCGAATTGAAGAATCAATTGGAAGAGTTGCTTGAAAAGAAATTCATTCATCCGAGTGTTTCTCCCAGGGGTGCGCCGGTATTGTTGGTAAAGAAGAAAGAGGGTTCTATGAGACTGTGTGTAGATTACCGACAATTAAACAAATTTACTATCAAGAATCAGTATCAATTCCCGAGGATTGATGATTTAATGGATCAGCTGGTTGGAGCGTGCGTATTTAGTAAGATTGATCTGAGGTCTGGGTATCACCAAATTCGAGTGAAGGAGGACGATATTCAGAAGACGACATTTAGAACGAGGTATGGTCATTACGAGTATTCGGTAATGCCGTTTGGGGTTACTAATGCACCTGGTGTTTTCATGGAATATATGAATAGGATCTTCCATCCTTATCTTGATAAATTTGTGGTAGTATTTATAGATGATAATCTGATATATTCTAAGAAAGAAGAGGAGCATGCGGAACACCTCAGAATTGTGTTAGAGCTGTTGAAAGAAAATAAACTTTTTGCCAAATTGTCAAAGTGTGAGTTTTGGTTGGATGAAGTTAGTTTTCTTGGACATGTGATTTCTAAGAGTGGTATTGTTGTTGATCCTACGAAGATAGAAGCGATATCTCAGTGGGAAGCTCCGAAATCAGTTTCGGAAATTCGTAGTTTTCTTGGTCTTACAGGTTACTACAGAAAGTTTATAGAAGGATTTTCAAAGTTAGCATTACCGTTAACTACATTGACAAGGAAGAGTCAAGCGTTTATTTGGGATTCGAAATGTGAAGAAGGATTCCAAGAGTTGAAGAAGAGGTCGACTAGCGCTCCTATCTTGATTTTTCCGAATCCGACAGAATCGTTTGTGGTATATTGTGACGCATCACTGATGGGTTTAGGTGATGTATTGATGCAGAATCAACAAATGGTCGCTTATGCGTCGAGGCAACTCAAAGTGCATGAAAGGAATTATCTGACTCATGATTTGGAGTTAGCAGCTGTGGTTTTCGTTTTAAAGTTGTGGCGACATTATTTGTATGGTTCGAGATTCTAAGTGTTTAGTGACCATAAGAGTATGAAGTATCTCTTTGATCAGAAGGAGCTTAATATGAGGCAGAGGAGGTGGCTAGAATTCCTTAAAGATTATGATTTTGGTTTGAATTACCATCCTGGTAAGGCAAACATGGTTGCTGATGCGTTGAGCAGGAAGTCCTTGCATATGTTTATGCTAATGGTGAAAGAATTGGATTTAATTGAACTGTTTAGAGATTTGAGTTTGGTATGTGAAGGCACTCCTAATAGTGTTAAATTGGGTATGCTAAAGCTGACTAGTGGTATTCTTGAAGAGATCAGAGAGGGTCAAAAAGCTGATGTTGAATTGATCAATAAGTTGACTTTGATTAATCAAGGAAAAGGCAGTGAATTCAGAATTGACGAAAATGGTATAATGAAGTTTGATGATAGACTCTGTGTTCCCGATGTTGCTGAACTCCGAAAAAATATTTTGGAAGAAGGACACCGTAGTGGATTGAGCATTCATCGTGGTGCTACCAAGATGTATCATGATTTGAAAAAGTTGTTTTGGTGGTCTGGAATGAAGAAGGAAATTGAAGAGTTTGTTAATCTTGTTTGACATTCCAGAAGTCAAAAATTGAACATCAGAAGCCATCTGGGTTTATGCAACCACTGTTTATTTCTGAATGGAAGTGGGATAGTATATCAATAGATTTTGTTTCGGGTTTGCCGAGGACTGTTAAGAATTGCGAGGCTATCTGGGTTGTTGTGGACAGGTTGACAAAGTTTGCACATGTCATACCGGTAAGAATGGATTATCCGATGGAGAAGTTGGCTCAATTGTATATTGAAAAGATAGTTAGTCTGCGTGGTATTCCTTCGAGTATCGTGTCTGACAGAGATCCGAGATTTACGTCTAAGTTCTCGGAAGGTTTGCAGAAGGCTTTGGAAATTAAGCTGAGATTGAGTTCTGCTTATCATCCGTAGACTGTTGGACAGACTGAGAGGACGATCCAATCATTAGAAGATTTGTTGCATACTTGTGTGTTAGAGAAAGGTGGTACGTGGGACAGTTATTTACCGTTGATTGAGTTTACCTACAACAATAGTTACCATTTGAGCATTGGCATGGCTCTGTCAAACCCCAAAGTTTGCTCACCATATTTTAAAACAAACAGTCTCCTTACACTCAAAGATCTCCAATTGCTCAAAGCTACACAAGAAGGAAGCATGCATATCTTTTCCTAAACAAGTACCTCTGAACTAGGGTTTTTGCTTCTCTCCAAGTAAAATCAACTTTTGATACTTCAAGTGGACTTCATGGCCTCTCATATGCCTCATAGTATCCTCACATAAAATTTCAAGCTCTGATTCACAAGATTGCCAGACAAAAGCTCAAATAGTCAACAGTCGACTAGTTTGACCTTAAAGTCAACCATGGTCAAATCACAGTCAAAACTCCTGATTTTTGATCAACATAAACATTTTGAAGTAACATTCATCATTTGATCAAGGGTTGATCATGATTCATCAAGGAAAGTTTAGAAATCAACAAAACTCAGTTTCTAAATTAGGGTTTTGGACCTAAAAGTCAACTGAACTTTGACCAGCCATAACTTTCACATGGAACATCAGAAATTTCCCAACCAAAGCCTATTTTGAAGGAAAGTGAGCTAAGCAATTAAGAGCCCATGGATAACCATAGATACAAAGGGTGCTTACACCTTCCCTTTGTATAACCTACCCCCCGAACTCAATCCCTTTTCAAAGGTTTATCCTGTTCTTTTTGCCTTTCTAATTGGATAAAATAAAAGTCGGTGGCGACTCTTGCTATCCGCAACATTTCAAAAAGTCATTTCTGTCACCGTATTACAGAACTGGCGACTCAGCTGAGGATATTTAAAAGAGGGGTTACCTTAAAGTTTAGGATTCACTTTAAATGTTTTTAATTGTTTGTCTTGTTTGCTTTATTCTTAAGGGTACTGTTTGGGAATGTTCTTGAGTGAAAGATTCTAACCCGAATCTAGAGATACCTTAGGTATGTGGCAATAGACCAAGGAGATTGTACGGCTCGTCCCGATATGGTTGATCTGGTGGCCACCGTTAGTGTGACACTTTGGTTTGTCCTGATGGCCCTTGAACACGATCGAGGAGACATATGGCTACCGCGTGGTGTCATTAAGCACTAATTTGCCCTTAGAACCCTAGTTGAACTTGACTTTGGCCTATTAGGAAGTAGCGAGATGGGTGGCTTTGGATTTCTGACTGAAGCTGGTTAATACTCGAAGCTACACTCATTGAGATCAATCTTTCAAGATATTTTCGGTCAACCGTTCGAGTGTTGATTGAGATAAGGCTTTCGAGAAAGATCCGTGATATGAGATTCCCTAGAACCCGATCTTTATCTAGGACAGGTTGAACCAACTAAACTTCAGTGGGGAGGGTACTTACCTATGGACTTCACGTAAGCCTTTAAACCTAAGGAAACTTGTGTGACTTGCTTGTGTGTGTTGCTAACCCTTTGATTTCCTTGCAGGAATTGTTTGTAGGACTTACTCGTCCTTCCTATCTTACGCTTTGCCTGATTCACTACATTTGCATAACATCATGACATCATAACATAACATGTAAACTAACCCTTTCAAGGATCTTAGGAATTTAGGGCGCACAATTTCAGGTGCCATTATCAAGGACTGAATTCCTATCAAGGGGCAAGAGGATTTATTTTCCTCTGGCCATTTGTCTTCCAATTTAGAGACACAATACCTATAAAGGGGCAAGGGGATTTATTTTCCTCTAGCCATACGCCTGCAAGTTCAGAGGTATCCCGAATCAGAGGCTATGACCCACTCGATATGGTGAGCTTGATTCCCTTAGAAGAACATCCAAGAGTCAGAGTTCTTCAAACGAGGATGTGACTAGATCATTTTCTGATGTTGCTAACTAAATTCCTAAATATCCTTGAAAACATTGCATGTGCATATCATAACACCGCATCACAGGTTTCTCATCCTCCCTCGCTGTTTATTTCAGCACAAATGGATCTCGAGCAATCAATCAAAGACATTCAGGCTCAGAATACCCAATTCCAAGCTTTGATCTTGAACCTGTCAAAGGGGCAAGATAAACTGAAAACCCTCTTGACCAAGAAGGAGAAAAAGACCAAAAGATCGGTGGGTTTCCTTAACATGGGTGTCCATTTTCAATTATTTAGAGAAAAAAAAACAAATGCACCAAGGCGCCATCTGAGATGGCTTATTGCAGAAAAGCGGCACATAGGAGCCATCCTAAATGGCGTCTCCCTTCATCTGGTACAATGGTGGCGCCATCTCACATGGCGCCTTGGTGTCAAGGTTTTCTGAAACCTGGTTATTTGCATAATTTTTTCTGAAACATCGTTATTTGCGTAATTTTCTTTAATACATGGTTATTTTAAAAAAAAAAATAAATCAATTTATACATTAGAATTAGACGAATGAAAGAGAGTTTCCTAACTTCACACTCTTAAAATATCATTGGTATTTGGTTTGTATATGAATGGGTAAAATTCCTTGTAATGCTTCAAAACAACATGAAATGTGCCATTAAATATTTCTGAGTTGCGTTCTATGTTAATTTTTGTATTCATTTCTTGTGATTTTATTAAAAAATTTTTTGGGTATTGTTTGGTTTGATTTGCTTTTTTGTTTGGAGAAAAACAATGGTTGCTAAGTGATTCCAAATCTTATTGGAACCAAATAACGAGAAGATCACCTCCCGTTTCACACTACACCATCGAGAGAATTCTAGCAATAGCACTTACCGTAGGGGAGAAACTCTAGCCACATACCGAATTACCTCTAGGAATTGTTGCACGAAAACAATCATAAATTCACATTCTTAAAAATAATTAATAAGAGTTGGGAAATATTTTTAATTTTTTTATATTTTAAATTTTTTTTATTTGGATTTATGGGGTGGTTGTGATTAAAAAGGAGAGAGAAAATCTTGTATTTATTTATTAAATAATTAGAATTTTTTATGATTGGTTGTGTGTAAGAGAATTTCTTATGTCTGCGTCTACCTAAAAATTTTCCTAAAAAAAAACTACACAAGAGATCGTTCACTTCCCTAAGCATAACCTCTTGAATTGTTAGAAAATATATGTGAAGATTCCGGGCTAACATTCTCTCATTCCTCTTAATACTCCTCCTAAACCTCTATCATTGTTGGAGCTAACTATGATTTTAAACCTACATCCCCTTAACCCTTTCGCAAAATATCTCTCTTCCAATTGAACTAACTTCTTAATCACAAGGAGATTATCTTGCGAGAAACAGAACTCAACCTCTTGCGATCTAACTAAGACTTGGAAATCATCTTAGTGATCAATTATTGTCCTTAAAAGATTGAACATCTAAGATGACAAGCTTGAATGAATCACTGGAATTGAGTAATATATATATATATATATATATATATATATATATATATATATATATATATATATATATATATATATATATATATATATATATATATATATATAAGACGTATCAAATGAGAACTTTGACTATAATGAGAACTGAGAACTTTTAATAATAACCATTGGATTTGAATTAATGACTCAGATTTATCTCATATTTTAAAATATTTAATTAATGTTTAAGTGAACAAGATATTTATGGAATATGTATTTAAAATATGAGATAAATCTGAGCCATTAATTCAAATCTAATGGTTATTATTAAAAGTTTTCAGTTCTATATATATATATATATATATATATATATATATATATATATATATATATATATATATATATATATATATATATATATATATATATATATATATATATATATATATATATATATATATATATATATATATATATATATATATGAGGAGGGATATATTTACTCCAAGAGTAAGATATTATAACTTACTCCACATCTTCACCATTAATTCTTTTCAATCTAATGATTAAAAATAATAAGGAGTAGTTTTCTCTCCCCACATTTAATTACTTATTATTTTTAACCATTAGATTGAAAAGAATAAATGGTCAAGATGTGGAGTAAGTTATAATAACTTACTCTTGGAGTAAATATATCCCTCCTCTATATATATATATATATATATATATATATATATATATATATATATATATATATATATATATATATATATATATATATATATATATATATATATATATATATATATATATATATATATATATATATATATATATATATATATATATATATATATATATATATATATATATATATATATATATATATATATATATAAGAGTCTAATTAATAAATATCATATTATAAAGAGAACACTTAAATTAAAATGAAGAGAGTACTAATCTCCAATGAATAATCATAGGGAATTTTTTAATGCACCTCACGACTTTCTAGCGTACCGCGCGAAAATATTAAAATGTTTCTAGATTTTAGAATTGTATCTCCGGAAACGCCAAACGTTTATTGAAACACCAATTATTTTGGAGATGCATATCCGAAATAATGTTGGATAGCTATTTCCAAAATTTTGCGTTGAAGAAGGCAGAAAAACATAATTGAAAAATACCAACTTGACAAAATCAAAATACCATTGATATCATAAAGTCATCAATACATAAGGGATTTTAACATAGATCAAACATCACACTTCAATATCTAGGTGAACGTAGTAACATCTTGATAATATCATCGACTGATCTTGAAACAGTCGCATCCAGCTTGATTGAAACTTTTAATTCTAAACAGAAGAAGGTTCTCCATATAGCCCATAAATCAGCAGCCGTCTTCAGCTCATGATTGTTGGACTCAAGCTTCCCGTCTTTGTCAAAGGATGGAGAGCGGTACTCGATCTTCATAATTTTGCGATTGTCACCATATGGTAGAAGGTCATGTAGTGTGTATTATAGATCTTCAAGAGGAGTGTACTCGGTGATCTTAAATTCTCTTGATGATATACCGTCGGTAAAGTGAACATTTTTAACATGCCAAATGATCTTCATTCTGGTTTTTGGTGTTTTGGTATGAAACAATATGTCAAGTGAGCTTATTTATAGTAGTCGGAGGCTAACATGGACCTCACAATTTCTATCTTGTGACAGAAAACGTTCCGAAAATGTATTGATAGCGCCTATTGTAAACTTGCTTAATATTTGAGATTCTTGGGTCTTTTGGGCTTCAAGGTTGCAAGTATGTTTTTGGGAGGTACCAAATTCAATGTCATGTCGGAAACACATTCTGTCTCATCTGAGAAGAGGCGACATTCAATTGGATGACCGACTAACTTTGCACATAGGTGATGGTTATGTATATCACATATCACATTAAATCTCTATTCATTATTTGTCAACCGATAACCACACAACTTAAACAGGCATTCACATTTTCTTAAACTGGTCTCATCTCGTTTGAAATTCCGGAGATGAGGTATATATTTACCATTTTTTGCATCCCAATGTCACAAATGCACTTCTTCTGTTCGAACCACTATCAGACCTTCCGATCACAACACTAAATTCTAGTTTGGTGGCCTTTGTACGAATCTATTGCAACATGTCATCACAAAATTCATACTTTTGTTCATTTATAAAATGATTATGAATATCTACAACCTTCACTAGGACAAGTGAAGCATCTTGAGACACAACCGGTTTGAGGATAGCATCGGGATGCACCACTCCTAATGTAAACAAAAACATAAAATTAAGAAACACCCATAACACGAAAAAGATTGTTGGTAAATCAACACAGATAACTTCCAGAAATGTGTCTTCGAACGAGTTCATAGAAATTCTAGAACTACACTTCCGGTAAAAGTGTGTCCTTGTTTCAAAACAATATTAATATGAGGAATTAGGGTTGAAATGAATGAACATTACCTTAAATTTCACTTCCTTTAGCATCTTTTGATTGATGAAACACAAGAATGGAGATTTGGAGTGAAAAACTTGATTGAGATTGGAAGGGTTTTTGGAGAGGGTTTAAGAAAAATATGGCAAATGAAGTTGATCATGCAGGTTTCTGATTTTAGCAATTTCACTTTTGATTTTACCGGAGTTACATCTCCGAAATTATTCTTGTAATGGTTTTGAAGCAATTTATTATATCACATTCCCAAAGATATATCTCCAGAATAATTTTTAATTTGACTCTAGGTCAGGTGGCACCAAATTTGCTCTCTTTTGTGTGATGCATAAGGTGCGTCGAGAAATATATTTTTTTGGAAATTGAGGGACAATTTCGATTTTTCAAAGGGTTTTTTTTTTTAACTATATAGCGTGCAATAAGAAATACTCTAATTTTATGGTGAATTCTTATTTATCCAACTCCTATAAAATTGAGTAAGGTTATCTATTAGTGTAAAATGTTTTGAAGACAATAAATAACTGTACTATTTTTTTTTATCAAAATAATTGTACTATTTAATAAATACTTAAATATGTTAAAACTAAATGATATCATGTCATTCACTAAAGATATAGTATCTAACTTTTTTGCGATTGATAAAAAGTTATCCCCTAATCTTATTGGAGACATATATTTGAGTCTTTTCATTTAAGCCACATTTTATTTATCAATAAAATTTAATAAGAAATGTATGAATATGAGTTCAGTTTCTCAAAGAACAACATAATACACTTTAGGTTTTCCTATGTTGATTATAAAAGGCTAGATAAGATGTAAAAAATAATGGTAAACAAAAAATAAAATAACAATTACTTGATGTAAGTTTGGTTCCAAGTTCAAGTGATCGATCAGTTACATGTGCTAAAGGGACAAACATGATATCAATGTACTTTGGAGACATTCAATAATTATTTTAAATTTTTTTGAACAATAGTTTTTCTAATTTTAATGAAGGGTTTCTTGCAAAAAAAAAAAAAAAAATCAATAAAAGTATATAGCATAAGGTCTTTTACTATATGAAGTGATAAAATAATGTTCTACTTTGTTACATGCATAGGTGCAAAAATGGCTGAAATTCTGAAATATGTTTTTACTATGATCCTTTTTGTTTCCATATTTCTTGTTGTAGTCGAAGTTGATGGTAAACTCATATTCTCATTTTTTTTTTATACACAATACTTCATCTCTTTCTGTAATATTTTTTTTATTCTTATCTTTTGTTTAGGAAGAAGAAGAAGGCATGTTCCTCCTAGGGTTGCACCAAAAGAGATTACAAGAACGTGTGATTCTGATGCTAATTGTCTATATTTTCCATGTTCCATTCATTACTCTATGAAGTGCGTTGAAAATGAATGTGTTTGCGCTCACAGTTAAGTTTAACAATTTTTTACTCAACCATAATTCTCCATTACGTCCAACGCAAATGCCCTTATTGACAAGTTTTTTTTATTTTGTTTTATTTTTATTGTTTTTTGTGTTTGTTTTACTATATGTGTTCCTCTTGTATTGTAATAATAACATGTTTTCAATTACTTATCTAATTCATATATGTGTTTTGATCTTATGGTGCAGCTGTGCCGCTGGATGTAGGTCACACCTAGTATCTTCAAGCCAAAGATATTGTCATATTACAAGAATTACTATTTACTTATGTAACACCGACATTGATGTTAAAACTAAAACTTCTTGTAATTTGAGATTTTGCTATGATAGGTGACATTTGGATTAAGAATTAAGGTATTTCATTTTGTTGAATACTAGCACATGTTATATTTTTAGATATTTTTTCAGTTCCCATGTGTTTGACTTCGATATAGTTAATTAATATGAATTTTACTATGTATATTCTCTTTCGTTTTTGGCAATTAGACGGGGCTAAAATACCAAGAAGAAAACGTAAAGAGAAAAGAAAAAACTTTTAAAAAAATATTTCTCTATAACATAGAAATCTAAGACCATCTCTAATGGTAGTTTTTTCTATTGAGTTCTTCACTTGTACCATTAATTTAATAATTAAATATTTAAAAAATTTGTCATGTCATAATAGAGTTGCATTGCAATGCAACAACTAAAAGATTGTAGTACCCAATCAAATCAAGTTATGAGGTAAAGTTGTGGGACCCATATCAAATTTTTATTAAAGTTAAAATTAAATAAATTCTTTTAATATGATGTGGCTTAGTGGGTCCCATAAAAAACTCAAATGTACTAAGTTGCACCATTGGAGATGCTCTAAGAAGCCTTACAAACTCCTAGGTGCGTGGAAGTTCGCACAATTATGTTGTTACATTTGTGGGTAATTTAGTTGTGCTGATTCAAATGTGTGATTAAGTTACACCATAAATTTGTAACAAAGAAAATATTGAATGTCCAAGAGATATAACTATATATCCGATGTTTTAAAATTTTGAAGTTGTATCGAAACCTCATTTTTCCTCAATACCACCCCTAAGTGTGAGTCCATCCACTATGCTCCCCCTCAAGCAAAAATCCTTTCATCCACATACTTGTAGTGTCGTTGACAGACACCCTTACCACGTCACGGGCATTTCAACGGAAAATGCCACCTGACCACCATCATATCAGGAATACTTTCGATACAAATAGTCAGTCCCTTACTCGAACCATCAGCTCTTATACCAGTGATGGGTCATCATGAGGGGATGCATTTATATTGGGTCAAAGACTCACCTAAAGTTCAAACACTCACCCAAACAAGTGAGAGAGACACCGCATATTCACTCAAAACCTTAAGACAATAGATGTATGAGTCCTCTCATAAAATTTTCAACCTCCACTTTTTCATCCAATGTGAGACTTACGCAACCCACATTTGTTTCTCAACAGATCAAAACTAGTGATGAGGGTGGTTCTCACTTGTTGAATATATTTTTGAATTCAAGTGTGAATGGTTATGTCAAACATTAAATAGAAATGGACGAAATATTGAATATATAAGAGAAATGATCCATATACCTAATACCTTAAGATTTCAAGAGGAGATGCGGTGTCAATTTATCTTATGTGTCCTTAATGTTTATCCCATCTCTCTCTTAACTTTCCTCACACTCTCGAGTAAGTGGTAACAAAGCACAGTTGAGGCTTGGTAAGGGATTGAGAGTAAGATCCTAGTATGGAAAATGTCTAGTGATAAAGGTGGCTTACACTTCCGGAGGGGGGAATTGTTGGACTCAAGTGTGAGTGGTTAAGTCTCAAATCGACTAGAAATAGAGATGTTGTATATGTAAGAGAAATAATATATATACTTAATTCCTTAATAATTCGGTGGATATGTTGTGTCAAGGTCACTTGAGATGTGGACTTTAAGCTTATTACTTTCCCCAATAAGTACTAGGAACTCCTCATACTTTCCAATAAGTGGTAGAAACAAACACTATTGTTTCAAGAAACATGTTAATGTATCTCAAGAAAACGATATTCCTATAGTTATCCCTGGGAGTGACTAAGGTAAGCCTACTACATTCGATATATCGAGATTGTGTTTCCAATATAAGTTCCTATGATATGGTAACGTGCAACTTTGGTTCGAAGGTATCGTTTAGCCAAAGTTGTAATAACCATAAAGGACCAACAAGAAGGTATTTCTTTTTTAACTCAAAAAGATATTTCAGTTTGTGGGAAGCATTACCTAATGACAAGTACAGATCTTCCAATTGCAGTTTACCTAGGAATATTTTTCGACCCTCATGAAGCTGAATTGCCAAAGGAATGTAACCCTTTTCTATTTGCAAAAATCCTTAGCAAAGACATAAGGAAGAAAGCCAAAAGGTAAAAAAGGTGACATGTTCCATGTTGGAAACTTCTTTGTTGACTTTGTCATGGTGATCGATAATGTACTATTTAAAGCCAGGATTTTCGAAGTTAAATTCTAAATTGGTTTCTAGAGTGGGATCAAATACTTCTCCTAAGAAGATCGAAGCAATTAGCATACATGGGTTATACCTAGGGCCAGTCCTATAAAGTTGGATTTGGTCTAAAATTCCTAAGTTGTCCCACTGTTCCTTTCATTGGCTTTATACCCTGTCGAGCCACGCAATGTACTATATACTATTGAGCATGGGGGCTGATCGAAAAATACATTCAAAAAGGTCTAAAAACTTTAAATCTAACACGTGTTTTTCAAACGCAAAAGGCATTCTGGGGAGATAACATGGAGAGAATTCTTTCAGTTTTTCAAGGAGTGATTTTGGAGTATAACACAGACCTAAAAAAGCTAGCAGTTTATTGGAGATGGAAAATGGTATGAGTACCTGAGATTTCTAGACGGAGATTTTATCTTTGTCTTGTGGTGGTTTCGGAATGAAGCTTCCAATAGTTTCTTCTTCTGATAAAGGGATGACAAAGGCCAAGGGGTTCTTGTTGGTGTTTGTCTTGGAGCATGAAATAGAAGCTTCCAATGTTGAAGGAAGATGGAAATGGAGAGTTTTTCTTTCTGTGCACAAGAGTATGTTTAGAGAACACAAATGGAAGAAGAATGAAAATATTAACTGAGTGAGTATTTAAAGGAGAGTTAACTCTCAAAGTAACTGACAAATGGCATGCGCATGGCAGTTGGAGATGTTTTGTGATCAGGAAGTGGATGAGTTGGTAGAGGTTTCAAAATTTGTAGACCCACAATCTCCTAAAAAAAGTAGTAATCATGCAATTTTCTACAAAAATCCATCGGAAGCGACAACGTGTGTGAAGTTGTAATGATGAAGGTGACGTCAGCGGAACACTGTGAATAGTATCGAAAATAGTTCAAAAACACCATTTTTCTCTTGTTTCGATGAAAATTCAGTCGAAAAATGGCATTTTAGGGGGACAATTTGCTATCTCATATTTTTGACCCAAGGCTTCAGGGTTTAAAGATTAGAATCGATTTTGAGAAATAAGTAGAACTTTAAATCGAAATGGTCAGTCTCGGCCATTTTTATAATTCGTCCCTTCGAAGGGCGAAATGATTTTTTGTCAAACTTGTGGTATCACAAAGACCAAAAATATATGTTTTGGACTTAGGCAAAATTTTGAGGTTTCCAAGTGGAAAACAACCGTGTATAGTCAAACAAGGCTAGGATTGGATAAGATCAGAGGGTTATTCCAAAACATGTGCAAAGTTTGCAGAAATTAGTTTTCATGACTTTGGGAACATGGTGAAGTTTACTAAGTCGATCATTATAGACGGTTATATTAGGACTAGTATATAAGCAATGTTTGTTTATGTTTTTCGGGTCCACAACAAACTTTAGAAACTTAAAGTATCAGTGTTAAGAGAAAAGAGTGGTCTACAATGTATGTGTTCGCATTCCATTTTATGAGTTAAGTTCTTTATTTTCAGTCATTTATTGCATTCAAGTTACTTTATTGCATTTAAAGTACCTTTTTTACTATCTTCTTATAGTTTTTGACTTTAATGTCAAGACTGTTCGAACTTACAAACTTTTGCACAATATGTCTGATATCTTTTCGAGTTAAATTCCTTAAGTAAATTGAAACTTATCTTTGTTTACCAAATTGCCAAGTAAACAAAGATGTGATCAATGCCAAAGACACATATATTTCACATCGCCTCCTGTCAGAATTACATATGTCAATGTCACCCTGACCTTTTTTTGCAATGGGGGATAGATATTGATAACTCCTTATTTGTGAAATATTTAAGCCTTCAATACTTGAATTAAATGGAAAAGTTAGGTTTTATTAGAGTTATTTATTTGTGTTTGTATATTTTTTGTTTAAATAGTAATGAACACATTAAGCGCTCTTTATTTTTATTTTTATGTGTTTTTGTGTATGTGTAAGAGTAACTCTGGTGACAAGTTATGTCGCGTCAGAAATTTATGACCACTACTCAACAGGCCTTGGGCTAGAAGATGTTGGTAGAAGTATTTAATCTCAACATTATGACTGATGTGGCAAAGTTTTAAAAGCTAACTAGGGCTGAGTTGTAAAGCTAAAGAGATACAAATGAGAACTAAAGGACAAAGTTTGAAAAAGTTATTTTGGAGCGTTACAATAGCCGGCCTACACAAGAGGTTTGTTATGAGATGTGTTATCTTTTACACATGTTGCATACTACTCTTAGTACATGTACTAATGGATAATAAAAAGGAATATGGTTTATTCCTTGGGCCTAATCAATTGATAATCAAAATGCTTAAGATCCAAAGTCTGAAAGATGCCCTACACATGAAGGAGGCTATTAAAGGAAATGCGCCGGGAAAAGGGAAAATAGTTCAAAAGTAAAAAATACTTAAAGAAAAATAGTTCATCATAAAGAATAAAGGATATACCAGATTTTGACGTGACTTCAACCCTATCATTCCTGAAAAATACTGCTCAATTAGGTGTGATACAACTCGCCTCTTTGTGGTTGAAAACTGCAAGAAGAAGTGTCACTCTTAGATTTATTTATTTTTAATTATTTTTTAGAGATGTTATGAATTGAAATGAAAATGACACTCATGATAGGAAGATAAATAATTTAATAGTACATTATTTTTTTTTGAATGTCACAAAATAATTCATTAGTAAAAAATGACTAATTGAGTTTTTCTTTGAACCTTGTCCTTTATCTTGAACTAAGAGTTAAAGCTTCTTTAGATGATTAGAACAATTAGTTTCCAAAACTTATTTTTCATTAAATATTCTAATGAAAAATTACTTTGTTCGGATGATGTTCTCTTCGTACTAAAGAAAATTTTGTAGAATCCGAAGTGTCAACAAAATGTACATGTGTCACTTGAGTGATGATCTAGTTTTCATTGGATATTCCTTTTTTCTAAAATAAGATTTTTTGGGTGGGAAGTCTGATACTTACAGTGATGATTAAGACCAGATCCATTAACGTCATGTGTCCAGAGTCTTCTTCACTAGATGCATCATTTCTAGATGCGATTTGGCCAAAAGTGCATAACATTTCTTAAAAATATTTACTTTTCTTTCTATAACTTCATTTTATTGTGAAATTATAGGACACGACAAAGAGAGTGAGTTAAAAGTATAAACCCAATACATAAGAGAAATTTTATAATTATTCTAAGGAGGCATTTTTTACATTAGAAAGTGAGGGAATGATTTTCTATTTGTTACATCTATAAAACTCCAACCTCAAACTTTGTTCAAATCATTATATACCAATTTCACTTTGGTTTTGTGTAACGAAAGGTTAGATATGAAGTGGAAATATTGAAAGGTTGGTAAAGCATAATGACTATCTAATTAAGATCAAGTGATTAATTGTTTAGCTAAAGAGACAAATGTGACACATTATTATACTCTAATTACATAGGGAGTTTTACTATATAAAGTGATTCAACAACTTTCTTGTTACATGTAAAAGGTTGAAAAGTATAGATGGCCAAATTTCTCAAAAACTTTTATGCTATAATACTTCTTCTTTCCTTGTTTCTTACTTTATTCCATATTGTTGGTAAGCCTTGTATGCTTATTTTAATTTTTTTTTCTTCTTTACAATTCATACATACTTTTCAGTAACTTTTCCTTATTCTTATTTTACTTTACAGCTTGGGACTGTGTTTCCGATTGTGAAGCCATGTATAGGTGTGAGTCTCCAAATAGAACTATGAAGTGTTTTATGTATGTATGTGTGTGCTGGTGGTGGTAACAGTTAAGTGAAAAATAATTATTCTTGAGTTAGTTTAATAGCATAAGCATATGATGTAGTGTGTATATTTTACATTGAATTATCATCCATCATATCATGTGATGTGATGCTAACCATCACTTGTTTTATATGCAGATTATACTTTATGGTTATAAGAAGCTATTAGTAGAGTTTCACTGATGAAAGATGAAAGATGAGTAGAGGATTATGCCTAATTTGTTTTTTTTTGAGATTTTTAGTATAGTTGGTTTTCTTGTATTTCTTATAATTTATTTACTACAAAAGTTATGTTATTATTCATAAACATGTCTCAAAAGAAATATACAATAAAGTAAGTCTCAAACAAAGGCACAATAAAGCATATTTATGAATTAATTTACAACTAAATAGATTTAGGATAACAGGGTTGTACTAATTTAATGTGATTACCTCAACAATAACAATAACTAAATAGATTTCTTACACTCATTTTAATATAAATGTTTGCTTGGTTATTGACTCAACAATAGCATCCTTGAATATTTTTAAACTACTACAAAACATGCCTTCAATAAAGATATATTACGACGACCATTTATTCACCGTGGTAATATCTTATTTTTTACGCACATTAATTTATTTTATTAAATTAAGAAACATTTCATCGTAGTTCTTAACGTATTTTTTTATTCAAAAATTGAAAGTATAACAACCACGGTTCTTTCATTAAACCGTGGTTATGTATTCCATATTTCACTACAGTTGTTTCTTGCACCTGTTATGAAATCTTTTTCACTTAATAAAAACATAATATGAAGGTGGAGAAAAACACAAGAAAGGGGGAGACTGAATTGTGTTCTTTATCAAATTAAAATTCTCTTTCTCTAAATTCTTTTCTTTCTCTTAGTATCTCGTCTTATGGATATGCTTTAATGTTGCAGAAGCATGTTTGGATTGGAGTTGCATAACCAATGAGATATTCATTTTAACTTATGTATATCATCAGAACTTCTAACTTGTCTCAGTATAGTTCTGAAGACATTCTGCGTGAATGTTCTGAGTAAAATGAATTGTACAAAAAGTAAAAGACGCATTCATTTTTATCCTAGTTCACCTTCTGAATAAGGCTACCTCCAGTCCACCCTCCTCAGGTGATTTGCCTCTCAACAGAGGACTTAATCCACTATAACCAAACTTCTGCACGATCAACCGTCGTGACTAACAACCTGCACAGCCAACTGTTGTGACTAACCCTGCACAAGCTACCCGCGAGTGACTAACCCCTAGATGACTGAACCGTTCAGTGATCTCCGCGAGATATAATGTTCATCAATCTAGTAACCTTGCACAAGCCAACTGCTCGCGACTAACTGCAATGGACTATTCAGTGATCTGATCCACAGATATACTTCCTCCGTCTCATAATAAGTGTCTCATTTGCATTTTTTCTTTGTCTCAAATTAATTGTCCATTTACAATTCCAATGCATCAATCATTATTATATTTCCACTATTATACCCCTATTTATTAACTTTCACGTTATTCAACTACTATTAATAGGGGTATTCTAGTAAATGACATTAACTTTTTTACTAAAACCAACACATCCAATCATTTTCTTAAAAACCGCGCATTGGTCAAATAGGACATTTATTATGAGACGGAGGGAGTAACATCCATTGACTCCTGCACAGCCAACTGCTGTGACTAACCCTGCACAAGCCAACTACTCGTGACTAACTGCAATAGACTGTTCGGTGATCTGATCCACATATATAACATCCATTAACTCATGCACAACCAACCTGTTGTGACTAACCCTGCACAAGCCAACTGCTCGTGTGTAATACGGTGAACTGACTTTATTGAAATGTCGCGGTAAGCAAGAGTCGCTATCGACTTTTATTTTATCCAAATATCAGAAAGGCTAAAAGAACAGAAAAAACCTTTAAAAGAAATTTTGAGTTCGGGGGGTAATTTATGCAAAGGGAAGGTGTAAGGCACCCTTTGCATCCATGGCTTTCCATGGGCTCTTAATTGCTTTGCTCTTTTTGTTTTCAAAAGTGTAGAAATGAAATAAGACTTTAGCTTGTAAATAAGCGTTGCTTTTTGAAGATTTTTGAGAAAAGGGTAGAAAGAGATTTTAAACCAGAGCAAGGCAATTAGGAGCAAATTACCTGGTTCGATGAAAAATGTTCTTTAGCCTTTCAGGGTGAAAGGGTCTATCCATACCATAAGAGGGCAGGAAGTCTTTCGATTTGGAGGTTGAAGGGTCGTCGAATTATCGTTCGCCATAAGACTGTCCCATGCCATAGAGGGGCAGGTAGTCTAAGGGAAGGATCAGAATAGCCATCTTCGTTAGGCAACCAGAGGATACCTCAACACTTCGTAGGCAACTTCGAGGGGCGAGGTCATATTTGGCGAATCGAAGGCAGTATCATTAGGGACTTATGACCTTGAGAATGAACTGAGGGCAACATTGCTGAGGTATCCTCGTACTCGAGGGACAAGGCTATTCTGCAAAAAACACAAGGCAACATGCAACAGACAACAGGCAACAGGAGAGGTACCATAAAAGGTGTGTGGGTGCAACAATCACGTGATTAATTCAGAAATTATCTTATAATTAGTTATTCTAAATTCAATTCAAAGTTACCACTCCCTAGGATTACTAACCACACAATAATATAATGACAGGTTAAGTGCCTTCAAGGCCAAACAATACACCAGGAAGCAGTTACAAAAATATTATGGGGAAAGGGAAAAAGAAACCCGGGGACCAGCACTGCAATAGGTTTGACATAAATAATAATTAAGGAAAATAAATCAGATAGGTTTTAGGATTACCGACTCTTGAGCTTTGACGGTTGGCTAACCCTAAAAATTGGGAAAAGGGAAAACAAACACAAAGGGGTGAGTGTATGGCCAGTTCATTTATTAGAAAGGCAAAAATAAATAATTGCAATTAAAAGGCAAAAATAACTGATATTAAATTAAAGGCAAAAATAATTGTAAAAAGAGATAGAATCGGGGACTTAGCTTTGATCTGATATGGTTCGTAGTCGGAGGAAACCCTGGTGCTAACCCTGAAACTGCACAAAGAAAAGAGGAAATTTCAATGTAGGAAGGATCCTCGTAAACCCTGATTAGGGCACAAATTATCATGGTTAATAGAATAAATAAAATCAAATTTAATTAATTATTGGTTTTTTAAACCTAATTAATTAAATCAGTGAAAATAAAGTTTCGATTAGATATCCTAACCCTAATGTTAATTTTTAATCAATGAATAAAATTAATTAAAATTAAACAAATAAATAAAACAAATTATTATTATTATTAGAATAAATTAATTAAATAAATATTATTAAAATAATGATCTTGTGAAAAAAAGGACATTTTAAAATATTTTTAGAACAAATATTAATAAACAAAACAAATAAATAAATGAAAATAAAAGAAAAATAAAAGAGAATTTGAAGAAACCTAGCTCTACTTGTATGAGATAGGTCCTTGGGAGTCCATGGTGGGGAGGCGCCTTCTGGACCTTCAGATTCTAGTCTTTGTAAATCTACTAGCTGATATGTAGAGGCGCATACCCCAAAATCGTGACTATGAACCCTAAACATGGCAGAGCTTTCATACCTCAACCAAAATCAAATTAAACGTCCAGAATCATGCAATCACCGATATAAACACAAATATGGATTCAAAATTCGTTTAAGATGTATGTATGGATGTAATTGAATTCGAAAACATATGAACAAACCGTAGGGTATGGTGATGGTGGTTCTGAGCGTTTTGGCCAATGTTGAGAGTTGCAATACCTTCAGGAGACTCCCAGGAATTGATTGAGACCTTGTGCTTGGCTTGAATCTTGCTGAAATTCGGAATCCGAGATTGCTCTTTGTCTTGAATTTTTGAGTTTTTTATCAATTCTTCTTGACTGCAAATCCTTGTAATTTTCGACCCCTTTCCCTCTGAAGCATTGTGTTTATATAGTGGACTAATTTAGGTTGATAATTTTGCAAAGAATCCTATTGAATCATGCCATTGGAAATTGATTGAAAATCTCCATGAAATCTTTCTAAATTAGCACAAATTCAATCTTTTTTCCATCCATTCGCTTTGCACGAATTTCAATCAAATATATGGTCCATAATGTAATTGATGATTAAAATATATAACCAAATCAAATATTTTCATATTTCTTTGATTATTTGATTTAAATCATATTTTTAATGAATAAAAATTCAATAAAAATCAAATAATTGTCAAATATTCATGGCATTAGACTTGGATCTTCTAGATAACTTGGGGAGCAAGATTGAATCAAAAAAGATTGGGTCTTTTTACAAAAAGATTCATTTTGAAGCATTTTTCTTCACATTTTCCTTCTCAAAATCGTCCAACTTTGACAAGGCATATCTCCCTCAATTTTTGAGGTATGGAGGAGTTCTAGGACTTTTTAGAAACCTTAAAGAGTCCTCTAACCAATGTTTTTGGTTTCATGTCAAAATAATTTTCCATGCTCCTCGTATGCTCTTTTTGAAAAAAATGACTTTTGGTTGACTTTTGAAAAGGACCTATAATATTTTGGTCCATATCTCTCAAATGAAGCATTTTTAGACTTGGCATGTGAGAGACAAATTTGTAGAGAGTTCAATTTCCTTAAAATTGAGCTTTGAATGGAAAATTTCTGATGTTCCATGTAGGAGTTATGGCTGGTCAAAGTTCAGTTGACTTTCTCCTACGAAATCCCTAATTTAGAAACTTTTGGATTTGTTGATTTCTGATCTTTCCTTGATGAACCATGATCAATCCTTGATCAAATGGTGAATTATACTTCAAAATAAGGATGTTGACCAAAAATCAGGAATTTTGACTGTACTTTGACCACAGTTGACTTTTAGGTTAAATCAGTCGACTGTTGACCATTTGAACTTTTGATTGAGCAATCTTATGAATCAGAGCTTGCAACTTGGCTTGAGGATACTTTGAATCATATGAGAAGCCATGGAGTTCATTTGAGGCATTAGAACCTAACTTTTCTTTGAGAAGATCAAAACCATAGTTGGAGGGTAGTTGATTAGGAGAGTATGCATCCACTTAGATCTTGAGCTGTTGATACTTGGATGAGCTTGAGTGTAAAAATGTGGTGGGCAAATTTTGGGGTATGACAGCTGCCCCTGTTCAATCTTCTTATATCTGAAGATGTAGATTGGCATGTGTGCCTGTCGGAATCTGAAGGTAGAAGAGGATTGAACACTAGAATATCAAGAAATTTGCCCTTGCTGATGATGAAGGGACTTTCCGGAGATGGGCTTAAAGATGCCATCCAGGTGTATGATGGGGATGGGCTTAAAGATGCCATCCAGTTGAGCATGCATTAGATTATGTTTGAAGTGTTTGAGAAGTAGTTGTTTGAATGTTGATCGTGTCATTACTGTCCGTAGTAGATGAATTAGATCTTTGAGAGTTGATCGTGTCAGCACCGTTTGTAATACCTGAATTAGATCTTGGAAAGATGATCGTGTCTACACCGTTCGTGATGATAGAATTAGACCCTTAAGGGTTGATCGTGTCAGTACCGTTCGTAGCACCTGAATTAGATCTTGGGAAGATGATCGTGTCCACACCGTTCGTGATGATAGAATTATATCTCTTGTCGTGTCAGCACCATTCGTAGAAACTGAATTAGACTTTAGGGGATAATAGATCGTGTCCACACTGTTCGTGATGATGGAATTAGATCCTTCTGTCGTGTCAGCACCGTTCGTAGTAACTGAATTAGACTGAGGAGGTAGTTGATCGTGTCCACACCGTTCGTGATGATGGAATTAGATCTCTATCCGTGTCAGTATCGTTCGTAGTAACTGAATTAGATCTTTGAAAATGATCGTGTCACCACCGTTCGTGGTAAATGAATTAAATCTTGGAAGATGATCGTGTCAGTACCGTTCGTAGTAGCTGAATTAGATCTTTGAGAATGATCGTGTCATCGCCGTTCGTGGTGAATGAATTAGATCTTCGAGCGTTGACCGTGTCAGTACCGTTCGTAGTAGATGAATTAGATCTTGGAGATTTGGAAATTTTGTTCATTTGTATGTACCTGCGTTGTGAAATAGGTATAGCAATTTTTATGCAATGTCATGATGCATGTATGACGTAATGAGTCCCTCAAAATAAATGAGAAACTTTGTATGTTGTGCATGAGTTTATCATGAGATACTATGTGCAATGTATGGATATGTATGCGATGTATGATCATGATTCATATCATACGAAGTATCTTGATCGGAACCCTGATGTCTTTATCTTGTTTTGAAGATATGCAGCTGGGGTTTATGATTTCTGCTTGGGGATGAGCAGTAACTTGATGTACCCTGATTGGGGATTAGAGATATTAATAAACCATGTTGGAGAAGAGCAAAGTGTAGGAGAACCGGTAGTGTTGAAGGTGTAAACTCTGTTGGAGAGCCATGTCTTTGTCGGGACGAGAGCATTTGAAGATATCTTCTTAATGATTACTCTGTGGGGATATGATCTTGTGAACCCGGCTCTGTGGGGAGACATGGGTGTCTTGAAAGTTATCCCCAATATTACCATTCCTGGGTTTGATTAGGACACACCACTGAGTATTGGTCAAGATGTCAAACTGGACTTGCATAGACTTGCCCCTGTTAGTAGGAACTTTGAAAAGATTCGCCTCGCGAGGACTTTATGAGATGTGCACTATGGGCGACATGCCCCTAGTAATCATAGGCCCAAGACAATGTCCTATGTTGGTTGAGAAGTAGCTTCAGATCTACTTGGATGCATGCCCCTGATTGTTTTGGCATCCTTGAGATATTCTTGAAATCTTGACTTGATTGCCCCAGATTGATTGGGCAAAATGTGCCATGCCCCTTGTATACGTAGGAGACATTGCTTCTTTGGAATAATCTTTGTTGGTCGATATAACTTTGAGTCATTAGTCATACCCTGTGCAAGTTCTTTCTGATGTTAACATTTGAAATTATGTAGCAGAATATGTTTAATAATGAATTCATGAGATGCAATGCATACGTTTGTCTTGAGTTTTTTGAAAAACATTAAAACTGGAGATGTAAAAGCATGATGTTTATAAAAACGTGATGTTTGTAAAAAACAGGATATCAACTCAGCATTCTTGGTAAATCTTTAAGGAGTCAGGATACCTTTGTTGTGACAGTATGCTTTCGAACTAACCATGCTTCAGTTAGGACTTTCAAGGGTTGTAGCGTGGCTTGGTTCACGGTTTAAGAAACAAAGGATAATGGCTCAAAAATTTATTTATACTCATCCCAATCTTCGTGATGTTCTTCGATCCTATGCTTAGTTAACTTTGCGTTTAAGCCTTAGCAAAGCTTGAAGTTGTAACATTGACATTTGATGATGGTCGAAGTATCAGAGATTTAATTTTGGACAGGCAGTCATCCTTTCTGGTAATACTTTCTTTTGTCGAGGATTTGTAGTGACCGCTTTTGATATGTTTTCTTTTGTCGAGGATTTTTAGCAACCTCCTTTTTGACTTTGTTATCCCTAACTTTTGCCTAAACTGTTTATTTCGTGATTACAGTCAGTGGGATGCTTTTTTTTTGATAAGTCTCTTTCATAGGTTTTGACTTAACATTTTTTCCTTTTGATGGACATTGACTGCATGACTTGCTTGTTGCGGGAACCCATCATTATTTGTATAAACAACAGCTAGTATAACTCAGTTAACTGAGTAATTATCCTACCCCAGGTTATGATAAAGGGTTTTAATCAGTACAAGAAAGAAACTTCTACTCCTTAGGCTCAAAGGGGTTGACGAGGGATTAACATCCTTATATCTCCACTATTTAGGAATTGAAACAATGTCTGTACATCGTCAGCATAGTCTGTTCAAAAGCATACTGTATGAGGTTGCGATATCGTTTTCGTCATCCTCCCTCAAAAGGCATACAACTTTAGCAGGAGTTGAATATCACAAAACATATGTAAAGTAAAGACATAATTTAAAATGAGTGATAACGAAATAATTTATTCAAGACAAACATATGCAATGCACTGATGATGATTATTAAGATAGATAATGTCTATCATAAGTCAAATGTTTAAACAAACAAAATAGAAATTGCAAATGAATGTAAAGCTAATGATTAAAAGTTCATCCACTCAGACATTAATCAGTCTTGTCGTGATTGTGCCTGGGAGTAGTGATCACTACAGGAGTTTTGGGATGAGTCACCAGCATCGATCATATCTTGGATCTTGTTCTTTAATGGTCAGCAATCATTAGTGTCATGTCCAATGCTGTCGGAGTGATAAGCACATCTTGCATTAGGATTATACTGATGAGACAAAGTGTTAGGATTCCGAGGAGGATCCCTCAAAGTAATTAGCCCTTTCCTCAGCATCTGTTGCAACGCTTCAGCCAAAGTCATGTTGATCTTTGTGAATTGTCTTTTAGGCGCGTTATGTTTACGTTATGGTTGTGATGTTGGTGTGGAAATTAGAACTCCCCCAACCTGCTGGTTGCGTTTATCTCGACCTTTCTGGTTGTGCACAACATTAGCCATGTAGGGCTTCTCAGGTGAGTTGAAGTCAATGATCTTGTCGTCAATTAAATCTTGGATCTTATGCTTCAATGGTCCATAATCCTCTGTATCATGACCGGGACTATTCGAATGATAGGCACATCTCGCATGATACTTGTACCCAAGAGCGGGATTTGTAGGAATTGAATACGGAGGTAATAGGGTTATCAAGTTCTGATTGAGCAGTTGTTGCAGAACTTGAGACAGCGACCTGTGTGTTGCACCCCAAAATTTTCCCACTTATTTATTCCCCAATTGGCCTTCACATTACATTCATGTGCATACCTCATCTAGACCATTCATCCATTACATCCATCCATATCATGGTTACTATCCAAAATTGATAAGAAAAGAGCTTCTGCAGAAGAAATTCCTGATAAAAAATAAGGGAAGATTTGAAGTCTGATTGTATGGCTTCATTCCCGTTTAAATCCTCCTAAAATCAGGGTTTTATCGTCTCCAAGCCAAAGCTTTGATTAAAAGATACAATCTCATGTTCATCAAGATTTCCAAATTAGGGTTGTTGACCAAAGTCAACTCTATTGACGTTTTGGTCAAAATTTAATCAGGAGATAATTTTGAATGTGAAATGTGATTGTCTTGAAGAAATATTCATTGGAGCTTCTTTGGTCGAAAACTGATTGAGAATTAGATAGAAAACGGATTAATCAGGAAATTCGTTTGGAATCAGAAAAATCGAGAAATGTTGACTTTTGGGTCAAAATCAGGGTCAATAGTCAAATATGGACTTTTGGTGGAAAATCGGTCAAAGAAAATCAAAGAAATAAATAAAATCGAGAGTTTGACAAAATTTCCAAAAAGAATAAGAAAATTCCAACACTTAGAAAATTTTTGAGGCTTTTGACATCGGATGAGCAGTCCACTTTAACACCGATTTACACGTGGCAGAAGGCATTTGTTTGAGAAATTTCCAACATCAAAGTTGTTCCTCTCAGGGAGGAGAACAACTTTATAGTTGGACACTTCTTCATTTGAAGCTTGGTTGAAGAGTTATTAAGATGTGAAGTTGAGACTTTTCATTTGAAGCAAGTCATTTGGCAAGGCAAAATTCTGGGCAGCGTGACGCATTTGATCAAACACGTGGCATGCCATTTTCCAATTGAATTTCAAGGAACTCTGAAGATCTTTTGAATGCATTCTTGAGGCATTTCTACTCTTTACCACGCCCTCTATCCATTGAAACGAGAATCAAGTAAATTGGGTGTTTATTGAATCATTTATGAAACTTTAAAGTCATGTCCTCATCAAGTCACCACTGCATGACAAGCTGGGCCAGGTTCCTAGGGCATACGCGTGCATTTCATCAAACAGGTGGCGTGTCATTTTCAAACCAAATTTTATGAAACTAGAGATATCCTACATACCCAAATTTGAGGTCAACCTATTCTACTCCATTCCATATTTCATTTCATGAACTTTGGGTCAATGTGGATTGAGATATCATGCTCTAAAGTCAGTCACTGGAAAAGATCATTTTCACCAAATCGTGTCTTGCACTTGCCCATGTTTATAGCCAGGGATGAATCTAAATTTTCACTCCAATTTGCAAGCATACTCATGAATCATTTATCAATCTCTTCAACATCAATGTTAAGCTATGATATTCCCTCTTTAAGACAAAACCATTCTCATGTCATATGATGAGGTATTGAATGAGAAGCATGGGCATGAAGTTACTATCTTGAACACATTAGCTTGGTAAGCCACTTCAAAATTTCTGCCAGCCAGTACAAGGAAAAGCTTACATATGCTACTCTTGCACCACATGATAAGTACCATGCACACTCATCTTATAAAAGCTATAGGTCCTTCACGTTTTGAGGGGACACTCTCATGATTCTTCTCTTCTTCCTCTTTCCCATTACTCTTCTCTCTCTCTCTCTCTCTTCACTCTCTCAATAACCTAACCAACTTTCTTAACAAACTTTTACAACCATCACAAACCACCATAACTGATTTCCGGCCACCATAACTAACCCCCTCCGATCAGAACACCACCACAACCACCTTCATCACATCCTCATCATCATCATCTCCTCAACGCATAGCATCACCATCACTGCAACGACCATGCTTCATTTCTCTTCTCTCAGATTTTCACACTCATCTTCCCTCGTTCCTCTCTCTTCACTCTCTCTATCAAACGAAAGTTGCTACAAATTGTAACAAACTCCGTGACCGTAGATCATCATCAAGCACCTCTATCAATCTTCATCAGTGTACATCATCATCATCGCCTTGTGGTTTAAAAATAAAGTTTAAGCCTCGAATCTTCATCAGTAATCCATTTTTTGTTTCTACTATTCGACATCAACAAGATTTAGAGGATTGGATCGCAGCTTGCGGAGATTTCGTATGTTCGAGTCAAGAACGGTTCAGAAATCTGCATATTCATCACCTTTGTTCAGTTGGCGATTCAGTGGTATTCACAAGAAGTTTCATTTCATAACCACAAGGAAATCGTTGCGAACGTAACGAAGGTCGTAAGTGACTCATTATTTCCTCTGCACTAAGATTGTTAAAGCCATAGTAGAGTTTTTTTGAAGCTTGCGGTTCGCCAACATGTAAGTTTTCTTGGATCTTTCTCAGCATCATAGTATTCTCGATTTACTTTCCGATTCAATATTGTGTGTTGTGATTCTTGATGATAGAGTGTTTAAATGTTAAAACCGATGACATATTTGAAATCTACGTTGAAAATTGAGTGGGAATGGTGGTTCTTTTTTATTTACCGATCACTTTCGCATCGGCGCCGTCATGGCCGCCGTTTTGTTCACCGGAGAAGAAGAAGGATGTTTCATGGTACTGTTCACGTGAGCCTCATGAGGGTTGCTTCCAAGTGTCCCACGTTCAATCGTTTTTTGTTTCAATTAATTTGTTTTTTTTAATAATGGATAATTGATGTTAGATGCTGATTGGCTGGGTTGTATTTTGGCGTTTAGTGACTTAAATGAGAGTGGTGACCAATTGATCTTATGTGCCCTTGTATGTCACGTTTTGCTTGATACAAAAGCCATAGTCTGAATAATATTCTGACACATGCTGAATAAAAATAGAAAATAGATATAACCAAAAAGAAACATTGGGCCACGAATGGATTGTGACATGGGCCTCATGCATCTTTTTTCTGACTTACACATCCCATTTACTAACAACAACATACATTCTGGATAGATGGGCTAAGTATTGTTGCTGGCCGCACCCCCATGTATAGGGCCCATGTGCCATTCTAACTGAAATTCAGTTTAACTGACAATTGCTTCAGCACCCCCTGTGTTGTTACATTTCTTTCTTTGTTTAAAATGGTTTTTCTTTTAATTTTGTGTGATTAATTCAATTTCCATTGAAACAAAAATGTGACAAAAATAGTTTTTTGACTAACTAGATTTTTAGGAATAATTGTTTAATTGTTTAGATTTTTAATTGATGATTTCTTGGAATTTTGATTGGTTCTTGTAATAAAAATGCATAGTTTCTTTTTAGCTTTAATTCATAAAAATAGTCTTAAAAATGAATAAAAAAATAGTATTGTACATATGAATGTTTTCATGGTTAGTTTAGACTTTAATTCTTTTTTTCTTCTTTGTTTTTTTATGTGTGAATATTTTCATGTTGTGAGAAATGTCTAAAATACCCCTAGTTGTTAAAGTTGACTTTAGTCAACTTAAACAACTTTCTTCTTAGTTAATTCCCTTTAGATTTTAGTTTAGATCTTAAATAGGAATTAGAATGACAATTAGGTTAGAAAATAGGTTAGTTCCCCCATTTCAATTCTTTTTCTTTTACAACATTAAAACATCTAATAAATACTCAAAATAAAATCCCTCTAAAAAATACAAAGAAAACACTTAAAAAAAGCATTAATAAAAAAGTGAAAATCATTAAATAGGGGATGGAAGCTTGAATCTCCCTTGCTTAAGGGAATCATTCGAGTGCTTGGATCTCCCTTGCTTAAGGGAACCATCCGAGTGTAAGTTCCCAATTTCTAAAAAACACAAACCAAAGGGTAACTCGAATCTCCCTTGCTTAAGGGATCCATTCGAAACACCCAAACTCTCTTCTGTCTCTCGCCCTCGTGGCATTCTTAAGAACATGTTGAATCCATTCCATAATTAGGCGTATAAGTCTCCAAAGGTCGAGCATCGTGGAGTGCGACTTTAACCTCTGTTCACCTAAAAAACACCAAAACATAGAAAATCTTGAGCCGAACTACGGTCGCTCTGATTCTTGAAAGGGATGCGTAGGCATTGGGTCGCGGGGCCTAAGCGAGCACACTTGTAAATAATTCCTTCTTTTCCCCGTGTTTCTTTTGCATTCATTCGCATTTAGGTTTTAGACATAGATATACACCCTTTAGATAGAAACAGACATAGGTGGATACTATCGTGTACGATGGGCGTAAGGGGTGCTAGCACCTTCCCCTTGCGTAACCGACTCCCGTACCCTGTTCTCTGGTCGAAAGACCTTGTTCTTGTTCTGAGTTAGGTTTCCTAGTATTCCTTTCCCTCGATGGGATAAATATATTAGTGGCGACTCTAATCCATTTTTCGCGGTAGCGACAACTGGCGACTCTGCTGGGGATATATATTAGACCTGTGCTGGTCCATTCCTAGCGAGTCGATCCTAGCCTTTGTTTGTTTCTTTTATTGGGTGTTTCTTTGTTTGTTTTTATGTTTACATCTTGTATATATGTTTGCATATCATATCTATTTTTCTACTTGCATATCATGTTTACTTTCCGCATGCATCTGGACTATATTATGGGTCCCCGTGGGGGCCACATATTTTTCTGCTTTGTTTTACAAGTGGGGGTTTGTGTGAGGTAAAAGGCCCACTACCCAGGCCAGTGATACCTAGGATTAGCGTGGATGCTCATGTTGACTCCCGTAGCGCTTGCTATGATCGAGCTTGACATGGGATACCACAACTGGGCGAGGTTCTTTCATGGAACATTGTGTCTGGCACGCTTGTTGCCTCAAACACTTTGTATCCCATGGGAACTGTAGACCCTAGTGACCATTAGGGACCACTTTTCCGTGTCTAGACTACATACCCGTGAGATTGGGGTGGGACAGGATACTAGCCTTCATCATACCCGGATTTCCTATATTGCAATCTGAAGCCGGAATTTTGAACCTGTATCATTCAGAAAGATCAATACAATTCAGATATCCAGATTTGCGAGACGTTTAGTCTCACCACTTTGCATTGCATAACATCATTACTTTATCCACTTCATTTGTGGGGGATTCTAAAGTCTATTTCCAAAAAAAAAGAAAGAGGAAACGAAAAAAAATAGAAAAGACATAAAAGATGGAAAAGAAAAAAGAAAAGATACTATATGCAAAAAAAAGCAGAAACAAAAAGTGTGAAAAGGCTTTAGGATTCTCCATAAATGAAACATGCATTCATAATATCATGCATTTCATGGTTCTATCAGAAGCCTATGGGGGCCCTTTCCATTCAAATTCTGACTTCAACAACAAAATATGACTTCTCACCGCTATGCGCTCGAAAGTTGGTATTGGAATAACTCTGTGAGGTTTTTGACTGAGATGAGAACATAGATGGGGACTAATGTGAATCAGTGTATGGAGGCTATTCAAGCTTTTTCTCTTAGAAAAGAAGAGTTGAGACAAGTTCTTCAGAGGCCAAATGTAGATGTTAATCTCACCCCGATGGGTGGTCTTATGAATCAGAATGTCTGAAATACTGTTGAGATTCCTGTTCCTATTAAGGAGACTTCACATCATGAGAAGAAGGTGGGAATTGAAGTCTTCAAGTTTCCGATCATTGAAATAACAAAAAGATTCCGCCTCTTGAAGACAAGGTTGAAAGCCATAAAAGATTGTGACTTCGTTGATTTAGACATTGTTGGATTGTGCCTAGTGCTTGATGTCAAGAGCTGCAAAGGTCATTTATTCTCTCTGGATAGTTTGGACATGCAAGCCAAAGTGGTAATCATCACTTGTACATATATGGAAATTGCTTGGGGCTCCCTACCGAGGGATAAGCAAGACATATTCTTATCTTGAGCATTGCACCATTCGCATTGCTCGAATCCCTAAAGCATTACAAATTCTTGTGTGACTCTTTCGGAATATTTTGCCATGTGATAATCAAGAGTGTTCTGCAAAGGCATTTCTCATTCTCAGGCTGTTGCTTCATATCATGTGTGATCTCTTCCCGGAATTTTCTTCTTAGTGGCCTTTGCTCGTCAACAGAGAAAGAAAGAATATGAGAAATGAATCGGTGTAATTTCAGTGCCTTGTGCTCAGTTATATCCCTGATTGTTGGTATTTCAGTTGGTGTTTTGGGTCTTCCTCACCACAAATAGCTCTTTTGAGTTTGATGTTAATGCAATATTCTTTCAATTATGATGGTGATCACTACTTCAACATCTATGCTTGGGGCTCCCGATCGAGGGATAAGCAAGACGTACTCTTATCTTGAGCATTGAATCATTCGCATTGCTCGAATCCCTTAAAGCATTACAAATTCCCGGGTGACTTCGTCAGAATCTTTCCATGTGGTAATCAAGAATGTTCTACACAAGGCTTCTCTTTCTCGAGGTTCTGCTTCATATCTCAGTTGCCTCTTCTCGGAGTTTCCTTCTCAGTGGCCTTCGCTTGTTAGAGACAAAAAGAATATGGGAAATAAGTTGATGTGATTCTATTGCCTTGTGCCCAGTCGCCTCCCTATTCATCGGAATTTCAATTTGTTAAGATTTGTGTATTGGGCCTTCCTTACCACATATAGCTCTCCTGAGTTTGATGATCATACTAGCTTCTTCCAATTATGACGGTGATTACAGTTCTAGCATTTATATTTGGGGCTCCCGACCGAAGGATAAGCAAGACATTGTCTATCTTGAGTATTGCATCATTTGCATTGCTCGAATCCTTAAAGTAAGGCAAAAATGTGCCACTCTTGTACGCCTTTGTTGGAATATTCTTCTGGGAAGTAATCTAAAGTGTGTGGAAGGAACATATGATAATGCTAAGTGGCTACCATGTTGGGGCACCTAGCCATTCAACTGAAGGGGGTAAGACATTCAAAGGCAGAATTCAAGTCCTCGTTGATTTTAGAACAACCACATCCACTCCGAGAGGTTTTATGCACAAGTTGAAGTCTCAATGGGGTATCTATACTGAAGAAAGCATTCAACAGCAAGAAGTCCATACAGAGTCAAGTCTCCTCAACAATGGCATTCATTTAAGATCTTTATTGCATTCTCATTCCAAACATTTTGTTGTTTGTTTAAGCATTGCTAGCATGTAAAAAATTGTTAATTTTTGAATGAAAATCATAATACATTGCTTATGTTCGTCTTGAAGAAATTCATTCGTTTTCACTCATAAAAATGTTTTGGCATTACGATACCGACTTTTACTAATTGCTTTCTTAGGCAACGAGCAGAGGGAGAATGATGACAATTAAAAAATCCAAAATCCCTAATTGTGTGTTTTTGAATAAAACCCTACTGAGAATGTACAGGCATTGTTTCAAATCCCCAAACACCGGAGATATAAGGGAGATAGACCCTCGTTAACCCCTTTTGAGCCTTGAAGTAGAAGTTTCTTTTCTGTTCAGAAAAAAAACCCTTAATTTTAACCCTGGGGCAGGGTAGTGTTCATTTAACTTGATCAAGTGTTCAAAACTCATAAAGGATACGCATCTAAGGATACAACAATGGTTATCCTTCAAAAGGTTGAGGAAATTCAAAACCGCAATGGTTATCCTTCACCTATCAAGAGGTCAAAAGATGACGATGCCACAATGGTAATCTGTCATCAACTAAAGAATGATGCAGTCGCAATCACTTCCAACAAATCAAAGACAATGCGAGGTCACGCAACTTGCTCAAAAAATAATGAATGAAAAAAAAAGAAGAAAAAATGATGAAAAAATGAAAAGAAAAAATATATAGCAATAAAAAGAAAAATGATGGTGAAAATAAAGCAAGAACGAAGTCGTGTGATACTGAATCAAAAGAATAAAAGGTGAGTGTCTGCCACATCCGAAAAACCTCATTGATTCCTCAACCATTTCAAAATTCCTTGTGAGGGATGAACACTCATATTGAGTTAATTGAACTTAAGAGTGGAGAACATCACGAAGGGGGTGGGTACCAAATAATTTTGAGCCTAAAAATCCTTTGTTTCTGAAAACCATGAACCAGACCAAGTTACAACCCTTAAAAGTCCTAATTGAAGTAGGGTTTATTTCGAAGACGCACTCCAATGAGATAGCGTTTAGCTGACTCCCAATGAAGCGTAACACATATCTATGTTGGTATTGTATGCCCGCTTTGCATTTCATCCACAAGAGGTGGCCACCTCATTGCATAAAAAGTTTTTAAAACTTCAAGACTAGCATAGGCTTTGCATTAGAATTGTCATTCTTAGAATTAATGTTCTTTTACATACAAAACATTTGCTTAAATATCAAGGAAGTTTCCATGATGAGAATCCATGAAGAGCTTGATCATGTCAAAGTAAAAGAGTCTTGAGAACTTCGTAGAGTAAAAAGAAATCGTTATCAAAGCAAGTTGTCTGAAGGCTCCATTGAGCATATGAAGTTTGATGCCCTCATTGTTTGATCCTTAAGGGACAAGTTCCTGAATACTCCGTTGAGCCTGATCAGTTTGATAATGTTCTTGATTGGTTACCCTGGAGGGAAAGGGTTGAATGCTCCATTGAGCAAATCAGTTGATACCTTCTTTGATTGATTACCCTGAGGGGAGAAATCTGAACACTCTATTGAGTAAATGCATTGAGTATGATAAAGTTACTTCCACGATTTGTGGGATCTTAAGGGAAGTAAAACTCGAGGATTCTGGTAAGATGTACATAATCAGGGGCAGTCACGACGAGGAATCTCTCTCGTGAGTTCATCCCATCTAGGGCAAGCAAATCAAAGTTTGACATCTCAAATTAGACCAATCAGGGTCAATCAAGTCGAGGAATCTCTCTCTTGATTCCAATCAATCCGAATTAGTGACGTCGAGGAATCTCTCAAGCTCACTCAATTTGGGGCAGTTGCGTCGAGATTTGACAATTCTCTCGAAGATCTGTTGACCATGAAGGACTATTTCAAACGCTTGAATATGCTGGGGCAGAATTATCTCAAGTAACTGCGGTGTAAGGATCCTTTCGAGGCAAATGTCTTAGTAAACCAAATCTCTTCACAAGTCAGGCAGTATGGGGCATACTCTTTCGGTTTGTATTGAAGAAACCGTCATTCACTTGTAAAGTTCAGTTGGCCATCACAAAGAGGAGAAGTATCATAATTCTTTTCCCCAGCAAGATGCCTAAAGTTACTCTCCCCAAGCATAGGAGTTTATTTCTCCTAAGAGTTGATTCCATTCCTTAAGTATAGGAGTTTAATTCTCCTAGAAAACTGTCTCTTCTCGAGCATAGGAGTTTATTTCTCCTAGGAGTTGTTCCGCTTCTCCCAACCAAGGTTCCTTATATGGATTTCTAATCCCCGACTTGGTGAAAAGAAAGAATCTCCTCATGTCAAAAATCCTCCAAGCAATGGCACATGGTGAGAAGTCAGAAGTCATTCTTCAAGTCAACGAAGAAGTATATCTTGCGATTTAATGCCAAAATATCAAGATCTATCCCGACAGAGTTCTTAACACTAAGGGGATTCTCCCTGGTGTTTACCTCTCCCGAGGTCAAAGACGAAGCTCGATCGACAAGTCAGTGGAATATTCTCTAAAGGGCCCTCGTTATCTCTGCATATAGTAATCATTGCATTCACCTTGCATCTACAAAACTGCGTAGCATTTCCATGAATATGGAGCATTACGCCATGAAAAAATCAAACATGCATCAAGGCATAAGCCAAGTTTGTATGTTCTCCAAAGGCACAAAATAGTATATCCCCAGAAGAAGTCTCACTTTCTCTCTCCAGTGTGGATTGGATACAGAGTCATTCTTCGTCAAGATCATTGTATCTATGGTTATTTCCCGTTTGCTGGGCTCAATCGTTTGGATAACCCATACTTTGTGTGTGGCAATTCGAATGATTGTCACTCTTGTAGAATTACACCCCGCCTCTCGGCCTGAGGGAACCATGTAGTTCTTATGTTCCGTGAATAACAATACCTCTTTCAAAGTCCAGTGTTTACTGGCATCATCTAATAGAGTCTGGTCGTCACCAGTCTTCTCTCTATACTTACTTTTTGTGAGTCCCCTTACTGCCTTTTGCATAAGGGATATCTCTTACTTCTTGCAAGTTTGCCTTGGTTATTTTCCCGTATGTCGCGTGCATATTAGAGTGCGAATGAGGGTGGGCATTCAACCCATCTCATTTTTCAATCATTTGGGTAATCATACTTGGTGTGTGGCAACTCGAATGAATGCCACTCTTAAAGATTACACCCCGCCTTTTGGCCTGAGGGATCCATGTAACTTTTATGCTTCGCAAGCATCAACATCTCCGTGAATGTTCAGTGGTTACTGTCATCCGCGTGTCGAGTCTAGTCGTTACTAGTCTTGTTTTGGTTATTTTCCCGCATGCCGTGTGCATAATAGAGTGCGAATGAGGGTAGGCATTCAACCCATATCATTTTTCAATCATTTGAAATCCATACTATGTGTGTGGCAATTCGAATAATTGCCACCCTTGAAGGGTTACACCCCGCCTTTGGCCTGAGGGATCCATGTAATTCTTATGCTTCGCAAGCATCAATATCTTCTTGAAAGCCCAGTGTTTACTGGCATCCCCTGATTGATTCTAGTTGTCACTAGCCTTTCTTTCAGTGAAGCCCAATGGTTATTGGCATCGCCTTCGAAGCCCAATGCCTATTGGCATCGCCTTCAAATTCATCGTTATTAACATCCCCATAGAGTCTAGTCATTACTAGTCCTCCTCAATAAAGTCCAATGATTATTGGCATACCTTCTCAGATCTAGAGTCACCCTACGGTTGTGTCTCTTTTTGAAGTCTAACTAAGGTTAGCAAATCAGAATCGGATTCCCCTACGGTTGGTTTTATCCTTGTTGAGTCACCCTACGGCTGTGTCTCTTTTTGAAGTCTAACTAAGGTTAGCAGTTTGGTAGACCCCCCTACGGCTGGTTTCTTCCTTGTGGAGCCACACTACGGTTGTGTCTTCTCTTTTTCAAGTCTAACTAACGTTAGCAATCAGGATCAGATTCCCCTACGGCTGGTTTCATCCTTGTTGAGTCACCCTACGACTGTGTCTCTCTTTGAAGTCTAACTAAGGTTAGCAGTTTGGTAGATTCCCCTATGGCCGGTTTCTTCCTTTTGGAGTCGTCCTACGGCTACGTCTCTTTTTCAAGTCTAACTAAGGTTAGCAATCAGGATCGAATTCCCCTACGGCTGGTTTCATCCTTGTTGAGTCACCCTACGGCTGTGTCTCTCTTTGAAGTCTAACTAAGGTTAGCAGTTTGGTAGATTCCCCTACGGCTGGTTTCTTCCTTTTGGAGTCGTCCTACGGCTACGTCTCTTTTGTTCAAAGTCTAACTAAGGTTAGCAATCTGTTTAAGATCCACCTTCGGCTGGTATCCTTTGTTAATACTCAACACTCTTTGCTGTACCATAGAATGCAAATTTTGATGGTACTTTCGGGTATTCAATCCACTCGCACCTCAAATGTTCGAAACCCAAGATGTCTGTACATTCAGGTTCAAGAAGATTGAATAGGGGCAGCTGTTGCACCCCAAAATTTGCCCACTTATTTATTCCCCAATTGGCCTTCACATTACATTCATGTGCATACCTCATCTAGGCCATTCATCCATTACATCCATCCATATCATGGTTACTATCCAAAATTGATAAGAAAAGAGCTTCTGAAGAAGAAATTCCTGATAAAAAATAAGGGAAGATTTGAAGTCTGATTGTATAGCTTCATTCCCGTTGAAATCCTCCTAAAATCAGAGTTTTATCGTCTCCAAGCCAAAGCTTTGATTAAAAGATACAATCTCATGTTCATCAAGATTTCCAAATTAGGGTTGTTGACCAAAGTCAACTCTATTGACGTTTTGGTCAAAATTTAATCAGGAGATAATTTTGAATGTGAAATGTGATTGTCTTGAAGAAATATTCATTGGAGCTTCTTTGGTCGAAAACTGATTGAGAATTAGATCGAAAACGGATTAATCGGGAAATTCGTTTGGAATCAGAAAAATCGGGAAATGTTGACTTTTGGGTCAAAATCAGGGTCAATAGTCAAATATGGACTTTTGGTGGAAAATCGGTCAAAGAAAATCAAAGAAATAAATAAAATCGAGAGTTTGACAAAATTTCCAAAAAGAATAAGAAAATTCCAACACTTAGAAATTTTTTGAGGCTTTTGACATCGGATGAGCAGTCCACTTTAACACCGATTTACACGTGGCAGAAGGCATTTGTTTGAGAAATTTCCAACATCAAAGTTGTTTCTCTCAGGGAGGAGAACAACTTTATAGTTGGACACTTCTTCATTTGAAGCTTGGTTGAAGAGTTATTAAGATGTGAAGTTGAGACTTTTCATTTGAAGAAAGTCATTTGGCAAGGCAAAATTCTGGGCAGCGTGACGCATTTGATCAAACACGTGGCATGCAATTTTCCAATTGAATTTCAAGGAACTCTGAAGATCTTTTGAATGCATTCTTGAGGCATTTCTACTCTTTACCACGCCCTCTATCCATTGAAACGAGAATCAAGTAAATTGGGTGTTTATTGAATCATTTGTGAAACTTTAAAGTCATGTCCTCATCAAGTCACCACTGCATGACAAGCTGGGCCAGGTTCCTAGGGCATACGTGTGCATTTCATCAAACAGGTGGCGTGTCATTTTCAAACCAAATTTTATGAAACTAGAGATATCCTACATACCCAAATTTGAGGTCAACCTATTCTACTCCATTCCATATTTCATTTCATGAACTTTGGGTCAATGTGGATTGAGATATCATGCTCTAAAGTCAGTCACTGGAAAAGATCATTTTCACCAAATCGTGTCTTGCACTTGTCCATGTTTGTAGCCAGGGATGAATCTAAATTTTCACTCCAATTTTCAAGCATACTCATGAATCATTTATCAATCTCTTCAACATCAATGTTAAGCTATGATATTCCCTCTTTAATACAAAACCCTTCTCATGTCATATGATGAAGTATTGAATGAGAAGCATGGGCATGAAGTTACTAGCTTGAACACATTAGCTTGGTAAGCCACTTCAAAATTTCTGCCAGCCAGTACAAGGAAAAGCTTACATATGCTACTCTTGCACCACGTGATAAGTACCATGCACACTCATCTTATAAAAGCTATAGGTCCTTCACGTTTTGAGGGGACACTCTTATGATTCTTCTCTTCTTCCTCTTTCCCATTACTCTTCTCTCTCTCTCTCTCTTCACTCTCTCAACAACCTAACCAACTTTCTTAACAAACTTTTACAACCATCACAAACCACCATAACTGATTTCCGGCCACCATAACTAACCCCCTCCGATCAGAACACCACCACAACCACCTTCATCACATCCTCATCCTCATCATCTCCTCAACACATAGCATCACCATCACTGCAACCACCACGCTTCATTTCTCTTCTCTCAGATTTTCACACTCATCTCCCCTCGTTCCTCTCTCTTCACTCTCTCTATCAAACGAAAGTTGCTACAAATTGTAACAAACTCCATGACCGTAGATCATCATCAAGCACCTCTATCAATCTTCATTAGTGTACATCATCATCATCGCCTTGTGGTTTAAAAATAAAGTTTAAGCCTCGAATCTTCATCAGTAATCCATTGTTTGTTTCTACTATTCGACATCAACAAGATTCAGAGGATTGGATCGCAGCTTGCGGAGATTTCGTATGTTCGAGTCAAGAACGGTTCAGAAATCTGCATATTCATCACCTTCGTTCAGTTGGCGATTTAGTGGTATTCACAAGAAGTTTCAGTTCATAACCACAAGGAAACCGTTGCGAACGTAACGAAGGTCGTAAGTGACTCATTACTTCCTCTGCACTAAGATTGTTAAAGCCATAGTAGAGTTTTTTTGAAGCTTGCGGTTCGCCAACATGTAAGTTTTCTTGGATCTTTCTCAGCATCATAGTATTCTCGATTTACTTTCCGATTCAATATTGTGTGCTGTGATTCTTGATGATAGAGTGTTTAAATGTTAAAACCGATGGCATATTTGGAATCTACGTTGAAAATTGAGTGGGAATGGTGGTTCTTTTTTATTTACTGATCACTTTCGCATCGGCGCCGTCATGGCCGCCATTTTGTTCACCGGAGAAGAAGAAGGATGTTTCATGGCACTGTTCACGTGAGCCTCATGAGGGTTGCTGCCAGGTGTTCCACGTTCAATCTTTTTTTATTTCAATTAATTTGTTTTTTTTAATAATGGATAATTGATGTTAGATGCTGATTGGCTGGGTTGTATTTTGGCGTTTAGTGACTTAAATGAGAGTGGTGACCAATTGATCTTATGTGCCCTTGTATGTCACGTTTTGCTTGATACAAAAGCCATAGTCTGAATAATATTTTGACACATGCTGAATAAAAATAGAAAATAGATATAACCAAAAAGAAACATTGGGCCACGAATGGATTGTGACATGGGCCTCATGCATTTTTTTTCTGACTTACACATCCCATTTACTAACAACAACACACATTCTGGATAGATGGGCTAAGTATTGTTGCTGGCCGCACCCCCATGTTTAGGGCCCATGCGCCATTCTATCTGAAATTCAGTTTAACTGACAATTGCTTCAGCACCCCCTGTGTTGTTACATTTCTTTCTTTGTTTAAAATGGTTTTTCTTTTAATTTTGTGTGATTAATTCAATTTCCATTGAAACAAAAATGTGACAAAAATAGTTTTTTGACTAACTAGATTTTTAGGAATAATTGTTTAATTGTTTAGATTTTTAATTGATGATTTCTTGGAATTTTGATTGGTTCTTGTAATAAAAATGCATAGTTTCTTTTTAGCTTTAATTCATAAAAATAGTCTTAAAAATGAATAAAAAAATAGTATTGTACATATGAATGTTTTCATGGTTAGTTTAGACTTTAATTCTTTTTTTCTTCTTTGTTTTTTTATGTGTGAATATTTTCATGTTGTGAGAAATGTCTAAAATACCCCTAGTTGTTAAAGTTGACTTTAGTCAACTTAAACAACTTTCTTCTTAGTTAATTCCCTTTAGATTTTAGTTTAGATCTTAAATAGGAATTAGAATGACAATTAGGTTAGAAAATAGGTTAGTTCCCCCATTTCAATTCTTTTTCTTTTACAATATTAAAACATCTAATAAATACTCAAAATAAAATCCCTCTAAAAAATACAAAGAAAACACTTAAAAAAAACATTAATAAAAAAGTGAAAATCATTAAATAGGGGATGGAAGCTTGAATCTCTCTTGCTTAAGGGAATCATTCGAGTGCTTGGATCTCCCTTGCTTAAGGGAACCATCCGAGCGTAAGTTCCCAATTTCTAAAAAACATAAACCAAAGGGTAACTCGAATCTCCCTTGCTTAAGGGATCCATTCGAAACACCAAAACTCTCTTCTGTCTCTCGCCCTCGTGGCATTCTTAAGAACATGTTGAATCCATTCCATAATTAGGCGTATAAGTCTCCAAAGGTCGAGCATCGTGGAGTGCGACTTTAACCTCTGTTCACCTAAAAAACACCAAAACATAGAAAATCTTGAGCCGAACTACGGTCGCTTCGATTCCTGAAAGGGATACGGAGGCATTGGGTCGCGGGGCCTAAGCGAGCACACATGTAAATAATTCCTTCTTTTCCCCGTGTTTCTTTTGCATTCATTCGCATTTAGGTTTTAGACATAGATATACACCCTTTAGATAGAAACAAACATAGGTGGATACCATCGAGTACGATGGGCGTGAGGGGTGCTAGCACCTTCCCCTTGCGTAACCGACTCCCGTACCCTGTTCTCTGGTCGAAAGACCTTGTTCTTGTTCTGAGTTAGGTTTCCTAGTATTCCTTTCCCTCGATGGGATAAATATATTAGTGGCGACTCTGATCCATTTTTCGCGGTAGCGACAATGTGCAACGGAGCGAATGATCGCTTGGGTTTGGATTTCCATTTGTCTTGGCCGTCTTGCTGCATATGTTGACCCCTCTCTTTCTTGATCAGAAGCGTCTTCAATTCTTCTTGCCCCTTGGCTAAGTTAAGGATCAAAGCTTGAAGTTCGGCATTCTGAGCTTGGAGATTCTTGACAGATTGTTCGAGATCCATTTTCTCACTGAAATAAACAGCGGAAAGATGAGACACCTGTTTTATGAAGACCTGTGATGCAATGTTTTATGAATGATATGATTATGCATATGCAATGTTTTCGAGGACCTTGGAATTCACATTTGTTTAAAACCAAACAAAAGAAACTTTATTAATAATGCTTAAGGAAAAAATTGTAAATTGTTTTATTATTCTCTTTTACAATAATGAAAGCATAAAACTAGAAATAATATAAAATCATAAAACTAGGAATAATATAAAATAATAATAAAGATAAAAAGTCTTCAAGTCTCCCATGGACGCTTCCTTTTTGAACCAATGAAGTTGTTGATGCCTTGCTCCACATGAAGTAGTTTTGTGAGCTCTAATACTTTCCTCTCTTTAGCACGGAATTGAGCTTCAAAAGTATCTCTTTCTTCTTTTAGTTGAATCCAGGATCTCTTTAACTCTTTGATGTCAGTAGGCATGTCTGGATGAGCAATGACTTGAGGAAATTTTTCCTCACAATCAGGTTCCACAATCACAGGTCGAACATATGGATAAGGCATGAGGAGGCGCTGAGCACGAGTGCGTACCCATCTGAGGTAAGGTCCTAAAGGAATGGAGTTCCTTTGCCCCAAGCTCTTGCTATCAATTATGTTCACCATATCCCATGCTCGTATAAATTTCCGGCGGTGATTCTGAGTATCATCTTCATAATCAAACACAACCCCTTGTATAAGCATCTGATGAGGACCATCTCCTCGAGCGTAACCATACTGACGTAGGGCCAAGCAAGGATTATAAGTAATACCCCCTCGTATGCCAAGTATAGGCACATTAGGATATTGTCCACAATGGTCGATGATAGTAACATCCTCCTTGGACAAGGAAAGCTAACGGATATCAGAGTGAGAAAGTGACATTATCCTCTTATGCCATTTCAGCCCTTGGTCATTCCTTATTACTGAGCGAGGAAAGTGCGAAATAAACCACTTAGATAGCAAAGGTATGCAACACATAAAAGTCCCTCTTTTCTTCATAGTACGAGTGTGAAGAGAGTGTAGGATGTCTCCAAGCAAAGTAGGCACCGGATTGCGTGTCAGAAATATCTTTATGGCATGTACATCTATGAATTGATCAGGATTAGGAAATAGCACTAAACCATAAATGAGTAAAGCTAATATGTCTTCGAAGGCTTGATAACTCATGGACTTCAAAAACATGCGAGCTTTTCCGAATAAGAACTTAGCGAGGAATCCTTTGACTCCACTTCTAGTTTCCCAATGACCTTCAATATCAGACTTCTTAAGATGTAAAGCAGAAGCGATAACTTCCAATTTTGGAATTTCTTCCAAACCAGTGAACGGAATCTGATCTCGGATAGAGAGTCCAAGCATGTCGGAGAACTCCTCCATAGTAGGTACCAACTGATAATCTGGAAAAGTAAAACAATGATGCTCGGGATCGAAGAATTGAAACAGTACACTCATAATCTCTTCGTCAAAACCTGAAGTAACCAAACTGGGCAAGAGACTATGTCTTTCAGTGAATCGGGAACCTCCAGGAATCTCTAATACCAATTCTTTCAGCTCAGAAGGTATCTTCACAAAGTTAACTCGAATGGTGTTTCTAGTCTCCATGACCTACAAAATAGAACAAACATGAATTCTTTGGTCCTCGAACGGTTAGTCATTATGCTATGATGCTTATGATGTCAAGTAGATAACAAACACAAACAAGTCACGCAATTTTGTCTTAAGGTTAGGCTTGCATGTAGTCCAAAGGTGCATACCCTCCCCCTGAAGTTTAGTGGGTTCAAACCTGTCCTATATAAAGATCGGGTTCTAAGGAGCTCATATCATTGACCTTTCTCGAAGGCGCTTATCTCAGTTCGGCAATCGAATCGCCAACCGAAAAGGTCCTGAAAGTCCAGTCCATATGAGTGTAGCTTCGAGTATCAACCAACTTCAGTCGGAACCAAAGCCAACCATCTCGCTACTTTCTAATAGGCCAAAGTCAAGTTCGACTAAGGTTCTAAGGGAAAATTAGTGCTTAATGACACCACGCGGCAGCCAAGCATTTCCTCAGGTCAGATCCCAAGGAACACCAGGACAAACCAATATGTCACACTAACGATGGGAATTAGATCAACCACATCAGTATACACTGTGCAGTCTCCTTGATCTCATGCCATTTACCTAAGGTACTTAGATCCGGGTTAGGATCTTTCACACAACAAAATAACCAAAACAGCCCTGAAAAGTAAAGTAAACAAAGCAAACAATAGAAAACATTTTAAGTGAATCCTAAACTTTTAAGGTAACCCCTCTTTTTAATCAAAAAATCCCCAGTAGAATCGCCAGTTCTGTAATACGGTGAACTGACTTTATTGAAATTTCGCGGTAAGCAAGAGTCGCCACCGACTTTTATTTTATCCAAATATCAGAAAGGCTAAAAGAACAGAAAAAAACCTTTAAAAGAAATTTTGAGTTCGGGGGGTAATTTATGCAAAGGGAAGGTGTAAGGCACCCTTTGCATCCATGGCTTTCCACGGGCTCTTAATTGCTTTGCTCTTTTTGTTTTCAAAAGTGTAGAAATGAAATAAGACTTCAGCTTGTAAATAAGCGTAGCTTTTTGAAGATTTTTGAGAAAAGGGTAGAAAGAGATTTTAAACCAGAGCAAGGCAATTAGGAGCAAATTACCTGGTTAGATGAAAAATGTTCTTTAGCCTTTCAGGGTGAAAGGGTCTATCCATACCATAAGAGGGCAGGAAGTCTTTCGATTTGGAGGTTGAAGGGTCGTCGAATTATCGTTCGCCATAAGACTGTCCCATGCCATAGAGGGGCAGGTAGTCTAAGGGAAGGATCAGAATAGCCATCTTCGTTAGGCAACCAGAGGATACCTCAGCACTTCGTAGGCAACTTCGAGGGGCGAGGTCATATTTGGCGAATCGAAGGCAGCATCATTAGGGACTTATGACCTTGAGAATGAACTGAGGGCAACATTGCTAAGGTATCCTCGTACTCGAGGGACAAGGTTATTCTGCAAAAAACACAAGGCAACAGGCAACAGGCAACAGGCAACAGGCAACAAGAGAGGTACCATAAAAGGTGTGTGGGTGCAACAATCACGTGATTAATTCAAAAATTATCTTATAATTAGTTATTCTAAATTCAGTTCAAAGTTACCACTCCCTAGGATTACTAACCACACAATAATATAATGACAGGTTAAGTGCCTTCAAGGCCAAATAATACATCAGGAAGCAGCTAAAAAAATATTTTGGGGAAAGGGAAAAGAAACCCGAGGACCAGCAGTGCAATAGGTTTAACATAAATAATAATTGAGGAAAATAAATCAGATAGGTTTTAGGATTACCGACTATTGAGCTTTCACGGTTGGCTAACCCTAAAAATTGGGAAAAGGGAAAACAAACACAAAGGGGTGAGTGTATGGCCAGTTCATTGATTAGAAAGGAAAAAATAAATAATTGCAATTAAAAGGCAAAAATAATTGAAATTAAATTAAAGGCAAAAATAATTGTAAAAAGAGATAGAATCGGGGACTTAGCTTTGATCTAATATGGTTCGTAGTCGGAGAAAACCCTGGTGCTAACCCTGAAATTGCACAAAGAAAAGAGGAAATTTCAATGTAGGAAGGATCCTCGTAAACCCTGATTAGGGCACAAATTATCATGGTTAATAGAATAAATAAAATCAAATTTAATTAATTATTGGTTTTTTAAACCTAATTAATTAAATCAGTGAAAGTAAAGTTTCGATTAGATATCCTAACCCTAATGTTACTTTTTAATCAATGAATAAAATTAATTAAAATTAAATAAATAACTAAAAAAAATTATTATTATTATTATTAGAATAAATTAATTAAATAAATATTATTAAAATAATGATCTTGTGAAAAAAAGGACATTTTAAAAGATTTTTAGAACAAATATTAATAAACAAAACACATAAATAAATGAAAGTAAAAGAAAAATAAAAGAGAATTTGAAGAAACTTAGCTCTGCTTGTATGAGATAGGTCCTTGGGAGTCCATGGTGGGGAGGCGCCTTTTGGACCTTCATATTCTAGTCTCTGTAAATCTACTGGCTGATATGTAGAGGTGTAACACCCATAATTTCAGTTTATTAATTTAATTTGGATTTAAATTAAATAATTGGAATTTTAGAATTTAAATTGGATTTAATTGGAAAATGAGGGAGTAAGAGCTATTGGGCTTATGGTGTGGTGATAGTAAAAGAGGGGTGCTAATTAGTTAGGCCTTTTACTAAGTTGTGGTTAATTTATTTTATTTTATTTTTCATAAAATAAGAAAAAGGAACCATTTGGGGAGAAAAGAAGAACACGTGAAAAGAGCAAGAGAAGAGAAAGAGGCAAGAACGTGAAACCGGAAGGAGAACATTCAAGAAATTCATCGAGGTAAGGGGGGACTCTTCCTTTTAGTATATCTTATGTGATCTTAGGTGATAGGTAGATTGATGTATGGTTTGGTTCAATTAGATATTGGGATTGTTAGGTTAGGGTGTTATAATTGGATTGAATTGATGATAATTGTGTGAACTAATTGGTTAATAATGAGTTTGGATGATGTTTTATGGTGTATAATTGAATGTATGATGATTATATGCCTGTATGTGATGTCTGGATTCTTTTTTGGGTGAAAAGGGAGTGAAATCGCAGGGTCTGTCGCAGACTTGGGGTTTGCTGAAATCGCAGGTCCGCTGAGCGGAGGGGGGTCCGCTGAGCGGAGGTCCCAACGTAGTTCGCTCCTGTTTGACGTCGCTTGAGGTCCGCTGAGCGGGGGTCTGAAGGATTTCGCTTCTGTCTTGCTCCGCTGAGCGAACCTTGCTGTGTGTGAATTTTTCCAAACTTCAAAATAACGTATCTTTTGATCCGTGAATCATTTCTTAGTGCCGTTTTGGGCGTTGTACAAGTAATTAAATGTTTTATAAGATGGATAATGAATATTGGTAATAGCCGACTTTATTTCCTTAAAAACTAGATTTAATTACTTGATGAGAATTGAACATTATGTGCATATGAGATAGGTGTGACAATGTGTTTGATGTGATGATGAATTGGTTGTGATTTGTTATTATGATTGTGATGGATGCATGACTATCTGAATGATGTTGAAAACATGTACATACTTATTCGGTGATGTGGTGTTGAGATGAGTTGTTCATCGTGATTCGGTGTGTTTTAAGTATGTTATATGTGTTTCATTCATTCATATGCATTGATGTTGGATCCCGGTGATGTTTGGATCGTTGGTCGACATATTTCCCATTGTGTGGAAATTGTGTCGGTGGGCCGTATCTCGATGAGGCGTAGATCGGTTAGGTGGATTAATTCCACGGTTTATTGGTACCACATGCATAGTGTCAGTTGTGTCATATGCATTCTGTCATAATATGATTGTATGGATTTATGTAGTGTGTGTTGTAACCTATTATTGCATGAATTAATAATGGATGTGAATCTGAATATGTATAATTGGGTGAACGGTATATTATGATGCTTGTTGCTTATGAATTGCATAATATTTACTAATTGAGAATGAGACTCACCCTTACATGTTGTCATTTTCAGATTGAGGAGTAGCGGCATTAGTGCTTGGTGAGGATGACTCATAGAGTTTATCCATTTATGTTGGGTCGTGTCGGTCATGCTCTGATCTGTAACACTGGGGAACGATAGTTATAGAGTTTTTATGAAATTAATCTACTTTATTGGTGTTGGATTATGATTCCATTGGATGTATTTGATAATGTTTCTTATTCCGCTGTGATAAACATAATTACGATTTGGTGAACCATTTCCTGATGAAGCATGACTTGACCATGATTGGTTTATTTATTTTATATAATTGTGGCACCCTTGTGTTTATGTTTTACTTTGATATAATTGTTTAAAAATTGTCGTGGGGTTTAGAAGGCTGTTACAATAGTGGTATCAAAGCATAGTCGGTCGTTTGAGTCAGAGTCTTAGTGTCAGTTAATCCCTCGTATGCGAATAGTGTAAGGTTGACACTATCGATACATCTTGTTCTAATGAATATTGTTTTATACTTAGCAGAACAATGGCTGGAAGAGGAGGAAGAAACGACGATGCAATTGCTGAGGCTCTGGGCATGATTGCTGGTGTACTGGGAGGGAATGTCAATGGGGCTGGTATTGGTGCTGACAGGCAGCTGAACAGTTTCCAGCGGAACAATCCTCCGTTGTTCAAGGGCACACATGATCCTGAAGGTGCTCAGAAATGGCTTAAGGAGATCGAGAGGATTTTCAGAGTCATCGATTGTGCTGAGAACCTGAAAGTGAGGTATGGTACTCATATGTTGTCCGAAGAAGCTGATGACTGGTGGATGGCTACCAGGGCTGAATTGGATGCTGATGGTGTAGCTGTTTCCTGGGCTGTGTTCAAGAGAGAGTTTCTGAGGAGGTATTTTCCTGAAGACGTTCGAGGCAGGAAAGAGCTTGAATTTTTGGAGCTGACTCAGGGTAATATGACGGTACCAGAGTATGCTTCGAAATTTGTCGAGTTGGCGAAGTACTACGTTCACTACAACAATGACGAGGCTAGTGAATTCTCAAAGTGCATCAAGTTTGAGAATGGTCTTCGTGATGAGATCAAGCAAGGGATCAGGTACCAGAGAATTCGGCGATTTGTCGATTTGGTGGACTGTAGTAGGATCTTTGAAGAGGATAACCTTAAGCTGAAGTCATCTCACTCTCGCGAGTTGGTTGACAAGAAAGGTAAGAAGCCTATGGATAGAGGTAAGCCATATGGTAGAGGAAATCCTAGAGCTGGGGATTGGAAGAGGCCTAGTGGGGAAGATTCTGGTGCTCCCGTTAGGTGCTACAACTGTGGTGAGACCGGGCATAGAAGGAATGAGTGCAAGAGTGGAGATAAGAAATGCTTCAAGTGTGGTAAGGCGGGTCATATTGCTTCAGATTGTAGGATGAAGATTGTGACTTACTACAATTGCGGCGAAGAGGGTCACATCAGTCCGCACTGCACTAAACCGAAGAAAGATCAGGTTGGTGGAAAAGTCTTTGCCTTGTCTGGGTCAGAGACTGCTCCAAAAGATCGTCTAATTAAAGGTACGTGTTTTATCCATGACACACCTTTTTTAGTTGCTATTATAGATACTGGAGCGACTCATTCGTTCATTTCATTGGATTGTGCTAAACGATTGGGATTAGAAATATCTGTTATTCATGGAAGTATGGTTATTGACACTCCTGCGTCGGGTTCAGTAACTACTTCTTGTGCTTGTTTGAACTGTCCTGTTGACATATTTGGTAGGAAGTTTGGAATGGATTTAGTATGCCTTCCTCTTGAAGGACTTGACGTCATTTTAGGGATGAACTGGTTGCAATTTAACCGAGTTCATATCAATTGTTTTACGAAGACGGTTATCTTTCCTGAAGAGGTTAGTGTTGAGGATTTGACTATGTCAGTCAAACAGATGAATTTGGCTATCAATGATGGAGCGGTGGTGTTTATGTTGTGCTCCTCGATGGAAGTGAAAGGGGGCAATAGCACTGGTGAGCTACGGGTAGTGAATGAGTATCCGGAAGTGTTTCCAGAAGATGTTAGTGAGTTGCCACCTGAAAGAGAAGTGGAGTTCGCTATAGAATTGATTCCTGGAACTAGTCCTGTGTCGATGGCACCGTATCGCATGTCGGCATCAGAATTGGCCGAACTGAAGAAACAGTTAGAAGAATTGTTGGAGAAGAAGTTTATTCGTCCTAGCGTGTCACCGTGGGGTGCGCCGGTACTGTTGGTTAAGAAGAAAGAAGGTTCAATGAGGCTATGTGTTGATTATAGACAACTAAACAAAGTGACAATCAAGAATCGATACGCTTTGCCGAGGATTGACGACTTGATGGACCAGTTGGTTGGAGCTTGTGTGTTTAGCAAGATTGATCTGAGGTCTGGATATCACCAAATTCGTGTGAAGGCAGAAGATATTCAGAAGACGGCATTCCGAACGAGGTATGGACACTATGAATATTTTGTTATGCCATTTGGTGTTACTAATGCACCTGGTGTTTTCATGGAGTATATGAACAGGATATTTCACCCGTATCTTGACAAGTTCGTGGTAGTGTTCATTGACGACATTCTGATTTACTCGAAGAGTGATGAAGAACATGCAGATCATTTAAGAGTGGTGTTGGAGTTATTGAAGGAGAAGAAATTGTATGCGAAATTGTCTAAATGTGAATTCTGGTTGGAGGAAGTAAGTTTTCTTGGCCATGTAATTACGAAGGACGGTATCGCAGTGGATCCTATGAAGGTAGAAGCAGTATCTCAGTGGGAGACGCCGAAGAATGCTTCAGAGATTCGTAGTTTTCTTGGTCTGGCAGGTTACTATAGAAAGTTCATTGAGGGATTTTTGAAGTTGGCATTACCAATGACTAAGTTAACAAGAAAAGGACAAGTATTTGTATGGGATTCAGAATGTGAAAAAGGTTTTCAAGAGTTGAAGAAGAGGTTGACGAGTTCTCCGATCTTAATTTTGCCTAATCCAGCGAAGTCTTTTAATGTGTACTGTGATGCTTCACTGATGGGTTTAGGTGGTGTTTTGATGCAAGATAAGCATGTAGTGGCCTATGCTTCAAGACAGTTGAAAATCCATGAAAGGAATTATCCAACTCATGATTTGGAATTGGCGGCCGTGGTGTTTGTGTTGAAGTTGTGGAGACATTATCTCTATGGTTCTCGATTTGAGGTATTCAGCGATCATAAGAGTCTGAAGTATCTCTTCAATCAGAAAGAGCTCAATATGAGACCGAGAAGATGGTTAGAATTTTTGAAGGACTATGATTTCGGTTTGAATTACCATCCTGGTAAAGCAAATGTTGTTGCTGATGCATTGAGCAGGAAGTCATTGCATATGTCTATGCTAATGGTGTGAGATTTGGATTTAATTGAACAATTCCGAGATTTGAGTTTAGTATGCGAAAGTACTTCTAATAGCGTTAAGTTGGGAATGTTAAAGTTAACTAATAGTATCCTTGAAGAAATTAGAAACGGACAGAAATCTGACGTTGGATTGGTAGATAAGTTGACATTGATTAACCAAGGTCGAGGAGGTGAATTCCGAATTGACGAGAATGGTGTCATAAGGTTTGGAGACCGAGTGTGTGTACCCAATGTTGCTGAGATCAGAAAGAGTATTCTGGAAGAAGGACACCGAAGTGGATTGAGTATTCATCCTGGTGCTACCAAGATGTATCATGATTTGAAGAAGTTATTTTGGTGGCCTGGAATGAAGAAGGAAATTGCTGAGTTTGTTTATGCTTGCCTAATTTGTCAGAAGTCGAAAATTGAGCATCAGAAACCGTCTGGATTGATGGAACCGTTGTTTGTTCCGGATTGGAAGTGGGATGGAATTTCTATGGACTTTGTATCTGGTTTACCTAGAACGAGCAGGAATTGTGATTCTATCTGGGTTATTGTAGACCGGTTGACGAAATCTGCTCACTTTATTCCAATAAGAATGGATTATCCGATGGAGAAGTTGGCTCAGTTGTATGTTGAGAAGATAGTGAGTTTGCATGGTGTTCCAGCTAGTATTGTGTCGGATAGAGATCCGAGATTTACTTCTAAGTTTTGGGCAGGATTGCAGGAAGCCTTAGGTACTAAGTTGAGGTTGAGTTCTGCTTATCACCCGCAGACAGATGGTCAGACGGAGAGGACGATTCAATCGTTAGAGGATTTGCTACGAGCTTGTGTATTAGAAAAAGGTGGTGCTTGGGATAGTTATTTACCTTTGGTTGAGTTTACCTACAACAATAGTTATCATTCGAGTATTGGTATGGCTCCGTTTGAAGCATTGTATGGTAGGAGATGTAGAACACCTTTGTGTTGGTACGAATCTGGAGAAAATACGGTGGTTGGACCGGAGATTGTGCAACAAACTACAGAAAAGATCAAGATGATTCAGGAAAAGATGAGAGCTTCTTAGAGTCGTCAGAAGAGTTACCATGACAAAAGAAGGAAGGATATTGAATTTAAGGAAGGAGATCATGTATTCATGCGGGTTACTCCGATGACTGGCATTGGGAAAGCTTTGAAGTCGAAGAAGTTAACTCCGCGCTTCATTGGTCCATTTCAGATTACTAAGAAGATTGGAAAGGTTGCTTATCAGGTTGCTTTACCGCCTGCACTCGCTAATTTGCATGATGTGTTCCACGTATCTCAGTTGAGGAAATACATTGCGGATCCGTCCCATGAGATTCAAGTAGATGATATAGAGGTGCGAGATAATCTGACTGTAGAGACGTTACCTATGAGGATTGAAGATCGTAAAGTGAAGCAGTTGCGAGGTAAAGATATAGCAACGGTGAAAGTGGTTTGGGGAGGACCAGCCGGTGGAAATGTTACATGGGAGTTAGAGAGCCAGATGAAGGACTCTTACCCGGAACTTTTCGTCTAAGGTATGTTTTCGAGGACGAAAACTCTTTTAGTGGGGGAGAGTTGTAACACCCATAATTTCAGTTTATTAATTTAATTTGGATTTAAATTAAATAATTGGAATTTTAGAATTTAAATTGGATTTAATTGGAAAATGAGGGAGTAAGAGCTATTGGGCTTATGGTGTGGTGATAGTAAAAGAGGGGTGCTAATTAGTTAGGCCTTTTACTAAGTTGTGGTTATTTTATTTTATTTTATTTTTCATAAAATAAGAAAAAGGAACCATTTGGGGAGAAAAGAAGAACACGTGAAAAGAGCAAGAGAAGAGAAAGAAGCAAGAACGTGAAACCGGAAGGAGAGCATTCAAGAAATTCATCGAGGTAAGGGGGGACTCTTCCTTTTAGTATCTCTTATGTGATCTTAGGTGATAGGTAGATTGATGTATGGTTTGGTTCAATTAGATATTGGGATTGTTAGGTTAGGGTGTTATAATTGGATTGAATTGATGATAATTGTGTGAACTAATTGGTTAATAATGAGTTTGGATGATGTTTTATGGTGTATAATTGAATGTATGATGATTATATGCCTGTATGTGATGTCTGGATTCGTTTTTGGGTGAAAAGGGAGTGAAATCGCAGGGTCTGTCGCAGACTAGGGGTTTGCTGAAATCGCAGGTCCGCTGAGCGGAGGGGGGTCCGCTGAGCGGAGGTCCCAATGTAGTTCGCTCCTGTTTGACGTCGCTTGAGGTCTGCTGAGCGGAGGTCCCAATGTAGTTCGCTCCTGTTTGACGTCGCTTGAGGTCCGCTGAGCGGGGGTCTGAAGGATTTCGCTTCTGTCTTGCTCCGCTGAGCGAACCTTGCTGTGTGTGAATTTTTCCAAACTTCAAAATAACGTATCTTTTGATCCGTGAATCATTTCTTAGTGCCGTTTTGGGTGTTGTGCAAGTAATTAAATGTTTTATAAGATGGATAATGAATATTGGTAATAGCCGACTTTATTTCCTTAAAAACTAGATTTAATTACTTGATGAGAATTGAACATTGTGTGCATATGAGATAGGTGTGACAATGTGTTTGATGTGATGATGAATTGGTTGTGATTTGTTATTATGATTGTGATGGATGCATGATTATTTGAATGATGTTGAAAACATGTACATACTTATTCGGTGATGTGGTGTTGAGATGAGTTGTTCATCGTGATTCGGTGTGTTTTAAGTATGTTATATGTGTTTCATTCATTCATATGCATTGATGTTGGATCCCGGTGATGTTTGGATCGTTGGTGGACATATTTCCCATTGTGTGGAAATTGTGTCGGTGGGCCGTAACTCGATGAGGCGTAGATCGGTTAGGTGGATTAATTCCACGGTTTATTGGTACCACATGCATAGTGTCAGTTGTGGCACATTAGGGTACTCTCCACAATGATCAATGATAGTAATGTCTCTTTGAAAGAAGTTGTTCCACCGGATATCTGAATGAGACAAAGACATAATCCCGCGAGACCATTGCATTCTTTGTTCATTTCTCAACACTGATCGGGGAAGATGAAATGTAAACCACCTAGCCGGTAGTGGTATACAGCACATGAGAGTTCCTCGTTTCTTCATTGTACGAGTGTGTAGAGAATGTAGAATGTCTCCCAGCAATGTTGGTACCGGGTTACGGATTAGGAAAAGGTTGATGATGTGTACACTTATGAACTGGTCGGGATTTGGGAATAAAACCAAACCATAGATCAAAAGGGCCATAACCTCCTCAAAAGCTGGATAACTTTTGTTTTCTAGCAGTAGTCGAGCCTTTTCCAATAAGAACTTGGCAAGCAAACCCTTAACTCCACTCTTTGTTTCCCAATTGGACTCGATTTCTGATTTTCGCAGATGTAAAGCAGCAGCAATGACTTCAGGTTTTGGAATCCTTTCTAAACCAGTGAAAGGTAATTGATTTCGAACAGGTAATCCAATTAGTTCAGAGAATTCTGCCAAAGTGGGTACTAACTGGTAATCTAGAAAGGTAAAGCAATGATGTTCAGGGTCAAAGAACTGGAACAGGACCCGTATCATGTCTTCTTCAAATTTTGAGGTAACCAAATGGAGTAGGTGACCATGCCTTTCGGTGAATTGAACATTCCTGGGGAATTCTGACACTAAGTCTTTTAGTTCAGATGGTACCGTTGAGATGTTGATTCGGATGTAATCTCGGGTGGCGGGAGCCATTACCTGCAAAAACAAAGGTAAACTCTTTGATCCTTGAAGTGTTTTGTGAGAAAATGATATGCTTATGATGCAAACATGTGGCACACAAAAACAAATCAAACAATAGCCTTAGGTTTAAAGGCTTGCATGGAGCTGATAGGTGATACCCTCCCCACTGAAGTTGAGTTGGTTAAAACCTGTCCTAGAATAGTATTCGGGTTCTATGATCCTTGGAAGTAACATCTCAATATGGCGCTCGAGCGGCCGATCAAAATATTCCTCGAGGATAACTAACTTCGATCAATTTCAAAGTTAGCCACTTAATAAGCCATAAGTCAAGTTCAACTAAAAAGGTTCTAAGACAAATTAGTGTTTAATGACATTTCAGAAGCCTAATATACTCCTTGATCGTTTTCAAGGGACATCAGTATAAACCAAAGTATCGCACTAACGATGACTACCAGATCAACCGTATCGGTACATGTCGTACAGTTTCCTTGGTCTATTGTCATATACTTAAGGTATCTCGAGATTCGGGTTAGAATCTTTCACACAAGCAAAATACCCAAACAAACCTTTGAAAAATAGAGAAATCAAGTCAAACAATTGAAAACATCGAAGTAATCTATTCTCTTAAGGTAACCCCTTTAGAAAACATTTTGTTTTTGAAAGTGACTCCCCAGCAGAGTCGCCAGTTCTGTGGACCTCCGTTTTTTTCGGGCCATACCTCTGAGCGGGAGAGATACGTGAACTGACTCTTTTTTATCGCTTATGCTTTCGCATTTTTGAAAATTCACAGAGTCGCCACTGTAACACCCCAATTCTACCCAGGCATATAGGTACAAATATCAGAGTATAAAAATTAAATTCATAAAAACAATTAGGGCGTTACACTTAAGTAACCACATAAACAAACATAACATACTCGCAAAAGATGCGTAACACAAATAATCAAGAGGACGGATACACATAAACACCTGAATGTATTCATACTTGTATAAATGCATCGGTAAACAAAATATCCACAACATCCTTCCAAAATACATCGCATGAGAAGGTATCCAAAATACATAATACGAATACATAAAAAGGATCAAATATACATCAAAAGGATCCTATAAGCATTATCTACAAAATAAGTGTTCGATCCCCCCCCCTTAGGTGTTACGTATCACGAGCGGACGACACCAAAACGGACGACTACAAAGAGAGCACCTACACTTGCGGATCACCTGCACATTACCCACGAGTAGGTAACATTAAGGCAGAAGGGTGAGAATACAATTCATAATGAAAGCATGATCAATATAGTAATTCCAACAATATCATTAAGAGTCATATAACAAGATAATCCAATAAGTCAACCACAATCAATATATAAATAATGCGGTACATGGATGATAACATAAATTATAAAGACCGAAGATGATGAATGAGACTCGACTATGCGTATGCATGTGGTACCAAATCCGGAGTAAAAATCCTCCTTGTCATTATGACAAATACACCTGCCAAGCATTATGCTGGGACTTTATTCCACTCAGGAAGCCCGCAGGCTGTCGTCATCGAGCACGCAGCTCCCACTGATGACCTCTTGCCACTCAGGCTCATTCCATTACCGAGCATTAAGCCCCTACTGGTAACCATGCCCGCAGGCCATCTGTTAACAGCATTCCGCCATTAACGTATTGAAATGTTATGCTGTGCATACAAACGACTCAATTACATAACAACAACAACAACAATATAACTCGGTCACATATCTACATCACACCGGTTATATTATTCTATACGGATACATCATCAAAATTGCCACTCAGGCGTTCATATTCACACAGCACACGTATACCGTCAAAACATACTTGATTAGCAAATATCATTTCACAAAATACATTTATGAAAAATCATTCAACCACCAACACACTCCTCTTTATCATAAAGCATACTCAAGGGTTCTCATAATACTTCAAACGGCGCGTAGAAACGACCTACGGTTCAAAAGATACAACAAAACGAAGTTTGGAAAAATAAAATTTCACACAGTCCGCTTGAGCTCCGCTCAGCGGACCCAGACAGAGAATTCACCAAACGAAAATACAGAACCTCCGCTCAGCGGACCCAGACAGAGATTCCCTGCAAAAGAACCTCCGCTCAGCGGACCCCCCTCCGCTCAGCGGGCCTGCGTAAACCCAGAAAAACCAGTCCTGTAACAGACCGTCTCAGCTCCCTCTAAACCATTCAAAACCCATTTAAACCTTCATCCTAACATCAATACAACACAAACATGCTATATATACACCTAATCCATGATTATCATATGGTTGGATCATCACATATCATCTTTGACCTAAATTTCTTCATAAGCAAGAAAACATGGAGAAATGAAAAACAAACATGATCCATGGGAATATCTATCATCATAGTACACATACACACCACAAAATCAAGTTTATATCTTCAAAACTCACAAAACACACAATTTGCCATTGTTGAACAAGCTTGGAAAAGAGTAAGAACAAGAACAAAACACACAAAACTACAAGAATCATACAATCAAGATAAACTATATTCATCCCCCTTACCTTGGTTGGATTCTTGGCTCTAGCTTGGTTTGGATTATACAACTCTCTTCTTCTCTTTGTTTTTCTCTTCTTTCTCTTCTCTTCCCCAAGTTCTCTTTCTTTCTTACTATCTCAAAATATCTCTTTTTCTCTCTTTATCAAAATATCTCTTTCTATTTCTCTACTTCTCATTTTCCTCCTCTCAACTTTCATAATTTCTAATTTTGGCCCAAATGTCACTAAATATCAATTCTAACCAATTAACACCCAAAACATAATAATTACACACATGGAAAGTAATAAGTAAAATATTAACATAATTAATATTTACCGACTGACTCGACTCGAAAACGGTAAAATTAGGAAAATGTAGCAAACATCACAATTAATCAGAAAAACACATTTACGGGCGTTACAACCCTCCCCCACTTAAAAGATTTTCGTCCTCGAAAATAAGATTACCTGCTACAAACAACTCAGGATAGGAATCTCGCATCTTGCTCTCCAACTCCCAGGTCAAACTCTCACCTGCCGCACTTAACCATACGACTTTCACCAAGGCGATCTCCTTGCCTCGCAGAGTCTTAGTCTCACGATCTTCAATACGCACCGGTATCGTCTCAACCGTCAGGTTCTCACGCACTTGCACATCATCCATCTGAATCACATGGGACGGATCCGCAATGTATCTCCTCAACTGAGACACATGGAATACATCGTGCAGATTAGAAAGACTTGGCGGTAACGCCACCCGATACGCAACTTTGCCAACTCGCTCCGATATCTGATAAGGACCAATAAAACGCGGAGTAAGCTTCCTCGATTTCAAAGCTCGTCCGACACCAGTCATAGGCGTAACTCTTAAGAATACATGATCACCGGCTTGGAATTCCAAATCTTTCCTTCGCTTGTCATGATAACTCTTTTGCCTACTCTGTGAACTTCTGATCTTCTCACGAATAAATTTCACCTTCTCTGTAGTCTCTCTTACTATTTCAGGTCCGAGTACCACACTTTCGCCCGATTCAAACCAACACAGTGGAGTTCTACACTTACGACCATATAGCGCTTCAAAAGGTGCCATTCCGATACTAGAATGAAAACTGTTGTTGTAAGTGAATTCTATCAACGGAAGATAAGTATCCCACGAACCTCCCTTCTCTAGAACACATGCCCTCAACAAGTCTTCTAACGATTGAATAGTCCTTTCGGTCTGACCGTCTGTCTGAGGATGATAAGCCGAACTCAACCTCAACTTAGAGCCTAGAGCCTCTTGCAAACCTTTCCAAAAATCTGATGTGAACCTTGGATCTCTATCTGACACAATACTCAACGGTATACCATGTAGTTTCACAACCACCTTGATATAAATCTCAGCCAACTTCGCAACTGGAAAAGTGATGTTAATAGGAATAAAGTGAGCAGACTTTGTCAACCTATCAACAATCACCCAAACCGCATCGAAACCTCTCACAGTATTTGGTAAACTCGTCACAAAGTCCATAGAGATACTATCCCATTTCCACTCTGGAATATCCAATGGTTGCAACAACCCTGCAGGACGCTGATGCTCCACTTTTGACTTCTGACATACCAAACACGCATACACAAACTGAGCCACATCCCTTTTCAAACCAGACCACCAAAAGATCTTCTTCAAATCCTGATACATCTTATTGGCTCCCGGATGAATACTCAAACTGCTTCTGTGACCTTCTTCTAAAATCATCTTTTTCAGCTCGGAATCATCAGGTACACAAATTCTACCACGGAATCTCAAAACACCCTGACCATCCACTCTGAAGTCGCCATTATCACTTTGATTTGCCACCATAAACAAATCAACAAGTTTCACATCCATTTTCTGTCTCTCGCTAACAGTCGACAGAAAGTCATTCGTCACTTTCAACATACCCAACTTCACACTATCTGGTGTCAATTCACATACCAAACTAAGATCACGAAATTGCTCCAAAAGTTCCCATTCCTCCGCCATCATAGCGGACATATGCAAAGATTTCCGACTCAAAGCATCGGCAACCACATTAGCTTTACCAGGATGGTAATTCAAGCTAAAGTCATAGTCCTTCAAGAATTCCAACCACCTACGTTGTCTCATGTTCAACTCTTTCTGATCAAATAAGTATTTCAAACTCTTATGATCACTAAAGACCTCGAACCTTGCACCGTAGAGATAATGCCTCCAAATCTTTAATGCAAAAACCACTGCAGCTAACTCTAAATCATGAGTGGGATAATTCTTCTCATGAATCCTTAACTGTCTCGAAGCGTAAGCCACCACCTTACCTTCCTGCATCAAAACACCACCTAACCCCATATGCGATGCATCACAATACACCACAAACGGTTCCTCAGGATCAGGTAAAACCAAAACCGGAGCTGAAGTCAACCTCCTCTTCAACTCTTCAAAATTCCTTTCACAAACTATGTCCCAAATAAACGCCTTACCCTTGCAAGTAAGCTGAGTTAACGGAAGTGCCAATTTCGAAAAGCCTTCAATGAATCTTCGATAATAACCCGCCAAACCTAAAAAGCTTCTGATCTCAGTAACCGATCTCGGAACCTCCCATTGTAGCACTGCATCTACTTTGGATGGATCCACTGCAATCCCGCTACCTGAAATCACATGACCAAGAAAACTCACCGCTGATAACCAGAACTCGCACTTGGATAACTTAGCATACAACTGCTTCTCCTTCAAAACCTGTAGCACAACACGCAAATGCTCCTCATGCTCTTCCGGAGACTTAGAATAAATCAAGATGTCATCTATGAAGACTACCACAAACTTATCCAACTGATCATGGAATATGCGATTCATATACTCCATAAACACACCAGGTGCATTAGAAACTCCGAACGGCATCACCAAAAACTCATAATGCCCGTACCGAGTCCTAAACGCAGTCTTCTGAATATCTTCTTCCTTCACCCGAATCTGATGGTAACCAGATCTTAAATCAATCTTGCTAAACACACTGGCTCCCACCAACTGATCCATCAAGTCGTCAATCCTAGGAAGCGGATACTTATTCTTAATCGTCACCTTGTTCAACTGGCGATAATCAATACACAACCTCATGCTTCCATCCTTCTTCTTTACCAACAACACTGGAGCTCCCCATGGTGAAACACTAGGCCTCACAAAATGTTTTGCTAGCAACTCTTCCAATTGTTTCTTTAATTCCACTAACTCTGATGCCGACATTCTATACGGCGCCATAGAAACAGGCCTCGTACCAGGAACTAGATCTATGGAAAACTCCACCTCTCTCTTTGGCGGCACATCAGAAAAGTCTTCAGGAAACACTTCGGGAAATTCTCGCACTACTGGAAAATCCCCAACTGCAGCTCGACTCTCCACAGTCAACGATGCAAACACACCAAACAACTGTGCCCCATCTTCTAACAGTCGATTCAACTCCTTGGTAGATAAGATATCAAATTCCACATCCTTCTCAAGAAATGGAAACCTCACCAACTTATGATAACAATCGATATGGACACGATTATTCATTAACCAATCCATTCCCAGAACCACGTCTAACTCGCTCATCGGCAAACAAATCAAATCAACAGTAAAGTCCTTACCGAAGATTGATACCGGACAATTCTTACAAACTAGAGAAGTAATTACCGACCCCATTGCTGGTAAATCGATAACCATCTCACCACCCAAATCAGATAGAACAAGACCTAATATTTTAACACAATCATCGGCTATAAAACAATGCGAAGCACCCGTATCAATAATAGCAATTAAAGGAATGCCATTAATAAAACAAGTACCTCTGATCAGTCGATCACCCTTGTCCGTCTGAATTCCAGCCAAAGCAAACACTTTCCCTCCAGCTTGAACTTTCTTCTTCTGACATTGGCCGCTCATGTGTCCTTCTTCACCACAATTAAAACACACTATTCCCTTGAACGTACAGTCGGGTGACAAATGTCCTGCCCTCCCACACTTGAAACATTTCCTCGAGTCACCATTGCAGACATTACTTTTGTGGCCAGGTTTACCACACTTAAAACACACAATCTTAGCAGGAGCATCTCCCCCACTAAACCTAGGTCCATGATTCATCTTTTTCTTACCCTTCCCTCCATCATACGGTGTCCCACGATTCTGCGGACCTTTGTTCCTCTTTTCATTAATCACCTTATGATGAGCATTATTATCCTCATCATAAATCCTACAGTTGTCCACCAAATCTGGAAACACCCGAATCTTCTGATACCCCACCGCCTTCTTGATATCAGAACGTAACCCATTCTGGAACTTAACGCACTTAGAAAATTCTGCCCCCTCACCAACAAAGTGCGGGTAGAATTTCGCAAGTTCATTAAACTTGGCCGCATATTCAGACACAGACATGCTGCCCTGAACCAAAGCCAAAAACTCAGTCTCTTTCTTCCCACGGACATCCTCCGGGTAATACTTCCTCAAAAACTCCCTCTTGAACACCGTCCAAGAAATCTCTTCACCGGTTGCTTCTAACCTTGCCAAAGTCTCCAGCCACCAATCATCAGCCTCCACAGCTAACTGATGAGTGCCATACCTGACTTTCTGCTCTTGCGTGCAATCCATCACACGAAAGATCCTCTCCATCTCCTTCATCCAAGTCAAGGCTCCCTCGGGGTCATGTGTTCCCTTAAACACAAGAGGATTCTCCCTCTGGAAAGTCGCTAAACTCCGAGACCTTGCATTCTCATCCGTATGCATAGCTTCAGCCATAGCTTGCAATGCAGCAGCAATAGCAGCGTCGTTACGTCCAGCCATCTCTAAACTTCACAATAACACCAAGAGAAGTAAGCCCCAAAAAAAGAAAAATAACACAAGAATTGTTAGACCAAACGACACGACACTTGGTCGGACAAGACCGACCCGCTCTGATACCACTAATGTAACACCCCAATTCTACCCAGGCATATAGGTACAAATATCAGAGTATAAAAATTAAATTCATAAAAACAATTAGGGCGTTAAACTTAAGTAACCACATAAACAAACATAACATACTCGCAAAAGATGCGTAACACAAATAATCAAGAGGACGGATACACATAAACACCTGAATGTATTCATACTTGTATAAATGCATCGGTAAACAAAATATCCACAACATCCTTCCAAAATACATCGCATGAGAAGGTATCCAAAATACATAATACGAATACATAAAAAGGATCAAATATACATCAAAAGGATCCTATAAGCATTATCTACAAAATAAGTGTTCGATCCCCCCCCCCTTAGGTGTTACGTATCACGAGCGGACGACACCAAAACGGACGACTACAAAGAGAGCACCTACACTTGCGGATCACCTGCACATTACCCACGAGTAGGTAACATTAAGGCAGAAGGGTGAGAATACAATTCATAATGAAAGCATGATCAATATAGTAATTCCAACAATATCATTAAGAGTCATATAACAAGATAATCCAATAAGTCAACCACAATCAATATATAAATAATGCGGTACATGGATGATAACATAAATTATAAAGACCGAAGATGATGAATGAGACTCGACTATGCGTATGCATGTGGTACCAAATCCGGAGTAAAACTCCTCCTTGTCATTATGACAAATACACCTGCCAAGCATTATGCTGGGACTTTATTCCACTCAGGAAGCCCGCAGGCTGTCGTCATCGAGCACGCAGCTCCCACGGATGACCTCTTGCCACTCAGGCTCATTCCATTACCGAGCATTAAGCCCCTACTGGTAACCATGCCCGCAGGCCATCTGTTAACAGCATTCCGCCATTAACGTATTGAAATGTTATGCTGTGCATACAAACGACTCAATTACATAACAACAACAACAACAATATAACTCGGTCACATATCTACATCACACCGGTTATATTATTCTATACGGATACATCATCAAAATTGCCACTCAGGCGTTCATATTCACACAGCACACGTATACCGTCAAAACATACTTGATTAGCAAATATCATTTCACAAAATACATTTATGAAAAATCATTCAACCACCAACACACTCCTCTTTATCATAAAGCATACTCAAGGGTTCTCATAATACTTCAAACGGCGCGTAGAAACGACCTACGGTTCAAAAGATACAACAAAACGAAGTTTGGAAAAATAAAATTTCACACAGTCCGCTTGAGCTCCGCTCAGCGGACCCAGACAGAGAATTCACCAAACGAAAATACAGAACCTCCGCTCAGCGGACCCAGACAGAGATTCCCTGCAAAAGAACCTCCGCTCAGCGGACCCCCCTCCGCTCAGCGGGCCTGCGTAAACCCAGAAAAACCAGTCCTGTAACAGACCGTCTCAGCTCCCTCTAAACCATTCAAAACCCATTTAAACCTTCATCCTAACATCAATACAACACAAACATGCTATATATACACCTAATCCATGATTATCATATGGTTGGATCATCACATATCATCTTTGACCTAAATTTCTTCATAAGCAAGAAAACATGGAGAAATGAAAAACAAACATGATCCATGGGAATATCTATCATCATAGTACACATACACACCACAAAATCAAGTTTATATCTTCAAAACTCACAAACCACACAATTTGCCATTGTTGAACAAGCTTGGAAAAGAGTAAGAACAAGAACAAAACACACAAAACTACAAGAATCATACAATCAAGATAAACTATATTCATCCCCCTTACCTTGGTTGGATTCTTGGCTCTAGCTTGGTTTGGATTATACAACTCTCTTCTTCTCTTTGTTTTTCTCTTCTTTCTCTTCTCTTCCCCAAGTTCTCTTTCTTTCTTACTATCTCAAAATATCTCTTTTTCTCTCTTTATCAAAATATCTCTTTCTATTTCTCTACTTCTCATTTTCCTCCTCTCAACTTTCATAATTTCTAATTTTGGCCCAAATGTCACTAAATATCAATTCTAACCAATTAACACCCAAAACATAATAATTACACACATGGAAAGTAATAAGTAAAATATTAACATAATTAATATTTACCGACTGACTCGACTCGAAAACGGTAAAATTAGGAAAATGTAGCAAACATCACAATTAATCAGAAAAACACATTTACGGGCGTTACAGCCACCGACCTTTTATTTTATCCAATTAAGGAAAGGTTTATAAAAGAAACAGAAAAAAGACCTTTAAGAAATTCTGGGTAAGGGGTAGGTTATACAAAGGGAAGGTGTTAGCACCCTTTGTATCCATGGTTATCCATGGGCTCTTAAGTTTGCTTAGCTCACTTGTTTTTCGATCATTTTTCAATTGCTTTAGAATGCTCATATGTGGTTTCAAATACCTTTGTAAATTGAATTTTGTAATGATCCTTGTGTGGATGTATACAAAATGTTTGTTTATCTTTCGAAAGATGTTTTGAAAAGAACGTTAACTTTGTAATGATCCGTGTTTGGATGTATACAAAATATTGTCTTTTTGGAAAGTTTTGTTTTGAAAAACAACAGTGTATGAGAATTTTGTTTGTTTTGATTTGAGCAAGCAAACTAGGAGGTCTACCCTGAGTTGTAAGGTCTTTATCCTTATTTCCTTTAAAAATCTATCCTTTCACCGGATACAAACAAAAGGTTCGATTTTGTACTCGAAACAGTGGAATTTTAACTTTAATTTTGAAAAGAATGAGAAGGGATTACCTTAAGAGGTGCAAGTGTGATTGTGTTTGTATTCAGATATTTTATCTTTGAAGTTAGTGATCTAACAGTTCAATTTTATCTTTGACATACACGCAGTTTATATTTGCTGGAAATTAAAATGCGGAAATGTAAAGTGCGGAAAGTAAATCTACGCTATTACATCGATTGTGCAGGAAATGTAAACTAGCCTATTTACATGAATTTGACATCCTATACATTTATCTAGGAATTTAAATTGCAAGAAAAATAAAAGGCATGTTTTTTGGATTTTTTATGATTGATTTTAATTATAATTAATGCATGATTAATTAAATTAAAATGAAGGAAAAAGATGAAAATAGATTTAAACCTAGAAATTAAGTTTAAAATATGTACAAAATATTTGTCAATTAATTTTAAAACAAAACTAATTTTTTTGGAATTTTTGAAATTGATTTGAAATTGATTAAGCTATATTAAAACATAATTATGCAAATAATTATACAAATAATTAAAACTTAAAGAGAAAATTATCCTAAATATGTACAAAATTAGTTTATAACATATAAACAATATTTAATATAAAGAACAATTTTTTTTATGATTTTTTGATTGGTTAGAATAATTAAAAAGCAAACATATAAATATATACTAATTAATTATGCAAAATATTGAAATTTTGAAGAAAAATAAAATATTTTTATTTCAGAAAATAATATATTATTTTAGAAGTCTAAAAATATTTTTTGTGTATTTTTTGGATTTTTAAAACTATTTTTAATTAATTTTGCAAAGAAAATTAAAATAAAATAGAAAATAAAAGGATACATGATCATGTGTGATTAATCTGAGAGTCCATGGTATGGGGATTCATTCTGATGCGTTGGATGAGTCATTAAATGAGATCAGATGGCCCAGATATTGAGGCACGTGGTAAAAGTTACACCTGCAAAGCACAGAATCAGAGACAAATTTAAAAAAACACGCGCGCGTCTGAACCAATGGGGGGAAGACACGTCTTCGTCTTCAACCTCCAGACAACACCTTTAACAGCGCTTTTGTAAAAAAGCGCTATAATAAGTGATGCTTAAACCTGCAAAATAGCGAATAGGGGTAAACGTGTTTATAAATTTGGCGCGACATGCCCATTCAAATGCGTCTAGTACATACGAATTCAGTGGTACCACTTAGAACCTGTAATTTTGCTTATTTCAGAAAGCCCTAATTTGGAGAGTATGAACCCTAAAATGGTAACTTCGTATATAAGCAACCAAACCTTAATTAAATGTCCAGAAACGATCTACACACCACACTAAGTTCAAATATATGTCTACATCTTGCTAGATATGCGTGTGTTATGAGATATGAGTTAGTTTTAGTTTGAACAAACTGTGGCCTAGGTAGCTCGATTTATGAGGTTTCAAGACTTGGAAATGATTGAGATATGTTCAGTGATGCTTGAGGAAGGTATTAGAATTTTTAGTTTGTATGGAAAGTGACTGGAATTCAAAATTCGAATTTGAGATTTCTTTGAAAAGTTTCAAGTGATTACAAGTGTGTTACAAGCAAGGCTTTGTTTCTGAACTTGTCTCCCTTCATTACTGAAGTATGTTAGCCTATATATAAGCATTGAAGTGCTTAAAATCTAAGCTAGAAAGCAATAAGTGCTTTGTTGAATTTTTGACTTTTTCCACATGTGTAGCTTGGCATTTAAGCCACTATGGCTTGATTTTCTTCTCTCCCTCTGCTGTACTTTGGCTTGGGACAGAGTTGAATGATTCTCTTGATGAGTCATTCTTGGAATTCAAGCTATGCATTATCCTTCCATTTTCCTTTTTAAATTTAATCTTATATGTGATAAAATTAACTCAAAAATGGATAAAAATGATGTGGGCTTTGTATTGGTCGTGGGAGGCCCATTATATTATGGAAATGATGTTTGAACCATGAAAACTTGGCCCCATTTGGAAAAAACACATTTTTGAGCAATGTTGATTTCATGTATTTTCCCAAAATTTAGCCAACTTCAACAAGGTGTAAATCCCTCAATTTTTGTCATATGAAGGAGATCTTGCACTTTTTGGAAACCTCAAAGAGTCCTCTAACCAATGTCTTTGGTCTCATGTCAAAATTATTTTTGATGCTCCTTGTGTGTCCTTTTGAAAAAAGTGTCTTTTTGTTGACTTTGAAAATGACCTGTAATGTCTTTGGTCATATTTTTCAAATGGTGAATGCAATGACCATGGGATCAATTTCATTTGAAAGATAATTGAATTTCCTTCAAAATGAGCTTTGGTTTGAATTTTTTGGATGAAGGATGAGAGAGTTATGACCAGTCAAAGTTGAGTTGACTTTTCAGGCAAAAACCCTAATTTTGAATCTTAGGGTTTTGTTGATTTTTGATCTTTCCTTGATGAATTATGATCATCCAATGATCAAATGATGAATCCTTTGACAAAATATGGACTTTGACAAAAAAAATCATTTTTGACTGTCTGTTGACTTTTTGGTCAAACGGGTCGTCTGTTGACGGTTTGAGCTGCTGACGGTGCGTCTGAGTGAATTGAAGTTTGAAAATTTGTATGATGGTACTTTGAGATATATGGATGTGCATTAAATCCATTTGAGGTCTCAAAAACTTGTTTCTCCTGTAAAAACAAGAAAACCCTAGTCAGGGACTGTTTGTGTAGGAGACAGTTAAGCGTACCTGATTTTTGTGCAGTGTTGAGTCTCTGCTAATCGCGTGATATTCAGAAGACTTCTAGAACAAAAATCTTGGAATTTTGAATTGTAAAAGATTGGTTTGATTGATGGTACAAAACACTGAGAATTGTACTGCCAGCAGTTTGGCTGTCAACTGACTGTTCAGGTACAGTCTGAGTTTCCTGATTCTGCGCCTGCAAAAAGATTTAACTCTGTACCAATTGTGTCAGTACTATTTATCTGTAAATAAATAAATAGCATGTGTGAAGTAATAAACAGTATTTGGCGTTTGCGTAAGAATAAATTCAACTACAAGCCAAATTACTGTATAAGAAAAATTCTAAAAACTAAGTATTTCATATGTCAGGATATTTGTTGAAATAAAATCCATGATTATATGAGACTCTTAATTTTCAGATTGGAGTTTTCTTGAAAAAAGATGCGGGCAAATTTTGGGGTATAACAGTTGCCCCTATTCAATCTTCTTAAACCTGAAGAGATTGTCTGAAATCTGAAGGTAGAAGATGATTGAATATTTAGATGCCCTGAAAATTTGCACTTACCTTGATCAGAAGAGATGTTGGAAGTTGCATTTGAATGTCGTCTGCGAAATGTTGGCAGATTGAAACATTACCTGAGATGGGCTTTCAGATGCCACCTGGTAAATGTGTTGAGGGTTTGTTCATCAGAATGAATCCATTGATTATATCTTGATGAAGGATTTGAAAGTCTTTGTGTTAACTGTTTCGGAACCGTCCAAGGTTACCGCTTTAAGTCTAGGAGGATGATTGCTACGGAACTTGTCCAAAGTTTTTCCTGCTTTAGATTTTGAAAGTTGATCATTGTGGAACCGTTTGAGGTATCAGCTTTAGATCTTTGATGTTAGATCATCCTTGAACCGTCTGAGGTATCGACTTTAGATCTTCAATGTTAGATCGTTCTGGAACCGTCTGAGGTATCAACTTTAGATCTGCAATGTTAGATCGTTCTGGAACCGTCTGAGGTATCAACTTTAGATCTGCGAGGTTAGATCGTTTTGGAACCGTCTGAGGTATCAACTTTAGATCTGCAATGTTAGATTGTTCTGGAACCGTCTGAGGTATCAACTTTAGATCTGCAATGTTAGATCGTTCTGGAACCGTCTGAGGTATCAACTTTAGATCTTCGATGTTAGATCGTTTTGGAACCGTCCGAGGTATCAACTTTAGATCTGCAATGTTAGATCGTTCTGGAACCGTCTGAGGTATCAACTTTAGATCTTCGATGTTAGATCGTTCTTGAACCGTCTGAGGTATCAACTTTAGATCTTCGATGTTAGATCGTTCTGGAACCGTCTGAGGTATCAACTTTAGATCTGCGATGTTAGATCGTTCTGGAACCGTCTGAGGTATCAACTTTAGATCTGCGATGTTAGATCGTTTTGGAACCGTCTGAGGTATCAACTTTAGATCTGTGATGCTTGTTTTTGAGTTGATAAGTGATCAGAATGAATCTTCGGCTTGATTATATCTGAGAGAACCGTTCATGGAATTCAGGTGAACACTGCATGTGATTGAGAACATCTTTGTTGAAGATATCCGTCTGCCTGAAAAATCAAGTTAGTGATATGCAATGTTTATGATGCATGTAATGTAAGATATTCCCGGAGAATTATGCATGTGATGTTGTGTATGAATATGCGTATGAATATGCGCATGATGCATGATGTATGAATGTGAATATGAATGTGTGATGTATGATGTATGAATGTGAATATGAATGTGTGATGTATGAATGTGATGTCAAGCTTTTATTTGGGAAAATAAATTTCCGTCAGTCATCTGGATATGACTATATTGTGATTGTTGATGATCTTTTGCCTTGTTTGAGTATCCTCGGCTGGGGAAATTCTTTGAGAACCATGGTACTCTGTTGAAGGATCTTTGACTATCACTTGGGAATGAAAGGTAGCTGGAAGTTCTGATGCCTTTTCAAATGGGAATGAGGAAGATGCATAATCCTCCGATGCACTATCTGACCAAGTCCGGGTGCGGGGATCACACCTTCTGAAGATAGCAATCTGGAACAACCCTGCTGGGGGATAAGACTTCTTTTGAAGAGAAAATCTTTTTGAGGAATTTGCTGAGAAATGTTTCTCTTGGGGATTTTCTTCTGATGGGATGATGTCCAGATAATTGGGACATTACCTGAATGCTATTCCTGTTTTTCCTGGTAAACATAAATCATATTCAAATGCACATGTTCATTTAGAATTATCATTGGGACGTTTACGTATTTAAAACAGAAAAAGTGAAAATGGTGATTTTTGAGCCTAAGCTGCATTGATTTTTGAAAAAGAGCCATGATAGGCTGATTAGCACAGGGAGACAATAATCCTAGAAGTAGGAAACTGTCATAAAGTTTTGGAAAATATTTATGAAGGTAAATAGCTATGTGAAAACAATCCAGTCAAGTTTCAATTCTGCTATTGCCAATCTGTCTTCGAGCATCTCATCCCTCACTTGTTGGAAGAAAGTGATTGGACTGATTGGTGTCTTTGAGGTGTTGAATCTTGATGGTGAGTAGGCAGCTGAACGGAACATAGTTGTATGCTTCATTCCCTAACTTTTGCCTAGGCTGCCCTTTCAGGTTTTCAGCCTACCGGGATAGTATTTGTTTAGTCTCTAATTTTTGCCTGGACCGCCCTTTCGGGTTTTCAATCCACCGAGACGCTCATTTTTTGCCTAAGTTGCCCTTTCAGGTTTTCAACTTAGCGAGCTGTTTTTTTCTTTTTAAGCGAAGTATTTTTTGACTATGTCAGCATTCACAGGGTGTGGGAAATCCTCACCATCCATGGTGGTAAGCAACTGATCGCGACTTTACGTGTCTATAAATCTGGTAACTGCAAGTGCACAGTCGTGTCGTGTAGTTTTAAAAGATATCGAATCCACAGGGACTATGAATCGATCTACCGTTATCTAAGGTTACTATGTAAAGCTAGGAGTACTAAAATTTCGATTGTTCCTAAGGGAAAGTGATTGTGAGAAAATAAAGAATAATAATAAAAGACAGGTATCAGTATGTATTTCGTTTAACTAAAGGTAATCCGAAGGTCCATTGGCTTTTGCATAATTAAATTAAAAATCTTTACTAATTCCAATTGATTAAAAATCCTCGTCTCAAACTTTCGCTCTGTTGATTCAGACTACTATCCTAATCCTAATGTACGCTTTCGCCATCCCATTAGATTTTAGAAGAGCTTTTTGGAAACAATGTAATTAATAAAATGCCTATTTTACGAGGTTGTTATCTATTTAAATCTCCTAATCTCAAACTTTCGCTCTGTTGACTCGGAGCAAGCTAATAACCCTAACGTACGCTTTCGCCATCCCGCTCGAGTGTAAAAACAATTTTTGAAAATAAATAAGTTCCAATTAGTTTTAATACGCTTTCGCCATCCTTAAAACTAATGTCCTATGTCTACTATCCAGTTAAAGTCCTCAAACTTTCGCTCTATTGGTTTTAACCTTTGACCGTCCTAAGCCCTCAAACTTTCGCTCTATTGGTTTTAAGACTTACTAATTAAACTAGACATATAAACCAAAAATAAGTGATAATTAATAAAACATAATTTAAGCCAATTTATTTCGGATCCCTACGGTTAACTTACTTTACATACCGACACCTTTAGGAATTTAGCCAGACATATTAATATGATTAAACATGCATAAATCGGTTCGGTTCATAATATTAGACATATTAAATGGCATATAATATATCATGCAATAATAATATAAATAAAGGCGGTAAATAAAAACCTGAATTAAAATAAATCTGAATTGAATTGAATCTTGAAGTACTCGAACTTCCACCACAGGTTGGCTGGATCGTTCTTCGGAATTTAAATGGCAGAAAATAAAAACAAGGAAATAAAACGATAAATCTAACGTAAGGCTAGATCTACGAAAAGTTCACAACAATTTCCAGTGTAGAAATCGTTGTGAGAAAATAAACGGTTAAATGAAAGCAGAATAAGGAAAAGCAGTTCGCGGTACAATTTCGGCAGCACTTCGTTGGCAGGAAATCGGACTGATTGAAGTGAAGTGACTGGTCCTATTTATAGGAGGGGCTTGCAGTTGCTTTGCGTGGAAAGAGGAACTTCTGCAGACCGGGACGTGGAGACGTGCGTCTCCTATTCTTCAGGGAGACTTGAGACGTGCGTCTCAAGTGGAGAGAATTTAGGGAGGTGGAGACGTGCGTCTCCCTTTTGCTGAGGTGGCAGAGACGTGCGTCTCTGCTTACTTGTGTGGCTTGGGCTGCTCTCCTTCGTGGGCTGGATTGCTTCATTGAGTCTTTGGGCCTCTTTCAGCACACTTGGCCTTTAATTGCACTCCCTTTTTACTTCAGCACCCAATTTACGTCTTTTAGGCATAGAAAAGGGTCGTTTTGGCTCCATTTCTTCTCTTTTTCACAATTCGGCATAGTAAGAGTGTAAAACCTGAAACAAAGCAAAAACACGCGTAATATCGTAATAAATTAAAATAATAACCGGAAAATGCTATAAATATCTATGGATTGTAAGCTAAATATACGATATAAAATCGTGTTATCAAATTCCCCCAGACTTGAACCTTTGCTTGTCCTCAAGCAAAATAAGAAGATAAAGATAAATGAAACACACTTCCACCACGTCGTTCAGTCATACTTAGCTACATAGTGTTCTTATTCGGAAATAATGATAATGAATCTAGCAATAAACCTATAGTAACAACACTAAACAACTCCCAGTATGCATACCAATCCGAATCATGCCATTATAGCTCGACCCTTTTTTTTTTTTTTGACTTGTCATCATGTTTCACCCTTTTCATTCGCGCGCAATCACATTAAGCCCATTATCTTGACACGCACATAGCAGAGTAGTCGGTTAGTGACTATGATCCTTCTCATGGAGTTCTGGCACAATATGTGGTATACTCCTTAGCATTCACTTGTAGATTGTGGGGAATCGGACAATAGTCCTTCCTACCAAGTTCATTACCAGATGACTTCTGAACCAATCGACAGTGAGTTTTTTTTTTTTAAAATTCTTTGTATTTGAGATTTGCGACCGTTAGGTTAAATGATCTTGTGAGGATCACCTTACTTAGTAGGCACATTTCTTCTTATGGTTGAACACATAATTATTATTATGAGGATCATACACTTATATTCATCGACTCTCTGCGTAGTTTGTATCTAAGACGGTGCCGACTGCTAGAATAAACTACTAAGGGTTATTTCAAAACTTAAAGTCGGTGGTTTTGGTATAACGGGTATTCAAATCGGTTACGCATACTCGGGGGTTTTAGAGTGTTGGGACAATAAGGATATTGACTATATTCAGTTTCAGTGCGTTGAGTGTTTGAGTAGCTTTGTATTTCTCGAACGTGTGGGGTTTGCGTTTATCGTAAAAATTTTGTTATGGCTCAAGAAAATGGAAGAAATTGAAATAACTGCGGAATTATACATATAAGACTTAACTTCCATAAATATTCTTTATTGAATTTGAAAAACATTACAAGGAAGGGAAATAACTGAAGGGAAAAATAAAACTAAAGGAAATAGAAATAATACGACTCCCCCAGACTTAGATGATGCAATGTCCTCTAAGCATTAAGAACTACTCCTCATTGTTGCGGTTTCGAGAACTGCTCGCGCCTCTTGTACGAACACGGCGACGTCTATCAGGAGAGTCATTCACACGAATGTCAAGATCATGCAAATATGTAGCAATTTCAGCGTATTGACTTTCGTTCCTAATAGCATAGTCACGGTGCTCCTGTTGCATCTCTCGGATGAGCCTAATTGTTTCAGTTTGGTTTGTCTGCATAGCTTGAACGAGTTGATCTTGGCGTTGAATAGCAGCATACATGGCTTCAAGAGTGATAGGCGGAGGGTTGTTTGGAGGAGGTTGGTTGACATCAGCTTGCCCTTGGTTGAGTTCTTCTTCATTGGCATCCATAGGTTCATTAGGATGTTCTTGTTGGTCATCTTGAGGGTTGTCTTCAATAAGCCTCCAACGTTGAACATAACGGATGTTGATTCTTTCAGGGCATGGAAGGATGACATAAGGAATAGGAACTTTGTTGACGACCAAAGTGTATCGGCCATCATGGCGGGGTGAAACCAAGTGGGAATCGCGGCAGTAGGTGAGATCGAGTGACTGAGCAGGCTTCATGAGATGTGAGAGTGAGAGGAGCTCGTCACCAAGACCTAAAGCACAGGCCAAGGTAGTAATAATGCCTCCAAGCAAGAATGGATTTGTAGCGGGGGCGTTAACTAAACCTTGGATGTGTTGGAACATAAACGGTGCGGCATTGAAACGGATATTGTTAAGCGCACAGTAAAGGAAAAATAATTCATTTTGGTTTACCTTGTGGTTGTTAGATCTCGCAAAAATAGTATGCCCCAAGACACGTTGAAAATAACGTATAGCGGGGTTTTGAATGTGAGAAGCATGGAGAGCTCTCCAACCGGTAGGATTTTCTCCAGTGAGATGGAACCAAAATTCAAAAGCGAGATCCTCCCAGGATCGACCATTGAGTTCTTGAAAGATTGAGCGGTGAGCAATTGGTGCATGATTAAAATGCAAATATGAAGCTACGACATCTTGTTCGAGAGCATATTCACGGTTGAACATCCGAAATTGGATGCTACCGGTTGAGAGTGGTTGATTAGAGGGAGTGTCGTAGTTGAAAGAACTCAAAAATTCTAAGACGAGCGGCTCATAAGTAGGTACGGGTTCGGTACAAAGATGGTGGAGGCTAGATTTGGTGAGCAGACGGGTAACACCATCAATGAGACCTAAAGTTTCTAGACACTCGGTGTTCACAAATTTTGTGGGAACAACCGAACGTTCGTAGAAAGCAACATATTTTGTTCGTTGAGCATCATTGTCGTCATCTCGGAAGATAATGTTTGAAAGGTCGGGAGGTGGTCTCTCGGGACGCTCACTACGGATTAATGAACGTGGAGGCATGGTGAGTATGGAAATGAAAAATAGAAATGTAGTGTAGAAAAGTAGAGAATGGTATGATAGTTGTGAAGAAGAAGAGTGGTGGTGGTGTGGTTTTATAGTGAGGTTTGAAAATGGTGTGGTTAATGGAAAATTAAAATGGATTAATGGTGGTGTTTGAAGTTTGAATAGAATAGAGAAATGGGAAATGAATGGAGTTTAAGAGGTGAATGATGGAGGATGAATGAGGTTAATGGAGTTTAAATGGAATAAATAGGGGAAGAATGAAGAAGATTGAAAGATGAATTTTGAAATTCAAATTCAAAATTCAAGAGGGAAAGAGAGTGGTCTGCGTGGTCAAACAGACTGCTGGCGTTGGGAGACGTGCGTCTCAGGCAGCCAGTCTGCTGGGGCAGAGCATGGAGACGTGCGTCTCCTGTTCCTTTGGTTCGTGTCAGCTGGCCCCACACAGATGGAGACGTGCGTCTCCTGTTGTAGGCAGGTGGGTCACGCATGCAAGTGACCAGACAGTGCTGATAGATACCATTAATATTGTCCATCAGTTCATAACAGTGTCGGATTTAAATACTATTAACAGCAAAAAATTATAGGGAAGTATATATATAGCAGTCAATAGCAGTGTAACATAACACAGTAGCAGTAGTCAAAAGAATTTTGCATTTAATAATAAACCAGTACTGAGTGTTACCAGAAGTAGAAAGCAAAAGTGCAGAAAAATGTAAATCTAAACTAGGAATAGAAATTACTAAAACTAGAATAAAATCTAATAGTCTAATACGGTAACATCTAGCCACGTCTATTGTTGTTCTGATTAGACTGAATGTGTTTGAAAACTTCGTCGAACTGAGCATTTACGGTGTCGATAAAATCGAAGAAATGCATTTGCAAAGTGTGTAGCTCGTTGCGCACATGTTGTACATCTTGTTGTAGCGCAGTGATGGCTTGTTCGTGCGTATTCAGATTAGGCATTCTTTGATTCACCGATGCAGTAGATGTAGTGGGTTGTTGTTGCTCGACCTCGACATCAGTCATATCAACAGTGTGATCATCAACGGAATCTTCAGAATGAGTTTCAGGCTCATACTCAGATACAGGTTCATCAATGGGAAGAGGTTCGTAATCAGAAATGGGTTCATCAACAGGAAAAAGGTTCATAGTAACCAGGAGGTGTTTCAGGTTCAGATTCAGATGCTGGCATTTCCTCATCAAAATGTTCATAAGCTTGAGGAGTTTCAGGTGATGGCTCTCTCTCAGGAATCTGACCATAGTAAAGCCAGTTGGCAGGGTTGTGCACACTCGTCCTAGGATTCGGTAAGGTGAACTGATACCAAACTTTGTTATCAATGAGCAATTCAAAACGATCAGGTCCAAGATTACCGATGATACCTCGATTAAAACAGAAATTGATGTCCATAGAGGTATGGGTACCAAAAGGTGTCAATCTAAGCAAAGGCACTCTCATTCCTATGGCATTAGCAATCATAGTGACGAATCCGCCGATCCTAATGGGTGAAACTTCGTCTTGCGTGATGCGCTCGAAGTTTGTTAGCATGAATGCGATGGCATTGACCGGGCGATTCTGAGATGTACAAAACATGATGAACAACTCTTCTCTGGTAACTTCAGTGACATTATCGGGCTTTCCAAAAATATAGTGAGCAAGGATCTTGTGAAAGTAGCGGAAAGCAGGATTGTGGATGTTCTTAGATTGAAACTCATTCTCTTCAGGGTTGTCGTTTCCAGTGATCTTGCCCCAGTATTTTTCCAACTCCCAGTATGGAAGATTTTCTTCAGCTACTTGGGCGTATGCATCAGGTCCATGAGGTAGTTCTAACATTTCATCAAAATCTCGGATGCAGAAATTAAACTCCATACCAAAGAGTCTAAAGAGAATAACTCCTTTTTTCAGTCCTTGTCCACAGTTTGGAAGATAGGTCAGGGAGCTCAAGAATTCCAGAGTGAGCTTCCGGTAAGTGCTAAACTTGCGGAACAAGTGAGAACCAGTCTAACCAATTTGGTTAAGCAGGTGTAGGATGCTTTCTTCGATACCAAGTTTCACCATAGTTGGTTGGTGAGGATAGCAAGTCAAATCCATGTGTCTTCCAGCCAGCTTGTTAAATCTTGCTTCTTGTCCTCTACCACGGAACACAACTTCCATGTTATCAACTTCTTGCATCGTAGTTAGTAGTTAAATGAAAAACCTAGAAGTTGAAAATATTGAGATTAAGTTAGAACTAGGCTAGTGTTAATTTTAAAAATAAAATTAAATAAAACAAGTTATAATAATAATTATAATTATAAAAAGGAAGTATTTTCTCGAGTTAAGATAGCAGTTATAATTATAATAAATATTATAAGATGTATGAAAAATAATAAGAAAATTAAAATCTAGAATAATTAAAAATAGAATAATTAAATGAAAATTTAAGGTTAAAATTTTAAAAATAAAATGAAAATAAAAAGAATAAATAAATGTGGGTTGTCTCCCACCAAGCGCTTTGTTTAATGTCGTAAGCTCGACGATTTTAAAATAGAAAACTATTTTTTCGAAAGAGCGGGCAGTTCGTCTAGTTTAAAAACATCGATGTTTTCATTGTATTCGAGATGATGGTAATACTTAAGACGTTGCCCATTTACGACAAAAGGTTTGACGGTTTCCCCTTTGATTTCTATCGCTCCACTCGGAAATATGTTAGTTATTTCGAAAGGGCCAGACCATCTAGATCGTAACTTACCAGGAAATAATTTTAGTCTAGAATTAAATAAAAGCACTTTATCGCCTATGCTAAAATTTTTCCTAGATATACGCTTGTCGTGCCATTTTTTCGTTCGCTCTTTATAGATTTTGGCGTTTTCGTAAGCGTCTTGTCTAAGTTCTTCTAATTCGTTTATGTCTAGAAGTCGTTTCTCACCAGCGGCAATGTAGTTTAGGTTTAAGTTCTTGATGGCCCAATAGGCTTTATGTTCTAACTCTACTGGTAGGTGGCATGATTTTCCATAAACGAGTTTGAATGGGGTAGTCCCTATTGGAGTTTTGAAAGCTGTTCTATAAGCCCATAAAGCTTCATTTAGCTTGGTTGACCAATCTTTCCTAGATATAGCAACAGTTTTCTCTAATATTTGTTTTATTTCGCGGTTAGATACTTCTACTTGTCCGCTTGTTTGTGGATGGTATGGTGTGGCTATTCGATGATTCACTCCATATTTTCGAAGGAGTTTCTCAAGTATTCTTGAAATGAAATGGGAACCACCATCGCTAATTACCACCTTGCTTTTGAAAGTTTCCTTGTTGGTCCTTCCATGCGAAATTAGGATGATTTTTCCAACCCGGATTATAAGTATTGGCGTAAGGATTATTTTGCCTCAACATATGAATCTGTTCCACCTGTTCCTGCGTTGCCACACAATGCATAGCAAAATGTGGTCCACTACATATTTCACATACAACTGAGTTCGCTGGTTCAACTTGTGCTACTTTTTGTTCACTAAGATTCATCTTCTTCAGTCTTCTTTCTACTTCAGCTGCAATTTGGTCTTCCATTTTAACTACCTGATCAGCAAGCTTCAAATCAATTTTACCTTCAGGTTGGCTCATTGCACGGTCATATAACTCGATGTGCTCATTAGCAGCAATTGCTTCTATGATTTTCTTGATACCCGTGGCTGTTGAAAAATTAGTTGAGCCACCGGCAGCCGTATCAATAAGTTGTTTTGTCTTAATTCGGAGACCATTTACGAAAGTCTGCATTTGCTCGGTTGGGTCCATATTATGAGTAGGACATGCAACCAAACATCTCTTGAACCTTTTGTATGCATCCCCCAACGATTCCCCTTCTTTCTGCTTGAAGTTTACAATATCATATCTTTTTCGGATGAAAACTGATGCGGGGAAGTATTCGTTCAAGAAAGCGGTTTCCATCTGTTGCCATGTTGTGATGCTTCCAGCTGGAAGTGAGTAAAACCACTCTTCCGCATCTTCAGATAAGGTAAAAGGAAACATTACAAGTCTCTTAGCTTCTTCAGAATGACCTTCAATCTTTAATGACGTTGTCGTGGTGAGGAATCTTTGTAGATGCTTATTTGCATCTTCATTGATTCGTCCTGCAAACGGCTTGCTCTCCAACTGTCGGATAGTTGAAGGATGAAGTTGGAAGTGTGCAACATTGATCGGTTGGTTTACAATGGTCATTCTTCCAAGCGGTGCATTGGCTCTTCCATAATCACCCAAAAGTCTCTCTGGAGGAGGTGGATCAGCTGCCATAGTTTCAGGCTCAGAATCTGACTGCTCGGACTGAATAGATATTACTTCTTCGTCTTCTGATTCTGAAACTACAGGGGAGTCTTCTTTCGATGCCAGTCTTTTTCGCTTGACTTCTCGGAGTCGTTCTCTCAATAGTCTTTCTGGTTCTGCGTTAAAAAGAAGTTCAGCTGAGGCCTTACCTCGCATACAAGATTAGAAATCGATTAGTAGATAAGTAGTAAAAAAAAAAATAAAGTTAAAATAAGCAAATAAAAATTTCAGCAAAAAGAATTTTAATTGCAGAGCAATAAAATTTTAATTGACTAAAATAAAACTTATATTTTGGCAATCCCCGGCAACGGCGCCAAAAACTTGATCGGAAAAATAGCAAGTGTACTATTTTCACCGATGTAGTAATAATGGGTTTTACCCCAAGTATCGATCACGAGGATTGCGTAGGAAACACAAGTTATTTAAGTCAATTAAACAAAAGAGCAAATAGGTGTTTTGTTATAATGCAATAAGTAAATTTAAATAACAGAAATAATAAAAATAAGCTGAAATAAAAGTTTGACTTTTTAGATGTAATTTGAGGTAATGCCAGGGTAGGTGTTTAATCTTCCTTATAATGACTCTGTAAAAAGATCTCTTCAACAAGTTCATAGACTGCAACTATTTGTTCTTAAGGGTGTTTCCCTAAGTCCTTAGTGGAAAGCCTTTTGGTTTGCAATCCTATTGCCTAAGTCCTTAGAAACAAAGGTTTGCAAACCAAAGATGTAAATAATCAAGAATGTTCAAATAACCTTTCGATATCCCTAGTCCTAGGTGATAACTACTAGATCAAATTGTTTAAAAACCTTAACAACCGTAGTCCTACAAATTGTTAACCGTAGATCAATCTTTGTTTTTCCGACAAAGAAGGCATAAAGACATTAAACAATCAAATTGCATAAAACTAATACTTGATTGAAGAAATACGGAATTCAAAAGTCATTACAATTCAAATCATGGACACCCCCCTGGCATTGGGGGGTTTAGCCTCTCATAATATTCAAGAAACCAAAATCAGAAAGTTTAGACATTTACAAAAGATTAGGAGAACTCTGATCTTCAATGGTTTCCACCGTTGAATCTCTTCGTCTTCCACAACCTTGATAACGCTATCTTGCTCTCTTCTGGAATTCTTTCGTACGATCCAAAAAGTGCCTTTCCCCTTGTCTCTCAAGCTTCTTTTAATCCCTCTAGGTTTTCAGATTTCAGCCACAATGCCCAAACTGCCCCCGGACTTTAAAAATTGGAAAAACCACAAATTTAGAAATCCTGCCCGCACCGCTGACACGGCCGTGTCCCTTGACACGGGCAGACCGTGTCAGCTTCTGGTCTGGGAGATAAATTCTTCTTGAGGCCTGACACGGCCGTGTCAGGTGGCACGGTCAGACCGTGTCCGCCTCTGCCCATATGCTTTTTCCTTGCTTTTTGCTTCTTTCTTCACATCTTTTGGCCACGCGATCTTCCATCACTCTGAAGCTAACCTGAAACCATTACCAAACGAGATCAAAAGCACCTAATTGACAATGAAAACGACATAAAAATACATTGCTCATAAAATAACTAGAATTAGATGAATTAAAGAAAAACACTTAAAAACAACCACAAAGTGTTACCAAGTATGGCGATCTTATGCCGAATGTATGACGAAATTAAGTAGAAATGGTGATCGATCACAACCCCAAACTTATCTCATTGCTTGTCCTCAAGTGATGCAAGAGATCAAACAGAGGTCACCTTAAACTTTTCTTTTCCACAACATAGTCGATGTCTTTCACAACTTACTTCTCTTTCTTGATTAGGCGTTCGGACTTATCGAACCTTGTTGTCCATCACACTTCACAACAGAGTGTATTTCACCTGCAAACTTTTTACACTTCTCACATTGTCTCTCAGGGTTAGAGTGTTTTTCGCTCAACATCACGATATGCAATATCAACCCTTGACTTTGCATGTATCCTACTTTCACTACACAAAGAGAATTCACACACTTTTGAGGACTTTTTAGGTTGTAACGGAGCTGAGGTGGAAGGAAGGATAGACAAGAGATTGATATGCAAATGGTTTATGAACTAGCACTTATGTTATTTTTCTTGTCTTTGTGTTCGATTTTGTGTGAGGGGGTTTCTTCTTAGACTCTCCTTTTTACCTAATTACCGGGTAATCAACATCGTTCGAGTCTTTCAAATCTTTTTAGGCAAGTGTTTCAAACCCTTTTTTTTTTCTTTTTTTTTCTTGTGCTTTACACATTTTTCTTATCTCTTTTTTTTTCATATCACACTTGCCCTTTATTTTCTTAAGCACCACCCCAAACTTACAATTTCACACAAGTTCAAAAGAAACAATAATTACACAAGTGCCAAACAAAAATGATAGAATTATGGTTAAGGATGACATGTGTGGATTTAAACAAACAAGGGGGAATGGCTCAACGGGTTTAACGAGGGATAAAACAAAAATAAATGAAGGACAGAAAGGCTCTGGGGAGAACAAACAAGTGCCTCAGTGTGTGATTTCATATTTGTACTGTGTTGGTAGGACAAACGCAAAATTAGAGAGATAAAGTCATACCTGATTTCACTCTCATGATGATCTTTACATGTGTTTGGCTTTTTATATTCCTCACCATGTAGGCTAAGTTTGCAGCTTCAACACACCCTTTATGTCATGTGACTTTCCTTTCCGGCTCGATTTCACCACTTACCTTCTCAGTCCAGTTCTTCAAGTTGCGTCCGACACTTTCGGCTATGTCCACTTCCAAAGTACCTCGAGAGATTAAGTTCAGGTTGCACCTTTCATCCACTAACTACCAATCATCATTCATTTGGCATCCATCACACAATCTATAACACAATGTCAACATAACACACAAACAAAAACAAAAATGGAAAACAACTAGAAGCAAATGCAAAGAACCCCTCCCACACTTGAACTAAACATTGTCCTCAATGTTTTAGAATCAGCCTCAGAGAGGTTGCTCACAGAGGTATTGCATTCCAATGATCACTTCCTAGATTCCACTGGAGATGCTCTCTTTTATTTCCTGAAAATAAGACAACAACCAGAAAGATTTATTATTAAAACCGTGGGTTGCCTCCCACGAAGCGCTTCGTTTAACGTCGCATGGCTCGACGGTCCATTACCCTCTTTTATGGAGGGTATTTCCTTTTCCAAACCTTGTTTCTTGCCACTTCCGCAACCGCGAACTCATGAAGATGAAAAGCCTGGATAACTTTTCTCTTCAATTTGCTTCCCACATTTTTCTCGATTTCCTTAGCTTTCTTAGGACTTTTGGCGGCTACATAAGTTGGTTCCAACAGAGAGGCTATGCTTAAAACTTTTTCTTGGAGATTTTTAAGATTTTTGTCTTCTTGTTCACCTTTCGTCATACCAGTTGAAGTTTTCTCATTCACATCTGACCTATGTTTCCTGACTCCTGACATCTTCAAGGTTACTTCTTCATCAAATGATTTCAGCGTTAGCGTCCCTTTTTCAATGTCAAAATTACAGCGGCCTGTCGACAAAAAGGGTCTCCCAAGAAGGATAGGAGTTTCTTCATCTTCCGGAATGTCCATGATGTGGAAGTCAACAGGGAAAACAAACTTATCAACTTCCACTAGTACATCTTCAGCTACCCCATAGGATTTCTTAACGGTGTGATCGGCGAACCTTAACTGTGTCTTACTTTCATTAATCTTTTCTAATTCAAGCTTTTTGAAAATGGATAACGGAATTAAACTCACACTAGAACCAGAATCGAGGAGTACCTTTTTAAATGCTATATTCTTGATAGTGCATGGTATCGCCACCGGCCCAAGGTCTTTCCTCTTAATTGGGATCTTTCTTGCTGAAGAGACTATACCACACTTCTCGATTACACTTTTTGGTTCTCCTCCTAGTGATTTCTTTTTCGCCAACACCTCCTTCATAAATTTCTTATACAAAGGCATGTGCTCAAGTGCTTCAAAAAAAAGGTAGATTCACCTCTAACCTTTTGAAAAATTTAGTGAACTTCTTAAAGTCTTTCTCTTTTGAATTCTTCTTTGTTACTCTTGAAGGGAAGGGTAGTTTAATTTCCAGTTCAGCACCTTTTTTAATTTTTTCTTCAGCTGGTTTAACCGGTGGTACCACCACTTCTGGCTCTCTTGGGTTCTCTCTTATTTCCAAATCTACTTCTATCACCATAGGGTCATCTACCTCTTCTTTTTCTTTTTCCGATTCTAACACCTTTTTACTCCTTGTTGTAACAGCATTGATCTTCTCTAGATTCTTTTGATCTTTCACAGTTTCGTTCGGAAAGTTTCCTTGTGCCTGTAGAGTGAGATGTTGTGCTATTTGACCCATTTGAACTTCAAGATTTTTGATTGAAGCCGTGGTGTTCCTGAGGTTGGCTCTTGTCTCTTCTTGAAACTGAGAGTTTTGGGTTGCCACTTTTTCAAGAGCGATCTCCCAATCTTCTTTCTTTGGTACCTGTTGTTGAAATTGTTGAGGATGATGTTGGAATTGTTGTTGATATGGAAGTTGTTGTTGTGGAGGTCTGTGTTGTTGTGATTGCGCTGGAGTTTGAAATTGGGTTGATCCTTGCTTTTGAAAGTTTCCTTGTTGGTCCTTCCATGCGAAATTAGGATGATTTTTCCAACCCGGATTATAAGTATTGGCGTAAGGATTATTTTGCCTCAACATATGAATCTGTTCCACCTGTTCCTGCGTTGCCACACAATGCATAGCAAAATGTGGTCCACTACATATTTCACATACAACTGAGTTCGCTGGTTCAACTTGTGCTACTTTTTGTTCACTAAGATTCATCTTCTTCAGTCTTCTTTCTACTTCAGCTGCAATTTGGTCTTCCATTTTAACTACCTGATCAGCAAGCTTCAAATCAATTTTACCTTCAGGTTGGCTCATTGCACGGTCATATAACTCGATGTGCTCATTAGCAGCAATTGCTTCTATGATTTTCTTGATACCCGTGGCTGTTGAAAAATTAGTTGAGCCACCGGCAGCCGTATCAATAAGTTGTTTTGTCTTAATTCGGAGACCATTTACGAAAGTCTGCATTTGCTCGGTTGGGTCCATATTATGAGTAGGACATGCAACCAAACATCTCTTGAACCTTTTGTATGCATCCCCCAACGATTCCCCTTCTTTCTGCTTGAAATTTACAATATCATATCTTTTTCGGATGAAAACTGATGCGGGGAAGTATTCGTTCAAGAAAGCGGTTTCCATCTGTTGCCATGTTGTGATGCTTCCAGCTGGAAGTGAGTAAAACCACTCTTCCGCATCTTCAGATAAGGTAAAAGGAAACATTACAAGTCTCTTAGCTTCTTCAGAATGACCTTCAATCTTTAATGACGTTGTCATGGTGAGGAATCTTTGTAGATGCTTATTTGCATCTTCATTGATTCGTCCTGCAAACGGCTTGCTCTCCAACTGTCGGATAGTTGAAGGATGAAGTTGGAAGTGTGCAACATTGACCGGTTGGTTTACAATGGTCATTCTTCCAAGCGGTGCATTGGCTCTTCCATAATCACCCAAAAGTCTCTCTGGAGGAGGTGGATCAGCTGCCATAGTTTCAGGCTCAGAATCTGACTGCTCGGACTGAATAGATATTACTTCTTCGTCTTCTGATTCTGAAACTACAGGGGAGTCTTCTTTCGATGCCAGTCTTTTTCGCTTGACTTCTCGGAGTCGTGCTCTCAATAGTCTTTCTGGTTCTGCGTTAAAAAGAAGTTCAGCTGAGGCCTTACCTCGCATACAAGATTAGAAATCGATTAGTAGATAAGTAGTAAAAAAAAAATAAAGTTAAAATAAGCAAATAAAAATTTCAGCAAAAAGAATTTTAATTGCAGAGCAATAAAATTTTAATTGACTAAAATAAAACTTATATTTTGGCAATCCCCGGCAACGGCGCCAAAAACTTGATCGGAAAAATAGCAAGTGTACTATTTTCACCGATGTAGTAATAATGGGTTTTACCCCAAGTATCGATCACGAGGATTGCGTAGGAAACACAAGTTATTTAAGTCAATTAAACAAAAGAGCAAATAGGTGTTTTGTTATAATGCAATAAGTAAATTTAAATAACAGAAATAATAAAAATAAGCTGAAATAAAAGTTTGACTTTTTAGATGTAATTTGAGGTAATGCCAGGGTAGGTGTTTAATCTTCCTTATAATGACTCTGTAAAAAGATCTCTTCAACAAGTTCATAGACTGCAACTATTTGTTCTTAAGGGTGTTTCCCTAAGTCCTTAGTGGAAAGCCTTTTGGTTTGCAATCCTATTGCCTAAGTCCTTAGAAACAAAGGTTTGCAAACCAAAGATGTAAATAATCAAGAATGTTCAAATAACCTTTCGATATCCCTAGTCCTAGGTGATAACTACTAGATCAAATTGTTTAAAAACCTTAACAACCGTAGTCCTACAAATTGTTAACCGTAGATCAATCTTTGTTTTTCCGACAAAGAAGGCATAAAAACATTAAACAATCAAATTGCATAAAACTAATACTTGATTGAAGAAATACGGAATTCAAAAGTCATTACAATTCAAATCATGGACACCCCCCTGGCATTGGGGGGTTTAGCCTCTCATAATATTCAAGAAACCAAAATCAGAAAGTTTAGACATTTACAAAAGATTAGGAGAACTCTGATCTTCAATGGTTTCCACCGTTGAATCTCTTCGTCTTCCACAACCTTGATAACGCTATCTTGCTCTCTTCTGGAATTCTTTCGTACGATCCAAAAAGTGCCTTTCCCCTTGTCTCTCAAGCTTCTTTTAATCCCTCTAGGTTTTCAGATTTCAGCCACAATGCCCAAACTGCCCCCGGACTTTAAAAATTGGAAAAACCACAAATTTAGAAATCCTGCCCGCACCGCTGACACGGCCGTGTCCCTTGACACGGGCAGACCGTGTCAGCTTCTGGTCTGGGAGATAAATTCTTCTTGAGGCCTGACACGGCCGTGTCAGGTGGCACGGTCAGACCGTGTCCGCCTCTGCCCATATGCTTTTTCCTTGCTTTTTGCTTCTTTCTTCACATCTTTTGGCCACGCGATCTTCCATCACTCTGAAGCTAACCTGAAACCATTACCAAACGAGATCAAAAGCACCTAATTGACAATGAAAACGATATAAAAATACATTGCTCATAAAATAACTAGAATTAGATGAATTAAAGAAAAACACTTAAAAACAACCACAAAGTGTTACCAAGTATGGCGATCTTATGCCGAATGTATGACGAAATTAAGTAGAAATGGTGACCGATCAATCTATCACAGCTTAGTACAGCAAAATAGACGTCTTTCCACAAGTTGGGCCAGAAAAGTCCAGATTGAAGGATTTTGGCGCAGGTTCTAGATGTGTTATGGTGTCCTCCACACGGTGCAGAATGGCAATGTGTTATTATGCTTCTTATTTCCTCCTTGGGTACACAACGTCTAAAGATTCCATCGGGGCCTCTTTTGAACAGGAGTGGGTCTTCCCAATAGTAATGTTTTAGGTCGTGGAAGAATTTCTTCTTCTGTTGGTAACTTAGATCAGGGGGAAGCACACCAGCAGCTAGGTAATTTACGAAATCTGCATACCAAGGTGCGTTAGATCGGGCTAAAGCTATGTCTTCTAATTTGTTGGTTTCAGAGTTTGGATGGTATGGTTCGAATTCATTTGCTTCTAATTGGGCGATGAGTCTTTCATAAGGGAAATCATCGTCAATTGGTACTTGTTCGGGTTTCAGATTTTCTAATCGAGAGAGGTGATCTGCTACGACATTTTCAGTGCCTTTCTTATCTTTAATTTCCAGGTCGAACTCTTGCAGTAATAAGATCCATCTCAAAAGTATTGGTTTGGCGTCCTTTTTGGTTAGGAGGTACCTAATGGCAGCGTGGTCAGTGTATATGATTATTTTGGCTCCTACCAGGTAAGAACGGAATTTTTCTAATGCGAATACGACAGCTAATAATTCTTTTTCTGTCGTGGCATAATTCATCTGAGCTTCGTCTAGGGTTCTACTCGCATAATATATGACATGTAGTTTCTTATCCTTTCTTTGTCCTAGAACGGCTCCTACAGCATAATCACTTGCGTCACACATTATTTCGAAAGGTTCACTCCAGTCGGGAGGTTGCATAATTGGCGCAGAGATCAATGCTTGTTTAAGCGTTTGAAATGCTTCAGTGCATTTATCGGTGAAAATAAATTCGGCGTCTTTCATGAGTAGTTCAGTTAAGGGTTTGGTTATTTTAGAGAAATCCTTAATGAAGCGTCGGTAAAAACCAGCATGTCCCAGAAAACTTCTTATTTCTCTAACGGTTTTGGGAGGTTGAAGGTTTTCGATAATTTCGATTTTTTCTTTATCAACTTCGATTCCTCTATCGGATACGATGTGTCCAAGTACAATTCCTTGTCGAACCATGAAATGGCATTTTTCCCAATTAAGGACTAGGTTTACGCTTACGCATCGTTTTAGCACCATTTCAAGATTTTCTAAACATGTTTCAAAACTTCCTCCACAGACAGAGAGGTCGTCCATAAAGACCTCCATTATTCCATCTAGGAAGTCGGCAAATATTGCCATCATGCATCTTTGGAAGGTCGCGGGTGCATTGCAGAGCCCAAAAGGCATTCGTCTATAAGCGAATGTACCATAAGGACATGTGAATGTTGTCTTCTCTTGGTCGTCAGGGTGGATAGGAATTTGGAAAAATCCGGAGTATCCATCCAGATAACAAAAATGTGAGTGTTTAGCTAGGCGTTCGAGCATTTGATCTATGAAAGGTAAAGGGAAATGGTCTTTTCGGGTAGCTTTATTTAGCTTCCTATAGTCAGTGCACATTCTCCATCCAGTTTGGGTACGTTGTGCTACAGATTCTCCTTTTGCATTAGTGATTACAGTGACTCCTCCTTTCTTTGGTACGACGTGAACAGGGCTAACCCATTTACTATCGGATATAGGATATATTATTCCAGCTTCTAGCAGTTTTTGGATTTCCTTTTTAACCACATCGCTCATAGTAGGGTTTATTCGCCTTTGATGTTCCCTAGAGGTTTTACTATCGTCTTCGAGCATAATGCGGTGCATACACAGAGAAGGACTTATACCTTTCAGATCTGATATGTTGTATCCTAAAGCGGTAGGGTATTTTCTTAGGACATTAAGTAATTTTTCAGTCTCGGTTCGTCCTAAGTTGGCATTGACTATAACTGGTCGGTTTAGTTCTTCGTCTAGGAATTCGTATCTAAGATCGGTAGGAAGTGTTTTCAGCTCTATACCAGGTTTCTTAGGTCCAGGTATAGGATCGGGAGTTAAAGCTAAGCATTCACTCAGGTGGTTATCTTGACATTCCTCACGCCAGTTGTCATCTTCAAAAATTGGCGGCATAGGAATTCTTAGGGTTTCGGTTTCCTTATTTGGTTCGGATTCTATTTCCTTGACACACTCGTCGATTATGTCAGCAGAACAGCATGTGTCAATTATAGAAGGTGCTTTTAGGAATTGGGAAAGGATAAATTCTATTTTCTCTTCTCCTACTTCGAAAGTAAGCTTTCCTCGCTTTACATCTATAATTGCACCAGCGGTTGCTAAAAATGGTCTTCCTAATATGATCGGGATGTTAGAATCTTCTTGGATATCCATAATGATGAAGTCAGTTGGGATGTAGAATTGACCTACACGAACAGGGATATTCTCTAACATTCCTACAAGGTATTTAACTGAACGGTCCGCTAGTTGAAGAGACATTCTTGTTGCTTTAAGCTCACCTAGATTGAGTTTCTTACAGGTTGAAAGAGGCATCAAACTAACACTAGCTCCTAGATCGCACAGGGCTTTCTCTATGATGGTTTTTCCAATTACGCAGGGTATAGAGAAACTACCAGGGTCTTTCAGTTTTTGAGGCATGTTATTTTGGATGATAGCGCTACATTCAGCGGTAAGCGTTATAGTTTCGTTATCCTCAAGTTTCTTTTTGTTTGATAAGATTTCTTTTAAGAACTTAGCGTACGAAGGCATCTCAGTTATGGCTTCTGTGAATGGTATGGTTATGTTTAATTGCTTCAGAAGTTCTACAAATCTTTTAAATTGCGCTTCGGTTTTTGATTTAGCTAATCTCTGAGGGTAAGGAATTGGTGGCTTATAAGGTGGTGGTGGAACATAAGGTTTCTCTTTTTCGGGTTCCACTTCGTTATTGTTCTCATCAGTCTTAGCAGTTTGTTCGTCAGTTGTTTTCTTTTGGGTTTCCTTTGGCTCTTGTTGTGACATGGGTACGTTTTGGGTTCTAGGATCTATGGGTCCATCGTAATTAGTTCCACTTCGTAGTGTTATCGCGTTCGCATGTCCTTTAGGATTGGGTTGAGGTTGAGCAGGAAACGTGCCAGCGGGGGCAGCAGTAGGTGCTTGTTGTTGAGCTACTTGTGAGATTTGAGTTTCTAACATTTTGTTATGCGTAGCTAAAGCATCTACTTTGTTCGATAGTTGTTTTAGTTGCTCGCTATTGTGGATGTTTTGATTCAGGAAGTCTTTATTGGTTTGTTGTTGGGAAGCTATGAAGTTCCACATCATGATTTCTAGATTTGACTTCCTAGGGGTGTTTTGAGCAGCTACAGGCGCTTTTTGGTAGCCAGGTGGTACAGCAGGTGCTTGTCCAGGCGCGTACAACGCATTGTTGTTCTTATAAGAAAAGTTCGGTGGTTTTTCCATCCAGGGTTGTACGTGTTAGAATAAGGGTTTCCTTGAGCGTAGTTTACTTGATCAGATGGGACTCCAGTCAAGAGTTGGCATTCAGCAACTACATGCCCAGTCAATCCACAAATCTCGCAGTTAGGTGCTACAGCGGCAGCGGTGGCTGAAGGAGTGATGGTTAAATTCTCGATCTTTTGAGTTAAAGCGTCTACTTTAGCGTTAACGCGGTCTATACCACTTATTCCGTACATTCCTCCTTTGGTTTGGGCTTTCTCTAGAGCGGCTCGTTCTCCTCCCCATTGGTAATGGTTTTGTGCCATGTTCTCTATGAGTTTGTATGCTTCATCATGGGGTTTGTCCATTAATGCTCCGCCAGCAGCGGCATCTATAGTCATTTTAGTGTTATATAAGAGACCACCATAGAAAGTATGGATGATCAGCCATGGTTCGAGTCCATGATGAGGGCATATTCTAAGCATGTCCTTGTAACGTTCCCAAGCTTCGAAGAGCGATTCGTTATCTTTCTGGGTAAATCCGTTGATTTGACCTCTAAGCATAGCAGTTTTGCTAGGCGGAAAGTATCTCGCTAAGAATACTCTCTTCAATTCGTCCCACGTAGTTATGGAATTGGAAGGCAGGGATTGAAGCCACGCTCTCGCTCTATCTCTCAAGGAGAAAGGGAAAAGGCGTAATCGAATAGCTTCGGAACTAACGTTGTTGGCTTTGATAGTGTCGGCGTATTGCACGAACACGGATAAATGGAGATTGGGGTCGTCTACAGGGCTTCCAGAGAATTGATTCTGTTGAACAGCTTGGACCAGTGAAGGTTTCAGTTCGAAATTGTTCGCCTCAATCGCAGGTGGTGCGATACTTGAATGCGGTTCAGCGCGCGAAGGAGCGGCATAGTCTCTAAGAGGACGAATAACAGCCATCTCTAATTTCGGGGTGATTTGATTGATTTGATCAGTAAAAATCAATTCCTGATTAATCGGAATTTCTGCTACTTCGGGAAGATTGCGAGCTCGACGTTTTACGTTAATGAAACGTTCGATCTCGTTAATTCGTTGTATTAAGTCTCCTCCTTCTGAACGAGTATTTGGCATACAATCGTTCAAAAAGAAAGGGAAGAATTGTCCTAGTCTCTACGGTGTAACAGTGAGTTACGATATCGACTTAAATAGTCCCCGGCAAAGGCGCCAAAAACTTGATCGCGACTTTACGTGTCTATAAATCTGGTAACTGCAAGTGCACAGTCGTGTCGTGTAGTTTTAAAAGATATCGAATCCACAGGGACTATGAATCGATCTACCGTTATCTAAGGTTACTATGTAAAGCTAGGAGTACTAAAATTTCGATTGTTCCTAAGGGAAAGTGATTGTGAGAAAATAAAGAATAATAATAAAAGACAGGTATCAGTATGTATTTCGTTTAACTAAAGGTAATCCGAAGGTCCATTGGCTTTTGCATAATTAAATTAAAAATCTTTACTAATTCCAATTGATTAAAAATCCTGTCTCAAACTTTCGCTCTGTTGATTCAGACTACTATCCTAATCCTAATGTACGCTTTCGCCATCCCATTAGATTTTAGAAGAGCTTTTTGGAAACAATGTAATTAATAAAATGCCTATTTTACGAGGTTGTTATCTATTTAAATCTCCTAATCTCAAACTTTCGCTCTGTTGACTCGGAGCAAGCTAATAACCCTAACGTACGCTTTCGCCATCCCGCTCGAGTGTAAAAACAATTTTTGAAAATAAATAAGTTCCAATTAGTTTTAATACGCTTTCGCCATCCTTAAAACTAATGTCCTATGTCTACTATCCAGTTAAAGTCCTCAAACTTTCGCTCTATTGGTTTTAACCTTTGACCGTCCTAAGCCCTCAAACTTTCGCTCTATTGGTTTTAAGACTTACTAATTAAACTAGACATATAAACCAAAAATAAGTGATAATTAATAAAACATAATTTAAGCCAATTTATTTCGGATCCCTACGGTTAACTTACTTTACATACCGACACCTTTAGAAATTTAGCCAGACATATTAATATGATTAAACATGCATAAATCGGTTCGGTTCATAATATTAGACATATTAAATGGCATATAATATATCATGCAATAATAATATAAATAAAGGCGGTAAATAAAAACCTGAATTAAAATAAATCTGAATTGAATTGAATCTTGAAGTACTCGAACTTCCACCACAGGTTGGCTGGATCGTTCTTCGGAATTTAAATGGCAGAAAATAAAAACAAGGAAATAAAACGATAAATCTAACGTAAGGCTAGATCTACGAAAAGTTCACAACAATTTCCAGTGTAGAAATCGTTGTGAGAAAATAAACGGTTAAATGAAAGCAGAATAAGGAAAAGCAGTTCGCGGTACACTTTCGGCAGCACTTCGTTGGCAGGAAATCGGACTGATTGAAGTGAAGAGACTGGTCCTATTTATAGGAGGGGCTTGCAGTTGCTTTGCGTGGAAAGAGGAACTTCTGCAGACCGGGACGTGGAGACGTGCGTCTCCTATTCTTCAGGGAGACTTGAGACGTGCGTCTCAAGTGGAGAGAATTTAGGGAGGTGGAGACGTGCGTCTCCCTTTTGCTGAGGTGGCAGAGACGTGCGTCTCTGCTTACTTGTGTGGCTTGGGCTGCTCTCCTTCGTGGGCTGGATTGCTTCATTGAGTCTTTGGGCCTCTTTCAGCACACTTGGCCTTTAATTGCACTCCCTTTTTACTTCAGCACCCAATTTACGTCTTTTAGGCATAGAAAAGGGTCGTTTTGGCTCCATTTCTTCTCTTTTTCACAATTCGGCATAGTAAGAGTGTAAAACCTGAAACAAAGCAAAAACACGCGTAATATCGTAATAAATTAAAATAATAACCGGAAAATGCTATAAATATCTATGGATTGTAAGCTAAATATACGATATAAAATCGTGTTATCAGCAACATGGCGCCGCCGGAGAATATTTTCTTGATTATGAATGGTCCCTCGTAGGTGGGAGTCCATTTGCCTCTGGGATCACCTTGTGGTAAGATGATGCGTTTGACAACCAAGCCACCAGTTTGGTATGCTTGACTTTTGACTTTTTTGTTGAAGGCTTTGATCATACGCTTTTGGTATAGCTGACCATGACAAATAGCTGCGAGCCTTTTCTCATCAATCAAGTTTATCTGGTCCAACCGTGTTCAAATCCAATCGTCTTCGTCTAGATTGGCTTCTTTCATAATCCTTAGGGAAGGAATCTGAATTTCAATTGGAAGAACTGCCTCCATACCATAGACTAAGGAGAATGGAGTTGCCCCTGTTGAAGTACGCGCAGATGTGCGATAACCATGAAGAGCAAAAGGCAACATCTCATGCCAGTCTTTGTAGGTTACTGTCATTTTTTGTATGATTTTCTTGATGTTCTTGTTGGCAGCTTCCACCGCGCCGTTCATCTTTGGTCGATATGGAGAAGAATTATGATGTTTGATCTTGAACTGTGTGCAAAGTTCAGTAATCATTCTGTTGTTTAGATTTGTGCCATTGTCCGTGATAATCCGTTCAGGGATGCCGTACCCACAAATGAGATTGTATTTGATGAACCGGGCCACCACATTCTTGGTAACAGAAGCAAATGAAGCTGCTTCTACCCACTTTGTGAAGTAGTCAATAGCGACCAGGATAAAGCGATGTCCGTTGGAGGCAGTAGGTTTGATTTCTCCAATCATATCAATACCCCACATTGCAAAAGGCCAAGGAGCCGTCAGGACGTTTAATGGAACTGGAGGTACATGTACTTTGTCAGCGTATATCTGGCATTTGTGACATGTTCGTGAGTGATGATGGCAGTCTGTTTCCATGGTAGACCAGTAATAACCTGCTCTCAGGATCTTTTTAGCCATTGTATGTCCACTGGAATGAGTACCGAAGGTACCATTGTGTATTTCTTCCATGATCTGTTTTGCTTCCTTCTTGTTTACACAGCGAAGTAAAGTCGAGTCATGGTTGGGTTTGTATAAGGTTCCATTGCTTAGAAAGAATTTGGCAGCAAATCTCCTTAGAAACTTTCTGTCGTTAACGGATGCCCCTTCAGGGTACTCCTGAGCTTCGAGATATCTTTTTACTTCATGGAACCATGGTTTTTTTTCGGTTCCTTCGGTATTGATCTCATTGCAATAGGATGGTTCATCTTGCCTGTAAATGGTGATCATAGGCGCCTCGTTGTCCCATCTGACTTTGAACATGGATGACATGGTAGCTAAAGCATCAGCTAGTTGATTTTCCTCGCGTGGGATGTGTTCGAAAGTGATTTCTTCGAAGTAAGGAATCAAACTCAGCACATATTCTTTGTAAGGAATTAGATTCGGGTGCTTTGTGTCCCATTCCCCTTTGACTTGGTAGATTACCAAGGCCGAGTCTCCGTAGACTTCCAGGAATTTGATTCTTAGATCGATTGCAGCTTTAAGACCCAGAATACATGCTTCGTATTCGGCTATATTGTTAGTGCAATTGAAGCATAATCTGGCAGTGAATGGTGTATAACCTCCTGCGGGGGAAATGATCACAGCTCCGATGCCATTGCCAAGTGCATTAGAAGCTCCGTCAAAAACCATAGTCCACCGGGATCCTGGCTCGGGTCCTTCTTCTGGTCCTGGTTGTTTGTAGTCATTGACTAGCATAATGTCTTCGTCTGGGAAGTCAAAGTTCAATGCTTGATAATCATCCACTGCTTGATGAGCCAGATGATCAGCTACCACACTTCCTTTGATTGCTTTTTGTGAAGTGTATTGAATGTCATATTCTGTTAAGATCATTTGCCATCTCGCTATTCTTTCAGAGAGAGCAGGTTTTTCGAACACGTATTTGATGGGATCCATCTTGGAGATTAGGAAAGTGGTGTGATTTAGCATGTACTGTCTTAGTCGGCGAGCCGCCCAAGCTAAGGCACAACAAGTTTTTTCGAGTAGTGAGTATCTTGTTTCACAATCGGTAAACTTTTTGCTAAGATAGTAGATTGCGTGCTCCTTTCGGCCGGATTCGTCATGTTGTCCTAGTACACACCCCATTGAGTCTTCTAACACAGTTAGGTACATTATCAGAGGTCTGCCTTCCACAGGTGGCCACAATATTGGAGTTTTTTGGAGATATTCTTTGATTTTGTCAAAGGCTAACTGGCATTTGTCATTCCACCTTTCCACTTGATCTTTCTTCAACAGTTTGAAGATCGGCACACAAGTAGTAGTCATGTGGGCAATAAATCGGGCGATGTAATTTAGACGTCCCAAGAATCCTCTGACTTGTTTCTCGGTACGAGGTATAGGCATTTCTTGAATGGCTTTAACCTTGGAGGGATCAACCTCAATACCTTTGCTGCTGACGATGAAACCTAAGAGTTTGCCGGATCTTACTCCAAAGGTACACTTATTTGGGTTCAGTCGCAACTTGTATTTCTTGAGTCTGTCAAACAACTTGTGTAAATGACCCAGATGTTCTTCCTCGGTGTTGGATTTTGCAATCATGTCATCGACATACACCTCTATTTCTTGATGAATCATATCATGAAATAGCGCTACCATTGCACGTTGATAGGTTGCTCCTGCGTTTTTCAGACCAAAGGGCATTACTTTGTAACAAAAGGTTCCCCAGGGTGTTGTGAAGGTTGTTTTTTCCATGTCTTCGGGTGCCATCTTGACTTGATTGTACCCTGAGAATCCGTCTATAAAGGAGAATACCTGGCTTTGTGCGGTATTGTCAACCAGTATATCGATGTGTGGTAAAGGGAAATCATCTTTGGGGCTTGCCCGGTTCAGATCTCTGTAGTCCACGCACATTCTGACTTTCCCGTCTTTTTTAGGTACAGGCACGATGTTAGCTATCCAAGGAGGATAACTTACAACTTTTAGGAATCCGGCATTGAACTGTTTTTCAACCTCGTCTTTGATCTTTTTTGACATCTCAGGCCTACTCCTTCGTAGTTTCTATTTGACTGGAATGCTACCTTCTTTGATTGGCAGGCGATGAACTACAATGTCCGTGTCAAGGCCTGGCATATCTTCATAGGACCAGGCGAATATCTCGACGTAGTCTCGCAGCATTTGAATCAGTCTTTGCTTGATGCTGTGTTCTAAATCAGCCCCTATTTTAACTTCTTTCTTTTCTTCGTTGCTGCCCAAGTTGATGACCTCAATTGGCTCCTCGTGAGGCTGTATGGCCTTGTCTTCTTGTTCTAGCAGCCTTGCAATTTCTCTTGGCACTTCACAATCTTCCTCACTTTCGTCCTCAGTTTGGTAGATCGGACTTTCAAAGTCATGACGGGCAATAGCAGAATCGTTGTTGACTGGATCCAGAGTGTATGTGAATCTGGATGTTAGTTATGTGAGTGTGTGTGAAGAAAAAACATAGCTATTTGAAAACGAAGAAAGAAAGAAAAAGGATCACAAAATTTAAATATGCAAGCGTCCCATGATTTTATTGAATGCACATGATCATGATATGATAAGCCCTTATAGAAGGGCCAGTGTGCTTTGGGCAAGGCACATGACTTTCAGGCTCATGGTTCGATTGTTCAGGAACCATTTTTATCTTTGCACAATATACACAAAGAAAACAGGAAATGGCATTTACTCCTGGTCAAAGGAGATCACATCCTCAGCTTTCCAGTTGTTCAATCCACTGTTGCGAGCAGGGAGTATCCAACTGTTCCAGTTGCAGTTGTCTTCTTCATCTTCCACAACATTGATTTCATTAGTGGGAAAATGAGCCGGTGATCCTTCGGGATAAGGGATATACTCTGCTGGATACGAGAGCCCAGGCTGAGATATCTCTGTTGGCTGAGCGAGATGCTCGATAAGGCCGTCCCATGCAGTCGGGATGATGTTTTGAATAGAGACTTGTGCATCCTGATGAGGAGTGTATTCTGACAGAAAGCAACCTTCGTTATTTGGTATTTCCCTGGCTTCTTCAAAAGCGAAATTGTCATCGTAATGTTCATCCCATCCAGTTGGGACAATGTCCTTCATAGCAATTTGTGAGCTCGGAGGAGCGGAATATTTCACCATATAGTCATATTTGCCGCTGGGTTCTCCTAGCGTGTCCCATACTTCTTTGGGTGGATTTTGATATTGCTCAGTGACGGGACTTGTGAAACTTTTGTCATTTTCAATTTGATCACCCCATCCAGTCGGGGTAATGTCTTCCATAGCAATATAAGAATTCTGAGGTGCGGTATACTGATAATTATACCCGTCACTTGGTTCTCCCACAGCATCCCACATTCCCATGGAAATGGGTGGAATCTCATCTGGATATGGCTGAATGATATGGTTCAAGAACACTCCTTCATCTTCAATAGCGTTTACTTCTTGGCTGACGAAGTGTGACATTAATCCTCCAGAACGAGGACCTTGATCATTCTTTTGATCTTCACTATCATAGCCCAGGCCTAGCTTGTCAGACTTGTAGGGTATATCGGGAAGCTGTCCCCATACTGTGCAATCACCCTGTTCAATCATGGCTTTGGCATCTTTGAGAGAATCCATAGTTGTAGTTGGAGTAGCAGGAATATGCTTGGTGGTAGAGACATCTGGGGAGACCACCTCAAATGATTGGCATGGAGTTTCGATGAATTCGTCTTCCAACTCAACATATTTGGAATTGCTTAGGTGACTAACCACATATTCCTCTTCGCCATAGACTGTGACAATCTTTCCTTTTACTGGATATTTTAACTTCTGATGCAGGGTAGAAGTTACAGCGTTTGCCCCATGTATCCAAGGGCGTCCAAGTAAACAGGAGTAGGCTGGGTGAATTTCCATTACGTAAAAGATAGAATCGAAGATTTGAGAACCCACTCTGATTGGGAGATTCACTTTTCCGTATACCGTTCTTGTTGACCCGTCAAAGGCTCTTACCACAACATCACTTGGTTGTAACACAATTCCTTCGAAGTCAAGCTTTTCTAGTACTGTTTTCGGTAACACGTTCAAAGAAGAACCGTTATCTACTAGCACATGAGATAGAGTGGTGCCATTACATTCAATGGAGATATGTAGGGCTTTGTTGTGATTTTTTCCAGCAGGGGTTAGATCCACATCAGAGAAACTGAGACCGTTGTTCACGGTTAGATTGGCAACACAATTCTCAAATTGGTCGACTGAGATCTCTTGAGGCACATGCGCAGCTTTGAGGAACTTCATCAGAGCTTTGGCATGAGCTTCTGAATATTTTAGCAGAGATAGCATTGAGATTTTTGAAGCGGTGTGCCCCAGTTGCTCAACAATATTGTAATCACTCTTGCAGATGATTTTCAATATTTCCTCCATTTCTTGCTTTGACGGATCCTCAGCAGTGATCTCCACCGGGGTTTGAACTTGTTCAACTTGTGGCTCTTTGCCTCGAGCGCTGTCATCTTGATTAGGAACTGGGACTCGGACTGGACCAGCAGCAACATTTGGAGAAATTTCTGGTGAAAAGATTCTTCCGCTTCTCGTGATCTTGCTGGTACCCACAATATTACCCACAGTTGGAGTAGTTAACTTTGCGGCCTCTTCAGTCGAGGTACCCTGCTTAACTCCATGAACATAAACATTAGTGTCGTATCCCAATGGGACAGCTTTGTCTGAGGAGTATGGAAATGGAGTTGGACTAGCAATGACTACTGATGCCACTTTGAGTGTAGCAGAAATTTTGAATGGAGCCTTGGCAGAGATTTTGAATGGTAAGCTGGAGATCACTGAGGCATCCTCTATTCTCATCCCGTTTGCAAAGACTTCACACAGCACGTCCATAGAAGGGAGCCTCTCAAACATAATGATACGGCGATCCATCCACTTTTGAATTCCCATCCTCAGATTTTCACAACCATTGGGCAGGTATGAGCAGTCGGGGTCACACCCTGGAAAGTAACCAGCTTGGATTAGCTTTCCTTTGACTTCGCAGAGTGGAGTTGATAATTCGTTCACATCATAGATGTAAACAGTGTCCAGGATAGCGTTAACAGTTTTGTCATGCTTTGGCATAGGTGCAGTGATGACATTTGGAGTTTCTGGAGGATCGAACTCAATTTCCCCAGCATCTATCATATCTTGTATTTTATTTTTCAAGGCCCAGCAGTGATCTGCGTCATGTCCTGGAAAGTTTGAGTGATAGGCACATGTTGCATCAGGGCGATAATTCGGAGAGGAAGTGTTGACATTCTTTGGAGGACCCTTTAATGTGACCAGATCTGCTTTTAGCAAGTGCTGCAATGCCTGAGAGATTGGCATGTTGATTCTGGTGAAATTTCTTCTTGGTGCATCTGGTCGATGCGTATATTTTGGCTGTTGATCTTTTTGAGGTGCAGATGCGGAGATCAGAACTGCCCCTACAGATTGATGCTGCTCACTTTTGCGACTTTTCTGAATTTGTGTTGCATTGACCTCATTTCTCCCGCTGATGGGCCTTTTTGTAGTACCAGAGGAGGAACCTATTTGAATTTTTCCATTTTGAATGCCACTTTCGACACGTTCTCCGGTCAGTATCAGGTCAGTGAAACCTGATGATGAGCTTCCCAGCAAATGGCTATAGAAAGGACCAGTTAAAGTGCCCATGAACATGTCGACTAGTTCGCGATCAGATAAGGGTGGTTGAACCCTTCCAGCCATATCTCTCCACTTTTGTGCATATCCTTTGAAACTTTCTTTTGGTCCCATAGACATGCCCCTTAGTTGAGTACGGGTTGGCGCAAGATCAGCATTGTATTGGTACTGTTTGTAAAAAGCAGCAGCTAATTCTTCCCAAGTATGAACCTTGGTATTTTCCAGCTGGTAGTACCACTCGAGTTGTGTACCCGACAGACTTTCTTGGAAGAAGTGAATCCACAATTTGTTATCTGTTGTATGAGGTTGTATCTTCCTCACATAGGATCTCAGATGTAGTTTCGGGCAAGAAACTCCATCATATTTTGCAAAGACATGAACTTTGAATTTTGGAGGGATAACAACATCCGAGATGAGCCCCAGATCATTGAAATCTAAACCAGGTACTTTTTGTATCTCCATAGCTTTCATACGGTCTTCCAGCTGTTGGTATTTGTCATCATCCGGTTCGTCCCCAGAATGATCATCTTCTTCATTTGAAGAGAGAGAGGGTTTAGCAGAACCCTGGTTGCTTTGATTGTCTTCTTGTTCACCATCACCGACTGTTTCAGGGATCGGTGGCTTTTTGAACTTTTTGACTGGGATTTTGATCTTCCTTTTCAGGTGACTCACGCCTACAGATCCTTTGGGCTTCTTTTTCTTCTTGATTATCAGGGCTTTCAGTTCTTGTTGCCCCTTTGCCAGTTCCAGAATTGCCACTTGAACTTGGGCATTCTGTGCTTCAAGGTTCTTGATGCTTGTCTCAGATTCCATCTCTTCTGACTGAAATAAACAGCGAGGAGATGAGAAATCCGTCATGAGAACCTGTTACGCAATGTGTATGACTGGATGCAATGTATATGAATGAAATGTATATGCAATGTATATGAATGCAATGCAATGCATGAAATGAAATGTGTGTGCAATGTTTTCAAGGATCTTAGAGTTTAGATTTGTTAAAGAAGAAACAAACATTAGTTAATCAATTTATTCTCTTTTTTTTCTTTGCCTCATTTGGGCTTACAAGACAGAAATAAAATAAATGATCCTTCAGGTCTCCCATGGACGCTTTCTCTTTGCCCCCAGGAATATGTTGATCTGCTGTTCTTCTTGAAGCTGTCCGGTGAGCTCCAATATCCTTCTCTCATAGTCCTGACAGTGTGCTTTGAAGGTGTCTCTTTCCTCTTTTAGTTGAACCCAAGATTTTTGCAACTCTTCTAGGTCAGTTGGCATATCCGGGTGTAGAATAACTTGAGGTTCGTCTCCTTCGACCTCTGGCTCAATAGTCACAGGTAAAATAGCGGGATATGGCATAATGAGTTTCTGAGCATGAGTGCGGACCCATCTGAGGTAATGTTCCATAGGGATAGAATTCCATTGCCCCAAAGTTTTGCTTTCTATTCTATAGACATTGTCCCATGTATGTATGAACCTTCGTCGGTGTCTATGAGAATCATTCTCGTAATCAAACACAATGCCACGGATAATCATGTCATGAGGACCGTTGCTCCTTGCATATCCGAATTGGCGTAGAGCTAAAGAGGGATTGTAAGTGATGCCTCCTTTGATGCCAATGAGTGGCACATTAGGGTACTCTCCACACTGATCAATGATAGTAATGTCTCTTTGAAAGAAGTTGTTCCACCGGATATCTGAATGAGACAAAGACATAATCCTGCGAGACCATTGCATTCTTTGTTCATTTCTCAACACTGATCGGGAAAGATGAAATGTAAACCACCTAGCCAGTAGTGGTATACAGCACATGAGAGTTCCTCGTTTCTTCATGGTACGAGTGTGTAGAGAATGTAGAATGTCTCCCAGCAATGTTGGTACCGGGTTACGGATTAGGAAAAGGTTGATGATGTGTACACTTATGAACTGGTCGGGATTTGGGAATAAAACCAAACCATAGATCAAAAGGGCCATAACCTCCTCAAAAGCTGGATAACTTTTGTTTTCTAGCAGTAGTCGAGCCTTTTCCAATAAGAACTTGGCAAGCAAACCCTTAACTCCACTCTTTGTTTCCCAATTGGACTCGATTTCTGATTTTCGCAGATGTAAAGCAGCAGCAATGACTTCAGGTTTTGGAATCCTTTCTAAACCAGTGAAAGGTAATTGATTTCGAACAGGTAATCCAATTAGTTCAGAGAATTCTGCCAAAGTGGGTACTAACTGGTAATCTGGAAAGGTAAAGCAATGATGTTCAGGGTCAAAGAACTGGAACAGGACCCGTATCATGTCTTCTTCAAATTTTGAGGTAACCAAATGGAGTAGGTGACCATGCCTTTCGGTGAATTGAACATTCCTGGGGAATTCTGACACTAAGTCTTTTAGTTCAGATGGTACCGTTGAGATGTTGATTCGGATGTAATCTCGGGTGGCGGGAGCCATTACCTGCAAAAACAAAGGTAAACTCTTTGATCCTTGAAGTGTTTTGTGAGAAAATGATATGCTTATGATGCAAACATGTGGCACACAAAAACAAATCAAACAATAGCCTTAGGTTTAAAGGCTTGCATGGAGCTGATAGGTGATACCCTCCCCACTGAAGTTGAGTTGGTTAAAACCTGTCCTAGAATAGTATTCGGGTTCTATGATCCTTGGAAGTAACATCTCAATACGGCGCTCGAGCGGCCGATCAAAATATTCCTCGAGGATAACTAACTTCGATCAATTTCAAAGTTAGCCACTTAATAGGCCATAAGTCAAGTTCAACTAAAAAGGTTCTAAGACAAATTAGTGTTTAATGACATTTCGGAAGCCTAATATACTCCTTGATCGTTTTCAAGGGACATCAGTATAAACCAAAGTATCGCACTAACGATGACTACCAGATCAACCGTATCGGTACATGTCGTACAGTTTCCTTGGTCTATTGTCATATACTTAAGGTATCTCGAGATTCGGGTTAGAATCTTTCACACAAGCAAAATACCCAAACAAACCTTTGAAAAATAGAGAAATCAAGTCAAACAATTGAAAACATCGAAGTAATCTATTCTCTTAAGGTAACCCCTTTAGAAAACATTTTGTTTTTGAAAGTGACTCCCCAGCAGAGTCGCCAGTTCTGTGGACCTCCGTTTTTTTTCGGGCCATACCTCTGAGCGGGAGAGATACGTGAACTGACTCTTTTTTATCGCTTATGCTTTCGCATTTTTGAAAATTCACAGAGTCGCCACCGACCTTTTATTTTATCCAATTAAGGAAAGGTTTATAAAAGAAACAGAAAAAAGACCTTTAAGAAATTCTGGGTAAGGGGGTAGGTTATACAAAGGGAAGGTGTTAGCACCCTTTGTATCCATGGTTATCCATGGGCTCTTAAGTTTGCTTAGCTCACTTGTTTTTCGATCATTTTTCAATTGCTTTAGAATGCTCATATGTGGTTTCAAATACCTTTGTAAATTGAATTTTGTAATGATCCTTGTGTGGATGTATACAAAATGTTTGTTTATCTTTCGAAAGATGTTTTGAAAAGAACGTTAACTTTGTAATGATCCGTGTTTGGATGTATACAAAATATTGTCTTTTTGGAAATTTTTTTTGAAAAACAACAGTGTATGAGAATTTTGTTTGTTTTGATTTGAGCAAGCAAACTAGGAGGTCTACCCTGAGTTGTAAGGTCTTTATCCTTATTTCCTTTAAAAATCTATCCTTTCACCGGATACAAACAAAAGGTTCGATTTTGTACTCGAAACAGTGGAATTTTGACTTTGATTTTGAAAAGAATGAGAAGGGATTACCTTAAGAGGTGCAAGTGTGATTGTGTTTGTATTCAGATATTTTATCTTTGAAGTTAGTGATCTAACAGTTCAATTTTATCTTTGACATACACGCAGTTTATATTTGCTGGAAATTAAAATGCGGAAATGTAAAGTGCGGAAAGTAAATCTACGCTATTACATCGATTGTGCAGGAAATGTAAACTAGCCTATTTACATGAATTTGACATCCTATACATTTATCTAGGAATTTAAATTGCAAGAAAAATAAAAGGCATGTTTTTTGGATTTTTTATGATTGATTTTAATTATAATTAATGCATGATTAATTAAATTAAAATGAAGGAAAAAGATGAAAATATATTTAAACCTAGAAATTAAGTTTAAAATATGTACAAAATATTTGTCAATTAATTTTAAAACAAAACTAATTTTTTTGGAATTTTTGAAATTGATTAAGCTATATTAAAACATAATTATGCAAATAATTATACAAATAATTAAAACTTAAAGAGAAAATTATCCTAAATATGTACAAAATTAGTTTATAACATATAAACAATATTTAATATAAAGAACAATTTTTTTTATGATTTTTTGATTGGTTAGAATAATTAAAAAGCAAACATATAAATATATACTAATTAATTATGCAAAATATTGAAATTTTGAAGAAAAATAAAATATTTTTATTTCAGAAAATAATATATTATTTTAGAAGTCTAAAAATATTTTTTGTGTATTTTTTGGATTTTTAAAACTATTTTTAATTAATTTTGCAAAGAAAATTAAAATAAAATAGAAAATAAAAGGATACATGATCATGTGTGATTAATCTAAGAGTCCATGGTATGGGGATTCATTCTGATGCGTTGGATGAGTCATTAAATGGGATCAGATGGCCCAGATATTGAGGCACGTGGTAAAAGTTACACCTGCAAAGCACAGAATCAGAGACAAATTTAAAAAAACACGCGCGCGTCTGAACCAATGGGGGGAAGACACGTCTTCGTCTTCAACCTCCAGACAACACCTTTAACAGCGCTTTTGTAAAAAAGCGCTATAATAAGTGATGCTTAAACAAAAGCGCTATAATAAGTGATGCTTAAACCTGCAAAATAGCGAATAGGGGTAAACGTGTTTATAAATTTGGCGCGACATGCCTATTCAATTCGTCTAGTCCATACGAATTCAGTGGTACCACTTAGAACCTGTAATTTTGCTTATTTCAGAAAGCCCTAATTTGGAGAGTATGAACCCTAAAATGGTAACTTCGTATATAAGCAACCAAACCTTAATTAAATGTCCAGAAACGATCTACACACCACACTAAGTTCAAATATATGTCTACATCTTGCTAGATATGCGTGTGTTATGAAATATGAGTTAGTTTTAGTTTGAACAAACCGTGGCCTAGGTAGCTCGATTTATGAGGTTTCAAGACTTGGAAATGATTGAGATATGTTCAGTGATGCTTGAGGAAGGTATTAGAATGTTTAGTTTGTATGGAAAGTGACTGGAATTCAAAATTCGAATTTGAGATTTCTTTGAAAAGTTTCAAGTGATTACAAGTGTGTTACAAGCAAGGCTTTGTTTCTGAACTTGTCTCCCTTCATTACTGAAGTATGCTAGCCTATATATAAGCATTGAAGTGCTTAAAATCTAAGCTAGAAAGCAATAAGTGCTTTGTTGAATTTTTGACTTTTTCCACATGTGTAGCTTGGCATTTAAGCCACTATGGCTTGATTTTCTTCTCTCCCTCTGTGTCGCGGGCGAAAAACCGTTTTGTTCCTCTTTTTTGTGGGATGAGACACCTGATGCCTTCTTTGGGCTCGAGTGCTCAAAAAAATGATTTTTCTTCTGTACCGACCAAACTTTTTATTATTTCCAAAGGAGGAAAAGGAAAAAAGCTGCAATAACCTAAAAGTGGGGGGAGATCTTGGGTAAGAGGGTTGGTTATACGAAGGGAAGGTATTAGCACCCAACGTATCTGTAGTACTCTACAGGGTTCTTTATTGTTTTTTATTCTATGCTACGGTGAAGGTTCTGTTGTGAAATAGGTGGGACCTAAGGTGTTTGTTTGATTATGCTCGCAAAGATCATCGCGATCCTCTGCATACATATCCCTTAGAGGGAATCAGAGCATCTGTAGCTCGGGGTCTACGGGTGCTAAGGTTTGAATGGTTTTTTTTGTTTTGTTTTGCTCGCCAAGGATCGACCTTGTGCCTACGTATTCTCAAAGGGATGTTGAGAAAGTCAGAGCAATCGTAGTTCCCACTTATGCTAGTGGAAGCAAAGGAAAATAGACAAATGTCGTCTAAATGCTAGATGTATCTAATCTATATCATCACATACATCTATTTAATTTTGTTTGAAAATCTTTTCATTATAAGCCCGGGGCCATGCCACTTAGGGTGCTTAGAATGATAAAGATGTTTTTGTTTAACCAGCCTTGTGGCAAAAGTTTCAATGAAGTCAGCCTTGTGACAAAAAATTTGATTAATCAGCCAGCCTCGTGGCAAAAGTTTCAATGAAGTCAGCCTTGTGACAAAAGCTTTGATTAATCATCCAGTACGGTGGTAAAACAGTTTGATTGATTAGCCAGCCTTGTGGCAAAAAAGTTTGATTGATTGATTGATTGATTGTTTGTGATGATATAGAAGAGATACTCCTAGCATAGAGATGAAAAATGTCTAATCTCCTAGGGTATTTGATTTGGATATTGGGGATGCTTATAAGAAGCCCGTGGGTCCTTGTACGAAGCCCAAGAGGAGGCTATCCGAGGGTCCTTGCATTGTAAGCCCAAGAGGAGGCTATGGGAGGGACAATCCAGGGTCCTTGCATTGTAAGCCCAAGAGGAGGCTATGGGAGGGTCTCTAGTTTGTACAAAGCCCAAGGGGAGGCATGGTATAGTTGGTTTGGGCTCTTAGAGCGATTTCACCGGGAAACCATACTCTATGTCCTAACCTAAACTAGTGGAGATTCTTTGCACAAAGCCCAATAGGAGGCTATGGGGAACCTAGTGTTGTACTAAGTTGAACAAGTATATAACACAATCACACATATGAACAAGTACAAACAAATATGCACAAGTACATGAACAAATATGAACAGTTATATGAACAGTTATATATGGCAAAGTGTGTGTATATAATGGAGTTTATGAAGGAAATATACCTGTAAGCATGATCCATTTGTATACATGGGGCTCGGGACTCATACTCGGGGAGAGGTCCACTTGAATTTATTCAAAAGCTATGTAAACAGGTATTTACAAAGGCTTGGGACTTATACCTACATGGAGGCCCATGATATTTTTGGGAAGATTTAAAGGAAACCTTCATTTTTGGTTTGTTATTCAAAGTTAAAAAAACCAAACTGATCGAGATATGTACAAAAGGCGTACAATGAAATACCTAATTTCATGTACTGGAATGGGTATGTACGAAAGGGCTCGGGACTTATACCTACATGGAGGCCCATGGTATATTTTATAAAGGGTTAATGAACTTTTTGGTCCCTCTAAATATTGCAGATTTCGTTTTTAGTCCCTCCAAAATTTTCCTTTAAGAAATCGTCCCTTCAAAATTGTTCGTCTAAACTATTGGTCCCTAACGTCAAATTTGCTAGAGATTAGCTACGACTTTAGCCACCGATTAGCTACGAAATTTGAATTTAGGGACCAATAGTTCGGAAGAAAAATTTTGAAGGGACGATTTCTTGAAGGAAAATTTTGGAGGGACTAAAAACGAAATTTGAAATATTTAAAGGGACGAAAAAGTTCATTAACCCTTTTATAAAACATGGTTGATTGTTTTTATTTACAGGACGCGAGGTTTCGCTTTTGAAAAACTGTTTGAAGATTTGTTTGAAAAGTTTATTCTGTTTGAAGAAAAACTGTATAAAAAGAAAAGAAATGGGACTTACACTCTCTAATATTCGAGAGGCCCCTTGTTTTATTTTCATAAAACAGGGTGGATGGTTTTAAAAAAAGATGTGAGATTTATTGTTTTGAAAAACAGTTTGAAAAGTATTGTTTTGAAAAAGGTTTTCTGTACAAAGAAAAAGAAAAGGGACTTATACTCTCTAATATTCGAGAGGCCCCACTTCATTTTGAAAATCATTTGATCAATTAAAAAGGTTTAATCAATAATTTCAAAAAGAAATGGTTTATCGCTTTTGAAAAGAATCGCGGTCGCTCGCTTTAAAACGATTTGAATTTGACAAAAGTCAACTTAATTAAGTTTAAAACAAGTTTTAATGTTTAATTAAGACCTAAGTGATTAGGGTTTGATCAAAAAAGTATTTACAAGTGATTAGGTTTGAAAATTAAATGAAAAACAATATTTAAAGTATTTAAAAACACTTAAAATGTATCATTTTAAACCTAATTAAAAACACATTAAATAAATCTTTTTTTGTGATTTTTTTTGATATTGTCAAAATATGTATATTAAATAAGAGGTGTGTAAAAAATGAAGAGAAAATAAATTAATTTGATTGGTTAAATTAAATGTTAAAGTTGTGAAGAAAATGAAAGAAAATAGGTGCTAAAAAATTGGTTTTGTCTCCACAAGGGTTTGAACCCACGCACCCACGCTTGCAGACCAAAACATGGACCAACTGAGCCACGCTTGTGGCTTGTTAAACATACGCGTTCGTTTAATTATATTTTGAAATTGATATTTGAAATTTCTGAACCAAAAACGCGCCAAGTACACAATCCCAACTGAAATTTGAAAATCTCTAAAACTGTGTTGTTTTGATCAAGTGAATAGCCTATCTTGCTCGATTTTTCACCAGGAACATGATGGTACCATTTAATTTCATTTATTTTTGCTCTAAGATGGTTAATTTTCTGATGAACACGAAGAACCCTAATTCTATGATTCAATCTGAAATCGTGTATGTGCAAGTTATGATGCAATTGATTGAGGGTTAATGATCCATATGTATGCAGAAACATGATGGCAAAGCAATATTTCATTTATGATGCGTGCAAATATGAGTTTGAAGTTCAAGTGACTTACCTTCAAAAACGGCCAAACTGGGAATCGAATTCTGCAGTAGAGGTGTTACAGAAGTTGTTTGATGATCTGGATAGCTTCAATGGACCATATGGAAGGTGTCTGGATGCTTGGAGTGGATTAAAAACATCTGGATCAGTTGGTGGAACCCGATCTGCAGTAGGAGCAAGTGAGAATCGAGCTTGATGATTCTGATGTTTCAGGTTGATGATGAGTGTTTGGATAGTTCATATGAAGTATATGGATGGTGTTTGAAGTGTTAGTTTGGATAGAAATGACCTGGAATTGATTTTGGCATGATAAGGCTTAGGTTATGCATATTTGGAGGTGAGATGATGATTCTGAGTTTTGAGGTGTTTTTGGGTGCATGAGTAATTCAAACACATCCCATATGATGTTTATGGTTTGCTAGAATCATCACTTTGGCCATAGCTTCAAGGATTTGGAGGTTGGGTTTTCTACCTCACTTTGAAACATGAAACTTGCAATTCAAGAAAGAAAGAGAAAACCTATGCTTTGTGAGGTTTTGGTGTGAATTGAAGAGTGATTTGCACCTCTATTTATAGGCCAAACATTCTGAACTCAGAGCTTTGCAACTTGCTTCTTCTTTGGTGATTTGGCACTTAAAGGATAGAAAGGAATCTTACCATTAAATGCATATGGTTAAAGTTACTAAACCATGGTTAAAATTGGCTATGCTTCTTATCTCTTTCCCATCTGTCTTAAATCAGAAAAATATCTTCAATCATTGCTTTGGTGTATCATTACTTGCATTATTTGGCAAATTGGTTCATAACTTTGCAAAAATGGCTTGAAATTTCAAGTGAAATGGTCACTAATGTCAAAATTCAAAACCATAGCTACACTCCATATTTTTTCATGCTCTTTGACATTTTGGAAAGCTCATGTTACATACTTCAAAAGCCTAGTTGAAAGTTTCTTCAAACTCTTTAAGGAAATGGGTGAAAAAGATCCATGAACTTTGAGAAAAATGAAGTTTTAAGTGAAGTTTTCAAAAAGTATCAACTTTGAAGCTCCATATCTCTTAAATGGTTGATCTTTTAAAAAAAATTTATATGTGTCAAAGTTGTTTATTGGATCAAAATCTACAACTTTCATGTTGGAAGTTTTTTTCAGTTTGTAGGTGAAATTTTGAGAAATTCCCTTCCAAAGTTTGGAAAAAACCATGAAAAACACTTAGAAAAATTTTCTAAGTATGAAAAATCAAATTTTTGACTTTTGATTCTTGATTGATTTTCTTGATTTTCCTTGATCAAATGACTTCTCATATCATATATTGATGATTCAAAACTTCAAAAGTCATGGTTGACCAAAATTCCCCAAAAGTCAAAGGTGTTCTTGTACAGTTGACTTTTTCAGACGAATCGCGTTGCTGGAGATTTCAAATGAAACAGGCTATCCTCACCAAATGAGTGGTATGAATGGATCATATTGAAGCATTAGAGGATATTGAGCCATGTTTTGAGTTGTGGCACCATGTCCTGATTAAAAAGTCAGTTGTTCAGTGAATTAGGTGAAAAACCCTAATTGTCGACCTGATGAAATTTGATGACTGTGGATCTTGAATTGAGATGTAATTTCCATTGTATATTGTCATAGGGATTATTTGAGGATGATTGAAACCTTTGATTGACTTCCTGGGGGTTTTTAGGGTTTCCCAAATGTGATCCCTGATTTTAGTCCCTGATAGTTCCAAAACCCTGATCTGAGGATTTGTCTGATCAATCTTTGTGCAGAAGATGTTATGAGTCAATGGATTAAGCCAAAATGATGCACTTGGGGTCTTGAGGTCATGTCCCAAGTCATTAGGTCAAACCCTGAGCAAAAGTCAGGAGTATACTGTCTTCAGTCAAAACCCTAATCTGATTGATTCAAAGCTGCTGAGCTTGTTGAAATGAATCTCTGAGGACCATATGTTGATTGTTGATGCAGATAATTCATTTGAGATGAAGGGAGAACAAGACCTTAATTAATCATTACTTGTACCGATGAGTGATTTCCTGATTAAATCCTGCTGAGTCACAAGTAGCAAACACAAGCTATGCAATTTGTTAGAGATGCAAATGATGCATATGCAAATGATATGAGGTGGTATCTTAGGTCAAAAATTGGGGTATGACAGATGCCCCTATTTAAGTTTCTTCAACCTGAGATATGAAGATTGAAAATCTTCGTTTTGATAGGGTGGAAGAGACTTAAATATCAGAAGACGCGAATTTTGGACCTAAGATACCAAAATTGCGAATGATGCAAGGATATCTTTACCGAGGGAATATCAAAAACTGACTCCACTGGGGAAAAGAGATTGGGAAGGATGTCTCAATCCGTTTTAGGAAGAGAATCCGTTCTTGTTCTTTTTGGGAAAGCAAGTGTATGCTTCACCGGGGAATGATAGCTTTGTAAGAAAAGCTTACCTATCGGCATTATCGACTATCAGCATGGGGATAGACTTGTTTAATAATGCGAAGGTGAAAGGTATGAAACTGTGTTACCGACTATCAGCATGGTGATAGACTTGACAAGGTAAAAAGAGTTTCAAAGGTTTGGTTAATATTACCGACTATCAGCCTCGTGATAGACATGTTGAATAATATAACCAGAACAAAAAAGGTTACCGACTACCAGCTCTGTGATAGTGGTTTTGAAGACATGACCAATTATCAGCCAAGTGATAAAATGATCCTGGAGACTTTGCTAGGGAAATTACTGGTTATTCAGCCTTGTGAATAGCAATAAGGCCCTGATCGTCAAATGATCTTCATGATTGATTTCCTTGAGAGGAATATTGTTTTTTGAAAGAGACATAAGCTGCTCAGATGACGAGGCTATTGCTTATGGTCTGTTTTTCACGACTCTGTTTGAGGAATCGGAACTTGAATCTTTTGGTAAAGACAGGGTTCTAACCAAGAATGAATTGGAAAGAAATAGTCAAACAAGACTTTGTACCCATGAGGAATGAACTCAACTGGGGATTTCCTCCTTTGTTTTGAAAAGAGAAACTAAAGCAACCTTCTTCCACGAGGAATGATCTCAGTGGGGAACTGGAGAAACAAAATGTTCTTTCTGCTTATGGGTGACAATCTATTGGAGAGATGACACGCCCATACCTGCTTCATTTTTTCTTTTTTCTCTTTTTTTTCTTTTTTTTGGGATAGATATATCCTAAACAAGTGATTTTGAGGCAAACATTAAAAAATGCAAGAATGCATAAATGATGTAAATATGTATGAAAGATGAATGTCATGAATGTAGCATGCATACTGACGATACTGACAGACAGAGGAGTATATACTGGAGAAGGACCGGCGTCGCGATACAACCAGATACTTGGCAAATGTTTTTCAACACGGTGTAGATAACACAGGTGAACAATGCTGTGTGCTTTAAACTTCTCTGGGGAAGATGAGCATCTTTTCTTATTGAGAGGGAAGAACTTCTTCACTGGAGATGGAAAATCTTCGTCACTGAGGATAGGAGAGCTTCTTCACTGGGGATAGAAGAGCTTCTTTACTGGGGATAGAAGAGCTTCTTTACCTCGAGGGGTAATTGCTTCAAGAATTATTTTTTTGGGACAA